>NC_066620.1:150683054-153083054 GCF_025201925.1 Gopherus flavomarginatus | reverse complement strand
TTTTTAAGATCCAAGGAGTTTGGATCAGTGTAGCCTCTCAGGGTAACCCAGGGAGGAGAGAATCTGAAAGGAGGGGGATGGTTTATTTCCCCTTGTTTTAAGACCCAAGGGGTTTGGGTCTTGGGTTCCCCAGGGAAGGTTTTGGGGGAACAGAAAGTGTGCCAAACACTATATTTTGGCTAGTGGCAGCGTTATCAGATCTAAACTAGGAATTTAACTTAGAAGGGTCCATGCAGGTCCCCACTTTTTGGACGCTAAAGTTCAACGTGGGAAAAAAACCTTGATGTGGCACAGCAGTGGGACTAAAAACCAAAAGCCAGTAGGATTTTTTTTTTCTCTCCTTTCTGGCTGCTTGGAAAGCAGGCTAGAGGGGATTGTTTTTAAGAACCAAAGCCAGTGAGTTTTTTTTTCTCTCCTTTCTGGCTGTTCGGAAGGCAGCCTGAGGGCAGAGGTGTTAATTTTTTTAACAAGGGTCTTTGTAAAAGGAGGCTCGAGCTGTGAGCCAGCAGACAGCCAGCAAAAAACATTTGCAAGTGAATTGTTTTCTTTTTTTCTAGCTCTCGGGCATAGCTAGTTAGAAAATCTCTGTTAAGCAAGCAGTCAGTAAGCTGCAGGGGGGCAGCCAGCACAAGAAAGCAGGAACAATGAGTTCCAAGGAAGCCATTAAACAGGAACAGGCAAGGCTAGAAGCAACAGAGACAACGAACATAAGAGATGGATGGAACTAATTAATGCAGAAATAGCCAGGGATGAAGCGGCCCACAAAAGAGAAGAACAAGCCAAAGAGGCTGCCCACAGGAGAGAGAGAAAGGAAACAAAAAGAGCTAGAGATAAAAGAAAAAGAGATGGAAGAGAGGGAAAGAGAGAGAAAGCATGAACTGGAATTAGCAAAAGCTAAGCCAGATGTTCCAGCCAACCCTAACAACCCTTCTCCAGGTACTGTTTCCCATCCCAGAAAATTTCCCACCTACAAGGCAGGTGAGGACACTGAGGCCTTCTTAGAAAATTTTGAAAGGACCTGCCATGGGTACAACATCTCTACAGACCAGTACATGATAGAGCTGAGGCCACAGCTCAGTGGACCCTTAGCAGAGGTGGTGGCTGAAATGCCTAAGGAACACATGAACGATTATAAACTTTTTTAAACCAAGGCCAGAATCAGAATGAGGCTAACACCTGAGCATGCCCGTCAACCGTTCAGAGCCCTAAGGTGGAAACCAGATGTGTCATTTACTCGACACGCCTACCATATTGGAAAGAATTGGGATGCCTGGATATCAGGCACAAACGTTAAATCCCTAGACAAGCTGTCCCTCCTAATACAAATGGAACAGTTCTTAGAGGGTGTTCCTGAGGAAATAGAAAGGTACATCCTAGATGGGAAGCCCAAAACTGTAACCGAGGCGGGGGAGATTGGAGCCAGATGGGTGGAAGTGGCTGAAAAGAAAAAAGCTACTAGCAAGGGGAGCGAATATCAGAGGGGGCAAACAGAAAATAAACCCTATCACCCTACAACCCAAGGAAAGCCCCAGACTCCCTATTGTCCCACCTCACCAGTCTCCAGCAACCCACCTCGTCCCAGTGACCAGTCAGCTGGACGCTGCTTTAAATGTAATGAACTGGGACATATAAAGGCCAACTGCCCCAAGAACCCCAACCGAATACAATTCATTACACCACCATCACACCAAAGATCCCCAGGCTCAGATGCCTCTCAAATACCCTCAGAGCGAAGGGAAACTTTGAGAGTGGGCGGAAAGAAGGTTATCGCGTGGAGAGACATGCGGGCACAAGTGTCAGCTATCCACCAATCCTTAGTGGACCCCAAATTCATCAACCCAGAGGCCCAAGTGACAATTCACCCATTCATGTCAAGCTCTGTAGACTTGCCTACAGCCGAACTGCCTGTCCAGTACAAAGGCTGGTCAGGAAAGTGGACTTTTGCAGTCTATGACAATTATCCCATCCCCATGCTACTGGGGGAAGACTTGGCCAACTAGGTGAAGCGGGCCAAGAGGGTGGGAATGATTACACGCAGCCAAGCCAGGCAAGCTTCCAGACCCATCCCTGTTCCTGAGCTGTCTACGAGGGCCCCGTCTGTGTTACCAGAGACCCAGACAGAGGTGGTGGACCCGGATCCCCTGCCAATGACGGCAACAGCCACAGTGCATCCAGTCCCAGAACCGGAACTGGAAAAGCAACCAGCACCAGAACCATTGCCAGCACTGACGCCAGCGCTTGCAAATCCATCTCCAACCCCAACGCCAGAGGGCGCCAGCGGGCCTGAACTGGCAGAAGCAGCAGACAACCCTACTCAAGAGGCTCAGCCAGAGCCTAAAATATCGCATAGTGCACCAGCGGAAAGCGGTTCACCATCAACTAAAACAACCCCATCACCTACATCTCTTCCAGAGGGTCCAAGCCCAAGTCCACAGTCTAAGGAGGAACTAGTGTCTCCAGCCTCAAGAGAACAGTTCCAGACTGAGCAGGAAGCAGATGACAGCCTTCAGAAAGCTTGGGCAGCAGCACGGAGCACCCCACCACCTCTCAGTTCTTCTAACTGATCCCGGTTTGTTGTAGAACAAGGACTTTTATACAAGAAGACTCTTTCTGGTGGACACCAGGAAGACTGGCATCCTCAAAAACAGTTGGTAGTTCCAACTAAGTACTAGGGAAAGCTCTTAAGCTTAACCCATGATCATCCCAGTGGCCATTCTGGGGTGAACAGAACCAAAGACAGGTTGGGGAAGTCCTTCCACTGGGAGGGGATGGGCAAGGACGTTGCTAATTATGTCCGGTCTTGTGAGGTGTGCCAAAGAGTACGAAAGCCCCAAGGCCAGGTCAAAGCCCCTCTCCAGCCAGTCCCCATAATTGAGGTACCACTTCAGCGAGTAGCTGTGGATATTCTGTGTCCTTTCCCAAAAAAGACCCCCAGAGGAAAGCAGTACATACTGACTTTCGTGGACTTGGCTACCCGATGGCCGGAAGCAGTAGCTCTAAGCAACACCAGGGCTAAAACTGTATGCCAGACCTTAACAGACATTTTTGCCAGGTCAGGTTGGCCCTCCGACATCCTTATAGATTCAGGAACTAATTTCCTGGCAGGGACCATGAAAGATCTGTGGGAAGCTCATGGGGTGAATCACTTGGTTGCCACCCCTTACCACCATCAAACCAATGGCCTGGTTGAAAGGTTTAATGGAACTTTGGGGGCCATGATATGTAAATTCGTAAATGAACACTCCAATGATTGGGACCTAGTGTTGCAGCAGTTGCTTTTTGCCTACAGGGCTGTACCACATCCCAGTTTAGAGTTTTCACCATTTGAATTTGTGTATGGCCACGAGGTTAAGGTGCCATTACAGTTGGTGAAGCAGCAATAGGAGGGGTTTACGCCTTCTCCAGGAACTAATATTCTAGACTTTGTAAGCAACCTACAAAGCACTCTCTGACACTCTTTAGCCCTTGCTAAAGAAAACCTAAAGGATGCTCAGAAAGAGCAAAAGGCCTGGTATGATAAACATAACAGAGAGAATTCCTTCAAGGTAGGAAACCAGGTTATGGTCTTGAAGGCGCAACAGGCCCATAAGATGGAAGCGTCATGGGAAGGGCCATTTACGGTCCAAGAGCGCCTGGGAGCTGTTAACTATCTCATAGCATTCCCCATCTCCTCCCTAAAGCCTAAAGTGTACCATGTTAATTCTCTCAAGCCCTTTTATTCCAGAGACTTAAAGGTTTGTCAGTTTAAAGCCCAGGGAGAAGATGACGCTGAGTGGCCTGAAAGTGTCTAATACGAAGGAAAAAGTGATGGTGGCGTGGAAGAGGTGACCCTTTCCACAACCTTGGAACGTCTGCAGCGGCAACAGATCAAGAAACTGTGCACTAGATTCGCCCCATTGTTCTCAGCCACCCCAGGACGGACTGAACGGGCATACCACTCCATTGACACAGGTAATGCTCACTCAATTAGAACCCCACCCTACCGGATGTCTCCTCATGCCCAAGCTGCTATAGAACGGGAGATCCAAAACATGCTACAGATGGGTATAATCTGCTCATCTACCAGTGCATGGGCATCTCCAGCGGTTCTGGTACCCAAACCAGATGGGGAAATACACTTTTGCATGGACTACCGTAAGCTAAATGCAGTAACTCATCCCGACAACTATCCAATGCCACGCACCAATGAACTATTGGAGAAATTGGGATGTGCTCAGTTCATCTCTACAATAGACTTAACCAAGGGGTACTGGCAAGTACTGCTAGATGAACCCGCCAAAGAAAGGTCAGCCTTCATCACCCATGAAGGGGTGTATGAATTTAATGTGCTTCCTTTCGGGCTGCGAAATGCACCCTCCACCTTCCAAAGCCTTGTAGATGGTCTCCTAGCAGCATTGGGAGAATATGCAGTTGCCTACCTCGATGATGTGGCCATTTTTTCTGATTCATGGCCTGAACACTTAGAACACCTGGAAAATGTCTTTGAGCACATCAGGCAGGCAGGACTAACTGATAAGGCTAAAAAGTGTAAAATAGGCCAAAACAGAGTAACTTACTTGGGACACCAGGTGGGTCAAGGAACAATAAACTCCCTACAGGCCAAGGTGGATGCTATCCAAAAGTGGCCTGTCCCAAGGTCAAAGAAACAGGTCCAATCCTTCTTAGGCTTGGCTGGGTATTACAGGCGATTTGTACCACACTACAGCCAAATCGCTGCCCCACTAACAGACCTGACCAAAAAGACCCAGCAGAATGCAGCTAAGTGGACTGATGAGTGTCAGAAAGCCTTCACCCAGCTTAAGGCGACACTCATGTCTGACCCTGTGCTAAGGGCCCCAGACTTTGACAAACCATTCCTAGTAACCACAGATGCATCTGAGCGTGGTGTAGGAGCAGTGTTAATGCAGGAAGGACCGGATCAAAACTTCCATCCTGTCGTGTTTCTCAGCAAGAAACTGTCTGAGAGGGAAAGCCACCGGTCAATCAGTGAAAAAGAATGCTACGCCATTGTGTATGCCCTGGAAAAGCTACACCAAAAGGTTGGGGACAGCGCTTCCAGCTACAAACCGACCATGCTGCGCTGAAGTGGCTTCATACTGCCAAGGGAAACAACAAAAAACTGCTTCGATGGAGTTTAGCTCTCCAAGATTTTAATTTTGTAATTCAACACATTTCAGGAGCTTCTAACAAAGTAGCTGATGTACTCTTTCGTGAAAGTTTCCCAGAATCAACTGGTTAGAAATTGTCCTTAAAATGGGAAAAGTCTTGTAGTTTACACAATTAATAGTATATGTAAAGGTGCATGTGTTTTATTAATCTGTTTATTCTAAAGTTCTAAGAAGAAATCACCGCCAGTGTGGTTCCACACTGTCTGAGATTTAGGGGGCGTGTCATAAACAGATAGTTAAGGGTTAATGTCTCTTTTACCTGTAAAGGGTTAAGAAGCTCAGTGAACCTGGCTGACACCTGACCAGAGGACCAATGCGGGACAAGATACTTTCAAATCTTGGTGGAGGGAAGTCTTTGTTTGTGCTGTTTGTTTTGTTCGTTGTTCGCTCTTGGGGCTAAGAGGGACCAGACCTGCACCCAGGTTTTCTCCAATCTTTCTGAATCAGTCTCTCATGTTTCAAAATAGTAAGTACTAGCTAGAAAAGGCAGATTAGTCTTATGTTTGTTTTCTTATCTTGTAAATGTGTATTTTGCTGGAAGGATTTTTACCTCTGTTTGCTGTAACTTTGAATCTCAGGCTAGGCGGGGGGGAAGTCCCTCTAATCTATATGAATCTGAATACCCTGTAAGCATTTTACACCCTGATTTTACAGAGATATTTTTACTTTTTCTTTCTTTTATTAAAAGCTTTCTTTTTTAAGAACCTGATTGATTTCCCCCCCCCCTTGTTTAAGACCCAAGGGAACTGGGTCTGAACTCACCAGGGATTGGTGGGGGGAAAGGAGGGGGAGGGAAGGTTAATTCCTCTCTGTTTTAAGATCCAAGGAGTTTGGATCAGTGTAGCCTCTCAGGGTAACCCAGGGAGGGGAAAGTCTGGGAGGAGGAAAGGAGGGGGATGGTTTATTTCTCCTTGTTTTAAGACCCAAGAGGTTTGGGTCTTGGGTTCCCCAGGGAAGGTTTTGGGGGAACAGAAAGAGTGCCAAACACTATATTTTGGCTGGTGGCAGCGTTATCAGATCTAAGCTAGGAATTAAGCTTAGAAGGGTCCATGCAGGTCCCCACTTTTTGGACGCTAGAGTTCAAAGTGGGGGAAAAAACCTTGACAAGGCTGGAGAGCAATTGTGTGTAGAAAGCCTCTCTCCATTAGCTCCATCTGGTCAGTAAACACACAGGTCCCAGATGTGTGCAAGCATTTAAAAAGTTCTTGTAGGAAGTAGAGCCCCATCAGTTCAGCATAAAGTTTCCCCTTGTGAGTTTTCAAACAATCTGCAACTGAGAAATGGGTCATATTAAGTTAATATATTAGGGTCTCTATAATAAAGTGTCTAGCCTTTGTGTTGGGGGCTGGGGGGGGGAGTGGCATTGCCTCAGTTTCCTACCACTAGGCAGCTTAGGTCTCTGGTAAACTAAAAAACTCCACTTTTTCAGCAAAACTCTAGATAAACAATGGTTTCCACAAATTCTTTGGTGTCCTGGAGAGGCACCAGACACACGCCTTACTGTAGCTGTATACCACTCAGTTGTAATTCATATGGTCAAAGTGGCTGAGAGCTTAAAAATTGGATGGTAACAGGCTGTGAAACTCTGTGATGACTGAACCTGGTGATATTCTGAATGAAAGGAGCTCTCAGCCATGCTTGTAGCTGTTTCAATCACTTCACACTGACTCAGATAATCTAGGCTTTAGAGCCATAATCCTGAATTCTTATTATATAGATGACATCACACACAACAGCATTAATGAATAGTGTAAGTATGTTTGACCTCCATCATAAATTAATTCACAGAGTGCTCAAGTATGAAGCTATCAGCAGCAAGCTACAATATGTTTAACAAATGACTTCCCTAGCCAAGACAGGCCTCATCTTATCTTGTTTTACAGACAAAGCCTGAATTGTCTAAAATTGCTAGCAGTAAAGTTAGAAACTAGAGCTGCACAAATTCTACAGAATGCAGATCAGGTGGGCTCAACAGCAGACAAACTCTTTAATGTTTTCTTTGTAGTTTGACTTTGCAAATTTAAGCATTCAAAGGAGCTTTCCACCATCCCACTCCCCCTTCTACTGACTAAAATCCCCCTCACTCCTCTCATCAGATCCTGGGACCCCCGTTTACTATTGGGACAGGAGGCAGTGGCCATGCCTGCCTCCTGTATATAGAAGGCATGGGGAGAGCAGCAAGATGGTATCATCTAGGCCAGGAGTCTCTGGGTTACACAAAAAGCAGAGGAGATGGCAATGATAAAGAGGGAATCCTTGGCTTGTTGGGGATGAAAGGGCATAAATGCCAGCTGGCTGAATGGGAGGAATCTTCTGACAAAGTCTGTACATTTCTCCATTGTGTGAACTCCCTCTCACCTCTACTTACCAAATCCAGACAGGCTCAGATCAAGCAGGTTCAAGTTTTGATATGAACATTTAGTTCTACTGGTAACAAAGAAATGAATGGATGAAAGCTATAGCCTGAGGGGAAAAAACAGATGATGTAGAACCCAAATCCAATGCAATGTAGCAACAGCAAATAATAAAGACAGTTCAATAAAATGTATTTTCCAAATCCAGCTATTAGTTTAAAAACAAGAACAAAGAGTGTGATTCACCATGGCTGGTGCAGGCAATGGAACTTGCAGTCACTTGCGCAGAGGGAGAGCTGTGCCAGAAAGGAGATTCACCCAGAGAAGGACGGCTTTAAAGTACAGATAGGGCTTCAGAACTGAAAGACGGGGAAAGCTGAATATCTTTGGAGTCATTTTGTCTAAGGGCTGTTGTGGGATATTTTTAACTTGCTTTGTTGAACTATTCTGCAGACATTTAGATATTGTTTATTTGGAGGGTTGTTTGAGACAAAATTTTGCTGGGCAACATTGGATGCCTAGAGTTAGGCACCTAAACCCATATTTAGACCCCAATGAAACATGGCTTGATTTTAAGAACTGCTGGCTACTATCTGCATCTCCCATTGACTTGAACAGAAACCCAAATTATTAGATTTTCCATCATCACTGATCTGATGGAAGATTTCTTTTGGCCAGGACTAAATATTACCAGTGTTACAATTCACTGTGACTCCTCCCGTAACACCTTCTTGCTCTTTTAGTGTTTATTATAATTTGTGAACAAGATGGGAGAGAGAGGCTGCATTTCTGATCATGTTCCATTTCTCAGTTAAGCAGCCAACTCTGTGGGGTTTGGCTGCCCGACAGTAGCCCTATTCCAGTGAACAGAATAGAAGCGAAGGGGGTGTCATGTTCTTGTAACTCAGCCATCCTTGGTGAACCAGAACAATGTGCAGAGTGTGACACACAGAAGTGGTTGCTGCCACTTTTCTCTTCTGTGGGTCTGTTTTTCTTTAACATTCATTTCACTTTAGAGATTAGCAGATTGAAACTGATTAGACTTTGAGAGTTTTTCTTTGCTTGTAGTTCTTGAAATGGGGGGTGGGGGCATAAATTATCTTTCCACACACACACACACTAGAAACAATATGTCTGACAAACTGATATGGTTTCAGGGAAAACTGTAAAGGTAGAGAGATCATACTGTAAGATTAGAAGGGAGGAAAATTCAGCCTGGGATTTCTGAGCTAATGGGAAATATTTATGGGGGGTTGTGCTAATTTTCCCCTTTTGTTTTGAATAACAATTCCAAAATACTTAACTGCCTGAGAGACAAGTAGGTGGTGTGAGCAATAGCATACTCATTCTACTCTGTTAGGAGGTGTCCACATTTTATGACCATGATCAGTTAATTGGTCTCAGTTGTTTTTGGTTTTTGGTTTCAGGAGAAAAAGCAAATCTTGGAAGCGTACAGGAAGTGCTGGTGAAAGTGAATGAGGTAACACAAATCCAGATTTGGAATGGAAAGCATTCAAAAGTTAAACTAATACCAGCTGTTGTGTGCATCATCTAGCAATATACACACAGGGTAAAACCAAAACCAACAATGTAGATGAGGATGAAAAGCAAAAAACAATACAGAAAAAGGAAAAAAGGTTTTGAGAGATATACAGATAAACACTGAAAAAACTAAAAAATTAAGAACTTTATAATAGAGAGAGATAAGACGTATCTCTATAGTTAAGGTTACAACCAGTTTTTATTATAAGTCCAGTCTTTAGTTCTTCCCAACTTCCAAATTTTGACTATCAAACCTGATTTACTCAATAACTTTACTCTGAAAGCTAAGAAGCATTTTTCTGCAGTGCTTGAATAAAGTTAGTCTAACTGATTTTGAGATATGGATTATTTAAATAATCTGTGCTACGCAAAGCTCATGCATTCATCATGGCAATGACATACCAAAAGAGCAAGGACTACACTGCAGATATTTCTGGGTCATAGAATCATAGAATCCTAGGACAGGAAGGGACTGCAAGGGGTCACCTAGTCCAGTCCCCTGCACTCATGGCAGGACTAAGTATCTGCAGCACAGTGAGAGCTAGGAAAGCCAGAGATCAACTGGGATCTGTGCATTTACCCAGGTAAGGGGGGAAATGGAAATTAACAGACAGAAAATTTCATTAACTTTATATTCCAGTTGTCACTAGATAGTGTTTATCATGGCACATTTCAGTTAAATCCAGCCACTTAAAAATAAGGTGTATGAACAGGTTAGGGAAAGCTAATAAATATTCAAATACATTCATAGTTCATATAGTATCCTGCATAAGGGAAAATGTGTAAGTAAAATGTCATATTACACATTCCAAATTCACCATTAATTTTGCTTGGGTTTGAGGTTAAAAGCAAAGTTTGTCACAAGAAAAAGAAGCTGTCAGAAGTACAGTCTACTGCCTGGTTTAAAACACTTTTCATTATTGAACTTGTCCAAATGGTGACAGTCTCATTATCACCCATTGGATGGCATTCCGCAGATTGTGCTGTATAGAATCTAATTTTCTCAAAGATGCCACTTTGATTCTTCTAGCCACCTTAAGAAGTGGTTTCAGAAAGAGGGAGAAAACGTTTTTTGAAAAATGGGTTCAACTGGCTTTTCATGCATTCTAATCTCTCTTCCCCCTTGTGGGTCAGAAAATAAGTGAATATATAAATACTTTTTACTGATATTAGTTAAAAAAGGTGGGGGGAGCATAAGGGGTGTGTGTGTGTGTGTGTCCATCCCCTATTTTGGGTTTTTTGTTCTGCATACCAGGAAATGTTGTGACACAATTCTCTAGAAGAATAAAACTTAGAATACTGGTCAGACAATCTTATATGTAGGTCACACGTGTAAACCAGACATGCAAACTTCATTTACACTTAGAAAATGTGAATGTTCTAGCAAGACATAGCACCCAAAAATATCCCACAGGGAATACTACTACTCTGGCAAGGCCATGAACTAGATTACCACTAGAGACTAGTCCATACAGTGCTTTAGTCCACACCCAGAGGGGTATACATTTTAGTCTACACTAGTGTGTCATGCACTAATTGCCCCATGCGGACTCTGCTGGAGCACATGAAAAGTTTTGTTCTGTATGTTGATGTATTCCCATTTTAAATAGGAACCACATGGACCAGCTGGGTCTGCACAGGCAAGTTAGTGCGGGACATGCAAGTCCAGACTAAAATTTATATCACACTAGTGCAGATTAAGGCACCAGACAGACAAACCTTACTTCTTTTTTACTTCTAATATCTGTGAGCCAAATCTTGCAGTCCTTTATGTAGACGAAATTCACAGTGAAAGCAATGGCAGATTTACCAAATAAGGACTACATGATTTGTGATTCCAGGATAACACAAAAATTTAAAACTAGAAACAATTGATTTAACTGGTTGTCTTGTCATTTCATGAGAGGCAGTGTGATCTAATGCCTAGGACACTGTGATGGGTCGTGTTCCCTTAAGCGCAGTGTAGCTTGATGGTCAGCCTACCCTGTCATATGGCATGGTTTGAAAGGTCCTATATATAAAGGACCTCTGGAATATTGATAGAGAGCACAAAGTCCCAGGAATAAGTGGTACTTGAGAGAAATTCCTATTATTATATCTTTAAGGGCCTGGGGCCAGGAGCCATGCAGAGAGGTTTGGGGAAAGGATCCTGTGATAAATGAAGGGGCCAGGGGGAGTTCCCTTTTATGGACCCAGCCAGCCAGTTAGCTATAAAATCCCTCTTAATAGCTGTTCTCTATTTGCTTTACCTGCATAGGTAAAAGGAATTGAGTGGGAACCTGGCCAAAAGAGCTAATGGGAAGGTTAGAACTTTTTAAAATTGAAATGACTCCCCTTTTGTCTGTCTGTGGTTGTTCTCAGGGAGAGGCAGACAGGGCAGCAGCTATGCTGTAAGAAATGTGGGGCCAGGTATGGAAAATCATCAGTATCATACCTAGAAATTACTCATTTGAAACCCCAGATAGGTAAGTAGATCAGGAAATGTCTAGGAAAATGCAATCAGGTTTATCTCTTTTTATTTCTTTGTGGCTTGTGGACTTCTCTGTGCTAACCCCAGATGCTTTTGTTTTGCTTATAACCTTTAAACTGGACCTCAAGAAACTATTCTTGATGCTTAATCCTTGTAGTTGCTCTTTTTAAATCTAGCAATAGCCTAAGTTCCCAGATGTATTTTCTTCCTTTTGTTTTTTAATAAAGTTTACCTTTTTGTAAGAACAGGATTGGATTTTTGTGTCCTAAGAGGTTTGTGCACGTTGTTTAATTAGCTGGAGGCAACAGCTGATTTCCTTTGTTTTATTTTCTCAGCTCTTCCCCGGAGTGGGATGGTGAACGGACTTGAGGGTACCCCACAGGAAGGAATTTCCAAGTGCCCCTTCCTGTGTTCTCAAAGGGGTTTTGCACCTGGGTGGTGGCAGCATTTCAAGGTCAGAAAAAAGCTGTAACCTTGGGAGTTTAATACAAGGCGGAGTGGCCAGTATTAATTTTTAGAGTCCTTGCAGGCCCCCACCTTCTGCACTCGAAGTGCCAGAGTGGGGAATCAGCTTTGACAGCTCCTCTCTTACCCTGCTAACTGGGGATAAGCTCGGAGATGGGGACCAGTACAAATATGGCCTCCTCCCTCATAGCAGAGCAGACTCCAGCCAAAGATTAGTCTGCTAAGTGCCTGGAATCTGAGGGCTAACTGGGATACGGGCCAGCTGAGGGAGAAGCTTTTTAAGGCCTTGCAGCTGCTAATACACATTCTGGGGATGAGAGTGGGGGATTTCTGGTCAAGGAGATACAGTTTGAAGCACAAGCCCGGCTCCAGGCTAGGGATCTGGGAGGGTCTCTTGAGAGCTGACTGAGAGGTTCAAGCCTAGAGATGTTTTGGGAGAGTTTCATTTATTTGTAGTTCTGGAGTTCTGCTGAGGAGCTCAGGAAGAACCCCTTAGATGTGTGTCTCTAACAATCTAAATACAACCAAAAACTGTGACTATGACTGTTTTAGAAGGACTTTGCTGCCAGCCCAGATGAAGGCACTTTGGGCCCTGAACAATTACAGCTGGACTTGAATATCCCGGAAGGGGACTGAACTTTTAAGTGACCTAGCTAGACGTGCCAACCAGTGGGAAGGCCCAGCAACCCCTGACTCTACCACAAGGGGATACCAGCTGGTGAGTCACTTCTCTGCATGTGGTGCTTGCTCTAAGGGGGAACCCTCTGATGGGCACTGGACAGGGAATTGGGAGACCTGGGATCTATTCGCAATTCTACTACTGACCTTCTGTATAACCTTAAGTAAAAGTTGCGTCACCTCTTTGTTTCTCTTCCTGCCTTTTCACTGTCTATTTTGATTGGAGGATCTCCATCAATGTACTCAGAGTGCCTAGCACATTGAGGCCCTGATCTCAGTTGGGACCTCTAGATGCTACAGTAACACAAATAAATAATAATAAACCTATGCTGAAATGTTGCATTAAGAGTACTAGGTTCTCTATTAATCAGGACGTTTTGAGGTTTGGAGGAAAATAAATGTATATGATTTGTGTATATTATGCAGCTATTTCCTTATACAATACAACTCCATCATGGGAGAGGAGGGAACTTTTTTAGCATGACATTTCCTGAGAGAATGGGAAACTGGTTTAGAGGCTGAGAATGGTCCAACATTTGTGCAGGGGAGGGGAAGCCTATATACAGGAGTGTAAAACCAGAATTGCACAATTCTGGCACCTCACTGTAGATGCTTGGACAGGAGAGCAACTAAAATGTAGCCTGAGCTTCATAATCAATATTTATTGTACTAAATAAATACTTGGTGTTTTAGAATGGGTAAAGTGTCTGAAACTAGTCTCTGAAGATCTAACAGCTGTACAAAGCAGAGCAACCACAGTGCCAGAGTACAATCTTTATAGCTATCGTGTTTCACCCAACAGGTTCAAACAGTTAATTCCACATAACTCTGTATGTATTAGGAATTAACTGGATTTATCATGCTATTGACAGGTAGCCCAAAATATTCACCATAAAGTAGGTAACCTAACTCAATGTGTAAACTGTTGTGCAGATGATGAGCCAAAATTAAGGAACAAATGGCTTTGCACTTTTTTTTAAATTATTTTTCAGTACCACAGGATGAAGGATTAAAGTGGACTGATGAGAGAGCACAGAGAAGGAAAATGCTTCAGAACTGTTCTGTGGACTCTCCTCTAATAAATTCCTTTCTCATCCGGCTCTAAATAAGGCTGTTTCAACACATGCTTACAGTCAAGACAGTTAATTAAGGTGAAGTTAAGGATGTAAATATCCATCATTGCCTAAAGGGGGAAAGCCATTAAGAAAGTTGTTGGTTTTGTGTGTTTGGAAAACTATAACAAATGCTAGAACAGCTGAAATTCACAGTACTGTTACACTTTAACCTACCGCCCACCACCACACCCCCAAAAAGAAAGCTAGGAACTGAGGGGATGCACAGCTAAGGCCCTCCACAAATCTCAACTTTTCTTCCAATGACATACTCGCTTTCCACCCTAGATATCTGTCAAAAAGTGTTAATAACCTGGTGGCATTTTGTTGAAGGTTTTGATAAGGACTTCAAGACGTTTGCATATATAGTTCAAGTCTACTAAATTCACTTGATTAGTGTGTTTTTTCTGTGGAGTCAAGTAAATCTGGGTACCCAGCTTTTGTTTAGTACATGCATGTCCATATGTATGTGTGATTCCCTCACTGGGCTACACCACTAACAGATAAATTACCTAGGTATTACAGAGGCATTGTCGAGGATTATCCGGCCTTCTGACTACTACCCCATGCTACTCATCCATGTGGGCACAAATGATACTGTGAGGTGTGACACTGAGCAGAGCAAGAGTGACTACAGGGCTCTGGGAGTACAGGTTAAGGAGTTTGGAGCGCAGGTGGTATTCTCTTCGATTCTTCCTGTCGAAGGTAGGGTCCCGGGCAGAGACAGATGCATCCTGGAGGTGAATGCCTGGCTGCGAAGATGGTGTCGCCAGGAGGGCTTTGGCTTCCTCGACAACGGGATGCTATTCGAGGAAGGACTGCTAGGCACAGATGGCGTTCACCTTTCGAGGAGGGGAAAGGCCTTATTTGCACACAGACTGGCTAACCTAGTAAGGAGGGCTTTAAACTAGGTTCGACGGGAACAAGTGAGCAAACCCCATAGGTAAGTGGGGAAAAAGACCTGGGAGATGGGTTGGAAACAGGAGGGAGCACGGGCTATAATGCCAGAGAGAAAGGAGGGTGAGGGCAAAGCTAGGAGGCAAGATCAAACCAGTATCTTAGATGCCTATATACAAATGCAAGAAGTATGGGTAATAAGCAGGAAGAACTGGAAGTGCTAATAAATAAATACAACTATGACATTGTTGGCATTACTGAAACTTGGTGGGATAATACACACAACTGGAATGTTGGTGTGGATGGGTATAGTTTGCTCAGGAAGGATAGACAGGGGAAAAAGGGAGGAGGTGTTGCCTTATATATTAAAAATGTACACACTTGGACTGAGGTGGAGATGGAAGTGTTGAGAGTCTCTGGGTTAGGCTAAAAGGGGTAAAAAACATGGGTGATGTCGTGCTGGGAGTCTACTACAGGCCACCTAATCAGATGAAAGAGGTGGATGAGGCTTTTTTCAAACAAATAACAAAATCATCCAAAGCCCAAGATTTGGTGGTGATGGGGGACTTCAACTATCCAGATATATGTTGGGAAAATAACACCGCGGGGCACAGACTATCCAATAAGTTCCTGGACTGCATTGCAGACAACTTTTTATTTCAGAAAGTTGAAAAAGCTACTGGGGGGAAGCTGTTCTAGACTTGATTTTAACAAATAGGGAGGAACTCGTTGAGAATTTGAAAGTAGAAGGAAGCTTGGGTGAAAGTGATCATGAAATCATAGAGTTTGCAATTCGAAGGAAGGGTAGAAGGGAGTACAGCAAAATAGAGACAATGGATTTCAGGAAGGCGGATTTTGGTAAGCTCAGAGAGCTGATAGGTAAGGTCCCATGGGAATCAAGACTGTGGGGAAAAACAACTGAGGAGAGTTGGCAGTTTTTCAAAGGGACGCTATTAAGGGCCCAAAAGCAAGCTATTCCGATGGTTAGGAAAGATAGAAAATGTGGCAAAAGACCACCTTGGCTTAACCACAAGAGCTTGCGTGACCTACAAAATAAAAAGGCGTCATATAAAAAATGGAAACTAGGTCAGATTACAAAGGACAAATATAGGCAAATAACACAGGAATGCAGAGGCAAGATTAGAAAGGCAAAGGCACAAAATGAGCTCAAACTAGCTATGGGAATAAAGGGAAACAAGAAGACTTTTTATCAATACATTAGAAGCAAGAGGAAGACCAAGGACAGGGTAGGCCCACTGATCAGTGAGGAGGGGGAAACAGTAACGGGAAACTTGGAAATGGCAGAGATGCTTAATGACTTCTTTGTTTCGGTCTTCACTGAGAAGTCTGAAGGAATGTCTAATATAGTGAATGCTTACAGGAAGAGGGTAGGTTTAGAAGATAAAATAAAAAAAGAGCAAGTAAAAAATCACTTAGAAAAGTTAGATGCCTGCAAGTCACCAGGGCCTGATGAAATGCATCCTAGAATACTCAAGGAGTTAATAAAGGAGCTATCTGAGCCTCTAGCTATTATCTTTGGGAAATCATGGGAGACGGGGGAGATTCCAGAAGACTGGAAGGGGGCAAATATAGTGCCCATCTATAAAAAGGGAAAGAAAAACAACCCAGGAAACTACAGACCAGTTAGTTTAACTTCTGTGCCAGGGAAGATAATGGAGCAGGTAATTAAAGAAATCATCTGCAAACATTTGGAAGGTGGTAAGGTGATAGGGAATAGCCAGCATGGATTTGTAAAGAACAAATTGTGTCAAACTAATCTGATAGCATTCTTTGATAGGATAAGGAGCCTTGTGGATAAGGGAGAAGCGGTGGATGTGATATACCTAGACTTTAGTAAGGCATTTGATACGGTCTCGCATGATATTCTTATAGATAAACTAGGAAAGTACAATTTAGATGGGGCTACTATAAGGTGGGTGCATAACTGGCTGGATAACCGTACTCAGAGAGTAGTTATTAATGGCTCCCAATCCTGCTGGAAAGGTATAACAAGTGGGGTTTCGCAGGGGTCTGTTTTGGGACCGGCTCTGTTCAATATCTTCATCAACGATTTAGATGTTGGCATAGAAAGTACGTTTATTAAGTTTGCGGACGATACCAAACTGGGAGGGATTGCAACTGCTTTGGAGGACAGGGTCAAAATTCAAAATGATCTGGACAAATTGGAGAAATGGTCTGAGGTAAACAGGATGAAGTTCAATAAAGATAAATGCAAAGTGCTCCACTTAGGAAGGAACAATCAGTTTCACACATACAGAATGGGAAGAGACTGTCTAGGAAGGAGTATGGCAGAAAGAGATCTAGGGGTCATAGTGGACCACAAGCTTAATATGAGTCAACAGTGTGATACTGTTGCAAAAGAAGCAAACGTGATTCTGGGATGCATTAACAGGTGTGTTGTAAACAAGACACGAGAAGTCATTCTTCCGCTTTACTCTGCGCTGGTTAGGCCTCAACTGGAGTATTGTGTCCAGTTCTGGGCACCGCATTTCAAGAAAGATGTGGAGAAATTGGAGAGGGTCCAGAGAAGAGCAACAAGAATGATTAAAGGTCTTGAGAACATGACCTATGAAGGAAGCCTGAAGGAATTGGGTTTGTTTAGTTTGGAAAAGAGAAGACTGAGAGGGGACATGATAGCAGTTTTCAGGTATCTAAAAGGGTGTCATCAGGAGGAGGGAGAAAACTTGTTCACCTTAGCCTCCAATGATAGAACAAGAAGCAATGGGCTTAAACTGCAGCAAGGGAGATTTAGGTTGGACATTAGGAAAAAGTTCCTGTCAGGGTAGTTAAACACTGGAATAGATTGCCTAGGGAAGTTGTGGAATCTCCATCTCTGGAGATATTTAAGAGTAGGTTAGATAAATGTCTATTAGGGATGGTCTAGACAGTATTTGGTCCTGCCATGAGGGCAGGGGACTGGACTTGATGACCTCTCGAGGTCCCTTCCAGTCCTAGAGTCTATGAGTCTATGACACATCACCATCGTATCTAGGCTCCTACATACCTATGTGAAGTCCCTCACAATGAGAGTACTTTCTCATTTGAAAACCTGCATGCTTTTGAAATTGTCCCCAAAGACTATCCTGAGCATGGTCACTTGAGTGGGAGTGACCTTTATGACAGGTTGGGTCATAGAAACCCCCTTGGGACTATCACCTGATGTGCTGAGACTGCCTCTAAGCCCATTTTCCCTGGCAGCTTGGGACTTCAGCACCTTGCTTGGTTGTGCCGGACACACTAGTCTGCTACAAACACGGACCCAAGTGTGAACCACATCCCCCCAAAAGCTTCAGGCTTAACTGAAAACAGCTTAAGAAGTGCTCCTGTTTCTAACACGCAGATATCCAGCTCCCAATGGGATCTGAATCCCAAATAAATCCCTGTTACTTTGTATAAAACTTATATAGGGTAAACTCATACATTGTTCGCCCTCTATAACACTGATAGAGAGATATGCACTGCTGTTTGCTCCCCCAGGTATTAATACTTGTTCTGGGTTAATTAATAAGTAAAAAGTAATTTTATTAAATGTAAAAAGTAGGATTTAAGTTTTTCCAAGTAATAACAGACAGAACAAAGTAAATTACTAAGCAAAATAAAACAAAAGCATGCAAGTCCTAACCCTAATACAATAGGAAACTAAATACAGGTAAATCTCACCCTCAGAGATGTTCCATTAAGATTCTTTGATAGACTAGACTCTTTCCTGGTCTGGGCCCAGCAATCACTCACACCCCCGTAGATACTGTCCTTTGTTCCAGTTTCTTTCAGGCATCTCTTTGGGGTGGCAAGGCTATCTCTTGAGCCAGCTGAAAACAAAATGGAGGGGCTTTCAGGGCCTTTTATATCCTCTCTCTTGTGCCACATCACAGCCATAATATGGGGTCTCTAGCCACCTAGGCAAATCACATGTTTATGAATGATCAACTTTTTGCAGGCTGATGCCATTGCTTACATGTTAGTTTGAATGTTCCCAGGAAAGTTCAGGTGTGGATTGGCATCTTCCAAAGTCCATTGTCAGTTAAGTGTTTCTTGATTGGGCACTTACTGAGAATAGTCCTTTCTCAAGAAGCAGACCAAATGCTTCACTGAGCTACTTAGAATCAAACAAATACATAGCAATATTCATAACTTCAAATACAAAAATGATACATGCATACAAATAAGATGAATATACTCAGTAGATCATAACCTTTGCAGAAAGATGTTACATGGCACAGCTAGGCATAAAACATATTCCAGTTATGTCATATTTATACTCATAAGCATATTTCTATAAAGCACTTTGGGGTGCAACATCACAACCTTGGCTAACAATAAACCGCTCTATAATCTGTGCCATAATTTCCACAAAGAAATACAGGTCTTATATGATCACAAAAGGTTTAACTTTTATTGGTAAAGTCTGTAGAATCTGTTTACCTTTAACAGGAAAATATTTCTAATTATTTTAAATAGGAATCAAGTTTTCTTAATCTCTCACAAGTGCACAACAAGGATTTTAACATTTGTAGTAAAACTGAAAAGAAAATAAGATGACTGAACTATACTGTAACATTGCCCATGGTACAATCTGGGCTGTTGAACAGCTGTCCCCCCCTCAATTTTCCAACCTGGGTGTCTTTTTCACTACTTCTCTGAGACAGCAACCACTCCTGGTCACCTCAAACACAGCCTGTAATGTAAATTACTCCTAGCTATACAGTACGAGTGCTCTGGCCAGCCACTCTTGTATTACACTTCAGAGTAACCACCAGCAAATTCCCTGTACTAGACTTTCCCTCAGAAGTGTGCGTCTTGTACTGCCCAGCACTCTCCTGAACAATACAAGCTCATACAAAGTCTGTCATTTTCTTAATAGAAAACAATATGCACAAATCTCAAATGGAATTTCCCAAACACTTTAATCCAAGCACACTGGTTTAAATAAAACAATAAAAACAAGTTTCATTAACTATAGAAGGATAGACTTTAAGTGATTACAAGTAATGAGGCATAAACGTCAAAACTGGTTACAAAGAAGTAAAAGTAAAATACAATTAACACCTAATTTAACAAGCTAAGTGATTTCAAAGCAAAAGTCTCTCTCACAACATGTTCTAGCAGTCTTACTGGCTGAATTTCTTTCTGCCAGGATCCCTCCCCAGTCCAAAAATACTTCCTTTGTTTTTCAAGCATTGTTGGTGCCATAAGTAGAGATGAAGGGAAAGATCTTTGGGGGCATCTGTTCCCCTTTCTTATAGTTCTATTTTTCTTTGAAAATCATCTCCAGCTGAAGTTCATGAGAGTTCTCTGAGGACAGGAACCTCCAGATGTTTCTTTGCCAAAATGTAGATTTCTTGCTCACACCCTTTTTCCTGCCAAAGAATGGCCACTTAACCAGGTGAGAGTCCATTTGATTTTATTGACACCTGGCTGAGGTGTCAGTTTGCCTTTTGTCTCTGAGGAACTGGTTTCTGCCTGCTTTTCTAAACTTGGAGCATGTCTCAGCAATCTCATGCTGTAGAATTTTATAACTTTACAGACAATATTGCCACACATATTTTATAAGGACAATAATGATCAGCAAATTATGAGTTTTCAAATGATACTTCACAAGGCACACTCAGTCTTGTAAAAAGGGCGATACAGACTGTCACATATACCCAAGATCCTTTTTCCACCACTGGCGCTCCACTGATGGAGGAATATGATGAATACTCTGTCTTTTCACTCAGTCTTCCATAGATTGGAAACTATTTTTTTGGTATATACTAAATAGATGCTAAAAGTGATGTAGTGTTCTGGTTCTGAGCTTCTTGCCTTTGAAATAGGGTGAGAGAGGAGGCTGTTTGTATTAAACAAAACCAGGAGCACTTTTAGTATGAGTAACCATCTTCTGAATTTTATGTCTTCTAAATAGGTCAGTGCGGCTGTTAATGGGCCAGCACTGCTGGCCTAGTGATAAACCTTTTGTTTCTGCAAGAATGTCTGTTACAGTTTCAGCATCTGTTCTTCTGTGATAACATGAGTGCTGCTTGCACTAACATTTTTGTCCTCTTTAATTGATCCATTCATTTATTCCCAGTGCAGAAAACCTTTGTACAGATTCACTGTTTGTAGAAAATAGCCATCTAAAGGATAAGCTGTTTTATAAAAAGCAACCTCCTTTCACCCAGCCATTATCCACAATTGCCACTCTGCATTCGGTAATTTCAAATATAAACCTGGATATTACAATATATTAAAATAAATGCAATCTGGGGTTTGTATTTTTAATAAAGATGAACATAGGCTGTATTAATATTTTTCAAGAAAAGAACGGTTCTGTGTTTGGTAAACTAGTTAAAGTGGGAGACTACTATTTGCAGTTGGGAGGAGCAATATATAAAAAAGAGAAAGAGATACATACATGCAGATCCCAGTCCTTGGGAAATACAGAGCATTCTTTGCACCCTTTGAACTGCAGCAACTTGCAGGATCCTTCACAGGATTGGCCCCTCTGTCTCTTTTTCTTTATAGACACTGCTAATGGTAATTAGCAAGGAGCCTAAGCTTCAAAGTAAAAACTGGATCCAAATGTTCCATGTGTTCAGGAGTTGTGCTCAGATTTGTGGTTCTGCTTTGGTCCCATCGCTAATTGTAGACAACAGTATATACTTTCATCTTCATAGCGTCAAAGTAAAATGATCTCTTTTGCTACAGTGACTTTTGCCAGCTCACCATTTTATAGTGTGGGGGGAAAGTATTTTAATAAGCAATCATTAAACCAGGTGCAGAATTCACAGTATCTAGCCAACCCACTAAGATGACTCACTTTTGAGATTTTCTCCTTTGTCTCATTTACACCCCTAGAAGAGGCAGTAAGCAATCAGATGCTCTTTCTTATTAGTAAACCAACTTATTGAGAGCAACCTGTTTTCTTGGCTACAGCTGGAAACTTCCCTTTCCAACAGCTTCTTTCATTTTATTTATGCAGGAGCACTTCAGTCTAATTTAACAGTTCAAGATGATTTTACACAAGTATTTTGAAAAAAATGTTTCTATCATCAGTCTATGGTTCTGAGTGAGATTCACAGTCTTAGAATCATAAAGTTAGAAGGGACCACAAAGGTCATCTCGTCTAACCCCCAAAGAATGGGGCCTGGTGCTAGTTACAATTCATCTGTAACTGGATGGTTACAATTCATCAACCTCTGGATTATGGACCCAGCATGCTCCCGCTGTACCACTCTGCTTAACCAGCTACATCTTTAAACACATTGGAGGATGTCTTATTGTTAACTACATAAACCAATAATCAGAAGCTACAAAATTCCTTTCAGAAAGAGTAGGAATTTGTTAGACTATACTGTATGCCCTTATTCCAAATGTGCAAGAATGGCACTGTACTGTATACTTCTAAAATCATGACAGATCTAGTAGACTGTGAATAATGCTGGGAGCAAAGAGCTCCCAAACACGGTTGGTCATGAATCTTTTTATGAAACATCTTTAACCAAACAAATGCTGATTTGTTGAAACCAAAAATGTTCCTGGGAAAGGATTGGTTTTGATGAATTTTCTGACTCAATGTCCCATTTTGACATCTTTAAAACAAAGTTTAATTCTTTGGTTCAAAGTTACTTTTCATTTTGAAATTTAACTAAAAATTCATACTAAAAATGTTACACTAGTTTAGAGAACACATGTTATAATACAAAGTATAACATTTTCAGATGGAAATATGACTTTTTTAAGTTGCCAGTATCTCTTTAGCCTAAAAGATTGTAATCAGTCTTAATGAATAACACACACAGCTGTGCACAAATGGTCTCTGTCTACTCTTTCCACAAATTCTCTTTTCTGCATTCTTCCTACATTTATCTCTTCACTGATAATCTCTTTCATACCTTAGTTGTCCTACATATTTTTGTCTAAGACAGAGAAAGCTTTTCAGAGTAGGGAATATGTCTTATATAATTTTGTCAAGCATCATGTAAATTTACAGGTCTATGTAATAGTTCTGCGGGTTTTGATAACATAACAGTGCACATTGCTTCTCAAAAATGAAATGTTTCAGAAGTTAAGCTATTTGGTTGGTCAAGGTCAAGACTGAAGCTAATGTGAGAAGTTATTTCTTTTAGGGATGTAACAGCAAGATAGACTAAGATAACACACCTTCTTCAATTCCACTGGATTTACAAGCACTTTCTCAAATTACATTACTTGCAGGTATACCCACCTCTAGCCACATGATACACAACATCACTTCATCTGTACTAAGTAATTAATTTCCACAGCACAACTCAGCAAATGCTTCCAGATTTCACTGTGATATTACCATATCTCTCAGATGTTATTCTTTTAGCGAACACTTAAAGGTCTGAGTGAAAGGGTCTTTTTGCCAGTTCAGCAGCTCGAGTCTCCTCTGCAAGGTTGGGGCGAGATTTGTCATTCATATTAGTTTCTTTATTAAAAAAATAGAACCGGTTTTATTAATCTCATTAATTTTAAAAAAGGACCCATTAACCATTTTGTTCAATGTTGCTATCTCAGTGTAATCAAACTAGAAAGGGCCTGAACAACATCTTCAGAGCAAAAGCAGGTCAGAATTGCAGGTAGGTACAGACCCGTATACAAACTGTTTTCTGTTCATTCCTTCTGGGCCACTTGGCATTGGCCACTGTCAGAAGATAAGATACTGGGAGAGATGGACCTTTGGTCTGACCCAGTATAGCCGTTCTTATGTTAACTGTATAACCTGATCTGTCTAAACCAATAACACCAAATATTGAGAAAGGCTGGTTCTGGGTCTGAGATTTGTAACTCAGGTTCATTTGATATCAAGTAGTACCTCAATGGCACTGTAAATAGGTTAGACAAAATTCTCTCAGTGACATCTCTGGAATCTCAGTGACTTCCCTGGGGGTCCACAGATGTAAGGCAGAGCAGAATTTGTCCTACAAACAATGGACCAAGAATGCATCCAGTGCTGGACACAGTAACTCCACTAGGGTGACCAGGTGTCCAGTTTTCAGCCAGAACACCCAATCGAAAAGGAACCCTGGTGGCTTTGATCAGCGCCACCGACCAGGCCATTAAAAGACCAGTCAGTGGTGCTGCGGAGCTAAGGCGGGCTAGTCCCCACCTGCCCAGGGGCAGCGCGGTACACCTCGGAAGTGGCCAGCAGGTCCGGCTCCTGGGGGGCGGGAGCATGGGGCTCCAAGCACTGTCCCTGCCCTGAGCACCAGCTCTGCACTGGTTCCCAACCAATGGGAGCTGGGGTGGGGGGCACATGCCTGTGGGCGAGAGTAGCACACAGTGCCACAGAGCCTCCTGCCTCCTCCCCCACCTAGGAGCTAGACCTGCTTGCCGCTTCTGGGATGCATGGCAGAGCCAGGACAGGCAGGAACTAGCCTGCCTTAGCCTCGCTGCACCTCTGACTGGAAGCTGCCTGAGGTAAGCCCACACCCCAACCCTGAGCCCCAAGTTTCTCCCAACCTCCTACCCCAACCCTGAGCCCCTCCAAACCCAGAGACCCCTCCTGAACCCCAAATCCCTCATTCCCAGCCCTCCCGAGCCCTCACCCCCTCCTGCACCCCAAACCCGCCTCATCCCACAGCCCCCATCACATTCCAAATCCCTTGGCCCCACCCTGCAGCCTGGACCCCCCCTCCTGCACTCCAAACCGCTCATTCTCAGCCCCACCCCAAGCCTGCACCCCCAGCCAGAGTCGCCACCCCAACCCCTGCTCCAGCCAGTGAAAGTGAGTGAGGATGGGGGAGAGCGAGCCACTGAGGGAGGGAAAATGTAGTAAGTGGGGAGCAGGGCTTTGAGGAAGAGTGGGGCTAGGGTGTTTGGTTCTGTGCCAATAGAAAGTTGGCAACCCTGAACTCCACTGATGTTAATTATTGTGTTTTAGAAGCGAGGCATTTGGCCCAGAACATCTTCCCACATTTATCTCTCAGGAACCATAAAAGGGAATGGCCTGAAATCATCGGTCTCATCTGGCCCAATAGTGCATAACACAATGTGCCTCAGATATCTTTAGCATGTCTATTGGGATTATAAAAAAAGACAGATTATCTTGATTATAGAGTAAGATTATCTTGCTGTATGTATCATAACACTACTGAAATTAATGGTTAAGAACATGCTTTTTTACTGAATGCATTGATCTTCATACCTCTAAAAGGAATACTGTGCAGGAACATGAAATTAATTAACATACATTGAGAATTACACTACAGATAGCAACACAACTTCTCTTTTTCATACCTTAGTTTTTATCCCTACACATACTAAATAGATGCAGAATGCAGGATATTTCCTTTCCTTTAAACTTCTTGTTGTGTGCGCATTTAATCATGCATCAACACTGAGATCATAATCACTACAAGAATCTTTTTTTTTAACCTGAAAATGCAAAAATACAGTAAACTGGTAATTCCAAAGTGTCATTTGATGTAAATCTATTGACTCAATCGAGCTATCCCAGTTTATACCGTCTGTGGATCTGGCCCAAAAAGAGTCTCATTTGCAATCAATTTTTACATTAACATACATTCCGATATGAACCAAGAGAAGCCCAATTCTAAATCTGTAATCTTTATGTATGGATTTGTTGATTTTTTTTCCCCCTTATACTTGCTAAATTTCTGCTGCATTCAAAGTGCCAAACTGCATCTCTTCTCTAGCTGAACACCTATAAATTCCCATACATAGCATGCACAAACTTTGCAAGATAGCAGATGAAGTGTGTGATTATTACAAGAGGCCAAATTGTGAAACTGTTGCTGTTCTTATTAAAGTGTCTATTAATATTTTCCATCAATAAAAAACTTAGATCAATTCTCTTAACTTTTTTTTTAAATATCTCAAATTAAACCTTAATTAAAACATTTCAAAAGTCACCTTAGATATTGTGACAGAATTTCAAGTTCTGGGCCCTTGTATATTTGGCAGAAATACTATAAAAAGTAGAAACATGGACAGCTTGCTAAAGATGAGTACAAAAAATAGCACAATTAGTTTTGCTCTCAACGTATAGTAATTTCATCTAGACCACATTTCCCTTGTTTGCTTACGAGAAAGATTGTTAGTTTGTTGTCGTATCTTTCCCGGAAACAAAGTAAGCTGACTAGTCTAAAATTCCATGGGTCCTCTTTGTTCCCCCTTTCTAAAGGCAGATCTCATTCTAGAATACTTAAGGAACTAACTGCAGCAATCTCAGAACAGTTAGCAATTCTCTTTGAGAACTCCTGGGGGACGGGTGAGGTCCCAGAGGAACTGTGATAAAGATAAGTGCAAAGTACTACACTTAAAGTACGTCTACACTGCACACTCCTTTCAGCAGCGTGTAGCTTACACATGCCACCTAGCAGTGTAGATAGTGAGGCACTGCTTAGGCAAGTAGCATAAAGATACACCTGAACCCTATGGGTATGTGCCCTACATGGCTCTTCACTCACCCAAGCAGTGCCTCCCTGTCTACACTTCTATACTGGCAGTGTACTGTTCCACCGGCAGCACCCTACTTCCAAGTTTTTCCCTGCTGCCTCCCCCTGGCAGAGGCTTTCACTGACTCGCTTGGATGCAACCTGTTTTTCACTGACAACACATATCCTACATGCTGCAGCAAGAGATGTGCAGTGTAGACATAGCTTTAGGAAGGAAAAAAAATCAAATGCACAACTACAAAGTGGAGAATATCTGGCTGGCTAGATGCTAGAACTTCAGAAAAGAATCTGGGGGGTTACAGTGGCTCGAATTGAATATGAGCCAGCAATATGATGCAGTTGCAAAAAAAGGCTAATATTCTGAGGTGTACTAAAAGTACTGTCATATGTAACACACAGGAGATAATTGTTCCACTCCACTCAGCACTGGTGAGGGCTTGGCTGAAGTACTGTGTCCAATTCTGGGTGCCACACTTGGAGAAAGATGTGGACAAATTGGAGAGAGTCCAAATGAACAACAAAAATTCTAAAATGTTTAGAAAATCTGACCTGTAAAGAGATGTTAAAGTAACTGGGCATGTTTAGTCTTGATAATAGAAGATGGAAGGGGGACCTGTTAACAGTCTTCAAATATGTTAAGGGCTGTTATAAGGAGGATTGTAATCTATTGTTCTCTATGTACACTGAAGCTTTGGCCCATACTATAGGCTTTGGAGGTTAAAACAAGAACCCAATAAGCTGTTCCCTTAGTTAAACCTTAGCCTTTCCTTGCAAATAGGTTGGCCCCATCCAGGGCCGGCTTTAGATCTATTCCACCAATTCCCCCCTAAGAGGGCCCCATGCCCAGTGAGAATCCCTTCCCTGGCTAGAGGCGCCTTTTTGCTCACCTGGCAGCGCTTCAGGTCTTCAGCAGCACTTTGGCGGCAGGTCCTTTGCTTGCTCTGGGTCTTCAGCGGCGGGTCCTTCAGTGCCACCGAAGACCTAGAGAGAGTGAAGGACCCGCTGCCGAAGTGCTGCCGAAGACTCGGAGCACCACCCGGTGAGTACAAGCCCTATGTGTTTTTTTTTACATTTTTTTAAAGTCATCCCTGCCAGGGCCCCGCCAAAACTGTTCGAATTGGGACCCGCACTTCCTAAAGCCGGCCCTGGCCCCATCTGACCCAAACACTCCCTCCCCTCCCCCTGCCACCCTCAGTATTGGGCCGCACCTCTACAGCTTCTGCCTCAGTCTGATCCTCTGAGTCCCTAGTTTTATTTGCTTTCAAGTAGGCTGTCAATTAATCACAGTTAACTCATGTGATTAACTGAAAAAAATTAATTGTGATTTAAAAAATGAATCACAATTAATCACAGTTTCACAATAGAATACCAAATGAAATTTATTAAATATTTTGGATGTTTTTCTACATTGTCATATATATTGTATTCAGTGTTGTAACTGAAATCAAAGTGTAAATTATTTTGTATTACAAATATTTGTACTGTAAAAATGATAACCAAAAGAAATAGTATTTTCAATTCACCTCATACAAGTACTGCGGTGCAATCTTTTTGTCGTGAAAGTGCAATTTACAATTGCAGATTTTTTTGTTACATAACTGCACTCAAAAACAAAACAATGTAAAACTTCAGAGCCTATGTGTCCACTCAGTCCTACTTCTTGTTCAGCCAGTCACTCAGACAAACAAATTATTTTACAGTTTCAGGAGATAATGCTGCCCTCTTCTTATTTACAATGCCACCAGAAAGTGAGAACAGGCATTTGCATGGCACTTTTGTAGCTGGTATTGCAAGGTATTTACATGCCATATATGCCAAACCTTTGTATGTCACTTCATGCTTCAGCCTCCATACCAGAGGACATGCTTCCATGCTGATGACGCTCGTTAAAAAAATAATGTGTTAATTAAATTTGTGACTGAACTCCTTGGGGGAGAATTGTATGTCCCTTCCTCTGTTTTACCCACATTCTGCCATATATTTCATGTTACAGCAGTCTTGGATGATGACACTGCACGTTATTAATTTTAAGAACACTTTCACTGCATATTTGACAAAATGCAAAGAAGGTACCAATGTGAGATTTCTAAAGATAGCTACAGCACTCAGCCCAAGGTTTAAGAATCTAAAAGCCTTCCAAAATATAAGAGGGATGAGATGTGGAGCACACTTTCAGAAGTCTTAAAAGAGTAACGCACCAATGAAGAAACTATAGAACCCAAACCTCCCCAAAAAACAACAACAAATCAACCTTCTGCCGGTTGTATCTGATTCAGATAATGAACATGCATCAGTCCGCACTGCTTTGGATTGTTATCAAGCAGAACTCATCAGCATGGACACATGCCCCCTGGAATGGTGGTTGAAGCATGAAGGGACATATGAATCTTTAGCGCAGGGATCAGCAACCTTTGGCACATGGCCCATCAGGGAAATCTGCTGGTGGGCTGGGATGGTTTATTTACCTGCAGCATCCGCAGGTTTGGCCAGTTCGCCATTCCAGGCCAGTAGGGGTGGCGGGAAGCAGCGGGAAGCGGTGTCCAGCACATCCCTCAGCCCATGTCACTTCCCGCTGCCCCCACTGGCCTGGAACGGTGAACCGCAGCCAGTAGGAGCTGTGATCAGCCGAACCTGTGGACACTTCAGGTAAACAAACCGTCCCAGCCTGCCACCAGATTTCCCTGACGGGCCGCGTGCCAAAGGTTGCCGATCCCTGATTTAGCGTATGTGGCATGTAAATATTTTGGGACACCGGCTACAACAGTGCTATGAGAATGCCTGTTCTCACTTTCAGGTGACATTGTATACAAGAAGCGGACAGTATTATCTCCTGAAAATGTAAACAACCTTGTTTGTCTGAGTGATTGGCTGAACAAGAAATAGGAGTGAGTGGACTTCCAGACTTTAAAATTTTACATTGTTGTATTTTTGAATGCAGGTTACTTTGTACATAATTCTACATTTGTAAGTTCACCTTTCATGACAAAAAGATTGCACTACAGTACTTGTGCTAGGTGAACTGAAAAATATTATTTCTCTTATTTTTTTTACAGTGCAAATACTTGTACATCTCTGCCCCGATATAACACAAACCAATATAACATGAATTCAGATATAACACAGTAAAGCAGTGCTCTGGGGGAGTGGGGCTGTGCACTCTGGTGGACCAAAGCAAGTTCGATATAAGGCAGTTTCACCTATAATGCAGTAAGATTTTTTGGCTCCTGAGGACACCGTTATACTGAGGTAGAGGTGTAATAAAAAATAAATATAAAGTGAGCACTGTATACTTTGTATTCTGTGTTGTAACTGAAATCAATATATTTGAAAATGTAGAAAACACTCACAAATATTTAAATAAATGGTATTCTATTATTAACAGTGCCATTAAATTTTTAAATCACTTGACAGCTCTACTTTCAAGCTGTCTGGTTTGGATTTCCCCTAAGGACAGAAGCTGAAACCTTACTCCTTCGGTGGGATAAGCCAGACTTCTGATTCCACACTGATGGGAGGTTAGATTCCTGCAGACCTAATCTAACTAAGACTGATTTACTCTATAGCTAGCAACGCAGTAGCCATCAAAACCCACAAATACATAAAATCATAAAATACAAATAACTACTCAGACTCTTCAGAGCAGTGTGTCTCAACCTTTCCAAACTACTGTACCCCTTTCAGGAGTTTGATTTGTCTCAACTACCCCAAGTTTCACTGCAATTAAAAGCTACTTGCTAACAAAAATCTGATCTAAAAACACAAAAGTGTCATAGCACACCATTACTGAAAAATTGCTTACGTTCTCATTTTTACCATATAATTATAAAATAAATTGACTGAATATAAATATTGTATTTATATTTCAGTGTACCTGGAACCCGAACCCCACCACCTGGGGTTGAAGCCTGTATCTTAGTTTTTTGGGGCCCCCAGGGCCATGAGACCCCAGGAAATTGCCCTACTTGCCACCCTGTAATGCTGATCCTGACTCCCTTGAATCCGTCCCACAAAGTCCCTGGGGGCATGACCCCCAGGTTGTGCAACACTAACCTAGGCAAATATCTAGATGAGTTGACATATCCCCTGGAAGACCTCTGCATACTCCCAGGGGTACATATATCCCTGGTTGAGAATCACTGCTTCAAAGGACCCTCTAAAATGATATTCTAGCAACCACCACATTTTAGAGCAACCTGAACCACAGTAAAGTTTGCTTGTTTTTTTTATAAATCAAACTGCATAGAACACAACATCTTAGAAACTCTCCATAATATAGCTGTAAATCATTCAAACATCCCTCACCCCTGCCACTTCAATTTTCAGTTTAGAATGATTGGTGGTAGTGGTATGATGACATTCTTCATTAATAATACCTTTTAAATTACTTGTCTCAAAATGAGGCAGAGAAATGTATATTTTTCAAATTGGAAGCTTGAAAGTACCATTTAAAACAGCAAATCAATAGTTTGCACAAAGAGGAAAGTTTTCCATTTCTTCTGCATTCATGACTGAATGTCGGTCTTAGTAACTGTCACTGATTGATATCAGTGGGTGTGATTGCAAACTATGCATGAATTAATAAACTTAAAAAAAAATTTAAAAGAGTATCTTATGTGAATGTAGTTTGCTCTAACAAGTATGTCCTGATCTTTTACCAATTATCATGTAGAAAACCTTATACAGCACAGCAACCCATCAGCAAATTAGATATGAGCATCAAAACCCAGTGAATAGCTCCTCACAAAACTTCGGCAGAAATCTGACAGGAAACTTGCGTGAGCAGCACAACTGGTCAAATTAGAACACTAATCAAATTTTGAGCAGCTGGTCAGACTATTGTTATTAGGGGACATTTGCAAAAATAGGTATGTCTTAACATTTATTTGGGGAATGACTGTTCTTCACACACATACTCTGATTTGCACAAGAACCAGAGTATGGTCCATTAATAATTGGCTGTTCTTCACTTTTTGTTCTTAAAAAGTTTCAGTTATCAGAAACATAATACCATGTGACTTCAGTGACTAGTCATCTCCTATGAACAACAGATAGCATGGACTCAAATAGAGAGATTGTCTTGTGGATAACTTATGGTGCCAGTCACAACCTCACCTGCCAGTGGCAACAGATCCTCTGTTTAGCTATAAAACTCTGGCCATAAAAATAAATTGAGTGAAGGATAGATCAGAAACGGAAGGATAACTCACCGATGTCTATAACCAGTGCCACACAGACTTTAGGCCAAAGGGAGGTTCTGACTGACTAACAAAGCCAATGGAGCAGCCCAATCTCTGTCCAAAAGCAAGGGTAATGATTCCCGACCTGGGTCATCAGCCAGTGCACAGACCTCTTCCATCTGCGCTAAGAATAACTCTGTTAGTTGGAAGGAGAAGCAGTGTTGCCAACTCTTTTTTCTTTCTTCCACCCCCTTTAAATCCCCAGTTTCTACAGTCATGTAATTATGTGAGAAATCTCAGCTTTCACATGGAAGAAATGTATGTTTCTAACACTAGCTGCAGAGAAAAGCTTGGAAAAAGTTAATGCTAAGGGCTCAAAAATGAAAGAACACATAAAAAGAACCCCAAATGTATTTTATTTAAAAATCTATGAGTAAGTTAACTCATAACTTGCAGGAGTGCAGGACTGATGCATAATTTTTGAATGCTTGTGGTTGCCAATGCTGCAGTAACAGAGTATCAGCTAGTGGGCCAGCTCTTACAGGAGGACACGAGATATTATCCATGTTAGAGCTGGTTGAGAATTTTCCATCAATGTGTTGTTTTTCAAACAGAACAGGCTGTTTCTGCAAAACCAAAGTTTTCCTGTGGAAAATTTTAGGGTTCTCCCCCCACCACCACCATCCAAATGTAACCCCCACCCCGCCCCCCATCATATTGAACCAATGTAGTGCATCATGGAAGTTGTAATCCAGCTGCACAGCCTGGCCCACATAGGAGAAAGGGGGCATAAGGCAGCTGAACTAACCTTCTACGAGGCACTGCAGCAGTTCAAGAAGACAGATTAATGTCAGGCCAAAACTTTTTGACATTTCTGAAAATTCTCAATTCAGAACTTTATGTTCCATGAAAAAGCTTATTTTTCTTTGTCCAAATTTGGGACAAAACCAGAATTGGATAGAATGGAATTTTCTACAGGATGGAAATTCCAGTTTTCTATTTGCTCCAGTCAGTGTATGTCAACAGGCACACTGTATCCACAGGCTCGTTATTTTCCTCTTTCCCAAACCTAGGCAATTCACCTGTGCAATGCAAGAATAATCTACAGACAATAAATTAGAAATCTATTAAATCTTCCAGAAAAAGTAGAAATGTCTGAGATCCAGGAATTGTAATTGCATAAAGTTTAGTAATTTGTTCAGGAGTCAGGTTAGCTGGAGAGAAGAAACAGCCCAGTAACAGCACAACTCTCAGCTCAGTCTAACTCTGCTTAGGCTTCTGGAAACATACAGTTTGCATTAGTCATACTCAAATGCTTAAGCTGGGTATTAGCATAGTCACTCCTATATTAATAAACAGGATAATTATTCTCACAGAACTCTTTAAAATCACTTTAACAACCCTGCTGTCTTGCTGGTGCTTCATACTATCTGTCTGGCAGAACCGCAGTGAAGTCCCAACGTTTTGCAAGTGAATTGAGACATTCAAAAGTGGGGTGAATGACAATAAAACAGAGGGTCTAATTCTGCTCTCACATTTGAGTTATTCTCGATTGACACTATTGATAACCATGTAACTACGTTGGATTTACATCAGTGTAGCAAAGCAGCATTTGGTTCTGTGTGCAACAGACTGAACAATAATTCCTTTAAATGTAGGTGGGAATTGTAAACAAGTATCAAAGAAAGAATAACCACAATCTGTTCTCAGAGTTCTCAATAACACTCCAAAGACTTCTACTTAGTGTATTACAGGACAGAATTTTGCCCCTGTAAGGGAATACTTAATAACTACTGAAGGAGTATTTCTTTCAGTCCTTCAGCTTTATGAATTCCTCTCCAAAGTAGCTGAAAACACTTAACCTATAACTGTTTAATCATATGGGGCTTAACCCCCTTTGAACTCTTCCTACAATTATTTAAATCCAAAGGTTCGCATTCTGCTACACTCATCTATTATGTTAATGGCCTATTTTTTCAAATAACCCCTTGAAATACAACAAGAATTGAATTCTCTGGTAAGAGGCTTAGTACTCCCAAATGGTGTTATGATGGATAGAACTTTTTGATGGAGTGAACAATATGCTGCAGAGTCATCAAAATTTACAATTTTCACTTACAGTAAGATTTGATAAAGAACCAAAGTACTGGGAAGGTTAGAGGAAAGAAAGGAAAGAAGATATTAAGCCTAACTTGTAAGTAACAGATCCAATGCCCCAATGGAGTTATCTTCAAAGACTGACTGAAGTGAATATTCAAGTTGATGTATTAATGCACCACAACCTGGAAGAATTACACACCAGGATTTATTTATCTACTGAAACTTAAAGGTATGTTTAAATGGGTTATTTGTAAAGATGATAAAGGGAAGAAAGATATCATTTCTTTGAAAGGTCTAAGTTTCCAAATACTGTTCTTCAATGTGATTGTTTAATGTTAATTTTAAATAGGAGAGGGTGCCTGGAAGAGTAGTTGGGGCCAAAAAATCTTTGTTCTACTTCTGACTCTGCGACTGACTCACTGTGTAAGGCTGGGCATGTCACGTTACCCTTTTGTGCCTCTGTTTCTACATCTCTGTAATGGAGATATTAAAGCCTTCCTACCTCATTGAAACACAGTGAGACTTAATTTAAATTAAAGACTGTAAAGTCCTTTCAGTTCTAAGTATGAATAATTGTTGGCAATTCACATATGAGAGACAAACAAGTGGTTTGTTGCAGAGTGATGAACTTTTTGTGTAAAGGTACATAAAACCAGATATTTGAAAAGCTAATCTATATCTGAGCCAATTAATATAGTTGTTACTAATGCAAAATTCCCACTTATGTCAGTGAGACCTTAGCCTGAGTAAGAATTGTAGGACTGAATATTTCTGTTATAAGGAAAGAAATACAGACTATTTAAAAAAAATTATATCTGCTCTCAGTCTATTAGATATACTTTCACTGTATATATATTAGGACTGTGAACCAATATAATGCTATCATGGTACATTGCTGTTTATGCTTTAAAAAGAAAGTAGAATGTCAAAAATAATCCCAAGGCAATAGGTGACTTTTTAAACCCAAATCTGTACTGAATTCTTCAGTTTCACACCAGAATTGCAAAGGTGAATGATGTCACATCAGAAACAGAAGGTTTGCAGGGGGTTCATTTTATTATTTAACAAACTTGTTTGCTGGGAAACAATGTCTTTTGTTGAATAATATTTCAGTGTCTTTAAAAATGTCTTATTATATTTTTTTAAAACTGCCTAAATTTAATGTCACTGTGTAATCTGATTGTATACAATGAGGATGCCAGCAGCATTAGTACAACTTAGATACTTTTTCTTTATCTGATTTTAAATGGTGGGTCACTATTTTAAAACCAAATCAATATTTGCCAAGGTATCTACTGCTACTGTTTCCTGTTTTAAGCATGAGGGGAACTGTAGTATCTCAGGGTCAGATCCTCAGCTGATACAGCCCTCAAGATGCTGGTATTTTAAATTGAGGCCACAGCAGCAATTATTTAGAGAGAGGGAGGGACTAGTGGGTTGAGGAGCGGCAATGGATCAAACTCTTCATGTTTTTAATCACATCTTTCACACCCTGTGACAAGTCACTTAACACCTCTGTGCTTCAGTTTCCCCTCTGAAAACTGAGATAGTACTTACCTGCCTGAGCCTCAGAGTATTGTGAAGATGGATTCATGTTTGTACAGTACCTTGGACATTACTGTTCTTCTTTATGTCTAAGTATTACTATACAGGGAACAATCCTGCACTGGCAGTAACACAGACCAGATGATCTATTAGATCATGTCCATATTTAAGTCTTAGGTTTTTTATCTGAATAATAAAACTACATCAGACACATATGGGCCAAATTCTATTTAGACCAAGGCCACTTTATACCACCAAATCAAGTATTTCTCAATTTAGTCCTCAGAAGATGCTAGAAGCATAGAGTGGTACAATACCTTAAGGTTATAGTTCAGTCAGCTAGGAAAGTTTCTACTTGTATGTTCTGTTCCCCACCACCACCACCCCGCCTACTATGCTCCCCTTTCTCTCTTCAGATAGCTTACTCTGGCACCTTATCCACACTGGGAAATTGAGCAGGGTAGGTTGACACAGGGCTTAAAATGCCTGTGGTTCATCCATACTAGAGCTCACAACATTGGTCACAAGGATACAGCACTGCTGGCAACAGCAGGAAATTGTTCACAAGTCTTCAGTGACTGACTGGCTGTGAGTAAAAGGAAAATCCCAAAGGATTTTGCATTGTGAAGTCAGAGCTACATTCAGGGCCGGTGCTACCATTTAGGCAGCCTAGGCAATCGCCTAGGGCGCCAGAATAATTGGTGGGCATCATTTTGCCGGAGGGGGCGGCAGGCGGCTCCGGTGGAGCTGCCGCAGTGGTGCCTGTGGAGGGTCTGCTGGTCTGCGGCTCCGGTGGAGCCGCCGCAGTCCTGCCTGCGGACGGTCGGCTCCTGGCGCAGCTCCGGTGGACCTCCCGCAGGCACGACTGCGGCAGCTCCACTGGAGCCATGGAGCACTGGACCCTCCGCAGGCACCACTGCGGCAGCTCCACTGGAGCCGTGGGACCAGCGAGCGGGGCGCCGAAATTACCGGCTGCCTAGGGCGCTCAAACCCCTAGCGCCAGTCCTGGCTACACTGGGGTAGTGAGTCTTAATTTGAACAAGTGCACTGAGAAATCTGGCATTAGTTTTGGACGGGAACCCTGAGAGAACCTGTTTGATTGGTTGTAACTTATAATATTTCTGATTTGGGGATGACAGAGCCTCCTTCTCGGGGAATGATCATTACCAAGTGTTTTTTCTGAGAAAGGTGTTTGTTACAACTGGTTCTGTCACCAATCCTGCACCTTCCAGTTCCCCGCTGCTTTTGTATCATTGGCATCATTTGCATTAGCAAAGGGAGACTTTCTGAAGATCCTCTTGGTGAGCTGAAAATCATACTTCAGTAGTTTACTCAAGGACTTTATTCTATCAGCTCTGCCCTTTCAGTCTTATGTTTGGCTAGTGACCCAGAGTTCTTTCCCTTTTCTACTTTACAAACCCCGCAATTCCAATGGACTTATGCTCTGAAAAAAAAGCAAGGGGCTCCTAAGTAACCTTGGAAATCACAGCCACCAAGCAATTTACATATGTAGCTGTCTATCAGCCCTAGCATGAAAGCATTTGTGTAACCCTTTTATGTACTGTTTACTGAATTCCAACATACAGGAAGTTGACACTCCTAATTTTCAAGCGTGCCAAGAATGACAGATTGTGCATACATGTATTGCATGGGAGTCAGTGGGTCATTGTTCATCTCAGACCTGTGCAACAGCCACACAATTGTTGCCAGAGAATCAGGCCCCTAGCTCAGACTCAGCCAAGAAAATCTGTTTCCCTTAATGTTTCTCATACCATACAGCCAAGCAGAGCGGTGAAACTGCAGTTCAGAGCTCTGCTTGCTCTGCTTGGCTTAGGATCAAAATCAGTGACATTCTCTGAAAGAAGAGCTGGTGATAGGTGATCCTTTGTCCCTACTAGTGGTAGAAGAAACCATCAAAATGCACACCTCATCCTTGCCACACCAAATGAGAGGGGAAAGGGAAGACACCCCATCAGAGGCCACAAGCAGGAGGAAGGAACAAGGGTAAGAGGAGAAGGCTTTTCAGTCAATCACCAGAAGGAGGGAGGAAGGAAGAGACTTTCCTTTCCAGCACACCACAGAAGACCTTATCCTGGATGAAGGTGCCATTCCACACAAAGCAGCTAAAATAAGATGAGGAATAACAACGGAAAGCACCTTCCCAAAAGTTAGGATGACTAGAATATGGGGGTGCCTTGCTCTTTGCACAATAAACAATTTGAAGGAACCACACACGCATGGTAGGATCCATGTAACAGTATTGAATATATACAACATGCAGGGCCTACCTATGTATACCCACTAGTATAAAACCTAGAATTTCTAAACCTAAAAATTCTAAAACCTAGAACACAGTAAGCACCACTACAAGGCTCACAAATCATTTAAAGGGATATTACCCTATTCCTATACACTACAGAGAGGGTCGAGACCAAATCTACTCCAAACATTGAGGGGGACCTGAATCTTGTAGCAACATGTCCAATTCCTGTGATCGGTTAGGGACAAAGGTAACTTTCTGTTCCAGCATAAAATGCCTGGAATAACTCTGTAGAGAGGTTTTTAATTAAACGTTAGTAAATAGTCTATTATCATCTTATTCATTGTAGTACTTCATTCGGAATAAACTTCTGGGTTTTGAATGGTTCTCCATGCATTCCCTGCTGCAGAGTTCTTAGTGTATGTGGCTGTGTAGCTAATTAAGGGATTTTCTCACAGAATAGAGGTTTAATCTGCCACAGGATCTGTGGCATGCTGCCAATAATAAAATTCATTAGACTGACTATACAACAGTTTTCACTGTCAAAGGCAAATTGTAAAAAGTAAACCAACAGCTCGAAGAGTTTACAATATTTTCAGTTTTTCTAAAGTGTTTTTGGAATAGTAAAAGAAACTGCATTTAAAAAAATATGGGGCCAAATCCAAGGCTTTACTTAAGCAAAATATCCATTCAATTCAATGACAGTTTACTGGAATAGGAACTCCAGGATTGGGCCTGACAGTTTATCTTTAAGAGAAGAATAGACTAAAATACAGATGGATTTGAAGTCTCTCAGTCCATCAGAATTCCAGCTGTGCTGGCACTAACCCCATACAATCACTGCATAAAGCAACATCACATCACATCCCTCCGCTTTCAAGCTTTCCAGATATAAACAACAGCAAAAGATTATGAGACGCGCTCTATTACTGCTTTGCTATTGTTTCCCAATTGGATCCACAGAAACATTTCTGCTATATTTTGGCAATTGCTATCCAGTGCAGATCAGCGCCCAATGTACATCAATCTTTTTCTTTATCTTCCCATTGCCGTCATCTATGTTCCAATGGTTGTAATATTTAGATGGCAACCTTTCCAGCAGCTTGCAGGACAGAGATCAGATATACACAGAGAGGCTGTTAGTGAAAATAAGATATGGGTTTTTAATTATTTTCCTCTGCCTTTAAATAAGAACAAACAAGTGGTGTAACTAGTTCCAGACCCTGTCTCCAACAGTCACCAACACCAGATGTTTCAGAAGGTGTAAAACCCCTGTACTGCATCCAGTTTTGCACTGATGTTCCAAGGAGGAAATGTGTTTCTGACTCCAACAGTGATCATCTTATTCCTTGAACAAGGTTTACCTTTGACTCCACATTTCACCACTTCTGTTGATCAGTTATAAATACCAAACAACTCTTGACTCACAGGACACATGACTTTCTTCAAAATAAATATTCACTCCTCTTCTTTCCCTACAGTACCTTTGGTCGTGTCGATTGCCATTTTTTTAAATGAGACACCTACTCTGTGCAACCCAGAGCTTATAGTAGCTTTGATGAATAACATATAATCTAGATGCCAAATTAACAGTGCATAAAAGCTTCCCCTGTTCACCAATATATGCATATTTGCTGCTTAATAATACAGAGCCCAATTATTGTAATGTCAATTTTTTTTATGCTGTTAAGTCTACCAGTTGCATGTATAAGCATCAAACACAACTGATAGCCTAGTGGACTGGAAGAAAGAAATTCTGTATCTGTACCTTATACTCCAGTGTTCTGAAGAAGGTGCTCAGGCAATTAACATTATTTCAATTTCTCTGCATTGGAAAAATAGGATCCAGCAAGATTCTCACTAACTGTTTGAAATATAGCAGGAAAAGACTAATCCTATTTACTTACTATGGAATGACTAAGAACTAATACTTTTTGTCTTCCTCAAGATGCATTAGTTTGAAGATTTTCAGCACTGAATAAAAATACTTCTTTTGTATACATTTGCACTTGATTCAGAATACACAAACATGAACCTATCAGAGCCGTTCATGTGCAAAACAGGTTAACAGGCCTTTCAGTATCAAAAGGCAATTTTCCACTTACACAAAGTCCAAGAACCATGTTTAGTAAGAGCAGAGCTGCAGCCATCTTGCTGTTGAAAGGTATTTTTACTCTTACTGTATAGCAGTCACTAACGTTTCAAGAGTCCATATCCTTTTGCACCATCAGTCTTGCTGATGGTCAGCACTGTAGAATGGTAAACTAATTAACCTACATTGGCATATATCAACCCTGTAATTATCTTCCTTATAGACAATAACCCATTTTTTGTATGTTAGACACTAATGCATAATTTGATATACAGCTAACTCAGCATGGAATGCAATTTATTTATTTTGTACCTCAGGTTTTTTGATGGTGGTGGTGCCACCTTTGTCAGACACTTTTGCTAATCTAGTAACCCTTAGTTTCTTAGTCCTGGCTCTTTCGTTGCATGGTACCATGTAAGGCCATTCACAGCCAGCCCTATATAAGTAATTTCCATTAAAGTGCTCATGATGATAAAATGATTTGTGACAGGAGCGTTAATCAGAGTCATTCTCTTAATAATAATGATGTTCTGACAGTTTCCCATTTTTATGCATTTTTAGGTAAATCTGAAAGGCACCTTACTATTAAATGCAAGCACACCTCTGCTAGAGTTTTGCTCTTGCAAAAGATAGCCACTTTCCCCTCCCCCCCGCCCCATCACACTCTCTCATTGTTCTTGGAAAGGGAAAATTCTTCTGCATTGTTTGGATTAATTTTCCATTCCTCTCACTTAGGCTCACAGATTTTAAAGCCAGGAGAGATTATCATGATAATCTAATCTGACCTCCTGCACATTGCAGTCCACAGAACCTCACCCACCCACTCCTGTAATAGACCCATAACTTCTGACTGAGTTACTGACATCCTCAAATCATGATTTAAAGACTTTCTTTAATCCCTTTTGAAAGACCTGCCTTTAACCTCCATGTAATGTCAATAGGGAATCCACAGAGCAAGTAGTCCTCCAATCCCAGCTGAGGAAGAAGGACTACACTAGGACAACTAGACTCTGCTTTAGGGAAAAACAATTTGACTAAGGGTATGGCTACATTTGGAATTTCAAAGCGCTGCCACGGCAGCGCTTTGAAGTGTGAGTGTAGTCAGAGCAGCAGCGCTGGGAGACAGCTCTCCCAGCGCTGCATGTAAACCACATCCCTTACGGGTGTAGCGTGCAGCGCTGGGAGCCGCGCTCCCAGCGCTGCTGCCCTGATTACACTGACGCTTTACAGCGCTGTATCTTGCAGCGCTCAGGGGGGTGTTTTTTCACACCCCAGTTGCAGCGCTGTAAAGTGTGAGTGTAGCCAAGGCCTAAGACAATGAAGAATCCGGTTGCACCTTAAAGACTAACAGATTTATTTGGGCATAAGCTTTCTTGAGTAAAAAAACAAACCACTTCTTCAAATGCATGTAGTGAAAATTATAGATACAGGCAAAAATATATTGGTGCATGAAGAGAAGTGGAGAACCAGTTTGACATGGCCTTACAAGTGGAGAACCAGTTTGACAGGGCCAATTCAGTGAGGGTGGATGTGGTCTACTCCCAATAATTGATGAGGAGGTGTCAATATCAAGAGAGGGGAAATTGCTTTTGTAGTGAGCCAGCCACTCCCAGTCCCTATTCAAGCTCAAATTAATGGTGTTACATTTACAAATGAATTGCAGCTCTGCAGTTTCTCTTTAAAGTCTGGTTTTGAATTTTTTGTTGTTGAAAGATGGCTACTTTTAAATCTGTTATTGAATGTCCAGGGAGATTGAAGTGTTCTCCTACTGGCTTTGGCGTGTTACCATTCCTGATGTCTGATTTGTGTCCATTTATTCTTTTACACAGAGACTGTTCGGTTTGGCCAATGTACATGGCAGAGGGGCATTGCTGGCACATGATGGCATATATCACATTAGTAGATGTGCAGGTGAATGAGTCCCTGATGGTGTGGCTGATGTGGTTGGGTCCTATGATGGAGTCACTAGAATAGATATAAGGACAGAGTAGGCAACAGGGTTTGTTACAGGGATTGGTTCCTGGGTTAGCATTTCTGTGGTGTGGTGTGTAGTTGCTGGTGAGTATTTGCTTCAGTTTGCGGGGCTGTCTGTAAGCGAGGACTGGCCTGCATCCCAAGGTCTGTGAGAGTGAGGGATCATTTTCCAGGATAGGTTGTAGATCGTTGGTGATGCGCTGCAGACTGTATGTGATGGCCAGTGGTGTTCTGTTATTTTCCTTGTTGGGCCTGTCCTGTAGTAGGTGATTTCTGGATACCCCTCTTGCTCTGTCAATCTGTTTTCTCACTTCCCCAGGTGGGTACTGTAGTTTTAAGAATCCTTGATAAAGGACTTGGATAAGAATAAGGAATTTGACTAAGGACATGCTGTCCCCGAGCACAAAGAAAAGAGCATGTAGGATGGGGAAGGAGGAGAAAGAAGAGGATGAAAGTATTTCTTGTTTAATTTTTGTTTTAAGTCAGTCCAATCTATGAACCAAGATGGCAATGGCAATCCAGGTCCACAGAGTGAGGAGAACAGAGTGAAGAGGGTACCTAAGATCATTGTTATCCCTGTTAAATCAGACATAGATATGATCCCTCTTGCAATTCTCTGCTACAGAGGTGACTCAAGGTGTAAGGTTTCTGCATACTAGCCTCTGTTGCTTCTGGCAATTTGAATGCTTGCCAAAGCTGAATGCATCCACAACTTCAGGTAGAATGCTCAGAGACAGCCTTATGGGCACTCAAAGCCATCATCGAACAACAAGCTGGCCAGCCATTGCAGCTTTAAATGCCCCTCTCTGACTCTCCAAAGGTCACTATAACCAAACCTCCTTGTTCTGTGTACTTGCAATTTTAAGGTCAGCTTGTCTCTACAGCCTGGTCCATCACTGTAAAGAGCTAATCACTTCTGCCAATAAGTGAGTACTACTCCTCAATCCACAGAGTGTTACTTTAACTGATCCTCCAATGAAACAATAACTAAAGCTGTGTGAATAACTGATTTTTTTTTCCAGTTTGCAGGCAGTTTCAAAACAACAGGAAAAAATTGTTTCAGGTCCAACCTGAAATAAAAAAGTCTTAATTTGTTTGGCAAACCAAAAAGTCAGGGAAAAGAAACTGTTTCAGGTTGAACAAGTGCAGTGAAATGTTTTCGTTTAGACTGAGTAAGTTAAAAAAAATTAAATAAAACTTAAGGAAATTTTGAAATGAGAACTCACTTCAAATCAAATCATTTCATTTTGACATTGAAATATTGTGCTTTTTTGTTTCTAAATGAACAATTTGGCAAAACTGACAAATTCACAAGATATTTTGGTGTTGCTGAATCAGCATTTTGTGCTTAAAAATGTTTTGGCCAAAAAAATTTCACCAATCTCTAGGCATAACATAGCAGGCATTCAGTTTAAACTAGATTATTCTATTTAGGATCGTATAGACTCTGATTCAGCCACAAGACTACTCTTTTACTTAAAAGTTAAACACATTTTTAAATGGTTACTGGATCAAGAACATAGTACACCTGTCATTGCATCTTTTGAATGCCTATCTAAGCAGAATCTGAAAGAGCTCACAACAACATCTAGTAATGAACTGAGGGAAAAGGGGATCAGATCATATTTGCATAGACATGCCTACTAAGCCTAGGTCATCAGCAGAAAGCCCTTCTTTGCCAAAGTGCTCAATTTTAGCTGCTTTGGTGTTCAGTACAGGGGTAATGAAATGTCATTGCCCTGATTGTATGAGTAAAGGGCAGCAGAAGTGTATTTAACATGCCCTAACTGAAGGGGTCACCCTAACTGAAATCTAAGTCACTTAACAGTGGTGGTGGATAGTGATTTGAAATCCAAGTTAAAGTCAGCAGGAAGAGAGACAGATGTTCCTATCTGGATGTTGCTTTCTAGTTACCATTTGATCCTCCCTATTCAATGTTTAAAAACAGAGCTGATCAGATCTATTTTAAAGTATTTGTTTCTGCTCAGTGTTTAATAAGCCCTGAAATTGTTGCTGAGTAGTTCTAAGAGCTGAGCCTTAGACCTGGAGTGTGAGGATAGTACTTGTAGCCAAAGACAAATGAAGTAGCTGCAGTAGCACTCAGGTTCTAAGTGAAAATCACTAAAAGCTGAAATCCCTAAGAACTGAGAACGCCATGTGGGAGAGGTAAGCAGTAGCAGAGATGGCAGCAAAAAGCAGCAGCCCGTGGCCAGTAGCAAAGACACTGCTCAAGCCCTCCCTCCCCGTTTTGAGGAGGAGGAGATTCCATGTGAACACACCCTTGAATTCTGGGACTTTGCTGACTTCGGACTGTCAAAGTTAGAATCAGGACTCACAATTTGTCAGACCACTCTGTTTTATTAGCACAGCGCTCTGCCAATAACATTCAGAATATGTGAGCGGCCATGCAAGGCCAAAACAGTCTTATTTATACAGATAAAAGAGCGGGAATCAGACAAAGGAACAAAGAAAGCAAAACTGTAAAATTCACCTGGGGCACAGCATGCATATCCTACTTCCTTACTAACTCTTTATGGATCTGAGGCTAATACTTCACCAATTGCCCTTAAATGGTGCAGTTGTTCTATGTGAATGTCTGTATTCCTGACACCTGGATTGCAGCATTCCAACAGTTTTTCTTAAAGGTACAGACAGCATTTCTTTAATCCTTTCTATTTTCACAATATAATTCATTCTACTTTCACAATCCCTCCTTTTGGTCAAGCGCACGCCATGACCAACAATTACTGGGTTCCACAAATTAACCGTTTCTTATCTTTTTGTTCATCAGTGATATTCAAAATCATTATATTAGCACTCTGTTTTGGGGCAGCCATCTGGGTGACACAATTCTGGATACAACAGATTAACTGAAAGCATACAAAAATCACTAAGATTTCAAACAGGATAGTTAGGGCTCCCTGAAACAACCAGTTTCCTATGCCAGAGAAATTGAACAGGTTACTTAGCCACTTCCATAAAGAACTCAGCTCTTCATGAGGAAGATATGCGATTTGTTCTAAGTGGCTGTAGCGATCTATTACCTTATTGGTATTGTATAAACATACAACATTGTTTTCCAGTGAGAGCACAGGTCCCTCCTTTGGCCGTGAGCACTATGTCCAATGCCTGACGGTTCTGGAGGGCCACCTGTCCAATCGCCTCTGTTTCCTTGGCCAGGGCTCTTAAACTTTCTCTGGTTTTATTTGCCATTATTTAACTACTTAGGAGCCTTTTTGCCTGGTGTATTGCTCCCCCAAGTGGGGTAAAGGAACTGCCAATAGCCTCTTCCCAGGTGTCATTACTGTTCCATATTGTGTTAAACAGACAAGGTCCTCCAGTGAGGTCTGGGGAATTGAGTGGGATAGCCAGGACAGGAACACCAGTTTGAGAGTGGGCTGGGATGTGGCTGCAGACCCAGCATTTAGAAATAATAAGGATCTGAGCTATCCACACTTGCTGCTGGATAAAAGAATTGTCATTGTGTGCACCCCAGACCTTAAGATACCAGCAGCCGAGGAACAGGCGCTACCAGAGCTGCATGTTGGAGGCAAGGCCCTTCTGGTTCTGACAACCTCAACTGAGGGAACTGCACTCACAGTTTTATGTCCACCAGGCAGCAGGCGCTTGGCTCACTACTGCTTCTTCTTGGGCCTTGCTTTATGTAGTCATCTGCTTCTGGCAACCCTTACGAGAGCGTAGATTGTAAGGTATTGCAGGCTGTTCCTCTACGTCTTCTTCTGGAGTCAAAAAAATTGACTCTGCGTGGTCCTGAGGTGGTAATTGGTTCACTGGGGTCTGTGCATTCTTACACTGCGAAGCATGTATCCACTCTGAGATGCCAGACAGTTTAACAGCCGTCCCTTGACTCTGGCTGTAACAATGGCCTTCACACCTTATCTTTTCCTGATGCATACATTCCTCATTCACACAAATAGATTTGAGAATACAAACAGTAGTATTTTATATAGAACAAAAAAAGCATTGCAAATTAAACCTTGCTAAGTTTTACAATTGATAACTAAGACAATTTACATTGAGACCCAGGCCTTCAATGTTTCTCTAATTTACTTAACACAGACACAATAGAGAATCCTGTCTCTTACTACCTAAATCTTAAAACAAAGAGTTAGAGAGGGCCCAATTTGTAATGCATATGGGAAAACAGAATCCTATAGTCCCAGGGGGTCATTTCTTTCTGCTATTTAAAAATAGTGACTAGCAGGATGAAATCAAATTATACTTTAATTCTTATAGGATATTATAAAATCCTGCTCCTACATATCCCCCTTTTGACACTAAGATTATTAATCGCCAGTGTCACTTCTTATTTAGTCCACGTAACAGAAAATACTGGGAGGTGATTTGGGCCTGTGGCTTTAGCTTTACATACATTTGTTTTATCCACAAGCACATTTTAAACATTTCAATTAAACACATACAATGTAAAACCAAAAACAATTAGGGTAGTAATATTAGTATGCCAGTAGTTGTGGGAGACCATCCAGAAAATGTTATACCAATGGTAAGCTGTTATGCTTTTATGCAGTGGCAATTTTTAACATGTCCCCATTTGCGTGTATAATATGAACAGTTCAGTTTTTCACATTTTTGTTTTTATTTTTTTTTAGGAGCCATGTTACCTTTTTACCTTTTAACAGATGATTGGTAACTGTTTGCCATTTAATGCCAAGGTTGATAGAGAACTCAGCTAAATCAGTGCTTACAGTAAGCGGAGACTCTTTTGTTGTTGTTGTTGTGGCAAATAGTAAATGTGATTATTGGTAAACACAGTACTTACATTACATTTACATTTGTCTTCTGGTGGGTTGCTAGCACTTTTTAAACACTTTTCCCCAAGAATTAACACATACACATAGTCCATTATACAGTACTTTGGATTATCTGAAAGACAAAAAGAACAGTTTTCTACCCCTTTTGGGGTGGCATTGATTATTGCTTAAAGATTTCATTCTTTTACAAATACCCTTCCTGACTGCAGGCAAAACAGAGGAATTACCCCCATATTTTCCTGTGTGTTTTTTTTTTTTTTTTTTTTTTTTTTAAGGCAGGCCAGGTTTTAATGGCTTCTACATTTTAAGGGTTATGCAAAAATTATTTCACTGTTTAGTTATTAAATTTATGAGGTGGTGTACCTCAAGTTTTGCCTTTTATATAGCAGACCAAGTTTGTAATGTTTTCCCTGCTGTGTTAAGCTTTAAGTTTATTCACAGGTAATAGCTGAGAAGCATCATTACCATATTACTTTAAAGGATTTTTCCAAAAATCATACACACTACAAGTTGTTACAGGGGTACTCACTAACATTAAAGTTATTTTAATGTTTAATATTAACAGTAACATTAGCATCAAATTAATTAAAGGTATCTTGTTATACCATGCCTTTTATGTAGGCAGTTTGTTTGCTGACCAGGTATGTTCTTTATTTGCAGCTTCATTTGTGCTGGCAGTTTTCACCTTTCTTTATCAGTTAGGTAATTTGCATCAACACAGGCTAGGCTTTTGGATTCAAAGCCATCAGCAGAGCTCAGAGACTCTGTTTTAACACACAGGGATCTGAAAAAGAAAACACAGCCTATTGCGGCTCTTTTTGGAGCCCTAATAGGATTTTAATTCAGCAGCATGTTTCATTTGCATTTTTTTTTTTTACATCCCTTTCTACAATATACGCTGCACATGTCCTACGGAAAATGCACATTCTTTCTATACTATAACTTTTCAAAAACATTAGCCATATTAATTTTTACATAAGGTATAACTTTGTTTTGTTTTTACAGAGTTTTCATGTACTTTTATTAAAGTGACAGTTTGATTACACATAGTCATTTTAAGGCTCAGTGTTTTTAACATTGCTTCTTTTTGTTTTGTGCACCTCACCTCTGCTGTTGCTTCAGACGGTCACTGTTAACTTCTTATTCTGTCATTACAGCTCTTATCTGCTATTGTTACAAAAAAAACAAACCAAACAAACAAAAAGACTCCAGAATCTCTACCTATTCTCCTGATTCTGACTGCCCTATTGCAGCCATGACTTGGTCTTTATTTAAAAACATTTTAATTTTTGTAAAGAATCAAGTTACCCCTTAAGGGTTAAATGCTAAATCCCAAAGCCAAACAACACTAATTACCTGTGTCTTGCAAAAAGGTCTGTCAGTTTTGCAACTTTGAATCAAAGAGTCAAATGAATTTTTAGTGGCATTAAAAACAAAAACAAAATCAATTTATCTTACACCTACAAAACAGTAGTTTTACAAACCAGATGTGTTGGTTTAGATTCTTAGAACTTTACATACACAGACAAATAGATACATACACATTTTCTTTTCCTTAACATTTTTTTTTTTTACACTGCTTTGTTTTTGCATAGCTGTATATATATAAGGATTATTTACAGGCACTCTTCTGGAAAAGGGCCCATTTTCCCTTCAGAATGTCTGCAAAGAAACCAAGAATTCTCTCTCTTTAACATGGTCCTTTTTAACATTTTCCACAAAGTTTAACTGCTTAATTCTCTCCAGCCTCTATAGTTAACTTTTCACTCTCTTTTCTTAAATCACTTGTTTATGTTCCAAAATGACACCTTTATCACCTTAGATTTCACCCTTTTAAGTATTGTTCCAGGGGTTCATGCCTGCATTTACTACTTTTTTTTACTCCTGACACTATTCCCTTAGGGCTTTCAACCTGTTTCTTTTCTGTTGCTTGCCTGCTTGTCTGGGCCCGATCCTGCTTTTTTCAATGAACCGTTTGTGAATGATATTGTGGTCATTTCACAATTTTGAAAGAAATGTTCAAGGAAAGGGACCAGGAAGGGTGGGGGCTAGTTGAGGAGCTCCCCCCGCCCCGAGCCTTGCTGAATTGGTAGTGGGACACTATAAAGAATCAGTTTCTGAGGCAGACAACAAAGGGGAACAGAACAAGGGACTTTTTGTCCTTTTTACAATGAGATGGGAGTATGAAGGGGTTTGGATCGATCCGGGGTTTGGAGAACGGGGTAAAGGGGAGCGCTCGGTCTAGTGGTGGGAGAGGAGGCTTTTAATAAAGCTTTTAACTTATTATTTGAATAAGTGAGAGAGGCCAGTTTTGATTTTGTCCACCTATGATTTGCCTCTTCCCACCACTGCATGAAACAATTAACCTCTCCTTTAGCCAATTTAGTTTTAGGTTGGCCGAGTTTGTCCTTTAAGACGTCCACTCAGTCTTTGTTCCAAGATTTTAACAGTGGCCACTGAGTTTTGGGATCCCCCTGAGTTAGCCTAGACCATTTTCCCAGAAATTTACAGGAGTCTTGACACTTTTTACAGGAGTCTGGACCCATCCTAAATACATAAAATGAGCCGGCGTTCATTTAGGGAACTGTCCCGACTTAGACGTCTGGTTACCAGTACAGGAGGACTTTCACACACCAATCACACAAGAAGGAAATTCAGGTTCGTCAGAGCGATGCCTGCTGCAACACATAAAAGGAGCCCACAGGCTACTGCCTCAATTGCCCTTGCTTTCACACTAAGGGTTTTACCCAAGGTGTGGTGCGGCTGCAATTGTGCAGATTTCACTCACTCAGACCGCGGGGACAGGAACCCCTTGGTCGGCCGATCCCCAGACAGAGACGGCACCCAGACTCAAACACTCCACAAGAGGACAGATAGACACAGAGACAGGACAGTCCTCAGTCCGGACAAAACACAGAAATAATTACCTGACCAGATTCCTGATGTCAGATCCCGGGATCCCTACCAGAACAGAGTGGGAACCAACAGGTTCGATGGCGTAGACCTCACTGTGGCTGTGCGCCTTTCCGCTCTAGTGGGGGACCGCTTGGGCCAAATGCCCAGGTGCCGGCTGCCACGGTCATCCCACAAAAACAGTCAGGAATCACACAGCCCCAGTGAAGACGTTTGCCATCTCGGTGGAACCTCCAAATTGTCAAAGTTAGAATCAGGACTCACAATTTGTCAGACCACTCTGTTTTATTAGCACAGCGCTCTGCCAATAACATTCAGAATATGTGAGCGGCCATGCAAGGCCAAAACAGTCTTATTTATACAGATAAAAGAGCGGGAATCAGACAAAGGAACAAAGAAAGCAAAACTGTAAAATTCACCTGGGGCACAGCATGCATATCCTACTTCCTTACTAACTCTTTATGGATCTGAGGCTAATACTTCACCAATTGCCCTTAAATGGTGCAGTTGTTCTATGTGAATGTCTGTATTCCTGACACCTGGATTGCAGCATTCCAACAGTTTTTCTTAAAGGTACAGACAGCATTTCTTTAATCCTTTCTATTTTCACAATATAATTCATTCTACTTTCACAGGACAACCAACCGTGAATGGAACACAGCAGAGAGAAAGGGGACTGGTGTGTTAAAAGGGCATTCATCTACTGGACTTTCACGCAGCAAGGTGGGAAACTGAGGCAAAGGACACTGCCTAACGTAGCACATTCACTTATGGTTTGCATGTTTTTTAATCATCACTGTGATGTTTTCCCAAATTAATGCTGAGTTTCCTCTTCCTTTCTTTCATTGTACGCAGACTCAGTGCTTGTGACTGGAGGAGTATTGCCTCTTTGAAGCATGCAGGATTGGTGATTAGTTTTCCCAGATTACTGGGAGGGAGCTTGGGCTGGTTTTGTTTTGTGATGTTAAGAGAAACCCCTAAATATTGAACCTGGCCCTTGCTGCAGAAGGGTTGCACCTAAATCACGGATAGGAAATGTACTTAGAGTCATTGACCCAAATATTTAGACAATAGACTGTGCAGCATATTTATTAATGTGCACTTGGTGAAATTAAAGTACTTATTCACTGTGAAATATCTGTTTAAAGAACCCAATAAACACTTTTTTCCACAGTATTCACAATCTCAGCATTGAACTGCTTGTACTTTCAATTTGGTAGTGGTTAATAGTATAGGACGGATGTACACATCAGGAAATAGCATGGAAAGATATGACCTAAAATGGACCTAATGAACAATTTTCCTCCAAAAATAAATGTCTCAAACCAGAAAGACTGATATGCAGAAAAACTTACAAAAAATCTTAACAGGAGCTTCTGTATCACTAGGAATTGTTAAAAGGGACATTTCTAAATGAAGCATTCATTTTATCAACCAACCATTATAGTCAGCAAATATCCACTGGCAATGTCTCAGTGAAAATGGCATTATGGTACAAAGTTAGTCCCTCTGCCTGGTTGAACATTTTCCATCAACATGGTTTGTGATGAAAAATTAGGTTTTTGATTAAACTAAGTTTTTGTGTAAAAAGTATCTGCTTTCATGAAAATTTGACTTTTTAAAAAAAAAGTTAATTTTCTTGGAAAAAATTCCAACTGGATATTACTCACTGTATAGTTCTTGTTGCAATGATTTCCATTATAAACATGATTTTGCATCTACCCTCAAGTCCAAAAACCACAAAAAGCAAAAATCAGCCTCAAAACAGGAGGCTAACTTGAGTGCCAATATTTATACCACTGTAAAGCTACTTTCTTTCTTCAGATAGAAATGTTGAGGCGTTTGTTTTTTGTTTAAAGAAAGGCTTTTGCTGGAAAATAAATTCTTTCACAAAGGAAAAGCTTTTTTTGCAGTTGCAGAAATGATCTTTCCATTCATCACAGATGCATCCAAAGAAGTGGGTATTCACCCACAAAAGCTTATGCTCCAATATGTCTGTTAGTCTATAAGGTGCCACAAGACTCTTTGCTGCTTTAATCAAATAACTGTTTGCCGTGTAGTTGTAGTCATCGTGTAGTTGATCACAAGATATTAGAAAGACGAGGTGTGTGAAGTAACCTTCTATTGGACCAACTTCTGTTGGTGAGCGAAACAAGTGTGTAGGAGTGTAAGCTTGTCTTTTTCACCACCAGAAGTGGGTCCAAAAAAGATAATGAGTTATTAAGAAATTATGAGTCCCTTCATTTTCTACCGCCAACACACACAGCCTCTGGTTCATCTCTCGTTTCAATTTTCATTTTTGCCCATTATCACAAGAAAGACCATCAACTGAGAAATTGCATCAACAGGGTATAGTGTGCCAAAAACATCTAATAAGTCAAGACCTCTGTTTTATGAAGGTGTTTGTGCTTATATGTTGGGTAATTTGTAAGGAAATTTCATGTTAAACTTTTCTATTTTAAAATGTAAAATCAAATGCAAGGACTGTCATTTACAAAGAAACTGAAGGCCAAATTCTGCTTTCATTTTACTGATATAAATTCAATGTAATACCCCTGAAATCATGGTTGTAACTTCAGTTTTACACACTGATGAAAAAGAACACATTTGATCCCTAATTCCTTTTCCATCCACCCACTACATTGCTTCAATTTTTCCTCTAAACATTTTTTAATTTAAATATTCACAGTAAAAAACCCAGTCCCTTTGAAGTCAATGGCAACTACTATTGTCTTCAGGGTAGGGGCAGGATTTCCCTCTTAGTCCTAGATCTCTTTAGAATCCTGATTTTTCTCTCTCTGTAAGCTGACCTTTCACACACTCATCTGAAAGCCATGCAAGATTTTGACTTACTGGTGTAAGATGGCCTCTTCCAGGGTGCTCCCTCATAGCCTGTGGTGGCTCTCCGAGCATGCTGCTTCAGTTTCCATCTTCAGCCTTTTTAGTCCATGAGTCTCCGGGGTCAGTATGAGGGCTCAGGTAGGCACCCTTGCTACGTTATAATTCTGCCAGTCTCTTTAACTCTGTCTCAGGAGTCCACCGCACCCGTCCAGTGCCAGGTTAGGATAAAAGCATTTTGTCTCCTTGGATTAGGAATCCACTGCACTTCTCCAGGATTGGATACAAGTGATCTCCCCTTGAGTCAGCAGCTTATACCCATCCTCCCAGGATTGGGTTACGATACAAAGAGTCTCTCTGTCCTTGGGTCAGGAGTTTACAGCCCTCCTTTCAGGGCCAGGTCATTTCCTGCCAGCCTTAGACAGCTTCTCTCCACATTCAACCTCTTTACCTTGGAGCAGTCAGCAGATAAAAATAGACAATGTCTCTCTCTGTTATGAAGGAGAAGGCAGCATACATACTGCCCTCCTTTCCAGGTCTTATCCTCTTTGGTTCCACCCTGGCATCAGCCACTTCTTAGGCCTTCATTCATTCTAATATTCTGGCCCTCGCTGGCGTTAAAATACCACTACATCTATTACACTTGATGATTACCTGTTCACTCCCTCTGGGACACCTGGCACTGGCCACTGTCGGAAGACAGGATACTGGGCTAGATGGACCTTTGGTCTGACCCAGTATGGTCATTCTTATATTTATGTTCTTACTTATTTTATTCCTCTGTTCCATGGCCATTATTTTCATAGGTCATCTCTTCAGTAAGCATAAGGGAGTCGGCAGTGGGTTCACTGATGAGCATAATTTCCCATCTTTGGTGGATATGACAACACATTTTTCTGCATCATAGCATGCAACTAGATAGATTGCATCCCTTGAACCACTGCCTGGGAACGTGCACTATCTGCCAAGAGCAGAAGGTGGATAAGCAGCAGAAATAGCAACATCGCTTCAAAACCCTTGGTCGGAGATGATCCTCCCAGCATGGCCTATGAAAACTTGTTGATTATCTATTGCCAGCTGATGCAGGCTGTTTCTGTTTTGGTGTATGTGGTGTAAAGACTTGAACCACTACAAGGATGCAACTGCTGAACAACTTTAGGTTGTCAAAAAAGTGTTTTCCTGTTTGCATGTGTAACCCACACACCTCCTGGGTCTGGTGTTCTGTCCCCTCTAGTGGCACTGAGACCACTTAGAGTTAAATGAGTCTGCTCTACAGCCTTAACTAAGTGCCATATGGCTTTTAGTTCATGCAGTAGAGGCTCATGCACTCAGCTCCAGAGGTCCAGGATCAATCCTACCTGCCGACGACTGGGGTCTGTCGGTGTTACACACGGCTGACACAGTATAGGGCCCATCAATAACAGAGGAGCATCCCATCTATCCTGCACCCACAGAGGCCCCTGTTAACTTCACTGGGACTTGAGCATGTGTTTAAAGTTAAGTTCACAAGTAAAGTGCTTTGCAGAATAGGGGTCATAGCAGTTGCATATGAAGCAGAGCTACTCGAGGCGGGGGAGGGGGGGCAAGTGGGGCAGTTTGCCCCAGGCCCCACAGGGGCCTCATGATAATATAGTATTCTATAGTATTGCAACTTTTTTTTAAGGAAGGGGCCCCCAAAATTGCTTTGCCCCAGACCCCCTGAATCCTCTGGGCAGCCCTAATATGAAGATCCCCCATGAAATGCTCATAAGTCTCCATAAATCTACAATTTCACTCCATGAGCCAGGCCTTGCAGAATCAAACCATGCCTTCCCCTCTATTATTCATTCAACTAACTTGGAATGATGAAGCAGGTTCCTATTATAAACTTATTTCTGTTATAACCCATTCTTCTTTTGCAGCAGGAATGTGGACTTAATGTATTACACTACCCATTGTGCACTATGCAAAATAGCTCCTGCTACTGTATAGATCAATATGTGTTCCTGAAATTTAAGTGGGAACAGAACAGCTAAAAATATACACCACGCATTGTATGCCACAGCCTGAATGTAGAATAAGCACTCCGAGAAATACAGTTTCTTAGAATTCAGAAGAAAGTGGTCTCCTTTGCTACAAGTAGACTATGTGATGGGGGTGTTTTGTGTATTTCTAAATATCAAATTCAGAAACAAAACAAGAGTCTGGAAATCTAAGCTCCAGAAGTCTTGCAGTACAGAACAGCTTTATCTTCTGGAAAATCGTCCTCTTTTCCTCCTACCTTATTTACATTTGGACTAAGGTCTGAGGGATAGTAGAGTGTCCTGCTGAAATGAACACATTGAGCTACTTTTTAATGTATCTTTTGAATACCAGGCGTGACATCCTCCCCTCACTCTGTCCCGTGTGTGCTGAGTAAAATGGTTGGAGCAGCATAAAGGGGTTCTATAAGCCCCATATCTGCCTGATCAAATTCTGCTGGTGAAGGCATTGCAGAAGATGGCTGTGTGGCTGCCTTCTGACCATCTCTGTCCAAGCCCTGGTGCAACAGGCAGGAGGGAAATGTTAGGAGTGGGTTTGCAGCATTGAAGAGATTCCAGGCAGTGCTGTGACCGATAAGGCAGTCCAGAGAGGCTGTAATAACTGAGAGACTTACAGGGCTGACTAAAGACATGTCTACACTAGAACTGGAAGGTGTAAATTCCAGCTTGAAGAGACCTAACCATTCTAGCACTGATTGAGCTAGCATGCTAAAAATAGAAGGGTAGCTGCCGTGGTGCAAATGGTGGGAGGGCCTAGCTGCCCCAAGTACAAACCCACCTGAGACCTTAGGTATGTACTTGGGGCAGCAAACCCCTTCTGCCACTCACTCTGCCATGGCTACACTTCTATTTTTAGCATGCTAGCTCAATGAGACAGCGAGAGTCAAGCTGGAATTTATACTCCAGGTCTAGCATAGACATACCTTAAATTATGCCAGGAGCCTCTCTAGCTGCCAGAGCAGCCCAGGATCAGAACAATGTAAAGATGGCTTAAAGCTAACTTAACACCTCCCCCTCACATGTGATTTCTGTGCTGCACCACTTAGAGATGCTGCACAGAATCTCATCCTATATATTAATTATGGGATACGTAGATCAGAGAAATTCCAACTAAATAGTCTTTTGTCAGAATTTGCTGATTCGTGGAAACCTCACCTGTTTGGTTCCTTGGCAGCCAGCCTGGAAAACTTTGAGCTGATAACTCCAGGCCTTCCATTGTCTATGGCTTTGGCATAGTGAGCCAGGCACACTACCCCAGGGCAAGAGACCGTGGGTCTTGGGTCCTGGGACAGCCCACCAGGCAAGGTCAGGGCTTGTTTTAATAACCAGGACTACAAATTTACCTTACTTTTTACTGATGAGCTTACAATTATGTAAAAGTTCATACAATGTCACAATGACTTGTCATAACACACTTTGATGGGAAAAGGTACACAAAGAAGACAGAGTGAATTAGTCTAAACAAAAGGGCCTACTATTATGGTTCTAGGACTATGTTGAAATCATGCTTAGTAAAAACAGAAGATGTGGAATCGAAAATTAATGAACCAAAAGTAGTGTCATATATTAGGCCTAATTAGTAAATAAAATCAAGAGGGGATGGGCTATTCCACCAATCAATCCTTTCGGGGTTCTTAAAAAAGAGAGAGAAAGAGACTTGGTGAGGAAATAGGGAAGAAAGGAGGGAGGCTACTGGAATGAGCTTCACTATCATGGCTGCCACTCCCCCATCACCTGGGACCTTAGACCTTCTTTATCCTAATCCCAAGGGATGTCCTGGCCAGCTCAGGCCAAAGAGAGAAAGGAATCCAGATGACATCATCACCCCTACCGGCTCCAACTGAATCCCAAACACCACCTGGGATGAAACAACAAACTTCTTTTCTTTTCTCCAAAAGAACAGTTTTTACCATTTTTAATACCACCTAACGGATTGTCGAACCATGAGGGTTCTCCTTCTAAAACTCTCTCCAGCTAACGGGAAAGGAAACAAAAATGTTATTGAAATGACAGCTTTATTTAATATTTTATATTTAAATGCTTTAACTGTTTTTGCTTTTCTTTATCTTTAAAAAAGGTTAAAAGGAATTGTAATGGTGGGTTTGCCATGCTACTAAGCAAGATAAGGTCCCTGTTTACCAAACTCTGAAATTTGTTTCACACTGTTTAATGTTGGGACAGCGATTGGATTATAACACCATCTTTGGTCCATATATCCCATCAAAATTAATACAACAGGCTCCTTCCCTTTCACAGAGAATTTCTGAATTATGTTCTTTGCTAAAATGGCCCCATGGGATACAACATCCTGTAGCCCATGTACTGAGAAAAGGGTTCTTGAGGCAAAAGCATAAAGTGAAGAGAAAGGAAGGCTGTAGATGAAGTTTGCAAGAAACTGGAGTGATCAACTTTTTAGGGCTAATGGCTTTTCAAGTTTTCTGATTTTCACCAAAATCAATAGAGTTCTGCCCATTAAGGGCTAGAGCGTTCCCTGAAATGTTTGTATTGATCAGCTGCAGTTTGCAAAAGTTGTCATGTCATGTCCAGACAAGTAGACACACAAATGCCATCACACTGAGCCTAAGGCCTACCTTTGCTCAGCGAACAACAATAGGTCTTATCCATTTTTCACTTTGCTGTCAAATTTAGATGTGCAGCTCCCATTGACTCTGAGAAGCTGCACGTGTGCACGTGAGCACACATGCACACACTCACACGTGAGGGCAGAATTCTAATCTTGTCTCATTTGCAGTAAGGGGGAGAGACCCACATTTTTCTCTCTCTCATCCTCTCACCCACCGTGACTCCACCATCACAGTCACTTAGAATAGTATAGATTCGAACTGGTTTTTCTCTCCTGCTGCTAGCCCAGCCAAGAGTCACTGTGACACCCTGATACACAACAGTGCTGAATATTGGGGTAATTAGGATATGCCTTATACAAAGTATGCCTTGTGAGGTATCATTCTAAAAGTCTTGATCTGCTAGACAGTAATGCCTCATTGCATTGTATGTGCTATCATCATACGTGAAGTTAAGTATCAGAGGGGTAGCTGTGTTAGTCTGGATCTGTAAAAGCGGCAAAGAATCCTGTGGCACCTTATAGACTAGCAGACGTTTTGGAGCATGAGCTTTCGTGGGTGAATACCCACTTCGTCAGATGCATGTAGTGGAAATTTCCAGGGGCAGGTATATATATGCAGGCAAGCTAGAGATAATGAGGTAGTTCAGTCAGGGAGGATGAGGCCCTGTTCTAGCAGTTGAGGTGTGAAAACCAAGGGAGGAGAAACTGGTTTTGTAATTGGCAAGCCATTCACAGTCTTTGTTTAATCCTGAGCTGATGGTGTCAAATTTGCAGATGAACTGAAGCTCAGCAGTTTCTCTTTGAAGTCTGGTCCTGAAGTTTTTTTGCTGCAGGATGGCCACCTTAAGGTCTGCTATAGTGTGGCCAGGGAGGTTGAAGTGTTCTCCTACAGGTTTTTGTATATTGCCATTCCTAATATCTGATTTGTGTCCATTTATCCTTTTCCGTAGTGACTGTCCAGTTTGGCCGATGTACATAGCAGAAGGGCATTGCTGGCATATGATGACATATATTACATTGGTGGTTCCACTACATGCATCTGATGAAGTGGGTATTCACCCACTAAAGCTCATGCTCCAAAACGTCTGTTAGTTTATAAGGTGCCACAGGACTCTTTGCTGCTTTTATATGTGAATTTGTGAACTTTGGCTATGTATGTCTTGCTGAACCATGTCATGAGGTTGAAAACACCCATAAGCAGCCTTTCAGGTATGACAGTAAAAAGGCCAAACAATGGTAATGGCTTATTGAGGAAACCCACACAAGCACAAGGATTACCAGAGGAACTGTGTGCAATAGAAACCTCTCAAAGATAGCACTACCCAGTGGGAACTGTTTGACCAGGTCACAGCAAAAGAGCTTTCCAGCAAATGAGGAGAAGATATAAAAGGAGGACAATGACATCTGGGGGCACCTTACTCTCCCTGCAACAGCACACCTGAGGGGCAAGGACTGAACTGTGGAAGCGATGGTCCCAGACTAGAAGGATCTTCAGCCTATGTATGAAAACCTGGGAAAGCAAAGACAACTTGTGCCTTAGGAATCTGCCAGCCTGTTTATCACTCAGGGTGAGAATTTGCTAATTTATATCCTACCTATCTAGTGTGTTAAGATCAGTTTGCTGATTTTGTTTATTAACTAAGGTAATCTGCTTTGATTTGTTTGCTATCACTTATAATTGCTTAAAATCTATATTTTGTGGTTGATCAATTTGTTTTGTTTTGTCTCTAAAACCAGTATGGAACTCATACTTGGGGCAGAAAGCTGTTGCATATCTCTCTCCACATTGCGAGACAGAACGAATAGTTCTCTATATAGTGCAAGACAATATAATTTTGGGCAGGGGCAGCCCTAGACTAGTTGCCAGCAACTGGTGCCTTAGGCGAACCATGCAATCAGCGCCCCCACCCCCAAAGGCAGATCTAGGCTAGTTTTTGGTAAACTAGGAAACATTTTGCCCCTTTTTTCCTTTTAATGTTTTTAAAGCTTTTTTTTAAAAAAAAGCAAAACACAGCCTTAATTATTCAATTTGTCCATATGTCCAACCAATGTTTCTGAGATCAGATAAAATAGAGACACAATTTTCAGAATAGATTTGTACACGATAGCTAGATGATATTTCAGTCTGATTTAAAATAAAAATGCATTAAAAATGTTAATTATAATTTTTATTATTCAAATCCAAAATCATCCATTATGCTATCCTGTTTTAACTGCCATTACCACCACATCCAATATAGAAAGAAATAAGAAAACTCTTCAATGAACTTTAACCTGTATTTATAAAACACTTCTAATAAAAAACACTCTGTGCTCTTAAAACATGACTTTTCTTGCTTTAAGTTTTGAAAATTCAGTCACTACTTCTTTTAGATTCAGTTTTCCAACTATTTCATGCTCTACTCATTTTGTGGCAAGTCCAACAAGTCTCTCTTGCACCATTGCTGAATGTAGATATGTTTTTATTAATTTTAACTTTGAAAAGCTATGTTCCCCACTAGCTACGGAAACTGGCAAAGTTAAAAGAATGTGTAGAGCTATAAAAATGTTTGGAAAACTGTCTGTTTGAGTTTATTTTCACAAACAAACTTCAGTACTTCTTCAGGAGTGGAATGTTTCTTACGTCGTCTTGAAAAAGCCTGAAGCTCATGACACAAATCTGTAGCATCAATGTCTTTTGAATGTCCATGAGTCAATGCCAACTCCAGTTTTATACAAAATTCATTTATCTGTTTTGCTGTTTTCTTTTGCAAGCTGTGGATATCACATAGAAAGACGAATACTGACTCTAGCTGCTGCATCTGTTGAAATCTTTCGTCAACCGAGTGAAGAGCAGTATCAAAGACTGCAAAGTAGAAATTCACTTTGAACCTTTGTTTTGAGGTTCTGAATGGGCGTGTCTCATCCTTCATATGAAAACTGCTGTTTCTTTTGCTGAATGCGAACTGGCTCTGGTTCAGATTCTGTTAGAAAGTCTATTTCTTCAACAAGCTTGAGAGAATCTACCAGTGTTCTTTCAAACCCTTCATCACTTCTGAATTCCTCCAGAATGTTTTTAGTTTGCTGCAGTTTTTGAATAGCAGATTGTATGTTCAAGTTCTTTTCCTGAAGCTGCTTACTAGTGAGATTAATCTCAAAAAGGATAATATACCACAAAATGAGTGAAGTCACAAATTTGAACTTGGAAAGTCCATTTGCAAGAGTTTCTGCATCTGAACGTACCATATTGCCAGATGATCCAGTAAAGGTAGTATGATCAGAAATTTCAATTAAGGCATCATAAATGTTTCCAAGTTCATAGTGAAGAGGCTTCAAAGCATCAGTGCAACTCTCCCATCTTGTCGGACTAAGTGGTTTCACAGTTAGAGAATTCACATGGGGAGTCAGAGTCTCCCAACTGCATGTTGTGCCTAAGAAAAACACATAAACCCGTTGCACCAGGTCAAAGAAACTGCTTGCCTCCAAACAGCATCTAGAAGCATCATTGACAACCAAATCAGAGAATGTGCACTGCAAGGAACGAAAAAGGCCCTAGGATTGATTTCCATCATTCTCTTTTGCACACCATTGTCTTTACCCTTCATATTACTACCATCATCATAGCCTTGGCCACGTAAGTTTTCAGCAGATGATGACATTGTTTCAAACTCTTGTAGAATAGTTTCAGTCATAAATGCTCCAATTGTCTCCTTCAGTGGTACAAAACCCAAAAAATGTTCCTTTATGAGCAATTCAACATTATCTTCATCTGCAGACTTTTCCATATCCACAAAACAAATGATCATCATCATTTGTTCAACATGACTCACATCTGCTGTACAGTCCAATATTATTGAAAAGTATTTTGCAGAATGGGCAGCTTCTACAATTTTCTTTTTAATGACATTTGCTAGGATTTGAATCAGTTCATTCTGCATAATTTTTCCAAAGTCATGAACCTGTGTTTCATGATCAGTTATTTTATGTAGATGCTCTTTCATGACTGGATCAAACAAAACTAGGTATTCAACAAATTTTTAAAAGTTTCCATTACCTGGAGTGTATAATTTTTCATTTCTATCATGGCCGCAGAATGCTAAATTTTGCCCACCGAGAACTCTCACTAAAGCAATCAGACACTCTAAAATTTGTTGCCAATATTCTTCTTTTTCCTTGATCACACGTAAATTTTCTTCATCAATAGTTTTTCCATTTTTCAATCATAATTCAAGTTCTTTCCAATTTTGAAAACATTCCAAATGTTCTGTGCTTCTTTCATGTGAAGAGAGAATTGAAGATACGTTTTTCCAGTTCTTTGGACCATTTTCAGTAAGTGATGTATCAATTGCTTGATTTCTAAACAACTTGCAGCAAAAGCAAAACACAGAGTCCTTCAACACTGAATATTGTAACCAGTTTCGATTAATTTCTTATCCATTAATAAGTTTCCTCTTGTAATGCTGATCAGAGAATTTTCTTTTATTTCCATCCTTAGGGAAGGGAAATTCATGAACTTGTTCAGGTCCATGTTCCACGAGAATTTGCCGCACACTGTCATCACATCACATGAAGTTGGGTCCCCATACTGTAACTTGTTAGTAACTTCCTCATCCTTTCTTCCTTCTACTTCATTTACTTCAATTTCTGCATGTCTCTCTGAAGGTGAATAAATTTTCTCCACTTCCATATCAGTCTGATGCTGTGAGCTGCCTTCATCTAGAAGTAAGTTTCCATCATCTTGAGTTTCCAAACTAACTTTTTTGTGGATGTGAGCTCCCTCATCTCGAAGTAATATACCTTCATCTTGATGTTCCAAACTGCTTTTTTGTAGATGCGAGCTTACCTCCTCTCCAAGTAAAATTCCTTCATCTGGATGCTGTGAACTGCTTCCATCTTTATTTGGATTAAAGAGAAGATATTTCAGGAAGGATCTCTGCTGTTTTGCTTGGTCCTTTTCCTTCTCAGCCTTTCATTTACAATACTCAGCTCCTGACGGTTTTCTTTTTCCTCTTTCTGCCATGGGGCATTTGAATATTGTTATGTACCGTGCTTCCAACTGCAAGCATTATAGCATTAAGGATGGCTGACACACCACCACATGGTTGGTGATTTAAAGCACATTGCAGCCATCCCAACATGTCTTTTCACTGCTTAAAGGTTCAATTATTAGTAACATACACTCACTTACCTATTAAAACAGTTAGTTATAGCATTTACATGGAAACAAAGTGACCTTTTTCAACGTTATAACCCAACACCGGTTGTTTGGAAAGTAATCCCCTTCCTCATGGTTACCCGCTTGGTGTGTGACGTCATGACTTCTGTAGTCTATTAAGTGTTAACACTGTTGCTTTTCTTTTACGGACCTTATTTATTACATGTGAACCAGTCATAACAAAGAAAAGTTCAGAATTATACAGCCCGATAATAACGCTAAGGTTTAATAACACTTAAAGATACTCACATTTTGGATTTATAATGCTGAAAGTCGTTAATCTTTATTCTTTGGCATCAAGAAACACAATTTTCCATAATATTTGCTCGATTCTTAACCATCTACCTGTGACATTTGTTAAAATGACTGTTTGACATCTATCAACTCATGATATCTCCACTCTACATGAATTTCTGGCTATGCGCCCTTGATGTATATTCGAGTTAGGTGTCACTAGCATTGCAGCTCTTGCCGCTGATATTTCCTTGTGGCTGAGTTATTGCTTATCAAAATTGTGGAATTGGTCATCTTGACCCTATGTCGCAAATTGAAAAAAAAATACACTAAAATATTATTAATTTTTGCAGTAAATAAGATTTTACATATTAACAAATTATCAGAAATGTGGAGAAATGAATTATAATTCATATTCCCGCCGTACGCACACAGGAATTGAAATAATGACATCTTCGTTATTTTATTTGGGTTTTTTTCATCTTTTTTTTTTTCATTTTTTTAAATTTGATTTTTCCCCTCAAATTTGGCATTCCATTTAACTTGGCACCCTAAGCGACAGCCTAGTTCATGTATATGGACGGGACGCCCCTGATTTTAGGTTTACACTCCAGAGGGTGTGTGCACCAAAATGCTGGGCAATTCCCTGAGCTGAGTCCTCCCACACAGAGCTGATTGCAGACTCTGTGTGGTTCTACAGCTGGGTGTGTCCCTACCTGTTTGTGAGTTGGAAGGGGGCTTGAGAGCCTGACCCAGCAGCACAGAGAGTGTGCGCGGGGGGTAGGGGGGCAAGGCTGATGCGACAGGTGGGCTCAGTGGGACCCCAGCTCACCAGGTGGCATCCCGGAAGGGGGATCCAACCCATCACAATCACCCTACAAACACGTCCCTTCTATTACTGAGAACCACTGCCCTCTATCTCCCTCCTTGGCTTCCATGGGCTGGCCCAGTGTGCAAGGGATGAGGAAGTGCTAGGGACTGCAGTACAATGTATTCAGAGTGGTGGAGCAGCATGGGGAATCTTGTACGTCCTCTGTGCTAACTGCTTGGGGATCAGAGGATTTCTGTCTCCACAACTGTTAATCAGGCCCTATTTTCATAAGACTTTTTGTTTTAAGCTTATATTTTACCCTCTGCTGCTACAGAGTCAGCAGAGGGATCACAGGTTAACTGACACTCTATTCCCAGAGCTGCACTCTTCTGACATTATTACCTAGGGTGACCAGACAGTAAATGTGAAAAATCAGGACAGGGGTGGAAGGTAATAGGAGCCTATATAGAAAAAGACCCAAAAATCGGGACTGTCCCTATAAAATTGGGATATCTGGTCACCCTACCACTGTGCACCAGCATCATCAGAGAAACAAACAGAAAACTTATGTCAATTCCAAGGGGAAAAATTGGTAGGGAAAGTAAATGTATTTCCAACTACTCAAAAGACCAATAAAAATAAGACAGATTTAAACAGCATTTGACAGTATTCTTTGAGATTTTGCTTCTTCATATTACACTGTAGTATGATGGAATGCGAATGACCTCATTTTAAAATACCTTTTATTAATTCTAGCTGAACATTCCTCAGCTCTTTCACCACTATCATGAGTAATTACTGCAGCGAGCAGTCTCAGCATATCTTGCTTCCAATGCCAATAGTCACATCTTGCAGAATTACTATTTTACTGACTCTTTTACCTGAGTATTTCCAAAGTTTGCAGTGTAGTTGTAGCCATGTCAGCCCCAGGATATTAGAAAGACAAAGTTGTACAGAAGTTGGTTCAATAAAAGATATTACCTCGCCCACCTTATCTCTCTATTTCCAGAGTTTGACATTTAGGGTTTAAAAAAAAAATCTAGTTTTCTGACTTGCAAACATTTGTTTTTTAACTCCACAGGCCTAGTATATCTCAGATGAGATGTGAGGTAATACATGCATCATGAAATAATATTTAGAAGCTGAAACATTGCTGGAGCACTAGTCATGACATAGCTTAAAATTGGTTTCTTTTAAAGATGGGCCCACACTTTGAAATTTGGATCTGAATTCAAACTTCGAACAATCCAAGCTGTGCAGAATATCAGATCTGAGGTTTTTGTTTAGTCCCATACAAAGAAGGGATGATTTGCAAAATACGGTACCAAATTTAACCCAGTTCCAACCCTAGAGCTTTGGAGTGCTCCACATCATTCAGTACCTGGGCTTTAATTCAGACCAGTCTCTGGTTTATTTTGATTTTGCTTATGTGACCTGAGGTAAGCAGGTTTCTGTCTTTAGTAGGAGGATGTTTTTAGTCAGGGATTTGAAGCAATCAAATTTTTGAACTGCTCCGCTCCGGCTCCGTGCAAAAACCTACTGCTCTGTGCTCCAGCTCTGGGCTTCACTCCAAAGCCCTGTTTTTAGTAAAAATAATAATTTAAAGCAGTGGTCACCAACCCGTCGATCATGATTGACTGGGTGATCCTGGGGACTCTCCCAGTCGATCGCAATCTACAGCCATGGCAGCGCAGTGGGGCTGCCTGCCACTGCCCAAGCCACTCCTGAAGCAGCCAGCATGCCTCCATGGCCCCATGGGGAGTGGGGGGACACGGGTCTCAGGGCGCTGCTCCTGCCTGAAAGCACCGCCCCTGCAGCTCCCACTGGCTTGGAATGGGGAGCTGTGACCAATGGGAGCCGCAGGGATGGTGCCTGCAGAGAGGGGCAGCATGCGGTGCCACGTGCTCCCCCCCAGAGGATGTGTTGGCCCCTTCCGGGAGCAGTGTGGCCACATGGTGCACTACTGTCTGGCAGCATCGGAGGGGGGGGTGTGGCCCAGCTCATGATGGGGAGGAGGTGCCTTAGCCCTGCAACACCACCAACTGGGAGCCGCCAAAGGTAAGTCCCCCTAGTGGGAGCCCACACCCCAACCTCCAGCCCTGAGCCCCCTCCTGCACCCCAACCCCCTGCCCCAGCCCTGAGTCCCCTCCCAGAGCCAGTCACCTGTACCCCAACACTCTGCCCCAGCCCAGAGCCCCCTCCTGCACCCAAACTCCCTCCCAGATGTTGCACTCCTCACCCCTTTCTGCACCCCAAACCCCTGCCCCAGGCTCAGCCAGGAGCCTCCTCCCACACTGCAAACCCCTCGGCCCCAGCCCATAGCCTGCACCCCCTCACAAACCCCAACACCCTGCCCCAGCCTGGTGAAAATGAGTGAGGGGGGGTGAGCGATGGAGAGAGGGGAGGATGGAATGAGTGAGGTGGGGCCTCGGGGAAGGAGCCTCGGGGAAGGGGCGGGGCCTTGGGGAAAGGGCAGGATAGATCCTGGGTTGTCCTTAAATTCAAAAAGTGATCGTGGGCGTAAAAATGTTGGAGACCACTGATTTAAAGCTAGCACTATGAGGTACAACCTCAAGGTCCAGCCCAGTCCAGATCAAGCTAGACACATTAATTGTACCTCTCTGGCTGCTGTAATTAGCTGCATCCATTTCTGAACAGCTAGTATGCAGCAAGTGCCTGTTACTGAATCACTTTTCTTTCTCATGGTCAGTAATAATTTGCCTAAAAAGGAAACATGTACCTTAAAGACTCTTGTTACTCTTCCCACACTTTGCAGTAAGGGTAGCGTTGGGAACTACAGGTCCTTGCAGCTGCTTTCTGCTCTCAGCTTCATCTCTGCCAATCCTTTTTAAAAAGTAAAAACAATGTGACTTTAAAAGGCGATAAAAATTAAGAGGCAAATGGTTCTGCTTCCTTGGGAGAATCAGAGGAAGGAAAGTCAGGTCACTGATAATCATTTGTTCTTTTCATCTGTCTCCTTGTATGGGCCAGGTTGAGATCTCAGCTGTGTGCGCAAATCTGAGTGATTCCACTGAATTCGTGATTCACACTGCTGTTGCTGAGACTAGAATGTGGCCCCACATCCCTAGATTTAAGAGGAGATGCAACATTTGGGCAGAAACATTAGAGGGAAAAATACACAAAACAAAAGAGAGTATTTAATTATTATTCTTTATTTTGTTCCCTTCTTTGAACACTGTGTAAGCCAGACGCTTTTTCTCTAAGCAAAAGCAGAGCTAGCTGAGTACAGTAAGTGACCATGAAGAAGTGCAAAAGCAAAGGAAAAAAATGAAATGAAGGTTAGTCCTTGGGGCAAGGAATGTCATTTTGTTCTGTGTTTGTACTGCACCTAGCCTAGTGGCCATGACTAGGCACAATGGTAAGACACATAATAAGGTTGGAATAAATATCTATTAACTACATCATCAAACCAATATAGCTTATAACAGCAACAAACATTTGACATGAAGAAAATGTAAGCACTAAGGTTAAAAAAAACACACTCAAAACTAATCACCACTTTTTCCCCCACCAAACATTGTATGTTTTTAGATAAATTATAAGACCACCTCCATGTTAATTAATAATAATAATGGTTTGCAATTCTATAGCACCTCCCTCTGAGAATCTTGAAGCACTTTACAATTAGTTAAGTCTGCCTGCCCTGCAGAACAGGTAATTATCATCCACAAATTACAGATGGGGAAACTGACACCAAGAGAATAAGTGACTTGCCCAGTGTCAGGTAGGAATTCTACATTAGAGACATGAATACAATGCAGACCTCCTGAGTCCTAGCCCTGTGGTGGAGCCACATGACCTTCTTCTTACTAATGAGCTATACGGAAAAACAGATTAAATAGTGGAAAGGCTCTTGTAGCTACGATCATTTTTTTAACAATTTCCAAGGTTCCCTTCAACATGTTAAATGCATAAACCCAGTAACATTTGGGGTTTTTGCACCCCCCAAACCTGGGTCTGCCAGGTTTCCCTGTATCTGCCAGACAACGTACTTAGCATTAGTTCACCAGTGCTCTGCCAGCCTTTCATCTGAGTCTGGGAGCAGACTTTTACCATTTTATTAAGACACTGGGAGCTGAATATAGTCCAGCCACTGGGGAAGCACTGTTGCATACAATAGATAAGGGCAGCTTGTAAAGAAAAATGGAGTGGATAGAATCTCCCTCTGGTTTCGGGTTGCTGCACTTAAGAGTAGTTTATTGGTGACAACATCTCTTTCAAGCTTTAACTTCTTTTTTTAACAGATACGTTGTGTTATAGTCACAGGTGCTGTTCAGGAACTTCCCTGCTGAATCTCTTTATTATTTGTTTACACTAGTACTTAGGGGTGCCAAATGAGACGAAGGCACTTTATACGTGGGAATGAGAAGTGCTGATATCAATACAGAAGGTAATAAAATTGGCAGCCCTGGAACCTGCAGGCAAGTGTTAGGTGTGAGTTATGAGGTTAGGAAAGTTAATTAGCTAGAGAAAGTTTTCATTTCTATAATGGCCACTGTTGTTGGAAAATATCATAGATCCTGGGTTTAGAAAATTCCTTCAATGACTCAATTCAGATATCTGATAATAATGTTTAAACGTGCAAATTTTCTGCCAATTCTGTGAGAGCCTCCCTGCAGGAAACAAGATAATTCAGTGGTGACACTGGAATTTTTTTTTTTTTTTGAGAGAGAGAACAAGCACATGCACGCACGCTAGAGTGACCGGATGTCCCGATTTTATAGGGACAGTCCTTATTTTTGGGTCCTTTTCTTATATAGGCTCCTTTTATTCCCCACCCCCGTCCCAATTTTTCACACTTGCTGTCTGGTCACCCTAACACAAGCACACACAAGAGAGAAACAGGCAGACACAGTCTTCCCCAAGAAATTCCTCAGAGGTGGGACGGTGGTGGCTTCCTCTGACCCTATGCCTCCTGCAGCAGGACCACTGGGATATTGTTGGCAGCCATTCCACATGGACGTTTGACAAAAGGGGATGATCAATCCAAACTCTCGGAAGAGACTGGCCAGATAAAAAGAACCTGAGAATTCATCAGATTTTTGTTCACCTCATTCTTCTTTTTTTTTTCCCTCTCCCACCATCCTCCACATATCCCTCTTTCCTTATTTATATTATTGTATATTGTCTCTCTTCTCCCCATCCTTTTCAACTTTCTTTTTCTCCATATTTGGCCACCCTCCTGTCACTCCCCTGGTCCCTGCCATGGTTTTCCGGTTCCATGTGTCCTTGAACAATACTTAAGCCACTTGGACATAGGTCCATCTACATGAGAAGGAACAGCTCTATCTAGGCTCCAAGAGTAAACACCTGCCCTATAAACATACTGCACCTTACCAAACCATTTAGTAACAAATGTGGGCCTATCCGCATGACCAGCAGGCACCAAGTGTGATGGGTTGGAACCCCCCACCTCCCATCTGGGATGCCACTTGATGTACTGGGGTTTCACTGAGTCTCTCCTACTCTACCAGTCTGGATTCCCACTCCCTGTTTTGCTGAATTAGGCTCTCCGGCCTCTTGCAGCATACACACACACACAAAGAGGGCCACACCCAGCTGAAAACACAGACTGAAGTCAATTCTTTGAGAAAGGACTCACCCAGCACTCATGTGCACACCTCTTTTGGGGCATAAACCCAAAACAATACTGTCTTGCACTGTATAGAAAAATCTGCACAGAGCAAGCTCATAACATTTTGCACTCTTTGCCAATGTGAAGAGAGATGCATGACTTCTTGCCTCAACCCCAGTTAGAAATTACATAAACTGGGTTTAATAATAAACAAAACACATTTTATTAACTATAAAAGGCAGATTTTAAGTGGTTAAATAGATAGCAAACAGAACAAAGCAGATTATTAAGCAAATAAAACAAAACACGCAAACTACGTTTGATTCACTAAAGAAACTGATTACAAATAGTAATTTCTCACCCTAAATATTGTGACAGGCAGATTACAGAGAGTCTTGAAAGACAACATCACTAGCCTACAGCTTGAAACTTCAGGTATTTCCACTCCTAGACTGGATGCCCTCCCAGCCTGGGTTCAACCCTTCTCCCCTCAGTTCAGTTCTTGCTTCCAGGTGTTTTTCAGAGTCTCTTTGGGTGGGGAGGCAGAAGAGAACCACAATGATGTCACTCCCCTGCCTTATATAGCTTTTGTGTATGGCAGGAACCCTTTGTCTTCCAGTGGAAAAACACTCAGACCCATGTCTCTGCAGGGCTGTGGCAGCCATTACTCGCAGGCTGTCTGGAGCACCCACAAGAAGACTAAGCCCTTTCACAGTCCATTGTCTTTGCTAATGGGCCATCAACCCCGTCAGGCTTTTCATTGTTGTACCTGAAGGCAGAAGTGAAAGTAAGCCAGTACACCCCGGTACAGTGTACCGCCAAGAGCTGGTGTGTCGTACTGGGGTGGCCCAGCTTCCCCAGGCAGCAATTTAAAGGGCCTGGGGCTCCCAGCAGCAGCTGGAGCCCCAGGCCCTTTAAATTGCTGGCAGAGCCCCGCTGCTGGAGCCCTGGGGTAGCGATGACGGGGCTCCAGGGATTATTTAAAGGGCTGGGGCTCCCACTGCCTCTACTGCCCTGGGCCCTTTAAATAGCCACATGAGCCCCGTCACTGCTACCCCAGGGCTCTGGGGGCTATTTAAAGGGCCTGGGGCGGTAGAGGCAGGGGAGTCCTGGGCCCTATAAATAGCCTCCAGAGCCCTGCTGCCAGAGCTCTGGGGTAGCAGCAACAGCTGAGGGCTCTGGCAGCGGTTTAAATGGCCCGGGGCGGTAGCAGCGGCTGAGCTCTGGGCCCTTTAAACTGCTGCCAGAGCCCCCGACTTCCGCTGCTACCCCAGCGGGGGAGGGGGAGGGCACTTACCAGTACAGGGCAGGCTGGGGCTAGCTCTGATCCCCCCCTTCCCTGCCCCTTCTGGGGGCCAGAGCCAGCCCCAACCCAGCCCCGTACCAATAAGTCCCTATTTCTACTTTCACCCCTGCCTGAAGAGCTAGTTGTGGGTGACACCCAAAGTAGCACATTTGAATTACAGATATATGGTCAATATTTCTAACTTCAGATACAAAAACGATACAGGCACACAAATTGGATAATCACATTCAGTAACTCATAACCTTTCCCATGATATCTTATACAAGCCATCTTGCATAAAGTATATCTCAGTTATGTTATGGCCATATCGTAAGCATATTTTCATAAAGAAGATGGAGTGTAAAGTCACTCCAGGGATGGAGAGTAACAGAAGCCTGCACTGTCTAATCTTAAAATCTGTAGCTTGGAGATTCGATGCTATTGCCTCATCATTCTCTCATTTGGACCTCCGAGGCTGGAAAAAATATCCTTACACACCAGTCCTCCTCAACCTAATATAGCAACTGTCCAGTTTGAATTTACAGGATGGCTACTTCCTTTTTCCTTTATTCTGCTTTTCAGAGATAATGGTAGGTCCCACTAGATACATCTTTTCCCCTTCACTTTGAAATGCAAATAATTAGTTACATGAAAAAAATACCCAGCTAGCTGGTGATTAAAAAAAGAAACTCCTGGTTCTCAAAATGTGTGTTCAACAGATGGCATTAAATTCAAAAAAAACCCTCTTTATGTCACAGAGATGCTAATTCTCTAGGAAGTCACAGATAGGTAGACAGATGAGAGTGCAAATTTTGTACAGTCGCCAGACTTATGTCCTCAAAAAACCCAAACTGTTTGCAAACACAATAGTATTTTCAATGTTGAAAATGTTTTGGAACTTTTTTATAAAGCTAGACACATAAAGTAGTTTATATATACACGTGTGTATGCATGCATCTGCATATATATATGAAAAATAGTGACACACACACCCCAAGCTGCCTTTCTGTCACAGGTACTGTCAAGTGCCCCCTCTTGGCCACTCATCAGACTGCTGTGAGGGGATTTAGATGTTGAATTCTCCCTCCATACCCTCCATTTTAAGCCTCCAGAGTCTGAACAGAGACCTGTCACTCCTTCTGGCTTGGGGTCCCTAGGTACAGTTTTGGAGCGCATATCTCCCTGATACCCCCCTCCCTGACACAGCTCACTGTCCAATCCCTGGAACCAGTCATGGCTTCTGAGACTCCTCCCATACCTTAAACACACCATCTTCCAGAACTCCACCCAGATAGCTCACACCTTTTGGTTTACCTCCTGAAAGGGCCATGTGTTAGTGTAAAAGTTTAACACAGACAGATGTTGCATCCAATATTAAACACCCTTTTTTAAATAGCATGAGAAATACAGATCTGTACACAAATAATAAACCCTATACACATTTTTCTGCCTCAGTTTCTTCACCACTCCAGAGCAGTCACTTGGGCTGTCCAGGATATTTCTGTTGCAGCACATGGCTTGGGTTCTGTGATATGAAGCCTTCTCCATGCCAGTTTGCCTACTCTGATATTGGCCAGTCCATCCCCTTCCCCTCTTCTGCCCACACCTGTTGTGTGTTTTCCCTCTGAGGGTCCTTTTATAATCTTTCAATCCCTGGGCAGCTGACTTTTCAGGTGATCCCAGCCCTTTACCAGGTGACTGTTGCTAGACCTCTCCCCTGACAAACTAATTTTCCTGGTTGGGAGCCTGTCTCTTGTCTAGGATATTTGTATTTGAATAGAGAACCATTTCAAGTTAACGGCTCTTTATTGTCAGTCCTCTGTCACTACCCATTGGAATTCCAGTCCAACACGGAGGTAAAAGAGTCAACAGTGAAGGCAACTAGCCCCTATATTAAAAATGGCTTTCGCAATTTGGTAAAGATACATAACCTCTATATACATTCCACTCTGATAGACTGATGAATATTCATAAAATATTAACCTCTAGAGGTCATTACAACAACTATGAAATTTATGCTAACTTCCTAGTTAAAATGCTTGTGTTTGCAGCAGAAAAAATGGCAGCGACTAGAAGTTATAAGCAGTCCTCTTATACATCTATCAACTGAGAAATAAGGCATGAATGGAATGAACTGTTGTAAAATAGCTCGGCTACATTGTTTGAGTTCTATTAATGACCCACACAATACAAGCTGAAAACGGATCCATGGTTATACAAAGAAAAAAAGTGAAGACAATGACTCTTTAGCTGTTGCCATATTTTGTGACAGGTTTCTATTAGTAGTTAATACAAAGTTAATGTTGAGTAATGCTAATGTTATTAGAGCATAACAGTTCCATTGAACCCTAATGACATTGGCATTACTCAACATTAACCAGTCAGGCAACATTTTTATAAGGAAGCTAAAGTCTTAGTTCTTACTCTGGGGGAGATCAGGAAAAATTGATATTTTAACTAACACGACATGGTAAGTACCATGGCCTCCATTAACACTATCACCATTTTTAATTTGATAGATGATGCCAGTTTAAGGTTTCTTTAAGTTAAGCAAGACTTTGTGGCCTCCCCATCTTTCAATTGCCTTGATGTATTGAGCAACTTCTGTTTGCGTCTGTGAATATTTCTGCTACTCCAGCCCTGCTGCCTGGCATAATTTTTGAGAGGGATAATAATTAATAACAACAACAACAAAAAAGCTGTGGACTCGGAACATTTCTTGCTTTTCAGAACATTTCACAAGAACTCTAACAACCCTACTCAGACACCAGAACCAGCATCTTATTGGAAGGGGAGAGCATCACTTAAGGACTCCTTTCAGGTGAAAGTAGTCTCCGTGGTAGCAGGCCCATGGACTGCACAACTTGGAAGGCAGTTCCTGTTCCCTCTTTGGTGGTGGCCATGTGATGACACATTAGGCATTACATAGCTGCTTATGAGCAGTCAGCCACACATAACAAATAAGATTTATGTGAATTACATCCATTCAGTGGGTGCTTCCCTGATTGATCAACATATAGTCAGAACCTTTTTAAAAGTGGCTTTGTATTTATAAGTCAAACAAGAAAAGAAAGAGGTCTGTTGGGCTATATGTTCACTTGCTCTCCAAATTCCCTCATTTCCCCACCTGCCCTGAAAAAATGATCACCTAGAGGAGGAGGAGGAGGAATAAATCAGTTGAATTTGACAGATAAAGAAAACTGAGGCAGAGAAGCAAAGTGATTTGCCCAACACCACACAGAAGCAGAGCCAGGATTAGAACTCAGGAACTTCTAGCTCCCCATCCTATGGCCCAGTAGCCTACACTAATTCTCAGATATGGGACCTATTAAGAACCACTGTACGTGAGTGATTAGGCATAAAAAACAAAAGAAGTGTCGCTGCTTAATACTGTCCAGACATTATCTTTGATTCCCCATTAAATGTAGCCTTGTATAGAACAAATGTAGCACTTGCTTTCTAATTTGGCTCAAATTCTTCCCCACTACATTTAGACTATGTCTACACTACCCAGCAGGTAGGACAATGGGGGTATGAATAGCAATATGCACCAAAGTACTTCACCGTGCCCGTAACTCCTCAGCACAGTACTTTGGTCAGCACTGCTATTCTCATCTCTGTGGTCCAAACTGCAGGCCAGTGTAGACAACCTCTTAGCCAACATTACCTACAGAGTGCCAGCTCACACTGAAGTCTTGTGTACCGAAGGGTGAGGAATGGCTCTGTTTAAACATTATACAGGCTATCTCTGTAATTCTATGACTTTGAAATTGAAAAAAGGAAATGGCTGCAAATGTACGAGTGGGGAAAAAATCCTCCCTCATCTCCCACTGTAAAGGAATGTGGGAGACAAATTGCCAAACCAGAACCCAAAGCATATTGCAAAAGCCATTTATAAAAGTTACAAAAATATAGCACAGCCAATCAACAGGAATAATAAAATACATTTTCCCCTTTCCTCAGTATTTAATTAGTCTCTCCCAGTTCTTTTTCTCCGTCTCTCAGGGACCAGGAGAAGTGTATAAATTATCAGAGTTTTTGCTGGGTTTGTCTAAAGCAAAGCAGCTCCTGAACTCCTCTGACACACTGAGGAAATCAGGTTTTAATCCCATCACCAATTCACACTGTTTTGCACCTTACCTTGAGGTGTACTACTTTTCACATGTTTAGATTGGAACACTGGGAAAATTTTAAATTCAAACCACTTTAAATTAATTAAAAGGAGTCTCAACCGGAGAGACACACACAAAACTCAGACCTGGCTGAATCAGTCTCTGGCCTGCAGATGTTAATAAATGTTGCAATTCCTTAGAAGTTCCAGAAGACAAAAAGAGTGTTAATGCTGTGCCAGTATTCAAAAAGGGCAAGTGGGCAAGGTTAGCCTGGCAACAGTCCCTGGCAAAATAATGGAAAAGATGATACAGGACTCAATTAATAAAGAATTAAAGGATAGGAATATAATTAATGCCAATTAATATGGTTTTATGGCAAATAGGTTTTGTCAAACAAACTTGATTTCATTCTTTGAGATTACAAATTTGATTGATAAATGTAACTGCGTAGACATAATAGACTTCTATAAGGTATTTGGCTTTGCACAGAACAACATTCTGATTTTAAAAAGCACTAAACAACATCAATAAAGCACATGTTAAATGGACTAAGAACTTGCTAAATGACAAATATCAAAACATAGTTTCAGTAGGGAACCATCATTGAATGTGGCTGTGTCTACTGGAGTTCCACAGGGATTAATGCTATTCAACATTTTCATCAGTAATCTGGGAGTAAATATAAAATCACTGGTGATAAAATTTGTGGATGACACAAAGATAGGCAGAATGGTAAATATATGGGCAGTTATTTGGAATATGGCTCCATGGACTCTCCTTGAGTGGCCACACACCAGGGCAGGGGAATGGTTTGGGGTCAAGGGCAAGCTGAAATGAAGATCCAGTGCTTACTACCCTCTGCAAAGTGGTCCCTAGAACAGCAGAAGTTACCTCAGCCAATAGAGGGGCTCTACTCTCATTCCACAGCCTTGTGAGGAGAGAGTCTCTCTCCAAATAGAGGGCTAGGGCTGCAGCCAATTACTGGGGCTTCAGTGAAGAAGAGCTGATCCCTACAGGTATTCATACAGCAATCACTTCCAAGGTGGCCAAAGTCCTGTTCCATAATGCATTGGGCTCAATGTAAAACCTGGGGTAAATGGTCTGCAGATAGTCTTCTCCCTGGTTGTTTTAAAGTCATGATAAGGATTGTGAAGGGGATACAGGCAGAAAGCCCAGTTCTTCACTGCTTTGCACCTTGTGTAGTTATTGACATCTAGGCAAAGTGGGCATAAACACCCACACAGCATGAGTGAGTCATAAATTCACAACTGGTGGCATTTTATGACCCACTATGCATAGATTTAAATGGCAATTCGAGGTGCAAGGCCTAGGGTGTTTGCAAGCTGCCACCACCACAACTACATGAAGCATGAGATGAGACCTGATGCCAATAAGTTGCATCTCACTCCACCCATTATTGTGGGGCCTTGTCAGGCTCCCTTCCCCCACACAAGATCTTGCCTCTTACACCTCTGCCTGTACCTCTTTATTATCTTCTTTTTTCCTCCCCACATACACAATGTGGGGAGGAGGAGAAGGGGAGGGGGAAAAGGAGAGCTGGGGGAGAAGACAGAGAAGTAATGAAGATGCCCAATACCGTGCTTGCCTGTGCCTCACAAAATCCTTCATCTTACGAGCCTTTTCCACAGCGCAGTGTTGGGAGCACAAGAGGTATAACAACTCTATTCCTGGCATCTCATTCCATCTATTGCAGCTCACTTTTGTCAGCACCTTTAAGCAAAAGCGGAGGAAATTAACTTCACACACAAAATGTTCCTGGTCCAGTGAAAAGAGAAATCTGATGCATATTTATTCATGCCTCATATATATTAGGGTTTGACAGAGAACTTAATTAGCAGCAAATCTAGACATAGAAAGAAAAATACATTTCTCTCCCTGCTTTAATCTCTTACTGATATGTGTGACCATGCAGCCTCTGGAAACCATTTAAAACTGGAATAGATAGATGGTTGCCTGCTAATTTTAGCAGGACAGTCATGATTTTAGTAGTCTGTCTCACCCACTCTCTCCATTGGGAACACTAATTTCCCACTTAGCACCGTCCCTGCTGTCTGTCTGATTTATGTGAGGATTTGCAATTCTGAGGGAAGAGGGGGAGGGAAGGTTCAACCTGAAAATTTTTCCGCTCCAGGAATGGAAATTACTCACCCATTCTTGAGGGCGGGGGATAGTCTCTCTGTAGAAACTTAAAACTTCTGTTGCTGGAATAAATGTCACATTACAAAAATTCTCTAAACGTGAACAGCTGTAAACTATTCCACCTTAATGTTTCCACTCTACAATGTGGTTTATGAGCATAATCTATATAGGGCAGGTAGTAGTAACCTTTGGTTAATATACTTAACTACTCAGGCTTCCTAGAATAGCCTGGACACTTAAGCAACTATCACATAAATCTGTTGCTTCTTTGCATGAAATTTGTAAGTGCAATGAATTGGCTGTAAAGTAGGTGGCTTCCTCAGTTAGAAGCAGTGAGAGGAAAAGTTCCTGTGGCTAGAAGTTCAGAACTGGTTATTCTTGCAGCACTAGTGGCCTCTGTGGTTGTGAAAATAACCTTCAGTCACATCCAGCCTTCCAGAAAAGATTATTCAAATATGAAAGACACCTTCTCTGAACTCTAGATGTGGTCACTCTAGATCAAGCCAATTGACAGGACTATGTAAAGAATCTTCTGCTGCCTATACTGTACCTCCTTCTATTCAGAAAAAGATTCAATCTCCAGGAGCATCAATTTGATACCTATTACCAGCACTAAATTTATGTAACCATTTCCTCCCCACATGAGCAACGTAGTTTATATTGGCTTTCATAAGTTAGAGACCGTTGTCCCAGCCAGGAAGTGTGGACTTTCCTTAAGGGTCCCTGGTCTGGTTTAATCTGTTGCTCCCCACTGTTCAAAGATAGAGCTAAATAGGCTTCATTAGGAGCCTTCCCTTATTTTAAGTACTCAGTAAGAGCTGAAATCACTTGTGGTGGGGCAGTGTTTCTGCCCAGCCTGCAGAAACCTAAAAATCACTAAGAAACTGACTTGCAGAGGTCACAGCAGAGAGGCAGGCAGCAGCAGAAAGTAACTGATGGGCAGCCGGTGGGAGTGGCCAGTGAAAGTGACGAACAGTTGGCCCACAGGAGTGGCTGGTGGGATGGCCAAGCAGTGAGGAACCGTGGCTGGCAGGGCAGCCAACTAGAGCAAGTGCTCAGATGGCAGAGCAAGCAAGGTGCCTTCTTCCCCGGGTGGAAGGTGAACTCACAGAAATGCACCTCTGAACCCTGGGTCCTCAATGACCAAGGCCAACGCTGTGAGAGGGGTATGGTGAGGGAGCAAAAAGGGGGCACATAAAGGAAAGTTTGATTGTAGAACTCATGAACATGAGCAGAAGACTTTGCCCCACGCAGTCTGGGGTGGGTGTCCTGCTCACAGTTTTATGTTTATGAATCCTGCTTGTGGCATTTTCCCTAATTAATGTCAGGTGACTTCTCTCCTTTCATTAAAAGTTTCTTTTCCACACTCAGACTCTGTGATTGGGAGTGGGGAAGTATTGCCTCTCAGAGGCGCACACAGGTGGTGTGTAATTTTCCGAGGTTACTGGGTGGGGGCTCGAGCCGGTTCTGTGTGGTATTGTTGAAAAGGAACCCGTAGATCTTGAACCTGGCCTTGGTTGTTGATGGCTTCACCTAGCAGAAGGGTTACATTTAGAAAGATGAATTTTGCTGCTCTGCCAAATGCAGAGTAAATTATATCTGCTCTCATATTCATAGATTCCAAGGCCAAAAGGGATTTTTGTGATCATCTGCTCTGACCTCCTGTATACCACAGGCCGTAGAACTTCCCCCCAGAATCCCTAGAGCATGTCTTTTAGAAAAACATCCAGTCTGGCTTTAAAAATTGCCAGTGATAGAGAATCCATCACAGCCCTTGATAAATTGTTCCAATGGTTAATTACTCATGTTGTTGAATATTTACACCTTATTTCCAGTCTGACAGTCTAGCTTCATCTTCCAGCCATTGGACTGTGTTATACCTTTCTCTGCTAAACTGAGGAGTCCTTTATCAAATATTTGTTCCTCAGAAAGGTAATTATAAACTGTGATCAATTACCCCTTAACCTACTCTTTGTTAAGCTACATAGATTGAGCTCCCTGAGTCTATAACAAATAGATAGGTTTTCTAAGTCTTTAATCATTCTTGTGACTCTTCTTTGATCCTCTCCCCTTTATCAACATATTTCTTGATCTCCTTGTTGCTTCAGCTACAGTTTCCTTAAGAGTATACAGAACTCTGTCTGAGTCAAGTATAAGACACCCAGCTGCCCGTTTTACCCTCCTTTCAATTCCATGTGACATTATTATTTACTTGTATTGTGGTAGCTACGAGATGCCCAAATCAAGATCAGTGCCACAGTGTGCTAGACCCTTCGCACATATATAACACTCTCACTCACAAACTCAAGAACTGTGGCAATAAGTAGAAAAAATTAATTTAAAACAGGAAAATTTAATCTGTCAAATTAAATAGCCAATGGGCTGGTTAGGCAAATAATTTTTATTGACTTTTTCTAATTAATCTGCATACAGGATTTATTAGTCTTCTACTAAATCTTCAAATGAAGTAGCTGCATCTTATTCCAGTTTACGACTATTATTTATTAATAATTTTGGACATCTTTAAAAGCATTTCATAATCTATATAATATGATTCCAGGAGTGTCACTCCATCTGTGTAGATATGTCTAAAGAGATATCTCCACTTCTACAATGATCAACACCCCCACAACACAGCTTTCAAGATCCATGGATCCTATACACGCCTATCAGTTAGAGTGACCAGATGTTCCAATTTGATAGGGATAGTACTGATTTTTGGTTTTTTTTCTTACATACGCTCCTATTACCCCCCCCCCAGTCCCGACTTTTCACATGTGCTGTCTGGTCACCCTACTATCAGTACATGTGGTGTACTTCATCCAGTGCACTAAATGCCCCGTAACAACTATGGGGGAGAAACCAGACAATCACTATGCTCTCGAATGAACTCAGAAAAATGATAAACGACACAAACACCCTCTCATCTGTGGATGAACACTTTTCACAAGCAATCAATCTATATCTGACCTTTCAGTCCTCATCCTCAAGGTAAACCTGCACAATGCTTTCAAAAGACGAGGCTCGGTGTGTAAATTCATAACTCTACTAGACACTAAAAATCATGGACTGAACAGAGAGACTGGATTTATGGTTTATTACAATGATCTGTAACCCACTTACCCCCTCTTTTTGTCCTATGACTGCAGAAGTGGTAACAGGCCATTCTACCTTGAATGGTACCATACAATATGTGCTAACTACTTATGCTAAACAATTTGTTCCACCTTCCCTTTTGCTGTGATGCTGGGAGTATCTTTCTCAGACCTGAAGAAGAGCTCTGTGTGAGTTTGAAAGCTTGTCTCTCCCACAACAGATCCAATAAAAGATATTACTGCACACACCTTCTCTCTTTAATATCCTGGGACCAACAGCTACAACTACACTGCATATTCCATCTGTGTGTCACTTTGAAGCCCAGAATGTCTGTTGAGTCAAAGCGAAGCAATGAAAAGGTGGAGAGGGAGCTAGCAGAGATAGGATCACTGCTGTATTCTGATCTCCAACTGGCAAAATGGCACTGGGGCCTTGTTACTATCTGGTGCATGGAACTCAACTAGAGGCTACTCTGACTCTCACTGAGGCCAGAATTGAGGAGGGGAGGGAGTGGCACAGAACAGTGGCTTGCACCTCTCACCTCCTCGGATTCTGCACTGACAGGAGGATCAGGGCTCATGTTTCTAATTATTCTGCTAAGCTTCATTTTCGAGGCTATAGGGTCCCCCCTCCCCACGGACATGAATCAACTATGAAGTTCACTTCTGAGTTTTCCCATTGTCGAGGAAGTAAAAGCACTGAATTTTGTGAAAACATGTCTACGGTTTGGGTTTTTTTCCTTCTTACTCTTGCTCTGTTGATCTGCTAAATATTAGCCTGTAGGGTAATTCCTGTCCTTCAGTCTTCAAAGCAATTCCTTTTCATTTCAGTTTGTCAGAGCTCCACTCCCAACAAATGCACCCACAAATCCATTAAACTCACTCAGCAACACTCCCGCTCTTGCACTTAAAGGAACTTTCTCAAATGATTTAATGAATTCAACATTTTCAGAACTTAGAAGCAAAGTATTGTGAAACACATTGTCTCAGTCAAAATATGCCATAGTGCATGAAAGGCATCTCCTGCTTAGCTTGTGACATAGGGGAACTACTATGAAGGGTCTGTGTAAATCACAAAATAGAAATGAGGTCACTGAATTCCACAGAGAATCCATAACAGCAAACAATTACTTTGGTTGCTTCTCGTGATTTATTTTTAAGAGAGGGAAAAATTTCTGTCACAGTGCTTTGTGTTTACATACCCAGGTGAGAGACCCTACACTACAATTAGGGATAGTTTCTGTGTTGCACCTCTCAGGAGATGTAGTACACAACAGGAGGCACAGCCCAGGTGGCTGGAAAATGTGGCTTTATGTGAACTGTGCGCTCTGGAGTCTGGGTTGCTGTGAAGGCTGGTAATTATGCTGGTCAAAATTGGTTGTGTGAGAGCGAGAGAGAGATACCATAGTACAATCCAGACTAATGAGCAGCAACATTTCAGAAAAAAAAGGAGAATATTTAATTTTTGTTCAAAAATTGTTCCAAAAATTTATTTTTGATAAAAAATTTCAAGAGTTCTCATTCTGCTGGGAAAAATCCCACTCTCTTACTTCTTAATTTTTTTATTTATTTCATTGGAAAAAATGGGGAGAGACACTAAAAAAAGTGAGCCAAAATTGCAGGGGATGGAGCAATTTTTAAAAATAAGAGAAAATGGTGGTTGGTGGGAGGGAAAGAGGATGCCTTTCTCACTTCTCAATTTTTTCCACAGGGGTAAAAAAGTCAGCCTAACTTTGTTGTTCTTCTCTTTGCCTAAAAGAGCAAATATTACTTTTAGAAATGAAGGCAATACAAAAGTGAGATAATGTATTTACACTAGAAAAGTGGGGGCTGGGAGTGAAAAAAAAGAGAGAGCTTAGTGAAAAAACCCTGAAGATTGTCATTTTCTCATAGTTTCTAGATGAATAATTTCAAAGTACCAGAAAAGAACTTCATTTTGATTTTAAAAAATCAAAACATTTGTCAAACAATTTCTAAGCACAGTTTTGTTTTTGATGAAACCCCATTTTTTGATTAAAAAATCCTCTCTTCACTGGAAAAATGTCCCCAGTCTCTAGCTGGTGAGGTTTCTGGTGTAATTAATAGCACCCTCGGGGCTGTGTTGGCGTGCCAGAATCCCCAGTTCCTCCTCCACCCTGACATACCCACAACACCAGGGATTGTGAAGGAGGCAGCGTAAATCTGTTTATGCTGGCTCTGTGGAAGTCTTGCACCAGTAGGATTCTCCTGTGGCCATTTGCAGTTCCTTTATGGTCACAGTATGTGACCAAATCATATTAGTGCTAGAACAGGGGGCAGAATCTGCTCCATTCTCTGGGTCAAATTCAGCCTTGATTGTCACCTTGTACAGCCCCATTCAGTTACATTTTGGTATATGGAGTGTCCTTGCAAGCTTCTCCTGCAGCATAGGGCTGACTTGGTCCCTTCACAAGCTCCAATAAGGGAGGTTAGGCAGCTGTGGGAGCCCAAAACATTCTTCAAGAAAGCTTTGTAGAAAATACTCATTTAGAAATATGGAGAGGATCAAACAAGGTGGGGGAGGGGGAGAGAAGAGAAGGAATGGACAGCAAATAGGGTTGCCAGGCATCTGGTATTTGATTGGAACGCCTGGTCGAAAAGGGACCATGGTGGCTCCAGTCAGTACCACTGACCGGGCCATTAAAAGTCGGTTTGACAGCGCAGCGGGGACCAAGGGTTAAGGCAGGCTCCCTACCTGCCTGAGCTCCACGCTGCCCCTGGAAGTAGCTACCAGATCCCTGCAGCCCCTAGGCGCATGAGCGGCCGGGGAGGCTCTGCAGCTGCCCCCAACCCCAGCGCCGGCTCCACAGCTCCCATTGGTTGTGAACCACAACTAATGGGAGTTACAGGGGGTGGAGCCTGGAGGCGCAAAGGCAGTGTGCACTATGCAGAGCCACCTGGCTGCCCACACACCTAGAGGCCTCAGGGACCTGGTTGCCACTTCCTCTGAGCCACGGTAAACAGCACCAGGACTCTGCACCCACACACACACACACCAATCCCCTGCCCTAGCCTGGAATCCCCTCTTTCACCTACAACCACTGAAAGTGAGTTTAAGGGTCTTATCCTTGCCTGCTTATTATTTGTATTACTATAGCACCAAATGGCCTCACCAATCATGGCCCTATAGTCTAAGCAGAGTACAAACATATAGTAAGAAACACTCCCTTCCCCCAACAGCTTAAAGCCTAATTAGACAAGACAGAAAAAGGGCAAGAGACTTGCCTATGGTCACACACAGGGCCAGCTCTAGGCACCAGCGCTCCAAGCATGTGCTTGGGGCGGCACTTTCCAAGATGCAGCACTCCGGCTCCTTTTTTTTTTTTTTTTTTTTTTTTTTTTTTGCTTGGGGTGCAAAAAGCCGGGAGCCAGCCCTGACCAGAGGTGAGCTACGTCGGTGGGGGGCGCAAGGAGGGCCACAGGAAGTAACCCTGTGGGAGGGGGGGCAGAGGAACTGCTGGCCCCCCCAGCTCACCTCCGCTCCACTGCCGCCTGCTCCCCCAAGCGCACTGCCGCTCCACTTCTCCCCCCTCCCTCTCAGGCTTGCTGCGTGAATCAGCTGTTTTGCAGCTTGCCTGGGAGGGAGAGAGGGAGGAGTAGAAAGGGAAATACAGCATGCCTGGGGGAGTAGGCGGGGCCGAGGATTTGGGGATGGGGCTGGAATGGGGAGGGGAAGGGGCGGGAAAATTTTTTTGCTTGGGGTGACAAAAAACTTGGAGCTGGCCCTGGTCACACGACAGGTCAGCAACAGAGCAGAGAATAGAAACCAGGTCTCCTGAATCTCAGTTCACGGCCCTATCCACTAGGTCATCTTGGTCTTTGTCATTTAAGCCTCCATAAAGCTGGACCTTATTGTCAATTTCTGTCCAGAGGCCTTGAACTGGAATAGTAGATATCTTTGCAGATCAGCATTATGTATTTTACTTATTTATTTAAAATGTTGAGGTGTACTAGTATTCCTGGGGAGAATGAGAGGGAAACCTGTACCATCTGTCTGCCCTACTCCATTGAGAGAGAGTATCGAAAATAGTGAAGAACAAAAAGAGAGGAATAATACAACTCGAGTGGAGAATGAAAATAATAAGATGAAAGCAGAGGGTTTATTTTTTTCTTTCAAGGAAAGAAAAAGGAAAATTAATTAAGAGCAATACGAAAAACAGGCAAACCAAAGAGGAAAAAATAAATGATACGACTCTTTAACAAGGACATCCTGTCTCCAAAACATTAGTCAAATTATGTGCATTAAACATACAAACAGTTATGAATTTTAAAGTCAGACTGTAAGTCCTTTCCCCTCAGTTTCTCAGCCCTCATTCTTGAATCTTTTAACATCTTCATTTCACGATTTCTTCAGTCATCATAGTCTCGCAGGGTCAACAGGATTTAAATATCCACAGTGTGATTTTCTCCCCCACTCCAGCTCCTTTCCACAAAAATTTACTTTAAAGTAAATAATTATTTGAGCCATGATTGAGTAATTCTGAAATGTAGAGGGGTTTTTTTATTTTACTTATTGCTCCCTGAAGCAATTTTAGAACCAATATTATATTGGTCATGCTCCTATGGAATTACTTCATTTAATACAATTTTAAAGTTACTGGTTTCTTTTAAGGGTTCAAGTGGAGCTTATTGAAAAGCTCTGATTTAAATGCAGACATAACCACTGACAGCCAAGTTATTGATTATCCAGGCTTTGTTCTTATTTACTGCAGAGTTGAGAAAGTGCTGGGTGAGTGGGAGGGAAATGTTAGAGATCCAGAGAAAAACAGACTGGAATATCATTTCTCGGAAAAGAAACAGCAGAGATGGCGCTTGTGAGCAGATGTTTTATTATTAATAGAAATAATTTAATGCTTATGAAAGATGCTTGTTTGATAAGCCCTGAGATGGAAGTCCACTATCTACAGCTCAGCATGGACAGCAGCAGTGCCAGCTTCTCCGTACCAGCTACCACTGTGTCTCAGACTTGGTTTAGAAGATTACTAATAGAGTTGAGATATTAGTCCAGCTTTTGTACCCATTCAGTCCTTAGAGCCAATTAATGCCTGACTGGACTACACTGTACTGAGACCACCAACTAATTACACACAGACCATTGAACAGCCATTGTGACCCTAGGAAGCCCTCGGTGCTGTCATGGAGTATGGGGGAGTCAGAGTCCTGCATCCCTCTTCCTGGGACTCACAGTGACTCTCAGCCAGCCAATAAAACAGAAGGTTTATTGGATAATAGGAACTCAGTCTACAGCAGAGCTTGTAGGCACAACCAGGACCCCTCAATTGAGTCCCTCTGGGGGTTCAGGGCGCTTAGAGCCTTGGGATTCCCTGCATTCCATCACCCAGCCCAAAACTGAAACTGAAAAAAACCTCTCCAGCAGGCTCTCTTCCTTTGTCCAGCTTCCTGGGCAAAGGTGTTGACTGCCTCTCCCCCCTGCCTGGCTCAGGTTACAGGCTCAGGTCCTGTCCATCACCTAAAGTCATCCCCTGCTCTCCCATTCACTGTGCAGACAGTCCCTACTGCATCACAAGTGCCAATTGGCAAAGGGTTCGCTTTTTTGTAACAGTACCCCAACAGGCCTGACTCACTACACCCAATACATTGCTTTCATAGTATTTAGCCAAAGAGGGTCAAATGAGAGATCTAATAAAAGCCTATGTCCTACTGATCTTCATAATCACTTCACAATATAGGTACAGGGAGGGTGACCAGACAGCAAATGTGAAAAAAAACAGGACAGGGGGTGGGGGGTAATAGGAGCCTATATAAGAAAAAGACCCCAAAATCAGGACTGTCCCTATAAAATCGGGATATCTGGTCACCCTAGGTACAGGTGACATTTAAGAAGTTGTGTTTATGTACTGAAAATATGCTTTTGATTCCAGGTCCCAGACAAGGATGACAAACAGGTTTTTTCCAGATAAAGGGATGTATACTCAACAGCCTGTCTTGGTTCATATGTAAAATAAGCATTGTAAGCCAACACAATACAAGTCTGTTTGCATATGATGTCAACATGAGGATGTGAAGATAATATGGACCCAGCACACCAGTGAACAACCCACAGGGGTCACCTTAACTCTGGGACCAAAACAATGAATTTTGAGGATATAAGAAGGTGGCAAAAAGACACATTTGGATCCTTCACCGACAAAGCAAAAAGGACAGTGCTCTCTGCAGTCTTGAAAGGCGGGTCCCAGCCATGTTGCTTGGTCACGATGAGGCCATGTTTACAGTGCTCATTTGTATTGATTAAAATTACATCGGCTTACAGCCGCCACAATTAGTACATCACCTGAGCGCGTGCATATTTGGCACTTTGTGTCAGTGTGCACATGCTCACCAGAAGTGCTTGTGATGATCCAGAGTGCAGTGCACCATGGGTAGGCATCCCACTGTGCAACTCACCACCATCTACTACACAGACTTTTGGGAAGTTTTGGCAATGCATGATGGGACCGAAACAAGTCATGCGGGGATGACTGAGAGCATGAGGTCATCGTCCCAGTTTGCAACTGTCTCCAGGCCCACTGACAGAAATTCTGGGCCTCAGGGCAGAACAGTCAATGGGCCCCCACAAGCCACACCCGCACGGATGCTGTCTGCCTGACATTTGGGTGGTGCTGCACCTGTGCTGCCTGGTGTCCAGCGAGCTGCCTGCCTCACTCTTCCAGCACAGCCAGGGCTTCCTCATGCCCACCCGGCAGGGTTGCCAACTGTCTAATCACCAAACCCAAAGACCCTTGCCCCACTTCTTCCCTGAGGCCACGCCCCTGTCATGCCCCTTTTCTGAGGCCCTACCCTGGCCCACTCCACACACACCCCTCCGTCCCTCACTCTCCCCCACCCTCCCTCACTTTCACCAGGCTGGAACAGAGGGTTGGGGTGCAGGAGGGATGCGGGCTCTGGGAGAGAGTTTGGGTGCAGGTGCAGGCTCTAGGCTGGGGTACAGGAGGGGGCTCAGCGGGTCAGCACTTAGGGTGTCACCATGCACTGCTGCCCACAGGCACTGCCCCCGCAGCTCCCATTAGCCACAGTTCCCAGCCAATGGGAGCTGCAGAGTCAGTGCTTGGGGGCGGAGCAACGTGCAGAGACACCCCCCTGCAAGGGCTGCAGGGATGTGTTGGCTGCTTCCAGGAGTGATGCAGAGCAAGGTCAGGCAGGAAGCCTGCCTTAGCCCCCCTGCGCTGCCAGCCAGAGGGCCCCCAGGCCACTGAGCAATTGCCTTCTTTGCCCCCCTCCCCCCACAGTGTGCCTGACTGTCTCCATCACTACTGTCATGAGCACTGCAAGCTCAGGGTGTGTGATCCTGCAGTATTTTCGGAGCCACGAGAAGAATCAAATGAGTGAGGAACACAATGATTCCTTGGAGGACAGATAGCTGTGGGAACCAGTTCAAAGTTGTTGTTAGTGTTCACAGAGCTGCTGCAGATTATGAAGTTTTGCTTCTGGGTCCATGAAACAAGCACTAACTGCACATCATAATGCAGATTTGGGTGAACTGGCAGCAGCAAAAGTGACAGACAGGTCACGGCTTCTATGAATTTTTGTTTATTGCCCATGACCTGTCCGTGACTTTTACTAAAAATAACCATGACAAAAATCTTAGCCTTAATGATGAGCAATAGCTGCAGAACTTTTGGATGTGCTAGGCAATACTCCTGGATCTGTGCACTGAGCTCACCCTAGCTCAGTGCACAGATCCAGGCGTATTGCCTAGCAGAGACACCAAAATGAGAGCAGGAGAAGCAAGTGGCGATTGCACTATGGAAACTTGCAACACCAGATTCCTGACTAACCGGTAGCAATCAATTTGAAGTCGAAAAATCCACCACAGGGGCCATTGTCCTAAAAATGTGCAGGGCTATTAGTCACTTCCTGCAGTGTGCAGGGCATAGTGGGTGGTTTTGCAGCTATGGGTTCCTGAATTGCAGTGGAGTGATAGACGGCACGTATATTCCTATTTTGGCACCAGACCACCTTCCTGCCAACACAGCTTCTGATGGTCACGGAGGTGGGTTTTTTTATGCTGACAGGAGAGCTCTTCATCACACGCGCTGTATCGGTACAGCTGTGCCACTGCAGCACTATACGTATAGACATAGCTTAATAGCGTCCACACAAGGATTTAATGCTAGCTAACTAAACTACTTTAATAATCACAACTTTTGTTAATTTAGATTAATTTTCCTGGCTGTTCCCATGTAGACAAGCCCTTAGTGGTGAATGGCTCTGTATGCCTTTACCTCTGCCCCTGTTTGGGTAGTCGTAGTAGTGGAGCGCTCCTGGCCTAGCTGCTGCATAGAATGTCACTGCAGTTTCAGCAACATCTGTCTGTCCGAAAGGAAGTTGTAATTGGAATCTGTCATTTAGTTTTCCTCTCCACTAAATTGTTTGTATAAGGCTTTGGAAACACGCTGCAGCAGTGAACATAGATTCTATTAGCAATAAACAAAAGCCTTATCAACGACATCATCCGAACAGATTTAATATAAACAGACTGATTATGCAGTAGTAACACTTTCTCTAACAGCCCACAAACAAGGGCAGAGAATTTAGATTACTTGTCAGTCACAGCTCTCTCTATAAATACAGGGTTGTTGGGATTGTTGTTTATAGGAACATTTCCCTTAGGAAAGTCTTGAAGACCAGCATCTGGAAGGCAGTTTCTCTTGGACATGAACTGTGCTCCTGGAGTTGTCACTGTGTTTGCTTACAGCTGTTTCACAGGAAAGAGAGATCATCCGAAGGCCAAAGTCAGTTCACACTTTTGCCAGATGTCTGGAGGGCTGCCTGGGAGTAACATGTCACAATTCCTCTCGGAGAGATGCACCGTGTACAGTATTCAGTGATAATGCTGGGAGGAAAGGACCAGCAGTGATCTTGAAACTCCTATTAATCTCTACAGAGAGATCAATAGGCAGAGTTATCAGAATGGGATAAAGAAACTGTGAATGCCCATAATAACATGGCCCTTCCAGATAACAGCAATGTCCCCATCACTGAAATCCAGTGACATACTGAAGTCAAGCATAGTTTGTCACATCAGTGGCTCTTTCCTTGGTTTCCTTGAGATTTCAGATTTGACTGACAGATAAGATCATGTCTGGGGACAGCCCTGTGGTAAATCATGCCAAGGAGGGTTTTTGTTACGTGAGCTTTCCTTTGCCGAAAGCAATGGAGGAATTCCTTAAATGTGTAGCTTCCCCAAGAAATTTACCAAAAGGGAACCAGAATTATTTTTGTTCCTCTGCAATACACTCCCTCATTCTCCCTCTCATCTAGAAGGTGACCACCACTTCATAGTTTATTCAATATATAGCTACTTTCTATAGATATACTTTATGTAGATCATCTCCCTAGCCCTCTTCCCCGCCAAATCCCACTTTGAATTTCTACCACTGCAACAAGTTCAAGCTTTTAGTCCTGATTTTTAAGGCCCTTAACATTTTATCTGTGTCCTTCTGATTGAGTCCCCTCACACCCAACTTCCTGTCCTTGCCAATGAGGCCAACCTAGACCACCCTCTTGTCTGCTCTAGCCCCAAACATCTTTACACTTGCCTACCACACTTAGAACACCATCCCTGAACAGATCCATAACCGACCTTCTCTGTCAAGTCCATTCTCTAAGGCCCACTTCTGCCATGATGCCTGAAGGCAGGCAGTGTATGAGGGTGAGGCTGAGGGGAAGTTGGAAAAGGTTAATTTATGTAATACAAAAACAAAACAGCAAATGTATATATGAATTGTATCTATGTGGTTGTGTCCCTGTCTTCTACCTTTTGTATGTTGCTAATATTCTTAGCTTGTAAGTTTAACGCCAACAGATCTCGGTTGTCGGCGGACAGGATTGAACTGGGACCTCTGGAGCTAAGTGCATGAGCCTCTACCACATGAGCTAAAAGCCAACTAGCTAAGGCTGTAGAGCAGACTCATTTTATCTCTCTCTCTAAGTGGTCTCGGTGCCACTAGATGTGACAGAACACCACACCCAGGAGGTGCATGGGTTACATAAGCTCTTCAGGACAGGTACTGTCTCTACCTATTTGTTTCTACAATCCCTAACACAATCCTGATTGGGGCCTCTGGCCACTATCACAACAGTAATGGGCAACAATGGCTTCATGACTGAACCACCATTTTTTACAAACAGTACATACAAAGATAGTACCAATAGTACTATGGACAATATTGGAATATTGTTTACTGAGTGGAAAATCTACTGGCCTTAAAAACAAATTTCCTACGTGATCAATTATTTGAAATGTGGTTTAAGAAATTATCCTGCACTTTGCATCTTCTATTCCTTTAGATATAAACTCTCTTCTAACAGTAGAAAGTGAAGGACATAGCTTATATGAAATACAAATGAAACAAACAGCGGTTCTTGCAGATTTATAGTAAACAACAGTACTAAACTCAGGATTGGACAAATTTATAAGACAGGACATATGATAAGAAGTCTGCTGCAACACTAGAGATTTTTTTGTCATGTTTAAAATGAAGACCAGCATTTGGCTAGGGATAATGCAGAATGCAACACTTTAATCTGACAAGCCAGCAATGTGCTCATCAAACATCTTGAAATCCATCACAAAGGTGATAAAAAGAAAGTCTATGCATTGCATGATGGATCTTTCTACAGAAGCCAAAATTGCTACAGAAGACTAAAAGGGCCTTGATAAGAAACTTTTCCATATGGAGTATTTGAACAACAAGCAGAAGATCTTTTGACAGCACTGATCTTTTTGACTCCACTGTCAGTTTAAATGGAAGCTACTGCTCAACAGGATTAAGAGTTGTAATAACAGGAGAGGAGGACTTTCAAGCAACATCTATACTAACATATTCCTTTCCCCTTGTGCTGGAAAAAACAGAATAAGTTAAAATAAGAGTTATGCCATTTAATTGTGATGGATGCACTGTTCCCCTTCATAGTTCGAGGACATTGTTTATAGGCGATTTATTGCGAGTCCATCCTTTCTCTTCCTGCATTCCCCAGCCTCAGTTACTACACACCTTCCAACAAATGAGGTCCGCAACAAATGATGCTGAGGTACTACTGACAACAACCTTCTTCACTACACAGTTCTGATTCCTTTCCTGAGTTCCTTACATCCTGCACATTGAATGAGGCAGGGGTCCTGTGGAAAAAATAGTGTGTGCTCATAATAAAAGGTTAAAGATTTCATGGTCAACATCAATTCTAAAATTCCTAACCTATGAGCTTTGAATTTGCCACATGATGTTTCTTTTAACAGTGTTTTGCATGGAATTTCCTAGTTTTTTTTAAAAAGTGAAAACACTGAAATTCTAATATGGGACCATAGTGAGCTCTGCCCCTACCCATGTCTTCAGCAGGATCAGAACCTTTAGCTCCTCAGCACAGACCTCAACCACTTGAACTCATGAAGTAACTTATAGCAACAGTAGGTTGTTATTCTCTGTGTGGACTAGCCACTAGAGGGTGATGAGACACACACTTTGCCATGGTTTCACAACTATTTACTAAACAGCAGAGCAATATTGCAACACAGGAGTCATGGGTTCCATTCCAGGTTGCAGAAGGACATGTACTATAGTAGTTTCAGACTTCTTTCCCTTTCCAGTTTGCCTGTGCCCCCCAACCCTGCCCTTAGATAGGGTGACCAGACAGCAAATGTGAAAATTCAGGACGGGGTGGAGGATAATAGGACCCTATATAAGAAAAAGACAAAAAATGGGGACTGTCCCTATAAATTGGGACATCTGGTCACCCTACCTTAGCATTACCCTCAGAGCCTGTCTCTGCTTCCTATCTCCTTCTCCCCCACCATGCTCCTCAACCCTGCATTCAAGTCAGACTGATTCCTTCTTTTCTGGGCACCAGCAAATTCAGAGTAGGACTGCTCTCCTTTCTTATGACCAGCATTACAATGTCTTCTGGCTTCCAGGAAAAGCCACTGAAGGAAAAATCCTGCTCAGCTCCAGTATCCTTGGGCTGGAACATGCTCAATACAAATAGGATCTTTGGAGAAGATAACTCCCAAACTCTACCAAATCTCTACTGTGCATGTGTGAATTGAGATTTTCTGAGGCTTATAACTTGACCAAGTTTTGGTCAGCTTTCATGAGGATGGCAAAAGGCACATTCCTGCCTCCAGGGTGACCCCCCCACACACACACATTTACCCACTCTCCAATACACAAACTTCTGAGTCTTAGATCTGAAGCATAGAGGCACTATAGTCTCTCTGCTAAAAATGGATGTAAGAATTTTTTTTTTAACATGGGCAAAACCAATGTATTTTCCCATAAACACCTTATGAGAAATAGATGACAAGTTTTTGCTGAAATGTTTTAAAAAAAAAATCCAGCCTGAAGCAGAGACTTAACATGGGAATTTTCAAACTGAATGAGTGAAGTTTGGCAAAGATAAGTTATAAGTCACTGAAAACAGGATCTTATCATGGAAAGTATTAGGCAACCATAACTATAAGTATTGCTATCAACTCTGCCTACAATCAAACAAGACATATATTCTCCACTCACAATGGTGATAGCATTTTATATTAAGGTCGTACCTGTGAACTGACTATACAAGGAAGTGGAAAAATAGGCCCAGAGAAGTTAAATGTCTTTCCCAATGTCACACAGCCAATTGGTGGTAAAGGCATAACTAGAACTCAAGAGTTCTTAACTCCTAGGTCAGTCTACTAGGCCACATGGCTTTTTTTGGTATGAGATGTTAGCGATAAGAGGAAGGGAGGAAAAGATGGGAATTCTATTTTTTGGTATAATACCTCAGATCCTCCTTATGGGCCTGATCCTGCATAGTTTCAGTGGGAGTTGAGGGCACTCAGCACATTGGAGGATCTGACTCCATGTTTAGTTCTGTGTAAAGAGCAACAGCAATTCTTTTTCTAATGTGGCGTGAGTTACGGCTGTGATTCTCAATCCATTTGGCTCCCCGAGGTCCAGGTGATATTTGTATGCGTGCAGATCTAACCTTTTTAATCTTTACTTTGTTTCTGTATTCAAAAGGCCACCAGACTATTTGTCTGATTAGAACAAAGATCAGAGATACACAAAATTGCAAGGCAAAGCAAGGAAGATTGAATTATTCTAATAGCAGGTCTCAGATCCTCTAATCTTGTATGATAAGAGAATAAAGAGTATGTTTCTTCATTTCTGGGAACTTTTTTAGATACAGAACACTGATTTTTCTTTTGTGAAGCAAAGAGGAAGCTAAACTCTTTACTTCTTGCTTCCTCTTCTATATATGTGGCATTGCATTCAAGTACTCATTAATCTAAGAAGGTTATACAGCCAGATGACCCTTAAAGCAATCATAGGCCCAGCAGTTCTAATACAGTGGAAGCCTTTTTTTGGGGCGGGGGGGGAGGCGGGGAGGTGGGAATAGTGTTGTCTATAGAGGTTTAGCCACTTCCTTGATCTCAATTGGCAGAAAACAATGTCTTGCTATGTATATTTCCTTATTATTCTGAAAGAGTCTTGACTTCCCTGCAGCAAGATTTCATTTATCATCAGTCTCTCCTGCTCCCAGCATTGCAATTCTGTTCCAATAGACTTCTGTATCCAGGCAATCTAAATAGCAAATACTCTTAGTTTGATTACTGTGCAGTAGCTATAGAAAGATGGCATCACATGCATTTCCCTCCCCCACCCCACGCCCCCCAAAGACACCCACATCAACATTTTCCCCTGAACAAGTAAGCTTTCGCTTGGCTCCTTATACTTCACATTTCTATATACTGTACTTTGAATACCTGTAAGCTGCACACAGCTGAATTGTATGAACAGTTCGCTATATCTAATACAGTGAATGCCCAGCTCTCAACATAGCAATAGTGCAACATATAACATTCTTGCGATAGTTCTGGAATGACATCACCCACACGCAAGAGATGACAAGTGTGTTAAGGTCAGCTTTCTGCCTGAGTGCTCTCCTGTCCACTCCTGTACTCCACTATCACGAGAGGCGCAGGCAGAGTCGACAGGGGGAACAGCAGCAGTCGACTCACTGCAGTGAAGACACTGTGGTGAGTAGGTCTAAGTACGTTGACTTCAGCTACATTATTCACATAGCTGAAGTTGCGTACCTTAGATCAATCCCCCGTGCACCCGCTGTGTAGACCAGGTCTTTAGCACATCTGGCACATAAATATCTTGCAACGCCAGCTACAACAGTGCCATGAAAACATCTGTTCTCACTTTCAGATGACACTGTAAACAAGAAGCGGGCAGCATTATCTCCTACAAATGTAAACAAACTTGTTTGTCTCAGTAACTGGCTGAACAAGAAGCAGGACTGAGTGGACTTGCAGGCTCTAAAATTTTACATTGTTTTATTTTTGAATGCAGGTTTTTTTGTACATAATTCCACCTTTATAAGTTCAACTTTCATGATAAAGAGATTGCACTACAGTACTTGTATTAGGTGAATTGAAAAATACTATTTATTTTGTTTTTTACAGTGCAAATACCTGTAATCAAAAATAAATATAAAGTGAGCACTGTACACTTTGTTGTAATTGAAATCAATATATTTGAAAAAGTAGAAAACATTCAAAAATATTTAAATAAATGATATTCTATTATTAACAGTGTGATAAATCATGATTTATTTATTTATTTATTTATCATTTGACAGCCCTACTCTGAACCTATGCTTTTATTAGCTTTCTATTAACTATCTGGACAAAACACATCTCTCTCATCCAACAGCTGCACATTATGAAGATTATAACATAATAGCAAACTAGAGCCTTTTTTCACATCATGTAACTTCTGCTTGAACTCAGAGAGCACAAAGTTAGAAACATCGATGATAGCAAATAAAAGTCATCTTCTTGTATTGCAGAATGTGAATCTTAACCAATATATATTGAAGTGGAAATTGTATTTTTAGTTTATAATTATATCTTAGTTTATATCTTTAGTTATATCACATGTTATGTTCTTTGTATGGCAGTGAAGCAGAGCTCACCTTGAACTAGTCCCAGTGAGGACATGTGGGGTCTTGTCCAATGCCGACTGAAAGTGGAAACAACAAAAAATACCACCCCCACTTAGCTCTTCTATAGCACTTTTCCTCCATAGATCTGAAAGTTCTTTGCAATGCTTACTGATTTCAATAGGCAATGGATTGCATCCATGATGAGGATCCCTCATCACTCAGAGCCTGGATTTTCCCTCACTACATTCTATCCCTATTGCATTAGGTATATATTTTGGGGTCTTTCACTACTAAAACTGTAAGTTTTCCCTCTACTTGCTTCACCTTGACCAGAGTAACGTAGAGACCTTTATTTACCATTTTGTAAATCTCGTCCTACATTCCTCAACCCAAGACACAGCCGCACCATAGCAAGAGACTCTTAAATCAAGAGAGCTCACATTTTTCTCTAGGACGGGGCTATTTCTTTTCCAAGTAATGGCAATGAGAGTTAGATCAGGCCCTTAGCCCTGAACTGAGGTTTTGCATGTAGCAGTGCCTCTTGCTATCCACGCCAAAGACACTGGTTTTTCGAAAACATTTTTAATAAAAATGAATGGTGGTTTCAGTGTTCTAGATGAGTAATCCATGGAATTAGCCTTCTAATAAATCATTTCACGTGCACAATGAGAAGGGACTGATATTTCAGAAATTCTATTATGGGAGGAAAAATGACTTTTCCTGAAGTATTAGAACATAAAATCCCTTTCTGGCAATGAACCTTAAACAAAGAAACCAAGGGATAAAACAGGAAGATTATAGATCTTACTTCTTCTTGATGGAGAAGATTTTCAATACTTTGACTATACTTACGTTAATTGGAAACACATTAGTAATGGAGAATGTAAGTGATTTTGTAACTAACCAATCAATGTAGGCATCATAGCATGAAATCAAGAGAAAAAGAAGAGCAAAACTGTGTTTTCCTAACCATTCATTAAATCTTAATCTCAAGTTTTCAAGCCATTAAAATTGCAGAAAAACTTTCCACTACAGGTAGGCATAAAAGGAACCATACAGGACTCAACCACTAAGAAAGGCATCAGTGAGGTACAAGCAAGTCAGGAAATATTTATACCATACGTGTATCTGATCCACAGCCCCACTTTGAAGTTTTACTTTCATAACCTTTTCCTTTAGTGTTAGGGCAACCATATGTCCTGTTTTGGCCGGGACAATTCCTTTTTTTAAGCCCTGTCATGGCCATCCCACCTTTTTGGCAAAACTGGGCACTTGTCTCGTTTACTCTTGCCAACTGAGCAACTAGCAGAGCATGGAGGAATGTGAGGGGCGGAGATGCCAGCCCTGCCTAAGGGGAGGGAGGGCTTGGGCAAGTGGCTTGGGCCAAGCCAGCCCCGCAAGTGGGCAGCGAGGGGCTCAGGCCGGCCCCATGTAGGCTGGGGTGGGGGGAGGATGAGGAGTGTAGTCTGGCTCCATGCAGGTGGAGGGAAGGGGGAGCAGGTGGGGCCAGGCCCAGAATGTGGGGAGGGGCCTTCACGCCAGTGGCTGATGTCAGCACCACATGAGGTCAGGGGGGGTGGCAGGACTCAGGCTAGCCCTGTACAGGGGTGAGTAAAGGAGCCTCAGGCTAGCCCCAGGCAGTGTCCCATTTTCCCTTATGGGAAATATAGGCATCCTATTTAGTGTGAATTTAGTCTTACAAAAAGTGCTTGACTGACAACTCTAGAGACCAAAGTTCTCCAACCACAGCAGTAGTACATCGCAGGCTTCAGCAATGCAAATTAGATGGAGGGACAAACTCTCTGGTCAAAATAATTCAGTCTCCCAGCCTTTTCAATTCTTGGCCTCCATTCTGAAACTGTATTATTGCAGATGGATCAGATTACTAATATAAACAGTACAAGGATTTGTGACGTTACATTCCATATTCTTTATGAAAATATGCTTATGATATGGATAGGACATAACTGAGCTATATGCAAGATGACTCATGTAAGATATCGTGGGAAAGGTTATGAGTTCCTGAATGTGAGGGCTGGTCTACAATACAGGGGAAAATCGATCTCAGATATGCAACTTCAACTATGTGGATAACATAGCTAAAGTCGAAGTATCTAAGATCGAATTACTCACCGTCCTCACGGTGCAGGATCGATGTTCGCAGCTCCCCATGTCGACTCTGCAACTCCGTTCAGGTTGGTGGAGTTCCGGAATCGATATAAGCGCATTCGGGGATCGACATATCGCGTCTAGATGAGATGCGATATATCGATCCCCGAGCAATCGATTGCTACCCGCCGATAGGGCGGGTAGTGAAGACATAGCCTGATTATCCAATTTGTGTGCCCGTATCATTTCTGTATCTGAAGTTAGGAATATTTATCATATATCTGTATTTCAAATGGGTTATTTTGGTTGTCACCCCCAACTAGCCCTTCAGCCCAGAGAAAACCAGACAGTGCTAATGGCCCACTAGCAAAGACGATGGACTGTAAAAGAGCTTAGTCCTCCTGTGGACACCCAAGACAGCTTGCGAGTAATGGCTGCCACAGCCCTGCAGAGACATGGGTCTGAGTCACCTGGTACTGGATACTCCTCCTCCCCTTTTGGAATGCCAGTGTTTTTCTGCTGGAAAACAAAGGGTTTCTGCCTCATGCAAGAGCTATATAAGGCAGGGGAGTTACATCATCGAGGTTCTCTCCTCTGCCTCCCCAAAAAGGGACACTGGAAAAAACCTGAAATAAAGAACTGAACTGTGAGGAGAAGGGTTGAACACCCGGTCGCTTTTGTCAACTTGGGTGCTTAACTTCAGGCACCAATTTTTGAAAATCATCACCAAAGGGAGTCTATGTAACCCCACCTCTAAGGCCTTTAATTAAAGTTAAAGACCCCCAACATGTAAATTACAATGGAGCACAGTTATGGCTGAATTAATTTCTTTAATTCACTAATATCTCTGGGACAATTAAACTAAATATGCCTGAACATTCAGAAGAGGAGCTTTTGTTTCATCCTCTGATAGTTCTCCTTGTTCCATTTATGCAGTTGGCATAATTTATTCTTATCCCAACACAACAGCTCTAGGGATAAGGCAGACAGTATGGAAAGTGAAACTGATGCATTTGGGCATTTTTGCCTGTTTGCAAAGCAAAAATAATAATAACCAGGCTTACTGCTATCACTCTCCTCCAAAACTTTCATCATTTTTGTTGATGTTGCTATGCTTTTTTTTGTCTTCAGTAGTTTTGATGAGCAGAACTGAAGAGCTCATGTCACAGCAGAGAGGTAGGAGCTGAAGGTCAAAGCATGCATCCCATTTGGATACACTCCTCTTTCCCAGCTGATTTTTACCCTTGAAGTCTACAGTACTCACTCCTAAGAGCTTGGAAGACCTTTCTATAATGATTAATAGGCGCACACATCAAAGTCAGCTGTTACTGCATCCAGCACCGCATGTGGAAATAAAATTACCACCATTAGCTGGAAATCTCAGGCTCCCACAAAGTTAATTCAAGGAGCAGCTAAGGCAGAAAACAGCTCAAAGTTTGAGCAGGTCTGTGATACTCCAGTCGCAGGAGTGATATGTAAGTACCCCAATCCCCACAGCAGCATGGGAGTCTTGGGAGAAACGTTTTGACGTTCTCCATGTTTTCCTGTGTGTCGAGGAGGGATTCAAATGTTAATTTATTTCCATTTCTGCCACATTTTTTAATTTCTAATTTGCTCAGGGAATGAAGGGGGTGAAGGAGGACTGACAGAGAGGAGATGTGTTTGTTTAGGGAGAGAGGGGGCAGATTAGCCAAAAAAATAAAAATCCTAGAAATATTGTAGGGAATGTGAGATAGAAGACATCCACTTGTTTCCCCTTTCAGGGCCTGATCCTGCAACTTGTTACCCATGCAGAGCTCCATTGATATTGTTGGAGCTCTGCATGGGTACAACCATATGGAACAAGTTGCACCAGAGTAAATAAACTCCTAGGAGCTTTTACTACCAGTGCTTCAGAAAAGAAAGTGGTTCTCCCTGTAATTTGCCAAGAGCTTTGTCACTGCATATTCTCCATTATGGGATGTGCCCTCTGGTGGAACAACTAATGTTTGGGAACTATAAGTGCAATGTACCACTCCCCAGTGTGAGGACACAGTCACTACTTCATTTTCCCCTTCTGGTGAGCATGGGATTTTGGGTTTAGCCTTCTGGCCAAACTTTTCAGAGGATCATCAGAACAACTCCACGCTGAACAGAACTCTCACCACTCTCTGAGCTCAGTACTCCCTTAGCTTTTGGGGCAGGGCTGTCCACAACTTACAGTGTTTCACCCAGGCCTCTGCAGGCGGTTAGTCTCACTCTACTCCCCACCTCACCACCCAAGGCTTCTAACAGCTTTGTCAGCTCCTGGTGGCACAGGTAAAATAGGAAGGAAGGGCTGGGTTCCCTTATGACTCCAGCCCACAGACCCTAAATGTGAAGTTTAATATCCCCTTTGTTTAAATCCTACTTTACTTTTCCCTGGGCCATTTCCAGAACAGCCCCATATATTTAGGACTGGACTCCATGCCTGGAGAGCCTCCCAGCTCTGCACGTTCTCTGCAGGTTTCTGCTGGCAGTTTCCCAGGCACCTGGTCCTATTTTGAACACTGGACATGCTTTCTCTGAGGACACAGCTACACTAGAGAATTTACAGCGGCACAACGGTGCAGCTGCCCCAGTGTAAGTTCTCTGTGTAGCTGCTCTAAACATATGGGAGAGAGCTTGCCCGTCGGCTTAGCTACTGTGGCCCCTGTGAGCGGCAGTAGCTATGTTGATGGGTGCTGTCCAGTCCAGCACTTCGCCCTGTATAACTTCAGTCACTTTGGGGGGTGGTTTATTCATATCCCTGAGGGACATAAGTTATACCAACATACGCTGTAATGTAGACATAGCCTGAGTCAAGCTTCTTATGTAAAGGGCTGGCTCCAGGCACCAGCTAAGAAAGCAGGTGTTTGGGGCAGCCAATACAAAGGGGCGGCATGTCTGGGTCTGTGGCAGAAATTTGGCGGTGGGTCCCTCAGTCCCTCTCTTCCTCTTTTAGCTGCTGGTGAAGTGCCGCCAAAGAGGAAGAGAGGAAGTGAAGGACCTGCCACCGAACTGCCACAGAAGAGTGGAGGGGCGCGATTGCACTGCCGCGGCTGTTGGGGTTTTTTTCCCCCGCTTGGGGTGGCAGAAAACCAGGAGCCAACCCTGCTTATGTAGCATAGGCCTGCGTGCAGATACATGAGCCCCTAACCACACGTGCAGTCACGTCATCTCTAGGCTCAATCCCATAACCTGGAAAATAAGCAGGTACAAATGAGGCTGAACTAGATGTTCTTAAAGGGACCAGCTCAACCTGTGACTTAAGCCTCTTGGGAAAGAGTGCCCACTGGTGCTGCATAAGTACCCTCTTGCAGGACTAAACATCCACTGCAGTCATTTCAATAAAAAACAAAGTGTTAAATCAAAGTGATTTTAAAATTTGCATCTTTATTCAGTTTACTTTACAAATGGCTATGTGGAAACAAGATATTTTTGGATGTGATTTCAGTACACATTATTTCACAAGCAGACTGGACAATGGGGCATATGACTAATCAGTGTAATCTCTTAAATCCTGCAGGATTCCATTTAGGACTTTATAACCTTTCACCAGACTTGACACAAGTGTCTCTGTGGCTTTCAAAATGGATAGGTTTGTCTCTAACTGAAAGCAACATGGGAAATTAATATGAAGCTGCAGGTAATTTCATTTCCCTCTCCTTAGAAGTGTTTGATTGTATAGTGTGCATCAGATATTCACTGTTCCCTGAATAAATCTGTTAGTCTATCCTTCCCAATAACTCATAATTTAGTACCTAATCCTGCCCCATTGACTCCATTATTGGCACAGACAGGCCCTTACAAAAATTAAGTGTATAAAATGCCTAGGCAAGTGATGTGCAGTAAAGATGAGTACAGTATATGAAACAAAGGCAGTATTCACTTACTGTGTATTCTAGCATCATAAACACTTAAAAATTATTGTTCAATATTTAAAAGAGTAATTATTCAACATATTATTTATTTTAACTCATATATTGTCGGATAAGCCTGATTCGTGCTAGCAGTTAAACAAAGCAAGCTGTGCAATGATTTGATTGGCAGTCTTCTCCCCATCATTTGAATATAAAGTTAGTGCCCAGCTGAGGGAAACATGCTGAAATAGTCAGTGTTCCAAGGTAAATAGCCCATATATTTTTATAATTCCTATTAAAGGCTCAGAGTTTACTACCTGCAACAGGAGCTGCCTGTGTAGAGCAAATGTAACCACTGGTTAATATGTGTTATGCACTCCCTTCTGTGCCCAATCCACAGAGGGTAGGAGTCTGCTACAGTCCCCAGCTACACAGGCTAGCACTTTAGCTCCAACCGTCAAGATTTATGTATTTAGCTCTGGAGGTTCCCCACTTTAAACTCTGGCCAAGCTGGTGGCTGACAGACATGGACATTCAAAATAGATGCTCCTGAGTTGCAGACATTTTCTTTATCCATTGCATTAACACCTGTGGTGATTGGGAAGTATCCTGAATATGCTCAAGAGTTGCCATTCTGAAGGTACAATGTAGACAGTAGTATTCAAGATACTAGAAAGTATGAGCAATATAAACCATGGATTTACAGAGAATTAATTATGTCATTAACTTGATTTCTGGGACTGCTAGCATCACAAAAATAATTGGATGAAAGGCATTAGTAGATGTCATGTATGTGAATTTTGCAAAGCAAGAAATCTACAAAAATGTTATATCAGATTGGCTGGGGAAGATGAACACATGGTTTGCAAACTGATTAAAGGACTGTAAACAAAGGATAACAAATACCCACCACACACACATTGTTATAAAGTGTTGTGATGGGATGCTACAGGAGTTATTCATAAATTCAAAGTGCCTAAGTGACTTAGGCTCCTAAGAGCTAGAGTTTCAAAACTGTTTAGGCCTCTGAATAGTTCGTAGGTGCCTCTTGGGATTTTCAAAAGCATCTGTCTATATCTTTAGGCATCCAAATAAAAATCTGACCGTAAGTGACAAAATGGCTTTTTAAAGGGGGAATTTAGGAACTTAAGTCTCATTGGAAGTCAGCATAGTCATTAAGTCACCTAGGCACTTTTGGTAATTTTACCCCCCTGTCTTATTTAACTTATTCATTGATAATCTAGGGAGAGGGAGCAAACAACACACCGATGAAATGTGCAGATGGTTTAGAGATAGAAGAATATGAAAAACAGCAAGGATGGAATGATAACAAAAAGTTTTACAACTACAGAAACATGCAAAAGTTCAGAAAATGAGATCACCCTGGAAAAGTGTAAGATGTCATGATGAGGAGAGAAGTCCCACATTAGCAAAGAAGGGGTTAAGGAGAGCTTTTGAGTCCAGTTAGTCCCACCCCACTATACATACAGACAATACCAAGCCTGGAGGGGGAATAAAATGAGAGACCCTGACTCAGTTCATGGCTGGCTGGCCAGAAAGGAAGACGAAGCTCTGCCTCACTATCTGAAGGGAACTTTGCTTGCAGAGTTGCTGAGACAGGCCTGAGAAGCAGCAGCTAGACCCCCAAGGAGCCAGCAATGCTTGAATCAGAGACTGTTTGGGAATCAAGCCCAGAGGAAAGGGCAGGAATGCTGCCACACAGAAGACTGGGGGATGGGCCAGTGTTGAATTACATTTGCTTTTTGTCATAGAATGTTTTGGACTGGCACCCCTCAAGCCCACCCACAAGGGGATCATAAGACTGAAGATACAGTTAGCCAGAAGGTCAGAGCCTGTCTCAGTGGGCACCAAAAACAGACACTTCTTCCCCACACTTTCCAGATCTCAGTTGTACCCAGAAGGTCCACAAGGGGTGCTGCTCCAGCCACACTACTACAGATGTGTTTAGAAGAAAACACACACACACACAGAGATATTCAACAGGACGGGAAACCCTGAAAAGCTGTAATACTGAGAGTGCTGGTGGACAAGAAGTCAGAACTGAGTTTCAAGCAGCAAGAAGCAATGTGATTTGTGGCAGCATGAGCAAGTGGACCTTTTGCGCAACTCAAATATGGAAACATCCCAGTGTGATAGTTCCCAGGGTACCCAAGACTGTTATTCACCGTGTTTCCCCTCTGCCTCAAGTGAGGAGGTGGCTTGCTTGTGTTTAACTGGCTGTCAGCTCCCTGGCATCAACAGCCTGTTATCCACCCAAGCTACGGCAGCCCTTACTGTTAACTTGCAAGGCAAACTAGGCGCACCCTTGGAAGTATTCCCCTGTAGTGTCCAGCCCTTTGTTCACTAAACACAGATAGAAATACCTGGTCTGCTGTCTCTAAGAGAACAGTGTACACAGCAGCTTGTATGATTCAGTTCAGGATCAGCACCTAGCTTCATAATCACTGCACTGGTATATATTTACAGTGAAATTATGGACACATTTGTTTCAAGAGATGATGAGTAAGGATAATGGAAGCAAAAGATTACATCTAAAAATCCTAGAGACTTTCTAGAGACTAATCTTACAGGCTAACCTTCTGTCTAAAGAAGTTTATCTCACCCCAAATGTCCTCAGCAGCATTTCAACCAAGGCTGTTTGAGATCCCCTTCTCATGACCATAAATGCACTGCCTATTTACTTCCTAGGGGCAGGATGCCAGGGCGTCTTCTCTGTTTCCCAAATACAGTCCAACAAACCTTTGATGTGTATCTCCAGATAAGGTTCTCTTCCCACTCTGTGTGTTCTTCCCTGTTGACTTCATAGGGAAAGTGCCTCCATTGTCTTAGCTTACAGTGCTTAATTTACATGCCAACAGACAGGTGAACAAACTTCTTTTGTCTTACAGGAAACATGTTTCTTCACCTCTGCTGTGAAATAGAATCTGAGAACATGGTTTCAGTATATAGACACATAACTCCTTACATAGTATCTGTATATACATTTCACAAGAACAACCACCAGTGTGACCCTAGCTTGCTTTCAAGACCTCACATGACAGTCCCTCTTTGGTGAAACAGAATGTCCATACTAGAATCAGGATATTCTTGTAACCCTCTTGCCAGTTAGCATTGAGGGGCTCACAGGTCGCACTCAGTACCAGAAGATATTGACAAACTCAAGGAAATTCAGGGAAGAGACACAAAAATAAGACCTGGAGAGACTGCCTTATAAGGAAAGATTGAACCAACTATACACATTGGGCCAGATTCTCAGCTGGCGTAAACTGGAGTAGCTCTATTGAATTCAGTGGAGCTACACTGATTTCCACCAATGGAGGATCAAACCCAGGATTCATCTTCTAGGAAGAGTACTATTCAACACTTCCTTTCCTTGTGGGCTGGAAATACCACCAGAACAGCTTCTCCAGCAGTATTTTGATTTTTCCATTTCTAGTCTCGACCAGAACCAGGAAATGCAGAAACATGCAACAAGAGAAAAATAAGTTGTCTCAAGGTTTGGAAAGGCACGGACAAGTTTGATCCCAGGAAAAGGCACGGTTCACAATCCATTTTTACTTTAGCTGAAGGCAGCTACTCATCTGTAATTGTGATAGTTATGAAAATGGACAATCAGGAGCTATTTAATATAACTGGTCATACTATATTTCTCAAGTCCTGTAATTAATACTCTGTCAAAAAATGGGCCATTGTTGCATTTGTAGAAGCACAATACCTTCCGTAGCCAGGTTACTGCTTAATGACTGGCACTGATTTATTGAATCTGAGAAGCTGACATCTGTCAAGATTTGTTTGCAATTAAAATAACTCATACCCAAATCATCAAAGATTCCTGTTAGGGACTATACATGTCTGCCCCTAAGGAATCAGCATAAAAAAAAATAATGGGCATTGCCAGCCAATTCTGGGTTTTCATGGGGTTAGTGGTTAAGTTATTGCTTCAGTAGTAATAATAGGTAACTTTCAGTTTTCAGGGGCAAGCAGCAGCAAAAGCATTTCATGATCAGCCTCATATTTTAAATCACTTGATGAAATGCCACAGTTTCACCCTTTTTTTACAACTCTGCTAATCCTGATATCCACTTAACCTCTTGCCTGTTTTCTCTCTATCCCATGCACAATACTGTACAGTGAAACCAAAAGGATGGGTATACTTTGTTCACCTTACTGGGCACTATCTATGTTACTTGAGTATCTCAAGATGTCCATCACTGTACTGCGGGCCACGGTACACAATTTTCCCTCCCAGAAGTCCTGTGTCAGCTTTGGAAGCAAGCTGATATTTACCTTTTTCCTCCCACCCTGGCACAGTAAATGCTCTTAACTCTCAACGGCGTATTGTCCTCACTGTACTAACCAAACTATTCCAGAAACTCCTTTCTTTCTGACATATTTGTCAAAGAGTTATTGATAAAGTTTTGCAGAGACAAAAGAAGGTCACAAATACAGCAGTTCTATTCAGATACAGTATATTTCACTCACGTGGAAAGATCCAGCATGAGGCCTAAAGTCTCCCTTAAGACTCGATCTGAAGGCTTCTATGCAACTTAAGTGGTGTACAGGAATAAATTTCACCCATACTACATTGGACACAAAAAGACAGGTCCGTCTGAAAGTGCCTGTTTTTCTTTAACTGGCTATGAGTTTGGTGCTGGAGGAAGTAAAGGGCTAAAAAGAATTGTCTCGAGTTATGCACAGTGCAGACAAATTCTATGGAAGCTTTATCAGCCAGTTCTTTTGTACACTTCTGTGCTTGGATATATAATTTACAAATTTTAGTTGTTTTTTCAGGCAAATTAATATTGTTTGTACAGTGTATGAAAAATTCTCAAGATAGACATTTTCAGAAACATAATGGAGTGCCTAACAGTCACCGCAACAACATCCTCTGTTGTCAGAGCTTCCTGTTTCAGGTGTCCTCACCCTAGTGCCCCCTGTAGGCCATTTCCCTTTGTGCAGAGCCCAGTCCTCCAGCTGAGAAGCACAGACTTTAGATCCCTTCCAGGGTAACAAAAGGGGTAACTTGTCTCCAAAGTTCCAAACAATCAGCCAGTCTCCTGGGAAAAAACTCACACACTTACTTGAACTTGCAACCTAAGTTCTAGTGGGTGCTACAGCCATGTAAGAGGGATCAGAATTTAGGCCTAAGTCAGGAATAAAAATTAGTGCAGCAAAGCAGCATTCAGCATACCTAATGAAAAGTAATATTTTTATATACTCAAATCACAAGTTACATTGAACGCCAAATCACACAGCGTTTCCCACATGACATGTAAGAGAAAAATATGATCTTTTAAAAACTATTTTAAGCAAAATACTTCAATAGTTTTTCAAATGAAATCAAACTTAAGCAACAGCAAGAAAGTTAACTCCTTGCATTGCCTCCTTGTACATGAGTCAGCTCCTCCCAGGCACCCCCCATAGCCTCAGATCAGGCCTGCAAGTGGCCCCTCACCTCCATTTCCCTCTTGGATCCTAGTAACTTCAGTACAAGCCTATCCTCAAGTCCATCAACATAATTTATTGATAAAACACAGTGCAAACATCCATAACGACAAGTCTCACAACACAATCCCTATTCCCCTCACACTCTCGTGCATGTAGTCTTTTCAAGTCTATCAGTCTAGTACATACCAAACACTGATGTCTTTCACCACACCCAGACTCTTCTTCAGTCCTCCTCTATATCTCTGCCAGAACAGCCACCTTAGCTCTTCCTTGTGGGGTGCAACCCCACTCTTCTCAGCAGGAACTCCCACAGCATTCTATGGTTCCTCTGGAGACCAGTTTTCTATTAAGGAAACATCAGAATGTAGCTGACCTCTCACACCTCCTTCCTTCAGTCCACCTTGGTCCTTGGCTCTGACTTTCTAACTTCGAACCAGCAAGCATCTCCTTCTGTTTCTGCTATCGCTTTCAGCCCCTCGTCAGAGATAACAGCCAGCAAACCTCTCACTGCTCTCCTGCCTTCAACCCCCTCCCAGCAACCACCTTCTCTAGCAGTTCTTGTCTCCTGAGTGAGTCTGGTCTGACCCTCCTATTGCTCCCCAGGTGCTGCCTTACCCTCTTACTTGGCCCACATGGAAGCACCTAGACTGGAACAGGAGCACTAAGCCCAGTTTAATTTAATGGGCCAGCTACCCTGTTACATTCCTCAATTGCAAATGGCATACCTCCAGAATTAAAATGCTTTCTGAAGCATTTATTTATTCACTGGAGACTTTATACATCTCTTACAGTCAAACAGTGCAGAGTTTTGAAAAAAGAATTTTCAGACACAAACCACAGCTCCTACAGTTAAAATATAGGTGTTCCAATAATTAAATTATCTACTGGATGATTTATATGAATTTACCACTTGTAAATTCTGCAGTTAATGCTAGAATTCACAACAAAAGCTTGTTAGCCTCTTGGATATAAAAAAAAGTTGGATAGTATTCACATAAAGGCATGGAAACTAAGTGGACAAATAAACTTTTATAGCTCTGTGGAATCACAAATATATCTCATGTGACCTACCAACTGTTAATAGGGGGGTGCATAATTTATTGAGCGAAAACTTGCCACCTGTGGCAAATGCAGTTTGCGATCCAACGTGGGTGTAACTATCAGTTTATAATTATTTGAATGTGAAAGCTAACATTTTGCCAATTTGGAAAATTAAGGGATGAAGTGTCACTAATTCTGACATTTTTGCAGTTTGCCCTGGAGAAAAGGGGTAGATGGTTCTGACCCATTTGGCAAATTCATTCCCATTTTGCAACATTTACAAGGTATAAGGACAATGATGACAATTTCTCCCACTATCTTCCTCACTCCATGCACTATCCTCATCATCTCCACTTTTACATGCAACCAAGGGCAGTTCTCCTTGTGGAAAAAGAAAAACACTTTTGCTTTTTGCAATCAATAATTTATAAAATATTAAACACAATTAGTCTCTTCTTTAACAAAGAACAACAACAAAAATATGACCTTCTTCCTCAGTTTCACCAGCACTGAGATTTCTTTTTTTCTAAAAAGATCACCAGGCAACCACATAGTTATTTCTCTACTAATTTATTGACTATTTAGACAAAACCACATTCTTTAAATTCCACACAAGTACATGAGCATTAGTAGAGCTAAAGCCATATACACAGCCAAAGGCTGTCTCTAAGCAGTTACTGTGCATAGCAGTCAGCATAATAGCCTTGCTATTATTAACCTTTTGTCCAACATGGAATGCAGTATAAAATTTGTATCAGACGCTCCCTGTACCAGGGAACCCTGTCCTGCTCTGGGAAGTTTGCAGTGAACTAGAGTGATATCCATAAGAGTGTGGGAACTACATAGTTACCATAGTCTAAATGCTTGCTGCCAGGTTAAAGGGGTTGAATGCCTGGAACAGAAAATCTAGTAGATGTTAACTTGTCTATGTGGGTGGTGTCGATGAATGGCTTTTGTTTGTTATTTTCATTGGCCAACAGGCTCTCTCTCCTCTCTTTATTTTCTTTGGAGTGTTCTACAAAAATTCTGAAATATGCAAGTCTTACTATGTGGCACGACATTTGTTGGGTAAAAGGGCTTCTACAAAGCCTGGATAGCTTTAAGATGATTTTTGAGCTTAGAAGAGGATTACTAGGTTCTTGGTGAGGAAGAGTAAATAAATTAGAGACTAATTATAAAATTAATGTTAGATCATAAAATGCTTAGAGGATTGGCACAGAATATATTATTAAATGTACCTTATATAAAAATATGGCCAGTGAGATGGAAAGCTGCAACTGACCTTGTAGTTTATCACTGTCTGGAATAAAGGTATAGCCATAAGATGGGGAGTCTTCTACCAGGAAGTGTCATGTGAACTTTGACCTTATCCTATCACTACTTGGGAAAATGTCATTTGGTAACCGGGTGACCATTTTGTTTGGCACTTTTTGTTTTGATTGGTTAAAATAAAGACTGTGGTACAGTCTCTTATGGGAATTTTTGTATTAAAAAGGTGGTGATGAGTCACTCGGTCTATTTATAGCAAACAGGAGTTCACTGGGGACTTTGAATAGGTAATATCTTCCTAAAGAGAGAGCTCAATTAAGCAACTAAAGAGGTATATCCTCTAAGAGAATTTAGGCACAGCTGGAGGTAGAAAGCCTGGGTCAAGTAATAAACTCCAGCCCATAAATTGCAATAGTGATCGAATCTGGATTTTAGCACAGAACTCCTTCAATTAGTTGGGAGAAATTTATTTTTATATTGTAGAAATTAAAAAGGGAGAACATTTGTACATAATCTTTTCCTAGGTCTTCACTGCTAGGTCTTGAATCTGCTCTGCATCCTTGTTTCAGAGTACAATTTTTCCTACAGGTTTTGGGCCTGATCCTGCAATCCTTACAGAGCCAAAACTCTCATTGAAATCATCCTTTGCCTCTTAGGGAAATCCTGCCTCTTCTTCTATTGGCACAGAAGACCCAATAGACGGTGAAGGTTATATAGCTCTGCTGCACACGATGCTGCAGAATGTGGAAGCTGTGATGTACAAGGACTCCAAGCACACTATTGTGGGGGAGGTTTGGGGCCATTGGATAAAGGGCTGTGAGGTCCTTTAGATCCAACACAAAGATTCAGTGGCCATCCCAAAAAACTGCATCAGGGGAACCCTGGTACAGAAACTACACTGCTGTGGGGAGAAAGAGTACAGGAAACATGCTTTGCACCATTGCTTAGTGCTTCCTTTTTACAAATGGGAAACACAGAGCTTATATGACTTGCTCGTGTTCCCATGGGAAGACTGTGTCAGAGCCAGGAATTCAACCCAAGACTCCTGAGAACCTGTCCAGTGCTTTAACCACAAGACCATCCTTCCTCTCTGTTAACCATATTCTCCAGTACTCTGTTCCTACATTTGGGACAGAGCTATAGGGATGAGTTCACAAGTGTTCTCACCACCTTTGTCCCCCACATTCCACAACTAAACTGTGGCCCGCTCAGCCCCCATTGTAAGATAGAGCAGGGCTAGGCTCCCTGTGGGCCTAGGAAAGCAAAGAATAACTGAGGTGCAGTGCACACCCTCTACATCCCCAACACACTAACACACTCTCTACACTGAGAGTTGAAGCAGGGCACTAACACCAGTTCTACCCCAGCACCCAGTAAGACATCTTGCAGAGGGGATATTCCCAGAACCCTCTTTCCACCCACTGTAAAGTCCCAGAGAGTTTAGCGAGAGAATCAGGCCCTATATGTTTTGTTCCCTTCATCTTTGTGAATTCCAGACCCCATTTCCCCTGATCTGGCAACATTCATTCTAGCTACTGTCAGACTCCATCCCTAAATGAACCACTGAAATATTTACTTTTCTTATTTGTTTTCATAGCTGATTATGTTTCATCTGTTCCCAAATCTCCAACCTTTCTCCAACAACCAGCAATTATTATACAGGCAAACATGGCATTACAAAGTGGTTGCCCCCTACCTCATTAGCACTGACAGCCTCTCTTCCCTTTTATTCTGGCCTCTAGACCCTTCTCTCCCAACCGCATCACATCCATCGGCCAACAGCACTGACACAGTTTCAACACCAATTGTCAGAGCTGTCAGCAAAGCAGTAGCAGATTAGATTAGTTATATTTCATGGCTGTAGTGAGAACAAATGAAAATATAGAGGATTATATGTAATTTTATTTCTTTTAATATAATTCTTCAAAAAAAAAAAACCCAACTGTTATCATAGTGGATGTGTGAGGTGGATCTAAGTTTCTAAAGGGGCTGCATTAGGGCTGGGGGCACATATCTGAAACCTGCATGTTAGTGGAAAGTCAGATTTCAACCAGGCTTTGAAATAGATGCAATATTCTGCTACCAGACTGTGGAATAGTTTTACCAGGCCTACCACCATGAGACCCCCCAAACTTAAAATTAAATGTATTACCTCTTATTTCCTATATAATTTGTTTTATGGTATCTGAACTGACTCAGACTATGTTATATATGGAAATACTGACTGCTACTCTTTCCAAACGGGGCATGTAAAAATTCTAGAAGACGCGAGTCCTGAAGTGCAAGGAGAGAATTAGCAATCGAGTTACAGTTTTAACAAGGAATAGAGACTTCGGTTCAGAGAGAACAGCCCTACAGAATCTGTTCTTACTTTACCAGAAAATAGTCTGGGCATCAAAAGGGACAAAGAAAAACCAATTAATCCTTTACAGTTACACATCAAGGTGGCATATTGCCGGATGTTACAGCTTTCTGCGTACATATTGGTTTATAACAAGATTCAATATCATTATCATATAGTATAACTTCCTTGTGTATAATTACTAAGGCTAAGATTTTGTCATGGTTATTTTTAGTAAAAGTCGCTGACAGGTTACAAGCAATAAACAAAAATTCACAGAAGCCGTGACCTGCCTGTGACTTTTACTAAAAATGACCATGACACCAGCAGCCTGTTATCCACCCAAGCACTCTCTCATGAGCTATGGCAGCCCTTACTGTTAACTTGCAAGGCAAACTAGGCGCACCCTTGGAAGTGTTTCCCTGAAGAGTCCAGCCCTTTAGCCACTAAACACAGATAGAAATACCAGGTCTGCTGCCTCTAAGGGAACAGTACACAGCAACATGTATGATTCAGTTCAGGATCAGAACCTAGCTTCATAATCACTGCACTGGTATATATTTACAGTGAAATTATGGACACATTTGTTTCAAGAGATGGTGAGTAGATGTAATCTTTTGTTTCCATTATCCTTAAAAATCCTAGAGACTTTCTAGACACTAATCTTACAGGCTAACCTTCTGTCTAAAGAAGTTTATCTCACCCCAAATGTCCTCAGCAGCATATCAGCCAAGGCTGTTTGAGATTCCCTTTTCATGAACATAAATGCACGGTCTATTTACTTCTTAGGGGCAGGATGCCGGGGTGTTGCAGCTCCATGGTTTCCCTAACCACCGTGGTGGCTGGGAGCTGTTGGGCTGGTTCACTCTGGAAGCTGCAGAGTGACCATATTTCCCAAAGAGAAAATGGGACACCCCCAGCTGCTCACTTGAGGCAACCCGCTCCCCACGTGAGGCTGTCACCCATTGCTGGAACCCTGAGGAGGGCTCCCTCAGGAGTCTGTCCCCTGTTGCTGGAACCTTGCAGGGGGCATCCTGTTGCTGGAACCCTGCCAGGGCCCTGCTGGCTGCCAGCTGCAGAGTCTCACAGCCCCTGGGGCTGAAGCAGAGAATGTCACAGAGGTCTCTGGAAGTCAGGGATTCCGTGACTTCCATGACCTATGTGACATAAAGTAGCCTTAATCGTGACCATACCACACATTAAAATTTCCAAAACTGATAATATAAAGTTTTGCAAGAGCTGCAGGACGCAAGACTTATACCACTTCGCAGGGATGAGTTTGGGGAGACAAGATATGAATTTAGACCAAGAGGCAATTTTGATGTGACTAACTTTAGCAAAACCCTGCCTTCACATACCATTCATTAGATATAATCGAAACAGAAACCTTAGCTTGAAAAAAAGGTGAGAATGAAAGAAAGATTTTGGGGGTTATATTCACCCCTCATTGCACATACAATACCCATTAATTTTAATGGAAATTCTGTGCTGTAAGTATCAAGGGAAGAACATACCCCTTTGTATTATTGTTATGAGTCTCTGGTCATATTCAATGACATTGTAAAGAAAGGCTGAGTGCCACTGAAATAGACCAGATAGAGAGGAGGGAAGAATAATGTTCTGCCTGGCTTCAGCAAAGTGAGATGCTTGTATGAGTCAATGTGGAAATTATAAGAGGTTAGGCTGGTTGTTAAGGAAAGTTGTGAGGAATTCTCGGAATGGGGATTGATTATAATGTGTTGAGGAAGGGACTGGGGGAAGTTATTGTGTACAGCCCTAACAATTTCTCCTAGGGATTCTTATTCAGGCATCTTGTTTCACCCATTTGATGGCTTTAAGGTTGCTGGAAATATTGAGAAAAGCTGATGGGAGTTGGGAATGTGAAAATCTGGAGGTAGGGAATGGTCGGGTAGGCTTTAGACTCCTCATTCCATGTTAGAATGGAAGAGGTTAGAGAAGCTAGGAATAATTTTCTATTGAGTGTAATATTGAATACCAATCTCACTGGTCCTATCACAAGGGGAACACCAAATTCTCATGCAGTTTTATGAAGGATCAAGGCTAAGAAAGCTACTACCATCAAGATAGCTATTCAGAGTTAACATCTCTACTATTCAAAAAAGGGGCATGTGACCTTATTGCCCATAAGTGCTCAGAACCTCAGTTTTACATCTCATCTGAAAGACAGCCTCAATAGTGCTGTGCCGCCTATCACCATGCTTAAGTTTTGGTGCAGTATCAACTCAGAGGGAAGAGTGGCACCTGACTACAGAGTAATCAGCCTCATTTCCTATAGCATGTAAGTGTTCCTTGAAAGCTCCCCATCTACCATGACATTACCCAATCCCAGTGAGTTTATAAAGTGTAATGAAATCATAGCACAAAATAATACAACAGAATTGATAACTAAGTACTTATACATTGGCTGAAACTGATCCTTGGTGTAATTCTACTGAAGATAATGCAGTTAAACGTGGGATGAATCTGGCACTTAAAATACAGGTCTATTCTGAAAATAGACTATGTAAAAACAGCACCTGCTCAGGGCTCATGCAAACTGCCATGCTTGCCCTGCAGACACACTCATTTTGGGCTTCCATACTGTAGCTGCTTCCCCTGCCCCTATCACCCACAGTGCAGGAAATCCAAAAAAGAGCCCTAACCCTGGAGGACCATCAGATGTCAAGAAAGGCCCACCCATGGGGCAATGCTGCCCTTATGAGAAATAAGGAACCTGTGAGGAAGCCTATTCCTTGAAGCACTAACAACTACGTGGCTGGGGACAGTTTCCTAAGTCATCTCCCTTAGGGGCACCATCAGCCATGGGGTAGAGTAGGGCCAAGAACTCTCCCTGGGGTCACCAACAGCCATGAAGGATACCTCCCACTCCCCCCGGGCAACTCCAGCAGCCAGAAGGGGGAGATCCCAAGAAAGCTTGCCATTGAGGCACTATAGTGCATCCCACCCCCCGCCCCAATCTCCTTGAATCTCACCCAAAGGCATTCAAAGCCTTGACTCTTTTGTGCTTCTGCAGCCTCTGCTAACACTTGATGAGGCTTCCAGCATGATGCTCAGCAGTTCATTGCTCCATCTACTGCCTGGAGTGAACAATTGGCTCTGAGCACACTCAGAACAGCTAGTCTTTCTCCTTCATCTCCTTCCCTGGGGGGTGCCCTCCAAAGATAGGGGCCTGGTCAGATAGAGGTTGCAGAGCCTGCTAGAATTAGCAATGTATCTTATCTGCATTTCTGTCCTACGTGAATTCGGAGTCAAATCAGCTGATTTTAAGAACAAAAATAAGGTCTTGATGCTCTTTACTCCTGTGAGTGGTACACAGCCAGCACAGCCCTGGGATAATGAACTAAATTCCCTTCTTCTGCATCAAGTGAACAAAGTTCCAGGTGGTGGTTACACCTCCACAAACTGCCAGGCAGGGGTAGCACAGGTGTTACTGCAGCCATAATTTACAGCTGCAGGACTTTAATTACTGATGTTGATGCTTAAGAAGGAAAGACTCCAGCCTGCCTCTTATATCTTAGGCAAAACAAAAATCTCTTTACATTTGATATGGAAATCACACAGAGAAAGTGAAGTTGGGACCACATAATGCTATTATGACTGGGTCCCAGATCCTCAAAAGGTATTTAGGGTATTCAGTGAAAGTTAGGGGCCTAACACCTTTGAGGATCTGAGTCACTTTTCAGACTAGAATTGCACATGGGAGCAAACCCAGCTAACTTCTCCATGGCTGAAGAAGATCCAGAGTGTGTGTTAGGGATGGATAAGGGTAGTCGTTAAATGTTGACACATCCTCAATTCATAGAGAAGGTGTCCCGTGAACTCTCAACTAAGCAGCATACAGAAGTCAGAGCATGAGCAGGTTAGGGAAGGTGCCCATGGGGAAGGGAAGTCTACATAAGTGTCCACAAGGACTGCTTCAGGCCTTGGGCCTCTTGCCGAGCAATTCCACAGCTGCTGTGCAACCTGGATATAGCAGAGGGAGTAAGATTCCTCTGCACTCACACACCGCACACATCTGCCAAGTGTTCAGCTAGGCTACTCAGGACATGTGTTGAATTTATCCTTTTAAGCTTCTACTCAAAAAGAAAGCTACCTGATACATAGAAATGCTGGGATAACTTGTAGCTAAAAGAAAGTAACCATGTCAAATTATTGATCCTATATAAATACAAGCTAATAAGCGCTAATACTGCATACCACAAGGATCTTGTCCGACTATATGAAGATATTTTTCATTAGATTATCCTTGTAAAAGAATCCATTCCCTTTTTCTCCCATTCCTTTATGATCATAAAAGCCGAAAGGAGAATAAAGTTAATTATTAAAAAATCCTTGTCCTTTTATATCAGCTAAAATTTGCTTTTCTGATTCAGAGAGTAAAAATTAAGATTTACCGAGTAACATCTGGTTAATTAAATGTCTATTTCTTACAGTGTGTAAAAGGGATCATAATGCAGAAAGTCAACGAGAGAGTAATTAAAGTGCACCTGAGAGCAGAACTAACCTTAAAGTTGAATGTAATTAGAAACAAAATGGAAACAATATGTTTAGAGAATTACCTCTTTTATTAGGCTGCCATCAACAGAAACCTGTTTAAGCATTTGAAACCTCATTTTTTAAATCTTTTTTTTTACTTTTACCCATCTGTGCAATTTAACACCTTGGCAGGGATGGCAATTCAGGAGTAAACAGCACTGCAGCCTGTCTTTCAGACATATGCCATGCAGAAGGTCTGGAGTTACTTTAGAACTGCAGAATCTGTTTCCAGGACCTCAGACTGTTTGTTTTGGCAGTTACAGGATAGTTGCAGGATAATTAAAGTTAACATTAGCCTTGCTGTTCTTGACAAATACCCGTTAAAGAGAATCTAAAAATGAAGTGTCATTAAAATATGGTACTGGATTCATCCCTTAGGTTCTATTGGCTTGTGCAACCCACATTATGGGCTCTCAGCAGCAAAAATCCTGCCTGGATGAAGGTGCAGTTATGTAAGCCACTGGGGGACCTGGAGTTGGGCCAAGTCAGGCTGGCTAAGAGATGTACAGCTCCTACAGAGCAACTATGTAATCCTGGCTGGGATTTAAAGGTGACCTCCCCAGGCAAAATGCCTTGTGCAGGGTGTGTGCAGTACTGATCCTGGGATCCCTCAGGATGGAATTTCCCTTGTGGCATCGCTAAGTCACAGATACAAAATGCACACTTTCTGCACCCACTAGAGTGCATCTGGCCCACTATCTGTAGAGTAACACTGATTAGGAGGAGAGGGAGGTTGTGTCCTGGCATACACTTATTCTATCACAGCACGAAGTCTCTGAACTAATATAAACCCTGTTCAAATGTCAGTCTCACACCGTTTTGTAATATGCAAAATATGATTAGCAATTAAATAGTGTTTTAAAGCTTTGCACAGAGATACCACTCCCCACAAGAGAAACCCTCCAAGAGGCAGTGATGCCTCATGAACCAATTTGAAAACTGTTCTAATCACAAAATTTCCCTTATGATTTTCTTTTCCTTTGTTCTTATTGGATGGAGACATCTGCATTCAGACAATTTTGTTTCATATGATTCCATCTAATCTTTCCACTTACCACTTAATGTTATAATTCTCAATTTGGGTCATTTTATTGGTTCTGATGGGAATGACTGCGATGTAAAGCATAGAGGTTATAGTAATGAAGAGCAAGAGCAAACACACAAATCCACAAATCCTATTGTCATTCAAAATGTCCTCAGTAATAAAGAATGTGACTGTTCAAATATCTATGACCCAAGATGTCTCAGGATATATCTTTACCTTTTAGGCACCAGATACAATAGTCTAAATAAAGGACCATGAGCATTCATGTTCCAGGGCCCGGGACTGCTGGCAAGACCTCATGCACGGACAACAGACTATAGCCTGATCTACACTGCAAACTTAGGTCAATGGAAGCCACATTACGTCAACTTAATAAAGCATCTACACTACCAGATCCCTTCCACCTATTTAACTTCTCCACTTCCATGAGAGGGGTATCACTTAATTCAATGTTGATAGGTCAATAGAGAAGCAGTGTACATGCAGCATTCTTTAAGTCAACTGAATAGGCCTCCAGGAGGTGGACCACAATGCTCCACTGTGACCACTCTCGTGATAATTTTCAAATCTGCTGCACAGGAGCCAGGGACACAGGAAACAGCCCCTCCCTGTTAAGCCTCGGGAACTTTTGAATTCTCATTTCCTGTTTGATCTGTGTGGAGAGCTTGCCAGCCCAGCTGATCATGGCAGTTGACTTCTATCCAGCTGGAAAACCAAAAATGAACAAACCTCCCAACTCCAAGGGGCAAAGTGATAAGGCTCAACCATTCCTATGTCAACTCTTGCCCATATCTCACACAAACACACACAAGCCTTTTAAACACCCATCCTGCTCCCTAGAACTCACCTTTTCCCATCTTAAACAAGATCAGGCCTCTGTTTACTGTTTGTTGCTTTTTAAAAGGGGAGGCTCATTGGCCAAAACAGCCCTGCTCATTTTCAGGGAGACTTTAGAAACCACTGGGCCACTTCCTCTACGTCCCCTATGTTGATGGATTGCCAGCCTCAGAGAGCCTCTTATGCCAGCAGGCATAAACCCTGGATTAAATTTCAAATCTACAATGTATTAGCTTCACATTTTATCATCTATCGTAGTTTGGGAGTGCTTCTTCCATGTTGAAAGGTTCGAATATTGGTAGAGCTGGTAATCTCTCTCAAAATTGAAGAAACTTTCTAACTGCACACACAGTACCAGTTTCGCAGGATGCAGTAATCACAGTCTTCTTTCACTAGTCACCTTTGCAGATCATTAGTGATCCTTTTCAAGGTAATATATGCAATACATTAATATTCTTTACAGAACCTTTGTGTTGCTTTTACACTGAAGAGCCCTTAAATTCATGTAATGTCTCCCCATAACTTTTGCATTCAAATATCTTACTTAACACACTAACTACTGTACATTACTTTTATATTACCTCCCTTTGCAATTTTGCTTCCAAAATTGCCATTCTGCTCTCTGCTTGTTTTTCAGCAATACTTTACGTTCATTTAGGAAATGTACTCAAGTACATATTAGATCTTTTGTAATTATCTAGCCTGGTTTTCTGCATAGCACTGGCCATAGAATTTCCCCAATAATTTCTGCATCAAGCCCAATGTCTTGTGGTTGAACTATAACAGATCTTTTGGAAAGACATCCAGTCTGTACTGAAAGATTTCAAGTGATGGCAAAACCATTGATACCTTGTTCTAATGGTTAATTACCCTTCATGCTAAAAATTTGCATTGTGTTTCAAGTCTGAATTTGTGTAGCTTCAACTTCCAGCCACTGGAACTTGTTATGGCTATCTGCTAGATTAAAGAGTTATCTACTCACAGAATTTTTCTCTGTATGTGCTTACAGATCATAAAATCACCTCATTGTTAATGTTGATTGTGTTGATTTCAGAATTTCAAGTACATCATTCTGCCTTTTTTTAAATATTCAAAGAAACAAAATTATATTTTAGTTCCATATTTAGTTAGCCCAAAGCCATATTTCTGTTTTAGAAACATAAAAATTGCTAAATAAAGGACTTATTTATACCCATTTAGTCCCATGGCAATCATTCTGGTTGCAAGCCAGTCATAGAAACCAGAATATGGGTCATTATGTCTTAAACTAGTAAATTGCCATGATTTAATACTTGAAATTTGGTACATAGATACTATGGTGGTAGGTATATTAGAAACAGCTAAAAATAAATTAGGTTAAAATAGAAAATGCTTCAAAAGATTTGTTTGGGAAAACATGTAAAAAATACAATTTTAAAATATTTCTTTAGATAAGAGCTCAAAGACAAATATCCACCCAGACAAACTTTAACAGAAGAATTACACATACCTGAATATTGTGTTTAAGATAATAGAACCCATTATTTTTTCCTTAAATCAAGACCTTCTCTTTACTGAAAATAAGAAATACACTTCAGCACAAACTACTAGTGAAAGAAACTAGCGCAAATGTTATTACAGACTGAAAGAAGCCAGGCTAGAGGAAATAATCATCGTTACCCCTGTATTTTATATGTAGCAGTATTTGTTCAATATTAAAATATTTAAAAGTTAAATTTCCTTTTTACTCAAAGGCATTAAACAGTAATATATATGCAAAATATGCAAACAAAAATAGATTCACCAATAGATCAGAATTCCAAACCCTCCTCATTAACATTAGGACAAACAAAACTCCATGTTCCATTCCTTTCTACTTCATTTGTAATTTGTACATGGTGAATATCATTAGGCAGAACTCCAGAGTTCATTAAAAAACTAAAGTTACCTCCCTCTCCGTCATATGTGTGTTTTTGTTTACAATTAATGCAATGAAAAGTGTGGGGGGTGTAATTTTGGAAAGCAAGAGACGCTGCAGGTAAAGCCCTGCATGGATGCAAAAACATGGATACACATCTGCCAGGATCAACCCACGATCTGACTCGCCATCCACTAGCCTTCTTTTACCTGTATCCACATCCACACCCACAACAGCAAGCCATCTCACAAGGGCTAGCGACGGGGGAGGGGTCTTGCAGGGAAGAGGCAGCTCGAAGGTGGGGACGGTGGGTAAGGGGCAATATGGGGGCAGGGTCTCAAGGAGAAGGGGTGGTGCAGAGAGGGGTTGGGGGGGAGGGGGGCTGCATCACGTGCTGCTCCCAGGGGCTTGAGGCAGAGAGGTGGGGCACCAGGGCACCACTCACTCCAATCCTCATGGCCAAGAGCGGGCTCTGCTGCCCAGGAGCCAGCTGGCCTGGCCCTGGACTAGGAGCATGGCCAGTGCTGCCGGGCCAGGCCATGGTGTGGATGCTGGCGCTGCCCAAGGAGCCAAGCTTCTGGATAGGAAGCAGCACTGCTGGAGAGTCCAACTCCAACCTGCTGCCCAGCCCCAGTCACTGGCTGCTGGTCACAGGCCCCAAGAATGCAGTGCCCCAGCCACCCCGCTTGCCCGAGCCAGATGCCGCAGGCCAGGCGCGGCCAGTGAGTAGAACACTGCGCGGTTGAATCTGCTTCTGATCCACTATCTGCAAAAATGGTCCATGGATACGAAGCGGATATCCACAGATTTGAAGGGCTCTGTCTGGAGGAGAACCATAGACTCAAAGTACATGATACAATCCAGCACACCAACACCACAATGACTGCTCTCCCTGCTTTTCGTAGGTATACAGCCACCATTTGCTGATGCTTTTCCCACTGATCTCCTACCGCTCTCCAAAGCATATTTTGCTCATTCTTCTTGCTAGTGGTCTCTTGGTCTGCATCCACAAGAGTGGTATTGTTCTTTTAGACTCAATCGAGTTCCCACTGGCTTCAATAGGTAAAGTGGATTAGAGTTTAAGAGCCTAACACAAGTGTTGGGTAAACACTTTAATGACAGAAATATTTAACCCCTTGCACAGCTGTTTTGATTTTCTAATACTATACCCCAATATAATAATTCATTGTAAACAGGGGCACTTAGTGTGAGATATATGTTCAGCACCAAACAGTGACAAAACCTTAATCAACGGCACTCTGTAAAGCCCCAAGGACCCATATTGATGGATTCTTTTGCAGGATTGGGCCATGTCATTATTATTTGTATAAGGACAGTTCATGACTGAGAACATGACCGCTATTTGAGGGGACAAAGTATTACCAAAGATAATGAACATTCTGCAGAGACAACAATTCAGTTAGATGCTGTCACATATCTCTAGTTAAATCACTGTGGGTTTGGCCCATCTTCTGTACATTGCTACAAATTACTTTTAATTACATTGATAAAAAGAGAATAACTACTGTATGTGTGAGAAGAATGGCATGTATTAGTCACTTTTTAAAGTGTGCAACTAACTGCCAGTGTAGAAACTTATACAATAGAAACAAAATGTGTGTTTACATTATTTCAGGTTATTGTTTGTAAGGAAGTCTCTAATAAATGAAGATGCGATTGAATGCTAAAATATTCAGGAAACCTTGATTCCAATTTAAACCATATTTTTTTTGTGAGGTTAGGCCTCTGTCCAAATCATCAATTTGCTGGGATCTTCATGCTTTCCAGAGTCATTCCCAGAAGACTTTGGTAGTTATAAAGTACTCTGTTTGAAAGGTGTGACATTTTCCATTTGTTTTTTGTTTGAATAAACTAGATATGGGGGGTGGAGGAACTACAGCCCAAAGAAGAAAATGAGGAAGAGGTTCTTTAAGAAGTTAACAATGCCGGGAGATAAATTTTCAACTGCAAAAACAGCAGATTGAAGGGAACTGGCTGCAGAATGTTAAGGCAATCTATAGCAAATTAGTTTAAAATTGTAATCAATCACCTTTTGTCTCTTTTCAGAGGTACACCGAGTATGTTGTGGGAAGTCCCTCCTTCCCTCTATTCCATTGCTAGGTTATAAGACTGAAGCTTTTGTATGTGGCCTCATAACAAGTAAATCTAAAAGAAACACGATTAGCTTTCCAAGAATTTCAGTTCATGAACAGATGCAATGGAACATTTTTGTATTTTGAAAAAGCTTTGACAGTTTTTGTCCCTCCTTCATTGCTCTGTTTTTCTGATTCCATGTATCTCAGTAGAACCTAATTTTAAATCTAACGCCACAGGGACTGTATACGTTTCTTCGGAAGTGCACTAATGTAATATCAGCAATCAAAAATATGTCCACCATTCAGGAACTGCCTTGCGTCTTGTATAGTCATTTACAATACTGAGAACTGAGTGTAAAATGCCACCATTCTGATTGTGTAGCCTTTGACACCCACTTTGCACTTGCATAAAGGACTATACGAGGTCTCAGGCACTGGAAAATCAGACCGTTGTTCTCAGCTCTCTGCCATTCTCTGAAGTATCACCAAAAGACTGTCAAAGTGGATGAGGTAACATCTTTTATTGGACCAGCTTCTGTGGATGAGAGAGACAAGTTTGAGCTTACACAGAGCTCTTCTTTCGGATTACCTCACCCGCCTTGTCTCTCTAATATCCTGAGACCAATATGGATTCAATAACACTGCATACACCAGAAGATTGTTTAATTCAAGACAGATTGTTTAACACTCAAGCCATTTCAAAGTATACAAGAGAAGTATGTAAACATGAAGGCAGAAAAGTAGCTTGTTTCTCATAAGTTATCCAATAATTGACAGCACCCATATAAACTAATGGACACATTCTACATGGGCCAAAAATGGTGTTGGTGTCAGCAGAAGATGAGACTCTGGGAGCTTCCCAATTATTCAGATCACTAGTGCTGAAAGAACATAATTCTGAACAAATTGTCTATTGCACCCATGATTTTGAAGTCATGGATTGGACAGAATGAGTCTCATCCACTGCCATCTACCCTGTCCTCCCACATCTCATCCTTTTCTCTTTACATTCAAGGCACGCATTTGGGGACCCAGGGAGCTGAGCAGGACAGTGCATCCTTCAGGCTCTGACAGGGATTTCTATCCCTGAAGTGAACACGCATAGAGGGTATGAATCGTTTATTTTATACGTGGAAATAAAAAATAAAAAATCAATAAATAGAGTTGCATTTCTACAGTGATGTTATGGGCAAATCAGAAAATTTCCTGTTAATTGTAGGATTTCTGAGACCCTGAAAATGTATTATTTCCCCCATCCCCTCCAACAGCTTTTTTCCCTCCAGTCCCAGTGTTATTTTCTGTTTCCTAGACACTACACACACACAGCTCAGATGGACCCAAACCAAATCAATACTTGAACTCCAGATCTGAATAGCTCCAACCAAAACTTCATGAAAGTTTCGATGCAGATCTGCGCTGTGCAACTGAAGCCAATCTGAACACATAAACTCTGTGTGAAATTTTGCTAATCATCTAGGTGATTCCATTGATTTCAAAGGAGCTACATTTCTGTTTCATTATTGGCCTTCACAGGAGATTTTTCTCAGCATCTGTCACTTGAATCTTCCTTTAAAACCTGCAAAAGATTAAAGCAGGCCTCCGAGCAGCAACAAATGCTATTCTAGATGGAATTACAGAACACCCTGCTAGTCACTCTCAAAGGTATCTCTGTCTCTGGGGTTAGCAGCTAGCCTAAGGAAATCTAATGGGTTTCTGAGCTGAAGTAGTCTGTCAAAACCAGGAATGAATAAATGCTGAATCAAAGACTGGAGACCACATGCCAGCAAAAGACACATAAAGCAGCTTCTTCAGATTCTATACTTTTTACAGGCTCTAATCCCTCAGAGCCTCATCTTTCTTCTGGTATCACTTCTTTTGTATCACAGAAGGCCCCAGTACAACCTTTGCTGGTTCCACTTGGCTTTTCAGGATCTAGAAGCCATCTTGGATAGAAACAAACTCATTTATTCCTATTTCTCTCCTTAGAGCAGGCACCAAGGCCCACAAAAGATTAATCCAGCCGTGCAGGTGCTGAGCAACCTTCCCCCCGCTTTTTTTTTCCCAGTGGGTGTTTGAGCCCTGGAGCACCCACAGAGTCTGTGCTATGATATGTTGCTCTCCATAAAAAATGAACGGGGGTGGGGAGCTCATTTTAGAGTTAAGTTTTGCAGGAGAGGAATTCTTAGTTTTGGAAACATTCCTTTCAGAGACCTCCATTAGACCATTCTTTGAAGAGGAAGGCATTTGAAGTCATTAGTACTATACATTGCTTCTCCATACAAGTCACAGAACCCTAAAATAGAATGTAATTAGTACAGAAAATAAAATGCCAACAGCTGATTAGTGTAATGAGTCTGCTAAAATATTCAGAGCTAATTAGTACAAACTCTAGTAGATGGCAATAAGAACATGCTGTCAAATAGTAAGAAGCGGCACGCTTGGTTAAACTTAACTTGCCTTCTTTTTTCTAAGCTCCAAAGCAGGCAACATGAAATGCAAACCCTTGAAAATGATCTGCATTGGTATCTACAAAAGCAGGTTCTACTCCTGCATTTCTTAGTCATGAAATCTGACATGTCTTCTCTTTATTTTGCAATCATCACCATACACTCAGTCATAGGCTGTGACCCAAGGACCTCTTGATGCCAAGTGGCAGAGAGAACAGGGGTACATAAGGGTACAGGGATCCCCTGGGTTCACTAAAAGGGGTCATGTACGGTATCTAATGAAAGCATGTGTCACATTGGTTATCATAACCATTGCAAGAATCATATACGGAAAATGTGTGCATATTATGTATACATGATGAAAATGTTCTAAGCCATGTAGTTAGAAGACAGGTCACTCAAAGGTAGTATGGCTTAAGACAAACTTCTCCAGATAGGAAGTAGGACCACTGTGTGTCTTACAATAGGAGTCCATTAGCATACTGAGTCAAATGCTAGTGAAAAGCTAGCAGAGACTTCAGAAGGAAATTAATAGGGGGAGATGGGGTAATATAAATGAGTATCAGTCCCTTAATTTTTATAAGAGCCCAAGGCAATAGCCATCATGCAATCTTACTGCAGTGAGCCTCAGTATCAGTCTAACCATATAAGGTAGAAAGTAAAACATTGTCTATTACTATAAGCACGAATTTCAGTTCTTTTTACACTGACAACACCTAACATCAGAGATCAAACACTTATACCTGACAATTGTCCAGCCTATTCTAATGGAATAAGATATCTTATTCCAGCTGTTGAGGGCTGCATTCACAACAGCCTTCTTCCCACAGTTACTCTTTGTTCTCTAGGCACTTTAAAATTAATAGACTGGGCTAAACAAAGGACATATTTGTGGTCTGCATTGAATAAAGCTGAACAAAATTGCTGATGCTACACTAGTGCATGAATGCAATATAATATGATAAACTAAGCAGTATTCATCTTTCAGATGGTTCCCAAACAAATGCCCTCTGTTTGCCTCTCCTCTGTTCACTGCTCACAATTCAAGAAGGATGTTGATAAATTGGAAAGGGTTAGGAGAAAAGCCACGAGAATGATTAAAGGAGCTCAATCTATTTAGCTTAACAAAGACTAAGAGGTGACATGATTTCAGTCTATATAAGTACCTGCTTGGGAAACATATTTAAGAATGGACTCTTCAATCTATTAGGTATAACATGATCCAGCGACTGGAAGATGAAGCTAGACAAACTCATCCTGGAAAGATGTAATTTTTTTTGACAGTGAAAGTAATTAACAATTGGAACAACCTACCTAGGGCTGTGGTGGATTCTCCGTCACTGACAATTTTTAAAGGAAGATTGGGTGACTAAGCAATAAATTTGCAAACACCTAGAAGATAATAAGGTGATATGTAACAGTGAGCATGGATTTCTCAGAAACAAATCATGTCAAACCAATCTAATAGCTTTCTTTGACAGGCTAACAAACCTTGTGGATGGGTGAAGCACTAGATGTAGTATATCTAGTAAGGCTTTTGATACCATCTATCATGACCTTCTCATAAACAAACTAGGGAAATACAAGCAAGATGGAACTACTATAAGGTGGGTGCAGAACTGGCTGGAAAACCAATCTGAGAAAGTAGATATCAGTGGTTCAGTCAAGCTGGAAGGGCATATCAAGTGGTGTCCCACCAGGATCAGTTCTGGGTCTGTTCAATATTTTCAGAGATGTAGATAATGGCAGAGAGAGTACACTTATAAAGTTTGAAGATGAGACCAAGCTGGGAGGGGTTGCAAGTGCTTCAAAGGATAAGATTAAACTTCAAAATGATTTGAACAAACTGGAGAAATGGTCTGAAGTGAATAGGATGAAATTCAATAAGGATAAATGCAAAGTACTACACTTAGGAAGGAACAATCAGTTACACACATACAAAATGGAAAATGACTGCCTAGGAAGGAGTACTGCAGAAAGGGATCTGGGGGACATAGTGGATCACAAGCTAAATATGAGTCAACAGTGTAACACTGTTGCAAAAAAAGGAAACATTCTGTGATGTATTAGCGAGAGTGTTGTAAGAAAGGGAGGAGGTAATTGTTCCACTCTACTCCATGGTAATTAGGCCCCTGCTGGAGTATTGTGTCCAGTTCCAGACACCACATTTCAGGGAAGATGTGGACAAATTACAGAAAGTCCAGAGAAGAGCAACAAAAATTATTAAAGGTCTAGAAAACATTACCTATGAGGAAAGATTGAAAAAAATGGGTTTGTTTAGTCTGCAGAAAAGAAAACAGAGAGGGGACATAACAATTTTCAAGTAAAGAAAAGGTTGTTATAAGGAGGAGAGAGAAAAAAATGTTCTCCTTAATCTCTGAGGATAGGACAAGAAGCAATGGGCTTAAATTGCAGCAAGGGCATTTTACGTTGGACATTAGGAAAAACTTCCTAACTGTCAGGGTGGTTAAGCGCTAGAATAAATTGCCTAAGGAGGTTGTGGAATCTCCATCTTTAGAGATTTTTAAGAGCAGGTTAGACAAATACCTGTCAGGGATGATCTAGATAAAACTCTGTCCTGCCATGAGTGCAGGGGATTAGACTAGATGACCTCTCGAGGTCCCTTCCAGTCCTATGATTCTATGTTTTTCTACAATATGCTCTAGGAAATATTTTGGGGAAGTTCTGTGGCCTTCATTATGTAGGAGGTTAGACTAGATGACAAAATGGTCCATTCTGGCCTTGGAATCTATCATCTAAAGAAATGGGTCAAGCAAAAGAAAAACCATTTCTCCAAGGTATTGTGGAGCAATGGAAATCCCCCAGCAGCACAGGAGAACAAAGAGAGGTGCAAAATGTGCCTATTAAAGAGGCATGTTTTCTGAGCTAGGGTAACATTTTGACTCCAGACCTGAACAAGTTAACAGACTTTGTTGCAGGGGCAGAGAGGTGTACCTGAAGACTGGCCAGGAAGACAAGAAGGTCTGGGGACCCAGAAAGGATTAACCAAAACCCAGGGCCGGCGCTACCATTTAGGCAGCCTAGGCAATCGCCTAGGGAGCCAGAATAATTGGTGGGCGCCGTTTTGCCGGAGGGAGCGGCAGGCGGCTCCGGTGGAGCTGCCGCAGTGGTGCCTGCGGAGGGTCCGCTGGTCCGGTGGAGCTGCCGCAGTCTTGCCTGCGATCGGTCGGCTCTCGCTCACCTTTGGTGGACCTCCCGCAGGCACGACTGTGGGACCAGCGCGCGGGGCAGTGAAATTGCCATCCATCTAGGGCGCTCAAACCCCTAGCACCGGTCCTGCCAAAACCCCAAAGATCTCTTGGAGTAGTGAGGACGCTGGAAGGAGAGTTTAAACATGCTCATTTTGGTACTATTGCATGGAACTGTAAGTCTCTAGGGTTTTTCTGGGAATAAAGCCTCTGGGTTCCTTGCTGTAACTGCCACATGTCCCCAAAGGCTTAAACTGTAAATCAGAGTACCCATGAGGGTCAAAGCTCTCAGAAAAGTACCAAGCAAATTGGTTGCAACTATAGTAAAAAACAGAATTATCAGACACATAGATGAACATGGCTTTTGTAAAGGAAAATCATGCCTCACCAATCTATTAGAATTCTTTGGGGGGTGGGGGCAACAAACATGTGGATGAATGATCCAGTGGACATAGTGTAGTTGGACTTTCACAAAGACTTTGACAAGGTCCCTTACCAAAGGCTCTTAAATAAAATAAGCAGTTGTGTAGCCCTAAGGATTAATCTGCTTGTTTGTATAAATATATCTTTTCTTGTAAATTAGAGTATTTGATGTGTAGAGGTGCAGACTCACCCCTGCGGCGCCTTCTGTTGGTGACTTCCGGGAATTAGCTCGTTCCAGCTCCGGAGCACCCTCTGCAGGCCGGTGATCTGCCTGTCCTCTGGCCTCCTCTTCTTCCCAGACCCGGTGCCCTGTTGTCTGCCGTGCTGCCCCCTGGCAGTAACCCCCTAGTCTTAGTGTCTCCCCTCCCTGGGGAACACCCACTCACTACCCCTAGCTCACCTCAGTATACGGCTACTGCCAGTCCTTGTCTAGCCCCCGCGCCCTGGGGCAGACTGCAGTATCAGCCTACTCATCACTGGCAAGGTTGGGTTTGGACCTACCCCTGGGCTGCCCTCTGCAACCTCCTTATGCTAGGCCACAGCCTGGGGCTTTCCAGGCTGGAGCTCCCCAGCTCCTCTGCCAGGAGGAGGTACCCTAGTGGCAAGTGGACCCGCCCACCCCTGACACTCCAAACTTGATTTCAGTGGAAGTCAGAAGCCTAAATACCTTTGAAGACCTGGGCCATAGAGCCTGAACTGCAGGAGTGCTGAGCAGCACTGATGTCATTGACTTCAGTTAGAGTTGCGGATGCTCATCATATCTGAAAATCAGGCCATTAACTCTCTGTACCTCAGCTAGATGGATCAGAACCAATTGTCAACCAACTAGCTCTTGGTAATGAATATAGCGTATATACCTACACAATATTTTAAAGAGATTTTTTGATGCATGGTCCACTAAAAAAAGATGCTATGCGCCTAATCTAAGTTCCAGCCTTATGTTTAAGTTTTAACTTCAGTTTTCTGCTCCTTTAGGGATATTAAAGTCACCTTGGCACTTGGAAAGACAGGATGACTTAAGAGAATACATAAGTCTGAGCGCAAAAGATAAAAGAAGCTGTTTTTTTTCCCTTTGTAAGCCTTGTGGATTTGATACTAAAAAAGGCAGTGTATCTTCCTCACTACTCCCTGTTACAATGCCAGATGGGAATCTGACACCAAGTACTGAAACTGGCAATAGTCAGGAGTCCTGATTTGTAATGTGAAAGGCTAAATAATGCTCAGAAATAACTGTCAATCATTAACAGATGGAACCATTTTTAGTACAATTTACAAAAATGGAGAGATAAGTAGCACATCTGAATAAATTATGGTGGCCTACAGATTTCAGCTCTCTGTAATTACACTATAAGGCTCCATTAAAGAATACAAAGTACAGAGAATAAAGGAGAACCATAAAGCTCAGCTAGTAAGAATAAAGAAAATGTATTATTGGGAGACTGATTATAGTTCTTTGTCACTGAAATTGTTATTGAAAGCATAGGGACCTTCGTGTATGCAGGTTCAAGCCAAAATTTTCAAAGTTAGTGTCTGAAGTTGGACAGCTAATTAAGTGTCCTTATTTTCAAAGGTGTTGAGCATCCCAAATTCTGCTGAGGTTAATGACAATTGTGGGTGCTCAGAAATTCTGAAAATCCAGCCATTTATTTAATGGTTTCCGTTTGGAGCCAGGTACCTGACTTTACGCACTCACATTTGTAAATTTTGGCCTAATAGCCTGAGGTCTCTTATGGAAATCATGACTACTTATGCTCTGTGTATTTTTATGACACAAGAAATCTATTGGATACAAAATAAAATACTGAGAACACCTGACTTCAGAAGTAGGATTTAATGCTTCCAAGTAATAACAGACAGAACAGAGTAAATCACCAAGTAAAATATAGCAAAAACATGCAAGTCTAATCCTAATAAATTAAAAAACTGAATACAGGTAAACCTCACCCTCAGAGATGTTCCATAAGCTTCTTTCACAGACTAGACTCCTTCTTAGTCTGGGCCCAATCCTTTCCACTGGTACCGTCCTTGTTGGTTTCAGCAGGCATCTTAGGTGAAAAGCAAGGGATTCCACAGGACTGGGACCCCCTTTGTTCTGTTCCAATCCCCTTAATAGCTTTGGCACAAGGCAGTAATCTTTTGTCTCTCTCTGGGTTCCCACCCCTCCTTCTAGGAAAAGCACCAGGTTAAAGATGGATTCCAGTTCAAGTGACATGATCACATGTCCTGTGAGATTTCATTACCCTCTTACTGGCACACATGTATACAAGAAGTCTTACAAGTAAACAGAGCCATTTATGACCAATTGTCCTGGTTAATGGGAGCCATCAAGATTCCAAACCACCATTAATGGCCCAAATGTTGTATAATGACAATAGGATTTCAGAGTTATCTTTCATATTCCTAGTTTCAGATACAAGAATGATACATTCATATAAATAGGATGACCACACTCAGTAGATAAGTTTTGTAATGATACATTACAAGAGACTTTTTGCTTAAAGCATATTCCAGTTACATCATATCCACACTTATAAACATATTTTTATAAAAATATGGAGCACAACATCACACCACCACAGGTTTTTCCCCCTATACTTAGAAAAGAAAATACCTGCTATGATTACCAAGTGTCAGAGTATTAGTTCCACTGCCCATCACTGGATAGAATATGTGAGACCTGCTCAAGAGTATAGTCATTTAATTTATCAAAAGTGTTGATAGAGGACTAGTCACTATAATATTTAGGTTATGCCCCTATTGACAAGCTGAATGAAAGGCAATAAGTCATATTACTAGTATGCAGTGTTGTTGTCTCTCTAATATTCTGGGACTGACATGGCTACAAGGAGCTGTATAAAACTGCTGTATAAAAGCCAGCTCCTAGGACTTTAGCCAAAGTAAAACACGTCATCTGTCACTAGTAGTGGGAGAGAAAGTGGGTGAGGTAATATCTTTTATTGGACCCATTTCTGTTGGAGAGAGACTAGCTTTCAATAAAAGATATTACCTCACCCACCTTCTCTCCTATTACTAGTGACAGATGACGTGTTTTACTTTGGCTAAAGTCCTTGGGGCTGGCTTTTATACAGCAATTTTATAAAAGTGAAAGGTTTCAGAAAAAAGACATTTTTTAAAAGAGGTCCTATCTCAAATGAGAAAAAGGGATCGAGAAGGAGCTATGATAAGCTTTTATTTAAAAAATTCTTTTTATATACTTATTTCAAATGTTCATAAATCAAGGTACCTTTTTCAAGGGATTGAAAAAGTTAATATCACATTTTTGTTAAGATGCTGAGAAGTACAGAGAGGGACTAGTCTTGTAAGGTCGGACACCTTTTTCTGCAGTAAAAGCAGCAGCCAGAGTGAGGAACAGCAGCCATCAGCTAAGCTGCAGAGAGTATCATCCTCACATTCCATCTAAATTGCACCAAAACAATGTAATATCAGGCTGTTAAGAAGGCACTCCTGTCCTAATAGTACCCACCACCACCAGAAAAATAGATCTTGAGATGTTTAAAGAAAACTGTTTGATGACATTCTGTCTGGCCAGAAACTACTTAACAGTTGTGATTGTGAAATCTATATTTCCCTATTGTTTTGCCTTTATGGTCCCTACTTCCCTATTGTTTATTTGCATGGTCTCTGTCTGATTCTTGAATTGTTTCTATCTGTGGCATAATTAATTTTGCACAGTTTAAATCAACTAAGGTGGGGTATGATTGGTTAAAGAATTGTTTCATAATGGGTTAGGATTGGTAAAAAAAACACTGGTTTGTAGGACTTCATAGATTCATAGACTCTAGGACTGGAAGGGACCTCGAGAGGTCATCGAGTCCAGTGCCCTGCCCTCATGGCAGGACCAAATACTGTCTAGACCATCCCTGATAAACATTTATCTAACCTACTCTTAAATATCTCCAGAGATGGAGATTCCACAACCTCCCTAGGCAATGTGTTTAACTACCCTGATAGTTAGGAACTTTTACCTAATGTCCAACCTAAATCTCCCTTGCTGCAGTTTAAGCCCATTACTTCTTGTTCTATCATTAGAGGCTAAGGTTAACAAGTTTTCTCCCTCCTCCTGATGACACCCTTTTAGATACCTGAAAACTGCTATCATGTCCCCTCTCAGTCTTCTCTTTTCCAAACTAAACAAACCCAATTCTTTCAGCCTTCTTTCATAGGTCATGTTCTCAAGACCTTTAATCATTCTTGTTGCTCTTCTCTGGACCCTCTCCAATTTCTCCACATCTTTCTTGAAATGCAGTGCCCAGAACTGGACACAATACTCCAGTTGAGGTCTAACCAGCACAGAGTAGAGCGGAAGAATGACTTCTCATGTCTTGTTTACAATACACCTGTTAATGCATCCCAGAATCACGTTTGCTTTTTTTGCAACAGCATCACACTGCTGACTCATATTTAGCTTGTGGTCCACTATGACCCCTAGATCTCTTTCTGCCATACTCCTTCCTAGACAGTCTCTTCCCATTCTGTATGTGTGAAATTGATTGTTCCTTCCTAAGTGGAGCACTTTGCATTTGTCTTTATTGAACTTCATCCGGTTTACCTCAGACCATTTCTCCAATTTGTCCAGATCATTTTGAATTTTGACCCTGTCCTCCAAAGCAGTTGCAATCCCTCTCAGTTTGGTATCGTCTGCAAACTTAATAAGCGTACTTTCTATGCCAACATCTAAGTCGTTGATGAAGATATTGAACAGAGCCGGTCCCAAAACAGACCCCTGCAGAACCCCACCTGTTATACCTTTCAAGCAGGATTGGGAGCCATTAATAACTACCCTCTGAGTACGGTTATCCAGCCAGTTGTGCACCCACCTTATAGTAGCCCCATCTAAATTGTATTTGCCTAGTTTATCGATAAGGATATCATGCGAGACCGTATCAAATGCCTTACTAAAGTCTAGGTATACCCCATCCACCGCTTCTCCCTTATCCACATGACTCGTTATCCTATCAGTGAAAGCTATCAGATTGGTTTGATATGATTTGTTCTTTACAAATCCATGCTGGCTATTCCCTATCACCTTACCACCTTCCAAGTGTTTGCAGATGATTTCTTTAATTACTTGCTCCATTATCTTCCCTGGCACAGAAGTTAAACTAACTGGTCTGTAGTTTCCTGGGTTGTTTTTCTTTCCCTTTTTATAGATGGGCACTATATTTGCCCTTTTCCAGTCTTCGGGAATCTCTCCCGTCTCCCGTGACTTTCCAAAGACAATAGCTAGAGGCTCAGGTACCTCCTCTATTAACTCCTTGAGTATTCTAGGATGCATTTCATCAGGCCCTGGTGACTTGCAGGCATCTAACTTTTCTAAGTGATTTTTAACTTGCTCTTTTTTTATTTTATCTTCTAAACCTACCCCCTTCCCATAAGCATTCACTATGTTAGACATTCCTTCAGACTCCTCAGTGAAGACTGAAACAAAGAAGTCATTAAGCATCTCTGCCATTTCCAAGTTTCCTGTTACTGTTTCTCCCTCCTCACTGATCAGTGGGCCTACCCTGTCCTTGGTCTTCCTCTTGCTTCTAATGTATTGATAAAAAGTCTTCTTGTTTCCCTTTATTCCCATAGCTAGTTTGAGCTCATTTTGTGCCATTGCCTTTCTAATCTTGCCCCTGCATTCCTGTGTTGTTTGCCTATATTCATCCTTTGTAATCTGACCTAGTTTCCATTTTTTATATGACTCCTTTTTATTTTGTAGGTCATGCAAGATCTCGTGGTTAAGCCAAGGTGGTCTTTTGCCACATTTTCTATTTTTCCTACCCATCGGAATAGCTTGCTTCAGTTTAAAATTGATTGGTTATGGTATAGCTAAGTAGGACCCAAGTTTTAACTATATACATTGGTAAGCAAGTTTTTTTGGAACCTAACTCCAGAACACAGCCCAAGATCAGAGCTGCCAAAACCATCACACCCCACTGACCATACCATGCAGCACCTGGAGCTGCAGATGACCTGATCCTAACTGGCCACCAGGGAAAGTTCATCTGTCTTACTGGGAGCGGTGAGCATTGCATGTTTAGCACATATATATCTGTTGATCAATTGTTAATAAATATAGCTTAAGGATATATTACTGTGTAAGGCTCTTTCACCGGGAAAAGGTCCCGCAAACCCACAGAAGGTTACACCTCTGGGAAAGGTGCCTAAATTAACCAGGTTACATCTTGAGCCCCCAATAGGTGCCCTAGATTGTGCATATAACAGTCTTAGGAAACCATGCTGGTGCTCATTTAAAAAAAAATCCTACTCTATCCAGGTTCTTATATTATGTTCACCACAGTAGTATATGAGGGCCAGCAATGCATTAAGCAACATGACTACAGTATCTGTCACATGTTTATTCTCTCAGTGTGCACAGAAAGTGTGATAATTTTGCTATCCTAGTAGATGGAAAATGAACACTACTAGAACATTAACAAAACACAGCAAACATAATTAAGCTAAATGAACAGGAACCATAACTCAATGCAAACACAGAAATAAACCTATGCTTTATTACAATATGCCTTTGTGCTGCAAAGAAAGTTTCCTTGAAGCTGAAACCAATACCCATCAGCCTTTTTACGGTTAATATTAGACAAGCTAACTTGGAAACCTCAGCAAAAGTGAACATTTATTCTGTTGCAATAAAATTGTCCATAATACACATGAACAAACAGGTGATTTTCCAGACAAATGCACTTACACTGAGGCATCTTGAAGATTTCCTAGGTAATTCTCTTTGGTTTATATCAGGGATGAAAGAATTTAAATAGGTTTCATTTTACTTAGTCTTATGTCTCCATGGCCCCACAATTAATTTAAGCCCTGATTCAGCAAGATACTCAAGCACATGAGCTCAGTGGGACTACTCCAGTACTCAAAGATAAGCACACATTTGAGTTTCTTGCTGAATCAAGGCCTAAGATCCTAGTCCATAGCCCACTGAAGTCAATGGACAGACACATTGACTCCATTGAGTTTTAGATCAAAGCCTAAATGCATTTCTCAGAGGATTATTCTAAGGTGTTGACAATAACCCAAGATTTAGTGTTTGATCTGGGCTGCAGTGAAAACATGGTCTGGGGAAATGTGGAAATAGAGAAGGCCTCATCTACGCTGGGGAGGGGGATCGATCTAAGATGTGCAACTTCAGCTACGAGAATAGCGTAGCTGAAGTCGACGTATTTTAGATCAAATTAAAATTATTTACTTCACGGCTCCCCCATTGACTTTGCTTCTGCCTTTCACCGAGCTGGAGTTCAGCAGTCAATGGGAGATTAATCGGGGATCGATTTATCACATCTACACTACACAGGATAAATCGATCCCCAATAGATGGATAGCTACCCGCTGGATTGGTGGGTAGTGTAGACGTGAGCTAATGGCCACTGATGTTAAAAATCAAGTACAAAATATAATGAAGAAGTGGATTGTATGGCCCCAATTCTAAGATGCGTAGAGCACTCAACTGCCATGGAAGTCAGTAGGAGTTAAGGACATTCAACCATTTGCAAGATTGAACCCTACCACTTCTTAACATGAGTTCCAACATACTGAGGGAACGCACTCCCCTTGAGTGAAGAATGGAAGCAGCAGATTTCAAGAGTTACAAAGAAACAGGAGTGTAAAGGAAAAAGGGAAGGTTAATAATTATGAAGCCTGGTGTGGTAAGTATGAAGGACACTTAAAGCTAATTAGGAATAATACACACACAGTAGAAACCTCATTATCCAAATCTCCGCTATCCAAACCTCCCTAAGAAATTGTAACGAGTATACAGGCCCTTTGGGTATTTAAGGAGGGATGAACCCCCTGAGATCAGAAACATCCCATCCCTCTAATGTGCACACTGAGGTATGGGAGGAAGAGTGGAGAGGCAAATAGAGCATCAGGGCACAGCTGCTTCTAACATTTCCCTTTGATTACGGGAGGAGGGAAGGCAACTGCGACTGGGTCAGAACCCAGGCAAGGCAAGGCAAGGCAAGGGTGAGAGTATGATGTCCTTACCACCTGTCTCCTTTCCCATCAGCTCTCAATTACCGTTATAAAGCAGGTTCTATTATTGGAATTGTAATGTAATCCACTGATAACTGGTCTATGGCATAGTAAAGGGTTAAAGTCTACAGTGCATTTATACACTTTAAAGGGATGCTATCATTATAAAAGTCATTCATTTTACATAAATTCTTTACCTGGATTATTAACTGGGGATTTTTTTAATAAGGAAACAGCCATTGTGATAAAATTTTCTGCTATATTAACCAGATTAGCAGCAGTGTCTAAAGGATTAATCAATTCAGTGATGCAGTGTTTCTCCCCAAGAATAAACTTTTATAGCACCAGATGGCGAGTGAAGAGAAACTTTGATAGCTTTGGGTTAGATCAATTTTGTTCAAAACTACCTTAATGCACTAGCTCTTAGGACTGAAAAAGTGTATGAAGAGTCCATGCTTATAAAACCCAAACTGCTCTAGTAATAACTTGCTAAGATTTTCTTTTATTTTTGATGTCCTGGGTTTCCAACAATAACTCTGCCAACAGATATTCACCAGGCCTCCTCTGAGTTGCTTTCACCTTCCTAGAGCTCTGAAAAAACTGTAGGATGGACAGATCACCAGTTTCATCTAAAGTCCTTACAGTTCTTTCAAACATGAGTCAAACAATCAACATCCCTGTTAAACAAGTGAGGGAAAGTTAGCCAGCAGCTTCTGTGGTCAAGGCACGCAGCCACATCTGGAACTAAAACATGGCAATTGTTTGATAGCTCACTGCAATACTACATAACAGTTTATGACAGGAAGTGAACAAGTACTGCACTAATGGTGCAATTTGGCAGGTAAAATATATTTTCCCAAACCAAAATCAGGTTGAGTCTCTAAGGTTAGATGTGGAAACTTCTTCAAAATTCATAAACAGTTTAAGATTTTTTGCAAAAGTAAAAGTTGGAGAATATTTTATTTAATTGGCTTATCCCTCTCTAGTGTTATTTGGGTAATAGATTAAAAATGATTAGGAAACACAGAGGTTTTAGTGGTAAAAAGAACAGTTCAAGCCCGAACTCTGGCATAAAGAAAACTGAGCTCTAATTTTCTGTGCTGCAGTCTTTCACAAGAGAGAGAAAAACCCCATATAGTTCTAAGCTGACCATCGCAGTAAAACTCAAAAAGTCTCACTCCTATGGCAGTTTAACTGGCCATCTCCCAAACTGAAGAAACAAAGAAAGGTTCACATTGTAGTTTTAGGGCTATTTATGCTCTTTTTAATGGCAGTTCCCAAAGGGATGCTTTTCTAAAGAAATTTCTGACCACATCCCTGATTTAAACTATGGCTATATTTACACTACAAATTACTTTGGTATTACTTAGATCGCTCACAAGTGTGAATACTCCGCGCCCCTGAGCGACACAAGTTACACCAACCTAAGTGCTGGTGTGGACAGCACTATGTCAGCAGTAGAACTTCTGCCTCCACAAGAGGCAGCAGGTATGTCGGCGGTAGAAGTTAAGCCAACGGGAGAGCTTAGAGCATCTTCACCAGAAGCACTACCACAGCATCAATGCAGCACGTAGTATATGTAAAATTACAGATGGCTCTGTAATAAAGTTAGTCTATTTATCCTCTGATTCATTATCAGAAGTATATTTAGTTTACTATACATTGTTCATCTTTGTGAAAGTAAATTTAGGCCATTTAGCTCTGAAAAATGGATAAGTCCTCTGTATTTTCTTACATCAGTCAGAAGCTTACCTATAAAAGTGTTTCCTGCCATATGAAAAACAAAGTTTTTAAGACACATTTATTTGTAATTAACCCAGGCATTCAATTGCTCAGCTGTGAAGGTCAGGTCCGCTAGACCAGTGTTTCTACATGACTGGTTTGTGGACTGGTGCCGGTCCCTGAGATTTCCCTAACACAGTTTAGGAAGGCAGCAAGCCAGTCCCAGGTATCAAAAAGTTTGAGAAACATTGCTCTAGACTTTTATTTTTCACTATTATGATGTTCTGCTTGCAATATATGTAGAAATATGGGCACTATGCTCCTTTCCACTGAGTAACATGGAAGGAAGAGCATAGTAATTAAACAGCTATACAGCTGGTGAGTCCATTCTGAAAAGGATAGTCGTGCAGTATTATCCGCAACCATTTTTCATCTGCCACTTGCTCACCATGGATATTACACGGCAAGGGTTTGTAAACCTGTTATAACTTCCTTAAAAAGAAAGAGTGAAGAGAAACGTGGGCTGACAGAGAAGGGAAAAGACTTAGGGGCAGTCACTTTGTGCCATATTCCCTCTGCTGTGCAACACATGTCCCTGCATAGATCCCTGGGGAACTCCATTGCTAACTAGACCTGGTTGGATAAACATCAATGGAACCATTTTCTTCAAAATCTGAATGCTTCAGGAAAACGCTTGGGTTTTGCCAAAATTGTTTAGGAGAAAAGCCCGGGGAAAGAGTTCCAACAATATCAAATCATTCTGATGCTTTTGGAATGAAACAGTCTAATTTATAAAAAATTCAAAATGAAAAAAATCTATTTTACAAAAAAGTCAAAACAGTGTTTTGATTGACCCAAAAGGATTTTTTTCCCAGAATAATCTTGGACAAGTTCAAATTGTTGGGTTTTGTCCCAATTCAGTAAGAAGCCAATTCTTCACAAAATGGAATTAGTCCTCTACACAGCTCTAGTGCTGACCTTTTGCCATTTTTAAAACCAACCACTCTGTTTATGGTCTCAACCAATTTCTAACAACAATACTTTGCCTCAGTCTGTGGTACCTCAGGCCATCTATTTCTGATCAAATCCAGAAAGTGCAGGAGAACCAACACTACTTTTTTCCCCTTCAAGTTTACTATGCTTCTTGTGGCTGTCAAAACATTTTGAATTGGATCAGACAGATTTGGATGATAGTCCAGTTCTCATATTACTTCAACTGGTCTGGCGAGGGTAGGTTCACTGACTGTCGGCCTGATGCTCCACTCCTTATTCAGGCAAAATGCTCACTGCTTGAAATAAGAGTTTTGCCTAAATAGAGGGGGCAGGACGAGCCCATATCTGTGATTTTGTAATCACTTAAAATCTATCTTTCTGTTCTTAATAAATTTAACATATTGTTTTCTCTTAACCAGTGTGTTTGGATTAAAAAATGTGTGGAAAACTTCATTTGAGATAACGAAGTTAGTGCATATCATTTTCCTTTGATGAAATGAACTTTCTATGAGCTTGCATTGTTCAGAAGGGTACTGCTCAGTACGAGATGTACATTTCTGGGGGGAACGAGGCTGGGGCTAGGAATTTATGGGTGTCATTCTGTATGCAGTTCATGAGAGACTGGTCAGAACGCTCATGCATTTAGCTGTGAGTGAATTTGCATGCTGACAGACACGTGAACAGGCCAAGAGTAGATGTTCTGACAGCAGAGCACTGTAAAAGGTATCCCAGTTTAGAAAATTAAGGGGAGGCCACTGTTCAGTCCTGATTGTATGCTAGGTCATGTCACAGCATTATATTTTATAAATATTTTTAAAGCCAGCATCAAACAGTCAAAGGAGGTGTGATTTTAAGGATCAGCCATACATCTTTGCACTCACAGCAAAAAAGGAAATCACAAAAATAAATGTAATACCAGTGATTTTTCCTTCATGTGTACGTATGTTTAAAATGCCTAGTATGTAGTTCAGCCTATTTCCATTACCACTACCTATTCCATTTCCTATTTCCAGTACCTATTTCCACACTGGGTGGTTAGGCTGATATATTTTAATAGAGTTATATACATTCTATTATCTACTTTCAAGTATTTTTGTCAGTTATACATTTGCATGATTAGCATAATTGCATAATACGGATAAAGTATAGCTTATAATGCTACTATATACATTATTAAAATGATACTATCAAATGAAATTTCATTTCACCTTGCTACATGAAATGGCACAAATCAAACTTTGATCTGCTGTTTCTAATGGAGCCTTAAGTTGTGCAGTTTATGGTAGGTTTGTTTTTCATTTTTACTTCCATATTTGTGTATAACTGATAATGTCAACTGGGTTTTCACTATTAATTGCTGCCATCTGTTGAAAAGTAAAAGGAGGTCTCAGAAAAGTTTGTAGGCATTTGACTGAATCTTTCCAACCTTACCTAGCCTTCCATTGATTTTCAATAGGAGAACTACAAGACCTATGGTGGGGTTGTTTTTTTAATTTTTATTAATTTTCTGAACTGCATTGTAGATCACATTCAGTGTAGACAATGGACAGACTACAGGCCATAGGTAACTTATGGAGTTACATGATATACCACAACCCTGTCCTTGGCCCCAGTCTAGCAAGTATAAAGGCACATACTTAACTTTACACACCACATTTAAAAACACCACCACCATCATCTTTCTATCCTCCCCCTCACACACACACACACCCCACCACCACCCGCCGCCCTGGGACAAAGGACTTGTTATTCTATTCTGTTCATGTTGCTGGAAAGCCACAGAAGCTGTGTCATGGTATAATTCCCCAATCTGAACCTTAGAGTCCAAAAAATGGGGTACCAGCATGAATTCCTCTAAGCTTAATTACCAGCTTAGATTTGATAAGCTGCCACCACCCAAAAAATTATAGTGTTTTGGGGCACTCTGGTCCCCCCAAAAACCTTCCCTGGGGACCCTAAGACCCAAATTCCTTGAGTCTTACAACAAAAGGGAATAAACCATTTCCCCCCCTTCTCCTTTCTTCCTCCCAGATCTTTCTCACCCTGGGTACACTAGGAGATCACCGTGATTCAAACTCCTTGAATCACAACACAGAGAAATCAGGTTTTTTTCCCCCACTTCTCTCCCCCTCCCAGGCGTTCCCTCCCTGGGCTATCCTGGAGAGATAGACAGATTCAAGCTCTGTGAATCTAAAACAAAGGGATTCCTCCCTTCCCCCCTCCCTTCTCTCTCCCTGTCCCTCACCAGTTCCCTGGTAAGTACAGACTCAATTCCCTTGAGCCTCAACAAGGGGAAAAAATTAAACAGGTCTTAAAAAGCAAAACTTTTAATAAAAAGAAAGAAAAAAAGGAAAAGTTGTCTCTGTAATTTAGATGGTAAAAGTTACAGGGTCTTTCAACTTATAGACACTAGAGAGAAGCCTCTCCCCAGCAAAATACAATTTAAAATACTCCCAGTAAACTACACATTTGCTTCTCAACCCCCTGTCTGATCCTTTCCCATTTCTCTACCCCAGGTCAGGAAAGAATTTCAGCAACACTGACATGCATCCCTCTTCAGCAAAGTACTCAAGTAGCTTCCTAACTCTAAGCAGCTGCTAAGTTGCTTTTCTGACTAGGGATGGTCTGCTGAATTGGGGCCTTAGAGATAAGAACTCCTTTTAATCCCCACTATTAAAACATCTAATCTTCTCTCTCTCAGGTGCTCAAAACCTTCCAGAATTCTAGTACACTCCTCTAGCAAAGAACCATTACCCAACAAGTCCCTGAACATAGAAAATATGGATAGATTTAAACAAGAACATTGCACATTCTAGAGTTGTCCATATTCCTCCAATGAATGTGTTCTGAAAAGACTCGTGACGTTACTGACATAAACTGGGACCATATAGAACATGGTTTGCAACCAACGTCCTGTAGTGGCACCAAATCTTATGTAAAGGGGTTCATATAAGGTGTCTAAGACCAGGTTATGGGTTGCTGGTTATGATTATGCTGTCTGTACGTCTGTATCATTTTTTAGTTGAAGTTATGAGTATTGGATCTATACTGTCTGTATTTCAAGTTTGTTGTGTGTTTCTGAGAAACATCCCAGACAAGTTGGTGTTAACTCTGTCTAGCCTGCTTGATGGCCCATTAAGGACCATCAGCTACACAACTAACCCATTGAGAGGAGGCAGATACACCTTGTAACTCAGCAGGGTGTGCAGGAAATTGCCCATGTGACTGCAGACTCCATTTTGCTGTAATTTTCCACAGTAAGAACAAAGAGGTTCTTACACCTGGAAAAGCCTATATAAAGCTAATGCCTCATCTCCATCTTGTCTTCAATCCTGCTTCTTAACTCTGGAGTGACTTTGCTACAAACTGAAGCTCTGCACAAAGGACTGATGACCCATCCCAGCGGGGGATGTTCTCCAGACACTTGATTTAAACCTGCAGTTTACTCCATCCTGCTACAAGCCTGAACTAAGAACTTTGCCATTACTGTATATAATTGATTCCATTTAACCAATTCTAGCTCTCATCTCTCTCTTTTTCCCTTTATAAATAAACCTTTAGATTCTAAAGGATTGGCAATAGCATGATTTGTGAGTAAGATCTGATGTATATATTGACCTGGGTCTGGGGCTTGATTCTTTGGGATTGAGAGAACTGTTTTCTTTTATTGGAGTGTTGGTTTTCATAACCATTCATCCCCAGGATGAGTGGCACTGGTGCTGATACTGGGAGACTGGAGTGTCTAAGGAAATTGCTTGTGTGACTTGTGGTTAGCCAGTGGGGTAAAACCGAAGTCTTCTTTGTCTGGCTGGTTTGGTTTGCCTTAAAGGTGGAAAATACCCCAGCCTAGGGCTGTAACTGCCCTGTTTAAGCAATTGGTCCTGAATTGGCACTCTCAGTTGGGTTCTGCCAGAACCGCATCATCACAACTCAATATTTCCTAAAACCCGTTCTAGTCCCTTCCCATTATATAATATTGCACAACATTTCAAGTAGTAGTCAGGGATGGTCTAGATAATACTTAGTCCTGCCACAAGTGCAGGGAAATGGACTAGATGAGCTCTCAAGATCCCTTCCAATCCTGCAATTCTAGTAGAGCTACAACTCCACAACAAATTGTACTCAAGTCATATTTGAAAAAACTGTCTGTCTTATTAATCACCAATCAAATGAAAATTGTTCTTGGTGCTATACAAAACTTAGAATAAGGGACATTTTATGCCCCAAAGAGCTTGAGGTCAATGGAGTTATACCATAGATTAATTTGGCCCTGAATATTAAGGTATATAAGCTATTACCCTGAACACTACATTGGGCCTGTTCTTAAAGGTGTCAGCTGTTGGCCATTCATTAGGAGTGACTGTCACTTTTACTTTACATCCTAATTAAGCAGATGTCTAGGACACATGCAGGTACAGGCACAGTGCACCAGAAGGAGTATGCCTTATTGCCTTCTGTCCTTCCAGATGTTCTAATGATGCCTTTGAAGTGGGATGGAACAGAGGCACACATGCACAAAGAAACAGTACAGTAAAACCTTCAGTGAGACAATTAACCACTGACAACCTGCGAAGGGGAACTTCTTATAGGAAGACTTGGTGCTTACTACAAGCAAGAAATTCTGTTGCATATAATGTGATTGACTCTCAAGGGATCAGTACTGAATCTCTTAATTTTGGTTTTTACTCTTAAAATGTTGCAATTTGTTCTTTAAAAAGGTGCTCTTGGGTTAGTTATAAACCTCATTAAGGAAAACAAGGCTTTGCTGAATGTTTAAATGCAATGCAAACTGGCATTCACTTCTTAAATGGAATATTGCTTATCTTTTCTCTTAAATTCAAAGAATAGTTCTTTTATAATCTCTTAACATAGTCTGAAATGATTGCATTTTGCATTTCCCTATTCATTCTGCTACGGATAACATTGCATAAAATGTTTGCGTCTTCTTAGTATTTTGTCAGTAGCTCAAATAGCCTGATTTCTTACTTCATTGGAATATTTTTGTAATGAATAAAGCCTACCAAATTTATCAGGATATCACAACAGGATTTCATTAAGAATGCTTCAGTCATATCTGTAATCCAACATAACACTTTCATTTACCATTAATATGAACCAAACAATAGCAGGGTATATGACTAATTAAAGTTGACTGTACCTTTGTTTTGTAGTCTATTTATGGATTTCTAATGTGCCCATCAATAAGAAAATATAAAACTAGGTAAATCCTCAGTTCTGTCTTCCAAAACACAGTTCTGTACATTTCTTATTTTAAGCAGCTTTACCCTAATGGTCTGAGTTAGAGAACAACGAGTTAAGCCTGAAAAATCACAGGAGAAAAAAGGGTTCATTTATGAGGCTTTCCAATTTTTCTTTTCCTTTAACAGGAATTCTTGTGGATACCTCCATGAAGTAATTGATGGCTCTGTTTTATGGACTATATTGATCCCAGAGACTGATCCTGTTTCATTTCTGACCCACTGGGCTGGATGCCACTTGACGGCAAGGGGGGAGGGGCATTCTTTTTCAATCCACTCCTCCTTTGGAGAAAGGATCCAGAACCAGTGAAAAACATTAGCTTTATCATTCACCTGGTGTAGTACTCCATTGTTTGGGTGCAGTAGGTGACAGATTATGTGTCATCCAGCCCAACTCACTCACAGCAATCTCACATGTGTGTTGAGCAGGAGAAATCAAAAGAGTGAGCTTTGCAGGTCTCCACATTGGTGGTCTCTTGGGGAAGAGGAGCAGTTGCTTATAATGATTCTTTGGAATCTAAGAATTAACAAAGCCTGCTTAATGTTGCTCTCCTCCAGCATCTTCTGGGGCTTGCAGATGCAACAGCACCTAGTGATCAACTATGTTGAAGGCTGCTAGTATATCCAGGAGTGGAAACAAACAGCATTCTCTTGCCTGCCCATGGCTGCAAGAGGCCATCTTCTAGTGCTGAATGATCCATCTCCATGCTGTATACTAGTCTGAAGCCTAATTGTGAAGGGCCTCACTACTGGCAATGTTTCTGATGTTTGCAGAGTTTTGTCTAGGAAGGGTAGATAGTGAAGGCTTTGAGGTCATAGAATCATAGAAGATTTGGGTAGGAAGATACCTCAGGAGGTCATCTAGTCCAACCCCCTTCTCAAAGCAGGACCAACACGAACTAAATCATCCCAGCCAGGGCTTTGTCAAGCCAGGCCTTAAAAACCTTCTGAGGATGGAGAGTCCACCACTGTCCTAGTGAAATAGTGTTTCCTAATATCCAGCCTAGACCTCCTGCACTGCAACTGGAGACCATTGCTCCTTGTTCTGTCATCTTCCACCACTGAGAACAACTGAGCTCCATTCTCTTTGGAACCCAACTTCAGGTAGTTGAAGGCTACTATCAAATCGCCCCTCGCTCTTCTCTTCTGCAGACTAAATAAGCCCAGTTCCCTCAGCCTCTCCTCATAAGTCATGTGCTCCAGCCCCCTGATCATTTTCGTTGCCCTCCGCTGGACTCTCTCGAATTTTTCCACATCCTTTCTGAAGTGGGAGGCCCAAAACTAGATGCAATACTCCAGATGTGTCCTCATCAGTGCCAAATAGAGGGGAATAATCATTTTTCTCGATCTGCTGGCAATGTTCCTACTAATGCAGCCCAATATGCCGTTAGCCTTCTCGGCAACAAATGTACACTGCTGACTCATATCCACCTTCTCACTCACCGTAATCCCCAGTTCTTTTTCTGCAGAATGCTGCTTAGCCAGTCGGTCCCCAGCCTGTAGTGGTGCATGGGATTCTTCAGTCCTAAGTGCAGGATTTTGCACTTGTCCTTGTTGAACCTCATCAGATTTCTTTTGGCCTAATTCTCCAATTTGTCTAGATCACTCTGCACCCTTTCCCTACCCTCCAGCATATCTCCCCCTAGCTTAGTGTCATCCATGACCTTGCTGAGGGTGCAATCTATCCCATCGTCCCGATCATTAACAAAGATGTTGAACAAAACCAGCCCCAGGACCGACCCCTGGGGCACTCCACATGATACAGGCTGACAACTAGACACTGAGCTGTTGATCACTACCCATTGAGCCCAACAATCTAGCCAGCTTTCTATCCACCTTATAGTCCATTCATCCAATCCATACTTTAATTTGTTGGCAAGAATACTGTGGGAGATCATATCAAAAGCTCTGCTAAAGTCAAGATATATCCCCCATATCTACAGAGCCAGTTATCTCATCATAGAAGGCAGTCAATGGTTTCTTGAGAACCACACAGACCATCCCATGCTTCTGAGTGTCCAGTAATTTGCCAAGTGAGGCCAGAGATCACTTCTGTCTGATGATCTTGTTGCATTTCATGTGCTTTCACCAACCAACGGACATAAGGGTAAGTTTCACATGTGATGGCACAGCTACCTGTGGTGCTATCCTAGCCTCTGTGGAAGTGGGCCAAAGACTGTCAAGGAGGGCAGACTAAAAACAACTACCTGCCCCAAACTAACTACCGCTAAGATCAATTCTGATTCAGGCAATCTTGTCAGTCAAATAGGATTAATCACTGAAGGAAAATCTATGGTAATTAAATGAAACGCTATCTCCAGAAAAGCTAGATGTCATCAACATAGGATGTAAACTATGTGTGTTTTGTTATAAAGCACTCAGAGGAAAAGACTCAGTAACCATTTATATTGAGGTTTAATTAACATTTTATTTAACCCAGAAGGACAGATTTAGGCCCTGATCCTGCAAAGACACATGCTTAACTTTAAACCTGCAACTAGTTGCTAGCCACATTCTTAAAGCTAGGTATGTGTGTAAGTATTTGCAAAATCAGGGCTTAAAGCTATATTATATAAAAGAGTCTGATTCGTAGCTTATCCTTATCTTAAGGATATGAAATTATAAAGTCCTTATTGCTATTTTAATCCTAAATCAGCATAAAAAGGAACAGAAAATACCTTTGTTACAATTAGTAAAGCTGTTTTGGGGAAACAGGGCAGGAGGAGCAAGGCATGTAGCTCTTGTCCTTCATTGGGAAGAAGGCTGAGCTTCTCATGGGGTGTTTTTGTTTTGTTTTTTTTGGTGGAGGGGGGCGTAAAATTAGCAGAACTGTTAGGAGTGAAGTAAGGACATTGCTAATGAACCAAACTTAATGGGATATTATAAATGCCATAGCATGAGACAGGCAAAAGGGTCCCCATCTCTGCCAGACTGTATAAAAAGTGTCCATATCTGTCCTGCCAGAGACAGTTATGGTAGAGAAAATAAAACAACACTACAAAATATTCAACTTAAAACAATAGATTCAGACTCATTTAACTTACTAAAGTAACATGGACTTATTGGTCTGGTGCTACCATGACAGAAACTTTCAGCACAATATCCTGTATATCCTCAAAATAGTAAACGTCCCAAGAAACTGTACACCTGGAGTTACACAGCCCAGTTTGAGGAATTGTTCGTAATTCTTTCATCTTTTCTTAGCGGTAACTACATTTTAAAGTGTTGCTAATATGTTTATGTTGACCCTACCACAAGGGGGCACTGATCTTGGCAGAGGTCTCTAGGCACGGTTGTAATAATAGTAAGATGTTGAATTTCAGTGTTTTAGGTAAATCTCACAACTGAAACATAACTCACATTTAGAGCTCATTCCTGCTCCCACTGGAACTTGTGGTTTTGCCGGCGACCTTAATAGGAGCCACAACTGGCAGGGTATGTTTTTTTGAAGGGATAATTCATTTGACCATGGTGTGTTTTCATTAGAACTTAAGCATGTGTGGTGAAATTCACCTATGTGCAAAGGACCAGCTTAAGTTTCACTGTGGCCTTCTTTTGAAGGCTGAAGAGAGGCATAGGGCTTATGTTGGCTCTCTGGACAGGGTAAATTTCACCTTTATTTAATTGTTGATCTGACCATCCCTAGCAAGTATTTTTCAACACTGTATTTGAACTCTGCCTTTAAGACAGTGTTGGCTTCTGAGTAGGTTTGTCTAACCCTAGGGAAAATAGATCTATAAACCAAAGCTAAAATTAGACATTTCTTCCAATCAGTTCAGCAGACCTGCAGGAGTCTCTTCACATGGCGTGACCTCCAGCTCCCGAGTGGACTGGATACAGCAATAGCCAGGACATTGCTGTAACCTGCAGAAAGTTTCAGATAATGGTGGCATGGATTACCTTAGCAGCAGCTCTTTTGTTAAGCTAAGCACATTCTGGGCAAATAATGATTTTTATAAAAATCAGCTAATAATGTTCAGTTACTAATATTTGAAGGCTAGATTAATAAATTATTCTCACCTCTGAGCATGACTGTGCTCAGATATATTGTGATGAGTTACCTTACACAAACCTAAATAGATAACACAAGACCAACCCCTTTGTTCTGGTAGATGGGGAGGAAGTATTTTATAATGCAGTTTATAGATGCTGACTTAGGTAGGCTGGCCAGAGCAACGAGGGAGGAGAGAGACTAAGGCTCAGACTCATCCCCACCCACTTATTCACATGGGGAGTTGACTCATGGACTAGGTAAGCAACCTGTTGGGCCACTTGAAGAGCAAGAGAGCTTAATGCTTTCTTGGTCCCCTGCATGGTTGCACAGGGCCAAGTGACAATCTAACCCTAATGACTAAATCAACAAAGAACGTCACAGACAAATCATCTCATACATTTTACAATTTGTCTTGATAAAGTGCTCACATCATTTTGAACCAGCTCCAGAAAAAATAGCTTCCCAAGAAAATAGCCAAAAATAGGGAAAATAAAGTTTTAATACAGCAATGAAAGGTTATATGAAAGCAAATACTGCCCCATGTTACAGCTGAGTCACTTAGAATAGATTTTGCCATAGGGCTGTACACACATTCGCTTGTCATTCAGTCTCTTAAAATAATGTATGAAATCCTTTGCATCACAATTAAATAAATAAAAACTTCTTCCTATCTGCAATCCTAGCAAGAATAAAGCAAAGAAGTTGCATCAAAAAGCTATGCACTCATTTAAGCATCCGTAATTTTTCCTCCAAGTAATACTGAGGAATATATAAAGTTTTCTACTTGGAAATTACAAGGTATCTTTATTTTTCCCATGCTCACTCAGCAGATCTGCCCCTTTCACAGAATCATAGGACTAGAAAGGACCTTGAGAGGTCATCTAGTCCAGTCCCCTGCACTCATGACAAGACTAAGTATTATCTAGACCATCCCTGACAGGTGTTTGTCTAACCTGCTCTTAAAAATCTCCAATGATGGAAATTCCAAAACCTCCCTAAGCAACTTATTCCAATACTTAAACTACCCCATCAGGAAGTTTTTCCTAATGTCCCATCTGTCATAAACAGATAGCTAAGGGTTGATGTCTCTTTCACCTGAGGCACCTGACCAGAGGACCAATCAGAGGACCGGATTTTTTCAGCTCTGGGTGGGGGGAGGTTTGTGTCTGGGTCTTTGTTTTCTGTCTGCCTGCTTCCTCTGAGCTTTGGAGAAGCAGTTTCTACTTTCTAGTCTTCTGTTTCTAAGTGTAAGGACAAAGAGATCAGATAGTAAGTTATATGGTTTCTTTTCTTTGGTATTTGCATGAATATAAGTGCTGGAGTGCTTTGATTTGTATTCTTTTTGAATAAGGCTGTTTATTCAATATTCTTTTAAGCAATTGACCCTGTATTGTATCATTTTAATACAGAGAGACCATTTGTATGTATTTTTCTTTCTTTTTATATAAAGCTTTCTTTTAAGACCTGTTGGAGTTTTTCTTTACTTCAGGGAAATTGAGTCTGTACTCACCAGGGAATTGGTGGGAGGAAGAAATCGGGGAGATCTGTGTGTTGGATTTGCTAGCCTGATTTTGCATTCCCTCTGGGGGAATAGGAAAGTACTATTTGTTTCCAGGATTGGGAACAGAGAGGGGGAGTCACTCTGTGTAGTTTCACAGAGCTTGTGTCTGGGTATCTCTCCAGGAGCACCTGGAGGGGGGAAGGGAAAAAGGATTATTTCCCTTTGTTGTGAGACTCAAGGGATTTGGGTCTTGGGGTCCCAGGGAAGGTTTTTCAGGGGGACCAGAGTGCCCCAAAACACTCTAATTTTTTGGGTGGTGGCAGCAAGTACCAGGTCCAAGCTGGTAACTAAGCTTGGAGGTTTTCATGCTAGCCCCCATATTTTGGACGCTAAGGTCCAAATCTGGGACTAAGGTTATGACATGGTGTAGCAGTGGTGGGATATAGACAGAATCCAGAAGCCAGTAGGAATATTATATTTTTCTCTTCTCTGCTAAGGGCTTTTTAGCAGAGAGAAACAGTTGGTTTTAAAAGGGAACCAGAGAGAATTTTTTTTTTCTGCTCTCTCTGGCAGTTTGTGGCTTGCATGTTAAGCGAGAAGCCATTAAGAGACTGTTAAGGGTCTTTTGTCACACAATAGCACTCCCATTGAGAGTCATTACCAGCACTATATAAATGCAAATAAAGTGGTTTTTCAGGTTTACTTAACATTGAAAATTAGCTAAAGGCACTGTTGCTAGGCAGACTTCAGGAGGCAACAGAGAACCTGCAGTTCAGAAGATAAACACCGGAGGGCACCCCAACACAAGAAAACAGGAATCATGACTTCTAAGGCAAAAATTGAGGCCGAAGAGCAATTCAAAGAAGCTGAACACAGGCGACAGATGGAGATGAAAGAAAAGGAAGAAAGCATCAAACTGGCAGCCTTCCAAAGAGAACAGGCAGCCCAAGAGGCAGCACACAAAAGAAAACTAGAAAAAGAAGAGGTGGCCTACCGAAGGAAACAAGCAGAAGATGAGTTGGCCCACAGGAGGAAGCAAGAAGAAGAAGAGGCGGCCCACCACCGAGAAATGGAAAAACAACAAAAAGAAATGGAAAAAACAACAAAAAGAGAATGAAGAGAAGGAAAAACAGAGAAAACATGAACTGGAGTTGGCAAAAGCTGGGCTGCCTGTGCCAGCCAACCCTAACAACCCGGCGCCAATTATTGCTCCACAGCACAGGAAATTTCCCACCTACAAGGCAGGTGATGACACCGAGGCCTTCTTGGAAAATTTTGAAAGAGCCTGTCTTGGGTACAACATCCCCGAAGACCAGTACATGGTAGAATTGAGGTCACAGCTCAGTGGACCTTTAGCAGAGGTGGCAGCTGAAATGCCTAAGCAGCAAATAAATGACTATAAACTTTTTCAAACCAAGGCCAGATACAGAATGGGGATAACCCCAGATCATGCCCGTCGGCGCTTCAGAACCCAAAAGTGGAAACCAGAGGTGTCATTTCCCAAACACGCCTACTACATTGCAAAAAACTATGAGGCCTGGATAACAGGAAACAACATTCAAACCTTGGAAGAACTGCACCTCCTCATACAAATGGAGCAGTTCTTGGATGGTGTTCCTGAAGACATCACACGGTACATACAAGATGGAAATCCCAAAGATATCGCTGAGGCGGGGGAGATTGGAGCCAAATGGATGGAACTGGCAGAAAGCAAGAAAGCTACTGCCAAGGGGAACAACAAGAAACTTCTTCGTTGAAGTTTAGCTCTCCAAGATTTTGATTTTGAGATTTAGCACATCACAGGAGCTTCTAACAAAGTAGCTGATGCACTCTCCCGTGAGAGTTTCCCAGAATTCAGTAGTTAAAAAGTGTTCTTAACATGTAAAAGTCTGTTAGTTATATACTTAGTAGTATATGTAAAGGTGCATGTGTTGTAGTAATCTGTTTATTTTAAAGTTCTAGAAGGAAATCGCCGCCAGTGAGCTTCCCCACTGTCTGCAATTTGGGGGGCGTGTCATAAACAGATAGCTAAGGGTTGATGTCTCTTTCACCTGAGGCACCTGACCAGAGGACCAATCAGAGGACCGGATTTTTTCAGCTCTGGGTGGGGGGAGGTTTGTGTCTGGGTCTTTGTTTTCTGTCTGCCTGCTTTCTCTGAGTTTTGGAGAAGCAGTTTCTACTTTCTAGTCTTCTGTTTCTAAGTGTAAGGACAAAGAGATCAGATAGTAAGTTATATGGTTTCTTTTCTTTGGTATTTGCATGAATATAAGTGCTAGAGTGCTTTGATTTGTATTCTTTTTGAATAAGGCTGTTTATTCAATATTCTTTTAAGCAATTGACCCTGTATTGTATCATCTTAATACAGAGAGACCATTTGTATGTATTTTTCTTTCTTTTTATATAAATCTTTCTTTTAAGACCTGTTGGAGTTTTCTTTACTTCAGGGAAATTGAGTCTGTACTCACCAGGGAATTGGTGGGAGGAAGAAATCGGGGAGATCTGTGTGTTGGATTTGCTAGCCTGATTTTGCATTCCCTCTGGGGGAATAGGAAAGTACTATTTGTTTCCAGGATTGGGAACAGAGAGGGGGAGTCACTCTGTGTAGTTTCACAGAGCTTGTGTCTGGGTATCTCTCCAGGAGCACCTGGAGGGGGGAAGGGAAAAAGGATTATTTCCCTTTGTTGTGAGACTCAAGGGATTTGGGTCTTGGGGTCCCAGGGAAGGTTTTTCAGGGGGACCAGAGTGCCCCAAAACACTCTAATTTTTTGGGTGGTGGCAGCAAGTACCAGGTCCAAGCTGGTAACTAAGCTTGGAGGTTTTCATGCTAACCCCCATATTTTGGACGCTAAGGTCCAAATCTGGGACTAAGGTTATGACACCATCTAAAATGGCCTTGCTGTAATTTAAGCTCATTTCTTCTTGTCCTGTTCTCAGAGGTTAAGGAGAATATTTTTTCTCCCTCCTTCTTGTAACAACCTGTTATGTACTTGAAAATTGTTACGTTCCCTCTCAGTCTTCTCTTCTCCAGACTAAAAAACCCAATTTTGTCAATCTTCCTTCATGAGTCATGTTTTCTAAACCTTTCATAATTTTTGTTCCTCTTCTCTGGACTTCCTCCAATTTGTCCATATCTTTTCTGAAATGTGGCCCCCACCCCCGGAACTGGACGCAATACTCCAGTTGAGGCCTAATCAGTGAGAGGTAGAGCAGAAGAATTACTTCTTCTGTCTTGCTTACAACAGTCCTTCTAATACATCCCAGAATGTTTGCTTTTTTTTGCAACAGTGTTACACTGTTGACTCATATTTAGCTCATGATTCACTATGATCCTCAGATCCCTTTCCACAGTACTCCTTCCCAGGCAGTCATTTCCCATTTTGTATGTGTGCAACTGATTGCTCCTTCCTAAGTGGAGTACTTTCCATTAGTCTTTATTGAATTTCATCCTATTTACTTCAGACCATTTCTCCAAATCATTCTGAATTTTAATCCTATCCTCCAAAACACTTGCAAACCCTCCCAGCTCAGTATCATCCACAAACTTTATAAGTATGCTTTCTATGCCATTATCTAAATCATTAGTGAAGATATTGAACTGAACCAGACCAGAACTGATCCCTGCGGGACACCACTCAATATGTCCTTCCAACTTAACTATGAGCCACTTATAACTACTCCATGGGCATGGTTTTCCAACCAGTTGTGCACCCACCTTATAGTAGCTCCAGTTAGATTGTATTTCCCTAGTTTATTCACGAGAAGGTCACGTGAGACAGCATCAAAAGCCTTACTAAAGTCAAAATATACCACATCTACCACTTTGCCCCGTCCACAAGGCTTGTTACCCTCTCAAATAAAGCTATTTGGTTGGTTTGATATGAATGGTTCCTGACAAATCCATGCTGACTGTTACTTATCACTTTATCTTCTAGGTGTTTGCAAACTGATTGCTTAAATATTGGCTCCTTATCTTTCCGGGTACTGAAAGTAAGCTGACTGGTCTGTAATTCTCTGGGTCGTCTTTATTCCCCTTTTTATAGATGAGTGCTATATTTGCCTTTTTCCAGTCCTCTGGAATCTCTCCTGTCTTCCATGACTTTTCAAAAATAATTGCAAATGGTTCAGATATCTCCTCAGGTCACCTCCTTGAGTATTCTAGGACGTATTTCATCAGACCCTGGTGACTTGAAGACATCTAAATTATCTAAATAATTTTAATTTGTTCTCTCTCTATTTTACCCTCTGATCCTACTTCATTTTCAGTGGCATTCACTATGTTAGACGTCCAATCGCTAATAACCTTTTTGATGAAAATGAAACAAACATTTAGCACTTCTGCCATTTCCACATTTTCTGTTATTGTTCTTCCCCCCATCCCCTCATTAAGTAATGGGCCTACCCTGTCCTTGGTCTTCCTCTTGTTTCTAATGTATTTGTAGAATGTATTCTTGTTATCCTTTATGACTCTAGCTAATTTAATCTCATTTCATGCCTTGACCTAATTTTGTCCCTACATACTTGTGATGTTTATATTCATCCTTTCATATTTGATCTAGTTTCCACTTTTTGTAGGACTCTTTTTTGAATTTCAGATCACTGGTTATGCCGTGGTTAAGCATGGTCTCTTGCCATACTGCCTATATTTCCTATGCAGTAGGAAAGTGCGCTCTTGTGCCCTTAATAATGTCTCTTTGGAAAACTGCCAACTCTCTTGAATTGTTTTTCCCCTTAGACTTGCTCCCTAGGATCTTTTATACCAACTCCCTGAGTTTGCTAAAGTCTGCCTTCTTGATATCCATTATCTCTATTGTGCTGTTTTCCCTCTTACCAGTCCTTAGAATCATTAACTCCTCCATTTCACTCCTCCTAAGTTGCCTTCCACTTTCAAATTCTCAACCAGTTCTTCCCTATTTGTCAAAATCAAATCTAGAACAGCCTCTCCCATAGTAGCTTTATCCACCTTTTGAAAAATAATTGTCTCCAATACATTCCAAGAATTTGTTGAAGAATCTGTGCCCTGCTGTGTTATTTTCCCAATAGTTGTCTGGGTAGTTGAAGTCCCCCATCACCACCAAGTCCTGTGCTTTGGATGATTTTAGTTTAAACAAAAAAAGCTTCATCTGCTCTTCTTCCTGGTTAGGTGTTCTGTAGACCCCTACCATTACATCACTCTCGTTTTTTGCGCATTTTATGCTTACCGGGAGGAGACAGGCTTGTTGAAAGTTATTTCCATCTTAACCTCAGTCCAACTGTGTACATTTTTAATATAAGGCAACACCTGCTCCTTTTTTCCCTGCCTGTCCTTCCTGAGCAAGCTCTACCCTTATATTCCAATATTCCAGTATTATCCCACTAAGTTTCTGTGAGGACAACTGCGTCAATTATTTTTTTTAATTAACATTTCAAATTCTTCCTGCTTATTCCCCATAATTATCACATTAGTATACAGACATTTAACATAGTGATTTGATTTTCTCTCTATGTTCTCTCTTGCCTCTCCCTTATCCCTGCTATAATGGCCCATTCTCCCCTCAGACACTGACCTTTCTCTCAGGTCTCCATGTTTTTGGGTTTTCTGTGGGCTTTTGTCTCCTGCCCCTGTCAAATCTAGTTTAAAGCCTTCCTCACTAGGATACAGACTGACTAACCAAATATGCTCTTTCCCTTCCTTGATAGGTGGACCCCATCTCTGCTTAGCAGTTCTTCTTCCCGGACAGCATCCCATATTCAAGGAAGCTGAAGCCCTCCTGGAGACACCCTCCTCGGAGCCAGGCATTCACCTCCAAGATGCACCGGTCTATGCCTGGGCCTTACCCTTGACCCGAAGGATTCAAGAGAACACCTGCACCCCAACTCCTTCACCCTTACTCCCAGAGCCCTGATCTGCTCAGGGCCATACCTCACAGTATCATTAGTGCCCACATGGATGAGTAGCATGGGGTAGTAGACAGACGGAAGGATAATCCTTGAAATCCCTCCATAATATCTCAGATACGGACACCTGGCAGGCAGCATAGCTTCTGGGATGCCATGTTACACCAACAGATGAGTGTCTCAATCCCTCTCAGAAGAGAGTCACAAACCACAACTACCCTACGTTTCCTCTTGGAAGTGGAGGCTGTGATCCTCCTAGTCTTGGGGGAGTTGATGACTTCGCCTCCTCCACCTTTGTGTGTTCAAAGCCATGGCTGCTCACTTAAGTGGAAAAATATATATTTTACTTCTGCTAGGCTGACAGAGCTAAAACAGTTCAGAGAAAGTGTGCTAGATATTATTTATCCCTGGATCAGAATTGTTACTAAGTTCCAATCAGTTACATCTGGGCATGGGGTTGCATAGGTACTTCAATTATGATTATAACATGACAAGGAAAGTATCCCCCTTTGCTCTCATATCCCAGGTTGAATTGCCAGGGGGGAAAAATAATTTCTTGAGTCACTAAGAAACAAATATTATTTATTATTTGTATCCCCATCCCCCTCAGAAGAGAGTCACCAACCAAGACATGGACCAGGACCCCATTGTGCTGGGGGCTATACAAACACAGAACAAAGGAACCCCACCATTCCCCAATTTGTGTCACTTTTCTGAGCAGAGCCACACTTCAGCAGTCTGTAAATGTGGTTTAAATATTTGTTCTATTCCCCCACTCCCCATTGTGAAGAAAGCTTGTTACAAAGTTGTGTCACCTAAATATAAGCCCAATATCCCAAGAGTACAAGATTTATTATTTTCAAATATCTCTAGTTTTCTATAAAGTAAAGCATCATTTTCTACCAGCCCTCTTCTAAGGCTCTTATAAATGCAAGGCTCCATTTACAATTCATTAATTTTTACTTCCACCTTATTATCAGAAGGGAAAGAAGAAATGTCTGAGTGCAAATTGGTGCCTGACAAAATTATAGAAATATTTTTTAGAAACCTTAATCTGCAGAATTATAAAAGCACACTTGCATTACAATCATCCCCTCAGACATTTCAGTGTTTACTAGGTGAATTAGCCTAGCCTGAATCTTGTTTTAACTGCAGTTTCGGTAAATGAACTGTGATATAACATTTCCCATATTACTATGAATACACATTGGGAATTACTTTACTCATGATTGCCCTTATGTTGTGATTTACAATCTCAGGAGGCAACTATGTTTAGAGTTTATCATCATGGTTCTTTTTTTAAAGAAGAGACAGAAAGGAAGGCAACACACTTACCCAATTAACTTGTTTTATATTGTGCACCTATTATGTTTCTAAGCACATAATCCTAAATTCAGGCATATAACAATGGATCTCAACTGTAAAGAGTCAGCAGTTACAGTACAAGTGACAGGGATCGTCCTCACTGATCAACCTCACCAAGAAAATCCTGTGTAATTAGCTGTGCTTTGCCATGTTCCCAAAAGAACGACAGACTGCAGTTCTGTTGGACCAAAGGAGAAGTAAACTCCAGAGCTGATGTGTCTGCAGAGTTGAGGTCCTGTTCCCAGTCCCAAAATGTTGAAATAACCTATGGCTTGTCAGTTTCAGGGTCCCCGCTGATTTCAGCGATCAGATTTAAACATGAGGGAAAAGGTACTACTGTATCTCAGACAGAACCCTAATGACAAATGGGCTCTATAGGTTTAAACCCATACCTGAATTGGATTCAGAAATTAATTCAAAGGCACTGCTGTCAATTAATCACAGGTCCCACATGTTCAATGAGATTCTCTTGTGAGCAAGGAAACTGTTGCATTCTGGACTAATTGGAGTTCCTGAATAGTTCTGAAGTATAGCCCCCAACAGAGCACGCTGAAGTATTCCACTCTGAAGGTAACAGAGGCAGATAGCGCTGCTGTGAGGGGAAAAGGGACCTTTTGCCACTGCAACTATGGCCCCACAAGGTTCCCAAAGGAGAACTTTACTAACATAATACTTTAACTGAAGGGACTGGTATCACACCTGCCATTTCCATGGCTTGTTTCCATCAGATAACCAATGTCACCTCTTAATTTTATTGATCTTCAGCCATTTTGCTCCAAACCACAATCTCACGCAGATGCGTAGAACTGGATATACATTGCATATACATTCAGGATTGTTTTGTACTCTAGTAAAGAGCATGTTCCATTCAGAACACTTCAGCTGGAAAGATATCCCTAAAACTAACGCACAAGCCACATCCTACTAGTTTTCTGTGTTTATGGCCACAGCTCAGTCAGACTCAGAACACTTTCCTCCTCTACCCCCCCATGTGCAGGTTATGCAAGTCCACCTGGAACCCTGCTCATCTCTAGACAACATAGGCCCAACCCTGTGGGCCAGCTGTTAAGTTACAAGCAGTAACAAACCTTTAGCATTTTACAGACCCTGCCCCCTTTTACTCAGTCCTCACAGTATAGGGACCCCTATGCTAGCATGAGCAGGGAGATTACAGGTTTCCCACAATGGCTACTTTCTGCGTAAGTATTCATTATCAGAGGTGTCATGTGCTCTGCAGTGTAGAGGATTAACAAATCTACCACAGTGATGGTAATCTTTTTCACAAGGTCATAAAGCACTTCTTCCTGTTCAGAGTGAAGGGCTCTCCCCCGTATAGCACCACTGACATTAATGTATCATGTTAGATCATTTCCTTATTCGACTGCTCAGAATTACCCTCCATAAGGACGTTCAGTAATGCAAAGTCAGGCCCACAATAATGTAAATTTACAGATCACCTGAAGCTATTCTTAATAAGTAAGATGACTTACTTTAGTACACATGCAGAGGAGTTCAATGAGATTCTTAATGTGGTTAGTATTAGGTTTTTCAATGGGGTTGAAGAAAGGCTATGGGATATAGAACTGCTGTTTGATCTCAGTTTGAACCAGAAGCCTTTAATGAAAGGAACAGATTTGTTTCATCCAAAACTGGCACATCAGAAGCACTGCATTCAATTCAGCATACTGATTGTTAATATCTGCTGACATCTAGGCTACTGAACTGTTATTTCTTATTGCAACAGAAACCCTCACTGCAGCATTTAATTGAATTTGTAACCAGTTACTGGCATAGTTTGGATCCATACACGTTTAATACTGGTAGACAACGTTTCATCCCAGCACAGAGTTTAGGCTGCTGCATAATTGTCTTTCTATAAATGCCTTGTTAGAGGAGAAAGAGAGGTGTGTGTGTGTGAGGGGGGGGGGGAAGGGGAGGGTGTTTGAAGAGAGTTGTATGATGGAGGGGATCAGTTAACCATGCCTGTGTCAATGGTTTGACCAGCCCTCTTTCCTCCTAGCTCTCTGCCCATCTGATCCCAGAATGCACTTCTCATACATCAGAGTTTAAGGCCAGAAGGAGCCATGAGATCATCTCTAGTCTAATGTCCTGCATATCACAGGCCATTATATTTCACCCAGATACCCCTATATTGAGCCCAATGATTTCAGTTAGACTAAAGCATTTCAGTGATCAGAAGACTAAACTATTGTGTACCACAGGCAGAGAGGCCAGAGGCCCCTGCCATGGCAGGGAATAGATTAGGACAAATATGCCCAGATGACCCTAGCAGGTGGAGCTGCATTTCATGCTGCAAAGGAAGGCAAAAGCCCACGAGGTCCCTGCCAGTCTGAACAGGGTGGAAACTTCCTTCCCGACCCCACATCTAGAGCTCAGTCTGAGGCCAGGCATCTAAGAAAGAGGATTCACTGTGCCAACTCAGAACATTAGTTCACCCTCAGCACCCAGTCCAGTGCCTGTCTCTAGCTGTGGCTAATCTCTGGTGCTTCAGAGGAAGGTGGAAAATCTTCCCCCTCCCCACAATATATCTGTGTCCATCCTAAACCCAGCAGAAGTCCTGAAATATGAGAGTTAATTATAGACATTGTTTTAGTGCACAGTTGCAGGTGTTGAGAGCAATACAGAGCTTCCTGTTCTCCCCATGTCCCATGAAAGGAGGGCATGAACAGGGAGATTCAGTTTCCAAGGCCAGAAGGGAGACCAACATGACTATGGAGCCTGCCCCTCCCACCCCCACTCACTGTAGAATTTCTCCCAGAGCTAGATTAAGCATGCTTTATGGAACGATATCTAATCTTGTTTTAAAGACTCCAAGGGATGGTGAGTCCACCACTTTTCCTGGTAAACCATTCCGATATTTAATTATCTCCCCCCCCCACCACACACAAGGAAATTGCATCTTATTTCAAAGCTCAATTTGTCTAACTCAGGGACATGTGCAGGGAAGGCAAGCAGGGGTACCCCCTTCCCCCACAATAATCACCAGAGGCACAGAACTTCTCCAGCCCCAGAGATTGAACTCCTGCTAGGGCAGAGTGGAGGGAGGAGAGGGGAGGCATCAAGCTCCCCACAGGGCTGTGTGGGGGAGCACAGTGAGCTTCACCATTATTTACCTACTTACATTGTAATCTGTTTGTGGCAGGAACCATGCTTTTGTTCTATGTTTGTATGGTTCCTAGCATAGTGGCACCATGGCCCATGACTGGAACTCCTAGGCACTACCACATTAAAAATACCTCGCTATTATAGCTAGCACTTGACGAGGGAAATCAGTATCATAAGCCCCATTTTACAGATGAGGACACTGAGGCACAGAGCCAAAGGTCACCCAGTAAGCCAATGACAGAATCAGGAATAGAACCCAGGTCTCCTGAGTCCCAGTCCAGCGCTCTGTCCAGAATGAATCAGGCTCACAGTCTATGTGATAAGTCTAAATGCATAAACATGGTTCAGCCACAGTTATGAGGCAGAAAGCCTAATATGCAAACAGTGTCTATTATTACTTTATCAGAAGTGTGTCTCAAGCTGGTAACAGAAACAGTTGCATCTGTACTGTGAGCTGTACCAAAACTTTATATAAATCCATTTTATTTTTCCTGAGGGAGAGCACCTTTCTATCTGTTACTCTAAAAGAACAGGTGTATGGCTGCTTTAGTACTATTTCACTGGAGAAAATGGAAACCTCTAGTTAAAAATGAACTGCAAAGGTTTTATGGAAGCTACTTTATGTTGTGACTTCACTCTGTACAACATTAAGAATATGAGGAAAACACAGAGGCAGCTGGGTTCCAAATAACAAAGTTTACTAACTATATACAAACATATAAGCCTAGCTTAATATATATACTGCTGTTCTCACAGGGCTCTGGTGGCTTCTGCAATATAGAATATAGCCCTCCCAAATTATTTAAAGGGATACTATTCAATTCCTATACACTAGACCAGAGGTCCTCAAACTGTGGCCCGTGGACCAGTGGTCCTCGAGTTCTATTCAGATAATCTGCGGATAGCTCCCTTTAAGGTGCATGCCTGAGCAGCCACACACAAGAGAACAAAGGGCCACTCACCTTATTATGGAGTCATGCAAGCATAGCTCACTAATTAGGTGCCTGGACCCTGGAGAAAACACACATGTAAGGTGAGATGGTGGCCTTGGGTGGGAATAGAGGGTAGGTGGGAGGGGGAAGTGGAGTGAAAAGAGGGAGTGGGGGGAATCTGGAATGCACAGGGCTTCAGCGGCCAAAGAGGTGACTTTCCCCAGCTCCAGGGCTGAGGCTGCCAGGGAGAGATGGCCCTCCTTCCCAGCCCCAGATCAGGGGCTGCCATGGTGGGGGAGTGAGGTGAGACCCCCACATCCTCCTTCCCAGCTTGGGGACTGCCATGGCAGGGGAGAGAGGGCACATCCATCACACTAGAAAGGTCAGACTACTGATATTAAAATATGAGTTGTGTGCTTTTATTTGTAGAACAAAAACCAATTATTAAGGATTTTTTACATAGTGCTTGTATCCAAAGTGCTTTACAATAGTTTGCTAAAGGTACAAACAACATTTGGAAAGATCATTAAGTGGTCCGCCGAGACACTCAGCAATTTTCAAGTGGTCTGTAAAAAAAAAAAACAGGAGAACCACTGCACTAGACTTTATAATAAGATTCCAAGAAAGATGGGAGGCATATGCGGCTGCTAGTTCTGTATTTTAACAAAGTTATTTTTTTAAATTCCTGAAATATCCTTCTGATAGCAAATGGCATCACAACTCCCACAAAAGGGATAAAGGGGTTTACAACTTAATGGCTCTTTCAGGACTTGGCTTATAGTGTTTGTTGTTGCACTGTGGCCATCTATTTCACAAACTTATTTCCAGGAGACTAAATGTCTGAATGTTTATTAAAAGACAATTAATGCTCATTACAGCCCTGTGCTTGCTTATACACACACACACACACACACACACAATTTGAAGCATGTGAGCAGTGTCCCACAAAAGCCAATGGAACTGCTTTCTTGCTTGAAGTTGCGCACGTGTGTAAGGCCACATGCATCTACGCTAGGGGGGCTATGCAAGCATAACCCTGTAGTGTAGATGCAGTCTATGTCAATGGAGGGGGCTTTTCCCATCAGTGTAGGAGCACCACCTCCCCAAGAAATGACAGCTAGCTTAATGGATGTATTCTTCTACCAACCTAGCTGCGGCAAAACTGGGGATTAACTCAACAGAGCTATTTCATTCCGGCATCTGGATTTTTCACACCCTGGAGCCACTTGGCTATATCTATCTACATTCTAAATGCAGACCCAGTCTAGGGAAGATCAGGGCCTAACATTTTTATTCTTTTTGACTTGCATAAGACTTCTAGAGAATCTTGTTAAAATGCTTTGTCATTCACTTCAAACATTATTCATTATCTGCAGTCTATTTTCAAGCACTTAGGAAGCATCTTTTCCTGGCTTTCTGAGACACTGCGATCTATTGACCAGAGGGAAGCTTTACTTTCTAAAAGACTATAATGATCTTTGGTATTTTTTGATGGGTATGAGAGAGAGGGAGGTTTTTCTCCTCTTTGTTCTAAGTGAATATTACACATTCATTTCAGCTTAATGGCCAGGGTGAAGGTCCCAAGGAATATAAAGTTCCTCTTCTCTAGCAGATTTAGACGTTTAGTACCAATGATTTCCATGCAACAACTCCAAGTGGAACAGCTTTATATAATCTCCAGGCTTCGAAGAGCTTCTTGCACTTACTCTGAGCCTTTTGTGAGAAACTTAGGAAGTTTTAGTGCATCAATGAACAGTTAACATCTGTGGCTTCCTACTGAGTTGTTGGGTTTAAATCAATTAGTGGTAACTGGGACTGTTTGCAATGGGCTTTCATGCAGAACAAGCATATGCTGGAATTTTAAATTAAATATTTAATCTCCTGCAGAAAAAGTCCAAAGGTCATTCTTTTTTTCTTGTGATTTTGACTCTGTCCCATACTGCTAACCTGATTATTGAGTCACTGATGCTTTGTTCTTGGTAGAATCTATTTCTAGTCTTAAACAAATCCTTGAACTAATCATAGTTTGGAGGAGCAAGTGAATGATTTTTCTTTTTTGTTTTTATGCTTTGGATTTCTCAACATCATACTGTTTGTACTCACCGAGAAACACCTGAACCAGAATTAATTAAATGTAAAGAAAGTACATCTCATTCTGTGTGGACTAAGCTGTAGAATTTTCTCATACATATTAAGGTAATAAATCAACCACATCAAATCACACCCCACTGTGCTATCTGCTATTTTCATAGCGGACCATAAAACTGCTAGCAGTAGCAAGCAAGCACTATAAAGCAAGCAGTAGGGAAGAAAACAAAGTAGAATTACATGGTGTTGTTCTCAGTAAAATCGCTGAATTTTCAATACTATTGCAGTTCCAGGCAGAAGAGTTAGCTGAAAGAAGATGGGGTGTGACTTCCTGAGGAGTCAGAGAGCTAGGATTCCCTTTTCTAATCACCAGGATGGACACAGGGCTAGTAAAAAGTCCACAAGTGCTAAATAGAGTCATTTCACCCATTTTGCAGTTTATTCCATGGATCAGGAAATATAGCATTTAAAGTGATGGATATCATACCACATATGACTTTTATAGCGTCAACAAAATACGTAATGATGTGGTTTCATATACAATTCTTACTAGCTTTTAATGCAGTGAGACAATCAGGACTCCCCAGGGAACAGAAGGTTTAACCCTCAAAAATTAGCAGTTAAACCAACTGATTGCATGCAGTATTGTTGTACTATAAAAGTATATTGAGTAAGGTCTTTTATGAAAGCTCTTAAGGTTCTGAACTTTATAGTCATTGCAAGATATGTATAAAGACCATGGTTATGCATTTATGTATACAGAAATCAGGACTCAAACTTCAGCCCCACCTCACAGAGAAGAGGGTGGTGAGCAGTTAAGCAGGGAACAGCACCTCTCAATTTAGGTGTTTACACAAAACTGGCTTCAAATAACAATCCACTGTACAGCAAGAGAAAAAGGGAATGATGGACCATTATAATTAATGAGAAGACATTGGGGAAATTCCCTCTTGACAAGATTGAGAAATCCCCAGCTATCAGAATAACCATGAGTCAACATGCTCTGAGAAAAAAGAAAAAAAAGATACTTGAAATGGAGGTCTGTCATCTAGAAAGTGAGGGATAGCCTCTAGGTAGGAAGTAGCCTGTGAAGGCTGGATTACCCCCCCTCCCCCAGCCACACACACAGTTAAGAGGTGCACCGGTAAAATGTTAAAAGACACTAGATAATTTGTATTAGAAAACATTTTTTTCTAATATGAAAGCATAAAGCCAGAGTTTATGTTTATTTTCCATGTAATTTGTATCTTTGAATCTGTGGGGTTTTCTAATAAAACAGTGTTTATTGGAAAAAAATATTTTTATCCCAGGCAGGTCTGATGAGCAAAGCGTATGGAGTGCATATGCCTGTGACAAGGTGCTCTACTCACCACTAGAATGGCACCTCCTCCGGGCCATTCTGAGGGAGAAGTGGCACAAGGTCAACACCCCTTCCCACAGCTGCACACTTTCTCTCCACATCTGTCTCTGCAGCTCCTCTCACTCCACAAGCTGCTGTCACCTCTTCATGACACAGTCCTCTGGCCAGCTGATTACAGTATATACATTTTCTCCTTCCAGGGTATCAGAGTCTCTCTCCAGAAAACTTAGGCTCTTCCATTCACTGCCTCATGGTGCCATCCCCTTAGTGGCTGGCAGGTGAACCCAGGGACCCTCTAGCTGGCAACCAAGGTCTGTTCCCTCCTCAACCTTACTATCTCTCCCTGAGCCATTTCCTTACCATCTAGCATTCCCTTCTCCTGGGGTTGCCAGCTTCCTAACTCCTACCTCCCAGAGAGTATCTGAAGCTATATGTTTCTGCAGACCCAAACACACCTCCCATCTCACTGGGGAGAACTACAGACTTTCCCAGCACCCTTGCCCCCTTGATGCCAGTTTCCTTTATAGCCACAGTCAGCTACTTCCTCCTCAGCTGGACTCCCTCACTCTGTCAGAGGATTACTTAACCACTTGCTTCCCCTCAGCTGTGGTCTGTCAGGTTAATTAGCTCCCTTCCAGTCTGCATTAACCTTTCCAGGGCATATGTGGAGTAAACACCCCTCACAATGCCAAAGTGAGCTGGTAACTGGGAAGGTGGTTTTACACCTTTAGGGATGATGAACCACAGAGGAATAGTCTGAGTTTCTGGTAATTAAAAATGCAGGGAGGACAGATTGGGGAGACTCAAGACTGAAAGGGCTGTTTGTGTCATCTTGCAAGCAGGGCCGGTGCAACCATTTAAGCGGACTAGGCGGTTGCCTAGGGAGCTGAGATTTGGGGGTGCCAAAAAGTGCCCCCCAATTTTTTTTAAATGGTTGAACAGCCGCTGCTTCTGGGACAGAGAGGGAGTCTGAGCTGCAGGCGGCAGCCGGCAGCCCAGAGTATCCCCTGGGTCAGCGTGCCGCCGTGGCAGCCAGCAGTCCAGGGGGTCCCCTGGGTCAGGGCGCCGCCGCGACTGCCCAGAGGTTCGGGCTGCCGGCAGCATGGTGACCCAGGGGAATCCCTGGGCTACCAGCAGAGGCTCAGAAATCAGAATCCCTTTCCCTCCCAGAGCAGGGGCTCCAGCCTATGCAATTTTTCTCATTGCCAGCGGCGACGCCGGCAGCTGGACAGAGCTGTGCAGCTCTGCTTAGGGCACGTGGTAGGAGCCCTGCGACGGCACGACACAAGGGCTTCTGGAGGAAAGCAGCGGTTGCCCCCTGGCTCAGCCTCCACATCAGCCCCAGTGAGGGGCACGGAGAAGAAAAGAGCCTCAGCGGTGGTCTGGTGGAGTGGAGGAAGAAAGAGGACCCTGACGCTCACATGCTGGGCAAGGTAAGCAAGTGCTTCCCCACAGCTCGGCCTCAGGCGCCTGTGCTCCTGCCCCCTTGGTCCTTGGCTGGTCCCTGCTCCTGCTCCCCTTGTGTGTGGGCGGCTGGAGAGAACAGCAGCCTGCAGAGCTGAGCTGCCCCAGTGCCCCCAGGCACCTCCCTTGACCCCATCCCCCCCACAGCCCTGAGCCCAGCCCCTGTGAGCTGGGCACCTCTGAACCCAGAGCCCAGCTCCCCACCCAGCCCTGGGCAACAGCAGCACCACCCCCAGGCAGTGACAGCCCATTGGTACCAACCATCACAATCACCCATCGTCTGACCATTACAGCTTTTAATGTTTTTAAATAATGTATTTAGTGTATTTTCAAATTATTACAAGTTAATTTTTGAATGTATTTCACTAGTTATTTTTTACATTTCCTAATACATGTTACTATAGTATTGCAAATGTTTTATGGAAGGGGCCCCCAATTTTGCTTTGCCCAAGGCCCCCTGAATCCTCTGGGCAGCCTGTCTGAGTTTTAAGCCCTGCTGCTGTGTTTTGCCTGCAACAGGCAGGCCTAAGCCTGTGAGTGACCCCCATAGCAGCTGCCTGAAGAAGTGCTTGGGGGAATCATGCAGAAGGAGCGTGATATTTGTTTGAGTTCTCTCCTCATGGAGGCTGTGCTCCACTTGGTGCAGGACAGCAGTCTCAGCAGGACTCTAGGCCCAGCACCTTGCCTCACTTTGTAGACTTGTACTGCACCCATCACCGGGCTCAGTCTGGCACCATTACCCCTCATCGGTGCCCAAGAAGCAGTCAAAAAAGTTGGATGGACTGATTAGGTTAGTTGTGCTGTTGTTTGGCCAGTGTAGAGACCACTGAATACATAATATTCCACTATGATGTTCTGTCCTGAGCACAATTGGCATGTTATGAGGTAGTGCCTGTGAGGGACAGGTGTCTGTTTATGTCATCCAGCCATCATGTCTTAGGTCTTCTGGGGGGGGAGCTTTTCCATCCTGCTTTCATTGGATCAAAGTCAAAGATTATTTTCACAGAGAAGTTAGTAGGCATTTAGAGCAGATGAACATACCACCACAGAGAGCACTTGGCAACCATTTGAGTGTGTGTGACCTATTTAGTTAGAAAATGGAATTTTTCATTCAAATTGAGTTTGTACCATTTGATGTTTTTAATCATTTGGAGGTGCATGCCTAGTTAGGCAGAATGGGTTCCGCAGCACTCCCAGTCAGATTTTGATATGAAGGAAGGACATATACGTGACTAAAAAAGCTGTATTTCTGATTACAATCAACATTGCTTAATTTTAAGGGAAAGTCATCTTGATCTTTTAATCAATATTTACGTCAAACAGTTGATGAAATTCAAATAGTTAATTATAGTAAGTGACATGCATTCTCTAGCCTTTACTTTTAATAGTGAACAAGAAAAAGGACTAATAGGAATACAATTTCATTTTTTTTCGTTTACAGTTGATGCAGCCTTATGGCAGATAAAAAAAAAGGGTCTGGGGCACAATCTCGTAAGCGGAAGGCTGATAAGCAAAAAGAAGAAAGAAAGCAAGAAGGTTCATTTCTGAAATATCTCCATCCACTGGCCAAAGATGAAGGTAGTTCAATGTCAAAGGATCAAGCAGAGGTGGAGGTGGGAGTTTCACAAGCTGAAGAAGAGTTTGAAGAACATAATCTGAATATTGAAGACGAATCAAATGAGACACGCGAGGATCAAAACTTGGAAGACTGTGAAAGTGAAAATGTCACTCGTTTGAATTTGAGCTTTAATGATCCTGCTACTTGGGCCAAATGTGATGATCAAGTCCGACAAATTCTGGTGGAACATGGGCCAGAACAAGTTCAGCAGTTCGATTTTCCCAAAGATAGTAAGCAAAGAAAATTCTCGACAATTCATTACAAACATAGACTTGTTAATGGAGAAGAAATGCACCGTCAATGGCTGCAGTATTCCACATCAAGTGATTCTGTCTTTTGCTTCTGCTGCAAGTTGTTTAGCAGTAGTACTATTGGCATATCATCTCTATCTGAAAAAGGCTCAAGGGATTGGAAAAACATGTCTGCAATTCTTTCACGGCACGAGAAAAGCAGTGAACATTTGATGAATGTTCAGACATGGAAGGAACTTGAACTGCGATTGAAATACAAGAGAACAATTGATGAAGAACATTTGCGCTTGATTAAGCAAGAAGAAAAGTATTGGCTGCAAATACTAAAACGTCTGACTGCTTTGGTCAGAGTTCTTGGTGTGCAAAACCTGGCCTTTCGGGGAACACATGAAAAACTGCACACTTCTGGTAATGGGAATTTCCTCAAATTTGTCGAATATCTATCTTCGTTTGACCCACTTATGGATGAGCATCTTCGCAGGATTAAGGACCAGCAGATGCATGTACATTACCTAGGGAAAGACATACAGAATGAGCTTATTCAGCTTCTATCCAATGCCATCAAACAAAAAATCCTAGCATCTGCTCGTGCTGCAAAATACTTTTCAATCATTCTAGATTGTACACCAGATGCAGGCCACGTTGAACAAATGACCATGATCATTCGCTTTGTGGATAGGCTTACTTTAGAGACTGAGAATGAGACTGAATCAGTATGCTTAAAGGAACACTTCTTGGGATTTGTGTCGCTTACGGAGACAACTGGAGCTGGTATGACAGAAACTATTCTTCACCAGTTAGATGTCACTGCCTATAGAAAACTTGCGTGGTCAAGGCTACGACAATGGGAGCAATATGAAAGGGAAAGAAAATGGTGTCCAGCGAAGAATTGTGGATATTAATCCACGAGCCTTTTTCGTTCCTTGCAGTGCACATTCATTGAATTTGGTTGTTAATGATGCTGCAAAGTGTTGCTTGGAGGCAACTACCTTCTTTGAATTAGTTCAACGTGTGTATGTGTATTTCTCAGCTTCTACACATCGCTGGGAAGTTCTAACACACCACGTATCTAATCTCACAGTTAAACCATTGAGTGAAACAAGATGGGAAAGTCGAATTGATGCCTTGAAACCTCTTCGCTATCAGCTTGGTGACATCTATGATGCTCTGGTAGACATCTATGAAGACACTACTCTGACAGGATCATCTGGCAATACATCACGAGTTGATGCAAAGGGCTCTTACAAAAGCCATTTCTAGTTTCAAGTTTCTTGTTTCTCTTGTTTTGTGGTATGACATATTGTTTGAGATCAACATAACTAGCAAACAACTTCAGGCAATAGAATTTGATATATGTGATGCCATTAATCAACTTGGAGAAACCAAGAAGTTTCTTGTGGGCTGCAGAAGTGACGCAGCCTTTGAGAAAACATTGGTAGATGCAGGTGAACTTGCGGAGGAGTTGGATGTACCGGCACTTTTTGAAACAGATCCAATCCGTATTAGAAAGAAGAGGAAGCAGTTCACATATGAAGCAGATGACGAACCTATTTATGATCCGAAAGGAAAATTCAAAGTGAACTTTTACTTTGCAGTCATTGACACAGCAATACATTCAGTTGAAGAAAGATTCACATTGATGCAGCAAATTAGTTCAGTATTTGGCTTCATATATGATGTTTGCAAAATAAAACACCAAAGCAAATTATGGAACATTGCTTGAATCTGGAGAAAGCTTTGCAACATGGTGAATCCAAAGATATTGATGCCTTTGACTGTGCAGTGAATTGCAAGGTATTGCAAGACGAGTCCAGAGGAGTTCATCTCCGCAAGATGTATTGAACTTCATATGGGAAAATAAGCTGACAGATAGTGTCCCTAACACAGTTATTGCTCTTCGCATCCTCTTGACCCTCCCAGTTTCTGTGGCCAGTGGTGAGCGAAGCTTCTCGAAGCTCAAGTTGATAAAAACATACATGCGAACATCAATGTTGCAACAAAGACTTGTTGAGCTATCTACCTTGTCAACAGAACATGACATTGCTCACAGCATTGACTTGGAGGAACTTGTTTCTAAATTTGCTAAACTTAAAGTGCGGAAACATACATTCTAAATTATAACATGTTACTCTGTGACCGTGTATTGTATATAATGTATGTGATTTTTTTGGGGAGAGGGGCACAAGATGGAAGTTTCACCTAGGGCGCAAAATATCCTTGCACCGGCCCTGCTTGCAAGGAGTAACTAGGCTGCTGAGAGCCAAGGTAAGACCTTACGCGTGTGGACTGGCTACTGCTATCAGGAATCTTAACCATAGCTGCATGACACCAAAGCACCCCAAAGTAAAAGCGCAGGTGGTAACAGAACCCTTTATCTATCTAGGTCAGCAGTGCTCAGCCCATGGACCACATGCAGCCCAATTAGCACACAGCTGTGTGCAAAAGACCAGCCTGCATAGTGGGGTCTGGGCTGTCCCCCTGCTCTGCATGGCATGGCAGGGCAGGGTCTGAGTCTGGGTCTGGTCAGGGCTGCTGCCTCACATCCTGCGTCCAGCTGGCCCCACAGGGTCTGGGGCTCTCGGCCAGTCTCGTGGGGTTGGGGATCTGGGGCTTCTGCCCAGCCCCACTAGCTCTGGGGCAGCCAGTTGGCCCAGGGCAGCAGGGGTCCAGGGCAGCTGTATGGGGGGGCCTGGGGCAGCCAGCTGTCTCTGCATGGCAGGGATCCATCGCAGGCAGCCCGCTGGCCCCACAGGGTTGGGATCTGGGCTGCCACTACCCTGCCACTTGGCCCCTGTGGCCCAGGTAACATATTGTGGGCCACATATGCAGCCCAAAATGATAAATAAGTTGAGAACCACTGATCTAGGTGATGTCACAGCAGGTCATCCTAGAATGCACTAATTTATGGCTCCTCTATTTGGGTCAATGTGATCATCCTAAATTCTTGCCAGTGAAAACTGAATACCATACCATTATATATTCTTTTTCCAAATACATGTATATTGTATGCTTCTCCCTATGTTTATTTCTGTTGGTTCACCTCGCAACATGGATATACATGTCTGCAATCACACATAAAAACATAGAAAGCTCAGTATCGTTCTCGGCATGCAGTGTATAGGTATAAGATTTCAGAGTGGTAGCCACGTTAGTCTATATCAGCAAAAAGAATGAGAAGTACTGGTGGTACCAACAAAAAACCTTCAAAACAGACTCCAACAAGAAACTGCAGAATTGGAATTAATTTGCAAACTGGACACCATTAAATTAGGCTTGAATAAAGACTGGGAGTGGATGGGTCATTACACAAAGTAAAACCTATTTACCCATGATAATTTTTCTCCTACTGTTACTCAGGTCTTCTTGTCAACTGTTGGAAATAGGCCATTACCTATTGTGATTACCACTACAAAAGTTTTTTTTTCTCCTGCTGATAATATCCCACCTTATCTGATTACTCTTGTTATAGTTGGTATGGCAACACTCAGCAACAGATCACAACTTCCATCCTGTCGTGTTTCTCAGCAAGAAACTGTCTGAGAGGAAAAGTCACTGGTCAGTCAGTGAAAAGGAATGCTATGCCATTGTGTACGCCCTGGAAAAGCTACGCCCATATGTTTGGGGACGGCGGTTCCAACTACAAACTGACCATGCTGCACTAAAGTGGCTTCATACTGCCAAGGGGAACAATAAGAAACTTCTTCGTTGGAGTTTAGCTCTCCAAGATTTTGATTTTGAAATTCAACACATCACAGGAGCTTCTAACAAAGTTGCTGATGCACTCTCCCGTGAGAGTTTCCCAGAATTCAGTAGTTAAAAAGTGTTCTTAAAATGTAGAAGTCTGTTAGTTATATACTTAGTGGTATATGTAAAGGTGCATGTGTTGTATTAATCTGTTTATTTTCAAGTTCTAGAAGGAAATCGCCGCCAGTGAGCTTCCCCACTGTCTGCAATTTGGGGGGCGTGTCATAAACAGATAGTTAAGGGTTAATGTCTCTTTCACCTGAAGCACCTGACCAGAGGACCAATCAGGAAACCGGATTTTTTCAACTCTGGGTGGAGGGAAGTTTGTGTCTGAGTCTTTGTTTTCTGTCTGCCTGCTTTCTCTGAGCTTTGGAGAAGTAGTTTCTACTTTCTAGTCTTCTGTTTCTAAGTGTAAGGACAAAGAGATCAGATAGTAAGTTATATGGTTTCTTTTCTTTGGTATTTGCATGAATATAAGTGCTGGAGTGCTTTGATTTGTATTCTTTTTGAATAAGGCTGTTTATTCAATATTCTTTTAAGCAATTAACCCTGTATTTTGTCACCTTGATACAGAGAGACCATTTGTATGTATTTTTCCTTTCTTTTTTATATAAAGCTTTCTTTTAAGACCTGTTGAAGTTTTCTTTACTGGGAAATTTCAGGGAAATTGAGTCTGTACTCACCAGGGAATTGGTGGGAGGAAGAATTCAGGGGGAGATCTGTGTGTTGGATTTGCTAGCCTGATTTTGCATTCGCTCTGGGGGAATAGGAAAGTGCTTTTGGTTTCCAGGACTGGGAACAGAGAGGGGGAGTCACTCTGTGTAGTTTCACAGAGCTTGTGTCTGTGTATCTCTCCAGGAGCACCTGGAGGGGGGAAGGGAAAAAGGATTATTTCCCTTTGTTGTGAGACTCAAGGGATTTGGGTCTTGGGGTCCCCAGGGAAGGTTTTTCAGGGGGACCAGAGTGCCCCAAAACACTCTAATTTTTTGGGTGGTGGCAGCAAGTACCAGGTCCAAGCTGGTAACTAAGCTTGGAGGTTTTCATGCTAACCCCCATATTTTGGACGCTAAGGTCCAAATCTGGGACTAAGGTTATGACACTTTCTTACAGAGCTTTACTCATCTTATAATGAAAATGGGACAGGCTACAATACTTTTGTCAGCTTCTGGCCAAGTTAGAACTGAATAATCATTGGTGAAAAGATGCAGTGGTGCAGGGAAATTAAGAATCTCCTCAACATTTTTATTTTCGCTGGAGGCAATAACTTATACCTATACAACCCTCCCCCCCACTCAAAAAAAACCGAGAAATACTTGTGGCACCTTAAAGACCAACACATTTATTTGAGCATAAGCTTTCATGTGCTAAAACCCACTTCATCCGATGCATGCAGTGGAAAATACAGCAGGAAGGCATAAATACACAGAGGACATGAAAAAATGAGTGTTGCCATACCAACTATAACAAGAGTAATCAGATAAGGTGGGATATTATCAGCAGGAGAAAAAAAAACTTTTGTAGTGGTAATCACAATAGGTAATGGCCTATTTCCAACAGTTGACAAGAAGACCTGAGTAACAGTAGGAGAAAAATTATCATGGGTAAATAGGTTTTACTTTGTGTAATGACCCATCTGTCAAACCTTTGTCCCAGATTTGGACCTTAGCGTCCAAAATATGGGAGTTAGCATTGAAAACCTCCAAGCTTAGTTACCAGCTTGGACCTGACTGACCAGTGACTTTCCCTCTCAGACAGTTTCTTGCTGAGAAACACGACAGGATGGATGTTGTGATCTGTTGCTTCCTGCATGAGCACTGCTCCTATACCACACTCAGATGCATCTGTGGTTACTAGGAATGGCTTGTCAAAGTCCGGGGCCCTGAGCACAGGGTCAGACATGAGCATCGCCTTAAGCTGGGTAAAGGCCTTTTGACACTCATCAGTCCACTTAACTGCATTTGGCTGGGTCTTTTTGGTCAGGTCGGTCAGTGGGGCAGCGATTTGGCTGTAGTGTGGTACAAATCGCCTGTAGTATCCGGCCAAGCCTAAGAAGGATTGGACCTGCTTCTTGGACCGTGGGACAGGCCACTTTTGGATAGCATCCACCTTGGCCTGTAGGGGGTTTATGGTTCCTCGACCCACCTGGTGCCCCAGGTAAGTCACTCTGTTTTGGCCTATTTGACACTTTTTGGCCTTAACAGTTAGTCCTGCCTGCCTGATGCGCTCAAAGACCTTTTCCAGGTGTAGTAGGTGTTCGGGCCAGGAGTCTGAAAAAATGGCCACATCATCGAGGTAGGCAACTGCAAATTCTCCCAGTCCAGCTAGTAGACCATCTACCAGCCTCTGGAAGGTGGCGGGTGCATTTCGAAGGCCGAAAGGAAGGACATTGAATTCATACACCCCCGAATGGGTGACGAATGCTGACCTCTCCTTGGCAGGTTCAGCTAGCGGTACTTGCCAGTACCCCTTGGTTAAGTCTATTGTAGAGATGAACTGGGCACGTCCCAACTTCTCCAATAGCTCATCGGTACGTGGCATAGGATAGTTGTCTGGACGAGTTACAGCATTTAGCTTACGGTAGTCCACGCAAAAGCGTATTTCCCCATCTGGTTTGGGTACCAGAACCACTGGAGATGCCCATGCACTGGTAGATGGGTGGATTATACCCATCTGTAGCATGTTCTGGATCTCCCGTTCTATAGCAGCTTGGGCATGAGGAGACACCCGGTAGGGTGGGGTTCTGATTGGGTGAGCATTACCTGTATCAATGGAGTGGTATGCCCGTTCAGTCCGTCCTGGGGTGGCTGAGAACAATGGGGCGAAGCTAGTGAACAGCTCCTTGATTTGTTGCCGCTGCAGACGTTCCAGGGTGGTTGAGAGGTTCACCTCTTCCACGCCACCGTCTTTTTTCCCGTCGTAGAAGACACCGTCAGGCCACTCAGCATCATCTCCCTGGACTGTAAACTGACAAACCTGTAAGTCTCTGGAATAGAAAGGCTTGAGAGAATTAACATGGTACACTTTAGGCTTTAGTGAGGAATTGGGAAATGCTATGAGGTAGTTTACAGCTCCCAGGCGCTCTTGGACCGTGAATGGCCCTTCCCATGATGCTTCCATCTTATGGGCCTGTTGCGCCTTCAAGACCATAACCTGGTCTCCTACCTTGAAGGAACGTTCTCTGGCATGTCTGTCATACCAGGCCTTTTGCTCTTCTTGAGCATCCTTTAGGTTCTCTCTAGCAAGGGCTAAAGAGTGTCGGAGGGTGCTTTGTAGGTTGCTTACAAAGTCCAGAATGTTAGTTCCTGGAGAAGGCGTAAACCCCTCCCATTGCTGCTTCACCAACTGTAATGGCCCCTTAACCTCGTGACCATACACAAGTTCAAATGGTGAAAACCCTAAACTGGGATGTGGTACAGCCCTGTAGGCAAACAGCAACTGCTGCAACACTAGGTCCCAATTATTGGAGAATTCGTTGATGAATTTTCGTATCATGGCCCCCAAAGTTCCATTGAACCTTTCCACCAGGCCATTGGTTTGATGGTGGTACGGGGTGGCAACCAAGTGATTCACCCCATGAGTTTCCCACAGTTTTTCCATGGTCCCTGCCAGGAAATTAGACCCTGAATCTGTAAGGATGTCGGAGGGCCAACCTACCCTGGCAAAGATGTCTGTTAGGGCCAGGCACACAGTGTTAGCCCTGGTGTTGCCTAGAGCGACTGCTTCTGGCCATCGGGTAGCAAAGTCCACTAAAGTCAGTACGTACTGCTTTCCTCTGGGCGTCTTTTTTGGGAAAGGACCCAGAATATCCACAGCTACTCGCTGAAATGGGACCTCAATTATGGGGAGTGGCTGGAGAGGGGCCTTGACCTGGTCTTGAGGCTTTCCCACTCTTTGGCATACCTCACAAGACCGGACATACTTGGCAACGTCCTTGCCCATCCCCTCCCAGTGGAAGGACTTCCCCAACCGGTCCTTGGTTCTGTTCACCCCAGCATGGCCACTGGGATGATCATGGGCTAAGCTTAAGAGCTTCCCCCGGTAATTAGTTGGAACCACCAACTGTTTTTGCGGCTGCCATTCTTCCCGGTGTCCACCAGAAAGAATTTCCTTGTATAAAAGTCCTTGGTCTATAACAAACCGGGATCGATTAGAAGAGCTGAGAGGCGGTGGGGTGCTCCGTGCCGCCGCCCAAGCTTTCTGAAGGCTGTCATCTGCTTCCTGCTCAGTCTGGAACTGTTCCCTTGAGGCTGGGGTCACCAGTTCTTCCTCAGATTGTGGACTTCGGCTTGGTCCCTCTGGAAGCGATGTAGGTGATGGGGTTGTTTCCGTTGCTGGTGAACCGCTCTCCGCTGGTGCACCTGAGGGTATTTCAGGCTCTGGCTGAGCCTTTTGGGTATGGCTGTCTGTTGCTTCTGCCAGTTTTGGCTCGCTGGCGCCCTCTGGCGTTGAGTTTGAAGATGGGGTTGCACTTGCTGGTGCTGGTTGCTGTTCCAGTTCCGGGCCTGGGACTGGAGATGCTGTGGCTGTTTCAGTGGTAGGCATGGAATCCGGGTCCACTACCTCTGTCTGGGTCTCTGGTAACACAGACGGGGCCTCTGTGGACGGTTCAGGAACAGAAATGGGTCTGGAAGCTTGCCTGGTTTGGCTACGTGTAACCATTCCCACTCTCTTGGCCCGCCTCACCTGGTTGGCCAAGTCTTCCCCCAGTAGCATGAGGATAGGATAATTGTCATAGACTGCAAAAGTCCACATTCCTGACCAGCCTTTGTACTGGACAGGCAGTTGAGCTGTAGGCAAGTCTACAGCTTGTGACATGAAGGGGTAAATTGTAACTTTGGCCTTTGGGTTGATGAATTTGGGGTCAACGAAGGATTGGTGGATAGCTGACACTTGTGCCCCCGTGTCTCTCCACGCAGTAACCTTCTTTCCGCCCACTCTCAAATTTTCCCTTCGCTCCAAGGGTATTTGAGAGGCATCCGGGCCTGGGGATCTTTGGTGTGATGGTGGTGTAATGAATTGCACTCGCATGGTGTTCTTTGGACAGTTGGCCTTGATATGTCCCAGTTCATTACACTTAAAGCATCTTCCATCTGATGGGTCACTGGGCCGAGGTGAGTTACTGGAGACTGGTGAGGTGGAAGGGTAGGGTATCTGTGGCTTTACTTGGGTGGTATGTGGGGTCTTTGGCTGTCCTCGGTTGTAGGGTTTATGGTCTGTGTGCCCCCTGGGGTAATCGTTCCCCTTGACAGTAGCTTTCTTGCTTTCTGCCAGTTCCATCCATTTGGCTCCAATCTCCCCTGCCTCAGCGAGATCTTTGGGTTTTCCATCTTGTATGTACCGTGTGATGTCTTCAGGAACACCATCCAAGAACTGCTCCATTTGTATGAGGAGGTGCAGTTCTTCCAAGGTTTGAACGTTGTTTCCTGTTATCCAGGCCTCATAGTTTTTTGCAATGTAGGAGGCGTGTTTGGGAAATGACACCTCTGGTTTCCACTTTTGGGTTCTGAAGCGCCGACGGGCATGATCTGGGGTTATCCCCATTCTGTATCTGGCCTTGGTTTGAAAAAGTTTATAGTCATTCATTTGCTGCTTAGGCATTTCAGCTGCCACCTCTGCTAAAGGTCCACTGAGCTGTGACCTCAATTCTACCATGTACTGGTCTTCGGGGATGTTGTACCCAAGACAGGCTCTTTCAAAATTTTCCAAGAAGGCCTCGGTGTCATCACCTGCCTTGTAGGTGGGAAATTTCCTGTGCTGTGGAGCAATAATTGGCGCCGGGTTGTTAGGGTTGGCTGGCACATGCAGCCCAGCTTTTGCCAACTCCAGTTCATGTTTTCTCTGTTTTTCCTTCTCTTCATTCTCTTTTTGTTGTTTTTCCATTTCTTTTTGGTGTTTTTCCATGTCTCGGCGGTGGGCCGCCTCTTCTTCTTCTAGTTTTCTTTTGTGTGCTGCCTCTTTGATTTGTTCTTCTCTTTCTTTCATCTCCATCTCTTTTTGTTTTATTTCCAGTTGTCGCCTGTGTTCAGCTTCTTTGATTTGTTCTTCGGCCTCAATTTTTGCCTTAGAAGTCATGGTTCCTGTTTTCTTGGGTTGGGGTGCCCTCCGGTGTTTATCTTCTGAACTGCAGGCTCTGTTGCCTCCTGGAGTCTGTCTAGCAACAGTGCCTTTAGCTAATCTTTAATGTTAAGTAAACCTGAAAAACCACTTTATTTGCATATATATAGTGCTGGTAATGACTCTCAATGGGAGTGCTATTGTGTGACAAAAGACTCTTAATAGCACCTTAATGATTTCTTGCTTAACATGCAAGCCACAAACTGCCAGAGAGAGCAGAAAAAAAAATTCTCTCTGGTTCCCTTTTAAAACCAAACTGTTTCTCTCTGCTAAAAAGCCCTTAGCAGAGAAAAGAAAAATATAATATTCCTACTGGCTTCTGGATTCTGTCTATATCCCACCCGCTGCTACACCATGTCATAACCTTAGTCCCAGATTTGGACCTTAGCGTCCAAAATATGGGGGTTAGCATGAAAACCTCCAAGCTTAGTTACCAGCTTGGACCTGGTACTTGCTGCCACCACCCAAAAAATTAGAGTGTTTTGGGGCACTCTGGTCCCCCTGAAAAACCTTCCCTGGGGACCCCAAGACCCAAATCCCTTGAGTCTCACAACAAAGGGAAATAATCCTTTTTCCCTTCCCCCCTCCAGGTGCTCCTGGAGAGATACACAGACACAAGCTCTGTGAAACTACACAGAGTGACTCCCCCTCTCTGTTCCCAGTCCTGGAAACCAAAAGCACTTTCCTATTCCCCCAGAGCGAATGCAAAATCAGGCTAGCAAATCCAACACACAGATCTCCCCCTGAATTCTTCCTCCCACCAATTCCCTGGTGAGTACAGACTCAATTTCCCTGAAATTTCCCAGTAAAGAAAACTTCAACAGGTCTTAAAAGAAAGCTTTATATAAAAAAGAAAGGAAAAATACATACAAATGGTCTCTCTGTATCAAGGTGACAAAATACAGGGTTAATTGCTTAAAAGAATATTGAATAAACAGCCTTATTCAAAAAGAATACAAATCAAAGCACTCCAGCACTTATATTCATGCAAATACCAAAGAAAAGAAACCATATAACTTACTATCTGATCTCTTTGTCCTTACACTTAGAAACAGAAGACTAGAAAGTAGAAACTACTTCTCCAAAGCTCAGAGAAAGCAGGCAGACAGAAAACAAAGACTCAGACACAAACTTCCCTCCACCCAGAGTTGAAAAAATCCGGTTTCCTGATTGGTCCTCTGGTCAGGTGCTTCAGGTGAAAGAGACATTAACCCTTAACTATCTGTTTATGACAGAAAGCCAGTAAGAAAAACAGTTAAGACTTACAATGAAAAGAAAGCTAGAGGGATACTGTTGATATAAAAATGGCTATTGCGTACCACAGCTAAAATTGAAAAATGAGCAAAAATCTCTATTTCCATATTATTACATTGACAAAGGACTGGAAGATAAATACCACCATGGTTAGAAAAGGCCAATAACAGTTCAACTGAAAAATAATTTTAAAAATAAGGAATGAAGGGAGACATATCTTCTGTTCCCATCAATAAGCACTTTCATTGCAGGTAGAGAGCCATTTCTCCATAACAAATAGGGTGGTGATAGCATCATCTCCTCTCATAATGAACAGTGTTCTGAGTTGGTTTAGTAACTGTAGCCTGTTTCAGACTCATCAATTTGACTACTTCAAGGTAAGCGTTTAGAGCTGGGTAAATGAATACATATGGATATTAAAGACATCCAGTACCAATACAAAAGAGAATTTTCAACTCAAACATAATCTCAGTGCTAACACAAGACTATGAGATATGGAGCTCTATTAAAATGTTACATAGAAAACTAGATGCTTTCGAAAATTAGTGTTTATGAAAGATTCTGGGCATTGAACGGGGAGACTTTATAATCATCATAGAGATTTGAGAAATTACCAACCAGCAACCCATTTCCACTAGAATTAGAAGGAAGCGCTGGACATATTTGGGGCATGTATGCCAGTGCAGACTCTTATATGAAGTTGTCAAGTGGAAACCAACTTGTGTGAAGAAACGAGGGCACCGAAGAGAAACCTTAAGAAGAACTATTAGCAAGGAGGGCAGAACACTTGATCTCAACACCACAGAGGAGATGGAAGCAGCAGCAACTAATAACAGAGTGGGTTGGAAGAGATTAGTTTCCACCCTGTGTGCCTACATTGGTGTGAGAAGGATGTAATAATAAAAATAATAAATGAATACTGAAAAAAATACCTTTCTAAGAGCATAAGAATGGCCATAGTGGGTCAGACCAATGGCCCATTTAGCCCCATGTCCTGTCTTCCAACAGTGGCCAATGCCACATGATTCAGAGAGAATGGACAGTACAGGGCAATTATCAAGTGACCCATCCCCTGTCATCCATTCCCAGCTTCTTGTAGTTGGAGTTTCAGGGGCACCCAGAACATGGAGTTGGGGTCCGGATCGTCTTAGCTCATATTCACTGATGGACTTATTCTCTGTGAATTTATGTAATTCTTTTTTGAACCCAGTGATAATTTTGACCTTCACATCACCCTCTGGCAATGAGTTCCATTGGCTGACTGTACATTTTTTGAAGTACATACTTATTTTTGTTTTAAGCCTGTTGCCTAATAATTTCATTGAGTGACCCCTGGTGATTGTGTCATGTGAAAGGGGTACATTTCACTTTCTTACTCACTTTCTCCACACATTCATGATTTTACAGTTTCAGCCTTTTTAATCTCTTCTAGTATGGAAGCTGTTCCATACCTTTAATCATTTTTGTTTCCCTTCTCTAAGAGCGCCGCTAGTTTTTTTGGTGCCCTAGGCAGCGGAAGGTCCTGCCCCCGAAATGGCACCCCGACAGAGGCAGCAGAAGGTCCCGCCCCTGAAATACCGACAACGACTGCGGCAGCCAAAGATCTGGCCGCCGCAGTCACTGCCCCCCAAATGTTAGTGCTCTAGGCGACCACCTCAGTCGCCTAATGGGTTGCGCCAGCCCTGCCCTTCTCTGTAGTTTTTTCCAATTCTAATATATGTTTTTTGAGATGAGGCAACCCAATCTGCATACAGCATTCAAGGTGTGGGCATACCATGGATTTATATAGTGGCTCTGTGATAGTTTCTGTCTTATTATTTATCCCTTTCCTAATGTTGCCTAACATTCTGTTCAATTTTTTGACTGCCACTTCACACTGAGTACATTTTTTCAGAGAACTACGACTCAAGATCTCTTTCTTGAGTGATAACAGCTAACTTAGACTCCATCATTTTGTGTCTATGGTTGGGATTATGTTTCTAATGTGCATTACTTTGCAGTTATTGACATTGAATTTCATCAGCGATTTTGTTGCCCATTCACCAAGTTTTATGAGGTAACTCTTCACAATCAGCTTTGTATTTAATAGCTTGAGTAATTTTGTATGGTCAGCAAAGATTGCCATCTCACCTTTTTCCAGACCATTTATGAATATGTTGAATGGAACAAGTCCCAATACAGATCCTTGGGGCCCACACTATTTACCTCTCTCCACTGTGAAAAATTATCATTTATTCCTATCTGTTGTTTCCTATCTTTTAACCTGTTACTGATCCATGAGAAGAAATTCTCTTTTATCCCATGACTTTGGTGAGGAGCCTTTGGTGAGGGATCTTGTCAAAGGCTTTCTGAAAGTCCAGTACACTATATCCACTGGATCACCCTTATCCACATCTTTGTTGACTCTCTCAAAGCATTCTAATAGATTGATGAGGCACAATTTCCCTTTACAAAAGCCATGCTGACTCTTCCCCAACATATTGTGTTCATCTTTGGGTCTGATAATTCTGTTCTTTACTATAGTTTCAATGAATTTACTTAGAACTGCAGTTAGGGTACTGGCCTGTAATTCTCAGGATTGCCTCTGAAGCTTTTCTTTTAAAAAAAAAATCAGCATTGTATTAGCTATCCTCCAATCATCTGGTACAGAAGCTGAGTTAAACAACAGCAGTTAGTAGTTCTGCCTTTTCATATTCAAGTTCCTTCACCAATTTGCCTGCTGTTGAAGTTAGGTTTATCAGCCACGAACTGCCAGGATTGCTCCTGGATCAATCAATCAGCATTACATTAACTATCCTTCTGATACAGAACTTGATTTAAGTGATAGGTTACATACTGCAGTTAGTAATTCTGCAATGTGATATCTGAGTTCCCTCAGAACTCCTGGGTGAATACCATCTGGTTCTGGTGATATTTTACTGTTTAATTTATCATTTGGTTGCAAGACCTTCTCTATTGACATCTAAAATGAATGGCTCAGGTGTGTGAATCTCCCTCACATCCTCTGCAATGAAGACCAATGAAAAGAATTCATTTAGCTTCTTCTTAAGTTTTTCTTTAGCATCTCATCGTCCTGTGGCCCCTACTGATTGTTTGGCAGGCTTCCTGCTTCTGATGTATTTTTTTTTAAAAATTGCTGTTATTTTTTGTGTCTTTTTTTAGTTTCTCTTCCAATTCTTTACTGGCCTGCCCAATTATACTTTGACACTTGACTTAAGAACATAAGAACGTAGGGTGACCAGATGACAAACATGAAATATTGGGATGCAGAGGGGAGCAAAAAAAAAAGCCGGAGAACCCCCTGCTGCCAGGCGGCAGTGGCACAGCCCTGTCTCCACACAATTCTTGGCTCCGACCCCCGATACACTCCCAGATCCCCCATCCCCTCGCTCCCAGGCCCAGTCTTGGCTCCAAGCTGTGCAGCCAAGCCACGCTCCAGGCCCCTCCTGCAGCTCCCAGCTCAGTTGCTCCCAGGCTTCGTTGCACCAGCCCCACAGCAGAGGCTGCTCCACTCCACCCCAACCAGGACACTCACCCCAGGCAGCCCCACTCCGGCCACAGGGAGCTCGGGGACTCCCCCAGGCAGGGGGCAAATCAGGCAGCCAGGCCCGGCCCCTCCCGGAAGGAGCATGTCCACCCCTCGCGTGTCTCTGCCTCCCGCCTGCCCGGGCCCTGCCCGCTCCGTGGCCTCAACATGCTGCCCCGCGGGCTGCAGGGCTGGAGCAGCCTCCATGCTGCACTCCCAGCCCCAGCCATGGCCCGTGCGCAAACCTGGGAGGGAGGAGGAATGCCACATGCTTGGGGAAGAGGCGGGGCCAGGGCGGGGAGTTGGGTAGGTATTCAGTGGGGCAGTGAGGGGTGGGGCTGGGGGTGGTTCCAGGGCAGGGGTTTGGGGAGGGATCCAATGGGGGAAGGAGGGGACAGGGCTGCAGGCGGCTGGGGTGAGAGCCCCTCTGGGCTCCGCCTGTGCACCAAAGCGGAGGGCAAAATTGATTGTTTGTCCAGTGTCCCAACCAAACATTAGTCGGGATGTGGGACAAACAAGCAAATATCAGGACAGTCCCAATAAAATCGGGACGTCTGGTCACCCTGTAAGAATGGCCATACTGGGTCAGACCAAAGGTCCATCCAGCCCATTATCCTGTCTACTGACAGTGGCCAAATCCAGGTGCCCCAGAATGTGTGAACCTAACAGGTAATGATCAAGTGATCTCTCTCCCCTGCCATCCATCTCCACCCTCTGATAAACAGAGGCTAGGGACACCATTCCTTACCCATCCTGGCTAATCGCCCTTAATGGACTTAACCTCCACGAATTTATCTAGTTCTCTTTCAAACCCTGTTATAGTACTAGCCTTCACAACCCTGCCAGCATTTGTGCTCCTTTCCGTTCTCTCGGTAGGATTTGACTTCCAACTTTTCAGAGATGTCTTTTTGTCTCTAACATTTAGTTTGAGCAGCTATTACAGTGTTTTAAAACAAATTCCATGCAGCTCGCAGGTATTTTACTCTTGTGGCTGTTCCTTTTCATTTCTGTTTTACTAGCTTCCTCATTTTTGTGTAGTTTCCCTTTTTGAAGTTAAATGAGACTGTAATGGGGATTTTTGGTATCCCCCTCCCCTTCATGAATGCTAAATTAAATTACATTATGGTTACTATTTCCAGGCAGTTCAGCTATATTCACCTCTTGGACCAGATCCTATGCACTACTTAGGACTAAATCAAGAATTGCTTCTCACCTTGTAGGCTCCAGGAACAGCTGCTACAAGACATAGTCATCTGTGATGTCTAGAAATTTCATCTGTGCATCCGTCCTGAGTTGACATGTTCCCAGTCAATATGGGGATAGTTGAAATCTCCCACTATTATTAAGTTTTCTGATTTTGTAGTCTTTCTGATTTTCCTGAGCATTTCACAATCACTGTCGCTATCCTGGTAGTATATACCTATTGCTATACTATTATTCAAGCATGGAATTTCTATCAAGTACTGTTTGATTCATTTAAGATTTTTTTTACTATATTTGACTATTCTTTCTTTCATATATAGTGCCACTCCCCCATCAGCACCACCTACTTTGTCATTCCTATATATTTTGTACCCTACTGTGACTTTGTCCCATTAATTATCATTGTTCCACCAAGTTTCCGTGATGCCTGAGAATATTCATTTTAGTTGTGAAACAAATTCACTTTGACTGTGTTCACATTTTTGTGCGTTTGTTTTCCACATAAGGTGAGCCAGATAGAGTCTGTGAGGAGCAGTTATTGAAAAGTTCTAGACACACAGACCTTTTTCCCAAAGCAAACAGTACCAGCCGAAACAAAGGTCACTGGGGTTTAGTCAGAGCCTTCCAGTACTCTCCTCCCTCTCCCTCAGAACCAAAGGCACCTTCACAGCATCCTGCCACCATCATGCTCATTCATTTCTGAAACCTGTAACTGTATCCTTCCCTTTGCCCTATTGCAATGAGTTGTTTGGTCCGCTTTCCTCTCACTTCTCTCTAACCATTGACCCATTTAGCCCCCCCAAACTCACTCTCCCTGCTCATTATGCTTATTCGCTTTCTCCCTCTCCTTCCCTCTTCCTACCTCTCTCATCCTCAGATTTCTGCTCCTTTTACGTACTCCTCTCCTACTCCTGAAAACCCTCCCCATCCACTCTCTTCCCCACTTCAAGTCCGACTGTCCCTCACAATAAATAAAAACATTCCCCCAACCTCAAACTAAGTTTTTATACCTGCTCACTCTCTGCTTCCCCTCCCGCCCCCACAGCAGACCCCAGGGCACCAGGTCCCAGCAATACACCACCAAAGACAGCATGTGCCTCCCCACCATTGGCAGCCTCCTTTACAGGGTCTTCTTCTAATGGTGGAACTCTGGCAGCAGTGGGGAGAGCACTAACAGTGGCATCACAGACTCTGTGTCTCCTTCCCCAGTGATGCCAGTGCTTGCGTTCTCCTCACAACTGCCATGTGAACCGAACGATTCATCTTCATTACAACAGGATATGTTGTGGTCACGGGCGGTTTCACTTACATCTTTATCATTGGGGCTTCTCGAGCACCCCATCCTGCCCCTGTGGAGCTCAAGAACAGTCTGCCATCTGGTTGTGGCCTGCCTCTGTATCATCTTGGTGGTGGATAGATGCTCTTGACATCTCTGCATGGGGCTGCTGGGACAGAGTGGTAACATCCCTTCCCCAATAGCTACTTCATTGTTTGTGGTGTCAGAAGCCACATGCCAGAAAAAGTGATGTCAGAGCCTGCATTCTTTCAGCATAGACAGAATATCAAACTTCTTAAGACTTCAGTTTTCATTAGCAATAGCCAATGACTTTTCCTGACTCCTCCCTCCATCTGCTTTGCTTCATCATGCCACTTTTCCTCATCCTCCAGAATTTATCCCTCCACTTGTCACTATGCCTTTATCTTCACCACATCTCCCTGTCTTCCCTTTCCCTTCCTACTTCCACAGATCCCTCTTCCCTCACCTGAGCTTTACGCCCTTAAAAGCTCCCACAAATTAATGGTAATTTTAAGGTGTGTGCATGCCACGTGTAACTAACTGAATAACATGATACTTGTAACCCTTGCACTCCCTCCCTCATGTACTCCACCCTGCCACTGTTGTTTCTTCTCACTTGGTTTCTCTTGTTTTATATTTAGATTGTAAGCTCTTCAGGGCAGGGAATGGTTCTCTCTTAACTTTTGTGAGGCCTCAAGCACACATTGAGGAGCTCAAAACTAAACACAAGTAGTTCTAGCGAATGAGGTTGTTGAGACTTGCTCCCATCAGGGGTAGAGGACATAGTGCTGAAAGTGGGCTCAATTCTAAACCCTACTCCAGTCAGCACGAAGAGAATGGAAAGCAGCCAACTCCCTTAGGGCAATCATGAAGCCTTAAGAACATAAGAACGGCCATAGTTGGTCAGACCAAAAGTCCATCTAGCCCAGTATCCTGTCTTCTGACAGTGGCTAATGCCAGGTGCCCCAGAGGGAATGAATAGAAGAGGTAATCATCAACCGATCCATCCCCTGTCACCCATTCCTGGCTTCTGGCAAGGAAGGCCTTCAGGGTTGAATATACTGGGATATTTCCAGGGGTTGCAGATGACTGGAGCACACTGCACTCCAGCAATCCAGCCAATGGCTTCTCTGATCCATGGCTAGCCAGATGTAGTTTATTGATTTTGGTCTGTGATCCAGCATAACCCTATCCGTTTTAAGCCTTGCTTGTATTATGCAGTATATGCATACATGGTATTCTCATAATTTCTCCATAAGAGTCTGATTCTCTTTTATGGTAGGGTCACTTAACACTCCTTTGGCAGTGTAAAGAAGTACTAATCTAGGTTGGGAGAAGGATGTAAATTACAGTTAAACCCACTTTAAGGATCCTGCTCTGACAGGATATGGATGCTTTAATGCAAATGAGTGAGAGGTCCGTAATCTTCCTGTAGTTTAACTGTAAGTAGATTTTTCCCTAGATTTTGTACAAGCACAAGTTTGTGGCAACTATTGCCCATCTTGCTTCCTTGTGTCTGTGGCTTATTTCCTGAGCACTAATAGCAGGAGTAGTCAGATATTTCTCTCTATGATGTTTCAGGAGGTTATGGGGGATAGTGTCAAATTTAGAAATTGGTCTTTTGTAAATCTTGCATTATGTTTCATTTACAATTCTTGCATTGTGCTGGCTATCTTTTAAAGCCAGTTTTGCCTTTACTGTTAAGGAAACAAATCATCTGTAGACATTAGGATGCTCATAAACATGGACTATTGTATTTTCCTTTCATATCAACCTGCTTGACCCTGATTTAATGACATATAGTCAAATCATCTTTACAAGTATTTTTCATTATATTTTTATTAATGACTTCACTTGCAATCAGCCCTAAATTCTTTTTTCCAGTGAACACCACTGGGCAGATATTAAATGATTTCAAGTGTATTTGAGTGGCTAAAGGTGACTAAATGGTAATTAATCACCTCGTTTCTCATTAAGTACGGTTTAGTACCTGAGGAATTCATATAAGGGTGCTTGTATCTCCTGTTTATTAGCCTCTCTTCTGTATGCAATTTTTCTAAATGGTGAACAAGTGCTGATAAGATTCTCATTATTACAGCTGGCTCAGGAATTGATGAGGTTTTCATAGTTCTTAATATACTTTTGAGTCACCTTACTGAAAATAAATGAAACACAGATACATTAAGTACCAGGCTGTCTGTTCTGTAGGATATGTAGGACATGTAAATTGGTCTCTTACTCCCCATTATACCATCCATATACTTGCAACAGAATTCCTGGGGAATTTAAAGCTGGGTTGCCTTAGTGGCTGATTTAGTTGGGGCTTGGTCCTCCTGCTTTGAGCAGGCGGTTGGACTAGATGACATCGTGAGGTCCTTTCCAACCCTGATATTCTATGACCACTGTAAGCCCAGATGGAGCAATGGGGGATCCGGGCCCTCCCTTTCCACTGGGTCCCAGCCCAGGACCCTGTGTAGGTTAACCCCTAAACAGGGGAGATGGGTCCTGCTAGTCCAGTTGCCCTGAAGTTGGGGCTTATTTGCAGGCTCCCCTTGGCAAGGAAAGCCTTACTTGCCTCAGGTGGTTGTGCTGGCTGGCTGGTCACTGATCTGTCCTTTCTGGCAGGCAGACAAAGAGCACCTGCCTCCTCAACAGTCAACCCCCAGCTGAGCCAGGCTCCCTTCTTTTCTCCCCTCCTCCAGGCCTGGTATTAGCTGCAGGTATAGCAGGGCGGGGCTAGCTGAATCCAAAGGGTATCTTTAACCCCTGCTGTGCTGGATGGTAGTTTCTCTACTCCCTCACACCAGCATAGTAGTTAAATTCTGGTTTTTCATTTACAAGTGTACAGTTGCAATAATGGATGGTCTGAGGTGATTACTGGAAAGCTAGTTGTACACCACATTAACCCTGTACAAATTAATAGCTGATCAAATACAAGAGTGTAAAAAAATGGAAATTAGGATATGTCCACTTTTCATACTGAGGTTTCAGTGAATTAGATGAAAATAGAAAAAAATCCAGCAAGATTCAAGTGAGCATTAGAACAATGACAATGGAACAGTGCTAGGTAGCTATAAAAAGTATCTTCCTGAAACCTGACTATTTTCAACTTTACTGTTTGCTATTGTTAAAGTGAAAGGAACCAACAGTAGAGTTACCATGAGAAATGCTTTGCTGGCATAAAAATAAAAGTCCAGTCCACTTTGCATGTGAATTCAAATAAGGATCAATTATTTAGCTTAAGAACTCTGTGCCCTTGGGATGCTCCATTTCCTGTGTTTCCTTTGAAACTTTTAATATGCTTCTAGACTGGGTGATGGGTGAGTGACAGCAGAGCTGACAGGTCTATTAGCTGCAGAAACAGGGCTGGTCAATCAAAAGATATTGCACCTATGGATAATGAGATGGATTTCTGAATGTAGCCTAGATTCTTGCAGGATAGGCTACAATGTGACTGTTAGTTGTAGATTTAGTAATATATTTTCAAGCATTTATTTTATATCTATGGTCTTTGCTAACATGCTTTCTATGTGCAGTCCTGAGACGGGAGACACAAACTTGTGGCAAAAGCCCTGGATGGGGTGTCGTGAAATCAGAGATCAGATCCCCGCTTTGCCACAGACTTTCTGGGAGACCTTGGGTAAAACACGATCTTTCTGTTCCCTGGTTACTCATCTAAAAATGAGTGTACTTCACAGGAGTATTGTGAGAATAAATACATTGTTTGTGGGGTGTTTGTCGGGTACTGTGGTGATGAGAGTCAGAGGCAGATAGATTGAACTGTCATAACGAGCCTACTGCCAATGATGCTTAGCAGCAGCTACTGCAAATACAAGAATAAAAACAAAAGGGATGAACTTCAGTGAGCTCTTGTGTGTTAGCCCAATGCCAGTTTTCACATGCAGCTGTTGCAGACACACCAGTGGGCAAAGGGTTCAGCATATGATCACATAGAGTTTCTCCTTGTTCCAGTCCACTGTGGTAAAATAAGGTAGGACAGATGTGGACAAGTTTAAAGATTTGTCAGCCTTTTACTCTATTGGCGTGACAGAGACTTTCTTCCCTCAAGGGAGTCAGGCTGCTGAAGAAGTTGTTGAGAGCGTAAGTGAAATTAAAGGCTGTAATAAACTTGTTTCTGGATTTTTGTTGTTTCTTTGTTTTAAGACCATGTAATCCATATACTTATTTCAAGGCCATAGGGCTGTATGTTGCCACCAGCCACTTTCCTAGTTCTAGAGATGTATAATGTACCTGTCATAACTTTTTGGGAATGATTGGTATTCAGTGCATTGACTTCATTATTGAGATATTTAAATGCACTCTTGGGTCATCTAGAACCTTCTAGACATGTACTGTTTCTAAATCTGGATAAAAAATGATTGGGGGGGGGTAATTACAACAATAAAATTGTTGTTGTTTTAAATTTCCCCAAGGAAAAATATTCTGTTGATGGGCAAGGAGAGGTTCTCTCTTTCTCTCTCTCCATGTTCTTTTCTCATTCTTTTCTAGTGATAAAACACAAAAATGAGAAAAGAATAAAGAACAGGAGGAGAAGGAAAAAGGGAGAGAAAAGAGGAAAAAGATTTAAAAACTGAAAAATATGTTTGTGTGTGTGTGTGTGTGTGCGTGCATTCGTGCTCACGTGTATTATTTTTGCAAAAGAAATTAACATTTTCCATTAGGTGAAAAAGCAGCAAACATAATGAGGCTGCAGGAAGAGAGGTTACACTTATTAGGTGTGTGTATTTTACTTCTCAGAAATATTTTCAGATGGAGACTACTGGGATTACTGTACTTCAGCTGAAAAAACAAGGAAAAATTACATTGCCCTGAACACAGTGTACATGAAAGATGATGATCAGATAGACCAGAGTCAGAAGAATTCCAGAAGCAGCAAGATATTAAAGAGATGTATTGATTTATTAAGTATAGTATTATTTATCATGCTAAACTACTAGAGATATGCTCTTAAAAGCTGCGGTTTGAAGGTCACAGTCAAATATAACATATCTACTAAACCACATAAGTATCTAACTGAATTTAGGTGATTTTTTACATGGACTAGAAAATAAGACTCATTATCATAACTGTTCCAAGTAGCAGTTTTTGAGAACTAAGGGCTTGGCTACATTGGAGAGTTGCAGCGCTGGTGGTGGCTTTATAGCGCTGCAACTTACTCACTGTCCACAATTGCAAGGCACATACAGCGCTGTATCTTCCTGGCTACAGTGCTGCATGTACTCCACTTCTGCCTGGGGAATAACGATTGCAGCGCTGGTGATGCAGCACTGCTCCACCAGTGTGGCCACCAAAAGTGCTGTTATTGGCCTCCAGAGGTATTCGGAGGTATCCCAGAATGCCTGCTCAGCCACTCTGCTCATCAGTTCGAACTCTACTGCCCTGGCCTCAGGTGACCCTCCCTTTAAATGCCCCGGGAATTTTAAAAATCCCCTTCCTGTTTGCTCAGCCAGGTGTGGAGTGCAATAAGTGAATCTTTCCAGGTGACCATGCCTCCACGCGCCAAACGAGCCCCAGCATGGAGCAATGGTGAGTTGCTGAACCTCATCAGCGTTTAGGGGAAGGAAGCTGTGCAGTCACAGCTGCGAGCCAGCCGTAGGAATTACGATACCTATGGGCAGATATCAAGGGCCATGCTGGAAAGGGGCCATGACCGGGATGCGGTGCAGTGCAGTGTTAAAGTGAAGGAGCTGCGGAGTGACTATTGCAAAGCCCGTGAGGGAAACCGTCGCTCCGGCGCTGCCCCCATGACCTGCCGTTTTTACAAAGAGCTGGACGCGATACTTGGGGGTGACTCCACCGCCAATCCGAGGAACACGATGGACACTTCAGAGTGGGGGGAGCAAGAGGAGGGGGGGAGAGGAGGAAACAGAGAGTGAGGGTGCTGGGGTGGGGGGAAACACCCCGGAGTCCCAGGAGGCATGCAGCCAGGAGCTCTTCTCAAGCCAGGAGGAAGGTAGCCAGTTGCAGCAGCTGGTACTTGGTGAAGGACAAGCAGAAGAGCGGGTTCCCTGTAAGCAGCTTTTATTTTCAGGATGGAAATGTTTCGGGAGAGGAGGGAGGGTTAGGGCTGCATGCATGCATGCCTAGATGTGGAATAGCCCATTGATGTGTTCTATCATGTCATGGTAATCGGCCTTGGTAATCTCTTCAAAGGTTTCAGCCACAGCATGGGCAATGCGCTTGCGCAAGTTTATAGGGAGAGCCACCGTGGTCCTTGTCCCAGTCAGGCTAACGCGTCCATGCCACTGTGTTGCAAGGGGTGGGGGGACCATTGCTGCACACAGGCAAGCTGCATAGGGGCCAGGGCGGAATCCGCATTGCTGTAGAAGACCCTCCCTCTCTTCCCAGGTGACCCGCAGCAGAGAGATATCTTCCAGGATTAACTCCTGTGGAAAATGTTGAGAGAGTGTTCACTGTAGGTGCCCCCTACAGCTGTTTGCTTTCCCCAATGCACAGAAACCCCTTCACAGCCCTGAAGCAATCAGTCCCCCTTACTCACCATTTCGGGGCTCCTGTGGGTTATGTGAGCTCTTTGGTATGGGAAAATTATGCTAAAGTGAAGACTGTAAACTCCTTCACTGTGTGGGAAAAACTGTCTGAGATATAAACAATGCTGCCTCTTGTTAACTGTTGCATTTTTGCCTTTCCACAAGCGACCTTGACTTCTCCGCTGCCTGTGTTATCAACAGCTCAAAGACTCCAAAACCTGCGGAAGAAGCTGCAAAAATGCAAAGACGACCTGCTGAAAGCAGTTATGGATCACTCTGCCAGAGAGAATAAAAAACTGCAGGACTGGAGGGAAAAGGAGAGCAGGATCCGCCAGAGAAACGCAGCGGCCAGGAAGAAAAGCACAAAGCAGCTGATAAGCATCCTGGCGCGCCAAGCGGACTCTATCCAGGCGCTCGTAGCCATGCAGGCAGAGCACTACCGTGCTGCCCCCCCACCATCCCAAAGCTCTTTCCCTTGTGCCCCAATGTCAGCTCCAAACTCCCTTCCCCAGCATCCAGGTTCATACCTCCACCAGCTGCCTCCAACACCTGTACGTTCACCAACCAGCCCTGAGACCTATGACCCTTACCCTCTGCACTCAGTCCCCATCACCATGCAGTATAGGCATCCTGAAGTGCAGCAGTCATTGCACAGCACTCCAGACAGGACATATTCAAACCTGTGACTGTACAGTTCCCCACCACACCCCCCTACCCTTTTAGGTTCCCAAAATGTTGTGTGTCTGCCAATAAAGTTATTTTATTTTCAATAAATGAATTCTTGGCTTTGAAAACAGTCTTTATTATTGCAGAAAGTCAAAGATATCGTAGCCCAGGAAAGAAACAGGCACTGCAAATCAGCTTAGGAAAAACAGATTCCTACTAACATTGTAACCACTGCACTTCACTCCCGTGCAAGGCACCAAACATTACTGTTGGTTTTCAGCCTCAAATTCCTCCCTCAAGGCATCCCTAATCCTTGAAGCCCTGTGTTGGGCCTCTCTAGCAGCCCTGCTCTCTGGCTGTGCAAATTCAGCCTCCAGACGTTGAACCTCGGAGGCCCATTCCTGACTGAATGTTTCACCCTTCCCTTCACAAATATTATGGAGGGTACAGCACGCGGATATAACCGCAGGGATGCTGCTTTTCCCCAAGTCTAGCTTCCTTTTAAAAGGCCAAAAGCACACTCCGCAGTCATTCGGCACCGGCTTAGCCTGTAGTTGAACCGATCCTTGCTCCTGTCAAGCTTCCCTGTATACGGTTTCATGGGCCAAGGCATTAACGGGGAAGCAGGGTCTCCAAGGATCACAATGGGCATTTCAACGTCCCCTACTGTGATCTTCCGGCCTGGCAAAAAAGTCCCTGCCTGCAGCTTCCGGAACAGGCCAGTGTTCCAAAAGATGCGTGTATCATGCACCTTTCCAGGCCAGCCTGTGTTAATGTCAATGAAACGCCCATGGTGATCCACAAGCACCTGGAGAACCATAGAGAAATACCCCTTCTGATTAATGTACTCGGATGCTAGGCGGGGTGGTGCTAGAATAGGAATATGCGTCCCATTTATCGCCCCTCCAGAGTTAGGGAAACCCATTTGTGCAAAGCCATCCATAATGTCCTGCACGTTCCCCAGAGTCACAGTTCTTTTTAGCAGGATGCGATTAATGGCCCTGCAAACTTGCATCAAAACGATCCCAACAGTAGACTTTCCCACTCCAAACTGGTTCCCGACTGATCGGTAGCTGTCTGGAGTTGCCAGCTTCCAGACTGCAATAGCCACCCGCTTCTCCACCGGCAGGGCAGCTCTCAATCTCGTGTCCTTGTGCCGCAGGGTGGGGGCGAGCTCAGCACACAGTCCCATGAAAGTGGCTTTTCTCATCTGAAAGTTCTGCAGCCACTGCTCGTCATCCCAGACTTCCATGATGATGTGATCCCACCACTCAGTGCTTGTTTCCCGAGCCCAAAAGCGGCGTTCCACAGTGCTGAGCATTTCCGTGAATGCCACAAGCAATGTTGTGTCGTACGCGTCAGGAGACTCGCTATCATCGTCGGACTGCTCATCACTTTGGAGCTTAAGGAATAGCTCAACTGCCAAATGTTATGTGCTGGCGAGACTCGTCAGCATATTCCTCAGCAGTTGGGGCTCCATTTCCCACAGAAATCGCGCTGCACAGAAACCGTTGGGAGAGTCACAATGGCGCCAAATGTGGATGGAAAAATAGGGACTGCTGGGATGTGAAGCGATGCATCACGGGGCGTTGGGACAGGAAGCAGAATGACCCACACCCTTCCGTCCCCTTCCCACAACCCACGGCGCCAAAATGGGACGAGGTGCTCTGTGGGAGAGCTGCCCATAATGCACCACTCCCAACAGCACTGCAAATGCTGCAAATGTGGCCACACTGCAGTGCTGGTAGCTGTCAGTGTGGCCACACTCCAGCGCTTTCCCTACACAGCTGTACGAAGACAGCTGTAACTCCCAGCGCTGCACACCTGCAAGTGTAGCCAAGATCTAATTGTCAGAGGCTTCCACATAAATAAGAGTGGACTATACATTGTAAGTGGATCAGTTCATGTCATTAACAACCTGCAGCTTCTGGATTTCCTCTTGCAGTGTTCAGTGGATTTACATGTCAGACATAAATAACAATGATTTATTGAAACCTGGTTATCTCTAGTAAAGATGGAATCCTTACAGCTACAGAATATTTTATTGCTTATAATAATGGGTTCACTGCCTGTTAGTCATTTTTTCCCAACTGCTTGGATCTTTTCATTATTCAGAAAAAGAATTAAATAATGGTAAGGCTCTGAAAAGAATTCTCCATTGCAAAGGAATTCTCTACTGAGGGCCAGTTTATGATCCCAGTTTCACTGGTGTAAATCCCAAGTAACTGAATTGAAATGAATTGAGTTACTTAGGATATAAACCAGGATAAATAAGAGCATAATTTGCTCCTAAATTAGAAACACCCAGTCACAGATGAGGGTTGTGTAGAATACAGATGAGGTGGTGCCCCTCGACCCTAGGTATTTTTTTCCTAATAGAGGATTGCTTTTCAGTATGAAATTATGTGATGTTTAAAATTAAGCTGTTAATGTAACTTTCTTTTTAATATATATTTATTTTTTCTGATGTATAAAGTGTCATTGAATAGCTGTCATAGTATAATTCCCAAATCTGGACCTTAGCATCCAAAATATGGGTACTAGCTTAATTACCAGCTTAGATCCTGTACTGCTGCCACCAATCAGGACTTAGAGTAGAGCGCCTGATAGACTCTGGTCTCCCCCAAAACCTTCCCGGGGGGTCCCAAGACCTAAATTCCTTGAGTCTCACAACAAAGGGGAATAAACCATTTCCCTTTCCCCTCCTCCCCTCCAGGTGTTCCCTCCCTGGGCTCCTGGAGAAATATACAGATCCAAACTCCGTGAATCTAAACAAAGGGATTCCCCCTTCTCCTTTCTTCCTCCCAGATCTTTTCTGCCCTGGGTACACTAGCAGATCACCGTGATTCAAACTTTTTGAATCACAACACAGGGAAATCAAGTGGGTTCCCCCGCCCTTCTCCTTCCCTTTTAAGTACAGACTCAGTTCCCTGGAGCCTCAACAAGGGGAAAAATCAGACAGGTCTTAAAAGCAAAACTTTTAATAAAAAGAAAGAAAAAATAAAAGGTCTATCTCTGCAATTTAGATGGTAAAAAGTTACAGGGTCTTTCAGCTTATAGACAATAGAAAGAAAGCTTTCTCCAGCAGAAATACAATTTAGAATACTTTCACCCAACTACACAGTAAAACTCTACCAGCCAGATACACAGTTACAAATACAGAAAAACAATTAAAAAGACTAAACTGTCTTTCTACTTTTGTACTTACAAAATTGGAACAGAAGATTACAGAGCCTGTAGGTATGTGTGGTCACTCTCAGAGCCTAGAGAGAACAAAGCAAAACCCAAAAACTACAAACAAAGGCTTCCCTCCACCCAGATTTGAAAGTATCTTGTCTCCTGATTGGTCCTCTGGTCAGGTGTTGCAGGTCACTGTTTGTTAACCCTTTACAGGTTAAAGAGACATTAACCCTTAGCTATCTGTTTATGACACGCCCCCCAAATCGCAGACAGTGGAGAACCTCACTGGCGGTGATTTCTTCCTAGAACTTTAGAATAAACAGATTAATACAACACATGCACCTTTACATATACTACTAAGTATGTAAACTACAAGACTTTCTACATTTCAAGGACAAATTTCAACCAGTGGATTCTGGGAAACTTTCATGAGAGAGTGCATCAGCTACTTTGTTAGAAGCTCCTGAAATGTGTTGAATTTCAAAATCAAAATCTTGGAGAGCTAAACTCCATCGAAGCAGTTTTTTGTTGTTCCCCTTGGCAGTATGAAGCCACTTTAGAGCAGCATGGTCGGTTTGTAGCTGGAACCGCCGTCCCCAAACTTATGGGTGTAGCTTTTCCAGGGCGTATATAATGGCGTAGCATTTCTTTTCACTGACTGACCAGTGACTTTCCCTCTCAGACAGTTTCTTGCTGAGAAACACGACAGGGTGGAAGTTGTGATCCGGTCCTTCCTGCATGAGAACTGCTCCTATACCATGCTCAGATGCATCAGTAGTTACTAGGAATGGTTTGTAAAAGTTCGGGGCCCTTAGCACAGGGTCCGACATGAGCATCGCCTTAAGCTGGGTAAAGGCCTTCTGACACTCATTAGTCCACTTGACTGCATTCGGCTGGGTCTTTTTGGTCAGGTCGGTCAGTGGGGCAGCGATTTGGCTGTAGTGTGGTACAAATCGCCTGTAGTACCCGGCCAAGCCTAAGAAGGATTGGACCTGTTTCTTTGACTTTGGGACAGGCCACTTTTGGATAGCATCCACCTTGGCCTGTAGGGGGTTTATGGTTCCTCGACCCATCTGGTGTCCCAGGTAAGTCACTCTGTTTTGGCCTATTTGACACTTTTTGGCCTTAACAGTTAGTCCGGCCTGCCTGATGCGCTCAAAGACCTTTTCCAGGTGTTCTAGGTGTTCGGGCCAGGAGTCAGAAGAGATGGCCACATCATCGAGGTAGGCAACTGCATATTCGCCCAGTCCTGCTAGTAGACCATCTACCAGCCTCTGGAAGGTGGCGGGTGCATTTCGTAGCCCGAAAGGAAGTACATTAAATTCATACACCCCCGCATGGGTGATGAATGCTGACCTTTCCTTGGCACGTTCATCTAGCGGTACTTGCCAGTACCCCTTGGTTAAGTCTATTGTAGATATGAATTGGGCACATCCCAACTTCTCCAATAGCTCATCGGTGCATGGCATTGGATAGTTGTCTGGACGAGTTACAGCATTTAGCTTACGGTAGTCCATGCAAAAGTGTATTTCCCATCTGTTTTGGGTATCAGAACCACTGGAGATGCCCATGCACTGGTAGATGAGCGGATTATACCCGTCTGTAGCATGTTCTGGATTTCCCGTTCTATAGCAGCTTGGGCATGAGGAGACACCCGGTAGGGTGGGGTTCTAATGGGGTGAGCATTACCTGTGTCAATGGAGTGGTATGCCCATTCAGTCCGTCCTGGGGTGGCTGAGAACAATGGGGCAAAGCTAGTGCACAGCTCCTTGATTTGTTGCCGCTGCAGACGTTCCAGGGTGGTTGAGAGGTTCACCTCTTCCACGCCACCGTCTTTTTTCCCTTCGTAGTAGACACTGTCAGGCCACTCAGCGTCATCTCCTCCCTGGACTGTAAACTGACAAACCTGTAAGTCTCTGGAATAAAAGGGCTTGAGAGAATTAACATGGTACACTCTGGGCTTTAGGGAGGAATTGGGAAAGGCTATGAGGTAGTTAACAGCTCCCAGGCGCTCTTGGACCATAAATGGCCCTTCCCATGATGCTTCCATCTTATGGGCCTGTTGCGCCTTCAAGACCATGACCTGGTCTCCTACCTTGAAGGAACGCTCTCTGGTATGTCTGTCATACCAGGCCTTTTGCTCTTCCTGAGCATCCTTTAGGTTTTCTTTAGCAAGGGCTAAAGAGTGTCAGAGGGTGTTTTGTAGGTTGCTTACAAAGTCCAGAATGTTAGTCCCTGGAGAAGGCGTAAACCCCTCCCATTGCTGCTTTACTAACTGTAATGGCCCCTTAACCTCGTGGCCATACACAAGTTCAAATGGTGAAAACTCTAAACTGGGATGTGGTACAGCCCTGTAGGCAAAAAGCAACTGCTGTAACACTAGGTCCCAGTCACTGGAGTGTTCATTGACAAATTTACGTATCATGGCCCCCAAAGTTCCATTAAACCTTTCCACCAGGCCATTGGTTTGATGGTGGTACGGGGTGGCAACCAAGTGGTTCACCCCATGAGTTTCCCACAGTTCCTTCATGGTCCCTGCCAGGAAATTAGATCCTGAATCTGTAAGGATGTCAGAGGGCCAACCTACCCTCGCAAAAATGTCTGTTAGGGCCAGGCACACAGCTTTAGCCCTGGTGTTGCCTTGAGCTACTGCTTCCGGCCATCGGGTAGCAAAGTCCACGAAAGTCAGTATGTACTGCTTTCCTCTGGGTGTCTTTTTTGGGAAAGGACCCAGAATATCCACAGCTACTCGCTGAAATGGGACCTCAATTATGGGGAGTGGCTGGAGAGGGGCCTTGACCTGGTCTTGGGGCTTTCCCACGCTTTGGCACACCCCACAAGACCGGACATACTTGGCAATGTCCTTGCCCAACCCCTCCCAGTGGAAGGACTTCCCCAACCGGTCTTTGGTTCTGTTCACCCCAGCATGGCCACTGGGATGATCATGGGCTAAGCTTAAGAGCTTTTCCCTGTACTTAGTTGGAACCACCAACTGTTTTTGCGGATGCCAGTCTTCCTGGTGTCCACCAGAAAGAGTTTCCTTGTATAAAAGTCCTTATTCTACAACAAACCGGGATCGATTAGAAGAGCTGAGAGGCGGTGGGGTGCTCCGTGCCACCGTCCAAGCGTTCTGAAGGCTGTCATCTGCTTCCTGCTCAGTCTGGAACTGTTCCCTTGAAGCTGGAGACACCAGTTCTTCCTTAGACTGTGGACTTAGGCTTGGTCCCTCTGGAAGCGATGTAGGTGATGGAGTTGTTTCCGTTGCTGGTGAGCCATTCTCCGCTGGTGCACCGGGGGTATTTCAGGCTCTGGCAGAGCCTCTTGGGTGTGGTTGTCTGCTGCTTCTGCCAGTTCAGGCTCGCTGGCGCCCTCTGGTGTTGGGGTTGAAGATGGGTTTGCAAGCGCTCGCATCAGTGCTGGCAACGGTTCTGGTGCTGGCTGCTTTTCCAGTTCCTGGTCTGGGACTGGAGGCACTGTGGCTGTTTTCGTTGTTGGCATGGGATGCGGGTCCACTACCTCTGTCTGGGTCTCTGGTAACACAGAAGGGGCATCTGTGGACGGCTCAGGAACAGGAATGGGTGTGGAAGCTTGCCTGGTTTGGCTACGTGTAACCATTCCCACTCTCTTGGCCCGCTTTACCTGGTTGGCCAAATCTTCCCCCAGTAGCATGGGGATGGAATAATTGTCATAGACTGCAAAAGTCCACATTCCTGACCAGCCTTTGTACTGGACAGGTAGTTTAGCTGTAGGCAAGTCTACAGCTTGTGACATGAAGGGGTAAATTGTCACTTGGGCCTTTGGGTTGATGAATTTGGGGTCAACCAAGGATTGGTGGATAGCTGACACTTGTGCCCCCGTGTCTCTCCATGCGGTAACCTTCTTTCCGCCCACTCTTAAAATTTCCCTTCGCTCCAAGGGTATTTGAGAGGCCTCTGGGCCTGGGGATCCTGGGGGTGATGGTGGTGTAATGAACTGCACTCGGTTGGGGTTCTTTGGGCAGTTGGCCTTTATATGTCCCAGTTCATTACACTTAAACAAAAATCCAGCTAGGCAAAGATTACCAAGAACAGTTTCTGCAATGAAAACTATTTAACAACTTGGCTGATAATGTGACCAGGGGGGGGAATCCATGTATCTGCACAACCTCACTGAAGCCATGCACACTGACCACAGACCAACCCCTGTGGGGAGCCACAGAAAAATTAATGATCAGGCTACCTTAAATTCTCTGGAATCCTCTCCACATCATTAGCCCTTTGGGAGAGGGAGGATTACTAGGGAAGCTGTAGCAAATCTGTATGAAAGGAGCCAGAGGGGCCCTGGATGCAGGTGAGTAAGCAAAGGGACTCTGAAGGGATGGAGCTGTGCCTCCAGAGGATGCGTAGAGTGAGAATAGTGAATCGCTTGCTCATTCGACAGGAAACAAAGCCTGCCCCCGACAGACTAATCCAATAATGTGTGCATGGGGAATCCCAGAAGAGGAAGGATCAAAATAGACTTGTAACACCATGAAATTAATCCACCTGCTAAAAGCACTCATGAGTGTAGGGCAGCAGGGGGCATGTTTTTAAATCAACACCTACAAAAGTGACAATCACAGGGGTTTTGTATAACAACTGGAGTGTTACTTGGCTTCCACAACTTAAGTTTTTGGATACCTCAGAGTTGGAAATATGATGCTCAGAATTAAAGAGCTCACAAGCTTGTTTACTAATTCTATTTCCCACTATTATTTTTAAACTTCCTTTGCAATCAGTGCACAGCAGATTTAATCTGAACGACATTTTCTGCCAAGAAGAGAAGAGGCTTTTAAACTGTTTTGACTCGTGTATATGCAGAACAAAATACTTTGATGTCTTGATATTGTTCTCATGCTTTTTTTCTCCCCAAAGCTCTTGTAGGTTTGCTTCATGGTAGTTGGATTTTTTAAATTGTGTTTTAAGATCAGTACAATAATAATGCATCATATCTCGAACTAAATGGCCAAAATAATGACACAATGAAGTTGGTGTTTCTTTCTGAGGTTTTATCTTATTTGTACATGATATTCAATCATTCTTAATGGCATTAGAGATCTTGATGAATGGCTCGCACAAATATAAGATTATTGTAGTTTGCATTTGTGAAGAATACAAAAGAAAAGAAAATCCTAGTAGCTATGTAGAGTCATCTTATAATAAGAATTCAGATAGTTCAGTGTGTTTCACTATAAAACACAAACTTGTATCTTTCAGAGTATTTCCCTGAAGATTTGCACATAACAATTCATTATTAACTCTGTAGCTTCCTCACCCTGCCCCTCTCCTCAGTAGCTTTCATCACCCTTTCAAAGTACACAACCAGCACAGGAACATCAGTAAATGTGACAAAACATTGTGGAGGACAGAGATAGGGTTTTTTGCCTATGATAACTATCCATTCTAATCCCCTCGAAGAGGGATGCACATCATAGGTAATAAAATAATACTAATCTCACATTTTGTATATCACCTTTCATCCCATACGAACTCAATGTGTTTTGGACTTAAACTAGCATACAAAATGTACACAGAGAATGCCACTTAAATACAGCCACATTCTGGCATATAAAATGGCAACAGTTCAACACTGTACAAAAATATTAATATAATTTATGGCAAGAAAAGCAAACTGCAGGGGGAATTCTAGGCAGGCAGAATGCAATTAGAGGTGGAATCTTAACTAGACCTTAGGGAAGGTTAAAACCCACATTCTTGTGGAAATCCCTTGGGATCTGTAACGACTATAGGTGGCTGGAACTTCATACACACAGAGAGATACATAAAGACTCTAAAAGCCTTCGTGCTTCTGTTCTTCTAGATATTTAGGGCTCAGTGATGTCTCTCCCGAGGGTCAGTTGCATTGGGGAGGGAGCAGTGGTGTGGTAGATATGGAAGTAGTCAAATACTGCAAACACTTCCCATGAATACTTGGGTGATGCCTCTATCAAATTTGCTGTAGTAGTGGGAGGCCTTTTCTGTTAATTTTCTGTGAACATTCATTGGAGTCCATTTTTGATAGCTGATAAAGGAAGCCTCACAAATACCCGTGTGAATGGTGACTTGCAATGGTATTTCTTGGTATCCTGAAGTGTGTGTTGAAATGGGAAAACGGGAAGGAAAATAAATGCAAATGAAAAGAAGCAGCACTGAGGAGGTGGAGTTGTGCCTGTAGGGCAGCAGCAGTGGTGTCCCTAGCCTGGTAGCAGCAGCGTGCAGGGACACATCTGGTAGTTCGGCTGAATGCCTGGAGTACAAGTATGTACTGTACTCAGGTAGGACACGGGCCCTGTGGGACCCAGGCTTCCAGAAGCACCTGGAATGGTGGACTCTACAGATGCTTGCCACTTGGCACCCAGAGTAATCATTACAAAGGACCTGTAGGCCCCAGGCAACAGCATCACCAGGGGAGAAAGGGAAAGGAAGAGTAACAGCAACCAGGAGCACCCCAAGAGGAAGTGCGAGGAACAGCAGCGGGCACATGTGGAGAAGCAGGATAAAGGCCTCCTCTGTTGCATCTGATGCCAACATTTACCAGGTGCTCTCAAAAACTAATACAATTTAAAGAGCTGTTGTTCAACTTCATTTCTAGCTGCGCTGGTTGTTGTACTTGTAGATTAGATTGTAAATTCTGAATTACATTGTAAGCTTCTTTGAGCGGTGACTGTTTCTGCTGACGTGTCTGTGCCGTGTCTGAATGGGGACTACGAACACTACATAACATTGGAAAAAATCATTCCAAATCATTTGGAAGAAGTTATTTTGTAGAGACCCAGAAATGCCTCTTTTGGGTCTGGGCAGTATAGCAGGAAACACTAGCTGGCCCTCCAGACTAGGGCACTGATAGACATTTTATACCTAGCCACTCCCCACATAGATTCAGTGCAACCTCAGCACACTGACATGGGACAAGCATAACTTTACCTCTCAGATTTGAATGAAACAAGTATATTTGCAGTTTTACACTTTACCTAGCTCCTTTACTTAAAAAGGGATTTTCCTAGACCATCATTAAGGCTGCGAGTCTGTCACGGAGATCACAAAGTCATGGATTCTGTGGCTTTCCAGGACCTGCATGACTTCTGCAGCAGCCATTGCAGCTGACCCCAGGGCTGCCTGAACAGCTGTGGTTGCCTGGGGCCTACTTCATGGGCCCCAGGCAGCTGGCCCCGGGGTCTGCTGGAGAAGCAGAGATACTGGGTGTGGCCCCAGAGCAGCATTCGTGCTCCGGGCCACCCCCCCAAGCAGCAGCAGCGCCCCAGGCCATGCCCCCCCAGAGTGGCAGTGGTGCCCTAGAGCAGCAGCGGCACTCCGGGGGCCCCCAGAGCACCTAAAATTTAGTTGTGGGTATTTATAGTACCAGTCATGGACAGGTCACAGGCCATGAATTTTTGTTTATTGCCCATGACCTGTCCATGACTTTTACTAAAAATACCCATGAGTAAATCTTAGCCTTACTCATCATCAAACCAGTACATACAATTCACAACATACTAAGGTACTTAAAACTTTCTATTGAATGAAGGGAAACAGTAGAACACATTTTAAAAGCACTGTTAAATGGATTAATTCTAAGTCAATGTGAGTAAATATAAGATGTTGCAGAATAATAGAAAGCAGGATTTTGTAGACAATCATAAAATCATGGTGTCACGATGCCTGGAGTGGCTCATGACTGAGAGTGCCAACCTCAGGACAGACTGTCCCAAAACCAGGGCACAAACCTCAAACTGGTTGAGGTTGTATGTTCTATAATTAGATTTCACCAACCCAGTAACAAATGTGAATTCTTGGATCACTGTAACAGTCTTACTATGGAGTCACAGACCGTCCCCTTGGGCTCTCGAGTCTATCCTGCCACATAGGCAAGCTGGACTTAGTGATAATTGGTCACTTACAGACACACACACACAAAATATTCAGGTTGCTCCCTGTCCCAAGAGATCAGTCACTTACTCCAGATCAATTTGCACCTTAGATCTCACACCAAAGACAAACGCTTATAGCCAATCCTGTAATAAACTAACGTAAGCTTTATTAACTTGGAAAAAGAAATGAGAGTTAGTTACAGTGTAAAGCAAGCAAGCATATATATACACACAAGTGACATCCAGTCTGTGATTCAAAAGGTGACAGAGTTGTAGTAATCTGTCAATTCAAAATGTCTTTCAGAGCTAACCCATGCCAAGAATCAAGGGGATCTCTTTGCTTATGTTTAGAAATCTTTGCCCTTCAGGGTCCAGACAGCACAAAAGAGTTACAGTTGCTCCTTGTCAGGGATTTTTACCCCCTCCACCCCCGAGTTCAAGCAGATAGGATGAGTTCATGCAGAGGTCTCTCCTTCCTGCAGAGAGTTAGTAATGCAGTCAACAGAGTCCCTGTCCTTTGATGCTACGCAACACCTCATTGGCCTTCAGCGGGCCATCTTGTATGCAGGATGAGCACTGACCCTTAATTAATGCTTCTTCTATTGTTTGGGGAGTTACACAATTAAAGAGGTTTACAATGCAAACACTCAATATAACTTTATACCATGGGCTACAGAGGTTATAAGTGGGATCAATACTTGCAGCATCCTACAAGTATTTTATAAGGTTTAAATATTATACACATTCTTATCAACTCTAGTATCTGTCTTGATAGAGCTAACACAGGTAAGCAAGACTGGTTTCTAGCTATGCATTTGTAAGTGTTCAGTGAAGTCTGGGGCCTTGAGCTGGTCTGCACCTGGTCTGCCAGCATCAAATATGGTTCATCAGCAAATAGGCCTAAATATGTCTACAAACTCCATTTGCAATAGAAACCTTGCTATTTCCTTGATCTAGCAACAGCATAAACTGTGACTGATAATATCTAATGTCATTAAGATCTCAGAGTGTTATAAAGGGAGATGTCAGCTATTGTTAGAGAATTCAGACATATTAAAGTAATGAAACCCCTCCAAAAATATTAAATACATCCATGTTTAAAGCATTCTCTCAAAAGACCTCGTATTGGGGATTACAGTGCTGAAGATTTAGCTCTAGGCTAATAGTTTTGGTATACGCCCACAATCTATCCTCTCCCGGGTGCAGCACTTCAGCTCTTATTCGTAGTTACATAAATCACAGAGAGTGTAAATGCATTACAAGTTAAGAGAAGGAAATAACACAATCTCCTAGCAGACACTTGGAACAGAGGCATTTCAAATATGTACTCAAATGCCTAGCAATTGTTAGTGAAGGCTAAAATAGAGATTTTTAATAAAGCAGTGTATGGTGAATTAACGATCTATCAGTCTATTGTATTTATAGCACCTCACAACCTTTAATGTATTTCATCCTCACACCAACCCTGCAAGGTAGGAAAGTGCTAATATTCCCCCATCTTCCAAATGGGTAACTGAGGGCCCCAAGGCAAAACAGATGGTTTCTAGCAGAGCAGGAAATTGAACTCAGATCTTCAAGTCCATAGCTAGTGCCATAACCACTGGTCTATCCTTCTATGCTGATCAGAAAAGACATTGGATTGAGAGCGCTGGAGGATCATGTGCTCCCCATCTTCTAGGGAGATGAAGCAGCAGCCGGAGCATGACAAGCTTCCTCAAGTGTCCACCAAAGAGCATCATCTCTTTTATGAAAGAACCATGTCTAGGGATGAAAATGGTGCTTAAGTTTCCATGCTCACTGTATTCTTGATCTGTCCACTGAGACTGCCAGTAAGGGTAAATGTGATTTATTTAGGGGAGGGCAAATTCTCCATATATGATTTAATTGTACATATACTACATTGACTAACCTTTTAAAAATATGTATTTCTTATCAAAATGTCCCAGGCAGCCCTTTTCCAAACTCGATGAAAAAAAACAGAGAAAGAAAAAAAAATACAACAGAGATCAAGCGACTACAAGTACACTGCATAGCTACTGACTCTGTTTAACAGAAATAAAAGTTTTCCAATATGTAGCATGAGACACTATGCCATATAGTACACATGAAAAACATGGCAGCTAGATACTCCCTCTAAATAAACTGCCATGGTAATAGTGTCTGAGGCCAGCCATAAAGCACACACATGGCTTTTAAATAGGTGGCCCAGGGTGTGAGGTCATCTCCTAGTGGATGTACTGATAAGCATCAGATTAGAATAAATTTGCTTTGATAAAGAATCAGCAGTTTTTGAGTACCTGATATGACCAATACCTAAGGAATTATAAAAATGAGAGACACTGTATAGCTGAGGCCTTGAAAACCAACCAATAATATTTTCATCATAATCACAGGGAGAGTAAATGATTGCAAAGCTTCAGATAAGATTGTTTCTAAAGTTCATTTGGCCCAAGGAGATCACTAAGGGAAAGCTGCTGCAATCAAAGATGAGAAAGAACGTGCTCTGATGTAATTTGACATTGAACAAGTGTTGACAGATTAAAGTCCACAGATATTTCTGACAAGTAACAGCTCCCTCAGGGTGGTGGATAAACCTGAAAGTGGGTGACCAACAGACTATACAAAATTCACCACCTCGTCCACATTTTATGATTACAAATCAGTTTTTGTTGACAGAACTCATTTTTCACTGAAGCATCTTGGTCTGCAAGCCTGTGCCAAGCTGTTCTAACTTCATCAGTGCAGTTGGGAATGCACTTTACAAAATTGTCTTTTGCTGAAGAGATAGTACGAAAGCAATGTAATTCTGTAAAACATTAAAGGAAAGGAAGGAGAGAAGCTATCTAGAGAAACTAATAAAACATCCCCAGTATCATGGTCATTGGAGATGATCATTATTTTGCTCCTGTTATCATAAACTTGATTTTTGGCCATGAGCAGCTATGACAATTAGGTTACAGAAGAAACTGCTGAGTTATATATTACTGACAGTATTTGGTTGAAATGGAAACTAGTGACATGTAGATTGGTAAAATCACTGAAAATAAAGACCCTAATTCAGCAAGACTTTAAGGAGATTACTCATGTACTTAAAGTTAGGCAAATGTTATAGACCTTGCTGAATTGGGGCCAAAATCTAGAAGGGGGGAAAAGCTTCAGATTTTAAAGTGTCATCATAAAACAACCAGTGTTTTCATATATTTGTGAAATAACTCTGTAGTATATTTTTAAAATATACCCGCTAGTCACATGGTGGCATTGAAGAAAGAATCATATATATATTCTATTCACAAATTATTCACAAATCATTTCTATTCACAAATTTAATCCCCTCTCACCCACCACCACCACCACCACCACAGATACTTCTTCACAGTGCCTGTAGATGTCTGGAAAAAATTTGCAGGACTAGGCAATAATTCCCTTATCAAAAAAGCGGTTTAGTTTATTTTACTTTTAAGCATATTCTGGAGCCTGCTGCTGCATCATGCTCAAGGTATACTACTGGGTTCCCCCATGCCTTGTTTGCTTAGCTAAGCAAAGAACTGCATAAATGCCAGATCCACCACAGCTGTGTTTGCTGGACTGGAACATTGTTCTTTGTCTATTGAAGATAAGAGCTCACAACAGTAAAGCCATGTTTGCACATCTCGGGCTCAAAATATGATTTTAATAATTATCCTGAATCAACTAAAATAGTGGCTCAAACCCTCTTAATTGCTCTTTATTTAAAAGATACCCTTAACTTAGAGCATTTTCAGTTTGCTTCATCAATTCTGGGATATGTGTTCCAGCAATTTGACAAAAAAGCTTTTCTTCTTCAGCGACAAAGCACAAGCTGTAAATTGTCCCATACTCAGATTCCTTTCAAAGCTCAGACAAAGGACCACGCTTGCTCTGCTCTTATTAGGTCTACGTAAATCAAAACCCGGGAAAGGGCATGCCTGGTAATCTGAGAAAACAGCCTATACTAACTATACAATTGGATCACTGTGTGTCTCATCCTTCATAATAGCCACAGACAGTGCAACAGCTGACAAAGTTGCCAAAGCAGTTTGGAGAAGAGCCAGGACACTGCATGAATTTGTAAACTCAATAACCCTGTTAATCTAGAATTTAACCATCCAGCATTGAAGGGCATTGACTGGATTTCTCTCTCCCCTCTCCTTGTTTTACAGCCAACACCTTTCTACAGTGGTCAGTAATTATGAGCTGCACTGAACCTTCAGACCAATAGCATGATGATCACACTTAAGCCATGTCTCCTTAGACATACCCTGTGCCCACACTACCCTTTTTTTATTCTACACTGTTCAAGGCAAGAAACACTAAGGGTTTGTGACTTATGTCTATCCAGTGCAGAGGAACTGGCCAAGGGAGAGATCCTCAGCTGGTATAAATTGTCATAGCTCCACTGAAGTCAAAGGCAGCTGAGGCCTTGCTCCGTCCCTGCTTATCTTCACTTGTGCTGGTATTTAAGCTCCACTCACACTTATGCTGGTGTGAAGCAACCTTGTCATCCCGACTCACTATGCACAGCAGGATCAAGGTCTCTGTGAAGCTTCTAACAGTTTTAAAGGAGAACATAGTTTCAAATTATGAATGAAGCTTGACTATTTTTAAAGGGCAGGTTCATTCAGAAGGTTTAGATATGTTCTGCAGCTCTGAGAGACCGTATGTTAATGTTTGTAAAATGCATAGAAATCCTCAGAGGTAACATAAAAGAAAAGGACAAAGTGGCATTTTACAATTAAATTAAAACCAAATTTATACATGCTCACACTTCAAACACTGTTTTTATCTAGATTTATTCTAAGTTAACAGTCAATTAACTGTTGAAAGACAGCACAATATGGAAAAGGGAACGGATAAAAGCATGTTAAGGTATGTCTACACTGCAATAAAACATTTGCTGCTAACCCATGTCAGCCGACTCAGGCTCGCCGGGTTCAAGCTGCAGGGCTATCCAACTGGTGTAGACATCCAGGCTTTGGTTTGAGACTGGATGTCTACATTGAACTTTTATAGCTTTTACTGCAGTGTAGATACACTGTGTGTTTAACCCCAAAATGCTTATCTGCAGAATCATTCTATTTATTTTAAACCAGAATTGAAAAGTTGTTTTTTTTTTTAATCTTGTAACAAAGGGCTTGTAGGCATTGTGGGGAAAAAATAAATGTTTGTTCATGTGTATGAGGTCTTCTGATGTGCACCCTTTATAAACTTGAAAAATAAGCAACATTTCTATTTTGGACACATATAAATGTGGAATTTAAAAGATGACAGATTTACCATTAATTGTGAATGATCACAAGGATGTTGTGACAAGAAGTAGTGTGTAAAAATAACCCACTCACATGAAGATTGCCACATTTTTATAAAGCATTATAATTAATGAGTTTTAAAAAAGCAACAACTGAACTCATCAGGATTCAAGTACACCGGTGCCTATGAAAAGAGCTAAAGAAAAATGCTGAAAGATTTAAAAGAAAAAAAAATTAGACAACTCATCTCTAAAAACAGTTACAGTCTGTTATAATTATGCATCACCTGTCATCACAATGAATCCTCTTAAGGGGATATTATTGATTTTTCTCCCCTTCTTCTGTATACTGGCAAGTAAACCCATTTTCAGACTTCTGATACATTTATACATTACTGTAAGTGGGCTGAAGTTTTCTAGGTACCTGTCCAAATAACTTAATTGCAGGAAAGACAACCCAACCAGAACCAGAAATGCTCACCTTCCTGGTACAGGGACAAAGACCAGGCTTAAAAAAAAGCCACCAAGGTTCTTGAAGAGCATGGCTTTGTGAGGCTGCACACTTGGCCTAATGTTACCTCTGCTGTCTCCTCGTTCATATATTTCCCCAGGAATCCTTTCGAACTGAACACACTAGAAGTATGACATTTCACTGTGATATTCTACATGGTTTTCTGAGTGTGATAAATTGGCCAGGAGGAGTTTGGTTTATATTTATTTATAGTGTCCCACTTCATAAAGATTTTTTCTTCTGTATTGCTGATAAATCAAGTTAATGATTTGCCTGCACCTGCCATCTCTGAACCTCATTTGCCATTAGAAGTATATTAACTATTTATGTCCCTAATATCATATTATGTAGGAGAAACTGACACGATGACAGATTTTAAACATACAAAGCATTGGAGCAGATTGCTCTATTGATGCAAAATCACAACAGGAGGCATTTAAATAGGAGGAAAGTAGCTTTACAATCACAGTGTAGCAATCTGTCATTTCAATGTTTTCCCTCCTTTATTGGCCTAATCATATTCTGGAAAGCAGAGACCAGCACATAACAGAGCAAAACAAAAATGGGAAAAAAAATAGTGAAAAATTAATTGTATTCATAAGAGAAAAATTAAAATGACTCACCATTGTTATATAGACAAATTATCATGGAAGCACACAATATAGCCCCAGAATATATATGTGAAAAATGCCACACTTCTGCTTTTATTTGAATACTCAAATCTAAAATAATGAGAAAAAGTAGGATGGGACCTAAACTAGTTGCTGAGTGGTCTTAACCTCCACATATATCCCATATCTCACAGGAGAGGCTCTGCATCTTGCAGCGTGTGTTAGAACAATATTATTGGCAAACATGTAAAGGAAGTGCTGACTTCTGGAATCACAGGGTTTTTAAAGCAGCTCTTCATAATGTAAGAGGACTGTTGCCCCCTTACTAACATTCAGTGGGGGTGTTTGGTTGCTAGCTCCCAGCACTAAAAAGGAGGGGTCGATGGGAAATCAGGAGCCTGAGACAGTCTCCAGGAACAATGTGGAGAGGCCAATGCTCCAGATCAGCCTGACTGACAGGGCGGGCAGGCTAATCAAGGAGTCAGGAGGCCACGGGGGTCCCGTGCTCTGTGTGAGCTGGAATTGTCTGAGTCCGATGGAGTGAGGCTGAGCTAAGGAGAGAGTAGGGGCCCAAGCTAAGCTGCTGGGAGCAGAGCTGCAGCCCAAAAAGCCAGAGCACAGACCAGAGAGAGAAGACCTGCCCTGGGAGCAGAGCTGCAGCAACCAGAGCCAGAGGGGCCAGACAAGCAGCCCAGGAAGCAGGTGAGAGCTGAGAGAGAGTCACAGAAGCAGCCTGCAGAGCAGACCTGCCCTGGGAGCAGAGCTGTAGCAACTGGAGTCAGAGAGGCTAGAGAAGCAGCCCAGGGAGCTGAAGGCAGAGCAGCAGCAGCAGCCGCACTGAGGCAGTGTGGAGCTGGGGCTGGTGAGCAGCTGAGGAGAGCGAAGGGGACCCTGGGCAGTGGGCCCAGCACAGGGAGACACCTCAGCCAAGAGGCTCTGCAGGCCAGACTTGGAGGGGGATCGTAACCCTGACACAGTGGAGGTGACACTGGGGAGAAGGGTCCTGCCACCCAGAGCCTGAGAGTGTGTGGCCACCGCCAGAGCAAGTGTCCAACCCGCAGCGTCCCTGCAGTACAGCCAGGGCCTGAGAAGGAGGCCTGGGACCTACAAGGAACAGACTGTGAAGTTCCCTGATGTCCAGAGATACTGTTTGTGATGGTCCCTGCCACAGAACGGGGTGATGTGTTTTCCTTTAACCTTTCCCATTTTTCCTTATTCTTTTTTAAAATTAATTGTTAATTAAATAACTGGTATTTGCTTTAAATTGTATGATGTCATCAGTGGGTCAGGGAGGTGCGCAGTGCAAAGAGAGTACCCCAGAGTGGGGACATGCTAGCCCCTGTCCTGGGTGACCACAGCAGGGTTGGTGGTTAAGCCCCCCAGGAATCCTGGGCCCAACCTTGTTGGGGTTATGAGGACTCTGCCAGACAGGAGAGTGGAAGGGGAGTCCTCAAGGGCAGGGAGGCCTCTGGACAAAGGAAGTGGGAGCAAGGACTCAGATCCTTTCGCTAGCCCACTTCACTGGGGTAGTGCAGAAGCCAGGAAAGTTCCCCACAGTAGCGGGACCATTCCCCCTGCTTACCATAACAAGAATCTCTCCCTCTAAACCCGTTCCTCTTAAAGAATTGTCCTTTGACAAGCTCACAGCTTTCTTATTTCTTAATTGTTTGCAGTGTAGTTGCTGTGTTGATCCCAGGATATTAAAGAGAGAGAAGGTGGGTGAGGTAAGCTCAAAAGCTGTTTCTTTCACCAACAAAAGTTGGTCCAGTAAAAGATATTACCTCACCCACCTTGTCTCTCTTATTTCTTAATTGTTTAAAGATGAGTACTGCAAAAAAGCCAGTCTGTACAAACAGGATTTCTTCCACTATTTTCAGTAGAAATGCTTCTCCCAAGCATCTTCAGGACATAAGAACTGTGAGACTGGATCAGACCTATGGTTCAGCGAATCCAGTATTCTGATTCCAAAAGCAGACAGCACCAAATGCTTCAAGGGAAGGCACAAAACAGAACAGACAAACGTGGGCTATGCTGCATACTATATTCGGTCTCCTCATAACCCCTATACTTAGAGATTAGTTTACAACCTGAATCATGGTGTTTAATAACTCAAACCAAAATGTATGGTAGCATAAACTGGATCATCTAGTTATCTATATAAATGTGTGACCCATTTTTGAATCGTGCTAAATTTTCGGCCCCAATGGTATTCTGTGGCAATCTTGAGGACACACAAGAAAATAGATTAAGGTTACAAAATGGGCAGGGTTCCAAATATGTGTTAATACAGGGCTCAGATATACAGTATAAAAGGGATCCACAATACGAATTTTGTCAAAAGTTCAGCTCTATCCTTAGCTTAGGCAGAGTACAGGGCGGCTGCTGAATTATGGTAGTAGCGGTGCTTATGCAGAGATGAATAGTTCATCTTTCCCTCCACTGCCCACACATATATACACATCCTCTCTGGCACTCTCTCTGCACAATGCAGACCAAAGTGATTACTGACAACTAAAGAATGAGAGGTCCACTCCAAAATTGGAAACAGTGCAAGGTTATTTGTTCCACATGGAATGCATTTGGTGGTATCAGTCCAATTACAAGTAGATAAGTGACTACAACACAGAAACTGCTACCAACTCCAATCAGCACTAACTCACTTGTCAACTTTTCTTGACAGTCTGATAAGAGGAGAAAGTACAGAATGGGCAATAAGGACTGAACTACTCCATAGATATGGTCCCGCCAAGCCAGGATTGAGGCACCCAGGAACGTCTAGGAAGGGCTGTGTGGGGAAGTTTATGTTGTCACAACCTGAGATGCACGTGCTTCGCAAACAGAGGACTATCAGTTCAGCAACTTCTATGAACCTTATATTCACAGACACCCTTCTTTTTATAGTTGCAAGATAATCTCTTTTAAGTAATCACAAAAACATTTTGTCTGTGAACTTTAACTAATACATTATCAATTTCATTCAGTTTTACATAGGGTGCAGGCATGTAAATACTACCTTCTCTCTTGATTAGGGAGTAGGATTTCATATGGAAATAATGTATATGCTACATACATAAGTTTGCTGGAAAACAAGTTTACATTTTACAGTTCTAGTTGTCTGATTACCTCTGCCAACTCAAAAAAAGTGAGAAAAGTGGTAAAATTTGCATATATATTTCTGAGTTAGAATTCACAATATTAAATATTTTATACCCTCTACTGGCTGTCAGTTCTTCATTTTCCACATAAAATATATAAGTTACTATCCATCAAGATAATTGACTTCTTTTCCCTTGGTGATTAAGAAGTCATCATTATGGTCACCTCAGCCTTCAGATATAAGTCACTCTCAGAACTCCAGTCTTGTAATGTATGCCTGTCTAAACCAACTTTCTCAGTCATTGGCTTTGCTCTTTCAAAACCAAAAATCCAACAAATATCATAAATAATAAAATAATATTATGTTGAGGTTTTGCACCCTCACTGACTCTTGCTGGAAAGTCATCCCAATGGAAATTATCCTCATATTTCTGTATTTTATTTGAAGGTTAACTTGAGAATAATTTTCAGTTAATGTGTCTGGATTCTTCACATCTTCAAAAAGGCAACCTGTAAAAGAGAACAAAACAAAACAAAAAATTGTTAGCTTCAGCATGGCAAGAAAAAGCATAAAGGACTCCTACAATTCAAAGAAATGTTGCACTTATTATCACTTCACAGAAAAGTACATTCACCCAAGGCTGTGCAGTACTTTTCTCAAAGAAGTGATTGTTAAATGCTGAAGATAGTTCTAACATGTTTATTCTACTTTTCTATTTATCCCCTTAATATCCTCAAACCCACTGTTCAATGCTTGCTGCTGAATTAAATCAGCTGTAGGAGTTTTCACAGTTGCAACAAGGATTAGCAAGATTCTCTGGTCTGTATTTCTGTGAGGGAAAGTCATGTATACACATTTTTCTCCTTGCATCAGAAATACAATTTGTTTCTAAATGACAAAGGTAAAAGATGCTCATCTTGGGAGGAGGGGTAGCTCAGTGGTTTGAGCATTGGCCTGCTAAACCCAGGGTTATAAACTCAATCCTTGAGGGTGCCACTTAGGGATCTGGGGCAAAATCAGTACTTGGTCCTGCTAGTGAAGGCAGGGGGCTGGACTCAATGACCTTTCCAGGTCCCTTCCAGCTCTATGAGATAGGTATATCTCCATATATTATATTATTGTCTAATTTAAGAAGACATTTGACAGTATTCTGAAACTGGTTTCAATTTTAATCCCTGATATACTCCCCATTTTGCCCAAATATTAGCTTGTTTTAAGAACATTGTCTCTATCTGCTATGAAATCCTGATCTCATCAGAGTTAATAGAAAAACTCATTCAGATTTCAAAGTGACTAAGAAATAGTCCCAGACACATCCGCGATGCTGCATAAAAAGGAAGATAACTAATTACACTAATACAGTCACCACTGTTACAAAGTTGCAATAAATCTTTTACAAAGTATGTCATGTAAGATATCAATGGAAAAGTTATAGACTGCTAAGTATTATTATCCTGTTTAAATCCATGTATCATCTTTGTATATGCAGTTATGAATATTGGCTAAGAGTTTGTATCTCAAACATGTTTTCTTGGGTGACACCCCAAGACAGATTTGCATCTAGACTAGGCAGCCTGCTTGATAGCCCATTAAAGACAATCAGATCACACAGTGAGCCCCTCCTGAAGATCTATTAGAAAGCATTGAGGCAATGGCCACCCCGTGGTTCAGCAAGGCACATAAGGACATGTGATATGACTATCTTTTGCCAGTAACCTTCCATACATTTGAGCTAAAAGTATAAAAGGAGACTGTGACATCACTGCTTTGTCTTCAATCGTGCCCCATCTCTTTGGACATGATTTCTAATAAAAGGAAGCTTTGGACAATGGACTGATGACACCTAATCTATTTGGGTGAACCAGAGAGAATTACTATAAAATAGCAGATTTAACATCACTGCTACTATCCTGACCGGCAAACTCTGAAACAACTGTAATGCACACATTTCCTTTAATCAATTAATAACTCTTATTTTCTTTTTGTATTAATAAAACTTTAGTTTTTAGTTACTAAAAGACTGGCTACACATGTGGTATTTGGTAAAATGTAAGTATATTGACTTGGGGGAGTAGCTGATCCTTGGGATTAGAAGAACCTTATATATGATGAATCTGTTTTTCAGTAACCTCTCATCATAAAGATCAGATGTCTGGTGGTGATTGGGGCTGGATTGCACAAGGGGACTGTACTTTGGCTTCTTGTTAGCCAGTGTGGTGATACAGGAGCTCACTTTTGTTGCTGACATGGTGAACTCTAATGTTAGAATAACCACCAGTTTTGAGGTATGTCTGCCCTATTTTTGATCAGTTTGTCCTGAATGTGGCATTCTCAGCTGTGATTCACACTAGGCATGGTCCACGGGATTTTTTTTACAGAAAAATCCTGGAAGGAGGAAAACTACATGACAAACACTGCATGGAAAATGATCCACCTTCTTCCTTTTGGTGTGAAGGACTAATGGCAATACAGAAGGGACAAGGAGTGTGACCTGCCAAATACAAAAAGCCCAAGGATTTGTGGGAGTAAATGGGTCCATCCTACTGGCTATTGGTTCATTTGCATGTAAGAGCTCTCTCTCCATGTTCTTTTCAGCCTTCTTCAGAACTGGCAGTCTATACTAGAACACAATTAGAATATGATGCTAAACAACTGGGGAAAAAGTATGAGCAAAGTGGACCTCCAGAGTAAGCAAAACAGCTAACTATTACACTGGGAAAGCTTAATACTATGCTGATCAAAAAGGTAATTCAGAAAACACATTGAAGCCACTATGGAAGGATGAAAAAATCAATAGGGCATTTAGCATATTACTGAAAACACCCAGGGAACAGAACTGATGCCTCATAGAAACAAAGCAAGAAGAAGAGTCATTAGACACATGCTGACCTTATTCCTCCATGCTCCAACTCCAATGGATTACAAGCAATTACAGATCTAGTAAAGCTCAATATCATCTTGGGTTTGTAAACTATTAGACTACATGTATGTGGATGTCATGCTGATCTTTAATCCCCAGACTGTTTTGAGGCTGTATTCAAAGAACATACTAAATATGATGAACTGGCAGAGACTGAATTGCAAATAAAACAGCAACTATATCAAATGATTAGTCAAAATATAGAGCTGCAAAGAATAAAATATTTCTTTCTGATCAGATGATCAAAGGAATACTCAAAAGACATTCAGATGTTTGCTAGAGAAGATGCAGAATATTTACTGTCTTCAGACACATCTAGGGGGTTTGTACTAGGAAAGGATTTGCATCAATAATAACCTGAATATAGACAATGAATTAACCAAGACTATGACACTTCTTGGCTATAATGGAAAAAATCTGAATCCCAACATTTCAACTGCTCAGTATCCACTTACTGTCTGCAACAATTACAATAGGACCACATTGGAAAGCTCCACATTTCCATGGGCTTTATTACATGGGAGAGCTGTGCAGAAACTGAAATTTCTGTTCTGTGGAAAACTTTGCATTAAAAAACTTCTGCATCAGGATAAAAAGCAATTTTTTTTGAAAATGTACATTTTTCAATGGAATAGAAATTTTTTATTTTTTTTTTAAATATTCCAGGCAGATAGCTGGCCCACCACCAATCTAGTTGCCCAAGAAGACAACCGCCCAGGGAAACCTGTCTGCCTAACGAGTTTCTTTCAAAAGTTTCATCCCAACCACATGTTCCCATGGAACATTTTGATTCTGTCAAACTAGCATTTTCCAACTAAAAAAAACTTATTCTGTTGGAAAATATTTCAACAGTTCTAGGGTTTCTTGGAAAATACTAATGACGGAAGATATTAATTCTCTAAACTACTGTCTCCCACTCTCAACTGCCAGGAAACACAAAATACCTTCCACCTTTTCTCCTGATTTAGCTATCCGTATGAACAGAGACAGCAACTTAATCAACAATCTAAATGAAAAAAAGTCACAGAGAACCAGGGGCAGCTTTATGTATTTTGCTGCCCCAAGCACGGCAGTCAGGCGGCTTTGGCAGTACATCTGCAGGAGGTCCACTGGTAATGTGGATTCGGCGGCATGACTGCAGGAGGTCCGCCAGTCCCAAGGCTTCGGCGTACCCGCCACCGAATTGCCGCTGAATCCACGGGACCGGCGGACCTCCCGCAGGCATGCTGCCAAAGGCTCCCTGACTGCTGCCCCCACAGCGACTGGCAGGCCGCCCCAGGCACGCACATGGTGCGCTGGTGCCTGGAGCTGCCCCTGCAGACAACCAGACTAGTGTGAAAACCTGGCTCCTTTGAAGTTAAATGCAAAACTTCTACTGACTTCAGTGGGGCTAGAGATCTAGCAGAAAACAGGACAGACAGAAACAAGAAAGAGAAGCAACAACTATTTCAATACAACAGAATCAAAACGTGAGATAGATTTTTCTCTTGACTCAATGCAGGATCCTTCTATCTTTCACTATGTAGTACTGATGATATCATTACAGTTGATGTGTTTATTTAATTTGACCATTTGATATTTTGGGGTTTTTTTTGTACTGTTATATTTCCCTGCTGTGCAATAAAAAGTAAAACTTAGAAAAGAATGCTTTGTGACTGCATTTGCAAATATTACCAAAGTGAATGAAAGAAAACCACAGTAGATCATCAGAATATTTGATGTCTCCAACAACAAAAGAGTAATAACACTGGGATATCATAAAACTAGCTAACAAGTACCTACAATATTTTAAATACAACAAATTATATAGAATACATACAAATTGAAGATTAAAATTTATTAAATTCTATGGGTTCAAAGGAAAGCCTACAAAATGCAATAATAGTAAGCTTTAAAAAACTAATAATATCCACCCTCTATTTGTTCAATGACAGGAGGAATTGTATCTTATAGTCTGTCTGACAATTATTGTAGATGTACTCATGCACCTTAGCAACATTATAGTATCAAAAAAGTGAATGTTGCAGTTTTCTTCCAACTCAACTAGAGATCTGTGGGTTTGTGGGAGTTTTTGCCCCATCTATCGTCCTATTGCCTTTCTGAGCCACAGACTACTAGCCTCATCAGGGATCACCACAGATAATCTTGTCAAAGCCTACAAACATGGTATTTCATGCACTCCCTGTCAGTACCCAGGCTGGCTCGGGGAAGCTAATGATCCTACCAGTGGACAAAATTCAGTAATGAAACCTGGTCACATGCCACTGAGGCACATTGTGCATAAGCTCCGAAGAATGCTATCAGCACAATATGAAAGAGAAGCAGCAAACAAAACAACTCTGATCTACAAACTAAGTTGTCAATAATTGGTTTTTGAACAGTTTACACAAGAATTTTTTTTGTTGTTGCAGATAGTACAGTGTACTGAGTCCTTTTCAAGAATCTCAATCTGGTGTATATTAGCCAACTTTTAAATGCTGGTTTTTGTACTCTATGTATCCTTACCTGTGCCAAGAAAAATTGCTTTAATCTGCTATTTGTTTCAAAATATTATAATTTTATTCTATTTCACAATACTGAGTGAAGTCTCAGCATTCCATCTTGCTAGTTTTCACAGTACAAGAAGCTGCAAAAAACTTCATCTAATGAATGAATACAAACTCTACATTTGCAGGTTCTTTATAGATATATAGTGCAGTGCAGCACAGCCATATATGTACATACATACACACACACACACGCAAAAGACAAATCACACCAGCTTGTTTCTATTGTAAATGGTAAAATGGCAGAAATGTTGACGCACATTCTCAGATCCACAGAAAGTTAAGAAAGGTGGCTTATTCTGTACATACCAAGAGTCAATATCTATTTGATTGTCATCACAACTGGAAGCTGCTATTTTTTTGCTCTTCCAGCGACTGTGACAAATGCCTTTGAATAAACTATGTTAAGATGAATCCAGATAAAATGGGGAAATTATGTTGATAGTTAGGAAGAAATTAACTGGATAGTGAGCCCATGTTAGTCCAATGTGCCAGATCATCGGCAATTTAGTTGCAATTTCATGATCATATTCCATCCACTGATGCTATTGTTGCAGTCTTGGTGGCAGGTAGTGCCTTTTCATTGAAGTTCTATTTGTGAACATTTCTCTCTGAAATGCAGATCTCATCACAGCATCATTGCTTTGGTAACACCCAGGCTACATTACTGCAATGTTCTCTATTTGAGCTTAGCACTGAAAAACACTCATTGCTCAGTGGGACAAATAGCTAGCTATGAGCCCATAGTACCAGTGTTTTATGACCTGCTTTGTCACCCTGTTTATTTCTTGGCACAGTTCAACATGGTTAGTCATAAAGTACAAAGCCCTAAGTAGTCTTTTTCTCTATGTTCCCCTGCAGTTATGAGCCACTGGGCTGATCTCACTATTGGTTCCTGAGGTTAATTTCTCTGTCTGCACTGGAGATCTTACAACCCTGGGACTTGATTCCTTCTGGGGTCTGCCAGAGCTGTAACAAAATTCAGCATGCAAGATGATGCAAGTCTGGGACGCAGCAACAGCTGTCAGTCAGTGCCTCCCTGTGAGACCTCCTTCCCAGGGCTGGGAGGAGGGCCTGGGGGGGGGCAGGATCCAGCAGCTGTGGACCAATCAGCTACAGATGCAGAGGAGGAACCAATCAGGAAGTGGACCAATTGGGACTCTTTCTGAGTTGCAATGTCTGCTCTGCAAAATTCCTAGACATTTCCTGTTTGATAAATTTGCCCAGACAGAGGACAGAGCCTCAAAAAAAAAAAAAAAAAAAAAAAGGCCATGTCCAGGAAAACCTGGATGTATGGTAACCCTAATGCCAGACAAATTGTTTTGTCAAGTTTTTGAAACTTTTCCTTAATATTTATAAGAGACTGGGGTGTTAGTTGGAAATGTCAGGGGTAATTGCGGGCCCTTTTAATGTTGTTCGTACTTTTAAAAAATATATAAAAATTGGGTGCCAATATACGTTTTTTAGATGTACATATAGTTAAGGATAATGTTAGCAATATTGGTTTGCTCAGGAAGGAATAGATATCCGCACAGTTTAATTTTAGGCCTTCTTGAAACTTTCTGATAACATTTTATTTTGCACTGTGTTTTTCATACTAGCTGTATCTCGAACTGTTTCACAGTATTAAGGAATACAAGAGATTGTCTAGTAAGAACACCAGAAAACAGTGGTGTAAAGGCATTCCATAATGAATAAATTAAGGATTTGGTCACAGGTCCAACAAAAAAATTAAGAGGAATAGGTGAGGGAGAAAAGCTATTATTTATAGAAAAAGTTTAAAAAGCAATGGAGACTCAATGAGCCAGAGAGATAAAGAAGGCTGTTCCAGAAGCTGCTGGAGAGAAATCTCTTTGCCAGTATTTCCATTCTGGATAGAACAGATAGAGAGGATGTCTGGTGTTAGATGGGCAGAGGCAAGGCTCAAGCTAGATGAGCAATGTGTTTAAAAAAAACAAAACACAAGATCTGTGTGTTCAGAGTATGCAGGCAATCCTGTGGAGCTGACAGTAGATACAGGAGTAAGAGAAAAGTTAAAGATGATGCCAAAGTTACAAGCAGTGGAGGCAAAGGGGCTGTCTGAATTGAGGGAGATAAAGAAGATGGAGTTCTAGAGAATTCTCCTCTTTGCTAAGAAAAGGACAAACAGTTCTGTTTTTGAAGCAATCAGCTTTAGGAAGCAGAGATTAAGCTATGTGCTTATTTCATCAAAACATAAAAACGACGAAGGTGTCGAAAGCTGAGTTTCAGTATATAATCACGGGGATCACAAACTTTCAAACTGCTCCTACTTTTTAGTCACTCCAAAGTGAGAGAATGGTGCATAAATAAAGGGAAGTGTGCGCTTTTAAAAGTTAGGGACACAGGATTTCTAATACCTATATATTTCATACCAGTAAAATACACAGGTGTACATGGCATGTCCAATACAACCCCTATTCATTATCACTTCACAGGTGGAAATGTACTTAAGTTCTCTCTCATTTAACTACAACTGTAAGTTAAAGCAAAATAGCTTTTGCGTGTAGGCAAGGCCTTAATACTATCTGATTCATCACAACATTTGTGCTCAGTTTGTACTGGCATAAGATCAAGGTAGACCAGGAAGTGGAAGGAGCAAACCATCTGCATCTTGTCCAGGGAACATCTCCATGAATAACTGGTTCCTGGCTTATATTTCTCTCACCAAAGTCCAGAGGTTCCAAACCCTGTCTTTTCAAACAACTTAAGCAGAGAATGAAGGGATTGGGTAATACTCCATTCAATCTTCCATTATAATTGCCTGATACCTCAACACACAAAAATGTGTACTATTCATTTCCTGCATCACTACCAGTAACAAAGCAATCGTTGCTCTGTTATAACCACAATTAGCTCGCAATGTGGATTAGTGACTGTGGGCAGTGACTAATTATGCTAACCAAAGGCTGCCTAGTCAATTGGCTTCCATCTGCATGGGTCACATATTCACCCCCAACCTTGGAAAATCAAGTCCACCGAGGTGCAATCCACTATTCATGTTCTGGAAATACATTTGCAAAAACAAAATGAAAATGACTTTGAACGAATATTATTTAACTGCTAAACCTGAACATAAGCCCACTTCATTCTGTCTCCAGTGAATGCAGGGCCCAATAAAAAGGCACCTGCCTTTATCAGAGTACATGCTAACAGGCAGTTATTTATTACCTCAGTATCTATTAAACTCCTGCCTTGGGGTCTGCACCTTGGCACAGGGGGAAGGCTTGTGTGTTTCAGTGACCCTGAGAACTATGCCAGTGGAAGTTTTAACTCCTCGCAGGACCACCCAAGACGGACAGGTTAAAGGGTAGGGACCAGCGGAAGAGCAGTCCATGATCATCCAGGCAGGGGCTGAGCAATAGCAGCCAACAACCTATCCTTGTCAAATAGATGAGTTATAGAAACACAACATTGCAGCCAGTCTGGCAAACAGGGATGACAGAGTCTTGCTCATGCCCTAATGAGCATCTGATGGCTTGGGAAGGATTCAGATCTGTGGAAGTGCACAGACATTTCTAGATTTGAATGTTACTATTTGAAAGGAGTGGGGCGTATTCAGAGCTAGGACAATGAGAATCAAACACATGCCTATGTTAACAAAGGGATTACTTTCCTCAGGACAGCCTCCTGATATTGTGCAGAGCTCTGACTACACCAGCTAAAGGGAAGCTCTAAATTGTGCTCTGACTATCCATTCTCCAGACTCCGGGGAAAATACCAGCAAGTTATGTTTGGCTTTGCTATGTCCCCTATGCCAGAGAGGAGACTATCAGATAACAGGAGTGCCCTGAAGTTCACTTTTCACGTCTGATGAATCACGGACAGAAATTACAACCACCTGAGGAAAACTGCTCCAGGTTTATGCTCAGATTGGGAAGTTTCATGGCATACTTTGAACATAATGCACTAATGATTCAAGCCCCAAGTAGGTATCAGAATATGAATACAAGTTCTTTACATAATTACTTTCTCCCTGACACTTACTTCTGGTCTAAGCAAACTGTAGAAGGATCAGCTTGCGCTTGTAAGGACCGATCCACTAAGGATGATCGGATCATGCCCATAGCATGGTAAAGCAATCTAATTGCTTTACTTCTAACAACAAACAGAATTTCAAAATACAAATTTCACAATACAAATTTCAGAATACAAAAATATTACCTGAGAGATAAGATACCATGAAAACCTTCATGAAACAATCTTACAAAACCACTAAAAAGCGTGGCTATTAAAAGGACACTGCCAGTTTCAAATGAGTTCCAAACACTGGATCTTATAAAAATACACTTTTACAAAACCTAGGACTAACAGAAAAGTGTCCATGATCATCATTATTATTTTTTCATTCCAATGGCATTGTGTACTTTAACAAACTAACGTATTTCCTTGAAGTGTCAGGAAACTAAACATTACAGCATTGTGCTAGTGCAGGGAAACACAGACGTGAAAATAAATAGAAACCAAATAGAAACAGATATGATGGGACTAAATAGCCCTGATGGGTTACAAGTGGAGGGAAGGGAAACCCAGATCATTTGGGGTTAGGAGCAAGGGAAGAAGGAATTATGGCTTTATGATATTGTTCCCTCATTTCCCCCCCACTCACAGTGGCTCAGCTGGCGCTCCAGATGTTGCAGAGAAGGGAACCCTTTGTGAGATCTTCCATCCACCCAGCCTCCTGGGAATTTGAGAAGTTAATGCTGACCCTATCAGTATTCATTTACATGGGTCCATCTGTTAAACTGTAAGCAATTTGGCAACAGCACCTGGGGGAACCCATGGGACGTATATTTTTGTCAGAGCCACATTGTCATGGAGGCTAAAAGAGGGGTTGGAGGCAGTGCAAAGCCATGGAAAAGCTGGACCTCAGCAGATTTGCTGCCTAAGCAGCCAATTTCCTTGCTGCTTCTGTGAGAAGAGTGAGAAGGGAAAACTCCGCATCCCAGCGGGAAAGATATGAAAGGAACGCCACAAGTGCACACTGATGATGTTTCCTGTTCCCTGGGGGAGGGATAAACTGTGTGTGAGACAATATGACCCAGAGGGACTAGTTACTGTAGTTTAATTGTCCAAACTGGGAGACAAGTAAAATGTAAAAAAACAACCCAGTGGAAAATAAAATAGATTTCTGTTGTAATTTGAGCAAGAATTTTTTTAAAGTATGATTTTCAACCTGGTAGTGTCCCTTTAATATTGAATGAAATAAGTCAGTCTGTAACTAACATACATGCTTTCATCTTGTCCTTCTTAACAGTGTTAATTTCTCAGCAATATTGAGTTACACTAGGCTGCTTGTACTTGCGATATAACAGAGGTAAATGTGAAACAGAGAGCAATCTTCTGAAGTTCCAGGCTGCGCTTTTTGCTAACATAAGAGCAGCATGTGAAGCATGACCAAGCTTTAGAAGGAAGTCTAAGAAGAGCAGCCAAAAGGATGGACAAAAGATCAATCTCTGTTGGCTTTTATTTCATAAAAGTTCTTTCAGCATACTAGAAAATAGTGCTTAAAAATGAAAATGTTTTAAGGGAAGAAGAAAAGTGATTTTTTAAAATCCAAATTTAAATGGCTACAAACCCTAACGATTTTATTTTGTCTCATTTCCAACCCCCATTGTTGGCCTGTTCCCATTTTCTTTCTATAGCAGCCATTATTCCTGGTAACGTGTTATGTAGAAAGGCACCGATCTCACAACAGTATTTACTTTTGTTAGACTTAAATACAAACCATGGTTATAGATGGGACATGGTGCTAATACTGCATTGTAATTACTGATCTAAATCCAACCATAATAATAATAATAATAATAAAAATCCACAGAATTTAGGATTTTCCTTCTCAAGACCAGATGCTGTTTGCTTTATACTGTTATGAACTGCAAGCGTCAGCTAATCATGCAGACTTAAGCAGCACTTATTTTCTACAGCAAATGGTTTAAACTGCTGTAGAAAAAATGTTTGCCAGAGGGCACACGTGTGGGCAGTCTGAAAGGCCACATTTAACTGAGGCTCTGCTGAGTCCCAGCAGTTCCCAAGTATCTTGTGCTTTGCATTTTTGTGCAACCTTCTGTTTTAGCTGTCCCATGGGACAGATATCAAAGCAGAAATTTATCTCCTTTATGAGGGCTGTTTCAGAGGGAGGAAAGATGGCAGCTGTGCTTCTGCTGTGGTATTTAATTCTGGTCTTAATGGCATTTAAACATGCAATAGAGAAAAGAATGGAAGCTCTGAACAAGAGAGTAGACATGGTTCTATCTTTTTAAAAGAAATAGACAAAACAAAGGAAGATTTTTCAAACTCAACTCATGGATGTAGTGTGGACCAAATTAATGGAGCTGTGTCTGTCAGAGCTTCTTTGTGGTCTCAGACCACTAGCTGTAACCTATCTTGAAGTGGAAACCCATGTTCCTCCCCTCCCTCCCAGACCAGGGATTTAGGTGCAATTCCTCCTGCAATTCACTGTGATTACCTGAACAAGTCTAAGGCCATGTCTACACTAGCACTTACATCAGCAACACTTTTGTTGCTCAGAGGTGTGAACCCCTCCCCCCCAAGCAATTTACACTTTGCCAGCATAAGTACGCGTGTGCACAGTGCTGTGTCAAAGGGAGACGGTCCCGCCAACATAGCTAGTGCTGCTCATTGAGCTCTCTCCAGTCGCAGCTACACGAGTGCTCTTACAGTAGCACAGCAGTATTGGTACAGCAGTGCCGTTGTAAGCTTGTGAGTGTAGACATGGCCTTAGTTTAGTTCAGCACTTGCTATTCTCTTTCAGGGGGAATGACTGCGTTAACCAGTGACCAACCCACCTTCATAAAGCAAACCATTCAGAACAAAAAGCTTTACGGAGAAAGCACATCATAAAAGAACAAACAGCTTACACATTCTTCTCTGACCATACTGATCTACTACACGCTAGGTTTTAAAGTCCTTCAAACCCTTTCTGCAGGGTATGTATGTCCTGTCCCAGTGCCCACTTCAGCAAGAGCTAAATTTAGCCCCACAAGTCGTACAAGTTCTCTGTATTTCAGCTCAATAAGGAAAATAAGTCCCTTTGTGGACAGGAGTGGTCCTAGACTAGCTGTCAGCAACTGGCCCCCTCGGTGAACCATGTAATCGGCTCCCCCACCCCCAAGCCCCAAGGGCAGATCTAGGCTGAGGTTTTTGGTAAACTGGGAAACATTTTGCCCCTTTTTCCCTTTTAATTTTTTTTAAGCTTTTTTTTTTTTAAAAAAACAGAGGTTTAATTATTCGGATTGTCCATCCGTCTGTCCATCCAACCAATGTTTGTGAGATCAGATAAAACAGAGACATGAAATTTTCAGAATAGATTTGTACACGACAGCTAGATGATACGTCTGTCCGATTTCAAATAAAAATGCATTAAAATGTTAATTATAATTTTTATTATTACAAATCCAAAATCTTTATTTTAATCTTTATCATTATTACAAATGCTTGCCATTACCACCACATCCAATATAGAAAGAAATAAGAAAACTCTTCAATGAACTTTAACCTGTATTTATAAAACACTCTGAATAAACAACACTCTGTGCTCTTAAAGCATGACTTTTATTGCTTTAAAGTTTTGAAAATTCAGTCACTACTTTTAGATCCAGTTTTCCATCTATTTCATACTCTACTGACATTGTGGCAAGTCCAACAAGTCTCTCTTGCACCATTGTTGAACGCAGTTATGTTTTTTTCTATTTTAACTTTGAGAAGCTACATTCCCCACTAGCTATGGAAACTGACAAAGTTAAAAGAATGCGTAGAGCTATAAAAATGTTTGGAAAACTGTCTGTTTGAGTTTATTTTCACAAACAAACTTCAGTACTTCTTCAGGAGTGGAATGTTTCTTAAATTGTCTTGAAAAGCCTGAAGCTCACTACACAAATCTGTAGCATCAATGTCTTTTGAATTTTCATGAGTCAATGCCAACTCGTTTTATACAAAATTCACTTATCTGTTTTGCTGTTTTCTTTTGCAAGCTGTGAATATCATATAGAAAGACAAATACTGACTCTAGCTGCTGCATCTGTTGAAATCTTTTGTCAACCGAGTGAAGAGCGGTATCAAGGACTGTGAAGTAGAAATTCACTTTGAACCTTTGTTTTGGGTTCTGAATGGGTGTGTCTCATCCTTCATATGAAAACTGCTGTTTCTTTTGCTGAATGCGAACTGTCTCTGGTTCAAATTCTGTTAGAAAGTCTATTTCTTCAGCAAGCTTGAGAGAATCTACCAGTGTTCTTTCGAACCCTTCATCACTTCTGAATTCCTCCAGAATATTTTTAGTTTGTTGCAGTTTTTGAATAGCAGAATGTATGTTCAAGTTCTTTTCCTGAAGCTGCTTACTAGTGAGGTTAATCTCTAAAGGATATTATACCACAAAATGAGTCACAAATTTGAACTTGGGAAGGTCATTTGCAAGAGTTTCTGCATCTGAACGTGCCACATTGCCAGATGATCTAGTAAAGGTAGTATCTTCAGAAATTTCAATTAGGGCATTATAAATGTTTCCAAGTTCATAACAAAGAGGCTTCAAAGCATCAATGTGACTCTCCCATTTTGTCTGACAAAGTGGTTTCACAATTAGAGAATTCACATGGTGAGTCAGAGTCTCCCAACGGCGTGCTGAGCCTAAGAAAACCACAAACATGTTACACCAGGTCAAAGAAACTGCTTGCCTCCAAACAGCATCTAGCAGCATCATTGACAACCAAATCAGAGAATGTGCACTGCAAGGAACGAAAAAGGCCCTAGGATTGATTTCCAACATTCTCCTTTGCACACCATTGTCTTTACCCTTCATATTACTTTCATCATCATAGCCTTGGCCACGTAAGTTTTCAACAGATAACACTTTCAAGCTTTTGTGAATAGTTTCAGTCATAAATGCTCCAGTTGTCTCCTTCAGTGGTACAGAACCCAAAAAATGTTCCTTTATGAGCACTTCAACATTATCTTCATCTGCAGACTTTTCCATATCCACAAAATGAACGATCATCGTCATTTGTTCAACATGACTCACATCTGCTGTACAGTCCAGACTTTTTCCTTGTTTCATTTCCACGAGAATTTGCCACACATTGTCATCACATCTGGGCCATGAAGCTGGGTCCCAATACTGTAACTTGTTTGTAATTTCCTCATCCTTTCTTTCTTCAACTTCATTTACTTCAATTTCTGCATGTCTCTCTGAAGATGAATAAACTTTCTCCACTTCCATATCAGTCTGATGCTGTGAGCTGCCTTCATCCAGACGTAAGTTTCCATCATCTTGAGTTTCCAAACTGCTTTTTTGTGGATGTGAGCTACCCTCATCTCCAAGTAAAATTCCTTCATCTGGATGTTGTGAACTGCTTCCATCTTTATTTGGATTAAAGAGAAGATATTTCAGGAAGGATCCCTGCTGTTTTGCTTGATCCTTCTCTTTCTCAGCCTTTCATTTATGATACTCCACTCCTGAGGGTTTTCTTTTTCCTCTTTTTGCCATCGGGCATTTGAATATTGTTATGTACCGTGCTCTCGACTGCAAGCGTTATAGCATTAAGGATGGCTGACACACGCATCACATGGTTGGCAATTTAAACCACATTGCAGCCATCCCAACATGTCTTTTCACTGCTTAAAGGTTCAGTGATTAGTAACGTACACTCACTTACCTATTAAAACAGTTAGTTACAGCGTTTGTGCAGAAACAAAATGACCTTTTTTGACACTTATAACCCGACATCAGTTGTTTGGAAAATAATCCCTCTCCTTACGGTTACCCACTTGGAGTGTGACGTCATGACTTTCGTAGTCTATTAAGCATTAACGCTCTTACTTTTCTTTTATGGACCTTATTTATTACATGTGAACCAGTCATAACAAAGAAAAATTCATAATTATACAGCCTGATAATAACGCTAAAGTTTAATAACGCTTAAAGATACTCAGATTTGGGGTTTATAATGCTGAAAGACGTTATTCTTTGGCACCAAGAAACACAATTTTCCACAGTATTCACTTGATTCTTAACCATCTAGCTGTGATGTGTGTTAAAATGACCATTTGACATGTATCAACTCACAGTATCTCTGCTCTACAAGAATTTCCAGCTATCCAACCTTGATGTATATTCGTGTTAGGTGTCACTAGCATTGCACCTCTTGCCACTGGAGGATGTGTTTCATTGTGGCTGAGTTATTGCTTATCAAAATTGAGGAGTGGATCATCCTGACCCTACGTCGCAAATTGAAAAAAAAATTGCTAAAATATTATTTTTGCTGTAAATAAAAGATTTGACATATTAATAAATTCTCAGGGATGTAGAGAAATGAATTATAATTAATATTCCCTCCATATGTGCAAGGGAATTGAAATAATGACATCATTATTTTATTTGTATTTTTTTCATCTTTTTTTCATTGTATTATTTTTTTAATTTGATTTTTTCCTTGAATTTGGCACCCCATTTAACTTGGCACCCTAGATGTCTGACTAGTTCGCCTAGGTGGACAGGCCACCCCTGTTCATTGAGATATCCTAGAGAATGTGGACTATGCTGGTTATCACTGTTTTCTTTGCAAAACTAGATACCTGACCTTGCTGGGGCTGACAAACAGAATCTGTTAGTCTTATTTTTTTCTTGAAGGCTACCATTTAAAATACCACTCATAAAATAAAATCCACGTGAGTGGCTTGTAGAACACTGCACATGTATAATAGTATCTTCAAACACCCCAGGATTAAGAACATGGCATTCCGACTGCTGCTTCCCTGGAATGCCAGAGGGGATAGTTTAATGTTCTAAGCATCAGGCATGGAAACCACAGCTTTAAATTCCACTAGAATCAAATCAGCTTTCGCTCCCTCCCAGGTAGATTAACAGAGTACAATGGATGTTATGTGTCAGGTAGGTCAGAGGAGAGGTCTAAAACCAATGTGCTATAAACTCTATACAGACATTAGAGATCCTATTCATTTTTTGTGAAAGATGGGGGCTTCCCCAAGCGTGCTGTGCAGCATGCCATACACTGCTTATTAGCATGGCTGCTACTCTCGAGCCCTTTGGTGCCCTTTGGTGGTTCCATGTGCATGTACATGGTGAAGTATTCTGGGCTCCTCTGGATGAAAACTGATATCTAAATGCAATTTATTGTCACTGTATTCTGCACCATGCCTCACAATAATTAATCACCCCACAAAAATTAATCCTCCTCCAATCAAAGTCCATCTCCAGTACCTCTTAGCATTCAGGGACTTCTTTGCTGTGGCAGCAGGCTCAGTTCCCTGGCAATCCTGCTGAAAGTACTATTCCCAAAGGGAGGGGAGATTGCTGCATGCCACAACTGGCCCTACAAGATCTCCAGTTTCTGCTCTGCAGCCCCAGCTCCTCAGTGATGGGTAGGGGCTGGGAGGCAGAGAACCCACTTTAGGGCCAGGAGGAAGAAGACCTTTTCTGCCAGTTCCGCTTCTTAACCTCCCTGAAGCAACATCAGACTCAGATTCTTTTTATTTTTATATGTAACCAGTGAGGAATCTGGAGATAGCAGTGGATGGACTAGTAGTTTGGAAATAGAAGTGGAAAACCAAAGTCTCCTGCTAAAAGCTGGAGTTTAGACAGGTCTGCAAACTAGGTCAAATCGAGAGTTGGGGACTGGTCATTGCATCAGCAAGACTCTCATAAAATCTAGAAACAGGATTTGTGGTTCCTCAGACTCTCCACAGAACATGTCCTTTCAATGTTAAGTTAATCCTGTTATCAGTAAGGTACTGCACTGACAATATATCAGAGTTATTTGATATTAATGTTCGAGGTCAAAGAATTTTTGTGCTTTAACATTAAATGAAAATCTCTCTCTCTCTAACCTCCCCCTTTCTCCCCTCCAACTCAAACTATTTGTCAGAAGTTCATTTGTTCAGTGATATGCTGAGGACACTGGTTTCACCATCTTATCAGCTCTTCGGTTTTTCTATAGTACCCATCACTAAGACAGATAGGTAACACAGATGGCTATTATAGTTAATTTGAAGAGCAGCAGTAGAGGTGACCCTCAGGGCCATACCATCTTTAGATTGGCCAGACAGTTCTTTCAGATTATGTTAAAGTTGGATTGCATATTTAAGGGAATCTTAATAAACTTGTATGGGTGGATTTCATTTTGTTTACTTATAATATTCCAGCAAATATGTTTACATCAGTTAAGTTGTTTCTGTAACTTGCCAGCTTTTGTCTTTCATTTCCTCTCCTTCCCCATAAATCTGAAGGCTCAGAATGTACACATTTATTCCACTTGTTCCCCATTTGATCTGACTGTCAGTAAAAGCTCTAATAAGGAGCAGAGAGATATAGCGATGTGAAGAGAAACTGTTTGCTTAATATTCCACCTCCGTTGGCACAGCGAGAGAGGGTCTAGTTTATTTTTGTTTTATTTCCCACAAAGTGTCTCATTTACATCTGAAATGAAACTGTGTGCTAAAGACTTAGGTTGAATTATAGTGTAACATCTCATATCCTCTTATTTGTTTGAGAGTTGGTGATGCTCGTAAAAGTGATACAAAGTGATAAAGTTTTAAAAGGCTCTGCTACATATAGAAATATTTTATGTAACTTTTGCTGAAAATAAAGCTATTATAAGCCACCTTACCTTGCATGTAGCCCAATTTTTAGCCTCTGTCTATATGCCAAATTGAGACACCGGAGAGCTGATTTTAGAAGCCCTGAGGACCACTCCAAGAGAGTAAATGCGGATATCCACAGCAACACAGTCAATTTTTATAGCACTACCATGCTTTGAGAAGAACGGGACTCCCTTCTGCATCATGGTCAGTGTTAGTGCCCATGTTAGTGTCACAGCCCTAGGCAGCGTTTGCCCTGGCCTCCATGTTCAGGAAACGAGCATACACGTACTCTCAAACAAGAAGCATTTCCCCGAAAGTAACCGTTGGGGCTAGGCAAATTTTGTGGTCAGCCAGTTCCTGACAGCCCCCCCCCCCCATGAGGGTGGTAACGAGACATCTGTAAATCTCCTAATTAGGAGAAACCTGGCCAAAAAACTGAACACGTCATTACCCTTATAAATTGCCCACCGTGCAAGCGGTGGGCAGGGAGAAACGCAGAAACCTGTACCCGTAACCGAGCCTGATCAACTCGAGGTCTCCCTCGGCTCCGTGTTCTCAGAAGCCTACCCTTTTGCCGGTGGTGATGAAACTTTTGTGGTTTGTGTGTGTAAGTATGCCTAGCTGCTAAGTCTGCTAACTAACTGAGCCTGTAATCGTCTGTTATAAGCCGGAGATGAAAGCCGATTCTAGCCGCCCCAAGGCTCCTGTGAGGGGAAACCCATTAACCAGGAAACCTTGAACGCAAGGGGGATTGGCCGGAGTCTCACGGCAATCTTTAACTGTCTTACTGCATTTTTTTTACTTAGACAAGTAATTGCATTTATGCTTAATAATAGCACCGACAGCACCTTTACTAACCCTTGGAAGGACCCGAATAACTACTGGGACCTAGAGCGGTACCAGGGTCAGCTTCTGTTTGTAATTGCAGTATTTTTATTATTTGTTCTAGTATTGTATTGTAGGCCCAAGTTGTAACTAGTATTAAGTTGCTCCTTATCCGCACCTGTGACCCATTTAATAAACCCTCAATTTTAACCGCACGACTCATTGTTTGCGTTATCCCCATCGCTACCTTCGGGGCACTTGTCACCCCTCCCAAGGACATCCAGTGATCGAGCCTCCGCCCTATCCCAGCGCTCATTACCTGGTAGATAACAGGCACCTTGTGACCATTTCGGTGGAGCGAGGGGCGAGAGTAATCAGAGATCAACAGTCAGAAGGGAGTTCCAGGTTTATGGAGCAGCATGGAAGAAGTCATGGACATGAGACAGGGAGCAGTATACAAAGGGAAAGGTGAAGTGGGAGACACTGGCAAAGCAAAAGGAGAGACAGGAAATAGAAGGAAATGAGAGCAGAGCAATAGACAGGGTAAGGTTGTGGAAGAACAATCACAGATCTTTTTTTTCCATAATAAACCAAACAAAATTAAGTTCCACAAATAACAGAATATAACATACTAGAAAAAGTACTCTGACCTACTGTGATATATAGGTAGAGTGTTGTGAGTGTCATTTTTATGGCAGAATGGCCTTTCCTAAAATAAAGGTTTCCCCTAAAGATGACCAGACTGCATTCACTTGATCTCCTTTAGAAGTTCCTTCCATAGTTGGATCTCCTTGACTGGGAATGCTTTATTCCCCATTCACACGCACTTGTCTAGGACTTTATGATCTACACTGTCCCAGAGGAGTGCAGATGTCATGGTGGTTCACAGATTTAAGGGACACCAAAAGTTGCACCATGATGGAAGATTCTCTTCAGTTTGCTTTGCAATTAGACAATGTCTGTAGTTCTAAGACTTCAAGTCCTCGCTGCTTTGCTAATGGGATCATCACAGATCTGAGTGTAATGATCTAATTCTCCCACAGGTAATGTACTTTCAAGAGATGCTTGGAGAAGATGCACCCTTAAACATAATGAAGTCAAATATAATTATATTAAGACTCCTTAAAAGGCAAAAATCATCCAGCATGGGCAACATAAAATAAACATTTAATATCTAAAAACTGCATTACTGAACTGCCTAATGAGCCATTCCTCATGCCACTGAAAGTTTCTAAATAGAGAATGATAAAAAATGACTTCAATAAAACTTAAATACCCATTACCAGAAGTCACATAGTGGATTCTGGCTCAAAAGTAAACATGTTTGTTCACAGAGGGAAAGACAATGGTAATAGACAAGGACAGATGATTTCCTATGTCTCCTATTGGAGTAGGTTATAATTTTACTGAAGATTCCACACCTACTTACTTCATAAAAATAAACATCAGTTTCTGAAACAGCAGAATGTAACAGAAATCACAAATATACCTCTCAACACTTCCACCCCATCATAAATTACTCTTTAAAATGCAGTATCAGAGGGGTAGCCGTGTTAGTCTGGATCTGTAAAAGCAGCAAAGAATCCTGTGGGACCTTATAGACTAACAGACGTTTTGGAGCATGAGCTTTCCTGGGTAAATACCCACTTCGTCAGATGCATGTAGTAGAAATTTCCAGGGGCACGTATATATATATGCAGGCAAGCTAGAGATAATGAGGTAGTTCAATCAGGGAGGATGAGGCCCTGTTCTAGCAGTTGAGGTGTGAAAACCAAGGGAGGAGAAACTGGTTTTGTAACTGGCAAGCCATTCACAGTCTTTGTTTAATCCTGAGCTGATGGTGTCAAATTTGCAGATGAACTGAAGCTCAGCAGTTTCTCTTTAAAGTCTGGTCCTGAAGTTTTTTTGCTGCAGGACGGCCACCTTAAGGTCTGCTATAGTGTGGCCAGGGAGGTTGAAGTGTTCTCCTACAGGTTTTTGTATATTGCCATTCCTAATATCTGATTTGTGTCCATTTATCCTTTTCCGTAGCGACTGTCCAGTTTGGCCGATGTAAATAGCAGAGGGGCATTGCTGGCATATGATAGCGTATATTACATTGGTGGAGGTGCAGGTGAATGAACCGGTGATGGTGTGGCTGATCTGGTTAGGTCCTGTGATGGTGTTGCTGGTGTAGATATGTGGGCAGAGTTGGCATCGAGGTTTGTTGCATGGATTGGTTCCTGAGCTAGAGTTACTATGGTGCAGTGTGCAGTTGCTGGTGAGAATATGTTTCAGGTTGGCAGGTTGCCTGTGGGCAAGGACTGGCCTGCCACCCAAGGCCTGTGAAAGTGTGGGATCATTGTCCAGGATGGGTTGTAGATCCCTGATGATGCGTTGGAGAGGTTTTAGGTGGCCATACACATTAATGCTGCTATTATTGCGACATATCACACCACCATTATGTCTTCATGATAGCTCTTTCAGTGGTCGTTGAACTGGACACTTTTCCCCTCCTCCCAAGGATTTTGCTGGGGGATATTTTGCCTTTTAATGTATTTGTGAGCATTTGCTCTTTACAACTCCCTCCTCTGACAATTTGTAATACTCATAAACAGTGTTCCCCCTTCCAAGCTCCTCTTCTTCAGCTTTTCTTTTTTCTCTCTCTCTGGTGTATAATCATTTCTGTTGTCACTTTCTGTGTGAGTTAATTTAGAATATACTCTCCTCGCAGCATGGAACACGCCTTTATTTTTCAGCAAAATTCCATGCACAACTATTATCTATAATAAAAATAAATAATAATAATAACAATAATTAATAATAGCTGATTTTCCATGACTCATTGTGAGGCCTTTGGCAGAGTCAGGACTTCCTGGCTCTCAATCCTATGCTCAGATTATGACTCTCATGTTACATTTTTTACAAATGCACTAATAAGATGTTCATACAAACAAATTGCACTAAATAAATAAATAAATGACAACCAGGAGAAAAGCAAGAATTTATTTTCTCTTCGATTTGGCTGACTGATGTTGCAACAACAGCTAAATTTGTCTGTGAGTTAAAATTGGTTTGTAAAAAGCGTAGTTTATAGGATGGAAAAAGACATGAATGAGGCAGAAAGACAAGAAAGGAAAAGAAACGAAGAATATTTTATGGAATCCTCACTTCTTAATCTGGTTGCGAACTTGAGCAAAAGTTCTTGGGTTTTCTTAAGAGAAAAGGAATTTAATCACTTTGTTTTATAACTCTGGAAATGAAGCGTTCGGCTGGGAATGGGGGTGCAGTAGGACATTCACATGCTTGAAGATTTAGATTTGGGATGCTTGCATTTCAGAGGGATTGCTGGATGACTGCAGTGACACTGAACACCGCAGGAATTATGCAAACATCAGATAGGGCATAGTCATCTGTTTCAGTGGCTACTTTGACTACATTTCAAATATATCCTGAGAGTATCCTGCACTACAATAGTCTGACTTGGAAAATCTGTTCCCTCAAGACCACCTATAATTAGCTATGGATGATGCACACTTGGAAGATAAATATAGACACCGCAGAGGTGATGCATCACAGCCTGAAAATAATTAATGCTCATCCTAGTAATGCCACCTACACCAAGAGACTTCGGAACAGTTTACTAGGCCCATAATGTCACAAAGGAATGGGGAAATCATTTTTCATATCCACAGAAATAGGTCACCATAAACATTTTGAAAAAGAATCTTGAGTGAAAATAAAATGCATTTTGTGACGGGTTGTACTCATTATCACACAAAATAAGACTCCCATGCGGACTTTCAAGGGACTCCAGCCACCCTGCTTCAGACATGAAACACATTCCAAAACAAAACAGATAATAAAGCTATTAAAGTGATTTTGCAGTTAAAAAAATATATACGTCATTCAGGAACGGAACAGCTCAAGAGTAGTGGGCTACGTAGAGACTGTAAAAAGCAACAGAGTGTCCTGTGGCACGTTATAGACTAACAGACATATTGGAGCATAAGCTTTCGTGGGATCTGAGGTATTCACACATGAAAGCTTACGCTCCAATACGTCTGTTAGTCTATAAGGTGCCATGGTACTCTCTGTCGCTTTTTACAGATCCAGACTAACACGGCTACCCCTCTGATATGTAGAGACTGTTGCCTCTAGGTTACAGGCTCAAATCCAGTCCAACACACAAGCTACCCAAAGTCTTTACTATTTGTTCAGCAGTTTATTATTATGATTTGCATTACAGTGGTGCCTAAAGGCTCAAACTTATATGTGAAGAACATTTGTAGTCCCAGCCCAGTTCTTAGAGGATAGGTGCCCAAATCACAAAACAACCACCGCCACCAACAACAGCCTTGTTAGCAGTCCCAGCAAGAATTGAATAAATCCTGAAGTCTGAAACATTGTTGGTCCCTTTCAGGTTAGCAATGAGTAAGGCTCTACCAAATTCACAGCCATTAAAAATGCATCATGGACCGTGAAATCTGGTCTCCACCATGAAATCTGGTCTTTTGTGTACTTTTACCCTACACTATACAAATTTCACCAGTGTTTCTCAAACTGGGAGTCCCGAACCAAAAGGGGCTACAGGAGGGTCGCAAGTTTATTGTAGGAGGGTCACGATATTGCCGCTCTTACTCCTGCACTGCATTCAGAGCTGGGTGGCCAGAGCGTGGCGGCTGCTGAGGCCTGGTCTACACTACAAGTTTATGCCAAATTTATCAGCGTTAAACTGAATTAACCCTGCACCCATCCACACAACGAAGACCTTTATATCGCTATAAAGTGCTCTTAATACCGTTATCTGTAATCCTCCCCGATGAGGGGAGTAGCGCTGAAATCAGTATTGCCATGTCGGATTAGGGTTAGTGTGGCCGCAATTCGACGGTATTGGCCTCCGGGCGCTATCCCACAGTCCACCATTGTGACCGCTCTGGACAGCAATCTTGAACTTGGATACACTGGCCAGGTAGACAGGAAAAGCCCCGCAAACTTTTGAATTTCATTTCCTGTTTGCCCAGCGTGGAGTGCCGATCAGCACAGGTGACCAAGCAGTCCCAGAATCCAAAAAGAGCTCCAGCATGGACTGTACAGGAGATACTGGATCTGATCGCTGTATGGGGAGACAAATCTGTTCTATCAGAGCTCCATTCCAAAAGACAAAATGCCAAAGCATTTGAAAAAATCTCTAAGGCTATGATAGACAGAGACCACAGCAGGGACTCAGCACAGTGCTGCGTGACAAGTATAAAGGAAAGCCAAAGAATCAAATGGACGCTCACGGAGGGAGGGACGACTGACGACTGTAGCTATCCCACAGTTCCTGCACTCTCCGAAAACCATTTGCATTCTTGACTGAGCTCCCAAAGCCTGAAGGGTCAAAAACATTGTCGCGGGTGGTTCAGAGTATATGTCGTCAGCCCCCCCCCCCCCCGTGAAAGAAAAGGGGAAAAAATCGTTTCTCGCCTTTCTTCACTGTCACCGTATGTCTACTGGATGCTGCTGGCAGATGCGGTGCTGCAGCACTACACAGCAGCATCCCCTCCCCTTCCCTTACTGATGGAAGAAGGTGCAATATGACCGGTATCCATCATCATCATCCCGTGAGTGCTCCTGGCTGGCCTCGGTGAGGTTGGCCGCGGTGCCTGGGCAAAAATGGGAATGACTCCCGGTCATTCCCTTCTTTAAGCTTTGTCTCCTGGAGATTCAATCCTGGCTGGAATATGATAGCAGCTGGAGGCTGCGCTCCTCTCCCCTGCACCCTTTAATGACTAATGGAGATTCAGTCCTCTCTGGAATATCACAGTAGCTGGAGGCTGCGTCTCCCTCATTTTACCTCAATAAAGTCAGTGTTTCTTATTCATGCATTCTTTATTTTACTTCATCACACAAATGGGGGGGATAACTGCCACGGTAGCCCAGGAGGGGTGGGGGAGGAGGGGAGCAACAGGTGGGGTTGTTGCAGGGGCACCCCCTAGAATGGCATGCAGCTCATCATTTCTGCGGGATGTCTGGAGCTCTGATCGGGAGAGGCTGTCCTCTCTGGTTCTTTAGTAGACTTGCCCCATATTCTAGGCAGGACTGACTCTACTTTTAGACAAAATGTAAAGAAGGGAATGACCTGGGGAGTCATTCCCATTTTTGTCCATGTGCCCCCGGCCGACCTCAGCGAGGTCAGTTAGGAGCACCCATGACAGCAGCAGACTGTACAATATGACTGGTATCCGTCATAGCCAATTTCCAAAGCAGCAGATGGTGCAATAGGCTGGTAACCATCTCTGCTACCTTGCAAAGGCAAGTGAATGCTGCTGTGTAGCACTGCAGTACCACCTCTGTCAGCAGCATCCAGTACACATACGGTGACAGTGAAAAAAGGCTAAATGGGCTCCATGGTTGCCATGCTATGGCGTCTGCCAGGGCAATCCAGGGAAAAGGGCGCGAAATGATTGTGTGCCGTTGCTTTCATGGAGGGAGGATTGACTGACGACATTTACCCAGAATCACTCGCGACACTGTTTTTGCCCCATCATGCATTGGGATCTCAACCCAGAATTCCAGTGGACGGAGGAGACTGCAGGACCTATGGGATAGCTATGGGATAGCTACCCACAGTGCAACGCTCCGGAAATCGATGCTAGCCTCGGTACATGGACGCACACCACCAAACAGAAACAAATGGATGCATTTAGAGATGGTTTCAATCGAGTCTTCCCAATGGAAAAGCTGAGTCCTTCAGCTATGAGGAAGTTCAGATGATTCTTTGTGGAAATTAGTGCGGAAATTAGGCATGATTTAATGCGCTTAGTGTGGCTGCAAGCATTCGACTTTATACAATACATTTCCAAAAAACGGTTTCTGTAAAATCGGAATAATCCCGTTGTCAAGGTTTCTTTCTCCACTTTGAACTTTAGAGTACAAAAGTGGGGACCTGCATGAACACTTCAAAGCTTAATTACTAGCTTAGATCTGGTAACGCTGCCACCAGCCAGAATTTAGTGTCTGGCACACTTTCTGTTCTCCCAAAACCTTCCCTGGAGAACACAGATCCAAACCCCTTGGATCTTAAAACAAGGAGAAATTAAACATCCCCCTCCTTTCCCCCCAGACTTTTCCCTCCCTGGGTTGCCTTGAGAGACTTCACACAGATCCAAAGTCCTTGGATCTTAAAACAAGGAGGAATTAACCATTCCCCCTCCTTTCCCCCCACCAATCCCTGGTGAGTTCAGACCCAATCCCCTTGGATCTTAAAACAAGGAAAATCAATCAGATTCTTAAAAAGAAAGCTTTTAATTAAAGAAAGAAAAAAGTAAAAATTCTCTCTGTAAAATCAGGATGGAAAATGCTTTACAGGGTACTCAGATTCATATAGACCAGAGGGACTCCCCACTCAGCCTTAGATTCAAAGTTACAGCAAACAGAGGTAAAAATCCTTCCAGCAAAAAGAAACATTCACAAGTTGAGAAAACAAACATAAGACTAATCTGCCTTGCCTGGCTATTACCTACAATTTTGACACAGGAAAGACTGATTCAGAAAGATTTGGAGAGCCTGGATGTACGTCTGGTCCCTCTTAGTCCCAAGAGCGAACAACGAACAAAACAAAAAGCACAAACAAAAACTTCCCTCCACTAAGATTTGAAAGTATCTTGTCCCCCAATTGGTCCTCTGGTCAGGTGTCAGCCAGGTTTACTGAGCTTCTTAACCCTTCACAGGTAAAAGAGACATTAACCCTTAACCATCTGTTTAGGACACCCGTAGTGCAGACATACCCTGAGCAGGCGCCCAGTTCTGAAGGCAGTGCCCCACCAGCAGCAGCGCAGAAGTAAGGGTGGCAATACCGTATCATTCCATCCTTACTTCTACACGGCTGCCTTCAGAGTTGCGTGGCCAGATAGTGACAGCTGCTGGGCCAGAGAGGGCCTACATCTGAAGGCAGCAGTGCAAAAGTAAGGGTGGTCATACCATACCATACCGGCCTTCTGAGCAGGGCTCCTGGCCAGCAGACACACTCTCCAGCCTCCCAGCTCTGAAGGCATTGCTGCCACTAGTAACAGTGCAAAAGTAAGGATGGCAATACTGTGATCCTGCATCCCAATAACATACACACCACAAACCCCTTTGGGGTCAGGACCCTTACAGTTACAACACTGTGAAATTTCAGATTTAAATATCTGAAATCATGAAATTTATGATTTTTAAAATCCCATGACCATGAAATTGATCAAAATGGACTGTGAATTTGGCAGGGCCTTAGCAATGACGCTCACAAGGTACAGGGAGTAAAATATTTCTGAGGTCATCCATATCTACTCACATTTTGTCTTTTAGGATCTTACATAGCTCTGGAAATTCCAGCTACTCTCTCCAGTTAGATCCTTAATTTCCTTTCCACACCAGGTTCTTTGATTCATTAGAATGAAACTCTGCTTGCTTATTGGATAAAATGTAAAAAGCCTCTAGTAAAACATTGCTCTGAAGTGACAGCCACCTTGACTTATTGTCTCCTCTCTCTCATGTTTTGCCCTTACATTCAAACATATTGATGAATCTATGCTTCAGCTCACACTCTGTTGTTCTTTTTCCTCTTTTTAAGTTTTTCAGTTTGTTCTTTTTGCTCTCTTCCCAGCAGTTCAATTTTCTCCAGCTTCAGGCAATCACAACAACTACATCTCACTATTCTGTGACCACTTCTTGAACAGATGTAATGCTAGAAATAGTATTATTCAGAACAAATGTTTCTCTTTCACAATGTGAGAGTTTCCATTTTAGGATTGCCAGTTTTGGTTGGATGTATTGCTGAGATTTCATCACATGCCATAATCTTTAATTAACGATTAATCTTTAATTCCTGGAGACTCCAGGCCATCCTGGAGGGTTTGCAATCCTATTCCAGGTTCACTTTTTATTTTCCTTTTACAAACCATTAATGACAGTCAATGATACTCAGTTTTTCCAGGTCTTCTTCCTCTTTCTATACTCATTCTTATTTACTGCTTTTAGTATCCAATTTATCACTCAAGGACAAGTGCATAATGAGTAAATTGTACACTAGTATCAATTCCCTTGAGGTATCATTCTCCTGCCTGGATTATTAAACTACAAAACAGAGACTTTGTCAGAGAACTGCAATCATTATAGCTTGTTTGACTGACCCAAGACTTCAAAAATACCATGTAAAACTCTTTCCTAAAGAGGTCACTTACAAATGCACTATTAAAACATTATTTAATTGTATTAAACTACTGAAGATATTTTTAAAAATTCGTTCAATGAAAACTATTGTATTAAAGATGTACAAGAACAAAGAATATAACAGAAATACAAACATATGATTATGAAGAATTTAACTAGATATTGGCAAGACTGCTACCTGGATATAATATCAGACAAACTACATTTATCTATAAACAATCTGAATAAAAAAACCTATGCTTTTAAAGTGTCAGAAGGGTAGCTGTGTTAGTCTGGATCTGTAAGAAGTGACAAAGAGTCCTGTGGCACCTTACAGACTAACAGACGTATTGGAGCATGAGCTTTCGGGGGTGAATACCCACTTCGTCAGACGCATGCCTTGTAAGGTTTTCAAAATTACTATCAAAATTATATTAGCCATTTTTGTTTTGTAAACATGAAGAGCCAGCAAAAATTTAAAACTAATTTACCTGAAATGTAGGAAAAGCCATTCTCTTTAAAATACAATTTTATTTACCTTGTGAAAGAAATGAAAAGGTATTTTGTCTTCAAACTGTAAAAACAAACTTTTTTCTGCACTCTTCCTTTACAATCAGTTCCACCAACATCCATACGCTGGCACAGCAACTTTAGTGATTTCATGTTGAATGTGTTTGTGCATATACGTACTTCGCAAGTGTGTATCAAAATACATATACTGCATATATACATACCTAGGACACACATCTGTGGCCTGCTCCTGCAAACACTAACATGCGTGAGCAGTCTCACTGAAGTCAATGGGACTACTTGCATGGGAGACTAAAGGACATATGATGTGGCAGATGTATCACTTTTTAAGTTCTCTATAATCAATTTTTTCTCATTGGCTTTCTGTTGCTTAAATCTCAGAAGAGATCATTCCAAATATCTCTCATTAATTTTTCTAATTTGTTTTATTACTTCTCTAAAATCACAAATATATTTTATATACATACACACAGGCATATGCACTATGTATTGTATAGCAGTTACTTCTTTGTGTTAATGCTCTGGCTGATCTACCACTTTCCATTAATAATAATAAAAAACTGTTTTCAAAAAATTAAAACACAGACCTCTAACACCAGAAATGAAATTAAATTAGTTAACTGGTAGGTGAATGAAACATTAATGAAATGAACTAGAGAATTTTCCCCTTATGAGGAACATTTATTGAGTGTAATTACATTCCTTTTATTCAAAATCTATACTTATGCAAGTGTAAAATATTACATCATATCAAAAACTGCAGAGTATAAGCAAGTACTTAACTGTAAGGATCTTTTCTTTCTAACAGACTGAAGACGGTAAATCACCTTCACTGTTTGAAGTATTCAAAGAAGTGATGGGGCGGGGGGGAACCCTCCCTTAACCAGCAACTACAGTTCCTAATTCATTTTTCTAACGAATATCCAGCTATCAGAGACTAGTCCAAGCATTTTCTTGCAAAGTTCATATCCAATGGTGTTAATGAGAAACTTTCACTACTATTTCTCCACAATATATCCTGCTGGCTAGTTTACTCATTTGCATCTGTTCTGCACTACTGAAGCCAATGGGAGTTTTGACATTAACTTCAGCAGGGTCAGGTCCTTGGCTAGAGTGTGGGAATAATATCACAAAAGTTTTAGGTACATTCCAATAATGCTATATATAAACAAAGTAAATCAAAACAACAGGAAGTTAGTGACTGTGCTATGATTTTCAAACCTAGAAGCCTAAAACTAGATTCCCAAATCTATATCAGAGCACCAAATATGATACCCAATTTTCAAAAAATACGGTTACTCACCTTTGTAACTGTTGTTCTTCGAGATGTGTTGCTCATATCCATTCCAATTAGGTGTGCGCGCGACGCATGCACGTTCGTCAGAAGATTTTTAACCTAGCAACACTCGTGGGTCGGCTGGGCGTCCCCTGGCGTGGCGCCACTATGGCACCGAATATATACCCCTGCTGACCCATCCGCTCCTCAGTTCCTTCTTGCCGGCTACTCCGACAGTGGGGAAGGAAGGCGGCTTTTGGAATGGATATGAGCAACACATCTCGAAGAACAGTTACAAAGGTGAGTAACCATCTTTTCTTCTTCGAGTGCTTGCTCATATCAATTCCAATTAGGTGAATCCCAAGCCTTACCTAGGCGGTGGGGTCAGAGTGAGATACTGCAGAATGCAAAACCGCTGAGCCGAAGGCTGCATCATTTCTGGATTGTTGCACCAGGGCATAATAGGAAGCAAAGGTGTGTACTGAAGACCAAGTAGCTGCTCGACATATCTCCGGGATAGGTACTTGAGCTAAGAAGGCGGCCGACGAGGCCTGAGCCCTGGTAGAATGTGCGGTAATATGTCCTGGAGAAACATGAGCTAGATCATAGCAAGTACGGATGCACACTGTTACCCAGGACAAAATCCTCTGAGAAGAGATGGGTAGGCCTTTCATCCGGTCTGCCACTGCAACGAAGAGTTGGGGTGTTTTGCAGAAGGGCTTCATCCGGTCAATATAAAAGGCGAGGGCCCTACAGACGTCGAGGGAATGTAACTGCTGCTCCCGATGAGATGCATGCGGTTTGGGAAAGATGACCGGGAGGAATATGTCTTGATTGAGATGGAAGGCCGATACTATTTTGGGGAGGAACGCTGGATGTGGATGCAACTGCACCTTGTCTTTGTGGAACACTGTATACGCTGGGTCCACCATCAGAGCCCGAAGCTCAGAGACTCTTCTAGCCGACGTGATGGCTACAAGGAAGGCTGTTTTCCATGACAGATATAGGAGCGAGCAGGTTGCCAATGGCTCGAATGGAGGAGACGTAAGCCTCGTCAGGACCAGGTTACTGAGGTCCCAGGAAGGGGCGGGGTGGCGTACTAGGGGGTATAGAAGCTCCAAACCCTTGAGGAACCTCGAAACCATAGGGTGGGAGAAGACAGAGTGACTACCTTCTCCTGGGTGGAAAGCAGAAATAGCCACCAAGTGCACTCGCAATGATGAGCTAGCGAGGCCTTGCTGTTTAAGATACCAGAGGTAGTCCAGTATAGTGGGGATGGGAACCTCCGTGGGTGTGGCATTCAGTGTTTGACACCCGCAGGAAAATCGCTTCCACTTGGCCAAGTATGGAGACAGAGTGAAAGGTTTTCTGCTACCCAGGAGTACTTCTTGCACTGGGGTAGAGCCGCGTAACTCAGATTGGGTTAACCATGCAGGAGCCACGCTGTGAGATGAAGGGATTGCAGGTCTGGGTGGTGAAGCCTGCCGTGGTCCTGAGTTATAAGATCTTGATGAAGAGGCAGAGAGATTGGGTTGGCTATCGAGAGGTCCAGCAACATGGTGTACCAGTGTTGTCAGGGCCACGCAGGGGTGACCAGGATCAGGCGAGCCCTGTCCCTGTGGAGCTTTAGGAGAACCTTGTGCACCAGTGGAAAGGGTGGAAAGGCGTAAAGCGGTTGGCTCTTCCATGGGATTAGGAAGGTATCCGATATCAAGCCCGGGGTGAGACCTTGGAAGAAGCAGAACCTCTGGCATTTCCTGTTCTCGTGAGAAGTGAAGAGGTCTATGTAGGGAAAGCCCCACTTCCGGAAGACAGAATGTATAATGTCCGGGCGAATCGACTACTCGTGATACAGAAAAGATCTGCTGAGTTGGTCTGCCAGAGTGTTCCGAGCCCCCGGGAGAAAGGACGCTACAAGGTCTATTGAGTGGGCTATGCAAAATTCCCACAGTTGGATTGCCTCCTGACAAAGGGGGGAGGATCAAGTTCCTCCCTGCTTGTTTATGTAGTGCATGGCCGTTGTGTTGTCCGTAAGCACTGAAACACAACGACCCTGCAGATGTTGCTGGAATGTGTGGAACACCAGGCGGACTGCTCTCAGTTCTCAGACATTTATGTGCAACGCTAGCTCTTGAGATGACCAGAGGCCTTGCGTGCGGAGATGGCCTAGGTGAGCCCCCCAGCCGAGAGAGGACGCGTCCGTCGTTAGGGACACTGAAGGCTGCATCGGATGGAATGGCAGTCCTGCACACACCAGGGAGGGTGTTAGCACCAATCGAGGGAGCCTAAAATGCTCTGAGGAATGGTGACCACCATGTCTATGGTATCTCTGCCTGGGCGGTAAACTGAGGCGAGCCAGGTTTGAAGGGGACGCAGGCGTAGCTTGGCGTGCTCGGTTACAAAGGTGCATGAGGCCATGTGATCGAAGAGGCTGAGACAGTTGTGAGCCGAGGTCTTCGGAAAGCTTTGGAGGCTTTTTATAATTGAAACTAATGTCTGAAACCGGGGCAGTGGCAGGCAGGCTCTTGCGAGTTTGGAGTCTAGAATGGCCCCAATGAACTCTATTCTTTGTGTGGGCACAAGAGTAGATTTCTCTAGATTGATCATCAGGCCCAATCACCTGAATAGGTCCGTGACGATGCCCATGTGTCCGGTGACTTGGGCCTTGGAGGTCCCTCGAATAAGCCAGTCATCTAGGTAAGGAAAGACGTATTCGCCGACGACAGAGGAAGGCGGCCACTACAGCCATACACTTCGTGAACATGCGAGGGGCTGTAGAGAGGCCAAACAGAAGGACCGCAAATTGAAAATGTTGGCGGTGCACTATAAACTGTAGGTACCGTCTGTGCGGGGGATAAATGGTGATGTGGAAATATGCGTCCTTCATGTTGAGAGCAGCGTACCAGTCTCCAGGATCCAGGGATGGGATGATGGTCCCCAGGGATACCATGCGGAACTTCAACTTTTTCAAGAACATGTTGAGTCCTCGCAGGTCCAGGATGGGTCGGAGACCTCCTTTTGCCTTGGGGATTAGGAAATATCGTGAATAAAATCCCTTGCCCCTTAATTCCTCCGGCACCTCCTCTATAGCCCCGATCAAGAGGAGCGTACAAAACCCTTGGCAGAGGAATTGCTCGTGAGAGGGGTCCCTGAAGAGGGACGGGGAAGGGGGGGTGAGAGGGAGGGGGCGAAATAAATTGGAGGTGGTATCCAAATTCTATTGTGCGTAGGACCCAATGATCCGAGGTTAATTGGGTCCACGCAGGGAGGAAGGAGGAAAGGCGGTTGGAAAACTGAAGGGGATCCTGGGGAAGGACTGGTGCTCTGCTCTCGGGCACACCTTCAAAAGTTCGGTTTAGGGCCTGTCGTTGGTTTGGCAGGACTGTTATTGTGACCCCCTTGAGGTCCAGACTGCCGCCTGCGGGTACCGCGACCGCACCTTCTGCCAAAGTCTTATCGTGGCCTGGGTGGGGGGTAAGGGCACTGAGGCTGGCTACGGAAGGACCTTCGTTGGGTCTGTGGAGTACGCATCCTGAGGGAATGCATAATCGCCTGATTGTCCTTGAGACTCTGCAGCCTAGGGTCCGTTTTCTAAGAGAAGAGGCCCTGGCCTTCAAATGGCAGGTCTTGGATGGTGTGCTGCGGTTCAGGAGGTAGGCCTGACACTTGCAGCCACGATATCCATCTCATCGTGATTCTGGAGGCCACGGTTCTGGCTGCCGAATAGGCAGCGTAGAGTGAGGCCTGGAGGGAGGTCCGTGCAACTTTCTTTCCTTTCTCCAGAAGGGCCTGGAATTCCTGGTGGGAGTCCTGTGGGACCAGTTCAGTGAACTTGCCCACCGCCCACCAGGTATTATAATTGTATCTGCTAAGCAGGGCCTGTTGGTTCGCCACCCTGAGTTGGAGGCCCCCCGCACAGTAGACTTTACATCCCAACAGGTCCATACGTCTAGCCTCCCTTGATTTTGGGATGGGGGCTTGCTGGCCATGGCGTTCCAATCAGTCACGGATTGGACCACCAGAAAACATGGAGGAGGGTGGGTATATAAGTACTCGTACCCCTTGGAGGGCACCATGTACTTTCGTTCCACCCCTCTGGCCGTGGGAGGGATAGACGCCGGGGATTGTCAGATGGTGTCCGCTTTGGCTTGAATGGAGCGGATGAATGGTAAAGCCACACGAGTTGGCGCATCTGCCGACAGTATGTCTATTACAGGGTCTTCAACCTCCGGGACTTCCTCTACCTGTAGATTAATATTTAAGGCAACTCGCCTCAGGAAGTCCTGGTGAGCTCGGAAGTCAACAGGAGGCGGGCCTGATGAGGATGTCCCGGCTACGGCCTCATCTAGAGAAGAGGAAGACGACAGACCCGGGAAGAGTGGCTCATGTAGGGACTTGTGGTCAGGAGGCACGTCAGGGTTTGGGAGGACCTGAGGGTCTGGTGCCAAAGGAGATTCGTCTGTACCCGCTGGAGGGGGGCAGCTAACAGTGGCCTCCGGTGCGCGATGTTCCAACGGGGCGGAGCGTGATGGTACCTGGTGATACGCCCAAGGCATCCAAAAGGACCACTGCTGAGGACCTTGGTCTGGACATTGAGCCTTATGTAGAACTTGGTTGTGTACCTCCAAATCCGGGAGGTCGACTGGGATCTTGAAGCTCTATGATGAGATCGGCTGCGGCGCGAACGGTGCCGGGAGCTGGATCGGTATCTGGAGTATTGGGCCGGCGAGTGGGATCTCGAGTGGTGCCGTGAGTACGACCGGTACCGAGAAGGAGATCGGTACCGGGACTGCGAGTGGCATCGGGATTGGGATCGGTGACGAGATCGAGAACGCTGGCGGGACCTCGATCTTGAGTGATGCCTCTCGGCAGTGCTGATCGAGGATGGTCTTACTATAGCAGGCTTGCCTGTTGACTGAATAACCCGCATCGGCGGTGCCGGGGGTTGAGGCAGGGTGTCTCTGGCGTGGTGGGAACAATGAGCTCTACCGAGGCATGCGCTGGGGAGCTGTCAGGCACCGGACTCGACGGCCCTTGCGAGGCCGGAATCAACGGTGCTGAGATTGTCGGTGCTGCGGCAGCTACTGGTGCCGGGCGGCTTGACTTAGGGCTGTTGCTCAGACTGCGGTGTAGATAGTGAAGCCACAGGAGCTTTGAGCTTCTTGGCTCACGGGGAGGTTTCTGGGCCGGTGCTGGCTGCCAAGATGTCTTCATGGTGCCGGCGCACTCCGGTGCTGACGAGGCACTTCTCCCCGGTGCGTACTGTCCGGCACCCGGTGCCAAAGGTGGAGTAGTGAGGGCTGCCTCCATTAGGAGCTGCTTGAGGCGAAAGTCCCGCTCCTTTTTCGCCCGCGGCTTGAAGGATTTGCAGATCCGACACTTGTCTGCGAGGTGGGATTCCCCCAAGCACTTCAGGCAGGAGTTGTGAGGGTCTCCTATGGGCATCGGCCTGCGGCAAGCCGAGCACGGTTTGAAACCCAGTGAGCCAGGCATGGGCCTGGGCACGGGCCTGGGCACTGGGTGATGGCAAGGGATAATCCCCAACCCTCTCAACTATATACACTAACTACGTTTAGGAAAAATTATTAAAAGTATTAAATAGAACTATAGAGAATAACTATATACACAATAAGTATTAGAATGAGTAAATAGTTAGGGAGGTGGAGATCAGCTAAGCCACGCTCCACTGTTCCAACGACCGACACGGGTGGTAAGAAGGAACTGAGGAGTGGATGGGTCGGCAGGGGTATATATTCGGTGTCATAGCGGCGCCACGCCAGGGGGCGCCCAGCCGACCCACCGAATGTTGCTAGGGTAAAAATCTTCCGACAAACGTGCACGCAGCGTGCGCATACCTAATTGGAATCGATATGAGCAAGCACTCGAAGAAGAACTGCTGACTTCAATGGGAGCTGTTGGTGCTATGTGTTACCCCTGTCAGACCCAGGCAGCCCAAGGGGACGCCTCTCCCTCTAGATGCACCCAGGCCAGGCTGACCCGTTACTCTGCGAGGCTGCCGTGGGTCGGCCCCAGCTGGCTGCCCACAGGTGCTGAGTTACACAGGACCCTGGCACTCTCCCGACTGAGCTGCGGCCCAGCACTGGTGCATGTGGAGTGTCTGCGCTCCTATGTCCATGGGCCCTGCTTGGTCCGCTGAGGATGGCTCGGGAGAAGCCAGCTCTGAACCTGGCCCCAAACCCCACTGGGCTGGAAGCTTGCAACTGGCTATGGCAGGGGTATTGTGCTAGGCTCTGCAGCCTCCACTGCTGGCCGCCAGGGCCGGCTCTACTGTTTTTGCCCCCAAGCAGCGTGCTGAATTGCTGCCGGACGGCAGGGGTAGTCGGTGTACAGTTAGGGTGGCATGCACGTTTCCGCCGCAGTAGCAATTCGGCAGCCGCTTCTGTCTTCAGCTGCTGTGCCACTGTGGACAGCTGAACGTAGAAGCGGCCGCCGAAGTGCCGCCGCCATGGAAATGCGCGAGCCGCCCTAACGGCACACGGACTGTCCCTGCCATCCGGCTGCAATTCGGCGCGCTGCCTGGGGGCAAAAACACACGGACTGCTGCCCCTTGTAGATTGCCGCCCCAAGCACCTGCTTGGGATACTGGTACCTGGAGCTGGCCCTGGTTATCCCTCCCCCCATGGTAGACTCGAGGAGCTCAATCTATTTAGCTTGACGAAGAGAAGGTAAAAGTGCTACTAGCAGAGTCCATAAGTACCTATGGGGGGGAGGGGGAGATACACATATTTTATGATGGGCTCTTCAGTCTAGCAGACAAAGGTGTAACAAGATCCAATGGTTGGAAGTTGAACCTAGACAAATTCAGACTGGAAATACAGTGTAATTGTTTTGACAGTGAGGGTAATTAACCATTGGAACAATTTAAGAAGAGCCTTGATAGATTCTCCAACACTGGCAATTTTTAAATCAAGACTGGATTTTTTTCCTTTTAAAGATATGCTCTAGTTCAAACTGGAATTATTTTGGGGAAGTTCTATGGCATGTAGTATACAAGAAGGCAGACTAGATTATTACTGTGATCCTGTCTGGCCTTGGAATTTATGCATTTTATTTGCTGTTAAATAAGTGTACTAAAAGATCCTGGGTCAAATCCTAGGAGTTGATAAAAGTCCCTTTGACTTCAGTGGGACCAGGATTAGCCCACACTTCACAATATGTTGAAGAAGTGCACTGTTTTGGGGGCAGGGATGCAAGGAAGGGAAGAGTCACTAAACAGAAATATATCTAACACAGCAAGTTCTATAGCTAATATTTAGCCACATTCTAAGTATCACCTTTAAATAGGAAAACAGCTACTGCTAATGGAATATATCCCCAGGATATCCATAAGGAATAGACATTTGTGATTAATTTGACTAGTCACTAACTACTGCTATATAAAAATACAGCTGAAAATGCATTTACTCTCCGTGAAAGTAAAGAATGCAACTTAAAATAAGAATTTTTTTCTGTTTGTTCAGCAAATCTCCTACATTAACTTTTTTTTTTAAAGTAGTAATATTGGTTTCACATTGTTATACAGAAGAAAACATGTTTTTCTTCTCAGCTTTTCTGCCTTTCTTTAAAGGGAAGAGACAAGTACAACTAAACACCGCAAGCATTAAACACTAGTTTCTAATTACTGAAACAGAAGAATTGAATTATATGAGCTTCTGCTTAAAATATATGAAGGGGCTAATCCAGTTGTCCCAGGTGATGTAAGAGGACACATGTCCAATACCTTTCCATCATAAGCCCACTGAAATCCACCTTTATCTTAGTTTACACCCAGGAAACAAAGTAAAATGGTTTATAATAGAAATGAGAAATGCATGTGGACACAGAACATTGCTGAAAACCTGAGAGAGCAACATGAAGGAAAACATGGAGAGGTTTATCGACCATCTTTTCAAAGCTCCGCACTGAACAACATGGAGCCATAGACTGTCTGGAAAGAGATTCAGGAGAAAATAAAAATATGTTGGCCAAATTATTAAGTTATCTGAAATTCCACAAATAATTATACTAAATTTTGATTGGATGGAGAATCTCAACACGGAAACAAAAAAGGGTATCAGTAGTTTGGAGGACCAACAAGCAAAGAACATTATAATCAACATTAAATTATCAGTATCAAGTATTGGATGAATATAGAGAACAAGAAGAGACAACCACTATGATTAAAGGTAAGGTCCAACTGTATGGCAAAGATGATCCCAAAGCTTCTGGAGCCCTATCATTTCCAGCATCACTTATCATAGAGAAGTGCTCTGCGATCTGGTACTGATCCCAGGAGTGGGCCAAGCAGCCAAGACAATTACATGTAGTGTCCATAAGCATGATTAAGACTACATTCTCAGTTACTTGATTCAATAGGGCGGAATTTTTTTCAGGGAGCAAGGTATTTAAAAAGATGCTTGTAGATAATTTCCTCTTATCTCCTTTTCGGACTGGATTTCATGTTTTATGTTTCTCCATCAAGGATTGATAGCATCACTATTACTGAAACAAGCATAAGGTATACAACTCCCTGATCTGTCTGTCTTGCTTGTTATTCCTACAAGCCTTGGTATCATACAAAACCTGGATTGGGGTCTCAGCAGGTAGAAAAAAAGTATCAAATTTCAGTCTACCAAGTGATTACTGGTAGTCAATATATTAATAAGTTTTTTGGTATTTATTTCCTTTCCAAAAAACAAAAAGAAGTTCACCTTTAATGTGTTAGGCTGCTGTTATAAGCAGAGCAAGAGGAAGAAATGTTAACCCAAATGGCCTGACAAAATCCCAACAATTACATCTGTCTACCCAAAACTCCCCCTGCAGTTTCAATTGGCTATGGTCTTCTTAAATGGCTGCACATTGTTCTGCGCACTATTAAATGGATGCCAGGCTTCAACTCAGACAGAGCAGCTTCTCCACTGAGAGTGAATTAATCCTTGTGTATTAGTGGGCTTTGTTAACACTTAAACAGCTGTATTGTCCTTTCCTGCAGAAAAAAATATGGAGAAAAAAACCCCAAATGCTCACTTGACAGCCTGTAAAATCAATTTGCTCTATTGGAATACCTCTGTCTCCTCTCATACTACTATGGTAAGAGCCTTTGAATCAAAGAGTCATTCTATCCTCTCTTTTGATGCTGCTGCTTAAGAAGCTCTTGCATTTATAATTTTCCATTACTGATCACACCAGAATACCGTTTAGAGAGGAAGAAATTAGTGCTCAAACCTATTCACAGTGCAGTCTGTGGGAGTTTTGCCATTTACTACAATGGGAGCAGGAATAAGCCATTGGTAAGGCAGCTTGGCCATCTCATCTCTTGCATCTTTCTTCAAATTCTTCCCTCTCACTTGTTGGATGGTCGATTCCTTTTTATGTTTCTTCATATACTTACTATCTTTTCCTGATTCCAAACTTTAGTTTGTTTTCTAGCATCATCCACTACATTCATCATCATCTATCAATCACAGATCAAGGACCAATGATTTAAATGAGGATGATGTGATTAGATGACAAGATTCCTAAAACTGCAATGAATGATAGACTTTGATTTCTGACGGCAGGCAATTATATGTATGTCACTGGAGGCATTACATCAAGGCCATGATAAAAACCATCACTCCAGATTCATCTTCAGCTGACAATCAAGAACAAAGAGCTTTAATAACCCATATTTCTTCCACAATGCACTTCACCATAGCCAAATTGCTATTCCATTTCATAACTACTACATATGATACTTGGTTGTATGCCCCTTTAATTTGTTCATTTCTCCATTTGATTCTTTGAAAACCTGTCATTACCATTTCATTCTCCTTCAGATATTGTGGTCTTGAACTCCTCTGAATGTCTTGTCAAGCTGCCTTGCTTGCCAATACAACTCTGGAGTTGAGCAGCAGCTTCTTTTCACCAAGACACATTTCTCAAGGTCCTTATAATCTACAATAAAATTTGCCCCATTATGAACTATAGCTACAATTTGATATAGTTGAATACCTGTATTTTCAAAGCATCTTTTACTTTATTCAAAAACACTATAATGAATACATCTCTTTTCCATATGTTCTAGAACACCAAGACTCTTAAAGGAAGCAAACAGCAATATAGTGTAAGCTTCTGCAACGACTATCATCCACACAGCACATATCAAGTAGATGAAACATTAAGGAGAAGCCTTATTATGGAGTCATTGCTTTATAATTTAAGAATGACTCATTACCCCCCATTACATTTATGGCTGAATAGCTGGTTATATGTGGAACTCATGTCAGATCTTTGTGCAGTGTTGGCTGACAGACTGTAAAATACCCCTCACTTAATCAATTTATTAAGTCCGAACTTCCAGAGCTAAAACTAGATACCACATTGCTTCACAGAATCATAGACATGTAGGGCTAGAAGGGACCTCTAAAGAGCATACAGTCCAGTCCCCTGTGCTGAAGCAGGACCAAGTCTGCCTTGGTGTGATGGCATATACAAACCCCACACTGAGCCTGAAGGGGTTAAAAGGCAATGCTGGATCCAGGTAGCCCTGCCTCTCTGGGCCTACCAAGCATGCACTGGCTGGAGGAGCTGGTTAAAAGGGAGCTCAGCAACTCAGGCAAACGGTGGGTGGACAGGCTGCAGAAGAGAAGGTCCTTTTCTGGGAAGTTAGATAGAAGGTTGAGTCTGAGAGTGGACCACAGAATGGGTAAGGCCTCCCAACAGCGCCTTTACCAATCACCACTCTTTTTGAGAACCAGCAGATCCTACAGGGCCTCACTCCTTTGGACTTTCTTGTTTGTTGAGACTGTTTGGACTAAGGGACCTGTAGGTAGGAAGTAGCCCAGGGCACCGAACATGGTCTTGCTGCAAGTAGGACTCTGCCAGTGTAGTTTCTCACTGAGCCAGGACCCAGGACCCAGGTCTGTCATAACCTAGTCCCAGATTTGGACCTTAGCGTCCAAAATATGGGGGTTAGCATGAAAACCTCCAAGCTTAGTTACCAGCTTGGACCTGGTAAAGCTGCCACCACCCAAAAAATTAGAGTGTTTTGGGGCACTCTGGTCCCCCCCAAAAAACCTTCCCTGGGGACCCTAAGACCCAAATTCCTTGAGTCTCACAACAAAGGGGAATAAACCATTTCCCTTCCCTTCTCCCTTCCAGGTATTCCCTCCCTGGGTTCCTGGAGAGATACACAGAAGCAAACTCCATGAATCTAAACAGAGGGATTCCACCCTCCCCGTTTCCAGCCTTGGAAAACAGAAGTACCGAGAGCTAATCTTTCTTCCCCCCTCACCCAGAGGGAATGCAAAGTCAGGCTAGTAAATCTAACACACACAGATTTCCCCCTGACTTCTTCCTCCCACCAATTCCCTGGTGAGCACAGACTCAATTCCCTGGAGTTCCCCACTAAAGAAAAACTCCAACAGGTCTTAAAAAGAAAGCTTTATGTAAAAAGAAAGAAAAATACATAAAAAATGGTCTCTCTGTATTAAGGTGACAAATACAGGGTCAATTGCTTAAAAGAAATATGAATAAACAGCCTTATTCAAAAAGAATACAATTCAAAGCACTCCAGCAACTACACACATGTAACTACAAAAAACCAAACCTATCTTTTTATACTTACAACTGGGAAACAGAAGATTACAAAGCAGGAAATAGAGAAATCCTTCCCATAACCGAGAGGGACAGATACCTGACAAAGGACTCAGACACAAACTTCCCTCCCCCCAGATTTGAAAAAGTCTTGTTTCCTGATTGGTCCTCTGGTCAGGTGTTTCAGGTTACTTCTTTCCAGGTGAAAGAGACATTAACCCTTAGCTATCTGTTTATGACAAGGTCCCCCTACCATCCCTTTTAAAGATCAAAGCCCAGATGTGGTTGGAAAGTTGAAGATTCCCAGCTTAAGATCACGAACAGGCATCTCTACTGCCCTGACAGAGGGTCAAGAGGCCAGAAGCCGGGTGCATTAACCACCAAGCTGCCTGGCCCTCCAAGTCCCCTATCACACTTGGTTTAGATATCTTTTAATCCCTTAATTTAAAATCACCTGAAGTGTGCAAGTAAAGTTTTGTTTGTACAAATCTTTGTGGGAAATGATGCCAACATTCTTTGAAAAGTAGATTCTATGCTTTGTCCAGATAAGACAGTTTCTTTGCAGTAGATCATAAAATTCTGCAACTAGTAGCAGCCTGAGGTTGTGAAAATGGTGTCTATGTTAATCTCCATACAGACAGAATGGCAGAGAGCTAAAATACCTTTATGGAGAGTTCCTTTCTCACTGTTTCAAACAGGATAATGAATAGTTAACACAATAAAGACACAGAGATGTTGAAAAGTTCCCTAGAATCTCTGATATGAAGATTCCCAGCTTAAGATCACGAACAGGCATCTCTACTGCCCTGACAGAGGGTCAAGAGGCCAGAAGCCGGGTGCATTAACCACCAAGCTGCCTGGCCCTCCAAGTCCCCTATCACACTTGGTTTAGATATCTTTTAATCCCTTAATTTAAAATCACCTGAAGTGTGCAAGTAAAGTTTTGTTTGTACAAATCTTTGTGGGAAATGATGCCAACATTCTTTGAAAAGTAGATTCTATGCTTTGTCCAGATAAGACAGTTTCTTTGCAGTAGATCATAAAATTCTGCAACTAGTAGCAGCCTGAGGTTGTGAAAATGGTGTCTATGTTAATCTCCATACAGACAGAATGGCAGAGAGCTAAAATACCTTTATGGAGAGTTCCTTTCTCACTGTTTCAAACAGGATAATGAATAGTTAACACAATAAAGACACAGAGATGTTGAAAAGTTCCCTAGAATCTCTGATATGGAGACTCTTATTTTATTTACTCAGACTAAAATATAATATGGAGAATTGACTGAACCGTTTCCAATACACATACCAGCACGACAATTACCATTTGCCCATGACTTTGGTGAATGGTGATGGACGATAGAAAACTAGATGGTGCCTACCATATTGTAATACAAATGCTAAATAATTAGTATATAACAACTACCTGCATAGGTTCTGAAATGTGGGGAAAATGACTAACAATTAGAACCATCTTAATGAAAACGAATACAAAACTATACCAGATGTGGCACTTTGTTTCTCCGCAGTATTAACATCATTCGTTATTATGCATCAGGTATCACAAACTCTAATCAGACTAATCCACTCCGGATTCTCACAACCAAACCTATACTATTCTTGTCTAAAGAACATTAGTACTTTTTCACGTGTTCCAAGAATATTTTTTTGAAAGATGTCACCAGATGACAAAGTTACACTTAATCTTCCAAATTTTTTGTGCAAGCAAATATTCAGTCTTGTGACGATATGCTGTGTGGTGTTATACAAGATTCTGGATAGAAGGATTAGGGTGGAGAGAGTTGAGAGTTTACTGAACTAGGCATGGGGAGTGGGATTGTGTGCAGTCTGCCTTGGTTTCTAGGGTTAATTCTTTGCTCCGTGGGAACCAGGCACCTGTGTTAAGCTTAGATTTCTGAAAAAAGGGGATTGCTTGTGTGCTTTTGATAACCACCTCTCCTCCAGGATGTGTGTAAATAAAACAAGTTATACTTAGAATACAGTATACCCAGACTCTGTGTTACTGATTTCTCCTCCTCTGCAAAGCTGAGTTGCAAGGCCATGGACAACTGGTACTACTCAGCAAAGGGGTGACATTATAATTTGGTTCCTGATTCTGGATCCCAGTTTAGGATTTTATTGCTGCTTTCTGAACCCTGATTCACCATTATCATCGTCTCAAGTAATTACAAGAAATGGGCTTAGCCAACTGGGAACATGGTGGGCTTTAGCCACCACAAAAATTGAGGATTTGCATTAATAAAGCCAAAAAAGCACTGAGCTTGGAACAGAAGCTTGTTCATCTCACTTATTAAAAATGCACAAATTCAGTCACATACAAAGCAATTCATTAAAGCTATATTTAACAACTTTTTTTTTTTTAACTCTAGCCCCTTCCCCTCAAATATAAAGTTGGGTATACCCCTGGAAAAATATGTTTTACATACAAAGTACAGTCATACATTAAAAAAAACTGATGGATGGCTCTAACAGTTGCTCAAATAAATGTTATGGTAAACTACAGAAATATCAGAGTTTCAGTGATGATTTAATAAAATCAACTTAATAAAGTATGATAAAATGGCAGAGGCACAAAAAATAGCATCATAATCTCTTAATTGAACCTGGAAACCTCTCTGAAGCTTCATGGAAATATTTAAAGTAGTATAATTCTTCCAGTATTGCTTGTTATTTCCAGCGGTGGCTGGTCATCATATTACCACTTCTTTTCTATTTATTTGGAAGTGTTTTTATGCAGTACAATAACATTTTATTTTTTTAATAAGTGTAGCCTTTGTACTTATACTGAACTGCAAAACTGATGTTTGCATGAAAGATATAAAAGTGAAGTAACTATATGGCATTAATCACCATAAATGAGAAATAACCAAACTTAAAAAGAGAGTACACAAATGTTATCTAAATCCCCACAATAAAGAATGCAAGAGAGATTTGGGGTTTTTGTTTGTTTTAGATCATTTACCACAGGAAATATGGTGGTTTAAGAGGGAAGAATAATATGGTTCCAGACAAGATTAAGTCTTACATCATCCCCTTTAGAACTGATACCTTGGCAGAATTAGCTGAAACCAGCAAAAATTACTACAGCAGGGGCTTCCATGCTGGGCTCTTACAGTCAAGATAATCTTCTTGGAGCAGCCAAAGGAGACTGGCACTAATGTTATTGTGATTTCTCACTTCAAGAGCGATTTTAGCAAACTAAAAAATACAGTCACTCCAAAGAAACAAAACTGAATATATGTATATCAATGAAGCTATGTTCTGTGTATTAATAGCAGTTTCTCCACTTGATTATCAACACTGGTTGAGAATTTCAAAGCACTTATGCAGTCTAGGAGATTTAGAAAAGGAAATTAATGGAAGATGTCTCTAAATTCTCTAGATGGTTCAGATTTTCAAAACTGTTTTCTGTAAATGAATCAAAGGGTATGGATCCAGATGTTTGCAAAATATAAACACCAACAAGCACATATATAATAGAAAATATCTCCATGCCTCAGTAGCCATTGGTAGGAACTCTCAATTTTTAAAACTATTTTTTTTAAACAAGATGTGCAAGATATGTATAAATCTACTTCATTTTTCCTTCTGGCATGGGTGGGTAGGAGATCCATTTTTAAAGCCAATTTCTCTCCCCAGTCTTCATCCTTCCCTGCTTCACTGCCTGTCAACTACCTTGAGCAGTAGTAGCAACAATATCTTCTTTCCCTGCTTCTAATGTCACTTCCAAAAATGTCCCAAGGCAGCAGCAATCTTACAAGAATATGGATTAGTTCACTTCTGCTGCTCAGATTGCTCAGGGGGAGCAGGAAGAGTGAAACTGACCACATCCTTCAAAGTTTTACTCTGCTATTGCTCCAGAAATGACTGGAAGAAGCAATCCATACATGTCCTTTCAAAGAAATTTTACTATTTGTGGGAGAATGTGCAAGTGCTTTTTACAAAAGGTGATGGGAAGCCTCTAATATATCAAGACATACACTTCAGTTCAGCCTCTGTTGTGCATACATATTATGAACATAGTAATTCTTTATCTATATCCGTTCTGCAATAATTACTGTACAAAATGGAGTTCGCAAGCTATAATGAATGAACTTAAAAATTCCGATGTTCCCTAAATAACTTGTTTTTTGATCTACTAAATGTTATTCTGCATCAAATTACAAATAAAGAGCACTAAATATTTCCCTATCAACAGACAGATTTAAAACAATAAATGGATTCAAAGATTTTTTTAAGGATGGGAACTATTATAATCACTTAGTCCAACCTCCTGCATGACCACAGAATTTCAGCTAGTAATTCCTGTATCAAGCCCATAGTTTATGGTTGAGCTTGAGCATATATTTTAGAAAGACATACAATCTTGATTTAAAGACTTCAGGTGATGGAGAATCCACCACATTAGTTGATAAATTTTTAAAATAGGAATTTATTCACAAGGACACATTGCTGGCTCAACCTTAACTATAGAGGCATCATTATGATAAATAATGCAACAACAAGGTGAAAATAATCCTTTTGTATCATCAGCTAATTTCTCTTGTCAGAAAGGGCTTGTGCAGCTACAAACTTTCACTGACATGGGATTAAACAGAAAAGAAATTATAGAATTGCAGCAAATGAAAGGCTGACATTGCCCTATAGTCCTTCAAACACAACTTTCTTTCAAATTCATGCAGCTGTAAAAAATAAATACAAAACAGCTATCTGTTTAACTCCCAGAATCACTGTTACAGTCTATGGCCATAAGAGCCAATCCTTGGTACTGAGGCCTGTTTTTCCACAATAACAACATTGAGAGAAATATGCTAAACAACTCCATATATCGTCATAAGAATTCAGTATATAAGACATTTTCTGTGCTTGAATTCAAAGAAAGGCAAGATACGTTAGCAAAACATAACAGATTACTTGTCACTTTAAAGCATCGTCCAGCATTAACTGCTTTCTGCTGTAAGTACAAACATACCAACATATCTGACCAGCTTTTATGCTCAGAAGTAACAGATGAACAGTTCAATAACAAAGTAGATGATGGGTCAAATGGGTGCTAACTATGGGCACTTACAAGTTCTACAAATAATGTATGAAGAGAAGTTCAGCCAGATAGTAAAGCAAAGAACTGCCAGCTCCTGAGGGAAGAGAGGCAGAAAGATCAAGAGTATAGTGAGCTAACGTAATTTTCCGAACAATGTAAATGAGCCCAGCAAAGGAGGGCGAAAAAAGGCACAGTGCAAACCCAGGATAGGAAACTTTACTCATAACCTTCTGAGTTTTATTCCAACAGGCAGATCCTCCTCAATTCTTCATAAATCCCCTTTGTACTGCTCCAGAGGCACAGTTGGCTCAATGCGCCCTAGAGCACCTGCCACAGGCCCCCTTGGTGGAGGAGATGGGCCACGGGGGTTGTCAGGACAGAAATCAATGTTCTTCAGTAATCCTGGTTAATGAAGGGGCTCCTTGGAAGAGCTGTCTACTAGCGCAAATTAGAGTAGCCCCAGTTGCTGGACTAGGTGAGCCAATGTTTGACTTTTTCCTCTTTATTCCTGCCACACACTTGTCTTCCTATGTCAGCTACAGACAACAAGGAATTTCAGTGCCGTTTCACAAGAACGAAGACGACAAGACCCACAAAAACTGCCAAGAATCGATGTTCTGCTCTCATGCAATTAGGCAATGTGGAAACCTGTTGTAATGTATATACTTGATCAGTAAATTCAGACAGCTAGTATTATGATGACTTCTGGTGCACTCCTCTCATATGCTACTTCAGTGATACAAACCATATTGAAACATTTTCACAGAGTCATACCAGAATGAAAAAATATTTTAAATATTATGTTACTAAGCAGCGTTAAGCAAGCAACAGCACACTGCTAGAAAACAGAAGGCAATTTATAGTGAGCACAGATATGAAGACCACTAAGCTGGCCCCAGAGAGCACTTTTAGAGCACAAGGCAGTTTATAACTGAGATTATCAGCAATTAAGCGTATTTCCTTTGTGTGCCTTTTTATACCCCAGACGTAATCCAATCCATACTTATGCCAATCAACAGATTTATATTGTCTTTAACATTGCATTGTAACACAGAAAGGATTCTACGTAAGAATCCACATCATTTACACAAAAATTGGTCTCTGTTAGCACTGGGATATGGAAAGGATTACTCTTTGTCTATTACATCCCAAAGCTGAATACATGAATCACTCCTATGCTACAGATGAAATCAGGTGCTAATTTATGCCTTGTCTAGCTCACCAGTTAGGGATTCAGAAATACTTACTGCATATTTTTTCTAAATCTACAGCAGAAACATATATGTATGTTCTGTGAAGAAAAATACTCTGCTGAATAAAACACTGGCTTTCTACTTGGGATGGCTATATCAGTTGAAACACCAATTGTCGAGACAAGAAGAAACCTTTGAAGGTTCTTTTCGGCCCAATTCCAAAAATATAAGATATATCTACTTTTTAAAAAATCTGCTCAAAATACTATTGTAGATTGCTGACAATTATATATTAAAGGTGCACTGCAAAGGAAAACAAATATTGGTTTTGCCCTTTACTACTTCTTAATGACATTTAATGTATGACGTCTTGTTTAACAAAATAATCCACTTTTTTCCACGCTGTGTTTAAGACTCAACATCCTTTTCCCCCTCATTCAGGTCATAGGGTACTTCACATGGTGTGATATCACTATTCAAGACTCCTGCATGGCTTGTCAGTTTTTTCTATGGAAGAAATGATATAATATTCCTGATATCTGTGGTACAGAAGGTGAACAACAACGAGCAAAATCAGAAAAATCTTTCCGAAAAATAAGTCTGAGGCAGACTTCGTCAATTTTAAGGATGCAGCTGACACAGGAAGGCAAGCAAAGAGCATAGACAAATGGTATCTTTAGCATGAAGGACTATTCTTAACACTATCATTAGAACAACAGGGTGGTGAATGCATCTGCATTTTCATTAGATTTATACACAAAGCAAGGTTTCAACAATTTACTAGCACTTCAACAATTTACTTTCAGTGCTCACATCAGCAAAAGCTTTGAACTAAGCATGTGAACAGCCCCCCTGAAGTTAGCCACATCTGAATGCTTCACTGGATCAGGACATAAAATTAACAAACAAGGATGCTAGAAAAAAACGTTTCTCATGTGCACAGTCATATTTGGAAAATGAGTTTACAAATAGATCACCTACAACTAAAAGAATTCAACTGGCACCTCAGGAAAGAACTTTCTCTAACTCCAGATGCCACAGTGAACTTTGGCAAAGCAAATAAAGCATATGTCAAGGCTCTGATCCTGCAAAGAGACATGCACTTGTGCCAGCGCTGAGTACCAGCGAAATCAATGGGGCCAAAATTAACCACATCAGTGCACTGAAATCAACAGGGCTTTACAGAGGCATGAGGATTCTTCACATTAATCTTCACAGGATTACGGTGCAAATTAACACCACTAGCTACTTTTTAAGGGCCAAGTCCTGTTAACATTCACAATGTGAGTAACTTCATTCACAAGGGTAGTCCGATTGAAGTTAATGGGACTAGTCATATGAAAGCAGGCACTCACATGTTTTTTTCAGGTGTGAGCCCTAACCTTCTGTCTACAAAAGGGGTAAGATATTTCTTGAATTTACTGATCCATCTGTCTCTGGGTATGCTAATCATTTCTCCGTTCCCATCTATATCCAGATAAAAATCAAAGAAACTTCCCACTACAGAATCTCAAACACTACACACAAACAGTGCAAGGTGTATCCCATCAGCATACAAAAACAGACTTTCATTCAAACTATTTCTTAATCCCAAATGAAACTGGGAAGATTTTACCCCATATTATGGGCAGTAAACAAGTTATATGAATGACCACTATTTAACAGGCAACCCAGATTGTTCAACTGCATCAGTGGCTGCATCAATCTATAAAAAAAATTAATTTCGCAATATCATTCCACCAGCACATAGAAGATTCCTCAGTTTTATGATCCAAAAAAAGCAAAATTCAATAACAGTTCTGACCTTAGGTATAAAAACATTGTTCTGAAATCAACAGCAATAACTGCTATTCACTTGACAGTTCAAAAGACTACAGACCTCCTTTTCAAGTTCACAGAGGGTAGATGATAAGCCAAAAAAAAAACCTGCATGTTTAGACATGCGTCTGATGAAGTGGGTATTCACCCAGGAAAGCTTATGCTCCAATACATCTGTTAGTCTTAAAGGTGCCACAGGACTCTCTGTTGCATGTTTAGTTATTTCACAACTCAGTGGGCCAAATCCTCAAATGGTATATATCAATGTAACTCCATTACAGTCAATAAAGATACATCACTTTACACCAGCTGAGGTTCTGGCCCAATATTTCTTTTATGGGCATTTCTTTTCATTTACTTACTCTGACCTTAACAACGGTAAACACAATGAGAAAGAAATCTCAGTAAAATAGAAAAAATAGTTTACATAAAAAACCTAAAATTGAGTTCTATAGTTTAAGTAAACTCCCAAATCAGACATAGATTTAGATACATTTATTGACCTAAACCAATCAACTGTTGATGCATATAATTGATGGACTGAGTCAAGGATAGACAAAGAATATTTTAAAGGAGGCTGAATTAACACATTTTATTATGAGTTAAAATGACTATATATTTCATTTGTAAACTGTACATGCTCATTTGTAAAGAGGATAAAAATTATACAAATCCTTTTCACATTTTACGTTACATTATTTTCTCTTCAATAATTACTTCAGTAGAAATGTTAAAAGCCCTATTTCTTTCACTGGAGAGGGCGTGGTGCTGTTGAACAGTAATCTACAATAGGACAGATTGTGACCATTTCACTGCCATGCACACACACTGAATTGCATGAGTTCCATCATTCAAGGGAGTGATCACCCAGGGAAGTAATGGTTCATAACCTGATTCTTTGTTATTACCACAATTACTTTAATTTTCTTTTTTATAAGGGCTTTGACATATTGCTGTGTTTTAATGGAGTTGTGCTTCAATTGTTCTACTTATCCACGCTTCCCCTTTTAAAAAAGTCATTGGTGGCATTTATTCGAACATGCTCTTTAGCTTGGACAGTTTAAAAATCTTCTATACCTTCTCACCTTGGTCTAAATATTAAAATTCTGGGGAAATGTGCATACTAAAAAAATAAATTCTTCCTTGCTGTATTTAGTATTATAACTAGCTATGTAGCCCAACTGATATGCCTTTAATGTGGAGGGTTTTACGCGTCCCCAGGGAGCCTGCTCTTTCCTACAGATAACACATCTATATTGGATGAAAAACAGTTCATTACCTGGAAGGAGTTCATGCAGCGTAGTGAAGGTGGCAGACAAGCATTACTCAAACTCAGTATCAACAACAATTCCAAACAGGTTTTTGATGGAAATGTTAGAGGATGAACTCCAATATCATTTTCCCATGCATCAGCAAGGCTAGAAAGTAACAAGAAATCCTGTTAATTAATTCATGTAAAGGTAATTCACGGAAAATGCATAGTGCACACATGGTTCAAACAAATGCTAAAAAAAGACTGTACTGTTTTCTATACACTAATAGTTCTATTTCATGTGCACTGTCCTTTAGGAGTCACAGGCCAATGTATTTTCTTTACAAGATTGGTAAATGTGAGAGGTATATTGCTATTATCACCAATTTTACAAAAAAGATACATAATGAGACAAGACAATTTAGCACCCATCAGAACAATTCATTTTTACATTTGTAATTCTAAGTTTTAACAATATTCTGAATCAGATCTCAACTGTCACTGTCAATTTCCTCTCATACAGTACTTTTGCATATACAATATTGCAAAAAGAACAGCTAGTGTATTATTATGAATCCTTTTTATTTTCATCCAGTAGCAAAACTGTCACTTATCACTGATGAAAAGGTAGGAAGGCCAATTGATTTTTATGGTATAGCAATGGAACAAATCTACACCAATGAAAATCAACCCTCGTTTACTTTACATAGCTTTTTGGTTTGAATATAAAATGCACTGAAATTCTCAGAGCTAATCACACTCAAGCACAGAAACAGCAGGCAACATAACTTTTTTTTGGTACTTATTTTTGCCAATTTATGCTGAGGAATAACAGACTGTTTCAGCAAAATCAACTCAGAATGTCAGCACAACCAGTTTGCAAACGCATGTTAAGCTAGACATCCTTTTCTTCCATGTAAGAATTCTCAGATCAGATTAATGCTCCATTCAGTCCAATAATCTGCCTCTGAAAGTGGCAGATTATTGATGCTTGAGAGCAAACTGCAGTTACAGATTTAAATACATATTTTTATTAGCAGGTCAGCAACTTCGTTCCTGCATTTCTTCAGCTCTCCTGGAAACATATCAACCAAACCTGGTGACTTGTTGCTGTTAAATTCACTAGTTTGTCCCTCCTCCTTCAACAGCTGAATCTCTACGAATATCTGAAAAGAGCAGTATCATCTCACCATTCTCTGTGGCATAGAGCGAGACAAAGAACTCACTCATTCATTCATTCAATCTGCAATATCCTTACTTTCCTTAATCGCTCCTTAGCATTGGTCATAGCTGACCCACTGATTCTGTGACAGACTTACTGCGTCTTATGTACTTAAAACATTTCTTATCTATTTTCTTTTCACACTCTCTCTTAGTTTTCCTAATTTCTATCTTATGTTTTACCTTCCAGTTTATGCTCCTTTCTATTGATGTCTCAGGGATGGGGATTTTTAACTGAGAAATACCTTTTTGGCTTGAATGGCCTCTTGAACCTTCGCATTTGATCACACTGTTTCCTCCCCCCTTGCCTCCCTTCTTCCTTCTTTGTTTGGAAGTATGGAGGATTCCTTTGACTCTATTACATACACTATGCTGATGTAGCTGCCATACTGCATCCAAGGATTTTAACTTTCTCAGTTTTGACTTAAGTGATTTTTTACTTTATTTTAAATCCACCTTTTCTAAAATAGGTCAATGTGCTCATTTTTGGAGATGTTTCTTTCTGCAAGGATGTTGGGGAAGTTCTATGGCCTGTGTTATACAAAAGGTCAGACAGGATGATCAGAATGGTCCCTTCTGGACTTGGAATGTATGACTCTATGGATTTAATTATATAGTGGCTCAATTATAGTTACTTCTTAAATAAATTCCTATGGATTCCTTAGAACTAAATCAGCAATAATGTCTCCTTTTGCATGCTCTCAGACTAGCTGATCCAAGAGAGCATGCTTTACATTGTTGAAAGTTGTTTCTCTAAACCAGGGGTCGGCAACCTTTCAGAAGTGGAGTGCCGAGCCTTCATTTATTCACTCTGATTTAAGGTTTCGCGTGAGAGTAATACATTTTAATGTTTTTAGAAGGTCTCTTTCTATAAGTCTATAATATATAACTAAACTGTTGTTGTATGTAAAGTAAATAAGGTTTTTAAAATGTTTAAGAAGCTTCATTTAAAATTAAATTAAAACGCAGAGCCCCCTGGACCGGTGGCCAGGACCTGGGCAGTGTGAGTGCCACTGAAAATCAGCTCATGTGCTGCCTTTGGCACGTGTGCCATAGGTTGCCTACCCCTGCGCCAAACCTTCCCTGATGTGACATTTGACCAGTTTATATTTTGGCAGTTACTTTGTTTTATTAGACTTTCTGCTTCTTTGTTGTTCTTCTGCTCTCTCACTCAAGGGAGTATTAAAAAGTGTTTTTCTTCTTCTGTAATTGTCCTTGTGGATGAAAGAAAAACTCTTCTTTGCTAAAAATGGAGTATTTCATTGTTTTCCAATACAGTTATTGATTTTACAGAGCCTGTTTTTATTTTGCATAGACTAGCTGTCTCAACTGCCATCTAGGAGAAAGTATTGCTTGCTTTCACACCACCAGCTCTGGAAAAGGCCCCGTCGTGTGAGATGAGTGCCTCCTAGGAACTAAGCAACCAGTGGAAGCAGCATCCCCGAGAAACACTCTGCTCCTTGCAGGATCAGGTCGATGATGCTAGCACAGAAAGAGTACCTCAACACTGTTCATTATTTATATTTCCCTAATTTGACTAGCGTACGGATCCCTCTGCTGCTACTTCTTCTGCCACAAAATTCCATGAAGATGACCCTAGATTGGAAGTAGATAATAGAGGGGTATAAATACAAGTCCCTAGTTTGGACTAAATTTTATGACAGGAGAACTCACCACTGAAAATAAACCTGGACAGCTGACATGAGTCAAGTCTAGAAACCAACCCCCAAAGCAGGTAGATATAGTAAAATGTGCTCAACAAAACGGTTCTGAACTAGGAACAGCACACGTCTTGAGTTAAGCAAAAAGGACATGAGTGTGCTTTGCAGCTGGACACTAAATCCTTGCTTCTATCCTTATACATTGTTAAAATTCAGCCATGCCTGCCAGCTATTTCCTTATTAGGAAAATTCTTCCTAGTCATAAGTTAAAAATAAAATCACTAGCTTTCTTAGCTAGAAGCACCATACACTGTAAATATTCAAAAGGAGGTAAAAAAACCCAAACCCCTGAAATACTCCACATACAACTTAGAAATCAATTAGAATAGTAGAAATTAAAAAGTAGAAAATACTGTTACTGTAGAGATCATCTAGTACGCTCGCTGGGAAAAAAGGCTTACATTTAAAGTAGCAAAGGCAATTTTCCAAATTACTTGAATATACTGAGGTTAGCCTAGTGCAGGGGTAGGCAACCCATGGCACGCGTGCTGAAGGCGGCACACGAGCTGATTTTCAGTGGCACTCATACTGCCCGGGTCCTGGCCGCCAGTCTGGGGGGCTCTGCATTTTAATTTAATTTTAAATGAAGCTTCTTAAACATTTTAAAAACCTTATTTACTTTACATACAAAATAGTTTAGTTATATATTATAGACTTATAGAAAGAAACCTTCTAAAAACGTTAACATGTACTACTGGCACGTGAAACCTTAAATTAGAGTGAATAAATGTAGACTCGGCACACCACTTCTGAAAGGTTGCTGACTCCTGGCCTCACGCGAATTTCCAGATATCATCCAAAACAAAATTCTTCTACTTTACCAAAAAGATATTAATTACTCCCCACCCCTCTTATTATAAAGTCTTTGCTTCACAGATAACTAGATTCCCAATGAACGTTAGTGTGAAGTGTTTATTTATAAATGTTTTCAGATGTGGTTGATTATTTATAACAGATCTCAGTCTTCATGTTACATCTCTTTTTATGGGAAAGTAATTTCTTAAAGAGGCTTACCACAGAGCTTAAAAAAATGTGTCTCATTACCCAAAAGCAATACAGCACAATCTTCTTAATCAGGCTATCCAACATTATGTAGTCTAGCAACAGGGAATGGCAGTGAATACTGCTTAATTGGGATAGTATTAGTATGAATGAGCTAACACAGAAAGCAGCAATGCATTCCTTAGCAACCCGAGCTGCAACAAGTACATCAAACCTGTCCTTCACTCTCCAACAGGCTTCCCATCTATCAAATCAAATTTGAGGTCTCAGTCCTTTATCTTCAAGCCATTCAATGGTCTGGGCCCAGTACAAGTGAAAGATCTCTGAAGCTCTGGGATGAGGACCATAGTTGACAACTTGGCTCTTCAAGTACAATGAAGCTGTCCACTGTAAGGGTAAAGCTCGTTTGTGTGAGAGTAGGAGCTTTTTCTGGGGCCACTCCAAATGCAGTGCAACAACTTTCACAGGTTCTAGGGACGACCTCAAATATCACCACATTCTGTGCCAACTGCAAAGTATACTTCTTTGACCTTGCCTTCACTCCCACCTCCAGCACAGAAGACATAAAAGAATTTTAAAAGAAAAGAAAGAAAGAACGAACGAACCACACATAACTTTCTGGAGAGAAAGGAGAGTGTCACATTGCAAACGCTAGTAACACTGCTTAATGCACTTCTGAGTGGTGCACCAATACTATAGAGATGAGGCAGATGTAAGAGTCTGAATGGAATAGAATTCTGCTTAATAGGGGCCCACAAGACTACTGCTATAAAGTATGTCTTTCTATGCTTTGATCTTTTAAAATGGAGGATACAAAATAATAATGATTAAGAAATAAAAATTTAAATGCCATGAACAACACTTGACTCTTTTTTTCTAGCAGTTTTGTATACTGTGTTTTTCCAGAGTTTTCCCTAAGGGCTTGATCCCTGCAGCAGGGATTCAGGTAGTGATATAATCATGTTACCATACTGGGCAAAAGATACAAAGCAAGGAAAATAATGTTGCTGTTATATGTGTGATAGTGTAACTTCATTGGTTTCAAAGGAGTTGCTCCAGATTTGCAACATTATAAATGAGAATAGAATTTGGCCTGCTGACTTCAAATTTTGATTACAATAGGATTACTCATATCAGTGAAGAAAACTGAAATCACAAGGGGAAATCCCTGAATCTGGGATGCATCATCAGTTCACCATAGGGTGACCAGACAGCAAGTGTGAACAATAGGGACAGGGGTGGGGGGTAATAGGTGCCTATATAAGAAAAAGCCCCCAAAATCGGGAATGTCCCTATAAAATTGGGACATCTGGTCACCCTAGTTCACGGACATCAAGTCACCTTATCACACAGTTACATCCTAAAACACAGTTGAACTTCTTGCTGAAACAATTCCAGTAGTTCTGACTGGAGCTGATTCAAACATGGACTACAATAGCTGGATCACTGCCAAGGAGGAATGGGATAGTCAGTGATAGAAGGTGGCACTTCTGATTATTGTTGCTCTTTTGAGTATCTAGGATTGACAAGTGTTCTAGCATTACCCAAGGCTGCATTTTTCTTGCCAGCAGTAGGGTATACATGTCCACAGCCCAAAAGGAAATGGTGGCATTTTCCAATTCCTTGAAATGTTTTCCTCTTCCATCTAGTACCACTTCATTCTTTCCTAGATACTTCTTAACCTATGTGAGAACAGCTGGCTTGTTATTTCCTTAATGTATGGCAATAACTGTAGACTGTGCTGTCTGGACTGGATGAAAAGACAAAGGAGCATGTCACTAACACACTGCTAACGTCACAACCAATGTCATAGAATAAAAGAAACATAGGGCAGGAAGGGGTCTCAAGAAGCCAAAGTCCAGCCCCCTGTGCAGAGGCAGGACCAAGTAAACTTAGACCAGTGGTTCTCAGCCTGCAGCCCAATCAACACACAGATGTGGCCCATTTGACATCCTCAGGGCCACACAGGCTGTATATTTATAACGTGTGGATGCAGCCCATGTAACATCTCAAGAGCTGCATATGCAGCCCACAATGGTAAATAGGTTGAGAAGCATTTCCTAAACTGTGGCACCTGGATCTGGACACAGCAATCCAGCTCATGCCTCCTCAGTGCTGAGTAAAATGGGAAAATTACCTCCTGTGTCTTACATACAACACTTCTGTTAATACACCCCAGAATGATATTAACCTCGCAACTGCATCACATTGTTGACTCAATTTGCAATTCACTATAATGTCCAGATCCTTTTCGGCAGTACTACCACTTAGCCAATTATTCCCCATTTTGTAGTTGTGCATTTGATTTTTTGCTTCCTAACTAAAGTACTCTGCACTGTTTTTGATCGAATTTCATCTTGCTGAATTCAAACTAATAGTCCAATTTGTCAAGGTCATTTTGAATTCTAATCCTACTCTGCAAAAAATATGCTTGCATCCCCTCCTGGCTTGGTGTCATCCACAAATTTTATAAGGACAATCTCCATTCCATTATCCAAGTCTTTAATGAAAATACTGAACAGTACTGGACCAGGATTGACCACTGTGGGACTCCACTAGATCCGACCTCCAAGTTTGACAGCGAACTATTGTTAAATACTGACTGAGTGTTGTCTTTCAACCAGTTGTGCACCCACCTTGTAGTAATTTCATCTAGATCCATTTCCCTGGTTTCCTTAGGAGAATGTCATGTGGGACTGCATCAAAAGTCATACTAAAATCAAGATATATCATGTCTACTGCTTACCCCCATCTATTAGGCCAGTTACCCTGTCAAAGGAGGAAATTAGGTTGGTTTGGCATGATTTGTTCTTGACAAAGCCATGCTGGCTATTCCTTATAAGCCTATTATCCTCTACGTGTTTACGAATAGATTGTTTAATACATTGTTCTAGTATCTTTCCAGGTACCAAAGTTAGACTGACAGGTCTATAATTCCTGGGGTTCTCTTTGTTCCCCTTTTTAAAGACAGGTATTATGTTTGCCCTTCTTCAGACCACTGGGACCTCACCCATCCTCCAGGAGTTGTCAAAGATCATTGCTAACAGTTCCATAATTGCTTCAGCTAGTTCTTTAAATACCCTAAGATGAATTTCATCAGGACTTGCTGACTTGAATATATCTAACTTATCGACATATTCTTTAACCTTCTTTCCTAATTCATTCTCCCTTCTTGTTAATATTAATTATTTTGATAATTGGTCACCATTAAACTTTTTAGTGATGATGGAAGAAAAATAGGCATTAAACATCTCAGTTTTCTTGATGTCATTAATTATTAGCTCTCCTTTGCCACTAAGAAGAGGACCTACACTTTTCTTCATCTTTCTCTTTATTTCTATAATGTATTTCAAGAACCTCTTCTTATTTCCTTCTATGTTCCTGGCTAGGTGTAACTCATTTTGTGTCTTAGCCTTTCTGATTCTGTCCTTATGCACTTGTGATACTCTTTTGTACTTCTCTTTGGCAATTTGTCCATGTTTCCACTTTTTGTAGCATTGCTGTATGATTTTCAAGTCATTAAAGAGCTCCCGATGGAGCCCTATTGGATTCTTTATATTCTTCCTATCTTCCTTTTGCATCAAGATAATTCGCACTTGTGCATTTAATACTGTCTCCTTGAGAAACCGCCAGCTGTCCTGAACTCCTATTTCCCTTAAATCTTCTTCCCACCAAAACTTGCCTATCATTTCTGAGTTTCTTAATGTCTGTTTTTTTGAAGTCCATTGTCTTTATTCTGGTCCTTTCCTTAAAATCATTAAATTTATCATTTTATGATCATTTTCACTCAAATTGCCTCCTATTTTCAGATTTACTACCAATTCCTCCGTTTGTCAGAATCAAGTCTAAAATGTATGTTTCCCGGGTTACTTCCTCCACTTTCTGAAACAAATAGTTGTCCTTAGTACATTCCAAGAACTTACTAGAAATTTTTTGTTTTGCTGTATAACTTTTCCAAAAGATGTCTGGGTAGTTAAAGTCCTGCATTTCTCCCAGATCTTATGTTTTGGGTATTTCTGTTATGTGTTTTGTTCTGCCTGCTCTTCCTGATTTTGGGATCTGTAGTAGACCCCATCATGATATCACCACTATTTTTTACCTCTTTTATCGTTACCCAGAGACTCTGAACTGGTCTGTCTCCCACCTCCTGCTGGACCTCAGAACAAGTGTAAAGTCAGGCCTCGATTTACATGGTATTTTTTGCACGGTTTCAGTTATGCACAGTCATTACATTGTGACCCTCTATTTTTGTATACAGTATGGATTCACTTTTACATGGTATAGCACGGTCGCCAAGATGTGCAGACCAGTGGTGTAGCCAGGATGGGACACTTGGGTGGGCGCTGACTTTGGGTGGGTGGGCAATGATGGGGGTGGGGAGGGGAGGGGAGGCAGGAGTGATCAGACTATCTCCAGCTGGCCTTGCGGGGGACAAAGGACACTCAGGACAGGCCCCCCTACCGCCACGTGCACACCCGCAGAGCGGGGTCAGGGCACGGGGGCTTGTCCCGCTCTGCTTGGCGCTCCAGCTGAGGAGCGGGGTCAGGGGCTTATCCCAATCTGCCCACCTGCCTGCCCGGCACTCCAGCTGGTGAGTGGAGTCAGGGGCTTGCCTCACTCCACCTGCCTGCCTCTCCAGCCGGGGAGTGGGGTCAGGGTGCAAGGAGCAAAGTGAGCCCTAGTGCCCCGACCCTGTTCCGGAGCTCTGGGAGGGCAGAACGGGGCAAGCCCCGGCATCCTGACCCCACTTCCTGGTAGGAACGCCAGGCAGGCGGAGCAGGGCAAGCCCCTGTGCCCTGACCTTGCTCCCTGGGGCTGGGGCGCCCTATGCCAGATTGTTCATCACCCCCTGCAAGGCCAGCTGAAAGAGGTGAGGTGAGGCAGCCCCAATTCCTCCTGCCTCCATGCTCCCTGGCCTCCCCAGACACCCCAAATGAACCCTCTGAGTTCTGACTTCAACCGCATCAACATTATCATGTCAAGTTCATCCTCAGCATTAGTAAAGGTTAATATCAAGTTTAAATTTCATTAAATTTTTTAATAAAACTTGTATTGGATAAATTAGGGAGGTCATCTTGTGAGCCTGGAACCTAAACCCTTATTTCCCATAGACCCTGGGCATCTTTTTATGCGGTTTCTATTTGCACAGTGTTTTTTCAAGAACGTAACCACCATGCAAATCGAGACCCGACTGTATATATTCTTAATTAGGGCCAGCTTTAGGAAGTGCAGGGCCCAAATAGAACATTTTCGGCAGGGCCCCACAGCAGGGATGACTAAAAAATAAAAAATCACGTAAAAAAACCTCTTTCATTTCTTCCGTGTATTATTTACTTTCCATAACTATATAAATAATACAAAATTATATATTACGTACTTTGTGTAATGTATGCGGATGCATGTTAACCCCACCTAAAGTTCTTGATGCCCCCCCGACAGCGGCCACTGCCCCCTCCACCGCCATTCCCTGTCCCCTGACTGCCCCCTGACGACCCATCCAACCCCTCGTCTCATTCCTGATGCCCCCATGGGATCCTGGCCCCATCCAACCACCCCTTCTTTCTGTCCTCGATTGCACCTGGAACCCCTTCCCCTGACTGCCCCCCACTGCCCCATCCAACCCCTGCTCCTTCCTGACTACCCCCCGGGACCCTTGCCCCCATTCGATCTCCCTGTTCCCTGCCCTCTGATCGCCCCGACCCCTATCCATCCACCCACAACCGCCCAAACTCCCCTGCCCTCTTCCAACACCCCATCCCTGCTCCCTGCCCCCTTACCGCGCTGCCTGGAGCCTCTCGGCCGGGACCGGTGCCACGGGGCCTGAGCCATGCTGGGCTGGAGCCGGGACCGGGGCCCGAGCCAGCGTCACTCGGCCAGGGCCAGGACCGGGCTGGGGCTGGGGGCGTTCGGCCAGGGCCAGGGGGCCAGGCCGGAGGGAGCCACTCAGCCGGGGCCAGACTGGGCCGCGCCACACCTCCCTGGAGCCCTCCGTGTGCCTTCCCACCCCATCTTACCTGCCCCTGCTTGCTTCCAGGCTTCCCGTGAATATCTGATTCGCAGGAAGCAGAGGAGGGGGAGGAAAAGGGGGCAGAGCATTCAGGGGAGGAGAGAGAAGTGAGCTGGGGCCGGGAACAGGGTGGAAAGATGCGGGGCCCTCTTAGGCGCGGGGCCCGATTCAGAGGAATCGGTTGAATCGGCCTAAAGCCGGCCCTCTTCTTAACATATAACAACAACTCCTCCATTTTTCCTATCCTGTCCTTCCTGAACAAGTTATAACCCTCTATACCAATATTCTAGTCATGAGATTTATCCCACCAAATCTCTGTGATGCCAATTAAATCATAATTTAGCTTATGTATTAATACTTCCAGTTCTTCCTGTTAGTCCCTATATTCCTTGCATTTATGTATAGACAACCAAAATGTTGAGCAGATTTCCCCCAATGATTTCTTTCCTGTTGCTCCTATGACTCTGTTGTACTTTTTCATAACCCCTCCCGATGTCTAGCTCATCCCTCACCCTTTTTTTTTTGATTACTTGGGGGCTTTTGTCACCTGCCCCCTTTGAACCTAGTTTAAAGCCCTTCTCACTAGGTTGGCAAGTTAGTGTATGAAGATGCTCTTCCCCCTCTCAGTCAGCTAGAAGCCATCTCTGCCCAGCAGATCTTCTGAACTCTAGGATGTACCTGTCCCTGCCTGTGTCCTTACTCTCAACCAGGAGGATGGACGAGAACACAAATTGTGCCCCAACCCCTTCACCCTTGGTCCCGGATCACTATAGCCACTGCAAATCTGCTTTGGGTCATATGTGGCAGAATCATTACTGCTCATGTGGCTGAGGTAGTGGACAGGGTGATGGATAAGTCTCAGCAACCTTTCTGTAATATTTCAGACATAATTTTGCAATTGCTCCTAATAGTTGCACGTCGATATCAAATATTAGCAGTGACAGCACTGAACTATACAGGCCCCATATGTGTTAAAAAGGAATTAGAGTAGCTGGTTTACTGTCATTCCATAATTTTCTGCCAGGACATATAGGAAAAGAAGCAGTATCTTGTGATCAATTGTGTCAAAGCATCTGAAAAAAAATCAAAATCAATATTTCACCTCTGTCCATCCCAACTAAGGGGTTTCCCAATCAATGATATTTCTGTACCATGACTTGGCCTGATACCAGACTGAAAAGGATGCTAATGGAGGGCAGAGGCTGCTAGATTTGGTTTGCTACCTCTTCTTGATAATCTTGCCCAGGAATGATATACATGAGACTAGACAGTAGTAAACTGAGGGCTGGCACTGAGAGATTTCTTTTTAAGAACATCTAGACTATTATGTCTTTCGGGGAGGTTGGAAGAACATCAGTCTCCCTGACAGAATGCACTCTGTTACAGCAATGGGCTGAGGCATTCCTTGACAGTTTTGATTAGCCAGGTGTGCCACAAGTCTCAGCTTGCACTGATGTCTTTTCGTACTTCTAATACTGCAACTCCATTTGCTAGACTGGGATTTCTTTAAATTGCTTCTAGTCGTCATGATTGTGGAGAAGATTTTCCAAAATGTAAATTAATATAGTGATTTCTTCCTGAGAATGCATAAAGACAGTTCTAGTGCCTCTGCTGTTGATCAGAGCTTTCCCAAGCAGCAGTAGAATCAAGGTATTTTTGTACTGCTGCTGCTGGGAAATTCTAAAAGCAGCAGTGGAGAAGCAATTATATTGCAGCCAACATTTTAACAAGAGGTTCTCAAAATTGCTCCCCTTTACTTAGTGAAACTCATGGTCTGATAGATGCCTGTGCTCAGAGACAGGAGGAGGGAAAGACAGGGGAACCTCTTATTTACTTTTTCCATTTTATGATCTCCAAGAGTAAGTCGTCATCAGTCAGTATGATAGAGAAATGCATAAAAAGCAGGGCTGAGATTCATTATACACAAGGGACTCCAACCCTCCCGCCACTGGGTGTTGGAATTTTTGCAAGGAGTTGCCATATGTTTCTCCCAGCACACAGCTGCAACAGAGGTAAGTGCGGGAGCAATTCCCAGGGGAACAGCACCCACAGAATAGACCCAAAGTGAGGGAGAGTAGACCATGCTGTTATCAGTAAAATGGCAGTCTCTCTAGCCATCCCCTGGCAGCAGTATTTGAGTACCTCACAAATGACAGCATAGCCTAAAAAGGCAAGTTGTCCAAAACAATGGAAAAAAATGTACCTAGAAACAAGTAGAAATGAAGGAACAACTGATGACATTATAAATCACATAGGAGCGATGTGAGTACCAGCGCTACAGAAAGAGGAAAGGATTTTAGAGGATGGAGAGGAGAGGTTAACGCTGCAGTTTTTCCATTTCTAGTTTGATTGACAAAGTCACTCAAGATGAGCTCAGAGTCTTTTGTAAAGCCTGTATTAACACTGCACTGTTCACTTTGTAAAAAGTGTGCGTGTGCTGCTTAATGGGTAGCTGCATAAGCCAGATCAGCCAAGTGGTGCACTTCTTCAGAAAACCTTCAAAATCATTACAACAGGCTGCCAGGTCTACTACAGTAAAGGTTTATGGGTTTATCAACTGGAACATTATGTAGCGTATCCTTTTCCACTGCCACTCTTAGAGGTATCAGAGGGGTAGCCATGTTAGTCTGGATCTGTAAAAGCAGCAAAGAATCCTGTGGCACCTTATAGGCTAACAGATGTTTTGGAGCATGAGCTTTTGTGGTGAATACCCACTTCATCAGATGCGAAGCACTAACAACTACTGTAAAAGAATTAAACTGACAGCACCTCCTGAATTTTAAGGCTATTTCACTGGGTTAGAGGAATGGGTGATGGAAAATACTACTACCACTGCCAAAAGAAGGAGCTAGATGCTGCTTGAGACACAGTAGCAGGAATCAGACTGCAGAAAGGAGCCTGCCCCACCTGCACGCACATCCCCTTGTGTGTAGAGCAGTCCATATTGATGAGTACATCCCTTTCAGCAGATGCTCATTATATAGCCCTTCAGAGCCACATACATGGAAACCTTGATGAATGGGATCCTTCACAGTGAAGATACAGAGTATTAGCGTATTTTACACTGTCAAGGTCCCAAATAAGGTTTCTGACATTGACTTTAGAAAATTTGCCTTTTCTTGTGTGGCTTAAACCCTTAAGGCTTTCCAGCAACTATGCAGCTTTACGGATTTTTCTCCTGCTAAAAGGAGTTTGAAGTTTGAGAAAAGATTTACTGGGGAATGCCCTATCCAATGAAATCTGGACATGCTTGCAGAGGTGATGAACTCAGTTTTAAGAGATTGCAATATCTATTTCCTTGATGCTTCAGCAGTCCTGCTGGATGATTAGACTGGAATTCATCCGTTAGCTTTGAAATGTTAGCAAGAGAGACGGATCATACAATCTTTGGTATTAAGGAATAGGAATAAGAGGTTAGAGGCAAAGGTTATTCTGAAACAGCAGATAGTGGGGGTGAAAATGGTAGACATTTACTCAAAAATAAATATATAAAAAGAACTGATATGGTGTAAGTGTTTATGAACATCAGTCTGCTACAGAGGATAATGTTAGGAACTAATAAATCATTGAGATAGGAGGAAATGTGAGGTCCCTTTTTCTTAAAAATCCTCATCAGAGATTTTACTTGATTTAATTTCACCACTTTATTTTAGATCAAATTTGTTATGTCCAGGCCCTGCCTGGCAAGGCCTTCATTTCCTGACCTACGTCTGGGATTCAAAGTTGGAGCTAAAAGGATAGTGTCCCAGCAACTACATTCCTCTTTAATTCCCCATTCCCTACAGATCCAGCAAAAGAAAGCTGAGGCAGTGCCCCCAGCTAAAGGAGGCCCGAGTACAGAAATGTGTGAAAGGAGCACCTGAGGTCACAAGTCAACAACAGGAAGTAATGCAAAAGACCCTTGAGGTTGAGTGGATGAAGAGCAAGAAGTAATTATACAGGAAAATACAGTCTTCTGTTAGGGTTTGGGGCAGGTTCCTTTCTACAGTCTGATTCCTGCTACTTGTGTCTCAAGCAGTATCTAGCTCCTTCTTTTGGCAGTGGTAGTAGCATTTTCCATCATCCATTCCTCTAACCCAGTGAAATAGCCTTAAAATTCAGGAGGTGCTGTCAGTTTAATTCTTTTACAGTAGTTGTTAGTGCTTACCTAGGCAAAGTATACTCAGTGGGAAAAGTATCAGAGGGGTAGCCGTGTTAGTCTGGATCTGTAAAAGCAGCAAAGAATCCTGTGGCACCTTATAGACTAACAGACGTTTTGGAGCATGAGCTTTCGTGGGTGAATACCCACTTCGTCAGATGCACGAATGCATCTGACGAAGTGGGTATTCACCCACGAAAGCTCATGCTCCAAAACGTCTATTAGTCTATAAGGTGCCACAGGATTCCTCAGTGGGAAAAATAACTGTTTTCCTTTATTTCTGCTACACTTCATCAAGTACTATTCAACTCCTAAAACACACTGCATTGTCTGAGGAGGAACTGTGTTTTGCATGGCTAAACACAGAAATTTTTTTGTGTTTAATAAGGGCTTAGATAAATAATCTTAAATCCCAGTGGGTCTCATTAAAGCAACATCATAAAATATTTACACTTGCATATGAATTCAGGGGAAAAAATGTCTACCTAGCAGTTTGAACTCATGCTGCCTAAGGGAAGTGATTTTTGAAATTCATGTGTCTAACTATTTGAAATGGATTTATAGCAGCCAATGATGATAAATCATTGCAGAAACTAATAATAGATTACTTTCAGATAAAGTAGTCCATTTTAAATACACAAAATACAAAACCAAAGTTATACTAAAGCTGATTATCTGTTGCTTATGCAAATTGTAAGCACGTAGTTCACATCTTTGCAGCAGGTTAATGCTAACGGTTTTACTGTCCAATGGATTTGTATGCAGGTTCCTCCCACCCTGTAACATTCTACATCTATTTAGTTTGGTTCTTATATGTACCTCAACCCCTCTATAGTACCTGAGCTTCCTGCTGGACCCCTGAAGATCCCTTTACTTCTGCCTGGGAGCTCCCAGCCCCATTAATATCCTATGTCATCTTTACCCTTCTCCTAGCAGAAGACTTGAACAAACTCCTCATTGGTTGGGATCAATCCCACATTTCAGGCAACGAACTACTTTATGATGTAAAAACAAAACACACACACACACATATATACATAAAGTATATTTTAGTAAACACACTAAACTAGTATCACACTATTACTCACACAGTTGTGATAGAGCTCCCTCTGGACTGACACTCACCAGGATCTTCCATTTGTAGCCCACCTCACTGGGCCCTTTGCGCTTTAAGCCTCCTGAGTCTGAACAGATCCCAGGCACTGTCCCCGAATGGGGTCTCTAAACATATTCTCAGAGGGCAGATCCTCTGTTTTGCACCTTCTCCTGAGAGTTGCACCCACACAATCCAATTCCCTTGCCCCTGGGACCACTGCTGTTGCCTCAGGCTCTCCTATAGCTTAAACATACCCTCTCCCAGACCTCCAGCCGTGTGAGCTTTCTGGGTTTATCATTTACCTCATCAGGGGCACATTATAGTGAAGTAAAACAGACACAACAACAAACCTGCCACAGGATTCTAAAACAAATTACTCTTTATTTAGATAGCATGAGAAATGCACAGATGTAGACAAAAATACACCTGTATGCATTTCCCTGCCTCGGGTATCTCACCACTCTGGAGAATTCTTTGGGTTTGGGCACAGTCCTCTGAGGAGTCCAGGTTCCCCTTTCTGCACATGGCTTCTCCTCTGAATCATGGAGTCTCTCTCTCTCTCTCCCCCTAGGTCAGCTAGCTTCCATCTTCCTCGGCTGATCGCAGAATTAAACAACACCCCACTGCTGCAAAAGCATGCCTCTTTCCTGACCAACTTTCCTGTGTGTCTGAGAGTCCCTTGCATTTATATGTCCCACCAACTACACCTGGTTTCTTTGTTCTGCTGCTGGGGATTTTCCACTCGGCACTTCTCCCTCCCTACAAAGAAGATGGAGGAACTAGACTCCTAGCTTCAGACAATTCGTTGCCTCAAGATGTTTCCACCTGAAGAGGCAACCATTAAGGTTTAACATCGCACCTCTAACTCTGGTCTGCAAACCTGAAAGTAAGTGGTGGAATCCACATACACTGGGGCATTCCATAATGCAGCAATTTCCTAACATCAACAGAATTCATTAGATATACACAAATCCCCCCAAATTATCACACACACTATTTTAATAAGTGTACTTCAGAGAGAGAGAGTCTATACAGGTCATTTGGCCATCTTTACAGTTACCACCCAAAGATATTGCTCAAAGCATAAAAGAAGAAAGAAATAGTTCTTGTGAAGCTTGTTGAAATCAGAAATGCAAAATGCATGCACTTGTTGATTTTTTTAAATCTTCATATCCATATCTCAAGGTTTTGATTACACACACACACACACACACACACACACACACACACCAAAAGTACTAAAAAGACACAGAAGTGTCCTCTTTACTTTTGTAAAATGAAGCTACACCTCTACCTCGATATAACGCTGTCCTCGGGAGCCAAAAAATCTTAATGCGTGGATTGAACTTGCTTTGATCCACTGGAGTGCGCAGCCTCGCCCCCTCGGAGCACTGCTTTACCGTGTTACATCTGAATTCGTGTTATATCGGGGCGCGTTATATCAAGGTAGAGGTGTATTCTTAAAATTATAAACAAGTATCTGTGACGTTCCCCTATGGCGTTATCTGGGCCAGTGATCTGCGAGGTCCAATCCTTGACTGTGGGAGCCAGCCTTACCCTGCTCTGCTGTGAGAACCCCCACTCCTGGGCTGTTCATGCACAGCCTCTGGCATGTAAGCTGCTCCTTGGATTGTGCAACCGAATGACACTAGCCAATACTTCCAGTCCCAACACAATCCTAGGAACCTCCATCTTGCACTGTCCAGTTATGCCCACTGGACTCTGCAAGCTTATTATATGAGTTCATCAATTTAACAAAGAAATTGAAATGTATCAGGCTTGTCAAACCAAACGCACTGCTTCAGGTAGAATAAACAAACAAATGTATTAAACTATAAAGATGGATTTTAAGTCATTGTAAGTTTTATAAGAAGATTATAAGCATCAAAAGTCAGATTTGGTCACATGAAAATAAAAGCAAAACGCATTTTAAGCTGATCTTAAACACTTTCAATGCCCTTACAAACTTAGATGCTTCTCACCACAGACTGGCTGGTTTCCCTTCAGCCAGGCTCTCCTCTTTGATCAGCGCTTCAGTCGCTTGGTGTGGTATTTTTAGATGTAGGTGGGAGAGAGAGAGAGAGAGAGAGAGAGCAAGCATGGCAAATGTCTTTCCCTTTTATCATGTCCTTTCTTCCCTCTTGGCTTTGCACCCATCTCTTTCAGAGTTAGGTGAGCATTACTTCAATGTAGTCCCAAACTGACCAAAGGAAGGGGAAGGTGACTCGCTCGAGAGTCTAACAGATTCTTCTGTTGCTGCCTAGGCCAGCGTCTTTTGTTCCTGTGAGGCTGGTCTGGGTTTGTCCCATACCAGCCTAATGAGGTGTGAATTACCTCTCTGCTCTTGGAGAGTTTTTGCCGGGGCTTATTTTAGGCCATGAGGACACACTTTCAGCCTCATAACTACATACATGAAATTATAAACTATACCATGCATCCAATGAAGTGAGTATTCACTCATGAAAGCTCATGCTCCAAAACATCTGTTAGTCTACAAGGTGCCACAGGACTCTTTGCTGCCTATACCATTACTGTAACAATTACTATAACATCACCATAACTACCATGCTCAGTGCATCATGAGTCTTCCGAAGACACCCAGCATGACAAACTTTGCATTGGATACCACACAATCATTTTATAAAGATGAACATGGGGATGTAAGGTGTTCCCCCGAGGTACAGTGTGTCACAGTATCTTAAAATGGAAATTTCAGTTTTCTTTTAAATACTGGTATAACTTCAATAAGACAAAATAAATTTCTGTTTAGAACAAGCAAAATGAAACAAAAGACAAGGTGCAGACTCAGAACACATGCCTGCATATTAATTTCTGACCAGCCTACTACTCTATGCAGGAGCCTTAATTCATACTCTCTCAGATGAAAGGCTAGGAATTAGAACTCATGAGTTCTTGGATCTCAACCAAAGCTGAATTCTGTAGCTTCCTGAAACCTGCTCCCCCAACTTCATTCCCTGCAGCCCCTGAGTTTTCCCTGAACACCTCTCATCAATGTGCTTTCTTAAGGAAATTTGATTAGATCAGAGTCCAGTGGTCCACCACTATATAGGATTCTCCACTCCTCTCCCTTTTGGCTATTGTATTGAAACTACTTGACTGAAATAACCTCTCAAATAGCAGCTCCACATCAACTTTATAGCCTGGGAGATTGATTCCTTCCTTCCTCCAGGATTCTCCCCCAAACTCACACATCCACAAAGACAGCCAATACTGTGCCAAGTGTTTAAGGTGGGTACTGGGTCCCTCGATTTTGGCCTAAGTTATAAATGAAACTTGAATAAATCACTTGTTCACAAACAGAATAGGCCCCTTTGAATAGAAAATGCCAGGAAAATCCCAAGCCCTGATTTTCTTCTCTAAGACATTCTTCAAATGTTTAGTTCCAAGGCCTACTGTGCATCCTGGATTAACGCAGCTTTCCAAATAAACAAACATCATCTTACAACAGCAGCATTCCTGCACAAAACATAGTGAATAGATGGAATCATTCCCTAAACAACTTTTGAAATTAGCTGTGATCAGACTGAAGTTGTACAGCATCTGCCATTCTCCCAATTCCCCCTTTTGCCTTATTGATACAGAAGTTAAATGCAAACTAAAATTAGTGACCCAAGTCATTTTGCCAATACAAGCAGCATTAGTTTATGCAGCCTCTGGGAGTGGAATACAATAGAAATAATAAATATTGATTAATTTAGAAGTAGGCAGTATTTTGAGGTGCTGTAAATCAAGAGTTGACCTTTGAATAGTTCAGTCAGCAGTCTGCCGAACAGATTCATATAACATGTAATATAATTAAAGGCAAGTTTTACTTTATACTCTACATTCATCAAATGATTCAGCTATCAAACTCTGTTACCCAGATATTGTTGTTTGGAAGATATTATTGGAGTTATGTATTTACAGTTGCCATATGTGAAACAGAGTCCATATATCTAGCTGCAAACACCCACAAACTGTAAGCTTATGAGTATACTACAAGCTACTATCACTTGGCTCACAACGATATAAATTACACAATTATAAAATTACCCTCGGCGTAATAACATCATTGTCACATTTAAACCACTTGGCTCTCAAAAAGCAGTGTTGTTAATAATGTGAAATAAATATCTATATACAGATGTAAGATTGCTCATCTTCCAGCAATCTGGCCAACAAAAATTCCTCCAAAATAGTCACTAAGGAAACTGACTAACATAGCCAGTATCAATTTAGGGTTTAGGATCCAAAGTCCATTTTTCACTCTGAGTCTTTAGTATGATAGTAGAATTAACTACTGATGTTGCAGCTGCTTTAGACAACAGATTTTAAATTAACTTCCTAGCAGTGACCAATGGTTATCTAGTTTTTTCTTCGCTATATTTTCCATCCTACTTTACAGTTCTCCTATCCGAAATTCTGATGTTAATGAAACAAAAGACATAATAGTACTAAACTTAATGACATGAGAGGTGATCAAACTGTGCTCATTTAAATTAAGATGTTTCATTTAGAATATAATAATCTTTAAACTATATGTATCTTGAAATCTTGATAGCATATATTTTTTCTAGTCAGATTAGCATATAATAAATGATTCAGCAAGCTAGCAGTCACATTATTTTTAGAATAATAATTAAAATGTATATAGCCTTTTATATGTTCAAAGTCCAGTCCAAACAGTAGTCACAGTATCTAGTGGGAAGAGTAACATCATCTATTACACAGATTTGGATATAGGCATACAGAAGGTAAAATTTTCAAGAACACCTAAGTGACTTAGGAGTCTAAGTTCTATTTTCAAAATAACCTAGGAACTTAGGAATCTAAGTCCCATTGACTTTCAGTGAATCTAAATGCTTAAGTCACTTTTGAAAACAGGACTTAGCTGCCTTTGAAAATCTCACCCTAACTGACTGTCCTAATGCCACCAGGGGCGGCTCTAGACATTTCGCCGCCCCAAGCACGGCGGCATGCCGCGGGGTGCACTCTGCTGGTTGCCGGTCCCGTGGCTCCGGTGGACCTCCTGCAGGTTTGCCTGTGGAGGGTCCGCTGGTCCTGCGGACCCTCTGCAGGCATGCCGTCGCAGGCAGCCTGTCTGCCGCCCTACTGGCAAATGGCAGAGCGCCTCCGGCGGCATTCCGCCCCAAGCATGCGCTTGGCGTGCTGGGGCCTGGAGCCGCCCCTGAATGCCACACAGTAAAACAGTACGAGAGCTGGAATTACAATATGAGTTCCTAGCTCCTAGCCTAGTAATCACCAGATCACACTCCCTCTCTAAGGGCTGGTCTACACTAATGCTTAAGTCAACCTAAGTTACGCAGTTACGTAAGTAAGTTACATAATTGAAATCTACGTAACTTAGGCTGAGTTGCAGCAGTGTCTACATCGCGCGGTTGACAGGAGATGCTCTCTTGCTGACTTACTTTCCACCTCTTGGGTAGGTGAAGTACAGATGTCGAAGGGAAAGCACTCAGACTTCAATTTAGCTTGCCTTCACCAGACCTGCTAAATCGACACCACTGCATCGATCACAGAAGTGCCAATTTAGCCGGAAGTATAGACAAGCCCAGACCTGACACAGTGGACATAGAAATGTCGCTCTCTACAAATGGTCCTCAAGGTTTTGTCCCAACAGTCTTCTTCCCTTTAATTTGTGATACTAACATTACTGAATCTAATTAAAATTTGACAGAAAGAAATCAAACAAAAAAATAATAATACCTAGCTTTTCTACAGCACTTTTCATCTGAAGATCTCAAAGCGCTTTACAAGGAGGTCAGTAAAAAGATAGTTATCCTGATTTCAGGGGTGGAAATACATACTGTAACTAAAGTCTGGTTCCAAAAAGAAAAAAGAATGAAGATCCTTGCTCAATAAGTTAGTCAATTGTCAGTCTACCTCATTTTCTGCAAGTAGAGCTCTGAAGAAATGCAGATGGACATTCTACTCCTGGTGCTCAAAAGGAAAAGTTCATGCAATATTATAGAATTTAAACAACAGGACTCAGACTGAATTAGAACTCACTTTAGAACCTTCGAAGAGATGAGTTACTGTACAGTGATTTCTGAAAGCTAGTAGAGTAAATAAGAAAACTGCTTCAGAGATAATTATACCTCAGTTGATGAAGACTAATTGGAAGTGAAGTGAGAAAACTGAGCAAATTTCTGGTTTCTCATTATCAAGATATCCAGATAGAGGTGGCCTTCTCAGAATAAATAAAAGAAATAAATCAGTATACTGAAACCCAGCAGTTACAGTACAAATTTTAAATTACAGCACATGCATATTGATATAATCATAACATTGTAGTGATAGTATTGGAATTCAGGAGTTCCTGGCTTTCAGCCACAAACTCCGTCTTCTAGCTCACTCTGCTCCTCTGAAGCTAATAAAACCACATGCATTAGTATGATTTCTGGAAGTCACAGTTAGAATCTTCAGAGAGAAACAGACAATAATGCTAGAAGAACACAGTAAAAAGGCGGATACAGAATGAGTGCCAGAGCTGTAAACAATTCGAAGATATTTTAAATATATGCAGGAAATAGAAAATAAAATTATCAACAACTTTTTGATCATGAAACTTTTTCCAGCACAAACTTGTAAAGGGAAAGTTGTAATTTTCTCTAACTGTACCCTTCCATTCAAAAACCATTGTCTAAGACCAGCTTATGGTCAAACTGCCATTGCTAACTTCATTTTTTCAATTTTCTTCATTTATTTTTGATACCCCTTTAACTTCAACAGTGTTTAACATTATTACTCTCAGCAGTCTGGCAGTTTGTATAAGATGTTATTTGCCAACAACCTATTACTCCACAGGAAAACCTCTTCCATTTTCACAGCAGATATTTAGGAGAAAGAGCCTTGCTGAGAGGAAGGTGAAGGACATCCACATAATAACATTCCCTTCATCAATAAATACCTCAATAAGAAAGGATCAGAGTGAAGGTACAAAAACATGCTTCTCCAACAAGATTCAATAGCATTTTCTAATAATCTTTTTGGAGGTGGTAGGAAGAAATGATGGCACATCTTTCCTGTGTAAGTAATTCCAACAGATTTATTATCTGTGTAACAGTAGCTCGAATAGGCTCACAATCTGAACAGATAAGGCAGAAAGGAAGTCTCTATACTCATTTTACAGATGGAGGACTGAGACACAAAGATTAAGTGGTTTGGCCAGAGACATGAACTGCATCCCAGTCCAGTACCTTAACAAGATCTTCCTTCTCTCTTACTCATCTTCCTCTGCTTCTTTTTCTTAAGACAAAGGAGGCTTTTTGTGAATCTCTTCACATAATGAATTAGTTAACAAATGTTTTTCCTTCCTCCCTATCAACCATTAGAGATAGAATATATTATTATTCTGGTCAACTTTCATTAGCAAAGTACATGCAATTAAAATTAAAATTAATTTAATTTTTGGCAACTGTTCTGTTAACTTACAGGGATTTATTCTCCCATTGATACACAAGAGATTTCCGTGCCTAACTGCTACTAATGATGGAAGAATATTCCCTGAAAAATGTAACATGGGAGGATTTAGATACTTGACAGTATTGTCCGCAAAAAAAATGCACCATTAGATGAATGTGTTGAAAAAGACACAATAAAAGTATTACAATACCCACTGGTATTTGGGCATCTAACTGTGTCTTTGGAACAAGTACTGTTTTAGAGGACCGGTAAATTCTTGGACTGGATTAGCGAATTAATTATTTGAAACCCTAAATTCAAATCCAGAGTATTAAACAATAATACAAATTTGACAAAGCTCTTCAGGGCAGGAGTTACGTCTTCTGATGTGTTTGTACAATACCATGTAGCAGGACGGAACCCGCTCCGGTTCAGAAAGGGTTAAAAGCCATCCCTTGGAGAGGGCTGGGGCTGAAATCAGCTGAGGGAGGTTAATTGAGTAGGCAGCCACAGGTTTGGTCACATCCAATTAGTGTCCAGCTGGCCCTGATAAAAGCGCTGGGAACTAGGCAGGGGGAGTCTCACTCCACTGGTGGAGTGGGAAGGACCTGGCTACTGGCTAAAGGAGGGAATCCCAAACTGAGCAGTGCTGGGCAAGGACAGGCAGAGCTGGGGCCCTCTCGGCAGGCGAGTGCCCAGGCTGAGGCCAAGCTAAAAGGGCCTGTGGGGGTACTGAGGCTGCAGCAGTGCAGCCAGGCCAGGAAGAGGCAGCAGATCCAAACCCCCTTGCCAATTATGAGTGGCCATTTCAGACTAGTTTGCCCCTGAGAAAAGGGGCTAGATTAAGACTGGCAGTCAGTCACTGAGATAAGGTGGGCTTTGGGGTTCCCTAGGGAGGGAAGGACCCCTGATTGTGGGGTATTGCCAGGGGGCAGTGCCCAGGTGAAGGGGCACCGCAAGCTTGGAGCGATGTGGGGCTTAAACTAAAGTGTGGTGGAGAAAAGAGAGAAGCAGGCGGCAGCAAGGGAGACACTGGCCAGCAGGAGGTGCACTGAAGCTGGAAGAGCTAATTCCCAGACCAACCAGCAGAAGGCGCTGCAGCGGTGAGTACTCTGCCTTGCTACATACCAATAAAAGGAGACCTCATCCCCGACTATCAGCACTACAAATAATTATAAGGAAAATATTATGTTTTCTGTTGCCATGATGTTTTCCCTTTCTCTTTAATTCCTGCCTAGGGTACATTGAAAATTCAATTCCACTCCTGAGGGCTTATGTGCTGTAATCACACCTCTCACCTCCAGTGGGCCTCATAGCATCCAGGTTTGGCGTTGCCAGGGTTCTCTCAGTCGAGCATCTCCCTTAGTTGGTTCTGGTGCTACAACACTCTGCTGTCTGTGGCCTAGCTCTCCAACCACGCCACTACTCAGTCCATTCCTGTTCCTGCAGGTTACCCAAAAAGTCCAAAAAAAATAGTAAACAAGATCAAATGCCCTTCAATCTCAGCCTCTATCAGGTCTTTGCTTCTTTATTCTTGACATCCACGATTCCCCTCTTGGTCTGGGGAAGAGCTAGGGGAATCCAGAGTTCTTAGGCTCGAACCGAGAACAGAGGCAGGCCTGTTTAGGTGGCTAAGGACCGTTTCTTCAACTCCACTGTTTTTCCTGGGCTGCTCCTACTTTAACCTTGCTCATTAGCAACATCACAAGATCTGGAGATTCTGTGGCCTTCACCTTGACTTTGTGGTTCATCGTGGCCAGGTACAGAAGTGTTTCCTAAATGCCAGTCTCAGGTTCTTCTTTGCAACAGCAGGATTGTAATTGCTACCAGTTTTCTCTGCCCCTTGCCTTAAGATAGTCAGTCTCTCTCTCCTCTCAACAGGAGTTCCCTCTTATCCCTCTTTCTGGGACTGGGGCTGTGTCTTGAGCATCTTTGCCTTAAGCCTGGTCTACACTTAAAAATTAGATCCATCTAGCCACGTCGCTCAAGGCTGTAAAAAATCTTGTACCCTGAGCACCATAATTAGGTCAACTTACATCCCACTGTATATGTGAATAGGTCAACGGTAACATTCTTCTGTCATCCTGGCTATTGCCTCTTGGAGTGACATTAACTGCAGCAATGGAAAACCCCTTTCCGTTGACGTACAAAGTGTCTACACTATTGCGCTACAGCCGCAGCAATACAGCTATGCCACTTTAACAGGTGTAGTGTAGACCTGGCCTTACAATAATCTGTCTTTCCATCCTTCAAGCAGGAGTTTCCCCTCAGTCCTCTTTCTGGAGCTGGAGTTTGTCTCTCAACCCAACTGCCTTAGGTTAATCAGCTGCAAGACTTTTGCCCCTCCCTTCGGCTAAACACCCTTCCCATCTAGCCTTCCAATTTCAAAGGTTCATCAGGCCAGCCTTCTCCTGTCAGTGTCTGCCCTGCTATGAGGGAGGAGCAGCTTTATGCTGTTCCACTTTCTACCAATTCCTTCCCAATTCGTAAGGTGAGAGGGGAGATTTCCCCACTCTCTGTGCAAGGCTCCTGACACTGGGCCCTGAAACATACAGGAACAGGATTCCCTCTCCAAGCACTATTCAGTCCTAAAGCTGCTTCCTCTCTATCCTTATCTCCCTTAGGTCTCTCTACATCTTCCTATAGGATCTTTCAAACTCCCCAACAGCCACGACAGGTGGTGGGATGGACTTACAACCAGGCACTGTGGATGGCAGACTACCCCATCACACATGTATAAATGTTTTTGCTTGGACAGGGTTTCTGTATAGGGTAACTGGAAAGCATGTATTGAATGGACTGGATAAGCATACATCTACAAAGTCACTCAAACTAGTGGAAAGAGGAGGGGTGCTTTGTTTTTTATTTTGTTACTTTTCTTGCAAAGTATCCTGTACAGATTTCAATGGGATTATAATTGGGCTCCATTGATTTCCTCATACAAAACAGCCCAAGAACTAAAATGGTGATTACCTTTTAAGAACAGAAACATTTCTAGGCTCTGTATTTTAGTTAGAACTAAAATCCTCAAATGAAGGCACTACACCGGCAAGTGAGCTTTTTTCTCATTTCTTTATTTTATACATAAAGTAGGCAGCCCACCAGCAAATCTCACTCACTCAATAATCCCCCTCCATTATGTATTCCATATTATTTATTTTCAGACTATGGCCTCAATGGCTACTTTAATCAGATCAGCAGAAACCAAAAACAATGCTGAGCAAATAAAAATATACTGCTGTTTAACTCGTACATCCCAATGCTGTTCATCTCTGTATTTACTAAGTTTTCTCGCAGTACGCTCTTACAAGTCAACGTTTTAAGAAATAAACCGTAAGTGAACCACTAATGTCTAAATTAGATGAGTTTGTGCACTGTGCTTAAACACAAAAGCTGTAGATTTTACTCCCAGTTTTTCTCAACTTTAAGCAACATGAGTAGAAAAGTAAGAGAACATTGTCTTTTTTTTCCCCTTTCATTTTATTTTCCAAGAAGATTTGTGCCAAACTCTTTTTAAAAGCAAAAAACAAAACAAATGTTATGCAAAGGAGTTTGAGTACAACATGTTCAGGGGACATTTTCTTCATTTTATCTGCAAATCATTGAAGAAAACACTTGGGGATGACAGATTCCCGGGTACATAGCAGTCCATGAATGCACAGAATAAGTCCTACAGCCAATTACCAGGACACAGTTACCTGCTTTTACAGTGCTATATAAGTGCAAATTATTATTAACCTGCCAGTAAAATACTAGTCAACTTAGAACAAAACCACAGGTCTCCAGACACACTTGAATGACTGGGAGTACTAATATTATAACAAGTACTTCTTATGTAGTGCTTGACATCAGACAATGTCAAAGCACTAGCTAAGTCACTGCAGTTTGTTTCTCATATTTATATACAGCCAGTTTTCATGCCTGTCCTGGAAGCTACAAGTAGGGAGATATAGCAAAAAATGACTGGATAGGGCAGGGGTAGGCAACCTATGGCACAGGTGCCGAAGGGGGCACGCGAGCTGATTTTCAGTGGCACTCACACTGCCCAGGTCCTGGCCACCAGTCCAGGGGGCTCTGCATTTTAATATAATTTTAAATGAAGCTTCTTAAACATTCTGAAACCTTATTTACTTTACATAGAACAATAGTTTAGTTATATATTATAGAAAGAGACCTTCTAAAAAGGTTTAAAATGTATTATTGGCACGCGAAACCTTAAATTAAAGTGAATAAATGAAGACTAGGCACACCATTTCTGAAAGGTTGCTGACCCCTGGGATAGGAAATATGTCAAAGAGCCCCTAAAAGGCTCAGATAGCACCACATTCTAACAACTAAGCCGGAGGTAATACTAAGTAAAACAGTCCAAGCTTCAGGACTAGAGTCAATTCACAACGGGTGTGTAATTCACTGCTCTGGAGAACACTTTGGGATACCACATACATGAAAAGGGCTACAGCATATAAGAACAATCCTGGTCTACTTCATGCAACAGGCCTTTTTGCACCAGTGAGAGATGTTAAGTATGAGACTGAAACAAAGAGTATTTCATAATTCCTGGTTTATTGACTTAAGAAAACAGACGTGTTTTTCTTTTGTCTGTTTAAAAATATTTTAAGTGGAGCAGTTAGCACAAAAGACTGCATAAAGCAGAGGGAATCTGAAGTCTTCAGACAAGAAAAAGACAAGCAATAAGGTCACAGTAATATCCACTGAAAATCTGCATAAGGAGAGATGTTGAGAAGGTAGTTAAGTTTGTATGTTTTGTTTTTCTGCATGGTTTCCTGAAGGGCAATTAGTCACATGCTCAAATAAGTCAAGTTCTTCTGATTTCAACTCACGCTAAGAGGAGAAAAATGATAGTAAAAAGGTAACATTCCTAAGTATTGAGCAGCTCAAAAAAAAAAATACAACATCTTCAGACACCAGACCCATAAACGGACTGTGCTATTTAAAGTTACTGACAACACACATTTTAAAAAAATAACTAAAGCAAATGCCCTAATAGGGAAGATAAATTGGAACAATGGTTACTGTTGTCACCCCTCATCATCTTTCTGCTCTTGATGTGTCTGTGAGCTGAGTCAGAGTGCGCTTTCCAAGATCTCAGTCATGACTATCTGGCAGCCAATGTAGGTACGTCTACACAGTAAAATAAAAACCCTATGGCAGCAAGTCTCAGAGCCAGGGAAAACTGATTTTGGTCCTGTCATAAACAGATTAAGTAAGAGTTAATAGAACAAAAGTGCTTCATATCTCTTTTGCCTGGAAAGGGTTAACAAGAACGGTGAGCCTGGCTGTCACCTGACCAGAGGACCAATCAGAGGACAGGATGCTTCCAAATCTTGAGGGAGGGAAGTTTGTGTGTGTGCTGTTAGTGTTGTTCACTCTGAGGACTCAGAGGGGCCAGACGTGCAACCAGGTTTCTCTCCAATCTCTCCAATACAGGCTCTTATAAGTTCAGAATAGTGAGTACTAGGTAGATAAAGCGAGTTAGGCTTATGGTTGTTTTCTTTATTTGCAAATGTGTATTTGGCTGGGAGGAGTGCAAATGTGTATTTTGCTGAAAGGATTTTAATTTGTACTTATATACTTAGGCTGGGAGGCTATTCCCAGTATCTATAGCTGAAAGACCCTGTACCTATTCCATCTGAAAATTATAAAGATAATTTTTACTGTTTTTCCCTCTTTAATTAAAAGCTTTTTCTTGTTTAAGAACCTGATTTTTTTTTTTTATTCTGGTGACACCCCAGGGGACTGGGTCTGGACCCACCAGGGAATTGGTGGGGAGAAAGGAGGGAAGGGGGAGAGAGGTTAATTTTCTCTCTGTGTTAGGATTACTTTCTCTCTCAGGGAGAGTCTGGGAGGAGGAGAGGGAAGGAGGGGGGAAGGTGAATTTTCCTCTCTGTTTCAAGATTCAAGGAGTTTGAACCACAGTGATCTTCCAGGGTAACCCAGGGAGGGGAAGCCTGGGAGAGGCAACGGTGAGGAAAAGGGTTTACTTTCCTTGTGTTAAGATCCAGAGGGTCTGGGTCTTGGGGGTCCCTGGGCAAGGTTTTGGGGGGACCAGAGTGTACCAGGCACTGGAATTCCTGGTTGGTGGCAGCGCTACAAGTACTAAGCTGGTAATTGAGCTTAGAGGAATTCATGCTGGTACCCCATCTTTTGGACGCTAAAGTTCAGAGTGGGGAATTATACCATGACAGGTCCACACTGTGGGACCAAAAATAGAAGTGTAGATGTATGGTCTTAGGCTGTAGCCTGGGCTCTGAGACGCTCACTGGTTTTCAGCACTCCAGCTTGAGCCTGAATGACTACACTGCTATTTTAAACCCTGCAATGCAAGCCCGAATCAGTTGACCCTGGCTCTCAGACTTCCTCATAGAATCATAGATTATTAGGGTTGGAAGGGACCTCAGGAGATCATCTAGTCCAACCTCCTGCTCAAAGCAGGACCAATCCCCAAATCCCTAAATGGCCCCCTTAAGGATAGAACTCACAACCCTAGGTTTAGCAGGCCAATGCTCAAACCACTCCTGCCACAAGTGGATGTTTTATTTTGTTTTGCTGTGTAGATGTACCCTGAATGACCCCAAAGATAAATTCTAATTAATCTTTGGAAATAGACTTTCTACACCCAATCCACTAGAGAAAGAGACACTTGCACATACTCCTGGCAGTAAGGCCTCAAATAAAGTTCTGTGATGGAGCCTTTGACAGAAAAGAACCTCCCTCTTTTCTAAATTCTGACATTTTTCTTTGCCTCTGCATCCCTAAATGATGTGCATTCTTGTTTTTGTAAACAATCCACAATAGGATTTGGATATCAATGTATCCAAACTGCAAGTCATTAAGTATATATGGCTGTTATCTATGCATTATGCCAGACTAATCAGATTATCCAAGAGAAGATTTGTCTAATACAGAATAAAAAATGCGAACCAGCTGAAAATGCAAATATTTACTATTTCAAGTCATTGACATACAATTTTTTCTGTTTTGAGAAACTGCACTGATTCCAGCAGTACAGGTCTGTCGCATCTTACACTGGGGTTACGTTCCACAGTCAGTGCGTAAAGCGAAAACTGCATATAGTCAAAATGACTCTTGAAAATCTCTTAAATTACCCATAAAGTACTATGTATTGTATACAGCAATGTACAGTACAGTATATAATAAAGACTACATATACAAAAAATAATTTTACAGTATTTTTAATAACATAAGAGACAGAAGAATGAAAGAATAAAAAATGAAAACAGTACAGTATAAACCTGAACAGTCACCAGTCTTGTACTGTACACACTCCAATGATTAGTCTTCCTCTTCCCTGACAACACTATTATTGAGTCGTCAGGGCTTGATGTCGATCCAGGAGACGATAAGCCAGGTTTGGGTGATGGAGAGCGAGTCGTAGACCAAGTGGTTGGCTCTGGTTCAGCTCGAGAAGTTGATTGTGTAGGTTCTGCTGCTGCTGGTTGTTTTTTCTTTAAAAACATTGTGACTGGCAACTGTCGCTGTTGTCTCTTGAGCTCCTCAAACATTTCTTGGTACGGTCTCAAATCATTTGTAATACTACGTGTGATTTTTGAGGCTTTATTCCATAGAGGGATCATATTCAGAAACTAAATCATTCAAGTGTTTCACTGCTTGGAACACTTCAGAAAATTTATGAAAATTCCAAGTTGCTGGCTCTTCCTGTTCGTCATCACCTTCGTCTTCTGTAGATGTTTTTATCAGTTCCTCTAACTCTTCGTTAGTCAATGTTTCTTATGGCCCTCAGTTAATTCCTCAATTTCTTCCTTGAGGATGTCAACGAAGCAATCACCACCCACTTGCCTGGCCACCTGAACAATGCATTTCACTTCTCTGTCAATGGTCGGGAAACCCTTAAAATCATTCACACATTCTTTCCAGTCAACATGCATTGACTGTTTCAGGCTTGATTGCATCCATTACCTGTTTAACATAAGTGATGCAATCACCAATGTTGAAGGACTTTCAACACTCCATCACGTTAACATTGGGATCAGCATCCATAGCGGTAAGGATCCGTGAGAATGTAAGCCTCGTGTACAGGGCCTTGAAACAGCTAATGACGTCAAGAGGTTGGAGGATGGAAGTGGTATGGGGAGGGGAGAGTGGAGAAAGACGACTTCAACATCGTTATGCACAAACCGAAGTGCCGCAGGGTGGCCAGGAGCATTGACTACGATCAGCAACACTTTAAAGTCAAGTCCTTTTTCTTCAAGGTACTGCTTGACCTCCAGAATGAAACACTTGTGGAACCAATCCAGAAATAATGCTGCCATCACCCAAGCCTTTTTATTTGATTGCCAGAACACAGGCAGGAGATTTTTGTCCTTGCCTTTTAGTGCACGGGGATTTGCATCCCTGCAGAGCAAGCTCGGCTTTATTAAATGCCCAGCCGCATTGCCACAAAGCAACACAGTCACATGGTCTTTAGCTGCTTTGAAGCTAGGGGCTTGTCTTTCTGATTTGATATGTAAGTGCGAGTGGGAATTTTTTTCCAGAAGAGCCCAGTCTCGTCAGCATTAAAAACTTGTTCTGGAAGATAGCCCCTTTCCTCTATGATTTTCTTTAATTGTTCAGGGTAGGTTTTTGCTGCGTCCTCATTGGCAGATGCAACTTCACAGTAGTCTGCACGTTTTTGAGGTTGAAGTGGTTCCTAAAACTGTTAAGCCAACCTTGGCTGGCTTTGAATTCCTTCTTATCAGAATGCTGTCCCTCTTCAGTGGGAGGTTTGAACAGCGCATAGATGCAAAGAGCTTTTTCTCGCAACGTGTTGCCATCAATAAGCACACGTTTATGGTTCATGTCTTCCAGCCATAAGTTTAATGCCTTTTCAGTCTTCACTGAAGTCTTATCACGCACTTGGTTCGTCACCTTAGCAGATACTGGAGCACTTGATGCCATGGCTTGACGAATTTCTGTCTCTCGAATCATGATGGCACGGATGCTAGATACGTTGCAGCTATATTTATGTGCCACGTTGGTGACATACATACTGTCTCTCAATAAGTCCAACACGGCCAGTTTTTCCTCCAGCGTTGGAACACATTGCTGTTTCTTCTGTTGAGCACCAGATGAAGTAGGTGCCTTGTGTTTAGGGGCCATGTTATACAGTACAAAAAATACATACTGTCTTTTTAAACAGTTCAGGCACAGCAGAATCTCACTCAGTGCGGCGAGATGCGCACAGTATGAGAGGCACAGGGGGACTGAGTACTATAATGGGAACAGCAGATTTGCTGTTCTCCCATCTCACACTCACTCCAGGGCAGAGACACTATTTAAACTTTTTTTTTTTTTTTTTTTTTTTTTTGCCAACTCTCCAGTGTTACTATAGAGGAGACCCTTATTACAGGCCTAAAGACATGCTGTTTCTGTCAAGTCCCCCTCCAAAAATATTTTAGTGGGAACAGCAGATTCGCGTCTCACGCTGGTGGAATCGTCCGTGTTTTTTTTTTTCCTTTCTCCCAACCGCGCAAAGCTGAAATCGCACATGTTAAATGCGCGTAAGATGCGACAGACCTGTATTCCTCATTTGAAGTTTAAGCAGTATACATGAAACTACTATAACAGAGATTTAGGGCCACTAAATAGCCTCTATATCACACGCAGCAATATGTTTTCCAATACCTTCTGCATTAATAATTTTAATTATCACATCACTCTTTAGGAAATAGATCTTTCCTCCACAAATAAGCACTGCTCACAGTATCTGAGCATTCTATGAATTAGATGGAAGAGTATGTTCAAAATATTCAGTATTTGAATTGTTTTTATGTATATTGGGGATGCAGTCACTATACAATCTGTGGAAATACCATGATAAATATCAGAAATTCTCACAAGTTTTTGAGAGGTTCATATTTTTCTTTTATAAAATAGGATCACAAGATATGGTGTTTTCTGGTAAGTTTTATAATACCTATTTAATCCAAACACTTTTTTTTTTTCCTCAAGAGTTTAAGGGGGAAAAAAACCAAACCCAAACCACTATTCATATATGCTTTCTGCTCTACCATAATAGAGCTAATAGATGAAATACAAATTACCCAACAAATCCTATTCCGTCAGCTGTGCAAACACTGAAGTAATTGGCAAATATAATATTCTAGCAACTTTATCCACCACCAGTTACAGGCTTAAATACAAAATGATGCTATTAAACGCATGATTGTAACCTTAACTAAATATAACACTGGCAGTGTTTTTCTTCCATAATTGACACTTCAGAGCCTGCAGAAGTCAAATGTTTTCTTTATGAAAACTCTAGTAGACTTGGACATATCCAAGAAAAACTAATGTTCAAACTTAATGCTGTACTTAAAAAAAAAAAAACTTACCATTAGATTCAAAGCAAGTTACAATTACACACTCACACACACACAGAACCTGTAAAATCATATTTGAAAAGAACTTAATTGTAAAACTCTTTCACCTTACTAAATCTATTAATTTACTATTTAGCAAGAATATGAAGTGGTTTCCTCACACATTTATATTTTTACATATGTTGCTCATGGATATTTAGGCAATCAACGTGCTTGTTTACTGTAACTATTTCAGGAAAAGCATGTGGAATTGAGGATCTCTTGGCTTAAAAACGGAGGACTTAAACAGACCATATGCATAACAAGGCATCGTTTCAGAGCAAAGGGCTAACACTGAAGCTGCAACAGACAGATGAAAATTGCAAAGTGCAAATTGTGCAGAGGGGGTAGGATTGCCACCAGGTAAGGACAGGCAGAAGTATCACCTCTGCCATCCAACAGGCATTCTTCCCAGGGGAGAGCAGCTTTAAATTCTGGGCAGGACACCACAGGAGTCGTGCAGGTGGAGGATACTAAAGAGATGTGCTGAACTGACACATGTTGTGTTTGCCCTGCCCTGGTCAGCTTTGCCTACTTTATGAGCTGTACTAGCTAGTTCCAGGCCCCCAAATGTCGCGGCAGTTTGTGGGCATCTTGTGCCAGTGTGTTTGTCTAGCTTCAGGTAGACTTTTCATTACTTAGAACTCGCATCCTGGGTCCTTCCAGCTTCTGCTGGTGGAAGCCAGGGAGAGAATCAGGCTGTGTGTATGGTTAGTTAACATGAAAAGGAAACCATGAAAAATAGAGCGTATTATACTGTGTCAAGGCAAAACAATTAGCTACCTGTTTTGTAATACTAATGTAGCTCAATTAATAATGCAGTTCTGGTCCCTACATTTTCAAAGTGGGGTGCAGGAATTTAGCCACCAGATTCTCATTGGCTTAATACAGGGGTGGGAAACTTACCGCCTGTGGGCCAGATCCGGCTCGCTGCTTCATTTCATCTGGCCCGCAGCAAGTCTCCGCACTGCTAGGCCTCAGTGCTCCACTGGCGGGGCTGGAGCCGCAAGCACTGACTTGCCCCACTGCGGGGCGAAGCTAGGGTTGCCAGGCTGTAAAAAGTCCAGTTGGCTCCACGCAGCTCGCCGGAAGTGACTGGCATGTCCAGCCCCAATGTGCAGGGGCAATCAAGGAAGCTCCACCTGCTGCCTCTGCCCCCAGCTACACGGCTCCCATTGGCCGGGAACCATGACCAATAGGACCTGAGGGGGTGGCACCCATAATGCACACTGCGCAGAGCCACCTGGCCCCTCTGCTTTGGGGCCAGACATGGCAGCCGCTTCTGGGAGCAGCGTGGAGCCAGGGCAGGCAGGGAGTCTGCCTTAGCCCCGCTGTGCCGCCGACCAGGAGCCACCTGAGGTAAGCACCACTCGGCTAGAGCCAGCACCCCAAGTCGGAACCCTCTCTCACACTCTACCTCCCAGACCCTGCACCCGCACCCATACCCCAACCCCCTGCCTCAGCCCCGAGCCTGCTCTCTCACTCCAACCCCCTTGGCTCAAGCCCAGATCCCCCTCCTGTACCCCAAACACCTCATCCCCAGCAGCACCCCAGAGCCCACACCCCCAGCTGGAGCCCTCACCCTCACCCACACCCCAACCCCATGCATCAGCCCAGATCCCCCTCCTATACCTTGAACCCCTCATTTCTAACCCCACCCCAGAGCCTAGGGGGAGCCCCGAGCCTCCGCCTCCCTCCCCACTGCGGGGCTGTGTGTGGCCCACAACTGATTTTTTTCTAGATCCTGGGTCAGTGGCCCCTGATAGAAAAAAAGTTCCCCACCCCTGGTCTAAAGTGTACCTAGAAGGCTCATTGGAGAAACACTGTTATGGACTGTGAACCCAAACAAAGAACAGAACTCCATAAAAGAAGAGCTGATACTTACTCCTTATTCCTGTTTTTAATGCAGGGATGATAAAGAACTTTGACTGCATTCCATGTGCCTGAAGACTTGGAATCAGGCCTCAAATTATCTTCAAACAATGTAAAAACACTGCTGGATGCTGAATTTCCCAAAGATTCCACCAATAAAGTGTCAGAATTTAAAAGCCACATCTGTGGATAGAGAATAGTTTATTTATAGAATATACTAGCAGCTTTAACTTGTTCTGTTACTCCGGATTTAAACCTGACCAGCTATGAATAGGTGACATTAGGCCACATAAATCATGAATCTTGATGTTTACTAGAGTATGACAATTTAGAAGTAGATTCTAACAAATCTTTAATGGATGTGAATTAATGTTTTATGTTAAATAATCTTTAGTGTTCAAAGTACTGTAAGCTCCAGTGGAGATAAATCAAGGGTTGTATAAATGATGCAGAATTTCTTGTGATCTGTGTTAGGAGCAACAGAACTGTGAATCTGCATTTCCTTTGTGGCAGTGCATGTTCCTTCTGCTAAAAAAAAAGAAGAAACAGCCAAAAACTATTGTTCCGGTAGCTAATGGATGATTTTTCTAATTTTATATTTCAGTGATGTGTCAAGCAAATTGTGTTGAAACAGTCTAGTCCTGAAGACAGGATGGCAGTTGAGACTTCCCACTGGAAAAGCCAAGGAAGGAGAGAAAGAAAGAGTATTTAGAACAGATTGGATAAAGCTAAAACAACAGAGAGGGAATGGGTAGCACATTAGAGTTTACTGAAGATGAGACAGGCCCAATTACCAAGAGTGGCAAAGGTTCTAGCCAACCCTTGTTTGGAAAATAAAACTAATAAAAAGATCTGATAATAGCAATTAGATTTCTCCATATTAATTGCTGGCACAAAGGAAAGTTTTGAGAAATCTCAATTCTTTTCACTCTATTATTATTAATCCAATCACTGAATGTTTGTGCTGTGGTACCCCAAGGCCCCAAACAAGATAAGGCACTGTTGTGCTAGGCACAGTACAAAAAAACATTCAAGTCTCTCCCCTTTTCATCTATTCACTTGGCCATGGCAGTAGAGACATGAATTGGCAAAATGGAATTAACGTTCGCAAGTGAGCTAAAGGAATTCTTTTGCTCTCTTTGAGTATATTATTTCAGTTTCCTTTGTATGTCGCTCATTAAATGTATTACTTTGTACTGTCCTCCAAGGAATTCCAATTGTTTTTCCCCAAAGACCTAGTTGCTGTTTGAACTGGCAGTCAAGTTTAATAAAAGCAGCTAATAAAATAATCCTAACACTCACTTTGATGTATCTTTGGACTCTTATACACAGTATCTAGTACTTATAAAAGTAGGAATTAAATGCTGCTACTGGTTAGTAGTTTGTGCTAGCCTTTCATAGTTGGAGACCTATGTGACCTTAAGTTAAGACAACAAGCTAAATTAAGTTTGGTGATAGACTTACTGCAGCCCCTATTTGTTCACACCAGATAACACTTAATATTTGATACAACTGAGCACAACTATTGCAGTTTGTCAGAGGCCCAGTATTAGAAAACTGTAGCAAGGCTTTTGCAAAGAAGGAATGAGACACACTCTCAAAGGTGTCTCGGGAGGAGACATACTTTATACACTAGCTAATTGTACTAAGCCTAGCTCTAGGAAGGATGTGGACAAATAGAAGAGAATCCAGAGAAGAGTGACAAAAAATGACTAACGGTCTAGAAAACATGACCCAGGAGGGAAGATTGAAAAAATTGGGTTTGTTTCGTCTGGAAAAGAGGAGACATGATAAGTTTTCACGTACATAAAAGGTTGTTACAAGGAGGAGGAAGAAAAATTGCTTTTCTTAACCTCTAAGGATAGGACAAGAAGCAATATGCTTAAATTGCAGCAAGGGAGATTTAGGTTGGGTGTTAGGAAAAACTTCCTAACTGTCAAGGTGGATAAGCACTGGAATAAATTACCTAGTCAGGTTGTGGAATCTCCATCTTCGGAGATTTTTAAGAGCAGGTTAGACAAACACCTGTCAGGGATGATCTAGATAGTACTTAGTCCTGCCACGAGTAAAGGGGACTGGACTAGATGACCTCTCGAGGTCCCTTCCAGTCCTATTATTCAAGTCCCTTACTCACAAACAGTAACATTCATCACATATGTTCTCCCTTCTCCTTTTAGAGTCCTTCTAGAATCTTCAGAAAATTACTCCTGGGGGAATTCTGTGCCACTGCATAAGCACAGAATTCATATCTCCAGCAGATTTTTTTTCTCCACAGAAAATACATTTTACCATAGACAGCTGCAGCAGCACAGGAGCCACCAAACAGAGCTGTAAACAGGGGAATTTCAGTGGGAGTTTGCGGGGGAGGCTAAGAGACCTAGGCAGATGAATAGACAGGCTAGTGAAGGGAGTGGGTGGTGGTCTGCCGGTGTTCTGGCACCCGATGGGGGTTTGTTTTGCTGTAGGTGGTGGTGGTTTGCTTTGGTTTGTGTTTCCTGGACTAACAGGTTTTAGGTGGGAAGGCTATGACCTAATACAGAGGCAGCAGTGGAAGACACAATGAAGACGTGGAAGCTGTGGCATGTACATGACCCTGGAGGTGGTACCTGAAAAGAGTTTTCTCTGCATGAAGTGCCGCCTGATAGAGCTGATGGAAGAAAAGATCCAAGGATTGGAGATGCAGATGGAAACTCTGGTTGAGTTTAGAAGGGGGTTCAAGCAGATGATGGAGCAAAGACATGAGGAGGCTGAAGGGAAAAGCTCAGACTTGCAGATGGAAGCAGGACCAAGGAACTATGAGGGGAGACTGCTGGGTGAGGAAAGTGGACAGTGGAAGCATGTGATAGAGAACCAGGCAGAGGAAAAGACGGACCAGTGAAGAAGAAATAGAGCTCAGGAACAGGTTTGCAGAGTTGGAAAATGAAGAAGGCACACAGCAGGTGGTCGCTGAAGGTGAGAGGGCAAGGAAGAAGAAAAGAGCAGCTAGTCCTACAGGAAGAGAGGAAGAGTCAATGGAGACAACACCACCAAATACGAGCCCCAGGAGGATACGGGATGGATTGCGGAGGATTGCAAGGGACAATAGAAATCGAGAGGACTTGCAGCCAGAGGGAACAGGGGATAGACTGGAGAATCGCACCATCACCAGGAAAAGGCAGATCTACGTGATTGGGGACTCCTTACTGAGAAGAATAGACAGGCCTGTAACTAGAGCTGAGCCGGAGAACAGAGGGTGTGCTGTCTGCCATGTGCTAAGATACGGGATGTGGACCTGAGGCTGAAAAGGATCCTAACGGGAGCGTGAAAGAATCCGCTGATTGTCCTTCATGTGGGAACAAATGATACAGCTAGATTCTCGCTGGAACGTAACAAGGGAGACCATGCCAGGCTGGGCAAGACGCTTAAGGAAATCGAGGCTCTGGTGATCTTCAGTGGGATTCTGCCTGTTCCTAGAGAAGGGCAACAAAGGTGTGACAAGATTATGGCGATCAACAGATGGCTCAGGCAGTGGTGCTGTAAGGAGGGCTTTGGGATGTATGGCCACTGGGAAGCATTCATGGACAGAGGACTGTTCTCTCGGGATGGACTTCACCTGAGTAAGGAGGGAAATAGACTTCTAGGATGGAGGCTGGCACAACTGATTAAGAGAGCTTTAAACTAGAAATTTGGGGGATATGGTTGGGAGATGTCCAGGTAATCTCTATGCTGGAATTTAACACTGAGAGGGAAGAAAACAAAGTAAGAAAGGATACAGCTATGGGTAGGAGAATGGACATAAGGAGGAAGAGTAGTGTAGACACCAGTCTAATAGGTGACAGTGGTGGTAGAATGTCTATGCCTAATCAGGTAAAAAACGTCAGTGAAGTGAAACAGCAAAAATTAAGATGTTTGTATACTAATGTGAGGATATGGAGGTAGACATTACCACATCCGAGGTAGAAGCCAAACTCGAACAGCTTAATGGGACTAAATCGAGGGGCCCAGATAATCTTCATCCAAGAATATTAAAGGAATTGGCACATGAAATTGCAAATCCATTAGCAAGAATTTTTAATGAATCAGTAAACTCACGGATTGTACTGTATGACTGGAGAAGTGCTAACATAGTTCCTATTTTTAAGAAAGTGAAAAAAGTGATCCGAATAACTATAGGCCTGTTAGTTTGACATCTGTAGTATGCAAGGTCTTGGAAAAAAATTTGAAGGAGAAAGTAGTTAAGGACATTGAGGTCAATGGTAATTGGGACAAAATACAACATGGTTTTACAAAAGGTAGATCGTGCCAAACCAACCTGATCCCCTTATTTGAGAAGGTAACAGATTTTTTAAACAAAGGAAATGCAGTGGATCTAATTTACCTCGATTTCAGTAAGGCATTTGATACAGTTCCACATGGGGAATTATTAGTTAAATTGGAAAAGATGGGGATCAATATGAAAATTGAAAGGTGGATAAGGAACTGGTTAATGGGGAGACTATAACGGGTCATACTGAAAGATGAACTGTCAGGCTGGAAGGAGATTACTAGTGGAGTTCCTCAGGGATCGGTTTTGGGACCAAATCTTATTTAATCTTTTTATTACTGACCTTGGCACAAAAAGTGGGAATGTGCTAATAAAGTTTGCGGATGACACAAAGCTGGGAGGTATTGCTAATACAGAGAAGGACCAGGATATCATACAGGAAGACCTGGATGACCTTGTAAACTGGAGTAATAGTAACAGGGTGAAATGTAATAGTGAAAAGTGCAAGGTCATGCATTTAGGGATTAAGAACAAGAATTTTGGTTATAAATTGGGGACATATCAATTGCAACAGAGGAGAAAGGCCTTGGAGTATTGTTGATCACAGGAGGACTACGAGCCGCCAATGTGATATGGCTGTTAAAAAAGCTAATGTGGTCTTGGGATGCATCAGGCAAGGTATTTCCAGTAAAGATAAGGACGTGTTAGTACCGTTATACAAGGCACTGGTGAGACCTCATCTGGAATATTGCGTGCAGTTCTGGTCTCCCATGTTTAAGAAGGATGAATTCAAACTGGAGCAGGTACAGAGACGGGCTACTAGGATGTTCCGAGGAATGGAAAACCTGTCTTATGAAATGAGACTCAAAGAGTTGGCTTGTTTAGCCTAACCAAAAGAAGGCTATGTGGAGATATGATTGCTCTTTATAAATATATCAGAGATAAATATCAGAGAGGGAGAGGAATTATTTAAGCTTAGTACCAATGTGGATACAAGAACAAATGGATATAAACTGGACATTAGGAAGTTTAGACTTGAAATTAGATGAAGGTTTCAAACCATCAGAGGAGTGAAGTTCTGGAACAGCCTTCCACGGGGAGTAGTGGGGGCAAAAGACATATCTGCCTTCAAGACTAAACTTGATAAGTTTATGGAGGGGATGGTATGATGGGATAGCCTAATTTTGGCAATTAATTGATCTTTGATTATTAGCAGGTAAATATACCCAATGGTCTGTGATGGGATGTTAGGTGGGGTGGGATCTGAGTTACTACAGAATTCTTTCCTGGGTGCTGGCTGGTGAGTCTTGCCCACATGCTTAGGGTTTAACTGATCGCCATATTTGGGGTCGGGAAGGATTTTTCCTCCAGGGCAGTTTGGCAGAGGTATTGGAGGTTTTTTGCCTTCCTCTTCAGCGTGGGGCACGGGTCACTTGCTGGAGGCTTCTCTGCACCTTGAGGTCTTTAAACCATGATTTGAGGACTTCGATAACTCAGACATAGGTTAGGGGGTTGTTACAGGAGTGGGTGGGTGAGATTCTGTGGCCTGCATTGTACAGGACGTCAGACTAGATGATCACAATGGTCCCTTCTGACCTTAAAGTCTGAGTCTGAGGTGCTGCAGTTACACCTTTTGCCCATCAGGGGCTGTTGTGGCACCAGAATAGAGAGCTGCAGGCTCACCGGCAGTAGCAGCCAGCAGCTGGCTGCGTTCCTCACAGTGGCCTGGGATATGGCGGGGAGGAGTGGGGGTGTGGGGCATATAAAGTGGGGTTCAGAAGGGCTAGTGAGGGGGACAGACTGGGGGAGGGGCTGAATGGGAATAGGAGTGCAAGGCCACATGGGAACAGGATGGCTGAACGGGGGTCCACAGACACATGGGGATGGGGGCAGATGTTCCTGACTGAATGAGAGAGGCTAGGGGTCAGCGAGGGTCTGCCTGGGGGAGGCTCCCCAACAATCCCCCTCCCCCAAAATAACCTCCATACTTCCCTCACCCACACCAACAACTCTCCAGGTTTACTCCCAGGCTCCTTCCCAGCATTTACTTCCCTCTCCCTCAGCCCCACAATTACCTCTGATTCCCCCAAGCTTTTGCACCACTTCTGAGGAGTACGAGAAATAAGTTTTGCTAAGTTCTGTATTAATAGATTCCTTGCTAGGCATATCAAAATACATTTCCTGAAACTTTGTTGTTGTTGTTACAGACATACTTGCTGAAAGGCATTTTGAAATAAATTACCAAAATAACTGAAACTGGCATGATGATATTGTGTTATTTTGACAAATAAAATATGCAGAATTTTGCAAAATGTTAAAAGATTGTGCACAGGTTTTTTTAATGTTTTGGCACAGAATTACCCCAGGAGTAGAAAGTGAATAGCATCTCTCTCTCTAATCTAGAGGATATACCGTCAACATACGTCTACTCCTTTCACAGTTTTTTTTTGCACCCTATTTTAGAGATTACTAATCAGTTTCACTCGGCAGCTGGATCCATCTGAAAAGTGCTTCTGTTTACACATTGTAATACTGTGGGACAAAAAACACAGATTACCACCACTTTGTCAAAGCATGTCTCATGTTAGCAAAGATCAAACAGATTTGCACTGATGTTTGAGTATGCATTATGTAGCAGAAATCTGAGTCCGTTGGAGGAAAGGCACTATTGGTTATATGAGAAATTTCTGCATCTTCTAAGCCTGTCATTTTCTGAACGAACTTGTTTATTTTCTTCCGGCATTTTCCTTTTCCCCAGCATTAATTATTTTATTTCTGACATGGTTGTTGACCTGTATTAACAGTCCCAAATTCAGTCTGTGTTCTGAGCATTTATGCATGTTATTTCTGGATAATATATCTGTGTATTTCAATCTGAGCTGTCAGCTATTTTATGGATACTACATAGATTTTCTCTTCCCTATACATTGTCTGGATTCCCAAATTTCCTTGAATTTAACCATTGGTAAGAAAAAAAAATGCTACAGCAATACTTGAAAATAAAGTAGATTTAGAACTTATCAACAGCGTCCATGGAAAGGCAACATACTCTCTACTAACAGAACAGTTACAGCTTGTGTAATGAAAACCTAAGAAAAAACAGTGCTAGCTTCCCCATACAGTCCTGCTACTGTGCCACAAGCATGACACAGAGGAAACGCTATTTGGGTTGGTAAGGTAAGTCAACTTCTATGCCCATTCAGTTTCACTACTCGGCTCAAAATGACAGCAAGGATGCAAATTAGAGTCAATTACGTTGGTGATTTGTATAACAGAGACATTTATCCTGTAGGAATTGGATTGACTCACTTCACATAGACTGATGGACTTAGATATGAAAGAAATAGGTGCCTCAGAAATAGGTAACATAAAGAGAAGTGCTACAAGAACTTTCAGTGACTCTTAGACTGTGTGACGCAATATAGAATATGTGAGACACTTTATGATATTGATACCAATACTGTAAAATTGTAATGAGTCTTACCAGATATGTAGGGCCCTCCCAAATTCACAGCCCATTTTGGTCAATTTCATGGTTTTAGGATTTAAAAAATTGTAAATTTCATTATTTCAGCTATTTAAATCTGAAATTTCATGGTGGTGTAATTGCAGGGATCTTGACCCAAGAAGGTGTGTGTCGGGGGGGGGTCACAAGGCTATTGTAGTAGGGAATGCAGTACTGCTACTCTTACTTCTACGCTGCTGCTGGTGGCGGCACTGCCTTCAGAGTTGGGCAGCTGGAGAGCCATGGCTGCTGGCTAGGAGCCCAGCTCTGAAGGCAGAGCCACCGCCAGCAGCAATGCAGAAGTAAGAATGGTATGGTATGGTGACCCTTAGTTCTGTGCTGCTGCCTGCACAGCTGGGCCCTCAGTCAGCAGACACCACTCTCTGGCTGTCCAGGTCTAAAGGCAGTAGTGCAGAAGAGAGGAATGATATGGTATTGCCACCTTTACTTTTATGCTGGTGCTGGAGGGGCGCTTCCTTCAGAGCTGGGCATCTGACCAACAGCTGCCGCCCTCCACCCACCTAGCTCTGAAGGCGGCACAGAAGTAAAGGTGGCAATACCATGACCTCATCCTGCAACTCCCTATTGGGTCAGGACCACCAATTTGAGAAACACTGGTCTCCCCCATGAAATCAGTATAGTATAAGGTAAAAGCACACAAAAAAACAGATTTCACGGTCTGTGATGCATTTTTCACAGCTGTGAATTTGGTAGAGACCTACAGATATGTCATGTAAGGTTTCTGTGGAAAAGTTATAATTCACTAAATATGATAATCACATTTATATGTAAGTATCATCCTTGTATTGTGAGTTGTAAATATGTATAGTATATTTGCATTTCAAACTTGTGTTGTGCTTCTGGGTGACACCTCTCCCAAGACAGACTGGCATCAGCACTATCCAGCCTGCTTAATAGTCTGTCAAAGGCAATCAGATATACAATGGACCCATTGAGAGAAGGCAGGGGTTACACCTATGAGTCAGCAGGACATGTAGGGACATGCCGGTGGACAGGGGACTCTGCTTTTCCATGCCCATGTGCTGTATGTTTGTGTTTGGGACAAAGGAAGTACAAGCCACATAGCAAAGGATATAAAAAGGCAGATGCATCTTCTCCATTTTGTTTTCAATCCTGCTTCCTACCTCTGGAGTAACTTTTCTGTAAACTGAAGCTCTGAACAAAGGACCGAATGGCCCATCCAAGCTGTGGATGTGTTCCAGAGGGACTTTCTAGCCACTAAACTCACCAATACTGCTAAGAATCTGAAATCTGGACTTTGAAGTCTTATGTATGTATCTGACCATTTATGCTTTTGTTATCTCAAAATATATTCATAACCTTCACTCGTGTGTGATATTTATTTGCCATTTCAGTCAAAGACAGTGAAAGTTTAAATGCTTGGGGGCTCCACTATCACTGCTTTAAAGTCAGTGTCTCACCTTGCTGAGCTAGCATTTTATGGTGCCTCAGAAATAGGTAACATAAAGAGAAGTGCTACAAGAATTGTCTGTTAGCTGCTGTAATGTTAACTGGCAATTTGTTTTATTTGTAACTACTTTGCAATGCAGCACACATACTGATACCGTTGTTTTTGTGCAAAGAAACTGCAAAAATCTGTTGGACCTCTATTAGTGATTAAATCCGGCCCACTCACCCCCATCAAAATTGAGCACTTGAAGTTGAGATATCTCACATCAGGCAAACCTTAAAATGTTCAGTTTTTCTTGGTGTAGACAGCTGTGAGGCATATCTATGGTACTCTTCCTAAAAATAAATCTTTTTAAAAAAAGGTTTCTGCATTTAAATGTAATTATGCCAATTAATGGGGAAAATATTGCTACCCAGTGATTTCTTGTCTAGGACTGAACTCTTCCCCAGTGTGAGGCACTGGCCCCCTTCCTACAAATACCAGAGACAGTTCAGACTTCTACACAAGGCTCCAAAGTCTGACTATGTATCTTGCATGAGAGGAATGCTTATAAAACTATACTGAAACATTTAATTCTTATTGCTCAATAAATGTAAATTTGAAATAGCAATGTGTTATTCAGTTGTGTTAATTAGGTAAATGGACTTTGGTTGGGTGTAGTAGAAAAATAGGCTGGCCTTTATAAAGACAATTAGGTAAACAAGTATCCTTTGAATCCTCAGCTTATCCACAATCCAAGATATTTGGGGACACAGTGAGCAAGAAGCGAAAATCAGTAGGGAAAGAGAGAGAAGCAGAACAGAACCTGTTTGGCTGAGGGCACAATGTCATGGGTCCAAAAAGCTTAGATCTCTAGTATTATGATAAATTAAAGTTGGTAATGAAGATATGCCTGGTTAGCCTGATCATACTAGAAGGACCTGACTCAGTGTATAAGTATCTGAATGGGGAACAAATATTTAATAACAGGCTCCTCAATCTAGCAGAGAAAGGTATAATAAGATCCAATGTCTGGAAGTTGAAGCTAGACAAATTCAGACTGGAAATAAGATGTGAATTTTTAACAGTGAGAGTAATTAACCATTGGAACAATTTACCAACAGTCACGGTGCATTCTCCATTGGTGACCATTTTTAAATCAAGATTGGATGTTTTTCTAAAAGATCTGCCCTAGGAAGAACATAAGAACATAATAATGGCCGTACTGGGTCAGACCCAATGTCCATCTAGCCCAGTATCTGTCTACTGACAGAGGCCAATGCCAGGTGCCCCAGAGGGAGTGAACCTAATAGGCAATGATCAAGTGATCTCTCTCCTGCCATCCATCTCCATCCTCTGACAAACAGAGGCTAGGGACACCATTCCTTACCCATCCTGGATAATAGCCATTTATGGACTTAACTACCATGAATTTATCCAGTTCTCTTTTAAACGCTGTTATAGTCCTAGCCTTCACAACCTCCTCAGGTAAGGAGTTCCACAAGTTGACTGTTCGCTGCGTGAAGAAGAACTTCCTTTTATTTGTTTTAAACCTGCTGCCTATTAATTTCATTTGGAGACCCCTAGTTCTTATATTATGGGAATAAGTAAATAATTTTTCCTTATCCACTTTCTCCACATCACTCATGATTTTATATACCTCTATCATATCCCCCTTAGTCTCCTCTTTTCCAAGCTGAAGAGGCCTAGCCTCTTTAATCTTTCCTCATATAGGACCCTCTCCAAACCCCTGATCATTTTAGTTCCCTTTTCTGAACCTTTTCTAGTGCCAGTATATCTTTTTTGAGGTGAGGAGACCACATCTGTACACAGTATTCGAGATGTGGGCATACCATGGATTTATATAAGGGCAATAATATATTCTCAGACTTATCCTCTATCCCCTTTTTAATGATTCCTAACATCCTGTTTGCTTTTTTGACTGCTGCTGCACACTGCGTGGACATCTTCAGAGAACTGTCCACCATGACTCCAAGATATTTTTCCTGACTCGTTGTAGCTAAATTAGCCCCCATCATATTGTATGTATAGTTCGGGTTATTTTTTCCAATGTGCATTACTTTACATTTATCCACATTAAATTTCATTTGTCATTTTGTTGCCCAATCATTTAGTTTTGTGAGATCTTTTTGAAGTTCTTCACAGTCTGCTTTGGTCTTAACTATCTTGAGCAGTTTAGTATCATCTGCAAACTTTGCCACCTCACTGTTTACCCCTTTCTCCAGATCATTTATGAATAAATTGAATAGGATTGGTCCTAGGACTGACCCTTGGGGAACACCACTAGTTACCCCTCTCCATTCTGATAATTTAACATTAATTCCTACCCTTTGTTCCCTGTCTTTTAACCAGTTCTCAATCCATGAAAGGACCTTCCCTTTTATCCCATGACAGCTTAATTTATGTAACAGCCTTTGGTGAGGGACCTTGTCAAAGGTTTTCTGGAAATCTAAGTATACTATGTCCACTGGATCCCCCTTGTCCACATGTTTGTTGACCCCTTCAAAGAACTCTAATAGATTAGTAAGAAACAATTTCCCTTTACAGAAACCATATTGACTATTGCTCAACAGTTTATGTTTTTCTATGTGTCTGACAATTTTATTCTTAACTATTGTTTTGACTAATTTGCCCGGTACTGACGTTAGACTTACCAGTCTGTAATTGCCGGAATCACCTCTAGAGCCCTTTTTAAATATTGGTGTTAAATTAGCTAACTTCCAGTCATTGGGTACCAAAGCTGATTTAAAGGACAGGTTACAAATCTTAGTTAATAGTTCCGCAACTTCACATTTGAGTTCTTTCAGAACTCTTGGGTGAATGCCATCAGGTCCCGGTAACTTGTTAATGTTGAGTTTATCAATTAATTCCAGAACCTCCTCTAGTGACACTTTAATCTGTGACAGTTCCTCAGATTTGTCACCTACAAAAGCCAGCTCAGGTTTGGGAATCTCCCTCACATTCTCAGCCATGAAGACTGAAGCAAAGAATCCATTTAGTTTCCCCACAATGACTTTATCGTCTTTAAGTGCTCCTTTTGTATCTCGATCATCAAGGGGTCCCACTGGTTGTTTAGCAGGCTTCCTGCTTCTGGTGTACTTAAAAAACATTTTGTTATTACCTTTGGAGTTTCTGGCTAGCCGTTCTTCAAACTCCTCTTTGGCTTTTCTTATTACACTCTTGCACTTAAGCTGGCAGTGTTTGTGCTCCTTTCTATTTGCCTCACTAGGATTTGACTTCCACTTTTTAAAGAAAGTCTTTTTATCTCTCACTGCTTCTTTTACATGGTTGTCAAGCCACGGTGGCTCTTTTTTAGTTCTTTTACCATGTTTCTTAATTTGGGGTATACATTGAAGTTAGGCCTCTATTATGGTGTCTTTAAAAAGCGCCCATGCAGCTTGCAGGGATTTCACTTTAGTCACTGTACCTTTTAACTTCTGTTTAACTAACCTCCTCATTTTTGCATAGCTCCCCCTTTTGAAATTAAATGCTACAGTGTTGGGCTGTTGAGATGTTCTTCCCACCACAGGGATGTTGAATGCTACTGTATTATGGTCACTATTTCCAAGCGGTCCTGCTATAGTTACCTCTTGGACCAGCTCCTGCGCTCCACTCAGGATTAAATCTAGAGTTGCCTCTCCCCTTGTGGGTTCCCGTACCAGCTGCTCCATGAAGCAGTTATTTAAAGTATAGAGAAATTTTATCTCTGCATTTTGTCCTGAAGTGAAATGTTCCCAGTCAATATGGGGATAACTGAAATCCCCCATTATTATTGGGTTCTTAATTTTGATAGCCTCTCTAATTTCCCTTAGCATTTCATCATCACTATTACTGTCCTGATCAGGTGGTCAATAATAAATCCTTAATGTTATATTTTTATTAGAGCATGACATTTCTATCCATAGCGATTCTATGGAACATGTGGATTCGCTTAAGATTTTTACTTCATTTGAATCTACATTTTCTTTCATATATAGTGCCACTTCCCCCCTACTCATCCCCTCCCGCACTACCTGTTCTGTCTTTTCAATATATTTTGTACCCCGGAATGATTGTGTCCCACTGATGGCTCTCAGTCCACCAGGTTTCTGTGATGCCTATTATATTCTGTGATGCCTTTATCACAAGGCACTCTAGTTCACCCATCTTATTATTTAGACTTCTAGCATTTGTGTACAAGCACTTTAAAAACTTGTCCCTGTTTATTTGTCTGCCCTTCTCTGATGTGTCAGAGATTCTTTTTTATTTGACTGTTTATCATCTGATCTGGCCCTTACATTATCCTCTTCTGTCCTCTGCTCCTGACTATAACCTGGAGATTCTCTATCATTAGACTCTCCCTTAAGAGAAATCTGTGTCCAATCCACATGCTCCTCTGCAGCAGTCGGCTTTCCCCCCATGTCCTAGTTTAAAAACTGCTCTACAACCTTCTTAATGTTTAGTGCCAGCAGTCTGGTTCCACTTTGGTTTAGGAATAATTTTGGGGAAGTTCTATGGCATCATTCAGGAGGTCAGACTGGACAAGCCCACTGGTCCCTTCTGATCTTGTAATCTATGATCCACATATTCCACAAGGCTGGCACAAAATCAGTAGGGCCAAGTAGTCGAGTTCCTCGTCCTCTATTATCCAAACATTTCTGAAATACAAGGATGCATCCCTGAGGGAGCACAGATTCTCTTTTTCTGAAAAAGTGGGTAAAAGAAAGAATGCCATACTTCTTGCCAATGTACCAACAGCCATTTAAGGACATGGGAGAGGACCCTGGACTTTCTGTCTTTTGAAGTGGTTTTAGGGCAATTTTTGGGTTCAGCCCAGGAAAATCCCCAATTGGTGAAGCTGGCTTGGCCCAAATTGAGTCCCAAGTGTTGAAGAGAACTGAACAGCTCTTGTAAAGGTGTCACCAAAGAAGTCTTGATTAGCATTGGAGGATAGAGATCCCAAAGCACTACCTATTTCTCTGAGAAGCTGAGGGTCAGCTGTGGCAGACCTCCCCACCTGCGGCTTTTAAGAGGGCCTCCTCATAATGGGAGCACGTCCTGGCTTTCTATCTTCTATAATGTGACCTGCTGCACCGTAACGGGGATAGGGTGAGTGAATGCTCAGCAGCTGGTTCTGTTCAGGGGTCACAGCCCCATAAATTTTGGGCCCCTGCGGGGAAAAGAAATGTAGGGAAATGATTCTGGCAGTGCTAGTTGAAGTTAAGAGTTAAAAGATAGGACGGTAGTGGATAAGGCAGAACACTGAATTGCTACTCTGTTTGCTCTTCCAGAGACAGGATTAATTGGCATGAGGACAGAATGGGTGGGCCCACATCCCAGAGGCGCCTGGACAAGTCTGAGCTATTTCAAACATTTCCCGGAAGAGAGGTGCAGCCCAAGTGTATCAGATATAAGGCTCCACAATATTTTTTAATTTCCTCAGTCATAAAAATATTATAAAACAGACAAGACTACATACTTCTATGTAAACAGCACAGCTGTGTACAGTACTTTGGACTAGCTGCTTGAGATTTCAATGAATTTTTAGTCTAAAAAATTCAAGTGGGTTCTTAATTTCCATTGCTGAATGCTCCAAACTAAAAAGAAAAAACTAAAAGAGAGTCAAAGGCAGGCAGGCACAACAACTGATACATTTGAATGATCAACTCCTTTTTCTCATTTCCTTTACACAAATAAGCAAACACATAATAACTAATGAATAAATGTCAGGAGTTCACACTCATGAATATATTTCTATACAATTATATGAAAATGCCTTACCAAGATGTAGACTTTTCCATCATGCCCTTGTATTCTGAATCTAAATGTGCTTCTGGCAGAGGACAGTCCCACGAGACACTGAGCTATAATGTTCTGTACAAACTGAGACCTGTTTTAAAATAAATCAGTCTTCACAGAATATTTTCATAGTAACTATATTTTACAAAACAAGCCATTGATACCCAGTGAGCCCTAAGTAAACTTTAACTATATGGTGAAGGGTTAAAATCCATGTGCATTTTATATAACAACCTGGTACATGGATTGTGCCAGCTCTTTTCCAGACCCAAAGTCAAGAGTTTGGTCAAGAGACCAGAGGTCTAGCAAATAGCAATTAGCTAAGAGAAAGCAGAATAAACAAGATATGTTTGGTCAGTAGAAATGCCAGATGTTGAAGCAACAACTGAATAATTATGTTTCAAATTAACAAAGAATCCCTGTTCCTATTGTGTTAGTTTCTTCTGTAGGGAGATGTTCTTTCCACAGATTCAACCTTAAGTTTATGAAAGATATGGCATCCTCCCACCTCCCTTCTCCAGTGACCAATGCCTGCCTTAAAACACAAAGGAGACAATCTTTATTGCCATATTCTTTCACTGTTTCTTTGTTTTAACCCCTAGGAATGTACCTGTTAGACAATCAAAGGAGTTGCTTCATTCCTATGAATCCCAAATCAAAATTCAACATATATATATTTTATACTAATAACATTTTATCAAAGTATTAATTAAATGTTAACTTGCTAACTTAAGACCATAGGCGGAGACATTATGTAACCTGTTAACCATTGGCTATTGTGCTATCTTGTCTTGCTGCAAAAACCTATCCCAGGGTGTGGAACAGCATAACATGTCACTTTCCCCCGCCCATGGAAAATCTATATATTCTATTGTAATCAATTAATTGACAGTGTATCTGAGCCTAATAAGCAAGGTGACACTCCACCAGCACTGTGCCTAATAAACTCCTATGTTTGACCTCTGCACGGTGTGGATTTATGTTCCTTCATATGGCATCTAGGTTTCTCCATGCCATCAATTCCACTACAATCTGGCATGGAAATAATGCCCCTAGACTTAATTCATTATTGTGTCTTCCCGTAACAAGAATTGGAGTATTTTCCCTTTTCTGCATAACAAGAATTGCCATACTTGAGTAGACTAACGGTCCATACAACAGTCCACACATTGCATTGTGTATCTGACACAATGCAATGCCAAATGCTGGAGATAAAGGCATAAAACCCCAATACTGCACTTTGTGCACTATGTGTACATACAACATACACGTGAATAATGATGTCCTTATTTGAAATATCTTTGAGTTTGCAGAATGGAACAGTAACGCTGTTCACAGCAGGCTATATTTTATGGTAACCTCAACATACATAGCCTGAACTTTAAACTGGACTGTCTGAAAACTAAAAAAAAAAAAAAGAAAGAAAGAAAAGTACAAATATTAGCTGAAATTAAAGGCTACACAGGACAGAAAAAGTGTGATTTAGATTGTCAGATACCATCTTGTAATTAGCAATTATACAAAAGCATTGCATAAATTTAGCAAAGTAAAAAAGTTTGCATATTTAGTCACCGAAAGTCAAACAATGTAAAAAAGTTGAGGTTCCAACTACAAAGTTAATTTGGCTTTCCGTAATGCCATCTGTACTTTATGGTATACAGTTTACATCAAACGGTAATATATAAACCTATGCATTTAATTAGAAAAGAGATCACAATACACAGCAGGTATACTATATGGCTGAGTTAAGAATGTTTTTGCATTTCCTAACTTTGTTATTTTAATAGTGCAGACCTAATACTTTATTAGCATAAATATTTAATTAAATACCAAAAAAGTAACTATCCAAAAAGATTAATCTTTACCACTCAACAACATTGTTCCGATAACCAAACTGAGCACATTATCTGATTTCTATACCTTGGTATCATGTCAAAATTTGTTCCAGATGGCTGAACAATCATCTCAGTGATGTAAAATTTTGTAGTCCCTAAAAATCAGACAAAAGGAAATTTTTTAAACTCAATAAAACAGTACACTTATTTTCTACAGTAATATATTGCATAACCACATTCACTAAACTCCTAGATCAGCATCCAATTAAATGGTGGAAGAGATGTCCAAATTCTTGTTTTGACATGTAGGAGGAGGAGCTGGGTAACTGGTACAGAAATCAGACATAGGAAATATCTCTTTAGCTGTTTTTGGAGCTAATCACAAGATCAATATTTTGCCATCTGTATCATTCCCTACTTAACATCAAGCACAATCATTTCCCCTGGACCCCATATAAATCCAGAGTAGGCAGGCGCCAAAACCCCTGTAGTGATCATTTAAAAAACATGTTATATATTTAAATGCTTGCTGATACCAATTAAAAACTCCTGTCCATTATTTATTATTGCTGCACCAAACTTGAAAAAGAAATGAAAAACACTTAATGGATTGAAATCAGTGTACCTTATGTCAATACTTCAGTATCCTCTACCAGCCACTGATTCCCCAGTGAATAACAAACACATGACTCTAACAAGAGTAAACTAAAGGGACTAATTTTCTTCTTTCTTCAAAAAGTGGAAACAATACTTCTCTGTAACAAAGTTAGCTTAACTCAGGACACTGGCCCTTTCTGTATTGATATGTACAGGACCCACACTTCAAGTGCAGACATTTAAAAAAAAAAAAAGTCAGAAGAGGAATTTCTTCAGCTTTGCAGACATAGCTGCTTCCACCCAGGTCTTCTTTTTCTTTTAAAATATTTTTATAGGTATAAAAGAAAAAATATTTTATTTATGAACAGAGATTGTATTTTACAAGCTATTTATAGGTTGCTACATAAGTGCATTTATTAAGTACTTACTTCTGTAAACATAAACAAAGACAATATAATGTTTTAAATGGGGAGACAGAAAAAAGAGAAGAAAAATAAAACCCTTTTTTCCCCCCACAGTTGCATCATACAGTGGAGTCACATCTTACATGGGGGTTAGGTTCTAAAGTCCGCGCGTAAAGTGAAAATCATGTATAGTCAAAATTACCCTTGAAAATCCCTTAAATCACCCATAAAGTACAGTATACTGTACATGGTTTTGTGTATACAATATGTATAAATGTATGATGTATATAGTAATGTATAGTATATAATAAAGAGTATATACAAAATCTAATTTTTACAGTACTGTTTTTTAATTACAGGGGGTAATCAGGGCTTGATGTCAATCCAGGAGACGGAGGTGACAGAGATCTTGGGTGATGGACAGTGAGTTGTAGACGAAGTGGTCGGCTCTGGTTCAGCTCGAGAAGTTGATTGCGTAGGCTCATCTGCTGCAGGTTGTTTTTCCTTGAAAAAAACATGGTGATTGGCAACTGTCACTGTTGTCTCTTGAGCTGCTCGAACATTTCTTGATACGGTCTCAAATCATCCATAATACTATGTGTGATTTTGAGGCTTTGTTCCAGAAAGGGATCATATTCAGAAATTAAATCATTCAAATGTTTCGCTGTTTGGAATACTTCAGAAAATTTATGAAGATTCCAATTTGCTGGCTCTTCCTGTTCGTCGTCATCATCTTCATCTTCTGCAGACGATTTTATCAGTTCCTCTACCTCTTTGTTAGTCAATGTTTCTCTATGGCTCTCAATTAATTCTTCAATTTCTTTCTCAATTATGTCGACAAAGCCATCACCACCCACTTGCCTGGCACCTGAACAATGCATTTCACCTCTTTGTCAATGGTCGGGAAACTCTTAAAATCATTCACACATGCTTTCCAGTCAACATGCATTGACTGTTTCAGGCTTGATTGCATCCATTGCCCGTTTAATAGAAGTGATGAAATCGGCAATGTTGAAGGACTTCCAATATTCTATCACATAAAGATTGGGATCAGCATCCATAGTGCGACATATCTGAGAGAATGTAAGCCTCGTGTATGTGGCCTTGAAACAGCAAATCATGCCTTCGTCGAGAGGTTGAGGATGCAGGTGGTATTGGGAGGGGAGAAAGATGACATCAACATCGTTATGTGCAAACCGGAGTGCTGCAGGGTGGCCAGGAGCATTGTCTATGATCAGCAACACTTTAAAGTCAAGTCCTTTTTCTTCAAGGTACCAATTAACCTCCAGAATGAAACACTTGTGGAACCAATCCAGAAATAATGCTGCCATCACCCAAGCCTTTTTATTTGATTGCCAGAACACAGACAGGAGATTCTTGTTCTTGCCTTTTAGGGCATGGGGATTTGCATCCCTGTAGAGCAAGATTGGCTTTATTAAATGCCCAGCCGCATTGCCACAAAGCAACACAGTCACATGGTCTTTAGCTGCTTGGAAGCCAGGGGCTTGTCTTTCTGATTTTGAAATGTAAGTGCGGTTGGGAATTTTTTTCCAGAAGAGCCCAGTCTCATCAGCATTAAAAACTTGTTCTGGAAGATAGCCCTTTTCTTGTATGATTTTCTTTAATTGTTCAAGGTAGGCTTTTGCTGCCTCTTCATTGGCAGATGCAGCTTCACCAGTAGTCTGCACGTTTTTGAGGTTGAAGCGGTTCCTAAAACTGTTATGCCAACCTTGGCTGGCTTTGAATTCCTTCTCATCAAAAGGCTGCCCCTCTTCAGCGGGAGGTTTGAATAGCACATAGATGCTAAAAGCCTTTTCTCACAATGTGTTGCCATTGATAGGCACACGTTTACGGTTTATGTCTTCCGGCCACACGTTTAATGCCTTTTCAGTCTTTACTAAAGCCTTATCACGCACCTGGCTTGTCACCTTAGCAGTTATTGGAGCTCTTGATGACACGGCTTGATGAATTTCTCTCGAATCTTGATGGCACGGATGCTAGATTTGTTGCGGCTATTTTTACACACACATTGGAGACCAACATACTGTCTCTCAATAAGTCCAACACAGTCAGTTTTTCCTCCAGCACTAGAACAGATCGCTGTTTCTTCAGTTGAGCACCAGATGAAGTAGTTAGCATGCGTTTAGAGGCCATGTTGTATGAAAAATATGTATCTTTAAACACTAGAATCACACTCAGTGCAGTGAGATGCTCACATTATGAGAGGCATGCGGGAACTGAGACCGACTGAGGGAACAACAGATTCACATCTCCCATCTCACGCTCACTCCAGGGCATATGCTCATTGAGTGGAATGCTGGGTGGAATAGCCCACACTATTTACAGGTATCTTGTTGTTTTTCTTTTTTTTGTCGAGCACGTATAGTTGTATTTGCGTAAGTTAAATGTGCGTATGATGCAACTCACCTGTATACACTTTTGGACACAAGCAGCTAGTACAATATAGCTAATTCCAGGTACAAAAACAAGTACAAACAACTGTAGCACTGTTATACATCTGTGAGCAGATATTGCAAATCTGGGGTTTCTTGCATGGATATCCGGGGCAGAGTCATTCTGCATAAGTGTCAGTATCCCAGTTCAGTGCCTTTATTTGTCCTTGAATGCTAGGGACTAAAATGTAAAGACTTCAGCCTGGTTTTAGGACATTGGTATTTGAGCAGAAGTTTGTTTCTTCTGTTGTCTGGTGCAAAAAATCACAATTTTGGAATTCTCTTTCATGAGAAGTAATCTGGTAATACACTTCCTTGTGGCTATTAATAATCTGAATTAGCATCATTCTTTGTTATAAAGGTTTGAGGAGAGTCCCTTAGAACCTTTTACTTATACCAAAGTGTGTTTCAAAAGTTCCATGTAAGCATTTATGCTAGTGGGACTAGACTATTTGGATACGTGGGTAGTCCCAGAAGAAGTGTGTGCGTGCCTGGTGAATCATTTGCTCATATCCTTTTTAACTGAACTTGCGGCTGAATACGTTCACTTTGTTGGCGAATACAGAGATGTAGAAGCAGTACATGACTTGTCTATTTCAGCATCTTTCAACGCTGTTTAGAGTTGGGCGATTAGCACCGTAGATCTGACCATCTGCGCCTATGCCGTGTATCTTTAAAGTTAGACATTGCTAGCTGTATGTCTGCTCAGGCAGCTGATGTGGAGACAGTAGTAAAGAGAGAGATCAATGCATATTTCCAAAATCAGATTTTTGGAATTTGTATGGTTGTGCTGTTTGTTCAAATGATTTCAGGGCTGAGAATTATGTGAGCTGATCTAAGGGAGTAACTTTATTCTCTAGCCACCAAGTGATTTTTTCATAGAAAAGGTACTTGGCAAAGTCTGGGATTTTGGGCATATATATTAGATGAGCCCCTCCCTCCCAATCATTTCCCCATGCATGGAAGCATAAGAAGGGCCAGAGCAGCAGAACTCCATGATGCACTAGTTTGGTTAGAAATTCCTGTGCAGGCTCTTCAGATCATAGCTAGCCATTTTCTGCAGCAGAAACACATGAGGTCCACTGGGTCAGAGGCTCTGTCTATCTGCATCTGTCCTCTCTTGTCTCAGACTGAAGCCCTTTGGGGTATGGACCATCATCTGTTCTGTGTTTGTACAGCGTGGGGACCTGGTTCACTACTAGGCTCCTGCCACTATGAACAACAAACAACACTTATTTATGGCTCTGTTCCCTGCATTCCCCACGACTGCATCCTCAGAGATGGGGAGGCTCTCTCTGCGCTAGCAGTGAGCACCCAGCCTCCTTGTGGGCTTAAGAAGGGCATGGTTGCTGATTGGTTAGACAGAAGGATTCAGCATAAGCCTATGGAGTGCACTTATAAACCCTTGCCCTTGCTCTGGGGCACCATTCTGCTTTAAGAAGGAAAGCTTCCCCTTCCCTGACCTGGGATTAGAGCAGGACCAGGAATTTTCTCTCACTGTCAGACTGGCCTGGCAGTGTGGGTTTTTTCACCTTCCTCTTAGGAGCCCCATGATCAAGAAGGTAAGTAAGGTTGTAAAATTCATTTTGTCACAACTTGGCAGGTGTCCGGTACAGGTACTCAGTCAATAGGGTGTCTAGTTCCCTGATAAACCAGAACTGGAAGCAGATTAGAAGGCATCGCCTAAAGAAGGCAGGTAACAGGACTGGGGCTTCCAATGTCTTTCACAGTGAGGAGACAACCACCTCTTCACCAACCCTTTAACTCTTGTACAAGGGGAGGAGCAGTGAGGTCCGAGCAATTGTGCTGGGACTAGTGTTTAACAGGGTGAAGGGCTGACGATAGTCCTCTAGGAGGTGGAATGGAGGAGTGAAGACGCTGAAGCAGCTCTTCACCAGGATTACAAAGGATGGATGATCTCCACTGGATGAGTTATTGCCAAATAGTTCTCAGATGTGCTACTTAATAAAAGTTGTGGCCTAGTTAAACCACATTCTAGTCTTTCTTTCAGTGTTGACTGGGACAATGCATCTGCAATCTAATTAACTGAGACTTAAAATAGTTTTGTCCCAATGTTGTTATCCATGTTGTCATGGGTGCCAATCAAATGACAGTATGACCCAAAATAGAGCCTCATCACAGAACCAGTTTGATGCACTAGCACATTTAGCATAGATAGGCTCTGTATTTGAGACCTACTTTTTCTACATTTAATGCAGCACTTTCTTTCCTTTTTATATTTGTCAGTCCTGTAGTAGGAAACAAAAATAATAAATAACCAGTCTACCAAACATTCCTCAGGACACCAGGAGATTGGTCCAACAATGTAGAAAGTAAAATTTTAAAGTAAATGTCAGGCATAAAAACTGAAAACAGAGGAAAATTTTATTTTACATTTACCAAGGTAGTTGTCCCCGGATTTTTACTAATGGTGAGAGAAATTTGATTGAACAAAAACAGAAGACTCAAAGGGCAATTAAAGCTGTAACACACTTAGGACAAATACATTTTACAAGGTATAACAGAGTGTGTAGTAAGTGTTAAAATACAGAGAACAATATGGCCAATAAACAAGGATCAAAATAAATTACTGGGGCCAATAACCTCATTGTTTCTACTGTCAAAACTATCTCATCCTTTCAGAAGTGAAGAAGAAGAATCCACAGGAATCAACTCAGCATTCTATTGATAAATTATTTGTCTCCAGAACTTTTAACTTCTAGTGTTTAGTGAGTGAGCCAACCAAGTATGCTTTTGTTTGTGTAATCCATACCTGATGATATTGTCTCTCCCAGCATTGCCTTGCAGCGCTTACAAATTACTCTAGCGTTTTCCTTCGACTTCTGTAGGACAAGAGAAATGTCATTTAAATGTCATTCAACTCTTCTGAAAAAGAATGCATAACTTTAACATGCTCTCCAGAGTACATAGTGAACTTTATACTTCACTCCTCAGAATGTTTATGTACTGTGACAGACCCAGACCAATGGGGTACAGGAGTCTGGTAGAGGGCAAATATACTGGTCACTGGGTGAGTAGTTTTCTGTTTCCTGATTGACCAGAGCAGGGGCTGAACTAGAGTAATCAGGAACCTGCTAGAACTAATTAAGACAGACAGGCTGATTAGAATATCTGCAGCCAATCAAGGCAGGCTAATCAGGACACCTGGGTTTAAAAAGGAGCTCACTCCAGTCAGGGAAGGGGGAACCAGAGGAGAGGAAGTGTGTGTGAGGAGCTGGAAGCAAGAGGCACCCAAGGAGCTGAGAGTGAGAGGGTGTGCTGCTGGAGGACTAAGGAGTACATGCATTATCAGACACCAGGAGGAAGATCCTGTGGTGAGGATAAAGAAGGTGTTTGGAGGAGGTCATGGGGAAGTAGCCCAGGGAGGTGTAGCTGTCATGCAGCTGTTACAGGAGGTATTATAGACAGCTGCAATCCACAGGGCCCTGGGCTGGAACCCGGAGTAGAGGGCGGGCCTGGGTTCCCCCTAAACCTCCCAACTCCTGATCAGACACAGGAGGATTTGACCCAGACTGTGGGGAAGATCACTGAGGTGAGCAAATCTGCCAATAAGCGCAGGACCCACCAAGGTAGAGGAGGAACTTTGTCACAGTACTTAGAGATGTGTCTTGGCTATTTTATTCACTGCAGCCTTCTAAACTTTCTGAGTGACTTAGAAGTTGTGTGTTTGATTTAAATCTTACAGTACACTGATAACACTGTACAAATTAAACCCAGAGTTCATATTTAAATTGAATATTGTTTAAATGATATAACTGAGATCAACACTTACCTTCATTCATACTATTTCATTAGCAAGAATTTTGCATCTAGTATCTTCACAATCAGCATTATACCTGTTCGTTTGGGGTATATGTGCAGCAAATGTGTATTTGTATAGACTTAGTATAGTTTGAAAAAGAAAACTTTCAACTTGAAAAATCATATTGAAGCCTGACTAACTTGTACCTACACAGAAAAGTAACACCTATGATTATTATAAATAAAACAAGTTAGTGGGGGAAAAAAACCTGTTTTTTCCATTTATTGTATGTCCCTAATAAAAGATGGTCACCATTTTCCATTGTTTCCAACTGTAATGAAGCCACCCTTTCACTAACGCCAGCTTACCTCTCAACTTTAAAATCTTCATGTGTGCTACAAGCCACCAAAATGTATGACAAATGACCAAATGTAATTTGTGTGTTTCTGCCTACTGTACCATAAATGACAGATCTTTTCTCATAATAGAACACTTTTAAAGAATGTTTCCTCATTGTATCATATAAAGGTATGACCTTAGATTATATTATAATTACATCTACAAACAAAGAATGTAGGCAATATGTAGAAGATTAGGGACTGTATCCAAGAATACAGTGAATTTAAAAAAAGGACTGAATGGTAATGATAGATTGCCTTGGAAGCTCATGTTGGTTATGCTGTAGCTAAGATTGTGAACATGATCCTTCCATATATAAGCAGAGAAATATTGAGTACGAGTTGAGAAGTGGTACTACCTCTGTATACAGCATTAGTGAGACAGTTACCGGAATATTATATTGTGTTCTGGAGTCCACACTTAAAAAAAAAAAAGGATGTTGAAAAATTGGAAAGGCTTCAGAAAAAAGCTACAAGAATGATTCATGGTCTGGACAACATATCTTATGAAGCTCAATCTACTTTGATTAAGAGGTGACTTGGATAACTGTCTACAAGTACCTACATGGGGAAGAGATTTCTGACAGTAGCTCTTTAACTAGCAGAAAAAGACATATCAATATCCCAAGGTTGCAAGCTGAAGCTAGACAAATTCAAGCCAGGAATAAAGTACAATTTTTTTAAGGGTGAGCGTAATTAACCATTGGAACAACTCACACAGAAAATCCACCCTGTCTCTGTCACATGAAGTCTTTAAATCAAGAATGGATATTTATCTAAAAAATATGCTATAGCTCAAGTTATGGGTTTGATGCCAGAATTACTGGGTGAGATTCTTTAGCTTGTGTTGTGCAGGAGATCAGACTAGATAATTATAGTGGTCCATTCTGGTCTTAAAAATTTATCAATTTGGGAATATTAGAGATGTGGGTTCTATTCCCAGCTCTGCTAAAAGGAACCTTATGCAATCCCTCAGTAAATTTATTAGTGAAATGGGATTGCCCTGAGTCCGAAGGCAGGACTGCACAGAAATATAAATAGTGTGTGGTATAGATGAGATTTGAATTAATGATCTCCTGGCTCCCAGCTCCGTGTATCTTCCCATAGACTAAACAATATTTAGACAGAGATGGGAACCTGATTCAGCTCAACCGCTGTACATTTGAGAATTCTATTTGCCAGGTGAAAGTGAGGCTGCCCTTAGTAAGAATGGCTGCCTATTCGCTCGTTTCTAATGAGACTGAATCACCGCTGCCCTCAGGGAAGACAGATACTTCCTATTTCCTGTGATTAGGAAACTGAGCAGACAGTCTATACTGCAAACCTCAACTGAGCCAGGAAACACCGACCAAGATTCCAGTGGGAACACAAGGGAAGTAATTCTCTAGCCTCTGCTGACTTTTTACAGCCTTAACAGGATATGTTACATGAGAAATGTGGATCCCATTGTACTGGAGTTGGAGCCAATAAAGACAGATGCACAATGCATCCCCTTTCCCAACTTCTGCCCCTTACTCTCGCTCAAAAGTTGTGGAGCAGAACTAACTTTCTTTCTTTTCTTCTTCCTGACAGGGAGTAAGGAGACTGAGTTTCTTAACACCCAATAAATGAAGGCAGAGTTGGGGAGCTATAAGCACAGTATTCCTCAGATAACTACTATTTGAGTACTTTTTCTGCTAAAAGTTACCTGCAGTGGCTGAGAATTGTGCAGTATGGTACCTAAAAAAAACCTGAGAACTCAGTGGTATCACTGCTTGAAGAAAAAAGGATGATACTTTTAGCCAGACTAATTAAATCAATATATCTATGTGACAACTTGCAGCTGCTGGCAATCTGCAGATGGAGGCGGATCTTCTTCTAATATTTTTTTGTGTGTGTTTCTATTTCTAAGGATCCTTGATATTGTCTTAGGGAAAATATTTTCCCCAAGAGATACTATTAGGATGCTGTGTGACCATGTGACATTTAAAATCCATGTTACATCGTTAGACAAAAATGTGAGCAATATGTTTTCCATGGCAGAACATTGTCTTGGTCCCACAGGAGGATGGAAAGGATTGTTTAAGTATTTCTGCTATATTCCTACTACTGTTTTGGTCACAGGCAAACACTCTCCAATGACTGTTATGCAATTAAAAAGGAACTTTCATACTAGTGCAGACTGCATGAATATATTATAAAATGAGAACATTTGTGCCAACAGCAATCTGTGTTGTCTGTAACTTTCTATAACTTTATCCATATTATGGAAGAATTTTGTATTTCAATATGATCTTTTCTCTGATTAGTCCAGTTTCTGCTTGATCTTAAAGTTGTGCTCATTTGATTGGTAACTGACTGATACTAGAAATCAATGTGTAGACATTAGAATTTTAGTGCAAGCGTGATACAAGGGTTTTCAAACAACCAAGTAAGAAATCTTGATATCAAGGCAATTTTTAGGAAGTGAAGATGGAGATTCATCACATTCAAAAAAATCTTTGGGTGCCTCTTCACTGAAGACTTGTCTCATTTCTAATGGAGCTGGTAGGACTGCATTGGTCTAAATACCAGTAATGCAGTGCATCTAAATGAGCCATTTTGTTTCAGGTGCAGCTGCCCAATCTCTACACCTGCAAGTCCTTCAGCTGCACCTCTCACCTAGCTACCTCTCTCACAGTCCCCGTGAAAGCAGTTGCTTGTGGGAGATTTGAAAGCCCAAGGGATTGTGGGAGAAGGGGAGTGTACTGCCCTAACTCTCTTGGAATCACAACTATTTCAGCAATATTTTCTAAATATAGAGCCATGCTGAACAGACTGTGTTTACTCTTTGTTCAGAGAGAGACATTTCAGCTAATGAATCATCTAGCATCTCAAGAAACCCAGAAGAGGGCATGGAAGGTGTTCATTCAAGCATGGGAAGAGGCAGAGACTGATACTAGCAGTGCATGAAATTCATACTGTGACTTACTGAGAGGCTCAGCCTGTTTAATCCTAGCCTAACAAGTCCAGTAAGTTACTTGAAGGCAGTATTTGCCAGGCAAGTGCAGCTTTTGCATCAGAACCACAACAAAGTGGTGGGACAAAGATATTCCCAAAATATGGGTCTATCTTTGCATTGTGGAAACATAAATAAATATATCTGGACCCAAACCACATCCTGATTTTGTATAGCCAAACTGTTTTGTTCATATTTACTTCTTAGTGTCCAGCAAAGTTTCAGCAAATGTAGTTACCCTGTGATTCCACCCATTCTTAGCTTTTGGGTTTTATTTTGCTATTCTTTGATTGACATCTTCCTATCATATCAGTTTTAATTAACTACCCATTTGATAATACAAAGCCTGTAGCAACAGACCACTGTTTCCATTTCAGTCTAATCAAGGGTGATCCAAAGATTTTGCTTCTTCATTGTCTGACAATATGAAATCCCATGTTGCTTTACTCGGTCTTCTTTGCAAGTACAAGGTTCTCTGAACAGTATTTTTACAATGATTCCAAGTGTGTTTCAAGGGAGAGGTTTCTGAATCATTTCTTGTGTACCTAGGCGATATTAAGACTAGGAGCAATTGTTCTGAATATGCTAGAATTTAGTGTGGTTCCTAGACAACAGATGTCAACAACTCTACAAGCCCTTTCTCCTCACCCACAACTACTTCACATTTGCGGACAATATATACCTTCAAGTCAGTGGCACTGCTGTGGGTACTCGCACGGCTCCAAAGAATGCCAACATTTTTATGGCTGACTTAGAACAACGCTTCCTTAGCTCTCGTCCCCTAACGCCCCTACTCTACTTGTGCTACACTGATGACATCTTCATCATCTGGACCCATGGAAAAGAAGCTCTTGAGGAATTCCATCATGATTTCAACAATTTCCATCCCACCATCAACCTCAGCCTAGACCAATCCACACAAGCGGTCCATTTCTTTGAAACTACTGTGCTAATAAGCGATGGTCACATAAACACCACCCTATACCAGAAACCTACTGACCGCTATACTTACCTACATGCCTCCAGCTTCCACCCAGGACATACCACACGATCCATTGTCTACAGCCAAGCTCTAAGATACAACCGTGTTTGTTCCAATCCATCGGATAGAGACAAACACCTACAAGATCTCTATCAAGCATTCTTAAAACTACAGTACCCACCTGCTGAAGTGAAAAAACAGATTGACAGAGCCAGAAGAGTATTCAGAAGTCACCTACTACAAGACAGACCCAACAAAGAAAATAACAGAATGCCACTAGCTGTCACCTTCAGCTCCCAACTAAAACCTCTCCAGCACATCATCAAAAATCTAAAACCTATCCTGAAAGATGATCCCTCACTCACAGATCTTGGGAGACAGACCTGTCCTCGCTTACAGACAGTCCCTCAACCTGAAGCAAATACTAACCAGCAACCACAAACCACAGAACAAAAACCCTAACCCTAACCCTATCCTTGCAACAAAGCCCTATGCCAACTCTGTCCATATACAAGTGACACCATCATAAGACCTAATCACATCAGCCACACCATCAGGGGCTCGTTCACCTGCACATCTACCAATGTGATATACGCCACCATGTGCCAGAAATGCCCCTCTGCCATGTACACTGGCCAAACCAAACAGTCTCTATGCAAAAGAATAAATGGACACAAATCTGACATCAGGAATCATAACATTCAAAAACCAGTAGTAGAACCCTTCAACCTCTCTGGCCACTCAGTAACAGATTTAAAGGTGGCAATTTTGCAACAGAAAAGCTTCAAAAACAGACTCCAGTGAGAAACTGCTGAACTTGAATTAATATGCAAACTAGATACTATCAACTTAGGCTTAAATAAAGACTGGGAATGGTTGAGCCATTACACACATTGAATCTATTTCACCATGTTAAGTATCCTCACACCTTCTTAAACTGTCTTAAATGGGCTATCTTGATTATCACTACAAAAGTTTTTTTTTTCCTTCTGACAATAGCTCATCATAATTAATTAGCCTCTTAGAGTTGGTAGGGCAACTCCCACCTTTTCATGTTCTCTGTATGTGTATATATATCTCTTCACTATATGTTCCATTCTATGCATCTGATGAAGTGGGCTGTAACCCATGAAAGCTTATGCTCAAATAAATGTGTTAGTCTGTAAGGTGCCACAAGTACTCCTGTTCTTTCTACAAGCCCTGAATTTCATAAAGATCTTTCACAAAAATGTCCACTCCCCAAAATATAATTAAAAAAATAAAAGTCACACTTTGAGATTTGTTAAAACAAAATACTTTACCAAGGTAGGGCCCCTCTCAGACGCAGAATGTTCAGTCTCTGAATGGACTATTTCAGGTCCAGGCACATGTGACTCATTTCCTGAATTCACCAGAAAGTAAGTGTGTCCAAGAAAACAATCGTTATTCTGAGGGTGAAGAGCGCTGTTGGCAAAGGGATTGGGATGGCAGCACCACTCCTCAACCAAAGCACTCCAGTTTTCACTTGGTAGGGGAAGAACTCTGAGAAACGTCCTAATGGAGGAAAGAAAACAAGATATTTCAATCTATTACAAGGATTTCTAAGGCAATGGGTCTGAACACACTGCAAAAAAAAACAAGCAAACATGAGATTCCCCCAAAAAGAAAGAGCTGGCCTCCCCTCCTCCAGTAAAAGGTACATACTTATAAATGTTGAAGCCCATTGGATGAATTCTGATAAGGCAATGGCAGCGACTCATGACAAGATTATTTCAGAAATAGCTGCATAAGCAGGTGAATCTTACATCATGCCAAACAGGTGGAAAGACTCAGGCTCAGCCTGATCTCCAGCGATTATACTACAGAAATTGGCATTGACAGCTAGTGAAGAGAACAATGAGATAAAAATAGAATACATCAAGTCATAGTCATGAAAAACATAACAATGAGCATTTGAAAAAAATATTTTTAAAGTTCTTGTCTCTCTCTTTTACATCAGATGTCCATGCAACATCAATACAGGTCTCTCTGCAGTATACGCTCAGCAAGGTCAGTTATGCATTCTGAAGGCCTTCCATGCTCACAGGAAGGCAATCAGACTTTGAAGCAAAACGAAGTAAACAATATAAAAAATGCTATAGTGCTTTTACTTGCACTGGATAAAGCAACCTGAAGTTAGACTCAAATTTAGTTTACAGAAGTCACACTTGCCTCAAAACACCTTATTATATTTCATGATGCCTCAAAGCCAGAATACACACACACAGGTATACAGGAACAATTCCATTTGTCTGAAACACCTACACACTATTATCTTGGATACAGTTTCTGTTTGAACATCTGGCCTATGAAAAGCAAAAGTTAAATAAAAAATTAAAACAGTAACTCTTCTCTTATTCCTCCTCAGTGCATGCTTTTATGCCTACTTTAATAAAAAGTCAATTATTTGAAATACAGTAGTTACTCCTTAAACCAGTATAATCCAAACATACATACAGAAAAATGTTTCATAACATCTTTTTGTTTTTAAATGGTCATATTACCCACAACCCCCTAAGCCTGACCACAATTCCCCAGATATGTTCCTCTAGTCCCACAGATGTGTTGTTCTTCTTAACTGCACAGAGCTATCAGTGGATTCCTTCACTCATTTACAGTGAAGCAAATTCTACACTTTTGCCCAAATGCTGGACAGTGGCTAGATGCACAGTCACTGCCACACCTCCCATGTCATTCTTTAGGCTGTTTGTTGCAAAATGTTGAGGCCATTCTTTGAGCTTCCTTGTGTGTTTTCCTCTCATGCCTATCTTTCTCATTCTGCTGCCTTCTATGTACAGTTTCTTGTCTTCTTACTTAAAGCCTGCACTTGAGATTTTGCCTGCGTTACCACTTTGCAAATGTATGTTTTTTTCTAAAGTTAGCTCACAATCTCTGAGCAGATGCTCACATATTTTCCCACCGCTGCAGTCTACCACCACCACCATGTCTCCCATCAGGAGGTCTCTTAAGAGGCCAATACTTTCCTGGGTACCTTCTTGTGCCTTCTGTATTCTTATGCAGAAGTGAAATATTTCATAGGTTTCCTTCTTTCTAGATAACACAATAAATTTCAGATTGTGTTAGCACCTTATCAAAATCAATACTGTCTGCAGATGAGAGCTGAAATATATTTTAAAAATCTATTTAAAGGTCAGCTTGTGACACCCTGACACCCAATATTCACCACTGTCATGTAATTAGGATGTCTTATACAAATTATACCTTGTGAGGTGTCATTCTTGATCTGCCAGACAGTAATACCTCATTGGATTGTATGTGCTATCGTTGTACGTGAAGTAACGAAGTAATACATAACACTATATATGTGTTGCTGAAACATGTCTTGAGGTTGAAAACTCCCATAAGTAGCTTTTCAGGTAAGAGAGTAAAATGGGCAAACAATGTTAATGGCTTATTGAGGAAATGCACACAAGCACAAAGATTACCCCAGGAACTGTGTACAATAGAAACCTCTCAGAGATAGCATTACCCAATGGGAACTGTTTGACCCAGGTCACAGCATAGGAGCTTTCCAGCAAGTGGGGAGAAGATATAAAAGGGGGAAAATGACATTATGAGGGGACCTCACTCTCCCTGCAACAACACACCTGGAAACAACTGAGGAACAAAGACTGAACTGTGGGACGTGATCGTCCCAGGCTAGAAGGATTTTTAGCCTATGTATGAAAACCTGGGAAAGCCAAGGCAACTTGTGCCTTAAGAATCTGCCAGCCTGTTTATCATTCAAGGTGAGAACTTGGTAATTTATATCTTACCTATCTAGTGTGTTAAGCTCAGTTTGCAGTTTTTGTTTATTTACTAAGGTAATCTGCTTTGTTCTGTTTGCTATCACTTAAAATTTTCCTTTTGTAGTTAATAAACGTATTTCTTGTTTATACCAAAACCCAGTTTGTGCAACTCATAAATCCAGGTGCGGGCAGAAGCTGTGCATGTCTCCCTCCACATTGAAGGAGGGGGTGATTTTTATGAGCTTGTGCTGTGCAGATCTCTCTATACAGCGCAAGACAATATTATTTTGGGTTTACACCCCCAAGGAGGTGAGCACGTGAGTGCTGGGCAATCCCTTAGCTGAGTCCTCCCACAGAGAACTGATCACAGGTTCTGTGTGATTCTACAGCTGAGTGTGTCCCTTCCTGTGTGTGTGCTGGAAAGTGGCTTGAGAACCTGTCACAGCAACACAGGTTAAGGGAAACACAGGCTGCTGGGACACGTGGGCTCAGTGGGACCCCAGCACATCTTGTGGCACCCCAAAAGGGGGGGGTCCAACTCATCATACACCTATTCCTACAAACTCTGTAGTGTAGCTATGACAAGGCTTGGCAAGCCAGACAATTGACGGCCTATTATTTGACCACAGTCAAAAACTGTCAAATGTTCCAGCATGAATGCCTGGATCTAGACAGTGATTTACTTTTTTGATTCCATTCTTTCATTTTTTAGAACTTCACATTATTGTGTTTGTCATTTTTCTGAGTTAAAATAACTTTAAGTAACTTTTTTTTTAATTAGGCATAAGTACCTTTCTAAGAGTAAGCCTGCTGGAGACCATCACATCTTACTGTTTTATTACAGTTCTAATAAATAAGTGCTTTAAAATATTTGATCACTTTTGACATTTTCTCAATAATAGTCAACCAATATTTGTTCCATCAACTGACTAGTTATTTTGGGGCTTGTCAAATGCCTTATCCAATCTTCCTTACTGCTCTCAAATCCATCCACTCCTATTACTACATTACAGGTTTCAGAATAGCAGCCGTGTTAGTCTGTATCCACAAAAAGAACAGGAGTACTTGTGGCACCTTAGAGACTAACAAATTTATTTCAGCATAAGCTTTTGTGGGCTACAGCTCACTTCTTCGGATGCATAGAATGGAACACACAGACAGGAGATATTTATACATACAGAGAACATGAAAAGATGGAAGTATGCATACCGACAGGAAGAATCTAATCAATTTAGATGAGCTATCATCATCAGGAGAAAAAAAACTTTTGAAGTGATAATTGAGATGACCCATAGAAGGTGTGAGAAGAACTTAACATAGGGAAATAGATTCACTTAGTGTAATGACCCAACCATTCCCAGCCTCTGTTTAAACCAAAGTTAATTGTATCTAATTTGCATATTAATTTGAGTTCAGCAGTCTCTATGGTGTTCTTTGCTTTACAGCAGCTAGAGTTGTATTTAACAATTATACTTGTTTTCTTCAAGCATTACATAACATAAACCAACAAAGCCGGCTGTAAACTGGCACCTGCAGTCCAGAGCCCCCATCTTGCCTTCCCAGACAGAGACTTTTAGTCTCCACCAAGTACCCCACACTGCTTTATATAACAATAGTAGCTGCAGCATTGCCACAGCTTGCCTCATATGGGGGGCTGCAGAGCTCTCCTAAACAGACCATCTACCCCCTTGGCTTGGCCATCCTATGCAGAAATACAGCTTCTCTATTACATTTTGGGCCTTGTACATCTGCCAATGGGAGGCCAGGATCTGGGCCCTTATCTGTATCTAGAACTGGATAAAATGATGTCAAATTAATGCAGCGCTAGTTCAGTTTTAGAAGAGTTTGAATTGTATTGAGCAATGATTCATTCAAACCCATCTAATACAACAACATGGGCTTACTAGGGTCCAGTCCCTCAATGGGACCCCTCGTTATTGTAAGGCTCTACCCACATAGGGTCCTACAGTGGAAGAAGATTCTGTTTCAGATTTTCTTCTCTTTTTTAATTTATATAATACCCCTAAACTGCAGTCCAGCATTAACTTTATTTTTTAGAAAGTATACATCAAAATCCTCTCTACTGAAAAACTATTTGCATTATACAATTAAAAAATAAAATTGTATGATTTTATGTAGATTACCTCGCCCCAAAACCCTCATTAAATTTAGAATAATATACCTTTCTTTAACATAAATTAAGTAGTCATATGAGTGCTCTACACATACAACTTGAGTCATAACAGTAAATGTAATGCAATAATTAAAAAATACTCTAATCTGCATTTGATTTTTCAATGCACATATAAAGCACTTGTGTAGCAAAAATAAAGTTTTGGCCTAATGGAAAGGGTAATCTCCTTAAAAGATAATAATTCATGAAAATTAATTTAAATTACATTCTGTTCTGCTCTCTGAAAACTACTGAATGACAGAAGCAAAGCCCTGAAAGGCATACTTTTTGTCTATAACCTCCTCTTCTACAGTATAATCAGTAGGAAAGAAAGAAGCATCCTGAAATCTCCGCAGCTTTCAAGCCATGGAAAATCTGACAATCTTCCCTCCATTGGGTAGTATAGAAGGGGCAGAGGGCATAATTCTGTATCTCTGGAGAGCCATGAGACTCGTGGAAAGAATCAGGCTCTAACCCAGTGGATCTCTGATCATCTGCAAGGAAGACCTGCCCTCCACACAGCTCTGCAACCTTCTTTTCCCCCTCAACATCTATGTTATCACAAGCTATCTGTCATACGCTACCCCTCTCTCTGATGAGGCCAAAGCCAGAGGGAACTAATGTTGTTTCTAACAGCGTTAACTACAATACTGAGTTCAGCTTGGAAATGAGGCAGTACGGGAAATGAGAACACCAGATACTCTGCTCCATCCTGTCATACCTTCCAGATCTATTTAGCCCAACCAAGCACCAGAGGCTCCCTGAAAGGACAAAAGCATGGTGGAGAGACACTGCCATGTCCCACACGCTTCACCCTTTTATTCCAGTTTGATAGTCTGTGTGCTCAGGCATGGAGAAGAGGGCAGTATTCATTCATATACATATTGTAAATGAATTAAAATTTGAAACAATGTTTATTTGGGGATGGAAATGCCTCAGAGCTTTCAACTGAAAATATCACATACACTGCTGACAAGAACTTAACAAGTTCTGGTCATTCTTTAAATATATAAAAATAAAACACAAATTAGCTGCTAAAACACTTTATAAGGAAAAGCCATGAAATCATCATTTGGTTACACTCAAGTAAACCATAAATCAGTACAGCTGATGGCAATATAATAGAAATGGATTACATTTGAATTGCCAATTTGAATATTAGGAGTGACACAGATCCTAAGAGATAGCAAGTACGTCTGTTAGAATGTGCACACGTTCAGCTGAAGTTGTTAAATTGCTCATCACAACAGCTAGACAACCCAGCAACTCTGCACTAAAATTCACATGCAATCTGCAGACTTTGTAAGAAAGAGAGCTAAGGCAGACACACAGAGTTCAGGTACAGTGTACACAGTTCTGAAGGTTCAGGGCTGCTCATATCTGGGAAGCCGATTTGGCATATTTAGCAATAGGAATCCAATAAAAAGTTCAGCTCGAGATATTAACTTTCCCAAGTTTGGAGGAGTTCGGATCTAGGGTTTTGAAATCTTGGGAACAGGGGGAAATGAGAGAGGGTGTCCTAACAGCTACAGATGTTACTGGTCACAGACCCCATCCTCCACGTGTCGAGCTTCAGGTCCTGTACTAGAGAGGGTGCTCAGTACATGGGGTTCCACAGAAGCACAGTAACCACTACGGAAAATCTCTTCAGAAAAATTGTTTATTATGACTCTAAAACTTTCAGGGCAAGGGCTAATTTTACCCTTTTCCTCGGAGACAACAGGTAGTTTTCCACCAACACCTACTCTGATTAGTCACACTATAAGTACAATTTGTTGACGAGGGAGAATTTATAGGACAGAATGAGCAGAATCAAACAGAATCAAATTCCTGAAATGCAGAAGGATACAAAAGCATGTATACATTTACATTAAAAAGTGCTCCTAAAGCTATACTTAATTAATAACCATTAACATTTCTTAAACAAACAATCTCTTTGACTTAAACTTTCCCCTGCAGTATTTGCAATACAAAATACTGAAGTGCTTTGTTAATGTAGGGCGGGGGTGGCAAACCTGAGCCTCAGAAGGAGCCAGAATTTACCGATGTACATTGCCAAAGAGCCACAGTAATACGTCAGCAGCCTTCCATCAGTTTCTCCCCCCCGCCACTCCCAGCACCTCCCACCCACCAGCAGCCCTGCTGATCAGCGCCTCCCCGTCCTTCCCTGCACCTTCAGATCAGCTGTTTAGTGGCATGCAGGAGGTTCGGGGAGAGGAGCAAGGGCACGACAGGCTCAGGGAGTGGGGGGCAGTGCCTGTAGCAGAGCCAGGGGTTGAGCAGCGAACACCCACCGGCACACTGGAAAATTGGCACCTGTAGCTCCAGCCCTGAAGCTGGTGCTTATACAAGGAGCAGCATATTAACTTCTGAAGAGCCGCATGTGGCTCCAGAGCCACAGATTGGCCACCCTTGGTGTAGGAGAACCAGAAAAGGAAACTGACTAATAAATACATTCACCTCTGATCTATGGATGAAAAGCCCTATACCTCAAAACACAGAAGAGAGTAAGACTCACCATCCTCATTCCACAGATAGGGAGTCTGAGGCACAGACAGACGAAATGGCTTGCCTGGTACAGTGCAGAGCCAGGAAAGGAACCCAAATCTCCTAAATTCCAGTCCAGTGCCCTACCACTGACATACACTGTCTCTCCTAGTCCCTTGTTATTTTCCACTTTGAGTGACATGCCAAAAGTAAACAAATAGCATAAATGATGAAAATTTTGTTTCAGATAATTTCACTTCTAACCATCTCTGGCGTACATGAGTAACAGGTGAGGAGGCTTTTAAAAATATAACTTTTAACCTGTCCATCTTAGTGCATGAGTAACATGAATAGCAACCACTGCTAACAGAACATTAGGAAACATTAGGAAAGGGATAGACAATAAGACAAAAAATATCATATTGCCTCTATATAAATCTATGGCACACTCCCATCTTGTATACCACGCAGATGTGGTTGCTCCGTCTTAAAATATATATGAATTGGAAAAGGTACAGAAAAGGACAACAAAAATGGTAAGAGGTATGGAACAGCTTCCATATGAGGAGAGATTAATAAGACTAGGATTTTTCACCTTGGAAATGGGACAACTAAAGGGGGATATGATAGAGGTCTATAAAATCTTGACTGGTATGGAGAAAGTAAATGAGGAAGTATTATTTACTCCTTCTCATAACACAAGAACTAGAGGTCACCAAATGAAATTAAAAGGCAGCAGGTTTAGCATATCTGACACGTAAATACCTTGCAATGCTGGCTACAAAAGTGCCATGAGAATACCTGTTCTCACTTTCAGGTGACACTGTAAACAAGAAGCGGGAAGCGGCAGCTATTAGCCAGGATGGGCAGGAATGGTGTCCTTAGCTTCTGTTTGCCAGAAGCTGGGAATGGGTGACAGGAGATGGATCACTTGATGATTACCTGTTCTGTTCATTCCCTCTGAAGCATTTGGCACTGGCCACTGTCGGAAAACAGGATACTGAGCTCGATGGATCTTTGGTCTGACCCAGTATGGCTGTTTTTATATTCTTATGTTATGCAGCATTTATCAATATGCAACATATAAAACTGTATTGCTTACCGTTCTTTTATTATGATTTCACCACAAGATTGACAGTAAAAGATGCAACTCTTCTGTGCCTTCAGACTTTCACTCAAAGTTGAAATTAATGCTACAGATATTAAAGAGGACATAATAAACAACAAGCTCTGTTGAATCTACATAAATTTGCACATAAAAAACCTTGGTATCCACTCATCAGCTTCTGAAAGCTGAGATTCTAACTACTACAAGCAACAAGAAAAATACTGACATTCCATACACCAAATTCTTTGTACATTTCAACATCCTGCTTGCTTACAAGAAGAGAACAAGGAAGCAGAGCTGAAGAAAGACCCACATTCACAGCATCTAGCATTTACTGTAATGTATACATGCTGTATTTGAATGGTCATTTTTAACAGTTTTGCAAGATTCATGTTGGATGGGCTGAAGTTGTTTCAGGGTCAAGAGGATCCTTTTAAAGTTATATTTAGATCAAATTAAAACTTAACTCTGTTAATGTTAAGTTCTACTGATCTCTGGTTTTGCTGTGTGATGGTGCCTCCCTTAACTTACCACACTAGATAGCTCAGGGGGTGGGGTTGAGGGGTCAGTAGGTAGAGCTATATTCTAAACTGTCAACCAGGTACAGATATATAATGTAGCAACAAAACATGCTTTCTCTCGAAGAAGAAAAATAACAGTTTCCAATATAGCAATACCCTCTGCTGGCCAGCAAAGAGAAAACGTTACAACTAAAGCCAGTTTCCCAGTTATAACAGAAAACTCAACATAATCAATAAATATGATTGAATCAAAACAAAGCTACAAGGGTACCATTGTGGACAGATGAATCTGAACTTATCTAATGTGATGCAGAAGTAGCCAGCATATGCCACATTTTCAAAACTGGAGCCCTAAGTTGCCATAGTGAAAAATTAGGGCTGTCAATTGATTGCAGTTAACTCACGCGATTAACTCAAAAAAATTAATTGCAATTAAAAAAAATTAATCATGATTAATCATACTGTTAAACAATAGAATACCAATTGAAATGTATTAAATATTTTTGGATGCTTTCTATATTTTCAAATATATTGATTTCGATTACAACACAGAATATAAAGTGTATAGTGCTCACTTTATATTTATTTTTATTACAAATATTTGCAGTGTAAAAAACAAAAGAAATAGTATTTTTCAGTTCAACTAATACAAGTACTGTAGTGCAATCTCGATCATGAAAGCTGAACTTATACATGTAGAATTTTACAGTGTTTTATTTTTGAAGGCAGTTTTTTTGTACATAATTCTACATGTGTAAGTTCAACTTTCATGATCAAGAGAGAGCATCATAGTACTTGTATTAGGTGAATTGAAAAATACTATTACTTTTGTTTTTTTACAGTGCAAATACTTGAAATCAAAAATAAATATAAAGTGAGCACTGTACATTTTGTATTCTGTGTTGTAATTGAAATCAATATATTTGAAAATGTAGAAAACATCCAAAAATATTAACTACATGGTATTCTATTACTGTTTAATCACTTGACAGCCCTAGTTATTTTCGCACCTTGTTTTTCTCTTATACGTTTGAAATACCTTAAAAAAAAAGTCTCAGATTATCCATAAACAAAAATTATATTTTCTAAACAATTGCCTTGATTTTCTTCCTCTCAAGGAATTTAGTATACAGTGTCTAAATCAAAGGAAAACAAAATAACTGGCCTTACTTGTATTTGAATCTGCTTGAACTTGCAACCTCACATGCAAACCATCTCCAGCTATATATTGTAATCCTCGACAGGAAGAAGGAACAATCCTGACCTCTGCAGGAAAGTTGATCATGTTGCAGGCTTGACAACTTTTTATTTCTAATGATCCTGGAGACACTGTAATATCCACTGGCAAATTTCTTGCTTTTGGCTCACTAGAGATTTAAAATACACATAAATTTTTATATCAGTTAGAAAGAAAGCTTTACAATGAGGGTTTCATCATATATAATGTTGACTTGTTTAAACAAAAATTTTCTCACAGTTGAAATGCTTCTGACTTTTATTTATTTAAATTTTGTGGCTGTGGATGATGCAATTTTTGAAGAGTCCAACATCAAGAAATGTATATGAATTAAAACCAGAAATTAATGCATGCTTTTCTACAATCCACAAATATTTGTCTCCAAATTAGTACACAAAAGATTTATTTATTGGGAAATAAGACAGCAATGTAACTGTTTTTCTTTAACCTAAAACCACAAAACAAAATGTGAAGGAAAACACAGTTTCAACTGTTAAAAATCCCAGTTCATATCAGAATCAAAATTACACAAAAATGAGAGACAGTTAAGATGTTTACATGTTTATCAGATCATGTGGGAGGGGCCACAATAATTATAAATAAAATGTCCAGTCTTGCTCCCATTTAAATCACCAGCAAAATTCCCATCAAATTACATGTGGATAGAATTGGGTCCCAGGTATCTGAACCTGAATTCCTTGCACTCATATAATTCCCACTGAAGCCTAAAAGTAGATTAAAACTAGAAGAGAAGATGGATCAGTTCCTAATGTTAATAGTTGCCTGTTCCCACACCACACTATCAGGAAGGCAAAAAAACAGACCTTTGTTAATTAGGAGAAACCAACACATTTAAATGTGGAAACAGTACTTTGCAGAAATCACAGAGGAAAAAGTTACTTTTAATACTTTACGTATCGGTTTGATGTGCCTTTGAAAATCACTGGGCCAACTTTTTCCAAGATTCATAGCAATTAGTATGATATTTATTCATTTTCATCCACATTTTTCACTTTTTATTACATATGGAATGCATTTTGCTGATTTCTGCAGTCAAGATATTGAACTTCACAAATCATGTACAGTGCCCACACAATAGATTTTGACACATTTTCAAATGTTATTGTTGAACGTTACTTATGTATTTGTTGAGGGAGGGGAAGCTGGGCAAGCAGGTTTATTTGCGCAATGAAGTTTGAAATTCAAAGAATATTTGAAACAGAATCTGATAAATACCTCAGGAAATACAGGAACACCATCTAAATGTTTTTCAGTTGATATGTAATGATTTTAAAGATTAGAAATTACATTAAAAGTAAAATTAGAAACTAGGACTACTTTGTGAGATTATGCAGTGCTTGGATAGCAGCTGTGCGTACACAAGGGGATTGATGAAGGACTGTGCTTAAGTAACCAGCAGTCAAGCAATACAAGGAGCGTTGGGTGCATCAAAATGCCAACAGGGCAATAAAAGTTGGGGGGGGGACACGTTCTTGTCACCAAAGCGGTTGCACCTGAATGACCCCAGAACTCCAGCCGCCACAAGAGCTAGGCTTGCAGATGCGCTGTCTCCACTGTGCCTCCAAAAGCCCCGTGAGCAGGAGCTCCGGAGCAGGCACAGCTAGACAGCAAGTTAAGGGGCTCGGCCCCGGGCAGGCAGAGGGAAGCGGACACCGCAGCTCCTGTGCAATACCGGATAATCAGCAGCCCGCTCTGCATCCTCCGCCGGATCTCCAGGAAAACGGACTCCTCCATGTGCGCGCCGCCTGAAGCTCTCTGCCCGGCCCCTGATGTTAGGGGGCTATGGAACGCCCCGGGAGACAGCCCAGGCTGCTCCCGGTCAACCTGCCCGCCCGTGAACCCACGTGGAGAGGGGACTGTCTGAACCCAGCCCAGGAAGCTTTTTCACCAATGAAGGAGGAAGAGCAGAGCATGTTTGTGCCGCTCTCCCTGCCGCCCCACACAGCGCCCTCTGGAACTGCAGTGCCCGCCACGCACACCGCACAGAGATAAGAGCCTCCCACAAAGCGGATTTCGCTTCTGGGGAGTGCCCCGCTATGCCATCCCAGTAACAGAGAGAACTGTTCTTGCTCCCAGTAGGTGGCTTTGAGTTCTGCCAGTTACCCACCTGCTGCAAGACCCAGAACATATTCACTGCTCGGCTAAGTGCTTCTTCACCTGAGTATACCCAATGACCCTGCTCAGGAAAGAAGGGGTTGCAGGAATTAAACTTGTGTTTATAATGCCCCATATAATTTTACAGCGCTGCAGTTAAATCCCAAATTGTTTTTAAGGACATTGGAAGGAAAAGGAAGGGAAGTTTCTTCTTTGCCTAAACAGTATAGCCCACTCATTGTTTTATGCAAACCTTGCATTTGTGGTGTTTTTCTTAAGTTCTGTCTCCTATTAGTCCAATTTTTTCTCTTTTCTATATCTAGCAGCTTGCCTGTGGGCTGAGTCCTACTCCCTCTGACTCTGATGGGCTTAGCATTGGACCCTATGTTTTAACTTCCTCTAGTTTGTTTGTCTTTTCCCCCCAGAAGCTACTTTTATTTCTTTTTATGTTTGTTTTTCTTTAAAATACTCTTTTTTTAAAACTTTTTTTTTGTGATTTTACTTCTCCAATATTCATCTTCAGTGCTCTTCTCTCTTTCTCTCCAGCTCTTAGGCCCAATCCAGCAACTAAATGAACATAAATATCTTTACATATGTATGTAGTTCCACAGAATTGAATGGGACTACTCAAGCATGTAAACTTATTCACATGCACAAGTACTTGCAGGATAAAAGCAGTAGTACTCACTCTGCTCCATTTCAATCCCAGCAATAACTTTACAGAGACTTGGACTAATTTTAACCTTCTCTCTATCACAGGCCATTACATTTCACCCCAGTATGCATGCATTGAGCCCAATAACTTGTTAAATAGCTTATGTTTGGCTAAAGCATATCTTCCAGAAATGCATCTAGTCTTGATTTAAAGACCACATGAGGTGGCATGGTAATTTGTTCCAATTGTTAGTTGCTCTCAGTGATAAAAATGTGTGCCTTCTTTCTAATTTGATTTTTTTCTGGCTTCAGCTTCCTGACATTAGTTCTTGTTAGCCTTTCTCTGCTAAATTAAGGAGCCCTTTAGTATCTGACATTCTTTCCTGATGAAGACACTTCTACACCATAGTTATGTCTGAGTCTTCTTTTTGAGAAACTAAACATACTGAGCTCTTTAAGCCTCTCATGGTAAGGCATTTTCTCTAGTCCTCAAATTATCTTTGTGGCTTTCTTCTACACCCTCCAATTTTTCAACATCCTATTTAAAATGTAGATGCCAGAAACGGACACAGTATTCCAATATTTGTTTCACTCATGCCGTACACATATACTCCTACATGCTTGTGTTGCTTTCCAAAATGGATGAATGATAACAAGAGTGAGCAGGTCAAAGTGAATTAAACTTCAAATGCAGGTGAGTTGACAGCTAGTAAGAATATAATGTGTAAAAGAGAATATTGGCAACATAACTGTTTTTCTTTAACCTAAAATCATGAAACAAAATTGGGGCTTTGTTTTACTTTCTCAGGGGTAATGGGTAATCCAAAAGGGAAACTCACAATCTTCACCACTCTCAGCTCTATTTTCTTAATGACTTGCCAAGAGCAATGTCTGACAAGTACAAAACCTGATTTGTTCATGTCACATCACCCGTATAAAAGTTTTGTATAATGCAACATTAGTGCAATGATTCTGTTCCATCTATGAGTGAATGGAGTACAGTTCACATTTGTCAGTGGTGGTAATTTGTGGAAATGATAGACCAAGAAATATAATTTTTATTTCAGAAATGCCTATATGGTAATTTTATGTGTTATTCATTTCACATATGGAATTAGGACTACACATTATCACACCTGCAATGGGTCCATTAAATGCCCACACCTGAAGCCAAAATACAAATCAATAAAGCACAACCACAGACATCCACACCTGTCCATATAACCATATACATAAATCTCTAGAAACTGACTCCCATGCACAGATACACACATGTATTCATGTTACACAACTAACATACACTAACGCATATATTTCCACATAGGCCCCACTGTGGTAGGTGCTGGACATTCACACAAAAAGAGAGTCAGCAACAAAGAGTTTATAATTAAGGCTGTGAGACTGTCATGGATTCTGTGACTTTCTGTGACTTCTTCAGTGACTAACAGCAGCAGCAGTTTGGGTGTTTGGGAGGGGGCTAGGGCCAGGGAGTTGGGGAGTGTGGGGGAGGTTTACCTCAGGGTGGGGGATTCCCCATCTCTCACTGGCATGGCCCTGCAGCTCCTCCTTGGTGAAGAGGCCAGGGGGGTCTGCATGCTGCCTGCATCCGCAGGCTCCACTCCTGCAGTTCCTATTTGCTGCAGTTCCCAGCCAATGGGAGCTTCGCAGCCGGCGCTTGTGGAGGGAGCTGCGTGCAGAGCCACCTGGCCCTCTCTTCTACCTTGGAGGTGCAGAGACATGTGGAGCCAGATAGGGAGCCCCAGCCAGGCCCACCAATCCTCCCACCCAGCACCAGTGGGAGTCCTGGGCCGTACGCTGCTGTCAACCCGTTTCCCCCAGCACCAGCACCTGGACCACATCCCCCAGAGCACGTGGAGCCCCTCCAGCCAAGTTTTAGTTAAGGATATATAGCAAAAGTCATGGACAGGTCACAGGCCGTGAATTTTTGTTTACTGCCTTTGACCTGTCCATGACTTGTTCTAAAAATACCTGTGACTAAAATGTTGCCTTATTTATAATGTTACTCCTGCGGGAATTCTGCACCAAAATATTAAAAAGTCTGTGCACAATATTTTAAAATTCTGCATATTTTATTTGGGCACCACCCAGCCCAGATACCCACACCCCTTTCCCCCCAGAGCTGAGCCATGGGGCATCCCCTGGCCCAGACACCACTATCCTCCTCCTCCCCACAAAGTCCAGCCATGGGGCACCCCCCAGACACCAGCTTCCCCCTCCAGAGCCCAGCCACAGGGCAGCCCCCATACACCAGCTTCCCCCAAGTCAAACCATGGTGCAGTCCCCAGCGCAGATGCCAGCACTCCCAGAGCCTTTATTCCCCCCAGCTTCTTTACTGTCACACTCGGGTACATGGTGTGCTGAGGCCCTGCCCTTCCTCACCCTGTGCTAGAACTAACTGGGTCTCCCTGGCCCTCTCCCATCCTGGGAGAGTGAGGGTCAATGAATGTGCGTGCAGCCTCCAGATCCACCAGGCTGGGCACTCTGCTCACTGTGAGATGGGCTCTGCAGAGTCCAGCGGCCTCTACTGACAGCCAGAAATTCTACTGGGGAACCAAGGAATTCTGCAAAACTCTGCATTCTGCAGTGGCGCAGAATTCTCTCCAGAGTAATTTAATGTAGCTAGAAAAAGGTAAGGAGAAATGCATGATACATTGGCTCTTCTGCAATTACTAGTCAAGGACATTTACTTTTTAAGAAACAATACTTTTTTTAGAGTTCCCATCTCTTTTAAAAAACATGTTATGACATGAACACACACATTTTATGTCATCAATTTTTTTTATGCACAAACCAACAAAAGGATTAAAAGTCAAAGAGTTAGGCTGCAAATTTTATTTACACAGGTATACACCTATGCAGCAATACATGCACCTCCCTACACAAAGACTCATAGTCTTTTACCCACCTACACACAAATACATACAATGCACGCTGGAACAGACTTGCCTACACAGAGACACTTTTTTCATACACTTTCTTACACACAAGCCGTGGACAACGGACCTCCCCTACACGGATACACAAACCGATGAACATTACACAATAGAACACATACACACACTTCCGCTACATAGGCACACAGCATGCAAACACAAACTTCCCTACAGTTGTGCATACACGGAATAAATGCATCCATCCCTCTACACCAGTGGTTCTCATACTGGGGGGGATGAGGGGGGCGGGACCCCTCAGGGGGGTCACGAGGTTATTATGTGGGCTGGTCACGAGCTGTCAGCTTCAATCCCAAACCCTGCTTTGCCTCCAGCATTTATAATGGCGTTAACTATATAAAAAGGTTTTTTAATTCATAAGGGGCAGTCGCACTCAGAGGCTTGCTATGTGAAAAGGGTCACCAGTACAAAAGTTTGAGAATCGCTGCTCTACACAGAGACAGGCTCTCTCACACATCCACCCACCCTTCGCGCCGCAGGGGTCAGAGCGCTGTGCTGCCAGAGGAGCGGCAGGGGGCGCTGTGGCGCAGGTGGCCTGATGGGAGGAGAGAAGGAAAGGGGAAGCCGCGCTGCATGCTGGGAGCTGTCTGTGGCTACTCCGGTGCTTTCAGCTGTCGGGCTCTTCCGGCTCTTGTCGCCAAGGTAACCAGGCCCCTGCCCCGCTCGCGTTACCGGGCTCGGGCACCGCGCGCTCCTCCCCCTCCCTCCCCGGGACTTGTGGCGCTCGGCGGGTCCCGGGCGGCGGAGCATCTGGAGGCCGCAGCGGCCCTTTAGCCCTCCCGGCCCCGCCTCTGCGAGCGGAGAGGGCGTTGGGGACGTGCGCGGCCCGGCCCTCCGGACGGGGGTATCCGGCCACCTTCCTGGGCCCCCCCCCATACACCCTCGCGCCACAGCCTGACACCCCTCCCGTTCTGGGTGCCCTTCTGCCCAGTACCACGGATGTCCCCCTCCTCCCACGCCACACCCTGACCCACCCAGGGTGTCCCACTGAGTTTCCCCTCCCTTTCTCTTCCCCCTTCTCCCTGTCCCATACCCCGAGACCCCCTCCCCTCCGATGTCCTCCTCCCTGCACACTACACCCTAACGCTCATGCCAGCGCCCTCCGCTGCTCTTCCCCTTTTTATGTGTCCCCACTGAGGAGGTCCCCCTGAGCCTCCACCACTGCCAAGGCTGTCGTCTCCGGCCTCCCCCTCACCGCCTCCGTGTGTAAAAAGAGGAAGGAAAGAAATCCAAAATAATGCAATAATCTGTGGAAGGACTCCCTGTTCCCCAGTGGTCTATGATTTGCTTTTAATTCTTTTTTCTCCTGTTGGTGCAATTCAAGGCAGTGTTTTTAATTTGCAAAGCCTTGTACGTTTTGTGAATTATCTGCCTTTCTCCTCCTGCCCCCCTTTGCACTACTGCAGTTGCTGAGATCAGCTAAGCTTATGCTGTTAGTCCCTGTCTTTGCCCCTGCAGAATGTTTTGAGGGTAGGATGCCCAATGGAGGAATACTTGTGCTGCAAGAGCTGGAATCTATTAACCTTCAAGTCATAGTGCAAAGCACATTTTTTTTGGGTCAAATACCTGCATGCTTGTGGCTATTGGTTGTCAAGGTTTTTCCTATGATGTTTGGTGCAGTACAGTGCAGTACAGTGGGTGTGCTTTTACTGCAGGCTGTTTAAATCTAAGATTTGCACCTGGATGCTAAAGTGGGAGATGCTGCCAAAAAACACCAAATTCATTTATTATAAACTTTAAATTTTAAACTTTGTTCATAAAGAAACAGTATTTATATAGTAATAAATCATTTGTTTTGTATTAATGTTGCAGTGGTGCCTAAAACATGCTGTACATGTACTTAAGAGCCATGAAGAGTTTACAGTCTGAGGGATTTTACCTTTATTGTAATCGTGACATTTGTCAAACTCACTCTGTCGTCTTTCATTAATTATCACAAACCTTAAACTTTTCACTTCTCCATCTTTTCATGTGAACATGATGGCTTGCACTGACAATTGTAATTACTGCTTAGAGCAATACTTGCATTCTAATTCTGAATGTATAATGAGACAAAAGAATGGATGAGATAGAAGACAGCCATTTAAACAGCAATATTTTCAAATTCCTGTCATGGGACAATAAGTAACTCCTCCCCCAGGAGTCTCTGGCATCCAATGACCACTGGAGGAGAGAGGTGCTGATTGGCCAGCATTCCTCAGTTCCTTGGATTTAACTCAACGAAAGGGTCACGTGGAGCTTCTTACAGCTCTGTTTGATCAGTCCACGGTACTCATCTGAATTAGGAATGGGAACCCAGCCTAACAGACGTTATGGATCTAGCTGTTTGCCTGTTTAGAGGATGTGGAAGAATTTTTTTTCTCCAATGGGCCAACTAGTAGAGGACCAGGAGATTATTTTTTTTTTTGCCTTCCTTGCAGCACTGTCAAGCCACAGTGGATTAAGTAGGCATGTGTTTAGTACCTAATTGAGGTACTGGGGTGGAGTTGCTTATTCATTGCAACTTTTGGCCCTTTTCCAGTGCAGTTAAGTGAATAAAATGAAAGTAAAAGATTTGGGATTTTGGTGATGGGCTTTGGGCTCATGTGATTGGGTGAGATCTTGTGGCTCTCATGGGCCAGGGTCCTCACCCTGCTGCACCCTCTGTCCTTCTCAAGGGAGGGGAGCAGTCCTAGGACTCTGAGAGAGCTGAGTCTACCCCAGGTTGTGGGTTATATAGTAAGGAGTCCTGTAACCTCAACACTGGAACCAATTAAATCCCTGGTATAGGAGAGTATGGATGATGGGTTAAAGTTTAATAAAAGTTGCAGCCTGCTGCTTAATTCCATGTGTCTGTCCTCATTTTGCTGCTGCATCCACATCAGTAGGTAATATCCTTTTCCTGAAAACTGAAGCTACATCTGCACTACCAGTGCTACAGCTGCAGCTGTGCTGCTGTAGAATAGATTCTTCCTACATGAACTGAGGGCTTTTTTTTTTCATTGATGTAGTTAATTCACTGTTCTGAGAGGCAGTAGCTAGCTGGACTGAAGAATTCTTCTGTGGACCTAGTTGTGTCTATAGTGGGGGTTAGGTTGATCTAACAATAGTGATCACGACATGAAATTTTTCACAGCCTCGAGCAGTGTAGCTTGGTTGATCTAATTTTTAGGTCGATCGGGTCTTAGGAAAAAAATATACCAGTTGAGATACAAAAATATTGAATAGTCTTAAAAATATGCAGTCTTTAAAATAGTATCTCCTTTACTTAAACCAATTCTGATGTATCAGAGTTTATGGTTGGTGGAATGTCAGCAACATAGTGTGCTTGATTCATTTTACTGTAAATGGGAGTTGGCATTCTGTGAATTCAGGGAACCTGGAAATGAGAGGTGGCGAGGAAGATTTACAGTCCTAACTTGCTGTCTTGTTTGCCCTGGTTATTGGTGGCATTCAACACATAGCTTAATGAAATGCCAGTGAATGTTTATATCATGCAAAACTGCACCTATCCTACCTGTTTCCTTGGCTCTGTCATGCTAGAAATTATTTTGTGATGGTACATTGTAATGGATGATCACAGTAACACCTTATGGAAATTAACTCAAGCTTACTTTGTTTGGATCTGCTTCTGCCTAGCCACTGAAAGTTTGTTCACTGAGTAGTCTTCTGCCAATTTCACTCTAATGGAGCAGCATAGAGCTTAGATATGCAGTGACCAGAAAAGACCCCCAAAGGGCATGGGAAGAGGAAGAATGCAGACCAATTCCAGAAAAGGTTTGAGGAATGGGGTGGTGGTAAAGAAGAGACAGCCTCAGAAGTAACCAGATGTGAGGAGTAGAGCAAGGAGAGTGACAATAGAATTGAATTGCTTAATATTCAAGTAGAGACTTTGAGTTTCTTTTGTCTGTCAGATTAGCAGATGAACACACCTAAAAAATCTCTCCTAGGTTTTTTTTATTTTCTCAATTTCAAAGTTTATGGGAGGAAAAGGAAATGATATTAGATCAAATGTATTACCGATCTCCTAAAACCAAAAATGAAAATAAAGCATTGAATCATTCAAAAAATGAGTTTGAGTGCCATCATAATGTTATTTTAATTCTTCTGTTTTAAACAGTTTAACTGTTAATTCTCTCAGTATTGTGACCACCAGACCGCCACAGTATGCTTATCTTTTACAGAGATTTTAGAACAAGTGGCAGAACTGTCTATTGACCTGTGAAGGATCTCAATAGATTTCCCGCCAGAAAGTTCTGCTCCTTTAGAAAGGGAACAAATATTGAAGATATACATGCTCTATTTAACAGTCTTTACTAACTAATTGTATAGTCCCTGATGCATGAAAGCATTTAAGCAAGTGCTTGACTAAGCATAAGAGTAATCCCATTATGTCAATAGGACTACGCATGTGCTTCAGTGCTTTGGTGGATTGAGGTCATAGTATCACATGTAAAAGTGTAGTGAATTTAACCTGAGTTAGTTTTAGTGTCCTGTCTTTTTGTATTCATTTTTGAAGGGGCATAAAAAAAATTTAATATTTTTTTGCCCAAGTTCTAGTCATAAAAGAGGTCAGATAAAGATTTACACTCTAATAATCCCTTTATAACCCATGAATAGGATATGTGAAATGAAGTGCTCTGCAAAACAGTCATAATCTAGAAAATGTTTAGGAACATGTTGCATGTGATATAATTTAATAATAAAAGTAAATAGGTTGGTAATTTTTTGGCACAACAAGATACATAACATAGAATGTTGGACAAGGTGTTGTCCATGAATTGGAGGTTCCAAGAACACACACAGGTTTTTCTCTAGTTTTTTAACTACTAAGATAAAATAAGGCTAAGAGGTATGACTTCTGACAAAATGTGTCAATGAATGTGGGGAACAAATACACTTGCCCTAAACAAGTGGGAAAAAGAGTTCTGCCTCACTAAGCTTCATAGATTTTTTTTTTTCTTTGATGAATTCAATGATTTGCATAAATTGCATATATAGAGAAAATGACTGACTGCCAGCTACTTAGATGAGGAAGAAGTGATATGGCTAATTCGAATGCAAACCTAAAAGTGATGAGGATTAAAATCTTTGCATTGTATTGGTTCCCAGTATGACTTTATAATCTAGGTTTAAGATATGATAATATTTGTATTTCCTTAAACACAACTTTTCGAATTTTCCCCAAAATATTGGTGTAGTATGTTAATGACAGTAAAATTGGAGGAGAGAATATTTCAACTTTGTTTCCTTGCCACCTTCTTTGAGGTACAGTATTTAGACATTCAAGAGGTAAAGGTGAAGTGAATTTGTTCCAGTTCAGTAGTTGATAAAAATGTTTTTTTCAATCTGGAAAGAGATATCAGGCCCATTTGATGAAAGGTTAATCTCACATTAACTCAAAGATGCATATTATGAAAATTCACTGACAAAACTTTGTTAATACAGAGTTATGGTTGCCTGGTGCCGTGGCATGTTCTTCAGAACATCATTTGCAAAACTTAACCCTCTGAAAACCAGGAAATAGAGCTAAGGAACAGAACAATTGTTCTGTAATAAATGAGTACTATATGTATGTATATGATCCATTTCTGAGTAGCATCTGCTCGTTCTTTATTCCAAGGTCAGATTGTTAAATAGTAGTTCAGTATAGAATGTTAGTAGGTGGTTGAAAAAGACCTCCATCCATACACCTAAATCAAAATGTTTCAGCTTCACGGAATAAGGTATAGATCAGTTGTTAGCTACTGCTCTGTCAACCAAGGACCAGTGCAAGTGATGTGTTATTTGCATTAATATATCTTGAGGAATTTCTGGGTATGTAAGTAATGTTTGTTCTTCCAGAAGTGTTGAAGTGATCACCACTGATAACTTTGAGAAGGGAAACAGGGATATTTATAATTAGAATTTGTCAGTGGAATTGTTAGGACAGCGGTCTGGAGATTTAATTAGGAGGATGTGGAGGATTATGTTTAAGAAAATGGTGGAAAATGCCTTTATAAATGAAATATGTGTCAAAGAAGAAATTTAAACAATATTAGTAATTTAAATTATAGAAAGAAGGATGATAATAGTTCTGTGAGTTGGCATGTAGAGAAACTTTGGAAAAAAGAGAGACCTGCTAAACCTGCCAAAATAGATGGGTCATATATTGATTCTTTCTTCCTCATATGTATTATTCAATGAGAAGGAAAAAAATCCAATTCTGAATCTCATGGTTTGAATATTGATACTCCGGAGCCATCTGTTTCAAACAAAATATTAATACACAGTGGTCAAGAGGGGGAAAAAAAGAAAAAAAATTTAAAAAAGCGTGGAGTAGAAAAGGAAGACAGATTCCAGCAAGTATTTCCCATTTGGCTGTAGAATGTCCTTATTAAAAGCAAATAGGAATTTATAAATAATGTCAGAAGAATAAACAAGAATCTTACTCTATTTGTATAGAGTAAAATCTGAGATGACAAATTTGAATATTTGTTGATTTGGCTTTTTGTATCTAAAATAGATGTTGCCATTTCTGCAGTGGCAGAAAATACAGTAAACTTCGCAAAGGAATAATTTGTCACTAGAGAAAAGACAGAAAGGAAAATACTCTCTCAGGGAAAAAAGTATGAAAGATCTTAAGTGCTGGTTGTCAGATCCAGTGTAGATAACTAAAAGCAAGCTATTAAAATTCCTGAGCAGACCAGACAAATTAATCAACAGATAACTTTCCTCAATATGACATAATGGCTGTAAAAATGGAACCTATTGGACCCAAGGAAAAATGACTATCCTTAAAGCAGACTCTTTAGTGTAGATAATATTCTAACATTGGTGTAGTGAAAGAAGAATTAACCCCAGAAGAGGTCATGCTATTCATCTATTGGACTTTCTTTGACTGTGCATGTCTTCAGATCTTAGTGATAACGTGATAGTAGTTCAAGTGACAGTATTGGGTTATCATTAACATAGATAAAAAGTTAGCTTGTTTTATTCATTTTTTCATTTCCTAATTTATTTTTTTAGGAGTGGTAAATGTGATAAAAATTGTATGATTTGGATTCTGTGTCAGATTATTTTTAATACTAACATTATTATTTCTGTTACAGTAATTCTTGGAGGCCTCAGCTGAGATCAGGGCTCCTTTTTTCCTAAGCACTATTACATACAATAAGAGACAGCACTGACCCTGAGGAGCTTAGCCTCTAAGTAGATAAGACAGAAGGTGGGAGAAAGGAAGTATTGTTATCCTCATTTTAGAGATGGGGAACTGGAATCAGGTTTTCAATTGGAAGACTAATGTTTTCATTTTTTTTTATTTAATAAAGTGTGTAATACTGTTTAATACAGTTTTTAATATTATGCAGAACTGTTCTTTAAAAAGGGGATGGAGAGGTTACATATCACCTGAGCATCACAAATTTTTTCTTCTCTTCAAGAAGATGACTCCTGGAGACTTCTGGATTTCCCAATTGTAGTGAGAAGTCTGCGGGCACTTATTTTTTCTAAGGCAGTGGGAAATGTGCTTTTTTTAATGTAAAAATAATTATTAAATCTGAGTATTTGGTTTATTTTAGTCATAATGTATTGTGAAGCTAGAAGTACAGTAGGGAAGTTAGTTACTGAAAGTATTTGAAATATTTATCCTGTTTATCTTCACTTGAGCTGCCTTAGACTGCTCTATTAGGTATTGTTTAATTAGTTATTTATTAGCCTCAGTGAGCTTTTATCTGTTACCTGGACTCTGGACCTTATAAAATTGGCCCTTCCTCCCAACCACCCTTTCTTTTACAGCTTGTATGTTACAGTGTATCTAATTTCCTTTAGTCTTCATTGTTTTTGAATGGTCTCTGGAGTACATCCACAGCTTGGATGGGTCATTCAGTCCATTGTTCAGAGCTTCAGTTGGTAGCAAAGTTCCTTCAGAGGTAAGAAGCAGGATTGAAGACAAAGTGGAGGTGGTTCTAGAGCCTTTTATAACTTTTTCTGTGTGGAGGGCATTCGATTGTTTTTACTATGGAAAATCACAGCAACAAGATGGAGTTTGGAGTTACACGGGCAAATCTCGTGTCCATGCATTTCGCCTAGTGTTGGCAGGAAATTCTATTAAGTGTAGATGGGCGTTTCCCATGGTCCATTGTCAGTTAAATATTCTTTTGGTGTTCCACTCAATTTGAACAGTCTCTCCATGATGTGCTGGCTAATTACTTCGTGAGCGTTACCCTAGGAGCAAACATTTGAAATCCAGGTATAGAGCCAATACTTATAACTTTAAAAATGATACATGCATAAAGATAGCATAATCATAACCTTTTCATGGACACCTCACTTGACAACCTTTGTACAGTATTTGCTGCAAATATATAACAGTAGTTGCAACAATGATCCATATCATCATATTCTAATCAGATAACGTCACAGGGTGTCAACAAGCATCTGGACCATGGTGATCCAGTGGACATAGGGTACTTACATTTTCAGAAAGCCTTTGACAAGGTCCCTCACCAAAGGCTGTTATGCAAAATAAGCTGTCATGGGATAAGAGGGAAGATTTCTCTCATGGATCAGTAACTGGTTAAAAGATAGGAAACAAAGTAGGAATAAGTGGTCAGTTTTCAGAATGGAGAGAGGTAAATAGTGGTGTCCTCCGGGAGTCTGTACTGGGACCAGTACTGTCCAACATATTCATAAATGATCTGGAAAAAGGGGTAAACAGTGAGGTGGCAAAATTTGCAGATGATAGAAAACTATTCATGATAGTGAAGTCCAAAGCAAACTGCAAAAAGTTAAAGGGGATCTCACAAAACTGAGTGATTGGGCAACAAAATGGCAGATTAATTCAATGTTGATAAATGCAAAGTAATGCACATTAGGAAACATAATCCCAACTATACATATAAAACAATAGGGGTCTAAAATAGCTACTAACACTCAAGAAAGAGATCTTGGAGTCGTGGATAGTTCTCTGAAAACATCCACTCAATGTGCAGTGGCAGTCAAAAAAGCTAACAATGTTGGGAGTCATTAAGAAAAGGATAGATAATAAGACAGAAAATATCATGTTGCCTCTATATAAATCCATGGCACACGCACATCTTGAATACTGTTTGCAGATGTTGTTACTTCATTTCAAAAAAGATATATTCGAATTGGAAAAGGTTCAAAAGGGCAACCATAATGATTAGGGGTATGGAACAGCTTCCCTATGAGGAGAGATTAAAAAGACTGGGACTTTTCAGCTTGGAAAAGAGACGACTAAGAAGAGATATGATAGAGGTCTATAAAATCATGACTGGTGTGAAGAAACTAAATAAGGAAGTGTTGTTATTTACTCCTCCTCATAACATAAGAACTAGGGGCCAGCAAATGAAATTAATAGGTAGTAGGTTTAATACAAACAAAAGGAAATATTTCTTCACACAACGCACAGTCAACCTGTGGAACTCCTTGCCAGAAGATGTTGTGAAGGCCAAAACTATAACAAGGTTCAAAAAGAATGCATGGAGACTAGGTCCATTAAGGGCTATTAGCTAGGATGGGCAGGGATGGTGTCTTTAGCCTGTTTGCCGGAAGCTGGGAATGGGGACAGGGGATGGATCAGTTGATGATTTCCTGCTCTGTTCGTGCCCTCTGAAGCACCTTGCATTGGCCACTGTTGGAAGACAGGATACTGGGATAGATGGACCTTTGGTTTGACCCAGTATGGCCGTTTTTATGTTCTCCCTCGGCAGGCCAAGCAGAAATCTGCCAGAACACGTGACCCTACATGTCCCGCCCGCATTGTCTATGAGGTTAATAAGTTACAGATTGTTATAATAGGCCATAGATAGAGTATCTTTATTAAAACCGTGATTTTTAGTGTCTAGCAAGGTTATGAATTTAAAAGTATTGTGCAGGTTTCTTTGAGGATGGGGATTGGTAGGTCAGATCTAAAGCGATCGCTCTTGAAAGTTTGTCTCTCAAGTTGGTCCAATAAAAGGTATTACCTTGTCCACCTTATCTCTCTCACTTAAAATATGGGATTCTGCCGTAGCTAAACTTCAGAATGGTCTTCAGGGGTAGTCCTAAGTAAAACACATTGCAGTAATAGAATATGGATGTGAAGCAACCTATTGTGACAACTGTATCAGAAAAGAAAGGGAGCAACCCAACCTCTGGTCAGCCAAAGCCAAAGAAATACTTAAGAATCTAGGCACATTCAGAAGTTTAATAACACTGGTGTTGCAAAACACTTTCACAAACATTTGTCATAAACCCTCAATAAAAGGAGACTGCACAGCTCTGGCTAGCTCCCCTGGTTCCTTCTACCGGTTAGCATCACATGAGGATTAAATTTAAGATTCACACCTAGGTGAAAGCTAATTATATTGGATAACACACTGATAAAGAGGAGACTATTAATTCTAGGTTTTCTTGAAGAGTCATAGAGCTGATTATCAATTTGTTGACATTTTTGGCTGTGGCCAAAATCACCTCAGCATTTCCCTGTAAAGGTGTGGGAAGTTCCTGCATGCCCTCTTGTGACCAGTTGTGGCACTGCAGGGAAGCCCCACCTTATTTTCCCCAATTAGGCATCGCCAAAATCATGTTAGCAGAGCTGGGAAAGGAGAACCCAACACATAACAACACAATAGCATGTCTTCTTTAATAAGGTTACAGGACAGGAGCAATTACAACAAACAGTATGTAATGTTCTCAGCTCAGGACCCTGGTTCAAAGCTTCCAAACTTAGTCATCAAACAAAGTGTCTGAGTCTGGTTAGACTAGTCTCCTGGATGCTGGGAGAGAGAATCCTCTCCCGTGTCCATATTCCTGTTTAAATAGCCCATCCTAAGGTTGGGCGGGCCTCGTTGATTACATACTAGGCTGTCCTGGCTATAGGCTCCAGCTTGTCCCTTAAAGTGATATAAAAATTTTATTAAGATGATGTTTAAATAAATTTAAAAAAACGGTACAGAGTTTAAGCATAGAAGTTTCTGGTTATCAGGTAATGTACAGATTATCAAGGGGTGCAAGTTTGGTTTAAGATCGGATGGCGTAAGTACACTCCTTCACACTCCTAGGGAAGCTAACATGCACATTAAACAGAAGAGGTGATAAAATCTGATGATTCTCAGGGCACCCAGGACTGTGAGTCACCTTGTTTCCCTCACACTTGAGAGAAGGAGTATCTTGCTTGAGCTTACTTGGCTGTTAGCTCCCTGACACCACCAGCTTATTAGCCACCCAAGCACTCTCCTTTGGACTCTGTCACCACTTACTTTGCCTTGCAGGTTAACAGTAGGTGCACCCTTGGTGAAATATTCTGCTGTCATGCCCAGCCTTCTATCCACTCTACACTGACAGTAATACCCTGTCCCCAAAAGAACAATATGCACACCAGTTTGTGTTGTTCAACCCAGAATCAGCACCTTGCTTCATATCAAAGCTCTTAGGTATATTTATAGTGAAAACCGGGATACATTTGTTAACAGAAATTCAAGATTAAAGTGATAGTGAGTGAGGGTATTAGAAACAAATGGTTAGAGATAAAACAAAATTGTAAAATGCTGTCTAGAGATTAAACTTAACGTCCTGGCTAAAGTAATTTTATCTAACCCAATGTTGTCTTCAGCTTTTCAACCAAACCTGGCTGAGATCTCATTTTCATAAATATAAGCACACTGCCTGTTTACTTCCTAGGTATAGGTTGCAGAGTTTTCTTGTTTGCCTCACAGATATACCCCCAAATCTTATTGTCTTTGTAAACAGGCAGGATAACCACTGGTGGTTTATTTTTCCTGTGTGCTACTTCCCTGTTGTTCATAGATTGATAGATTCTAGGACTGGAAGGGACCTCGAGAGGTCATCGAGTCCAGTCCCCTGCCCTCATGGCAGGACCAAATACTGTCTAGACCATCCGGGATAGACATTTATCTAACCTACTCTTAAATATCTCCAGAGATGGAGATTCTAGAACCTCCCTAGGCAGTTTATTCCAATGTTTAACCACCCTTACAGTTAGGAACTTTTTCCTAATGTCCAACCTAAACCTCCCTTGCTGCAGTTTAAGCCCATTGCTTCTTGTTCTATCCTTAGAGGTTAAGGTGAACAAGTTTTCTTCTTCCTCCTCCTTATGACACCCTTTTAGATAGCTGGAAACTGCTATCATGTCCCCTCTCAGTCTTCTCTTTTCCAAACTAAACAGACCCAATTCTTTCAGCCTTCCTTTATAGGTCATGTTCTCAAGACCTTTAATCATTCTTGTTTCTCTTCTCTGGACCCTCTCCAATTTCTCCACATCTTTCTTGAAATGCGGTGCCCAGAACTGGACACAATACTCCAGCTGAGGCCTAACCAGCGCAGAGTAGAGCGGAAGAATGACTTCTCGTGTCTTGTTTACAACATACCTGTTAATGCATCCCAGAATCACGTTTGCATTTTTTGCAACAGCATCACACTGTTGACTCGTACTTCGCTTGTGGTCCACTATAACCCCTAGATCCCTTTTTGCCGTACTCCCTCCTAGACAGTCTCTTCCCATTCTGTATGTGTGAAACTGATTGTTCCTTCCTAAGTGGAGCACTTTTCATTTGTCTTTGTTAAACTTCATCCTGTTTACCTCAGACCATTTCTCCAGTTGGTCCAGATCATTTTGAATTATGACCCTATCCTCCAAAGCAGTTGCAATCCCTCCCAGTTTGGTATCATCTGCAAACTTAATAAGCGTACTTTCTATGCCAATATCTAAGTCGTTGGTGAAGATATTGAACAGAGCTGGTCCCAAAACAGACCCCCGCAGAACCCCACTTGTTATACCTTTCCAGCAGGATTGGGAACCATTAATAACTACCCTCTGAGTACGGTTATCCAGCCAGTTATGCACCCATCTTATAGTAGCCCCATCTAAATTGTATTTGCCTAGTTTATTGTTAAGAATATCATGCAAGACTGTATCAAATGCCTTACTAAAGTCTAGGTATACCACATCCACCACTTCTCCCTTATCCACAAAACTTGTTATCCTATCAAAGAAAGCTATCAGATTTGTTTGACATGATTTGTTCTTTACAAATCCATGCTGGCTATTTCCTATCACCTTTCCACCTTCCGAGTGTTTGCAGATGATTTCCCTAATTACTTGCTCCATTATCTTCCCTGGCACAGAAGTTAAACTAACTGGTCTGTAGTTTCCTGGGTTGTTTTTATTTCCCTTTTTATAGATGGGCACTATATTTGCCCTTTTCCAGTCTTTGGGAATCTCTCCCATTTTCCATGATTTTCCAAAGATAATAGCTAGAGGCTCAGATACCTCCTCTATTAGCTCCTTGAGTATTCTAGGATGCATTTCATCAGGCCCTGGTGACTTGCAGGCATCTAACTTTTCTAAGTGATTTTTAACTTGTTCTTTTTTTATTTTATTTTCTAAACCTACCCCCTTCCCATTAGCATTCATTATGTTAGGCATTCCTTCAGACTTCTCGGTGAAGACCGAAACAAAGAAGTCATTAAGCATCTCTGCCATTTCCAAGTTTCCTGTTACTGTTTCTCTCTCCTCACTGAGCAGTGGGCCTACCCTGTCCTTGGTCTTCCTCTTGGTTCTAATGTATTGATAAAAAGTCTTCTTGTTTCCCTTTATTCCTGTAGCTAGTTTGAGCTCATTTTGTGCCTTTGCCTTTCTAATCTTGCCGCTGCATTCCTGTGTAGTGTGCCTATATTCATCCTTTGTAATCTGACCTAGTTTCCATTTTTTATGTGTCTCCTTTTTATTTTGTAGGTCATGCAAGATCTTGTGGTTAAGCCAAACTGGTCTTTTGTCACATTTTCTCTCCTTCCTACCCAGTGGAATAGCTTGCTTTTGGGACCTTAATAATGTCTCTTTGAAAAACTGCCAACTCTCCTCAATTGTTTTTCCCCTAAATTTTGATTCCCATGAGAGCTTACCTATCAGCTCTCTGAGCTTACCAAAATCCGCCTTCCTGAAATCCATTGTCTCTATTTTGCTGTACTCCCTTCTACCCTTCCTTAGAATTGTGAACTCTTATGATTTCATGATCACTTTCACTCAAGCTGCCTTCTTTCAAATTCTCAATGAGTTCCTCCCTATTTGTTAAAATCAAGTCTAGAACAGCTTCCCCCCAGTAGCTTTTTCAACCTTCTGAAATAAAAAGTTGTCTGCAATGCAGTCCAAGAACTTATTGGATGGTCTGTGCCCCACTGCGTTATTTTCCCAACATATATCTGGATAGTTGAAGTCCCCCATCACCACCAAATTTTGGGCTTTGGATGATTTTGTTAGTTGTTTAAAAAAAGCCTCATCCACCTCTTCCACCTGGTTAGGTGGCCTGTAGTAGACTCCTAACATGATCTCACCCTTGTTTTTTTACCCCTTTTAGCCTAACCCAGAGACTCTCAACACTTCCGTCTCCTATGTCCATCTCCACCTCAGTCCAAGTGTGTACATTTTTAATATATAAGGCAACACCTCCTCCCTTTTCCACCTGTCTGTCCTTTCTGAGCAAGCTGTACCCATCCACACCAACATTACAGTCATGTGTATTACAGTGTATTTCAGGAGAGGTGGAAGGCTTTGTTCTGTCTGTTCTGTGTGGCTTGTGCCAGAGACAGATCAAGGAAGCAAGCAGTCCAACTCCTATGGAGTTAGTAAGTATTTAGAAAGGAAATGCATTAGATTATCTTTTGTTTTAGCTTATGAATTTCTCTGTGCTGCGGGGAATGTGTATCCCTGTTTTTCCTTTTTATAACTTTAAGGTTTTGCCTAAAGGGAAACCCTCTGTGTTTTGAATCTGATTGCCTGTAAGATTATCATCCGTTCTAATCTTACAGAGGTACTCTTTTCACCTTTTTTCTTTCTAATAAAGTTCTGGGTTTTTTTTTCAGAATCTGATTGGGTTTTTTAGTATCCTAAAACCCCAAGGCTGGTCTATGCTCACCTTGTTTATTCTCAAGCCTCACCAAGAAAGCGGGTGTAGGGCTTGGGGAGATATTTTGGTGAAATAGGACTCCAAGTGGTACTTTCCCTGATTCTTTGTTTGAATCACTTGGTGGTGGCAGTGTTTACCTAATCCAAGGTACAAGGGAGAATTTGTGCCTTGGGGAGGTTTTAACTTAAGCTGGTAGAAATAAGTTTAGAGGGTCTTTCATGTGGGTCCCCACATCTGTACCTTAAAGTTCAGAGTGTGGAGGGAACCCTGACAAGAACTATACAGCTTGACAAAATTTTTGTTGCATCTTTACTTTAGCTGTAAATCAATGCAAAGAAAAAATAATTGTTAGAGTACATGATAGAAGTGAAAAATAAACAAGTTAAAAATGACGTGCTACAAGGCCTTCATGCTGACAAAAATAGAAATGGAAGAACAAATGCATTTCTTATTTCTCATACATTAAAGAGACTGTAATCTTACAGTAACTCCTCACTTAACGTTGTAGTTATGTTCCTGAAAAATGTGACTTTAAGTGAAATGTTGTTAAGTGATCCAATTTCCCTATAAGAATGAATGTAAATTGGGAGGTTAGGTTCCAGGGAAAATTTTTTTTTGCCATACAGTACAGTACAGTAGTTGAGAGGTGCTCCCACCTTACCCCACAGAGGCACAGCTCACTGGCACTGGAGACAATGAGGCAGGCAAGGAGGCTGAAGGTGCTGTAGGCTAGGAGAAGCACTTTGTACAGTGGTAGCAGCAGCTTCTCCTACTCTGCAAGCACCAGGGGTGGGGGGCTCAACCCTCGGCCTGTCCACTCCAACCCTTCTTCCAAACTCCCACCCTTAACTTGCCTCTTCTTCCCCCCCCGCCTCATCCTTGCTCCTCCCCCCCCTTGCCCGCGGCAATCAGCTGGCTTGCAGCATTCGGGAGGGAAGGGGGAGGAGCAAGGACATAGCGTGCAGGCTCCCCCTGCCTCCCGAACACTGCAAGCCAGCAGATTGCTGCAGGCAGGAGGCAGAGGGGAGGTGTGCTGCGTCCTTGCTCCTCTCCTCTCCCTCCTGCCCGCAGCAATCAGCTGGCTTATGACATTCAGGGAGCAAGAGGGAGGGAGGAAGAGCAAGGACTCGTCGTGAATTCCCCCCTCTCTCCCCTGCCTCAGCTGGTTTGCGGCGTTCGGGAGGCAGAGGAGGGAGGGGGAGCCCGCACACTGAGTCCTTGTTCCTCCTTCCTGAACACTGCAAACCAGCTGATGGCTGCAGGCAGGAGGTGGGGGGAGGAAGGGGAAGACGCTGTTCTGTAGGGTCTGCCAGCGGGCAGGAGGCGCTGTGTGTGTGTGGGGGGGAGGGCGCTAGGGAAGCTGATTAGGGGGCTGCCAGCTGTGGACAAAGCAGGCACCCAAACGACGTTATAGACTTTAAATGGAGCATGTTCTGTAATTGAACAGGGATGTAAGATTGAAAAAGCATTAAGCGAGAGGACGTTAAGTGGGGAGTTAATGTATTTTTACTGTTGTTTTTTCTCCTATTGCACGTTGGCAGATTTATTTGAAATTATAGAAGTTTCCTTCAAAAACAATAAACTTTAATCATGACTACTGTATGCAAGTTTATGGCAAGAGTGTGCTTACTTTTATTATAAATTAGGGTACACCTCTACCCCAATATAACGTGACCCGATACAACACGAATTCGGATATTACATGATAAAGCAGTGCTCTAGGGGGCGGGGCTGCTTTACTGTGTTATATCCAGCAGTGGTGCTCAGGCGGAGATTTAAAGGGCCCGGGGTTCTGGCTGCTGCGGGGAGCCCCGGGCCCTTTAAATACCTCCAGAGTCCTGCCCCAACTACCCCGGGGCTCCAGCAGCAGGGCTTGGGCAGCAATTTAAAGGGCCCGGGGCTCCCCACAGCGTCTGGAGCCTGGGGCTCTTTAAATCACCGCTGGAGCCCTACTGCTGCTACGCTGGGGCTCCGGCAGCGGGGCTTGGGTGTCGCTTTAAAGGGCTTGGAGCTCTGGCTGCTGCTGGTAGTCCTGGTCCCTTTAAATCACCATCAGAGCCCTGCCACCGCTACCCCACCGCTATCCCAATATAACGCTTTTTCATCTCTAATGCTGTAAGATTTTTTTGGCTCCCGATGACTGTGTTATTTTAAATATAAATGGTACATTGAAGCTGGGGTGCGTTATTGAAAAGACTGTGAAATGAAAAAGGGCAAAACTTTCCCTTGGAGTGGTTGGTTTCTGATCCTGTAATAACTTGCAGTTGTTATGTAACATGCCAGATCAAATGTCCCAGAGCTAGGTTAATTCTTTCAGATTACATTATAGTTAAACCAGGCCTTCTCTTGAATTTGTATTTATGCTCAGGGTAGATGCATGGAGGAATATTGATAATGGTACACTGAAATCTAATCTATTCTAGGTGCAGAAGACATTGTCACACTACATTTTTCTGTATTGACACTTCAAATAATAATGGTAATATTGTGCAAAATCAGTTGTACAGAAATCACATTGGGTAAATGTTTTAATAATAACAACACATACTGGTCATTAGTAGCTGAAGATATTTTTTATTCTATTAATTTTTCAGAAGAAATAAATAACTCAACATTAATTCTATTAAACAAATGTATAATGGATTGAAGTAAACTCTATCTAATACAGATTATATTTAGTAATCTAGTGGAGTAGTATTTTGGAAAAAAATATCCCAATAGAGGATAAATATAGAACCTTTAGGACACTTACAATGATTTTTTTCCATATTTTTTATTTTAAAATAATTGTGATTAAATGTAGTGCTTGTAAAAGGGACTGGACAGCACAGTAGTTTCTTTATCCACAGAACATGTATAGCACATACAGTGGTGAGTGAAATCTTTCCCCACATTAACAAGGTACATCAGGGAAGTGAGTCTCAGGCTAAATGGGAGAGGATTAGGGAAAGGGCTCTATTACTGAATAGGATAAAGTAAAATATAATCTATGTATCATAATTATGAAAAAACATAACATTGTACACACTAGCAATTAAATAATACTATTATTTCAATAGTGTCAAGCAGTGGGCACTTGACCAATTTCTAAATATGTAGACTATTTAATTACAGGCTACTAATTATGGTATTTGTACAGGGAAAAGAGCCAGGAAGATATTCTGAACTGTTGATATTAAAGGCCTGGTCTACACTAGGTGTTTATACCAATTTTAGCAGAGTTAAACCGATTTAACGCTGCACCCATCCACACAACGAGGCCCTTTATATCGATATAAAGGGCTCTTTAAACCGGTTTCTGTACTCCTCCCCGAGAGAGGAGTAGCGCTGAAATCGGTGTTACCATATCAGATTAGGGTTAGTGTGGCCGCAAATCGACGGTATTGGCCTCCGGGTGGTATCCCACAGTGCACCACTGTGACCGCTCTGGACAGCAAACTGAACTCGGATGCACTGGCCAGGTAGACAGGAAAAGCCCCACGAACTTTTGAATTTCATTTCCTGTATCGCTGGTGTGGAGAGCTCACCAGCACAGGTGACTACGCAGAGCTCATCAGCACAGGTAACAATGCAGTCTCCTGAGAATCGAAAAAGAGCTCCAGCATGGACCGCACGGGAGGTACTGGATCTGATCGCTATATGGGGAGAGGATTCTGTGCTAACAGAACTCTGTTCCAAAAGACGAAATGAAAAAACATTTAAACGAATTTCCAAGGCTATGATGGAGAAAGACCACATCAGGGACTCAGTGCAGTGCAGAGTGAAAGTTAAGGAGCTCAGACAAGCCTACCAGAAAACCAAAGAAGCAAATGGAAGGTCCGAGGCAGGGCCGAAAACATGCCACTTCTGCGCGGAGCTGCATGCAATTTTAAGGGGGTCCACCACCACTACCCCACCCATGTCCGTGGATTCCGAGATGGGGGTGGTAATCTCAGTCATGGCTGAGGATTCTGCGGACGGGGAAGATGAGGAGGAGGAGGAAGAGGAGGACGAGCTTGCAGAGAGCACACAGCACTCCGTTCTCCCGAACAGCCAGGAGCTTTTTCTCACCCAGATGGAATTACTCTCCCAGCCCTCCCAAGCCACTAGCCCAGACAATGAAGCGATGGAAGCGACCTCTGGTGAGTGTACCTTTGTAAATATAAAACATGGTTTAAAAGCAAGCGTTTTTTAATGATTGATTTGCCCTGAGGACTTGGGATGCATTCGCGGCCAGTACAGTTATTGGAAAAGTTTGTTAACATGTCTGGGGATGGAGCGGAAATCCTCCAGGGACAGCTCCATGAAGCTCTCCTGGAGGTACTCCAAAAGCCTTTGCAGAAGGTTTCTGGGCAAGGCAGCCTTATTCCATCCACCATGGTAGGACACTTGACCATACCATGCATGTAGCAAGTAATCTGGTATCATTGCATGACAAAGCCTAGTGCGTATGGTCCCGGTGATTGCTGGCATTCAAGCAACATCTGTTCTTTATCTCGCTGTTGTTATCCTCAGGAGAGTGATGTCATTCATGGTAACCTGGTTGAAATTCAGGAATTTAATTAAGAGGACAGAGATGGCCATTCCTACTGGGCTGTTTGCCTGTTGCTTAAAAGAAATCCTTCCCTGCAGGTAGCCGAGTGGAGGGGGGTAATGGCACTGAGCTTTTTCGCGTTTGGCTAGCAGGGATCTTCCCTGCTACCAGCCACACGGTGGCGGGGGGGAGGGGGTGTGATTAGCAGTGATCTTCCATGATACCAGCCACGCGGTGGGGGGAGGAGTAAAGCAGTCATCCCAGAGAATTAGATGGGGGGCTGGTTTCTGCTGCTGCATGTTAACAGGAAAGAAGCATCACTGAACGGGATTTGCTTGGTATTTGGGAAAGGAGGGCACTATGTATATGAAGGCTGCAGAAGCCGAAAGACAGTGGCTTACCATGGCCGCATGCAAGCTGAATTCTGCTGCCCGGACCTGCGTCTGTGAGATCTCTAACACCAGAGCCGCAGGCACTCAATATTAAGAAGCAAAATGCGACCTTGTAGTGAAATCACATGGGCTATGTAAGGTGAATAGTGTTGTTCACTGTGAAAGAGTATAACCATTGTTTTGTAAAATGTATCTTTTTAAATACTTCTCTCCCTTTTTTACCTCCCTCATACAGCTGCAAATTTTTCAAGCCTCCCTACTCCATCCCGAAGGCTATCTCAGATAAGGCGGAGGAAAAAAAAGACACGAGACAAAATGTTCTCGGAAATCATAGAAGTAACCCGCAATGAAAGAGCTCATCTGAATGAGTGGAAGGACATGGTATCAAATTACAGGAAAGATGCCAGTGAACGTGAGGACAGGAGGGACCAACGTGAGGAGAGGAGAGACGCTCGAGATGAGAGGTGGCGGCAGGAAGATCAACAGTGGCGGGATGTAATGCTGGGGCTGCTGCGTGATCAAACTGACATCCTCCGACGTCCAGTGGAGCTTCAGGAACAGCAGCAGGGTCACAGAGTGCTGCTGCAGCCCCTGTGTAACCAGCCTCACCACTCACCATGTTCCATATCTTCCTCACCCAGACGTGTAAGAACGCGTGGGGGAAGGCTTCATGCACCTGCCCACTCCACCCCTTTGGACAGCCCAACCAAAAGGCTGTTATTACTTTGAAATATTTTTAGTAGCCTTTTCCTTCCCTCCTATCCTCCTCCCAAACCACACCCGGGATACCTTGTCAGTTCTCTCCTTCTTTTTATAGTGACTTTTTAATAAAGAATACATGATTTTTAAACGATAGTGACTTTATTTCCTTAAGCAAGCTGTAATCGAAGGGGGAGGGTGGGTTGCTTACAGGGAATGAGTCAATTAAGGGGGTGGGGTTCATCAAGGGGAAACAAACACAACAGTCACACCATACCCTGGCCCGTGATGAAACTCATTTTCAGAGCTTCTCCGATGCGCACCGCTTCGTGGTGTGCTCTTCTAATCGCCCTGGTGTCCAGCTGCATGTAATCAGCGGCCAGGTGATTTGCCTCAGCCTCCCACCCAGCCATAAAGATCTCCCCCTTACTCTCTCAGAGATTGTGGAGCGCACAGCAAGCAGCAATAACAATGGGGACATTGGTTTGGTTGAGGTCTGAGCGAGTCAGTAATGTGCACCAGCGCGCCTTTAAATGGCGAAATGCACATTCTACCACCATTCTGCACTTGCTCAGCCTATAGTTGAACAGCTCCTGACTACTGTCCAGGCTGCCTGTGTATGGCTTCATGAGCCATGGCTGGGTCACCCAGGATGACTACAGGCATTTCAACATCCCCAACTGTTATTTTCTGGTCTGTGAAGTAATTCCCTTGCTGTAGCCGTTTAAACAGAGTAGTGTTCCTGAAGACGCGAGCGTCATGAACCCTTCCTGGCCATCCCACGTGGATGTTGGTGAAACGTCCCTTGTGATCCACCAGTTCTTGCAGCACCATTGAAAAGTACCCCTTGTGGTTTACGTACTGGGTGCCCTGGTGCTCCGGTGCCAAGATAGGGATATGGGTTCCTTCTATTGCCCCCCTCACATTTAGGGAATCCCATTGCAGCAAAGCCATCCACTGTGACCTGCACGTTTCCCAGAGTCACAGTCTTTCGTAGCAGCAGCTTAGTGATTGCTTTGGCTACTTGCATCACAGCAGCCCCCACAGTAGATTTTCCCACTCCAAATTGATTCCCGACTGACCAGTAGCTGTCTAGCGTTGCAAGCTTCCAGAGGGCTATTGCCACTCACTTCTCAACTGGGAGGGCTGCTCTCATCTTGGTATTATGGTGTTTCAGGGCAGGGGACAGCAAATCACAAAGTTCCATGAAAGTCCCCTTATGCATGCGAAAGTTTCGCAGCCTCTGCGAATCGTCCCAAACCTGTAAAACTATGCGGTCCCACCAGTCTGTGCTTGTTTCCCGGGCCCAAAATCGGCGTTCAGTGACTAGAACCTGCCCCATTACCAGCAGGATCTCCAAAGTGCAGGGGCCTGCGGTTTGAGAGAATTCTGTATCCATGTCCTCATCACTCTCGTTGCCGCTCTGCCTTAGCCGCCTCCTCTCCGCCTGGCTTTGCGGGTCCTGGTTCAGCATAGACTGCACAAGAATGCACGAGGCGTTTACAACGTCCACGACTGAGGTCTTGATCTGAGCAGGGTCCATGCTTGCTGTGCTATGACGTTTGCACAGTTCACCCAGGAAAAAAGGCGCGAAACGGTTGTCTGCTGCTTTCACGGAGGGAGGGGTGAGGCTGTACCCAGAACCACCCATGACAATGTTTTTTGCCCCATCAGGCACTGGGATCTCAACCCAGAATTCCAAGGGGCGGAGGAGACTGCGGGAACTATGGAATAGCTACGGAATAGCTACCCACAGTGCAACGCTCCGGAAATCGACGCTAGCCTCGGTACATGTACGCACACCGCCGAATTAATGTGTTTAGTGTGGCCGCGTGCACTCGACTTTATACAATCTGTTTTACAAAACCGGTTTATGTAAAATCAAAATAATCCCGTAGTGTAGACATACCCTCAGTCAGGATTAAGGTCTCCAGGAAAACAGACACATTGTTCTTTAAGTAACATATAATAGTCCTGATCCTCTGTTTCTAAATAAGAGTCCATATTCTGGGCTCTTACTCTTTCACACAAACATTTGTGAGTTGGTGGGTGGGAGCCTGGAAGGGAAGTCTCTCTCCTCACCAGAATATAAGTGGCTTTTTCGTACATAATGTGTAGCTGGATAAAGAAGAGATGCTGAAATATTTTTAACCTAAGAAACATTTATTCACTATGTCAGTTCTTTCCTCTTAAGAATCCTGCTGCTTTTGTATGTTTATTCTTTCTTCTCTTTTACTGTTGTTAATATTTTATTTCATTCTTGGAGATCAAAGATTGACAGTCATTGTATCCCTGGGACTTTGTTCTCTGCGTAAAATGGATCTTTTTTTTCATTTATTTCAAATCAAAGATTGTTAAACAAAATTTAATAAAAGTAATAGAATTCAAGCCCTTAACTTCAGTGGGAAATCCCAGAATGCATAAATTGGCACACTCATTGAGCATATATGCTTCATTAAACATTTGTATCATACTTTCCTCTTCTGTCCTGACGCAGAGAAAATAAAGGACAATTGTCATTATTGTTCCATCCACCAGGCAGCAAGAATGCAAAAGATTTGTGAATCCAGCCTTTATATATAGACCCCATCTGTCCCATGTCCCTTCCTTCCAGTTTGTTTACCTCCTTGTATCTAGAAGCATATGTCTGTTTTCTTTCTTTCTTTCCTTCCTTCTTCCGTTAGTTCTCATTCCTGTTTTGTTTTATAGGGATAAGAAAGAAAAGAAAAAAAGGGGGTGGGGAAGAGACTCACAAAAGGAGGACAAGGAAATGAATAACCAAGTATTCCCATGATCCTGGGGAAGAAAAGACAGGTGGAGGGAGTGTGTTGAAGACAGAACAAAGTTACACCCATCTAGGTATTTGTTTGTTTATTTTTATGGTCCCATTGGCCTAATATCAGAAGTCAATACTGGAGTCTTCCACCTTTCTCCAGGGTTCTTGGGGGAATGGGGCAATGCCTGAAGGATTTCTCATTGTCACCAATCTTGCCTTTCTCCTGGGTATTTGAGTGACAAGCTATCTCCTAACTGCAGTGAAAGAAGAAATCCTGAGAAGACTAGCTGAGCTCAAATCTGGTGACCTCAAACGCCTTGGCAAAATTGAATGGCTCATCTTGACTGTATCTGCTAAGTTCACTTGGTTCAGCTGTTGAAACCCAATGCCCTGTTTAGGTGTGTCTTCACTGAGTATTATAATGGAAGCTTGAAGGTACAACTTTCTCCTTTTCCCCCAGTTACTGAAAGAGCTGAGAAAAGTAGGCTGAGACAGAGGTGGCGATATTGCTTGCTTTTGGGTGGGCTCACCACTCATGTTTTTCTGGCTTGATGAGCATAGTGATTAATCTCCCTATATGTATCCCAAAATGTGAGATTATCTGCCCTATGGCTTTGTTTTCTTCAGTTACCTACAGCACCTCAGGTAACTGTATTGAAGTTTATGGAATAGAGTTCCATAGAATAGGGTTTCTTACTGAGATTGCTAAGTGCCTAGTGAATGGCAGAAAATTTTCCACATTTTATGTTACACATCTTGGACAATAAAAAGACATTTATTAGATAGTATAATTCAAGAAGCATTCCTTTTCTGAGTCCTTCAGAATGTTTTTGACTTCCCTGTAACAATTTCCAAGGATCTACACCTTTGTTGTCTTCTTCATCTTTAGATCTTGGGATATTGCTTTCCACCTCTACATTGACTTTTCTGCTTTCAGTTATTTCAGAGGCCTTTACTTTACTGTAATACACTCCCCAGTAACTCCCTCTATTACTTCACAATAGAAGCTTAATAGGAGCTGTCTTTCAAAGTAGCTTTTTTAGTTGCAATCACATCTGCTAGGCCAGGTGGTGAATGGAATTCTCTTATTTTTACTCCTCATCTTCAGTTTTCCACTTGATTTAGGTGTTTTTTTGCTGTCTGCTGGACTTCATCCTGAAATTGAACGTGGAGTTACACGTCAGCCAACTCATTGTCCTTCCCATTCTTTGCTCTTACCCAAGACCGAAAACTTCATTTGTTGGATGTGAAGTCTATTATGTAATTACATTTATCTAATTCGCAGGAATTTAGAAACCTTAAGTCTTTGTGTGTGTTTTGTGAGCAGTCAAACAGAAAAGACTATGACAAAAGCCAGTAGAAGTACACAAATATAAGTTGTAATTCCCAGAGGGTTTGTGGATGGTATCAAAGGAGCAGTGGAGGAAGAAAAAAAAAAAAAGAAGAAGAAGATTAAGTAAAACTAAAATATGGATACACAAGAGAAGTCCTGTGATGGTGTGTCACCACATTGTTGTAATCAGAGAATCCCACCGAGTTCAGTGTAGACCACTGCAACATGCTGCTAAAACCTCTGATTACAAAATACTATTAAAGTTGTACCTGTGTTCGTAGACTTACTTTATACAAAACAGTATACAGTAATCCCTTTTAAAAGTATAGTATGGTATGGTATATGGCTGCAGATCGGGACAAAATATGTCATTAAATTGGAACACCAAACGTGCAATAAGTAAATGTTAATGCCCAATGCTAGTTCTGAGAACTATGCAACTGTGTTGCATACATATGTCCTTTTTTTTTCTTTGCACAGGGGTGATTCAGAAAGATTGGTTACTTCATGGAAAGCATGATGACAAATTGTTCCAATGATGGCTCAGAAAGAAAAAACAAAATTCAGAAATATTATTTTATTACATAATGTATAGTTGTGCATTCATTGGTTTGAAATTACGGTGTGTAGCATTTTTTTAACTGCTGGCTGTCATGAGTAGGACGCTTTCAAACTTGTTCCTTCATTTAGAATTATAAAGCTGAGGAATTTTTTTGTATGAAAATCTTTGAATAATTAACATGACTGAATTATTCAAGATGACAGAGTGAACACAAACTCCTTTCAGGAAACACATTTAATATCTGTGCAAAATAATATTTTGTACACAATACACAGATTGTCCTAATTAGTAAGCCTAACTTTATTCTTACATATCTGTAAAACTTTGTACGGGACGAGATCTCCATCTGTGATGATCATAAGCTCTTTGCATGAAATTTTGTATCTACAATTATTTTAATATTATGAAACTTTTGAAAAAATGTTCACTTTTTTACAGCTAATGATTTTACATGAATTGCAAGCTGGTATCTAGTGGGGACTCTGTGGGAGGATGAATACGGAGGAGGTGGAGCTACTGAGTGACTCCAAATACAGAAACTATGTAGCAGCAGTTGACAAAGCACTGAAGAACTTTGAATACTCCAGTGAATGGGCAGATTTGATATCAGCGCTTGGAAAGCTAAACAAGGTATGACAGTAGCACACTTCAGAAGAGGCAGCAAATGTATGGGAGAACAAAGCTTTGAGGATTGATTCCTGACTATAACATAAAAAGATAAGGTTTTAACAGTCTTAAATCTAAAATATTATTAAACTGTTGGAAAAATAGCTTAGCAGGTTAACCTCCACATAAGTTAAATTGCTTAATGAACAGAAATTTTGGAGGTGCTAACAAGCTTTTTGATGATGAACACCACTTTTTCTTGATTTTTTTTTTCAGAATCCTGTTTCTTCTTTCTTCATTCTTGAGATCTTCCCTATAGTTCCCCCACCACCTCCACAAGAGGGAGGGATATCTCAGTGGTTTGAGCATTGGCCTGCTGGGCCCAGGGTTGTGAGTTCAATCCGGGGCGGGGGGCGGGCACTTAGGAATCTAGGGCAAAAATCAGTACTTGGTCCTGCTAGTGAAGGAAGGGAGCTGGACTCGATGACCTTTCAAGGTCCTTTCTAGTTCTAGGAGATAGGTATATCTTATTATAATTCCTCTAATTATAAAGAGAAAGCTATAGTACACTAGGAAGGGCTCTTTCTGTCCTCTTTGATATCCTTGCCTTTATGCTGACCTCTCTCATGCTTCCAACCAGACAAGATGGTCAATCACCCCTCACAGTAGCCCCATTTGGTTCTCTGCCTGTTACTCTTCAACACATACTTGTCTCCTTCCATCTTGGCTGTACTGATCAAGTCTGGAAAGAATTTACAAAGTATGTGTTTATTAAACTAATTGTGTAACAATTCATCTCCAAATAAAACAGCTAAAGACACAATCCTTGCCAAAACCAACAGATTAAAACAAATTTGAAGTCTCTTGTACAAGCATTTTTGGTGCTCTCATGAACCAAAAAATATTAGGAAAATATTTAAAAAACAAAAAACCAGTTCAGTTTCTGAATCATAATATTTCCAAAAGTCTTTTCTAATTTGCTCCAAATTTGAACTACAAAATCACAAGTTTTACCATGGGCTAATATCAAGTATATGAAATTCCAAGGCAAGGGGTAGGATAGTGCAGCTAGAAATTGGGTTTATAATGGGAAGCAAGGTTCAGTCCAATTAGTAGTTAATTTTCATTAGGAAATACAAGTTAAATCCCTTGAAATAATTTAGTATGGAATATGAAATATTTTGTAATTTTCAACTGATTTATATATATAAAGCTTACAGGCAAAAGATGTAATGTTTGCTGCTTACTCTGTGGGTAGTCTGGGACCAGAAAACTGGTTACAAAATTTTTATCCATGTTTCTAGTGATTTTTTCAGTAGAAACTATTACTAAGATAAATGAGAGAGAGAAAGCACCACATTTTTCACAGGAGCACACTGAAAATTCTTCACTCCCTTTCTCTTTTAAACTGGTGTAGCTTTGTTTATATTTAATCTCATCACTTCTAAACTTTTTAGCAACATTAATAATTTAATTTACATTATTGGACCAACCCTATATTTCTCATGCCCCAAAACTACCAGTGAGAGTTTTGGATGAGGCCAGGATACAGGATTGGACTCTGAACATTGTTATTGCTCTGTCAATTAGTCAGCAAGATAAAAATATGTAATACCTCAGTGTACTTATGTGGCACTGCACAAACATAGGCCCTGATCCTGCAAGAAGCTCCATGTGGACAGCCCCATGTGCTCCCATGGAGCCTCATTGAACACTGTTGGGTTCCATGTGTGCTCACAAGTCAACCTATGTGGAACTCCGTAAAGGACTGGAGCCTCAAACTAACTGGTCTGAAGCACTTCTGTTTTGCTCACTATGTGCTGTAGAATATTCAAAATTTGAGAGCACTGCTATGGTTGATGAGGATTACAGAATAGTCAATTTGTATAAAAAAGCTTTAGCTTTATTTTTTAATGTTGGTTATGGTATTCTCAGTACATTCTTACACTAAATAATGATGTATTATTAACAAAAACATCCAAAAATTAAAATGCAATTCTGAATTCCAATATCAAAGGTAACTGTGAATTCAGTTACGTCAGTTCTACAGTTTTTTGTTTTGCACTTTGCATCAATCTATGCTTCTTAAACAGCAGCTCTTGATTTTGGCCTGGAATAATTTTAAAAGGGATCACAGAGTCTCCTTTTTCTGGTGACTTTCTGCTGGCAACCTGTATAGGCAGCTGGAGAGTTTTAATTTCTGTCCTGAAATACCACAGTGATACATGTGCCATAAAAACCTGAATAAAATAGAATAGACAAACTTTAATTTGGGCCCTGATGTAAGTGAAATTGCCCCTGTTTACTCAATTTCACTTATGACAGGCACAGAGCAGGCCTCAGGGTAGAAGACAATAGAACAATTTATTAAAATTGAAATGTGGGACAGTTTTGTTTGGGTCGTGGAAAAATATTATGTCTCCCAAGTGGGATATTTTTAATTGATTTAAATTTTTCTTGGCAGGTTTTACAAAACAATGCAAAGTACCAAGTAGTACCTAAAAAGTTGACAATAGGCAAGCGTCTAGCGCAATGCCTTCATCCAGCCTTGCCAGGTGGGGTTCATCGGAAGGCACTTGAAACATATGAGATTATCTTCAAAATCATTGGACCCAAGCGTCTGGCTAAAGATCTTTTCCTGTACAGGTAAACATAGTTAAAAATGTCATTAACTTTGAGATTTTTAGTTCATCTAATGTAGTTTAGAAGACTTTTTCAGTTTCATATTTTAAACGTGTTTTTAAAGATTCTATGCAGATGGACAATATATACTGGAGCAAAGTGAGCCACTTAGCTGCAGCATCTTGCAATATGACAAGTTACAGGCTGACGATAAATACAATATCCTGTAATTTAACCAAAAACATCTCTGCTGATGCTTGGTGTAGGAAGACAGGCTCCAAGGTGCTGAGCATCTCCTTTAAAGGCGGCATATGCCATCTAAGGATCAAGTACTTGAAGGACAAGCAGTAGCTTTTAAAGAGAAGTGTTGTCAGTAGCTACTGGTGTGGTGCTCTGCCCTTGTTTGATGATGATAACAGTTGGCTGCATGCGTGTTCCCTCTATGTGCTGCCCCAGCCTTGTGTAAATAGCTGACACTGCAGACCCCAAGAAAACCCCCGAAGACCACAGACTCTAGTAAGGTACAAAGGCACCTGGCCAGGTTTATTGTCAAACAAAGCACAGTAATAGTTTCCTATAGACTCTACAGGACATAGTATGAATATGTGCCCCCTGGCAATGGACATAGCTCAGTCAGTGATGGGACACTCCACTACCCACTAGGCTGGGTGACAATGTGCACTTCCAGACCTATTCTTATACGGGTGCAGAACAAATTACTCATCCCTCCTGACGTATTAAGGTGCAGCCCCTTTATTCATTAGGATGCTGCTTCTCCTGTTACATGTTGGTTCAAACAAATGTATTCATCATATTGTCCTTTTGACCCTGTCTTTAAGATGCACCTGCCTGTTCGTCGTTATCTGTGTGTAGTGTTCTGATGCCATTTTGGCACAAGCTCCTCTTATTAGCACTTATGTGTGGATATACCTGCTTCTAGCAACCCTCTTCTCTCCAACTTCTGTAAGTGGGGCCTGCATCTGGCTTACAGCCCCACTTTTGCTTAGCAGTGCCTGGAAGTACTTTGTTTCAGGCTTCAGGCCTCAGACTGGGCCTCTGACACAAGAGTTTATGTTTCAGGGCCTCATCTTACTACAAGAAGTATTGGCTGGGGACCAAGACAAGGGGTATTTGAGAAACACAACAAGATACTCTTTGGTTGTTGAGATTGACATGGCACTTTCCCATATATATCTATATTTATAGATATATATGGAAAGAAAAAATAAATTTCTTCAGGCAACTTCATATTTTTAAAATATTTTCATTTCTATCATGTATGAATAACACAGCTTTGACAAAGTTTTCTTTTCATCAGGGATTGTTAGGTGTTCTCTGGGCCTCTTACATGAGTGTGACTTCAAACATCATTTTTCCTAACATATATACTGATTATTTATTCATTCAGGGTCTGATCTAGGGTTTTGAATTAGGCCGTCAATGATTCTGAAAAATAAAATTGTGTTCAGAATTCTTCTGTTTTTTACACGTTTGTAGTAGTTTATGAGATTTGGTGCAGACAGTGAAGATGTATTTTGTGTTAATTAGAAAACCTCTGTTTTGTTCATCAGATTTAAAACTGACTTCTGTTTTCCTGAAATAGCTATAGAAGCAGCAATTGCACATCGCAAATGTAGAAAATCACGTAGACACTGAGTTATAGAAAGATCAGATAAAAGAACAGCCTGTGCTGACTTATAACGTAAAGGGATCAACCCAGTGAAGAGATTATTTTTTTATATGCAATCCTAGTTTTTGATCATTTGGGCAGCAATCATAATCCAGGAATGAACCATAGCTTTAGCAGTCTGCCTTGTGTTTGGCTCTGTTTAGATAGATTTTATTGTTTTGGAATGGGGGTATGGAGAAGGGGTATTAGTTTATCACCCTCACAATGTGGAAAAACACTCATAATAGGAGTAACCCACTGTTCATTTACATTCATTCAATGTATGCTTATAAAATTAAACTTTCCTTTATCCCTTTTTAGCATTCACACATGAGCAATGGGGTTATTGCTAGTTTGAGGACTCACTTGTGGGCTGAATATCTGCAATCAATGGATACTGTGTTGTTTGTTTTTTTAAATTATTTTGTGTGATATTTGTATATTTATTTTGTTTGTCCTGCGTCTTGTTTTTGTAAAGTACAAGATCATAGTTTTTATTATAGGGAAATAGTTTTCTGTACTTTTTAACTTCTTCAAATTAAAAACATTAGTTCCCATTATGCCATGTCTTCGTTTCTCTGTTTTCTTTATAGACTTGAAGATGCTTTTCTTGTGGGTTTTTTTTTCAGTTATAATTCTTTTTCTACTATCCTGCATTTAAGATTTAATTTTTCAGAGGTGGATCAGTTAAAATGATAGATTCCCCCCCCCCTCCCCCCGCTCAGTCTTACTAAAGTAGTTCAGTTTCATCTAGTTATATACTTGTTACAAGTCACATGCAATTCTCTATCTCCCTTTCTTGAAATGAGATTGATAAGACTGCATAAAGTCAACTAGGGGCCTTGTACGTCTATTAACCTGGGACGTGCTCATCACCATAGTGTCGCTCTGCCAATACAAAACACTAAGATAAAAATATATTCTTGTGACAATGCTGGGCACTGCTATAACTGTTTTGTGTGACCTAATTTAGGTGTTTCACATAAATAGCTTCCTGAAACAGTATTATTGTATTTTATTATTTACAGTTCGGGGTTATTTCCTCTTCTTGCCAATGCTGCTATGTCTGTCAAACCGGCATTACTCAGCCTTTATGAGATTTATTATCTTCCTTTGGGAAAAACATTAAAACCTGGTCTGCAAGGATTGCTAACTGGGATTCTGCCTGGTTTAGAGGAGGGATCAGAGTATTATGAGAGGTAAGAATATGATATACTAATATATTCATACTACTAAAATATTGGTTTTTAATTTCATGAATTGTTGAGTTTTGCTGATATGTTAAAAAAAATAGATATTTAAGTAACAGGTTTTATCCAGAAAATGATGTCATCAGAGATGAACATTAAGTTAATATCTTTTTAAAAGATTCTGAATATTATGTTAGAAGAAAGAAAAACTACTAATTAATGGTATATATTAAAACGGAAATCAAATCAGATAGGCCCCAAATTGAACTCATTTTACAGTTTTAGAGATATGTAATGCACTAGAAAAATGTATTTCTTCCATTTTAGTGGGTCCCCCCCATGATTGTTTTACCATCTTTACAAACTTTGAAAATAAATAGGTGTAACACTTAATTTTGGTCCAAAATATAAATCTAAATTAAGTGCGAGGTGTAGCAGACAAGAGCAATAGGACCTTCTCTTCAGTTTACACACTAAAATTCCTATAATAATATTGACCTTTCTGAGTGCAACGTATATATGTGAATACAAGTTTGCAGCAGTCGCCGGGGAGCAGCAGCTCTTTCTGTCTGGGGAGTCCAAGCCACAAACAGGAGGGGAAGAATGCCATGATATTGTTGACAAGCACTGTAGCCCATGTGCAACTAATGGTAGGATGAGAGTGCACATAGTCTTTGGAGAAAGTTCTCTAGTTTTTTCAAGCTAAACTCCAAAGCAAGTATTACAGACTCTCCAAGTAGGGAGCTATTAGTATGGAGTGTACATATTCTTTATATTTGAAGTCCCAACACTGTAAAACTCTTAACTTTCACAGTTTAAGTTCAGTAAGAACAATCATAGAATCATAGACTATCAGGGTTGGAAGGGACCTCAGGGGCCATCTAGTCAACCCCTGCTTAAAGCAGGACCAGTTCCCATCTAAATCATCCCAGCCAGGGCTTTGTCAAGCCTGACCTTAAAAACCTCTAAGGAGATTCCACCACCTCCTTAGATAACCCATTCCAGTGCTTCACCACCCTCCTAGTGAAATAGTTTTTCCTAATATCCAACCTAAACCTCCCCCACTGCAGCTTGAGACCATTACTCCTTGTTCTGTCATCTGATACCACTGAGAACAGTCTAAATCCATCCTCTTTGGAACCCCCTTTCAGGTAGTTGAAAGCAGCTATCAAATCCTCCCTCATTCTTCTCTTCTGCAACCTAAATAATCCCAGTTCCGTCAGCCTCTTCTCATAAGTCATGTGCTCCAGCCCCTTAATCATGTTTGTTGCCTTCTGCTGGACTCTTTCCAATTTCTCCATGTCCTTTTGTAGTGTGTGACCTAAAACTGGACATAGTACTTCAGATGAGGCTTCACCAATGTCGAATATGTCATGCATCTGAGGAAGTGGGTATTCACCCACGAAAGCTCATGCTCCAAAACGTCTGTTAGTCTATAAGGTGCCACAGGATTCTTTGCTGCTTTTACAGATCCAGACTAACACGGCTACCCTCTGATGAATGTCGAATAGAGGGGAATGATCACATCCCTTGATCTGCTGGCAATGCCCCTACTTATACAACCCGCAATGCATTTAGCCTTCTTGGGAACAAGGGCGCACTGTCGACTCATATCCAGCTTCTCATGCACTGTAACCCCTAGGTCCTTTTCTGCAGAACTGCTGCCTACCCATTCAGTAGTCTGTAACAGTGAGTGAGATTCTTCCATCCTAAGTGCAGGACTGTGCCCTTGTCATTGTTGAAGCTCATCAGGTTACTTTTGGCCCAATCCTCTAATTTGTCTAGGTCCCTCTGTATTCTGTCCCTATCCTCCAGTGTACCTAGCACTCCTCCCAGTTTAGTGTCATCTGCAAAATGGCTTCTGTATGCTTCTTTGACATGTATATATGTTGAACTACAAAAGTGAGTGGGGAAAAATGGCACAAAAATGTAGATTATGCCATAAGAAGAATAGAGAATGTTTTGGGAGAAAAAATTAAAACACCTTTGTGTTGTAGTCATGATTTTTGCAAATGACAAGGCATGTTAGGGTGTATCTACAATGCAGTGAGGCATCCGTGGCTGGCCCGTGCCAGCTGACTCAGGCTCTTGGCAGAAGGGTGCTGAACAATTTTTGTAGTTGGGATGCTGAGAGCCCTTGAACCAAACTGTAAACCCTGTATATAATAGAAACCACTTCAAGACAGGGTAGCACCTCCAGGTATACATCCAACCAAAGATGGCAACCCTAGCTCTTGGGGCTCGGGCTAAGGGGCTGTTGAATTGTACTTTAGATGTTTTGGCTTGTGCTTTAGGCTGAGACCCAAGAATCTCCCACTCTCAGGGTCCTAGAACGTATGCTCCAATGTGAGCCCCAGTGTCTGTACTGCAGTTAAACAGCCCCTTAGCCTGAGCCCCTCAAGCCCAAGTCAGCTAGCACGGGCCAGCTACTGGTTTTTAAGTACAGTGTAGACATACCGATGATGTAATACCTCAGTGTCAGCACTGATTCAAGTATTTTGTGCTGAGATTCAAGTGCCGTACTATAGAAACAAGCTTCTCTGTGATAAAAATTTAGGGTCAGCTTTTAAACAGGGTCAAACTGCCCTAGCCTATGTGAAAAAGTAGTCATCCATAGAATGTACTCCATATAGAAATTGTACTTTTGTCCATATAGAAATTGTGAAGGATGTGTCTTGCTTTGTATTTTCTTTATTAAATTTTGTATTAAAATCAATGCCAGACACATCTCTTTTTCAGTGTTAATACATTTTCCTATATCCAGTGAGTAATGCTGAAATTTCCTATATTGTTTTAGGTCTTCTAGGATAATATATATTATAGTGTATTGCTTTCTGCAGCAAAGAATCTCTGTCTGCAATATTTTGCTAAATATTGAACTTTACATTGATTGCTGCTTGTGTACATACAGCCTGATTTCATGTTTGGAAAGCAGAAAATGTTTAGTTTCCAAAGGTATGAGCTAATGCAACCTCTGTTCCACTGACCTCTTTTGTCACTTGTGCTGTAGAACCAACACATTGTTGGAGAAGGTTGCTGGTGCAGTTGACCAATCAGCATTCTACAGTGCCCTTTGGGGTAGTCTTCTTACCAGTCCTGCGGTTCGGTTACCTGGAATCACATACGTCCTTTCCCATTTAAACAGGAAGCTTTCAATGGAAGATCAGCTCTATATAATTGGCAGTGACATTGAGTTAATGGTAATATGTTCCTTCTTTAGTGTAAGGCTTATTTACATAACTATACAGCTTCCAGAGGTTTTCTGATGTCTTCTCAGTCTTTGTAAATAATCTTTACAGAAATAAATACACCTCTACCCTGATATAACGCCACCCAATGTAACACGAATTCGGATATAACGCAGTAAAGCAGCACCCTGAGGGGGCGGGGCTGCGTGCTCTGGCAGATCAAATCAAGTTCAATATAATGTGGTTTCACCTATAATGTGGTAAGATTTTTTGGCTCCCGAGGACAGCGTTATATCGAGGTAGAGGTGTATATACATTTTGTTTATTTTTAGCACCAGTTAGACTGATATAGTATGCATGTTAGATGAAATTTCATAAATTAGATTTTAAAAATTGCTTAGTGTTTTTAAATTGTACTGAAGATTCATTACACTTTTCAATAAAAGTAGCAAAATTTCATGTTTTTTGAAAAATATGAGGTGAATTACTTTGCTGATTAAACTAAATCAAGCCATGCGTATATTAAGCAAAGCTTAAATGCTTTCTGTGGTTAGTAGAAATTGTGCAAATTATATCTTTCTTCCATGTTTTCGTAATTTCATTTTTTTATGTGTCTGTGTTGTTTACGTTATCTCTAATTTTGAACTAGGTTATTTTGATTGCTGAAATCTTCAGTATATTTAATAAGATGACTGTAACAGATACGTGTTTTTGAGGGGCGTATGTATGTATTCTTTGAAATATAATAAATTATGCTATTTTAATTACAAGTCTGTTTTTAATGGCAATGTTATTTCAGGTGGAAGCGGTAAGCACATCAGTGCAGGATTCCAGTGTGTTAGTACAAAGGAGCACATTAGACCTTATACTCTTCTGCTTTCCATTCCATATGAGTCAGGTAAAATTTTAATATAAAATAAAGAAATATATATCCATATACTCCTTCATGTATAGATTTTTTTCAGTCAAGTTCTGATATTAAGTCAATCTTTATTAATGGTTTTCTCCAAAATCAGAATAATTAGTCCTCTATACCTCTCTCAAGTGACTTGTGTGTTGGTATACAATGATCTCTGTCTTAGGCTCATGGTGTTTAATATGTTGACATTTTACTGTATACAACCTGAATATAAGAGAAAACATTTATTATTTATAGAAACTTTTTTTAATGTTAGAGATGGGATCTGCTCTGTTAGAAATTCCCTGATACGATTTCTGATTGAGTAGAAAACAAGTTATGTACTCATTTGTGAGTTTTCAGGTCCTCAGTGTTGGAGAACTAAAAATGAATAGACAGACATTCTTCTCATTACCAATTCCTTAGGAACTTTTTGCCTTCTAGATCACTTGGACAACTGCAGCCCAGTTTGGTAGTGACTGAAATTTAGCGCTTGCTGGCAGTTAGCCACTGTCTGTTGTAAAATGATGTTGTGGCCGCAATCTCTTTCCTAAAGGACAGTTGCCTTGTTTTGTTTTTAAATAAAAATACCTTCCTGTTGGCTCCTGATGACCTCTTTAAGGGAAATAAGTGATTGATTGAGCATGCCTGGAGATAGAACTACTTCCTCACTCCTCATGGTGGTCCTTCCACTTCCGAGTTTAGATAGCACCGCAGCCGAGTAAAAGTTTTTAGATGAATAGATTTGTTTTTAGAAATATGGATTTTTTTCATGCTCTAAAACTATTTGCAAATTTGGGTCTAAATTTGGAAAAAATAGAAAAATTTGAGAACTATTTGTTTTGACTTTTCATTTCAAAATGGTGTTTCAAATTGTAATGGGGCCAATTTTTAAAATAAAGTATCCCCAAAAAGGGTAAAAAAACCTCCACTTGAAAACAGCCAAATCAAAATAAAAAAAATAAAAAAAATTAATTTTGAGTTGACTGAAACAATTCGATCAACATGAAACAAATTGAAAAAGCAAAACACTTGATTTTGAATTGACCTGAAACATTTTGTTTGATTGGAACCCAAATTTTATTTGTCAGAGCTATCCATGTAGTACCTTTCTTGCTCTTTATAAATATATCAGAGGGATAAATATTAGGGAAGGAGAGGAATTATTTAAGCTTAGTATCAATGTGGACACAAGAACAAATGGATGTAAACTGGACACTAGGAAGTTTAGACTTGAAATTAGACAAAGGTTTCTAACCATCAGAGGAGTGACGTTCTGGACCAGCCTTCCAAGGGGAGTAGTGGGAGGAAAAGACATATCTGACTTTAAGACTAAGCTTGATAAGTTTATGGAGGGGATGGTATGATGAGAGAGCCTAATTTTAGCAATTAATGTGGCAATTAATCTTTGATTATCAGCAGGTAAGTATGCCCAGTGGTCTGTGGTGGGATGTTAAATGGGATGGGATCTGAGTTACTACAGAGAATTTCTTCTTGGGTGCTGGCTGGTGAGTCTTGCCCACGTGCTCAGGGATTAACTAATTGCCATATTTGGGGTCAAGAAGGAATTTTCTTCCGGGGCAGATTGGCAGAGGCCCTGTAGGTTTTTTGCCTTCCTCTGCAGCATGGGGTACGGGTCACGGGTCACTTGCTCTAGGATTCTCTGCAGCTTGAGGTCTTCAAACCACATTTTGAGGACTTCAATAACTCAGACATAGGTTAGGGGTTTGTTATTGAAGTGGATGGGTAAGATTCTGTGGCCTGCATTGTGCAGGAGGTCAGACTAGATGATCATGATGGTCCCTTCTGACCTTAAAGTCTATGAGTCTATGAGCACTAAAATTCACATAAGCTAGGGCTTATTAAATACTAATCATTGAGGAGAAAATTATTTAAGACTGTATCCACTGGGGATTTTTTATTGCATTTTAATCAGTTTGCTTCAGTGACTTCCACTTGATAAGCAAAGTGAAATATATTGTAGTACGGTGATGGACTGTTAATAGAGGCAGCAATTTTCTACTATGGTTGCAGTGTCATGCAGCATTTTAATAGGTGGCAGTTCCAAATAGTAATCTCATTTTTTGATTTCCTAAGACTCAGAACTTTGTGCTACTTCACTGCTATGAATTCAGAGGTCTCAGAAAATTAAATAATTTTTATCCAATGAATACTTATCCATTAGCCAGCTACAGATGTCACTTTCTGTGGTTAAACTACAATAATATACCTAATTTCTTCAGGCAACACGCCCAGACATGATCAGAATTTTGTCAGCAGCCCTTCATGTAGTACTACGCAGAGATATGTCTCTCAACCGAAGGCTTTATGCATGGCTCCTAGGTAAGTTTGTACTGCATTTGATAATTAACTGTTTAATGGCAGAGAAAGGAATGTACTTGGTAAAAATAATAGCATGTACTGGTAATGGTGAAATCTTATGTATATGACTTGATAAATAAAAATCAGTCTTGATTAAGCTCATGCTATATTTATGAGTTTAGCACAGTTGCCACCAATGTATTAGACTATGCAAAGAAAGACCCCTGAAAAAGTTGTGTGGAGCAGATTTTGATTTTATCAAAAGTGACATAAGAAAATGATTACCTTTTTGTCAGCACAGCCATGTGAAAAAGTCCATGACAACAATGTTTCTTGCTAGATATAAATTATTTATATATTTTCTTATAGTGTAGGACCCATAGGCTCTAATCAGGAATGGGACTCATTGTGCTGGGAGCTGTACATGTTAAAAGACGGTCCCTGCCCCAGAGATATAACAGTCTAAATTAAGACAAGACATAAGTCAGTGTAACTTACATTTGAAGCAGGAAGGGGTAAGGAGAATAAAGGGAACAATGATACGTTGAAATATATTTAAAAGTAAAATTTTATATTAACTCCTTGATTCCACAAACATTGATATATGTGCTTAACTTTAGGCATGTAAATGTATACAGTACTGTGGTCTAAATTAGTATTTCTTAGCCTATTTTGGGCAGCTGCCATGTAGCTGAAAATGTCTCCATTGGTGAAAATAGTGGTACATTATGGATGCTTAGCGTCACATTGTGTAACAGTTTTCATCTTGATATAATGCCAGTTGATCAGAAAAAGGAATAATGAAGAGCTGTAGAAAATGTCAGTTCTAATCACTTAAAAAAATCTTTGAATATCAAACCAATATTTACTCATGATAGAAATTGGTTTATCATCTGATTGTTTTTTAAAATACTGCTGATTAAACTCATGTCATGTTTTGCCAGATGGGTTCATTCAGCAGGAGGATCAAAAATTCCAACTTTTATTAAACACTTTATTTTCATATCTATTTCACAGTTCAAAGTCTCTTTTATGAGCTACTTCTTGTCTTTTTAAGAAAGACAGGGAGACACATTTATATATGTAGATCATTTCTCTAATTTTTCCAAGTAAAAGGAAATTGCATTTAATAAATTTAAAAAACAAGCAAACAAATTAAGGTTAAATCTAAGTAACGATTCCTTTTTTCTGTAAAACAGAACTTGAAACTTCTACAGAGAATGTTGAGAACAACATTTGATGCATCTTTGGGTATGTCTACACTACAAAATTAGGTCAATTTTATAGAAGTCGATTTTTAGAAATCGATTTTATACAGTCAGTTGCCTGTGTCCACACTAAACACATTAAGTCGGCAGAGTGTGTCCTCAACACCATAGCTAGCATTGACTTATGGAGCAGTGCACTGTGGGTAGCTATCCCACAGTTCCCGCAGTCTCCACCGCCCATTGGAATTCTGGGTTAAGCTCCCAGTGTCTGATGGGGCAAAAACATTGTCACAGATGGTTTTGGATACGTGTCATCAGTCGCCCCTCCCTCCGTGAAAGCAACGGCAGACAATAATTTCATGTCTTTTTTCCTGGGTTACCCGTGCAGACGCCATACCACGGCAAGCATGGAGCCCGCTCAGCTCACAGTCACCGCTGCTGTTGTGGGCAAGTCTACTGTGGGGGCTGTTGTGATCCAAGTAGCCAGTGCAATCATTGGCGTTCTGTTATCAAGGGTAGTGACTCTGGGAAATGTGAGGGCCTTTTTAGATTTTAGATGCATCATATTCCTGTCCTTTGTCGCTGGTGAAGAAGTCTTGCAGCTGTACGCTCCAGTCCGGTTGGCGCTGTAACACCCCATATCACTTCTGGACCTGTTACATGTGTCATTCACAAGACTCTTGCTCTTTTGCCTTGGCTGACGTACCTTTCCCTACCCGGACCTCCAGGCATTCGAAACAGAAGCACTTGCAGCAGCTGGCATTGCTACACAGCAGCAGCTCCTTGCCTTCGCAGCAGACGGTGCAGTAGGACTGCTAACCGTCGTCATCTACTCCTTCCTCTGCAACGCTGTTCTCCTGCTCCCCAGCGACCAGCTCGGGGGATCCGTACTGGTCCTCCTGGGTGCTGCTGGCAGCAGATGGTGCAGTAGGACTGGTAACCATCCTCGTTGTACATGTAGCTTGGCCGGGGGTTCTGGGGACGTCTTCCCTGCCCAGCTCCTAGCAACCTCCATCATTGTATGGCTCAGTCACTTCCCCTGCAACTCTGCTCTCCTGCTCCCCAGTGACGAGCTCGGGGGATCCGTTCATGAAGCCTGGACAGTAGTAAAGAGCAGTTCAGCTATAGGCTGAGCAAGTGCAGAATGGTGGTAGAATGTGCCTTCGGATGTTTAAAAGCTTGCTGGCGCCGTTGGTCAGACGTCAGCACAAATAACATTCCCGTTGTTATTGCTGTTTGCTGTGTGCTCCATAATATCCGTGAGAGTACAGGGAAGATGTTTATGGTGGAGTGAGAGGTTGAGGCAAATCGCCTAGCATCCGATTGTCAGCAGCCAGACACCAGGGTGATTAGAAGAGCACAGCAAGGCGTGCTGCGCATCAGAGAGGCTTTGAAAACCAGTTTCATGACTGCCCAGGCTTTGGTGTGACAATTGGGTGTCTTTCTCCTTGATGCAAACCCGTCCCCGTTGTTGATTTTAATTCCCTGTAAGCCAACCACCCTCCCCCCTTCGAAATAAAGTAACTATTATTTTGAAGCTAGGCGTTCTTTCTATATTGATTAAAAAAAAAAGAGAACGGACAAGGTAGCCTGGTTAGGGTGGGGGAGGAGGGAAGGACAAGGCCTCATTGCTTATTGTAGTCACACTAAAAATCAAACTGTTTGAATGACAGCCTTCTGTTGCTTGGGCCATTCTCTGGAGTGGAGTGGCTCGGTGCCCAGAGCCTCCCCTCCCCGCTGCGTTCTTGGGCATCTGGGTGAGGAGGCTATGGAACATGGGGGAGGAGGGTAGGCGGTTATACAGTGGATGCAGTGGGGGTCTGTGCTCTTGTTGGCTTTCCTGCAGCTCCAGCAGACACTTCATCATGTCCGTTTGCTCCTGCATTAACCTCAGCATCGCATCCTGCCTCTGCTCTATGTGCTCACTTAATTCTTTCCTGGCTCTGCCACTGAGTGCCTCCATGCATTAAGCTGTGCCCTATCAGTGTGGGAGGGCTGCATGAGCTCGGAAAACATGTCATCGCGAGTGCGGTTTTTTTGCCTTCTAATCTGCAATAACCTCAGGGACAAAGATGAAAAGGGGAGCGTAGAAACATTCTACGCTCTACGATACTGGGGGGACTGCATGGTCACCTGTGCTGTTGAGTTCGTCACGCTGATCAAACAGGAAATGAAATTCAAAAGTTCATGGGGCTTTTCCTGTGTATCTGACTAGTGCATTGGAGTTGAAAGTGCTGTCCAGAGCAGTCACAATGGAGCACTCTAGGATAGCTCCTGGAGGCCAATACTCTCGATTTGCGTCCGCACTACCCCAAACTCGACCCAGCAAAGTCTATTTTAGCGCTACTCCGCCCGCTGGGCAGGAGTACAGAAGTCAATTTTAAGAGCCCTTTAGGTTGACAGAACAGGGTTGGTTGTGGGGATGCATTCATTTTTAAATCAGCCTAACGCGGCTACATTTGGCCTAACCCTGTAGAGGCCTTTCTCTAACTCATGGTGTGACTTCACACTATTTTCTTAAAATTATTGATGGCAGATTCCACAGCTATTCCATGGGTGCAATTTCCACAGACGTCAATGTGATTTCAGTAAATAGAGTGGCTGCATAGTTCAGCATGCACAAGTGTTGCAGAATTAGCACGCAATGAGTAGGCATAGCCTATATTCTGTACAATTATATAACCTCTGTTTTCCATTTAATTGATATGTATAGTTTTTATTAATCATTTTTTTCTTTGAGTTAATTGATGTTGTGTTGCTCTATATTACTAATGAAGATTCTACTGTAAATATTAAAACCCTCTTCTTTTAACTAAGTGGTGAGGCTCTTTTAGGCCTAAGTTTTCATAGTATAGTACTTACATATCTGTTTTTAGCTATTTCTCATCATTCTTCTATCATAATGCACAGTTTTATGAAAACTAAATAGAAACAAAAATCTTACTAAACATTTTTAAGTCTGCGTTAGCTCTCAATAGATGTCCTTAATACTAATTTATTTTTAGTTGAAACTAAATGACATCCTTTCTACTTTTTCTTCTTGTAGCAGGGTGCTGGTGAAAGGCATCTAATTAGCCCCTGCTCAGCCAGCCCCAATCAGGGGAAATAGATTGGGGCTGGGGAGAAGTCTGGTGCCTGGCTGTTAGGACTGGCTGTACCTGTGGGCCTGAGGATTCAAGGGCTATAAAGGCTGGTTGGCAGCCAAAAGAAGGGGGAATGGCCAGGAGAAGGTCAGTCTCCAGGTTGAGGGCAGACTCTGTGTGGAAGAGGAGACAGTAAGGCCTGCCCTGTATATAGTATATCACTGGTAGTGAGAGAACATGTGTAAATAAAGCCATGGGTGCTGCAGAAGAAGAAGCCTCTCTGTGCTTTACTGGGGCAGCCAGTGGGCCCCAGGAAGAGGGGTGGGCAGAGGACCTGTTACACTTCTGTTTTCATCATTCTTGAGCAGAAAATATGAAAACCACTTCTGAAGAAGTTTTGTTCTTTTCAGCAGCTTGTTTTTTTTTTTTTTAAAGCTCATCAGGAAAATGTTGAATTTCCGTAAGAAAAGATTAAATTTTCAGAGAGGAAACTAGATATTTCATTCACATAATTTTTCAGTGATCAAGTTGCTTTCCTTAGCACATTAATCTTTTTGTAAATGATTTACTAGTTAACTGTGATATTCCTTTTACGTGTATAAATAATTTAGAATAACAACATTAGGACAGTAGCTTCATTGGCTTTGGTCTCTGTGGTCCTCTGATGTTTAAAATCTGCTATACAGCGTTCAATAGTGTTAACTACGGTTCTTTGTAATTGTTGTTTCTACTGCTACAGTACATTGACTTTGAAGATGCATACCGTAGAACATACTGTATTTTTTGACATCTACATTTTTCTTGTAAAAAGTAATGTAACTATCTAGCAGTCAGGGCTGGCTCCAGGCACCAGCGCAGCAAGCAGGTGCTTGGGGCTGCCAATGGAAAGGGGCAGCGCATCCGGCTCTTCAGCAGCAATTCGGCAGTGAGTCCCTCAGTCCCTCTCGGAGGGAAGGACCTGCCACCAAATTTCTGCCAAAGAATGAAGTGATGGCGGTAGAGCCGATTGCGGCTTTTTGTTTGTTTGTTTTCACCGCTTGGGGTGGCAAAAACGCTGGAGCCGGCCCTGCTAGCAGTGTGTTCAATGAAAACTAAAACTCCAGAGTGTACTCGCAGAGCAGTCAGCTTATTACTTTGTTCCATTTAATTAGTTTCTTTTATTAAACTATGTAAAATGGTCTTTCTCTTGCCGACATTACTTGGACTACAAATTGGTAAGTTAACAGTGCAAGTTGATCCACTGTTTTAAAAAATTGACGAAGAAAACATAAGAAGATAAATATTAATTTGTCATGTCTTTTGTTTGCTTGAAGGTTTTGATAATAATGGTGCTATTGTAGGACCTAGAAGCACAAGACAGAGCAATCCTGAGGAACATGCCACTTACTATTTCAATACCTTTTCTAAGGAAATGTTGGTCCAGGTATCAGTAATATGTTTTTTTACATTACTCATTATGAAACTATTCTTTGCATCGGTATAAATTCTTATAAACAAACCTTATTGTAAAAATATTCTTTCTGTTAAGAGTTGTCTTGACAAAAATTGCGGTTTCCTCGTCCACTAATTGGCCATCTCAATATATTCATGTAATTTCTGTCTTTTTATGAGGAAATTTTAGGTGGTCTGCCTTTTTGTAATATATCCTTGTTAGTAAAAGAAATAATTATTCTAGAACTCTTAGATTTCAGTGAAAAGCTTAGTGTGAAACATTGGCTAGCACTCTCTTCTTTAAAACAATAATATTATATGGAAGTATTTTAATCCCATCTCTCCTCTACTGCTTCCTCTTTGTTATCCAGAGTAGCAGTTATGGAAGGTACTTGATTGACAGCATGGCAGACTGAAGTCTGCTTATCCACAGAACAGATTTGGAGAGGCCCCCTTCCCACTTGTACACATGACAAAAATGTCCCTCCCTGTCTCAGCGGTGCGGGAGAGGGAGTTTGTTTAGACTAGCAGGGAATGACCAGTCCCCACAAGTGGAGAAGGGAGAGCCCTTCCTCTGGTCTCTGGTACATGCAGGACTATGCTAGGGACAGGGAGGCTTTTCTGCTACCTATTGGCTAGCTGACTGGAGGCTAATGGTGGAGACAGTTGGCCTCAGAACCCTCCCCCCTCCATTTAAAGCCTTCCTGGGCATCTGGAGGCAGACTTGCCTCGATAAATTCCTCACCCTCTCTTCCATTAGTTAAGATACATGGAGATGTGTTTCAAGGCTGCTCTGGGTCAGACTGGCCACCAGTTTTGGGGATCAGGAAGGAATTTTTCCATTGGGCTACAATGGAAAGAGTCCAGTGGGGTTTTTGCCTTCCTCACAGCATTTTGGAGGCACAGTTAGGTTAAAAGGAGTAAGAAAGAATGGGAACTCCAACATTAGGAGTTAATATAGAAAGGGTTAGGTCATCTCAGCTTGTCTTGACTGATGTCTATTGTGAATACGAGCTAAAAGGGCCAGCTCTCAGATGTAATGAGACTTGGGATTTTGCTGGTCTGTTTCCTGTGAAAAGGGGAGACTGTACATCTTCAAAGGCTGAGGTCCCCCTCGGAACCTTCTGCCCTTTTTGTGGAGGGAAGGGCAAGATGATTCATAAGTGAGCTGAATCCTAGTGGGAGGCTGTAGAGAGTTGACCTTGAATTATTGGTTATATGGAGGAAGCCGTGTAGCAACGCAAGGGGCCCAGTGAGATACCTGATTGTGAGAGCGAGTGGGTGCATTCCACCCCTTGCCCATTGTTAAGGTAATAAAGTTATGGCCTGCAGATTAAATCCATTCCTGTGTCTTTCATTCACCTGGATGTCTTGACTGATGCCTTTATCCATTTAATCTTTTCCCTCTCTCAGGATGCTAGAAAGGGTTCCAATATTTATACAATCCAGTTCCATTTTTTCTTAGCAGCCATGCTCAAGGTAGAGGATACCTGTTTTTCCCAATAAAGGGGAGAACTCACCTCTGTGTTCAGGTGTAGATGATTTTCCAAGATACTGTGTGATACTTACCTCTTAGCAGATGAAAGATCAAACCTTTTTTCTGTCTTGTTCCCACTGTCTTCTCTTTTCTCTTCCTTCTTTCTCCTCTTCTCTTTTTTAGAAGCTGTAGAAGAAATGCACTAGCTCCTACTCAGATTGCTGTGCCAGCAGCAGAGAGAAACTAAATAGCTTGTGAGAGTCTAGTTAGTTTTATTCTGCCTCCGGTGCCATGGAATAAAGTACTTCAGTATAGGAGCTCATTGTTTTCCCTTCCTTGTGAAGATCTCATTGCTACTTGTTCCATGCAGTTGAGCTAAAGAAAATAATCTGACAGTCAAGGTGCATCCTGAATAGGCAGATTACTGTTTTATTCAGCCCTGTCTTTAAATTTTTTTGTTTTTTACCTTCTCGAGTAGCTACATCAGGGATTGGCAACCTTTCAGAAGTGGTGTGATGAGTCTTCATTTATTCACTCTAATTTAAGGTTTAACATTTTAACGTTTTTAGAAGGTCTCTTTCTATAAGTCTATAATATATAACTAAACTATTGTTGTATGTAAAGTAAATAAGGTTTCAAAATATTTAAGAAGTTTAATTTAAAATTAAATTAAAATGCAGAGCCCCCTGGACTGATGACCAGGACCCAGGCAGTGTGAGTGCCACTGAAAATCAGCTTGCGTGTCGCCTTCGGCACATGTGCCATAGGTTGCCTACCCCTGAGCTACATCATCACTTTATACCCCTTGTTCATTACTCTTAAGAAATTTTGAGTAAGCATCTATTTATGCTACTAGACTGTGTGTTCCCCACCCTTCTACAAATATTAGAATATATTCCACTTCTGTGGAATAGAATGTGATGTTATCAACAATAAGGGGAATGCCTAGGTATGGAGAATGAGCTGCATGGGAGGTAAGAAAAAAAGATCTCCTCCACTGTGAGTAATTCCCCTTTTTGCATGTTTTCATAATGCCTGTTTCAGAAGGTGTTCTTTTCTTCTTGATTTTCTGATCTGTTTATGCTTTTTATAGGCAATGGTGGGAATCTTACAAGTTAATGGACATGGAGAAGAGAGCACACTGATGCAGGATCTAAAGCCTTTTCGGATTCTTATTAGTTTACTGGACAAACCTGAACTGGGTACTCTCATATATTCTAACCTTCAATATATTTTTCATTACATTTTTATAAAAATGATGAATTCTTTTGTTTGACTAGCCTATAAAGCAATGTTCTGGATAATGTTCTTAAGCAGAGGATATTAACAAAGTAGTAGGTATGCTCAAGTGTTCACTTGGCAAAAAGAAATGTGCAGTAAGTAGACGGTAGAGTTGGACTATATAGTGTCTTCCAATCTAATCACATACTACTTTCTCACGTCCCCCTAAAAACCTAACTGTTCTGCTCCATGCAGTAAATCTGAAGTTAAAGTAATGCTGAGAAGTAGTTTAGGCCCCAAAATTGAACTTCCCAAAGTTGTTAGAATCTTGAAGGGAATGCTGTTTAGATTTTTAATTCTCTAAGAAAAACAAACCATAGCCACCACACTGTTACAGAGAAATGGGAAAAATATCCCAATAGCTACTGTTCATGTGATCCCAAGGCCCCTTCCTCATTATCCCAACACACGCACCTTTTGAAATATTAAAAATATAATATCACATTTTTTCTAGTACATGAAGAGCTTATCAGTAAGAATTGATTGGCTTTTAAAGAGTATAGTAACTTTTAATAAACAAACAAGTAACTAAGCTTATTAATATTTACAAACATTATCCACAGTAAGTGGAAATTAAAAGTGGGGGGATGTGGAGAGATGATACATATGAATGGAATTTTGCCAACATGATCCACATAGCTGTTCTCGCTTCACTCAGTCTTAACATATGCAGTGTCAGTAAAATTTAAAATGCCTGGCTCAGAAATCATGAATGACTGAGAAGTCAAATTCTAACTTTTTTTTTTTATCATATACCATAGTTTGGTTTTTCAGTCACTTGTAATTTTTGAGCCAGTCAGTTTAAATCTTATTGATACTGCACACATTAAGATTTAATGAAGTGAGCACAGCCATGAGGATTATGTAGGCAAATTGGTTTGGCAGATTCAACACAGACTTTGCTCCTGCAGATCAGTGGTGGGGTACCCACAAATGGGAGCAAGATGAGGCAAGAGAAAGCACAGAAAGCTGCTGTTCTCCTCTGAAGACTATTGCAACTCATTTCAAAGTCAGGTGCTTTTCTTAAACCTCAGGAGTTTTTTGGAATCTAATGTGAATCTGATGCAAAGATTTCTTGCACACTTGTAGCCAGAAATGGAGAAGAACCCACTTCAACTGAATCAGAGTAAAAATGCTCAAAATATTTTACTTCTAATTTTTTACCTTACACTCTGAGGTAAATTTTCATCATGAGGTGTCAAGATCTAGCTTTGAGATAATTTTAACATACTAGGACTCACATGGATAATTTCCTGCACATCCTATTGAATAGAATATTGTATAAAATATGTATAGCTTTAAATTCTACCATGCATAAGAATACACAGCGTATAAGTGGGTTTCTGTTCAGCCTTGTAAGTTATCTGAGTAAAAGTGATTTTGTGGCTTTAGTCAATGAAACTGTAAATGTCAATGATTTGATTAGGATTCAGTACTGATCATTCGAATGTCCTCAATTTTACAAGGTTGTCATTGCAGCTATTTCTTATGGTCATTTTAGGACCTGTAATCTTAGAAGATGTATTGATTGAAGTATTTAGAACATTATATACACAATGCAAAGCTGAGATGGATCTTCAGATGGAACCTTCCTTCAGCAAAGATCACACGCAACTAAGCAGGTAGAGTACAAAGAAAAGAATATAACATATGCTTCCTCTTGAACAGAAAATAATATACCGCTACATTTTAAATATAAACATTAATAAATAGCAGCACTTAAATACTGTTTATTGCTGAATGCATGTTAAATATGCAGCAATATCTAGGAGCCTGCTCCTCTGAAAGGAATGGCAAAGTTCTCATTGATCTCAACTGAAGCTTTTCCTTGGGACATAATGGAGTGGACATCTATAGTTTTATTTATTTTTTAATGACATTTACTTTGCTGAAAAGGTACCGATATCAGTCACTCTGTTTTGCAATTGTTTACTGTAAATGCACATTTACTGATGTGAATGCAGAACTCCATGTGAATGCTGTGTGTCATGGAGGGGCAGGAAGAGAGTTCTAAGAGCTCTCCCTTTCCCGTGTTTGGCACTCATGAGAAAAGCAGTGAGAGGGTGGGAGGCTGGCGGGTGAAGTTATGTGAGGTGTCAGCAGAGAGAAGAAGATGGTATGAGTGGGGAAAGTGATCCACTCCTGCCCCAACTGCAGAATCACTTCCCAGATACGGCTGAAACTAGGGAGCAGCAGATGGGCTCCCCTTATGTCACTTGTCTTTGGAAACATGAAGAGAAGCTGCATCGATGAAGCAACAGAAGTTGGGAGGCTGCAGAGGTAGACACCTGGTTAGAGAGCCTCTGATCTGCTCTTGCACACAAAGAGAGACAACAAAAGAGATCTAGTACAGATCTCTCTGGATTATGGGAGTGGCAGAGAAAGAGAAGCCATCAGGGAGGAGAAAAAAGGAGAGCAAAACTAAGGCAGTAGAGAGACCAGGAGAATGGAGTCAGAGGGAGAGGCAGCTGGTGGAAAGGACAATTAAAGGGAGACAAAGAAGGAAACAGAATGTTGGAGGAGGATAGGGAAGGGGGAGAAAAATAAAATAAAGAAAAATAAGAATGAAAATTGGAACCCAGATCCAGTAAAAATAAGTAGAAAATGGGAAAACAGATCTGAGACAGAGGGATGGGCAAGAAGTATGGCAACCATGCAAGGACATGATGTAAAGAGCTATAGTGCATGCCCAGCTGAAGAGCTGCCATTAATGGAGTGGGAGGGAACCAGTGTGTTAATATCAGCGTTGCAGTGAGTAAGCTCAGAATGATATGCCTCTGCATAACACTTAAATCACAGCATAGTAATATACATTAAATTGTACTACTGCTTTTTATTTTCTTTAGCAAATTGAGGGAAAATAAGAAAACTGCAGAGCTGATTAAAACTGCCAATCTTCTCTTTAATTCCTTTGAGCCTTATTATATGTGGGATTACATTGCTCGTTGGTTTGAAGAATGTTGTAGGTAAGTTATATGTAATTGCTGTAAATGTAAAAGTGAAGTTGGTTTTACATTTTTTTGTTTGTGTATTGACAGGGAGGTGGACAAGATGTACTAACAGTTGTACTCTACCTGCAAAGGCTTGTCTATCCTAGAAACTTGTATTGGTTTAACTGTATCTGTATAGTTAAAGCAATGAAATCCCCCTAGCGTGGATGCAGTTATATCAGTATAAAGGTAGTTTGTTCTGTTATAGCTACTCCTGCATGGAGAGGGTAATAAGTATACCAATATAAGTCACTTTATACTGATATAACTGTATCTGCACTAGGACTTTTACCGGTATAGCTATTTCAGATAAAAAAAAAAAAAAAAAAAATCCCACCCTGTAACCGAAGTAGTTAAACTGGTAAAACTTTGAAATATAGACCAGGTCTAATTTCTGAGATTCAGATGATTTTTAGTTCCCTTTCTTGATCTGGGAATAATCAAGAGATTGATAACTTGATTTTAGTAAGAGAAATCTGCAGATCTCTCTTGTATTCCTGCCACTGCTTCTTCAGCATGGATGAGTAAATTCCTTTGGAAAAAGTGACAAGAAAAGATTTTGGGTAGATTGGTACACATTTACTGGCCATGTAATCAAGGTATCCTCCTATAAATTTATTATTTGTAGCATATGATATACTTGACAAGATTAGCTGGAAGTGTGTGGGTGTTGGTGGGTGTTAGTTATTGGGTCTCTTAGCCTGTGTCCCAAAAGGGTTTTGAAAACTTTTCTCTCTGATCAACAGTCTGCATGGCTAGCAAAAGATGTGCTTACAGTGCTTGGACTCTTTTGATAAAATACTGTACAGATCTGGGATTGAGAAACTAGTGTCCTCCTACCTGGAGAGATCGTTCCTTACAGGTGTTCCTCTTTTTAGGCATTGAGTCATGATCTTTGTTCAAATTTCAAAAACATTTAGAAAATTAGAAAGTATTTTCACTGGTCCTTCATATCCTTTCAAGGCAATGCTACCTCCACTAAGTCAGAATTATGGCAAAAGGAGCCTTGAGAGATTCTCAAGGATAAATATATGAATGTAAGTTACTATTTATAAGTGGGTATTAAATTTCAGCTACATGATGATACTCTGCATGGAAAGCTATTTTTCCCCACACTGGGAATTTTAATTAGGAGAAATCTATGGATTTCAGACTAGGACTTTGAGAGCACTATACATAATGTTGCCAGTCTGAGGCACAGAATAATAGCAACTTCCTTGAAAGTCTGAGTTTCCTGAAAACTGAGATGAAATTGGTTACTATTTGGTAATATTCACCTTTGGTGGGGAGGGGGATTTCTTAGATTCTGAATTTCTGAGTGAAAGAAAACAGGCAACCACCAAGTGAGGGGAAGATATATGGATTTATCAAAACAATTTCCTGTAGCCCAGCCTTGCTTATTTTATGAGATGTGATGGGTCACAGCACACAATGGTGTGGCTGCCCTTCATAAAATATTGAACTTCCTTTGTATTTCAGATAGATAAGAATTGTGTGGTCATCTATAAACTGATTCAACTGTTTGTTGAAGAAGGAACAACTGGGCCAAATGCTTATTTTCTATTAGCAACCTCCACAAAAGGTTACTAGTTTGTTCTTATGCAGCATCTTTGACGTACACACGTATGAATTAATTTGTTAGTTAATCGTGGCCTATGTAAACAAAAACAACAATAACATATTTTAATTTCATAGGAGGACACTGCATGCTAGACTTCAGACTGGGCCTGTAGGTGGTAATGAGTCATCTGAGCTGCCCCTGACCAATTTCTGCCTACTAGTGGATTTTTTGTTGGATATAGTTTCTTTGGTAAGAATTCCTTTCTTCATTGCTTGTAGGTATGTGAGGACAATACTTCTGAACTCTGATTATAAAGCACTTTTGAAAGCAAACCTTGTCTACAAGTGAGTTTAGCATAAATTGGTAGATTCTTTTAGAAGAAGTGAAAAAGGTTTTAGGTGAATTGGATGGATTTTATTACATAAACAAATCAATCTTTATGTTCTTCTGGTGCATGAGCTTGCAAATTCGGTTAGCTTGTTTGTCATCTAATTCTGTTTTGAATTTTATCCCATCTTTTCCTTCTCTAAAATTTACATTGTATTAGTTACAAATGTAACCTGTTGCTTTGCGGTTTTATACGATAAATAGATGATGCAATTCATTGGGTGCTAATTGTTCTGAACGTCACAGTAAGATATTTATCTTCTTTTATCTATTGACATTGGTTTATTTGATGAAGACTGCTAGAACTCTTTTTTCCCTGTATCTGTCTTCTCTCCTCAATTATTTTGCTTTCTCATTTCAAAGCCTACTAGAAGTATGAGAGTGCTGTGTCAGGTATGGTATTCAGCCTGTTTTTCCTTTAGTTATTAATTATGTGATACTTTTCACTCTTAAATCTCTATTTTGAGAAAATTTAAATACAAAGGGAACTAGGGGTAATTTTTTAATCCTATCAATGTTATAAAATTCTTTGTAATCTCTTTGTAGTATAAATGAAGGAGATTTAAAATTCTGAAGATGCTGAGCATATTCAGTGATTAAAAATATACTGAAAAACAATTCCCTTTTATCCTTCATAAAGTTAATGTATAGGATATCAGACTTGGAGGACTTCTAGATTTTATTTGCCACTTGCATTGTTAAGAAGTTTAGAATAAATTTAAATATGTGATAGTTGTACAGTAGAACCTCAGAGTTATGAACTGGCTGATCAACTACATATCTCATTTGGAACCAGAAGTACACAATCAGACAGCAGCAGAGACAACAACAACCAAAAAAGCAAATACAGTACAGTATTGTGTTAAACATAAACTGCTAAAACATAAAGGGAAAGTTTTAAAAAAAAATTGATAAGGTAAGGAAATTGTATCTCTGCTTGTTTCTTTTAAAGTGAGATGGTTAAAAGCAGCATTTTTCTTCTGTGTAGTGAAGTTTCAAAGTTGTCTTACATCAATGATCAGTTTTAAACTTCTGAAAGAACAACCACAGTGTTTTGTTCAGAGTTATGAACATTTCAGAGTTATGAACAACCTCTATTCCCAAGATGTTTGTAACTCTAAGGTTCTACTGTATTGATATAGTAAATATATTTTATTAGGGGTTTATAAGACACTTTCTCAATTTTATTATCTTTTTGTTAGGAGACCTACATTGAAATACAAACAGAACATCTGCCTCAGTTGTTGCTCAGAATGATTTCTGCATTGACAAGCCATCTCCACACTTTGCACTTGTCGGAACTAACTGATTCCCTCAGGCTCTGCTCAAAGATCCTCAGTAAAGTTCAACCTCCGCTGTTGTCTGCAGGTACAGATGGTACTCTGCAGCTTCCAAGTGGACACAACAGCTCCATCAAAGAATGGGAAGATAAAAAGGTAATCTGTTAATATCCTTTGCATCCTTCTGTGTTAGTTTTGTGTAAAGTGTGGGATTTTCAAAATACCCAATGTTAGCCCAACTCTGCTAGTATTGAAGTCAGTGGGAAATTTCGCTAGTGATTTCAAGTTAGGCCAATACTGAACACTTTCAAAAACCTGACCCACCTTCTTCTGGTGAATTTGGTAGTATAATATTGTATGTCTCCTCAAGTTCCTCTGTTGACCTGAATTTGATGGGTTAGCTGTTATGGCTTGCCACTGATTACATCCAACCAGAAGATTTATAGGTTCTTGTCCAATTCAGACTACAGGGTTCAAGAACTCAGAGTTCTGTATCAAGAGAGGACTCTCGGGGTGCTTGGCAAAAGCACTTACACTGAGGACAATACCAAATTGATACAAACTTTTTATTGAGATTAACAAAAGAATAACAAATGCTATGAAATGTATAACTGCAAAACAGTAAAAAAATTTCAAAACTCCTGCTGCTAACATTCCTATTATAAATACCTTAACTTAACATACTCACACCCTTCCTTGAGGACCCAGTAATATAAAAGAGCTAAAGACTAAAAGATCGTTTAAAAAAAGAAGAGCTAAAATGACTGTAAATTTTAGTGCCTCGTCTTCGACTCTCTTTAACGTTTCAGGATTTTTTTCAAATGACTTATAATTTTATCACGTTGATCCCTTCTCGCTCAATGCATATTAAAATATAAATCATTTTGTTTAAAATCTTCTTAAAATGCATATATTTCTGTTGATGGACAATGATATCTCCTCTTATAGCTGACATGTCATGTAAATATACTTCTTTGGGAATTTTAAAAACTTGATTTTGACAGGAAAATTTATGGAAGGGATCAACAATAAAAGTATATAACACATAATTTAAAACTTTATAATAGAACAGAACTAGAGTTGCCAATCTTCCAGGATTGGCCTGGAGTCTTCAGGAATTAAAGATTAATCTTTAGTTAAAGATTATGTCATGTGATGAAACCTCCAGGAATGTGTCCAACGAAAATTGGCAACCCTAAACAGAACTCAGAACTTCCATTCTTTTCAAAATAGGAAAGAAGTTAATGATCTTTTATCACTATTAGTGACATTCATTTTTACTGTTTAATCTGTGGTTATCTGTACTTTTATCTCAACTAGGTGCCATCATTTTCACTTGAAAATCCTCATGATGTATTCGAAGATGGTGAAAATCCTCCAAGTAGTCGATCATCAGAAAGTGGATTTACTGAGTTTGTACAGTACCAGGCAGATACAGCTGATGACATTGACAGAGCATTGAGTGAAGGCCATGGAGCACCTGGTATCCCTATTATAGGTAGCACATCCTCAGAGACTGAGACAGCATCAACTGTGGGATCTGAAGAAACCATTGTACACCCTCCTTCCATAATTACACAGGGGTCAGCAACTCAAAGTGGGAAGATGATCCAAAAGACTGCAATGCAGTGCTGCTTGGAGTATGTCCAACAATTTTTAACTAGATTTATCAACTTGTATATAATTCAGAGTAATTCCTTGTCTCAGCCCTTGGCAACAGAGCTTCAAGTGGACCTCACTAGAGAGCAAGGACAACCTGCAAAATGGGATAGAGAATCACAAGGAGATGCTAAAGGAAAAAAAACAAATAAAACGCCAAAAGAATACCTTTCTGCTTTTATTGCTGCATGTCAGCTATATCTTGAATGTTCAAGTTTTCCGGTTTATATTGCAGAGGGGAACCATACATCAGAATTACATCCTGAGAAATCTGATTTTGGTAAGTAACATTTTATTACTTTCTCCTTTTTTTTCTGGTATATTCCGTTCTTAATTTAAACTGTTTTTTAGAAAATATGAATATTTACATTGTTGCTTGTTGTTCCTTGTAGGGACATAGATTTTTTTTTTCTTTTATGACTTGGATTACATTTTAGAAACTAAAATATTTTTAATACGGTTATAAGAAAATGGATGTTTTCATGTGATTTTTTTTTAATACATATCTGTTTTGAGTACTGAATATGTATTACATGGAAGAACCTTAGAGTGCAACCCAGTTTCCAGATTCTGCTGTACAAGTGTGAAATACATAATACATGGATCCATCAGGGTTCTTTGTTACTAGTGCTTTTCTTGTGCCTTGGAATGTATTTACACATCGAATAGATTTGTGGAATAGTGACAAGATTACATCAAACATGCCTTTAACTCTTTTTTTAATAGTTTAGACTGTTATCCATATTTATGCCCTTGTGAAACAAATGTATAGCCCGCAAATTATAAATTTCAGTTCAGTAAAATTTACATTATCCAAGAGTTTATTTCTAAATTTATTTTGTAGTGTTTAACATTAAAGTTGTAAGTGGCAGCTAACAACATTCACAAAATTCACAGGTAGAGTTACTGAACTGAAAAATTAGGCGTAAATTTACATTATAGTTAAAGTGATGCCTTCTCTCTGACATTTGGGATTTTGTTTATTCATCTTTGAAACTTAAGATTGTTTAAATATAGCTTTTTGATTTTGACTTCTGATAGAGACCATTGCATGGTGTTAAGTGAGAGGACATTTTATGGGAAAGAAACTGTGTCCTGTAATTAAATATTTGGAAAAACTTTCTAAGGGTAGTTAAGCCCTGGAACAGGCTTCTAATGGAGGTTATAGAATCCCCATCTGTCAAGGCTGAATCCACACTGTCACTCTGACTGCAGAAAGTGGGGGCTCGCAAGGATTCTAAAAATTAATACTTGCCACTCCAGGCTTGTATTAAACTCCCAAGGTTACAGCTTTTCTCTGACCTTGGCTTAGTAAATGCTGTCATCACCCAAATGCAAAAAAAAAACCCCGTGGACCCAGGAAGGAGCACTTGGGATTTCCTCCCTGTGGGGTACCCTCAAGCCATTTCACTCTCCTATCCCCCCCGCAGCTGTTGCCCCCAGCTAATCAAACAGCATATGCACAAACCTCTTAGGACACCAAAAATACAAGCCTGTTCTTAAAAAAGGTAAATTTTATTAAAAACAAAAAGAAAGAAAACACATTTGAAACTTAGGCTTTTGCTAGATTTTAAAAGAGCAGTTCCAAAAAGTAAGCACCCAAAATAGTTTCTTGGGGGTTCAGCTTAAAGGTTACAAACAAACAGAAGCATCTGGGGTTAGCACAGAGGAGATTCACAAGCCACAATAAAAAAAAATAACCTGATCGTGTCTACCTAAACATTCCCTAGCCCAATGAGTCCTGCTACATATGGAAAATAATTTTTCATACCTGGTTCAAACCTTACACAGCATTTCTGCTTATAGCATTACTACTCCATGTACCTGCAGCCCAGAGAACAACCACAAACAAAGGGAAAGTTTCTTTCCCCATTTTAAAAAGTTCTGGCCTTCCCATTGGCTCTTTTGATTAGGTGCCCTTTTTTTTTTCTTTACTCTGGGGACTTTTTAACCCTTTACAGATAAAGCAAGTAAACAACAGCTACCAAGATGGATTTTACAGCTAACTGGCTGGCTGGGTGTCCATTAGAGGGAGTTACCTTCCCCGCCTTTATTTATCACACCATCGCTGGAGGTTTTTAAGAACACGTTAGACAAACACCTGTCTGGGGTAGTCTAGGTTTTCTGACTCCTGCCTTAGCACAGGGGGCTGGACATGACTTCTCGAGTTCTCTTCCAGCCCTGCATTTCTATGTTAGACTCATAGACTTTAAGGCCAGGAAAGACCATCGTCATCATCTAGTCTCCTGCATATTGCAGGCCACAGAACCTCACCTACCTGATCCTATAATATACTGAAGTCCTCAAATCATGATTTAAAGACTTGAAGTTACAGAGGATTCACCATTTACTCTATCTTAAACCTTCAAGTGACCCATGCCTCATGCTATGGAAAAAGGCAAAAAACTCCCAGGGTCACTGCCAATCTGACCCAGGGCCGCCCAGAGAGGGAAGCAATTTGCCCCAGGCCCCACGGGGCCCCTAAGAGAACGCTCCGGCCCCAGCCTCCGCCTTCCCTCATCCCCCAGAGCCTCAGCTCTCCGCGTACAGGAGCGGCCCTGGACAAAGCTAAATTGGCGTGGCTCGGGCAGGGCCTGAGCGCCCTACTCAGAGCTGCGTGGTAAGGGGGCAGGGCTGCAAGCTCCAGGGCCCCGCTGGAGCCACACCACTGCAGCGCTGTCCAGGGCCACTCCTGGACGCAGTGTGCTGAGGCTTCAGGAGAGGAGGGGGTAAGCAGCATGGCAAGGGGTCGGGGGGGATAAGGGGCAGAGAGTCCCGGGGACAGTCAGGGCACAGGGAGGGGGCAGAGGTTCTGGGGGGGCTATCGGGACAGGGAACGGGGATTGGATCGTGGGCATTCTGGGGATCTGTCAGGATTCAGCTGGGGGTCGGGGCAGTCAGGACAGGGAACGGGTGGGATGGTGGTTGGGGAGGGAGTTTTGGGGGGGTGGTGAGGGAACAAGGAGCAGGATGGATCAAGGTTTCTGAGGGAGGCAGTTGGGGGGCAGGAAGTGGGTGGGGGGAAGATGGGGACAGGGCCAGGCTGTTTGGGGAGGCACAGCCTTCCCTATCCTAAAGCTCATTCAGCAGTTTGCAGCTTGCAGACAGCTGTTTAACACACAGAGCCAAGCTGTTATCTTTTCCATGGGGAAGGGATCACATGAGAAGAGCAATATCCTACACCACCTACCTCCTTCCCAACCTTACCAAGCCCCTCCGTCCCCTTTCTTCCCCGAGGCTCCAGAGGGTTTAATTCAGTGGTTCTCAAACTTTTGTACTGGTGACCCCTTTCACATAGCAAACCTTTGAGTGTGACCCCCCACCTTATAAATTAAAAACACTTTTTTATATATTTAACACTATTATAAATGCTGGAGGCAATGCGGGGCTTAAGGTGGAGGCTGACAGCTTGCAGCCCCCTGTAATAACCTCGTGACTCCCCAAGGAGTCCCGACCCCCATTTTGAGAACCCCCCGGGTTAATTTAATTTTAGCACCCTGTGTCCATTCACATGCATGGGCTATTTTGAGCATTTCAGTTTGCACAACATAATCTTATCCCAGATTCTGGAACAAGTTCAAATGCTCAGTTCGTGGAGTATGTACATAAACTATACTAAAGAGCTAACCCACAGTAACGGTCTCCAATTTGGGAGAGACTCCATGGAGGCAGTCTTTAGGAAACAGATACATTCATGGAGGTTAAGTCCATTAATGGGTATTAGCCAGTAAGGTAAGGAATGGTGTCCCTAGCCTGTTTGTCAGAGGGTGGAGATGGATGGCAGGAGAGAGATCATTTGATCATTACCTATTAGGTTCACTCCCCTTGGGGCACTTGGCATTGGCCACTGTCAGTAGACAGGATACTGGGCTGGATGGACCTTTGATCTGACCTAGTATGGCCATTCTTATTTTCTTATGTTCTAAGCCAGGGGTAGGCAACCTATGGCATGTGTGCTGAAGACGGCACGCAAACTGATTTTCAGTGGCACTCACACTGCCTGGGTCCTGGCCACCGGTCATAGGGGCTCTGCATTTTAATTTAATTTTAAATGAAGTTTCTTAAACATTTTAAAAACCTTATTTACTTTGTATACAACAATAGTTTAGTTATATATTATAGACTTATAGAAAGAGACCTCCTAAAAATGTTAAAATGTATTACTGGCCCATGAAAGTTTAGTGAATAAATGAAGACTCGGCACACCACTTCTGAAAGGTTTCCGACCTCTGTTCTAAGCTAAATGAACCCAAAGTTATGGAGACAAATGTGAGTCAAGGAAGCCAGCAGAGTATCAGAAACCTGGAAAAATCTCTGACTAGATGGGCTCAAGCATTTGGTCACAAGCTGAGATGATTCAAAAGTTTTGGATTTTTTTTTAAGCAGATTTTTTTGTTTGTTTCTTTAAACAAACACAGCAAGCAGCATATATTAGGCCCCACACTTCTGAAACCCCAAACCATGTTCAGGTTTTGGCAGACTAATTTCAGCTTTTCAGTTAAAAAAAACCACAACAAATTTTGAAGGAAAGCAGATATTGTCCGTGATTTTTTTTCGGCTTTTAAAAACCTCTAGTTTTATAAAACACGTGACTTGCCCTTTTGCTCGTGCCCCCTCCTCCCCACTATAGAGAGGCACGAGTTGAATTGGGGGCACCCTTGGGGGGAAGGGGGCGGAGCAGAGGTGGGAAGATGTGGGGTGGGGGTGGGGCATTGGGGGAAGGGGTGGAGTGGGGGTGGGGTCTAGGACGGAGCAGGGGGGTCGAGCGCCCCCCAGGAAATCTGGAAGTTGGCGCCTATATCTCTGGCCATTGGAGATATTTGCTACTGGCAGTCATAGATGGCCCACAGGCCATTGTAGGCAATCTCATTATCCCATCCCCTCTATAAACTTATCAAGCTCAGCCTTGAAGCCAGTTAGGTTTTTTGCTCCCCATCAAAGGCTGTTCCAGAACTTCACTCTGCTGATGGTTAGAAACCTTTGTTTAATTTCCAGCCTAACCTTGTTGATGACCGGCATATATCCATTTGTCCTTGAGATGCTTGGTTTGGTTGCAATCCTTCCCAGCAAATTTGTTGCCTTGCTTGGGATACAAGTTTCAAATAAAAAACAACAAAGAGTCCTGTGGAACCTTAAAGACTAACAGATGTATTGGAGCATAAGGATTCTTTGTTGCTTTTTACAGATCAAGACTAACACGGCTCTGATAACTAGGCTTCAAATAGCTTCTGCAACTTTAGTTTAAAGTAATTCCAACCCTCCTCCACATTCAGATCCTTGAGTTCTTCAGGCTAGTCCACTTCCCTAACTAATTCTCTTAATTTTTTAGAGTTTGCCCTTTTGAAATCAAGGATCCTAGTTACAAACTTATTTGCAGACCTATTTTTGTTTATCTTCCATTTCGTTTAAATTGAATTAGATCATAAGCACTTCACGATAATGAAGGGAGAATGTGAGTAGGTAAATATATATACATTTGTGTAAAATCTGGCTTAATGCTCAGTTTCTGAAGAGGTTTTTACTTGAGTCCAATTCACATTATGAACTTTGCATTGTATTGCAGTAAGTTTTTTGTGTAAATTTAGTGGACATTGACAAAATAAACCATGGAGTTATTTCTGGAACAAAATATTAAGTTGCAAGATTTTATATTTCATTGTTTCTTTCCTGATAATTTCCTGAAGATATTAGTAATGTCAGGAGAACAAATAAAAGCAATGTGTAATCTAGCATATTATAGGAATATAGTCCTCTCCAGAAGGTGTGAAATACATTCAACCCACCTATTTTTGAGCTAAAATTGCAAAGAATATGTTTTCTCTTCTTCCCTTTTTATTCAGTTTTTATGTCAAAGGTCATAATACACTTTTCTCTTAAGAACTGAGATACTGAAACTGACTTAGCGGTGCTAGGACTGACTTGTGGACTTTTACACATTTGTAAATATATCGGGATGTAATGCAGTGTCGTGTTGAAAGCAGGACAATTTGTGGAATAGAAGAAAAAACTATAGTACTTAAGAGCTTATTGTGTGTTTATTCTTACCATAAGAAAATGACCTTGCTGTTCTGTGAGTTGTATCTTCTATTGTCTTTTTTGTGGATTATGTTTGTTTGGCACATTGGCTAAATGTAAAATGCCATGTACATCTTCTGGTGCTATATAAATTAGTATAGTAATATCACATTTATAATTTGTTTGTATGCATTTTTGTTTGTTAAATTTTACATAATTTAAAAAGGAAGTATGGCATTATGGTGCTTGAATTCTTTTTAGATACCAACTTTATTAAAAATAGAGAGAATTATTGACAGTACAAATCATTTTCTCACATAAGTATTACAAGATTGGGTTACAAATATAGATGTTAAAAGATACTGCAGAGTTGATTTACTATAGGTTGTGAGGTATAGTAGGTATGCAGAACAGAATTAAAATTAATTGCAATACAACAGTTTCACTTGTAATGGAAAATATTTATTTTGTTTTCATTTCAGACTGTGAACAAGTACAGCCTCCATTGTGGCTTCAGACTCTTATGAATGCTTGTAGACAAGCAAGTGATTTTAGCATTCAAGGTATTGCTATTTCTCTTGTAATGGACTTGGTTGGATTGACTCAGTCTGTTGCTGTTGTCACTGGAGAAAACCTAAACAGTGTGGAAACTGCACAGCCCCTAAGTCCAAACCAAGGAAGAGTTGCTGTAGTTATCAGACCTCCTCTTAATCAAGGCAACCTGAGATATATGGTTGAAAAGACAGATTTTTTCAAGGTACAGTAATCATCTTACAGCCCAGGCATTTATTTAATCTTTAGACTGTATTTCCAGCAACAAGAAGACACACTTTCTTTCCAAGTCTGTATCAACAGCCTTGCCCTTCTTGTACTTTCTTAGGTTATGGAATAAAACTTCCTTACTGGGTGATATGACAATTGCTATTTTCTGTTTTACAGTTTAAATTAAAATATTTAGCCACTACTACTAAAGGTGTTCCACGCAATGTAGGTATAAACGGCCGATTTGAATTGGTCTTTTGGAAATATAAATGAAAGAAGTGAGTTACTAGACTAAGATGATGTGAGAGGTAGCCAAGACATGAAACTGAGGGAAAATGTTCTGGGTAAATAAGGATTTAACAAAAACAGGTAATACTAATGACTAGGGCTGTCAATTAACTGCTGTTAACGTGTCCGATTAAGGCACAGCACAATCCATGTGTTAATTTTATGAACATGCTTTAATCGCAGATCCTCTGGGCAGGAGGGCAGCATGAGCTGCTCCAGAAAACCTATGTCTGGTCAGGCTTGGTAATACAGGCTGCCACCCGAGGGTGGGAAGAGAAGAGGCTAGAGGAGGAGTTCTCAAACTAGGGGTTGGGACCCCTCGGGGTCGCAAGGTTCTTACATGAGGGATCGCGAGCTGTCAACCTCCACCCCAAACCCCGCTTTGCCTCCAGCATTTATAATGGGGTTAAATGTACAAACAAGTGTTTTTAATTTATAAGGAGGGTTGCACTCAGAGGCTTGCTATGTGAAAGGGGTCACCAGTTCAATAGGCTGAGAAACACTGGGCTAGAGAAAGACATGGTTCTCATCCTAGCTCCAGTAGAGGAGTAGAGATCTTAACACACACCCCTATATCCCCCCAGGGTGACCATATTTTTTAAAGTAAAAACAGGACGGCCAGGGGCTTGCCAGAGCTGTCCACCCCCTGCAGGGCTCATCCAAGCTGCCCTCCCCATGCCTCCCGGGGATGGGGCCACCCCTTTCCCCCCTCCATGCTGCCCGCATCTGGGGCTAAGTCCTGTGCTGCCCACGGCAGGGGTTACCCCTCCCCCAAGCTCCACGGCAGGGGCTACCCCTCCCCCAAGCTCCACTCCTCCCCCAGCTGAGGCTGATCTCCTCTCCTCCCTGCCTCCTCCGAGCTCTGCGCCTACTATGGCTGAGGCTGATCCCTCGTCACCCAGGGGTCAGCTCTGAAGCCAGCACTGCCTGCCAGCAGCAAATTTCTCCACTTTCCTGCTGGTGGGCAGTGCTGCCTTCTGCTGATCCCAAGGCAACAGCTGCCACTGTCTACTCTCCCTTGCAGCTGGAACAAATGCCCTGTTTTGGCAAAAAAGTAGGGATGAGAGGTTCAGAGCTGAAAAAGGGGACTGTCCTGGCCAAAACGGGACATATGGTCACCTTAGCCAGCCCAGGCCCTATTGTTCACTGCTGGCCCCTCACTCCTGGGACCAGCTCCCCTGCATTGTACCCTGTTGATGCTAGCTGGCTGCTTGCTCCGGGGCTACCCCACAGAGAACATAGGCATGGTGAGCTCCACCTCCTTGCACCAGCCTCTCCTCCCCTGCAGTGTGATGAGTCCCTGAGGTAAAATCCACCCTCCCTTGCAAACAAGGGCTCACTCAGCTGAAGGGAGCCCACCTAGCTTAGTAAAAGGAGGTGAGCCTGGCCAGTGCCGTACCAGAAACCACCCTTCCAGATGCAGCAGCAAGACACCTTCCTCACCCTCTTCCTGCACAAGTTACTGCTTGCTCCTTCCCATTGTCACCCCCTGTCCTCCCAGGCCCTTCTCCTGCATATGTCATTGCTTACTTCCCCACTCCTGTGTCCTGCCCTCCCCCAACACGGAATGCTTGTTTGTCTGAACGATTGGCTGAACAAGAAGTAGGACTGAGTGGACTTGTAGGCTCTAAAGTTTTACATTGTTTTATTGTTAAGTTCAGTTATTCTTTTTTACATAATTCTACATTTGTAAGTTCAACTTTCATGATAAAGAGATTGCACTACACTACTTCAATGAGATGAATTTAAGTTTCTTTTTTACAGTGCAAATATTTGTAATAAAAAATAAATATAAAGTGAGCACTGTACACTTTGTATTCTGTGTTGTATTTGAAAATGTAGAAAACATCCAAAAATATTTAAATAAATGGTATTCTATTATTGTTTAACAGTGCGAGTAATCACAATTAATGTTTTTAATCGGGCAATAATCACAATTAATTTTTAATCACTTGACAGCCTTACTAATTACATATAGAGTGTGAACTGTTTTTTAAATTATTTACAAAAGAAACATTTTAATTTTACATTATAATTGCAATATTAGATATAGAATTCTGGAGACAAATTACACTAGCTCCACTCTTGTAATTCAGGAGTCATCAGAAATCCTCAGCAAAAGAATATTCTGTAGTAGGTAGTTAATTATCATAGTACTGAAATATTCTATTTTTACAAAAGTAAACTATTAAGTACTTCATCCTCATGGTGAAATTTTATGGAACTTTATACAGTAGGGTATTGCAGTGTTTTTTGACTCTTTTGTAGAGATATAAGCAATGCATAATCACATAATTTCCCCCAATTGTTCATATTTTTCACTGACACTGCATATGTCCCTTTCATTGTGTAAAGCTAGTAATTCTTCAGAAAAATACAAGATATTCATAGACTTAACATATATTTTCATTTGCAAAGCATGTAGCTTTAACTCTGTGGGACCAGTTGGGTGATGGAACTCCTCAACATCATCAGAAGAGTGTGGAGCTCTTTTACCAGTTACACAACCTGGTTCCATCTTCTAGCATTTGTGAGGATGTTATAAGTCAGCAGCTGACCCACAGAGACAAGGTAAATCTTCCCTCCTGTTTGTGTGATTATTAAAAGGTGAGTTAAAGGAACCATCAGGAAATGTAGTAATAGTGATATGTGCAAGTAAGGGACTTGGTAGCTCATAAGACAGTTTGAGCTATTTTATGTATATGTGCACATATATATATATATACATACACACACACACACTGATATATAAAGAATTATAACTTTTATAAAATTGTGAACTCTCACAAATCTTAGTGTCTGAGTGCTTCATAACCACTAATTAATTTATTCTCACAATGCCTCTGTAAGGGAGAAGGGAGTGTTATTGTCCCCATTTTTCAGATGGAGAGTTAAGGTGCAGAGAGATTTAATGACATAACCAAAATCATAAGAAGTCTGTGGTAAAGCTTGGAATTGAACTGAGATCCAAGTACCTGAGTCCCAGACATAAATCATCCTCCTTCCCATCTCATCCTCTGCCCTTTCTCTTTCCCTTTGTAGCTCTCTCTCAGTCTAGGCCCACTCTTCCTCCTGCTCTCTTCTCTTGTTGCATTCTGACCAACATGATAGCAAACCCTATAACTTCTGCTCCTTCTCCAGTAAATATGCCTTGATAAGCGATCTATTTGTTGGCATGTTCTGCTGTCTCCATTTCTCTTCTCAAAACTTGTTACTCTTTTTCCAACTTAGCTTTTCTCATTGCTGTGCCCTCCATGAAGATCTTTTGTCACTCCTCCTGAAAGTGGTGGCAGTGGCCTTGGGTCCCTCCTCTCTTCATTTAGTTATTTACAGACCACTTCACTTATTTTCCTTTGGGGCCCACTCGATTTTGGTCTCTTCTATCCTTGCCATTCATTTTCTTTTTTTGGTTGTTTTGAGGTCTCTGTCTCTTCTGTCCTCAACCTTCTTACCTTGAGTGGCTTCTAATAAGACATCTGATATATCTGCTTCTTTTAACATTATTGGCTCATTGTCTACTTTGGGTACCTTTTCTCTCTAGGCTCCTGTGACTCTGACTTCCTGGGTCTCATTCTGCCTTTATAATTCATTCAGCATCTCCTTTGATGATCTTTAAGAACTGATGTAAAGCTCAATCAGTGCCATTTGCAGTGCATCACAAGAAGTTTTATTACTCCTACAAAACCCAAGAACTTTTCTGCTTGTTCTTGATCACTATGTATTGGCACTTTTTTCATTTAACTTTTTATATATAGAGATAGCATTCTTGTAACATCTCTTTTCCTAGAATAGAAAGTGAGCAGTTTCAATTAGCTATATAGTCTTTCAAATAATTGAGCAAGCTTACATCCCTTCCACTTTGTGTGGTTCCACCCTGAGTCCCTTTCTTCTCCTGCCACTTGCCCTCAGGAGATTTCTGTGCTGTTAGATATTGTGGCATTACCTTTGTCAATTCCTGTGCTCTGCTAGTAGGTGAACTAACCTCACAATCATTGCCAGTTTCCCCTACATCTGCATCCTTGTTTGGAACTCACCTGGGTCAACTCTTGAGAGCGACTAGTCCCTGGTTGCTTGTAGGAAATAACAGTTGGGGCTATAGAATTGTCTGCATTCTACCAAGTGTCGCAACCCTAAACCCTTGCTCAAGTTGTCAGCCTGGCCAGTTGTTGGTCAGAGCAGATCTGTGTGCAGACGTGCAAGCATGTCATGAACAAAGGAGTAGTGTGCTCGGTGCACCAGTAGTGTGTCGCTGAACCCCCCGTGAGCCATATATGGACATGAAAGCCTGTCTCGGACAAAGAAGGCAGTGTGCCGAGTGCATCCTCTGCTGACGTAAGGGGCTCCAGCCCGGAACCCAGAAGGCAAAGGAGCTAGGAACCAATCCAGTGCCGACACATGTAAAAAGGGAACCAGTCCGAAATTGACACGAGTACGGACCCCCAAACAAAACTATGTCCCGCGCCAAAATCAGTAGGAATCCCCGCATGTTAGCTCAGAGACCTGATCACCCTGTCAGCCAGGAGTCTCCTCCGGATTTTGCCGGCTCATGTCGTGTCATCGAAATAAAACCACGTCCCCTAATTCATTATGTACTTGGTGCCTATGATGCTGGTAAGCTGTATTTGAAGCGTGGTACGTATTTTGTAACTTCTGCAAGTATTCTGCCTTTGCTAACTCCCCCTACTCCTTGCCTCCTTTCTTCTGTTCCTTATTCTGTGTATAGAAGAAGTGGTTACTTTTATAGCCTATACTCCCTGCCTTTGCTTCCCCTTTTTTTATGAAGAAGTGTATGGTTTAAATAGATAATAGCTCTAGCTGATAAATTGTTTTTCCCTGGCCCAAGGTGTAACTTGTCCCCGTTACTAATCAAAGGAGAATAAACGCAGCCATTTGGCTTTTAAACGCAATTCTGCCGTGTTCCGTTGTTCCTCCCCCATTAAATAGCCACTCGAACCTTACATGTCCCGGTCACCAAGTATGATTAGACTTGGCAGAATTAGATTTTTAAAAAAATGTCTGTGGATAATATAGATGTTTAAAAATAAATACTTTCTTAATTTTTTCTCTGTTTAAACTTTCAGAGTTGCGGGAAATTATGAGGGGAAGGTCAGACAATAATTGTTTAATAAAACAAACCTTGAGATTCAAAACTTTATAACTATTAAAACACAATATGTCAACATCACATCAAAATATACAAAGTAAATATCCTTAAATCAAACTCTTAAATTCTCAGGCAGCATTTTTCTTCCTTTATCAGTGGAAATATGTTTTTTTCTGTTTGTGTGTATATGGAGAAATCGACATGTAGTGATTAAAAAATCTAATCCTTTCAAACCTTGGTGCTACTCTTTGTTCTTACCTTCCATCCTTTGTCTCTGTCTTTAGGTGCTGATTGAACTTTATACTGGCTGTCCTATTAGAAGTTCCAGGAGCTCTTTTCTACCTCTGTCATAGTATTTGTTTTGCTGTTGACACTTTTTAATTTTTCTGTTACCTTTTCTGCTACTGTTAGCTTCAAAAGTTTATTTGCTTCGGGCAGTAATCAGTGTGTGGCGTGACATGAGATTGTGTGGTGGACTGCTGCCCTGGCTTTCTACTGATATATTTCTTCAATCCATTATTGCTGTCCATGGGTCTTTATTATCCCAGTATGCCTTGCTTAGCAATTTCTTGGTAATCTTGGCAGCTACTTTTGCTTTTCCCTGAGACTGGCTGTGATGCAGAAAGGATGTGATATGTTCAAATTCTGCTGATGCAAATTGTGCAAATTCCTGACAAGCAAACTGAGGTCCATTATCTTTAATAAGTATCTGGAATTCCATGCTAGGCAAAGTGGGCTTCACAGCATTCAATGAGAGAAACTGTTGTTGAATTTAAGGGATCTGTTTCCGAATAATCCAGAGAGTCATCAATCATCATCAGGTATACTATATTTCCCAGAATATATTGGTCTGTCTTGCTCAGCCATGTTTCAGAGTATCATAAGAAGAGGTGGACATTTGTATTCAGATGAATAGTTTATTTGCTGAAAAATGCAGCTTTGGCCGACCCAAACCATCCACAAATTTGACCCCATAGTTTCATTTTTCAGAGCTAGCTTCGGAAAGTCGTATGTGTTTGTGTGTGTGTGTGTGCTCTGCTATAACTGTCAGTCCACTGGTTAGGCCTCTTGCCTGGGATGTGGAAGATCCAGCTATGAATGCCCACTATTCATTGGGTCAAAGAGAGAGCAAGAATGAAAATGACTCTGTTGCATGGTGATTAAGGCACTCTGTTGGGAGAAAGAAGAAATTAATTCAGATCTTGTCTCTGTCCGATTCAAAGGACGGACTTGAATCCACATCTGCCACCTCTCAGGTGACTGAAAAATATATGTATTTCTTGCCTTTCTTTGCAGACCATGCTTCTTTTTATTCTTTTAGTCTGAGTTTGCCATTATTTTGTGTGGTGCCGTATATCTGACATGGTTTCTAATGTTTTCAGATTTGTAAGTGTTTATTTTATTCACTGCTGCAGTAGACAGCAGCAGCATTAAGTTCCAGTCTTCTTTGTTGCAACATGTGTTCTGATTCCAGTATTTTTCATGCCTACAACTATATGATCTCTAATAAATTTGTCTGTAAGTGTGCCAGAGTTACGTGACAAGGTTAACTGGTGCAGCTTGGTTGTGTATTGGTCTGTAGTTTTGAGTTTCATTTTGATCAGATGTATGGAAAATATACTTCTCATATATTATAATTTTTTTAGGCACAAGTATTTTTCTAAAGCATCTAAGATTTTATTTACATCTTGCCTGTCTTCATCTGCCAGCTTCAAGTGCTGACATATAGCAAAGCAGTCCTTACCCATTGCTTTATTCAGAGTAGCCATTCTGCCTGCCATGCTTTCTTTGTTCAGTCCTGCAGCCACTTCACAGTTTGTCCATGAGGCTTGGAAGCAACTCCATTTTTCATAGACATCTCCATGTATTTGTTCCATAGCAGGTAATGGGATATTTGAGTCATTACTGATGTCACTGAGTGCCTCTGCTCAGCCACAACAAAAACTTTAAAGCAGTAAATACTTTTATTTTGACACCATGTTAAGAACATGATATACAGAGCAGCCAGTGGAAATCATCTACACAAACTGTGCACGAGTTTTATTGATCCTACAAAACCCAGGAACTATGCTACATATTATTGAGCACTGTCTGCTGGCATCTAATTAATTAATTATTAACAATTTACTTATGTTCATATAAAGCCCTCTTATAACACTCTTTATATTCCCCTCATGCTGACCTCTTTGTGTCCCTCGTGGTTCTGTTTTCAACCCCTTCTCTTTTCCCTCTTAACTGTGTTTAGATGTCTTCAATGCCATGATTTTTAAGTACCGGTACCTCTTCCATGAGAATGATTACTGTCTTTTTCACAAGCTGAGCGTCACATCTTTCCTCCTAATCACTCTCTATTTCTGTCACCTTCTGTATCACCTGTAAGAAATGCATTTGTCCTCTATATTAAATGTTCCCTTATTTTTTAAAATTGTACATAGGTGGGTTTTTCTTGGTTTGTTTGTTTGCAATGACAATCTATTCTTGCCTCACAGGCTTGGTAATAAAGAACCATCTTTAGGTAAAGTGAGAAAATGGAGAATCTGACTAAAACCAAATGTCCATTTCTTCATAGTGTTCATCTGACCAAATATTAATAGGATATACTTATTTTTTTATTGTGTACTTATTTACCTGTATTTTATTGGGATTGGAATATTCTAAAACATCAGGAACCTCTCATATTTACTCCTTATTTTCTAAAAGTAATAGAAAGACGTTGGTAACATGAATTCCTTTTCATATTAAACTTGGGGAATTAGAAAACCAAGCTCAGTAAGGGGGGAAATGAACACCTTTCAAGGTAATTACAATTATGGGTCTAAAAATGTGGTGGTGTCTTTTTAAGCATTCAGATAAATAGAATTGACTGCACAGTGAACTGAAATTAGTGATTCTTTTAATGTGTTTGTAATATTTTAATGTAACCATTTTCATTCTTGTCTGGCTTTCCTTTCACTGGGGGAATCATAGTCAATTTGATCTAATGTATGTTTTGTTTTACAGAAAACAAGGATGGAAGCTCATGCAAAGTTTGCAGTGCTCTGGCATCTCACGAGGGACCTTCATATTAATAAGTCTTCTTCCTTTGGCCGTTCCTTTGACAGGTTGGTTATCATTAGGGCCTTATCAAATTCACGATCAATTTGGTAAATTTCACAGTTTCAGTTGTTTAAATCTGTGTTCAAAAATTTTCCCACCAGACCCCCATCACTAGCCTCACCTTTCTCAGATAGGATTGTGCTCATATACACAGTTTCTTTGTGTGAATGTGATGAAAGAAAATTAATTTGAATGTTGTACCTTTTACCTACAACTGTGGGACAGCACAGTGAAGTGTTGGATTTCATCTTGCATTTCATTTGGAGCTACGTCTGTTACTCATTGCTGAAGAGAAGATGGTAAATTCTGTGCACACAGTAGAAAAGCTGATGAATATGTACCGCAGAATGGCATAAAAATGTTAAAGATGATTAGGGGCTACTCAGTGTATTAACTGAGAGGTAAGGCAGCTGTTAATTTTCTCTCCTGGAAAGGGCTCTCAAGACCTAAGATATGAAACGCAGAAAATGATGAAAATAGGAAGAGTGTTATTGTCAAGTGAGCTATATTTCTGTTCTCAGTCCTTGAGGATAACACTTGTAGATAATGAATAATAATTTAATTTTCTCTGCAGCCTCATTTACAGATTTGTAAAATTGTTGCTGTTATTTATATTGCATTGTCACCTAAAGGGCAACCAAGTTAGGGCTTCATTGTGCCAGATACTGTACACAGTAAATGAAAATTCCTCTATTATTTTGATCTGTCTTTACTGTTAGTTTTTTCTATCTCCTTTTCTGTTGTGTTAGACTATGTAAATTTCACCTTTGGATGCAAAATTTGAAAGAGAGGTTCTCATTGATTCCAAACAAAATGCCACTTGTGTGAAACAAGCTGTAGGAAGTATGTCCTGAGATACTCATCTGAAACAAAACTAATATGTTACTATTGCTCAATACGTAGGTTATAAAGAATCATTGCAATCACATCAGTGCAAATTTAGAGAGCAATATAATTTTTTGAAAATCTAAGTAGAGTTTGATTACACATCTCAACATTCCTCATGCATATATGAAAGATAAAGATAGTTGTTGCTTGCTAATTATTTTGAGTGAAAGAGAGGATGTACACTTGCATATGGAGATAGAAAAAGCAAAGAAAGCTCATTGACAGTGGACAAATATTATAGATTAGATTAAAATAGATTATACTGTGTTGTAGCAACATGTTAGATTTATTCCTGGGTTTTTTCACCAGGTCTTTGTTCATCATGCTGGACAGTCTTAACAGCTTAGATGGTTCTACCTGGTCAGTGGGGCAAGCATGGTTAAACCAAGTACTACAAAGACATGACATTGCAAGAGTACTTGAACCTTTGCTTCTACTGCTACTCCACCCAAAAACACAGCGAGTTTCTGTGCAGCGAGTTCAGGCTGAGTGCTACTGGAATAAATCTCCTCACTACCCTGAAGAAGAAACTGAAAAGCACTTCATGCAAAAATTTAGCTGTGGTGATGGTAAGTACAGTTTAACCCCCTCAAAAATTTCTTGTTAATTAACATTTTATTAATTTAAATATATACACTATTTTATATATTTTTATCCATATAACATGAAACATGGCAGAAGAAACACACTGCGTGATTTGCATATTAAATAGTTTTCAGAACTGCCAGCATTTAGGACCCTGGTAATGATTATATTCTTTTTCCAAAAGTTTTTTTAGTCTCAGTGAAAACTTCTCTATGGGTTCAACTCTGCAGCATGCCAGATATTTGGAGTACAGTTAAAACAACTTTTCCCATCTATATGTCACAGTTTCAGGGTTACCTGCACCTTTATCTCCACCTTTACACTTCCTTGAGGGCATCCACTTGAGGTTTCAGGCTTCTGAGGAATAACCTTTCTCAGTCGGAGACCTCTGTCTCTCTCTCTAAAGACCAGGGATTTAGGGTACGTCTAGACAGCGAGTAGTGATCGATCTACTGGGGATCGATTTATCTAGTGTAGTGTAGACGTGATAAATCGATCCCTGATCGCTCTCCCGTTGACTGCTGAACTCCAGCAGTGCAAGAGGCGGAAGCAAAGTTGAGGGGGAGCCGCGGCCATCGATCCAGCGCCGCAAGGACGCAAAGTAAGTAATTTTAATTCGACCTAAGATATGTCGACTTATGCTACGCTGTTTTCGTAGCTGAAGTTGCGTATCTTAGATCGATCCCACCCCCTCAGCGTAGACCAGGCCTTAGACTTGCTTTGTGCTGTTAAACAGTCATCTCTATCCACTTTCGAAGTGGTTGAAGCTATCCTATTAATCATTTAATTGATGGGTGAAGCTCTGCTTTATACAGTAAGCAAATGAACATTTAAGTTGCTTTACGATCTTTCAGAATGAAAGATGCAAAGTATAATAATTGTATTTAAATGTAAGTTTTTATTATTTCTGCTTATATCTGAAGTTCAAAATCTAAAGAAAAACTATTCATAGGCCATAACTATTTTTTGTGATTTCTTTTTAAAGCATTTTCTCACATGCCTGTAAGCCAAGGACAACTTATTACACCTAAAGAAAACAATGAAAAACAACTTATCATGGATGAAATGGAGAACTTCAGTCTCACAGTCAACCCTTTGAGTGACAGACTTTCCTTGTTAAGTACTAGCAGTGAGACTATTCCAATGGTGGTGTCCGATTTTGATCTTCCTGACCATCAGATAGAAATACTCCAGAGTTCTGACTCTGGCTGTTCACAGTCATCTGCTGGAGACAACCTGAGCTATGAGGTGGAGGCAGAAAGCCTCAGTGCTCCGAATAGTTCTCAGACATTGCGAGAAGACTCACCTGATGAAATTGTGCAGCAGGTGATTATTGACTTGATATGCAAGGTAGTAAGTGGTCTTGGGGAGGAGACCGAATCAGTTAAACACAATCTGCATCCCGATGATGCTTCATCTAAATTCAGTACTTTAGATCACTCTGAGGAGGTTTCTAGAAGTGAAGATCAAAATATTCAAAGCAGCGAGAACAGTTTGTTTGGCAATGACAGTTCTCAGTTATTATCTGCTTCAACTGAGATTGGACTTGAAAGGCTAACGGATTCATCACCTTGTATTGAAGTAAGCTCTCAGGCCCCCTCTGAACTTACTTTCAGTTCAACAGATGGAAAATCTGGACAAAGAAGTCACAGTAGTATTCAATTCAGCTTCAAAGGAAAACTACCAGAAAAAGTGTCAGAAAAAGAAACTATTGTTAAAGAGGCTGGTAAGCAACCAGGAGCAAAGCCCAAAGTGAAAATAGCCAGAAGGAAAGATGAAGACAAGAAAAAAGCACAAACAGAAAAGCTTAAACAAACCAGTATTTTCTTTAGTGATGGTCTTGATTTAGAGAATTGGTACAGCTGTGGAGAGGGAGAAATTTCAGAAATAGAGAGTGATGTGGGGTCTCCAGGAATACGAAAATCTCCCAGTTTTAACGTTCATCCATTGTATCAACACGTGTTGCTTTATCTCCAGTTATATGACTCCTCAAGAACATTATATGCTTTTTCTGCAATCAAAGCAATCTTGAAAACAAATCCTTCTGCTTTTGTAAATGCCATCTCTACAACCAGTGTCAACAATGTATACACTCCTCAGCTGTCCTTGCTTCAGAATCTTTTAGCCAGGCATCGAATATCTGTTATGGGCAAAGACTTCTATAGTCACATTCCAGTGGACTCTAACCATAACTTTAGGAGTTCTATGTACATAGAAATTCTTATCTCGCTATGTTTATATTATATGAGGAGCCACTATCCAACTCATGTAAAGGTAACCCCGCAAGATCTAATAGGAAACCGCAATATGCAGATGATGAGCATTGAAATTTTGACACTTCTCTTTTCTGAATTGGCAAAAGTAATAGAAAGTTCTGCAAAGGGCTTTCCTAGCTTTATTTCAGACATGTTATCCAAATGCAAGGTTCAGAAAGTGATCCTGCACTGTTTGCTATCTTCTATCTTTAGTGCACAGAAGTGGCACAGTGAAAAGGTAGCTGGTAAAAACATCGTTGTTATTGAAGAAGGTTTCTCTGAAGACAGCCTTATCAATTTTTCTGAGGATGAATTTGACAGTGGCAGTACTCTACAGTCACAGCTCTTAAAAGTGCTTCAGCGACTAATTGTCTTAGAGCATAGAGTAATGACTGTGCCTGAGGAGAACGAAACAGGCTTTGAATTTGCCATTACTGACTTAGAGCAGATTAACCCACAGCAGCCAATGACTTCACTTCAGTATTTACACTCCCAGCCAATAACCTCTCAAGGCATGTTTCTCTGTGCCGTAATAAGAGCTTTACACCAACACTGTGCCTGTAAAATGCACCCCCAATGGATTGGCCTGATCACTTCTACTTTGCCTTACATGGGAAAAGTTCTACAAAGAGTGGTAGTTTCTGTGACCCTCCAGCTTTGCAGGAATTTGGATAATTTAATTCAGCAGTATAAATATGAAACAGGATTATCAAATAGCAGGCATGTATATACTTTTTTTCTTTTTGAAAATTTGATCATATATTTAAATGTTTCGTCAGCTGTGTGGAGTAAATTCACAACAAACTCAATGTTGCATTTTAGGCCGCTTTGGATGGCATCAATTACTCCACCAGATATGATTCTTACTCTGTTAGAAGGCATCACAACAATAATTCATTACTGTCTACTTGATCCATCTACACAGTATCATCAGGTAAACTTAGTCAAGCATCTGAGAGGCTTCTTATGTCATATTTGTTAAATTAGAGCGTATGGTTTACATTCGAAAGGCTTGTAATGTTGAATTTGCTCTGAATTTAAGTTTGAGGGGCTTGTGGGGAAAATATTCAATATATTTAAATCATAATGAACAGTTTTTGGGTAATAGGATTTAGAAAATTCTTATAAAAGAAAGCATTATTCATTGATAACATATTATATGCCTCCTTAAGTACACAGACCATCACATTTTCCAATTGTTGTATGCATTCTTTAAAGATTCAGATGTCACAAAGCCTTATTCTTGGAGTCCATGCTCCTACACAAGAACAAGGGTGGGAATTCCTCCACCTCAGGATTTTAAAGGGTTAGTTCCAGCAGCCAAACTCAGCTGTGGAACTTTTCATTGGTGCCACACTTGACTGTTCCTGAATATGGTTGAGTTCTGTGTTTACCTACCTAGCTAACTCTGCTACCTGGATTTACCCTTTTTAGAAACAAAACTTTCTGTCCAAATGTCCATTCTTGTGCCTCTTCCTGCTAGCTTGAAGCTTTGTATATTAGCAGCTTGTTTTTTTGGCTCTAACAATATTTTATAGCTGCTGCTGGGTGCATAGTCAATATATTGGGCATTTGGCCCTGAACCTAATGGACCACTTTTTCTTGTTGACTGTTTAGCTTTATTTAAATACATATTTTCTATCCTTTTCCCCAACTCTTGTCAGTAGTCACCATCAAGATACTTATTACCTGTGTTTGCAAGTAGATGTTGTTGTTGTATTTATTATAGCACTAATTCTGAAGTAAAGTTAATCACTTGCAAAGGCATTTACAAAGATATACCATGTATACTTGTTCATAAGCTGAATAGTTTTGGTAAAAAAGTGACGCATCAAAGATTAGAGGTCGGCTTATAAATGGATCTACACCAAAATTTGATCATTTTAAACTCTATGGAATCATTGAATTGAATATCTAATACATTGTTGTTTTTGCTTACCTGGAGCGTCTGCAGGCACGGAGCCCCTCAGCTCCCTGTGACTGCAGTTCGCCATTCACAGCCAATGGCAGCTGCGGGAAGTGACGTGCAAACTGCGGCCACTGGGAGCTGAGAGCTCCGTGCCTGTGAACACTCCAGGTAAACAAAATGTCCCGACCCACCAGCAGCTTACCCTGACAGGCCAGGAGCCAAAGTTTGCCAACCCCTGAAATACAGGGTTGTCTTATAAAAGGGTCATACAGTTCTTGCTATTTTTACCTAACCATCTTGGGGGATGGGCTTATAAATGGACAGACTAATGAACGAGTATATGCGGTAAGTATGATCACTGTAGACATAGAGATGATAATGAAAAACCCTCAGACCTTCAGAAAATGCCCCAGTCTAATTGATAGCATTTTTAATATATCTTCCACCAAGTTATGTATGTACCCCATGGATAAGTACAACCTTAGCTTTGTAAGCCTTGTGAAGGATCATGTTGGGCTGGATTTGCTTGCAGGATCAGCTGGAAGGTGTCACTACAGGCCCTGTGGTCCTGGATTAAGCACATTCCACAACTCTTCCGATAAATCCATACAGTCAGAAATACCACTGGAAGTCAAGATTTTGTATTAGCACTAGCTACATCAGCAGATGTCTATGGGAATAGGCGAGGAAACTTTAATATGCTTTAATGTCTTCCAGCCATACAGCACCACTCAATATGCCAGTGTCATATTTGCCTATCGTAACACTGAATTTCTTATATGATGCTTGGGAATAAAGCAATAAACAGAGAACATTGAGTATGGAAGATACACTGTAAAAGCAGCAAAGAATCCTGTGGCACCTTATAGACTAACAGACGTTTTGGAGCATGAGCTTTCGTGGGTGAATACCCACTTCCTCAGATGCATGTAATGGATCCATTACATGCATCTGAGGAAGTGGGTATTCACCCACGAAAGCTCATGCTCCAAAACGTCTGTTAGTCTATAAGGTGCCACAGGATTCTTTGCTGCTTTTACAGATCCAGACTAACACGGCTACCCCTCTGATACTTGAAGATACACTGGTTAGTTTTGGCCAAATTAAAATCTATACATGCATTGTAATCAGAATATAAGACTGTAGGGTAAATCCCTATACATTCTGAAAACTCACACTTTTTGATTAATATATTTCAAGAGATCAGTGCATCATACAATCGATATTAAAGATGCTACTTTATTATTTGAGAATGTTTAAGCATACACTGCTAAAGGAATATGCTCTCTATTGCTACTTAAAACGCAAATTTATATTAATAGACACATCATTCCAGAGGAATTGAAAAGACATTTTAAAAATACTGATTTTCATTTTCTTGCTGTTAGAAGAAACAGAATAAACTATCTTACAAAAGCCTGTAACATGTACAAAAACATGTAGACGATGTTCATCCTAAAATCATAGTGTAAAATGTTTAGATGTACATTTTTATTTCTTAATTTATATTGTTTTGCTAATGCTAGTATGTAGATATTTAATGCTGGGTTGTTGTTTTTTATAATACTTCTAGCTTTTGGTTAATGTTGACCAGAAACACTTGCTAGAAGCACGTAGTGGAATCCTGTCTATCCTTCATATGATCATGTCATCCGTGACTTTGCTGTGGAGCATACTTCACCAGGCAGATTCTTCAGAGAAAACAACAGCTGCAGCGGCTGCATCTGTTACCACTATTAACCTTGGATCAACAAAGGTCAGAACATAGGAGTAACATGGTTTGACTTGTGCGTGATTACCTTTGTCAAACCAAATCTAATTGTATTCCATTAAAAGTACCCTGAACGGTATTTCTTGGAAAAGTCTTCCAACTTCTGCAATACTTGAGTTTTCCCCAGGCCAAGAGGGGATGGGCAGCCAGTTTATAATTCGTTTACGATTTCCTTTGGTAAAATGTATAAGTTCTGACGAAAATATGACCCCAGTTAGTACTGTACTGATGACAACATCACCCATGAAAAATAGTTGAAACAGAGAGATGGGAAAGTGTTCACATTATAAAACATTTAAAATACTATTTTATATCTCTAAGGTTATAGAATATTTGTTTAAAATCTTAACAAAAATCTTGCAATATACTTCAATAAACACTTGACCTGACACCCTTATGAGGTTCCGTGCTCCATCCACCTCGTGTTAGTGACCTCATTGTATGGAGAGAGGTCATATCAGATCATAGGCTGGCAACTGGAAAGAGTAGGTGGCAGACAGGAGGAATGGAACAATATGGTATTTGAGGAGTTTTTCAAGTATTCCAGTAACATGCTTGATGTCCTGCGTCGCCCATTTATTAGAGTCAATTCAAACTCTTCTGCTATTGAAGGAATTTTGTGTTTTTATAAACAAATTCAGGTTATCTGATATGACACATGGATTTTAGTGTGATTTTCACATAGTCATCATGTTACTTTATGTACTACATAGCTGCTCACCTTAATATACACACTATTATTTCTTTATATATGTATGAAAAAAAAAAAGGACACCATGCTACAGGCTTTCACAACATATCCACTGAAACCAATAGAATCTAATTCTCTGTATTGTCTTTCTATCAATACCTACTTCCTGGTCATATTCATATTGGCAAAAAGACTCTCTGAAATCAGTCTCCTTACAGAAGGGATGACCCCTACTGCATATTTCATGAAGACAAGATCATTCTTCATACTCCAGAATAATTGGTTACCTAAGTTTAATTCGTCCATATATCACAGATTGTTCTCGTTTTGTTTTGCCTGAAGCTTCAACATTCAAGAGCACTTGTCATATGCTGGATGTGAGAAGAACTGTTAAGATTTATCTTGATTATAACCCAGTTAATTCAGGACAATATCTAGGATGACCTTTTCCCATACTTCACCCCATTCAAGATAAATCCTTGGGTGCTACTACGATGGCCACTTCAAAGCCAAGCATAGAGTTAATATGGTTGGATAAGGAGTTACTGTAAAGAACTTTGATCTGTTTAATGCTTCAGTACAGCTATGGAAACAATTATCTGAAGGAGTGCAAAAGGGGCATGGCTGAGCTCTGGAACTCCATTTAGAAGTCTATGCTTGCCTCTGGTATTTGCAAGAAGAGAAGTGCTGTCCAAGTATTTCAGAATAGGAGAGGGATCATTCTCCGAAATTTTCCAGTGTGGTGTGTCAGTCAGTCAGAGTATAAAGTTTGGATGCTTGTTTCAATGTGTGCACATTCTGTTTCTGTGTTTCAGAATTTAAGGCAGCAGATTCTTGAATTGTTGGGCCCAATATCAATGAATCATGGTGTTCACTTTATGGCTGCTGTTGCCTTTGTATGGAATGAAAGGAGACAAAACAAAAACACTTCTAGAACAAAGGTATGTGCATGTTGCTAGTTGACCTGGATACTTAAATAAATTGTAATCTGATTTACTGGATTTCCAATATTTGTCTTTAGAATCTACTTAAAAAAAATCCAGGCTGATTTTTGGGGTCAAATGAAACATTGCACAAATCCTTTCCATAAGTGCATTTGTGTTTATGCATGTATTTGCATGCTCAAATAAGCACACATTATTTTTAGAATAGAATTTTTAAAAAACCCATTATTGTAAGTGACTAATATTTAAAATAAAGGCTTCAAAGGAAAGTGATGGTCTATTAATATTTGGTAAACTATTTGTGCCAAAAATTTCACCAAGGTCTCATTCCTACAAGTTTTTGTTTTTTCTTTCTTTTTTTCCTTTTCCATAGTTTCTCATGCACGTCCTTTACTCATCAACTCCTTCTACACTGGACAACACTAACTATTAACTGTAACAGTAATCTATAGCACATGTTGGTCTTTTCCAGGTTATTCCTACAGCCAGTGATGAACAGCTTCTACTGGTAGAGCTAGTTCGCTCTATCAGTGTTATGAGAACAGAGACTGTTATACAAACAGTAAAAGAAGTTTTAAAGCAGCCTCCAGCCATAGCCAAGGACAAGGTAGGAAAATCACAGAGTTGTTGCTAATTCATATGATGCTATTTTAGAAGTTATAAATTATATAAGTACTCAAATTGTCCTGAGGGAACATGCTACCAATGTGCTGTAGGTTGGTAACAGCTGTCCTCTACCAAAATCTGTTTCTGGTAATATCTTCTTAATCCTACTGAGTATAGAAAACCATTTTTCTCATTAGCATATTTATTGAAGGATGCTAGATTGACAGCATTTGAAGGCTATATGATCAATTGTGTTTCATATTTCAAAAATAAGCAAGTTCAGGTTAACAAAGTAGCTCTGCCACCTGTACAGTATCATATACTAGTTTACAATTCACTCTTTCGGATCCTACTAGATAGAAGGATTAATCAAGTCTGACTCTTTTTTTCATGGGGGCTAAGGTATTTTTAAGAATGGGATGCCCTGGAATCCCCATTCCTTTCTCCTTTGTTATTGCTTTTGAAAGGCCTTGTATTATCTGTCAGTTGAGGGAGGTCTAGACATGAGCTCTGGCTCCTCACCCTGGAACCTGTCAGTGACATTCTATGATTCAGCTAGGGTGGAGGAGATACAGGTTTTATAGGGCTAAGATTTTTGCTGCCCAAGTGTGATACTCAGACACCCCTCTGAGTGCATTGCTATTTAATTTGACCTCAAGCTATCCACTGTTTTGTTTACCTTTTGAAACCTGGTAGTTGGTTCAATACCCACTGTTTTTGTTGAGGTAAACAAAAAGACGAGTCAGTTTCTTCCTGGTGACACTGATCTATTGTCTTTCTAGAAGCATCTGTCATTGGAAGTCTGCATGTTGCAGTTTTTCTATGCTTATATTCAAAGGTAAGACAATGAGGCTGTAGATCCTTTATTGTTTTCTTTCTGTATCATCAGTCAGTAGATAACTATAAAAGAGAATCTGGACATTTTATATCCTCAACAGAAAGCTGCCTCCCTCTGATTTGCTACAGCAGACCGAAAAGTTACATGAGAAGAAAACAGTTTTTTCCACTTGTAATCTGTGAGCTATATCCAGGGCCGGCTCCAGGCACCAGCTAAAGAAGCAGGTGCTTGGAGCGGCCAATACAAAGGGGTGGCATTCCAGCTGCTATTGGGGCGGCACATCTGGGTCTTTGGCGGCAATTCGGCAGCGGGTCCCTCAGTCCCTCTTGGAGTGAAGGACCTGCTGCCAGATTGCCGTCGAAGAGTGGAGCATCGCTTGGGGTGGCAGAAAACCTGGAGCCGGCCCTGGCTGTATCCACTTAGACTCAGCATTGCAATGCCTGACTGCTAGACACACTGACACCTAGTAGAATCCACAGTCCTGAGTTTGGTGGTCAGGCTCCCTAAACAATGCCTGAGGAGAATTAGGCACCTAAGAATGGGAAGCACAAAAACCAGCAAGCTGAGTGGAGAGCTGCCTAAGCTAGCCATTGGAAAATACTAAGGACAGAGATGGCGCCTAAGCCCTGCTGCTCAAAGGGAATTAGGTACATAATGGGAGGCACCTCCCTGGGGATTTATAGCCATGAACCCTCTCTTAGAGTTAGGCACTTAAGCCAGGTCAGTCCTTTCGTGCAGAAAATGGAGGAGGAGGAACAGGTGGAGATGCCCCCTTATTTTCAATAGCTTAGTGGGTAGAGCACTCCCCCAGGACATGGGGGATCTCGGCTCAAATTCACTCTTTGCCTGTTGTGGAGTAAGAACTTGAACCTAGGTCTCCCACCTCTCTAGTGAGTTCCCTAATCACTGGGCTATAAAGTATTCTCTCAGTCTCTCCTGTTGGAGCTGTTCCACTTTGTGTAAATAAATAAATATTCATTGGACTAGAGAGAACGTGAGATTATAGCACAGTGGTTAGGGCACTCACCTGAAAGACCCATGTTCCAATCTGTTCTAATGAATATCTAATTATTTATATGAAGTGGAATAGTTTCAACAGTTTCTTGAGAGACCTGCCCAAGAATACCTATATCCCAGTGATTAGGGCACTCCCTGTGGAGGTAGGAGATGTGAGTTCAGGCAGAATGGGGATTTGATTCTGGGTGAGTGCTCTAACGCTGAATTATTGGGCATAAACACACTGCTACCACCAACTCTTGTTTTGAATGGGCCCTAATATGGTAGCCATGCTCTGAAAATACCTACCAAATTGGGCCCCTCAGGTGAGATAGTTTGTGGATCTCACAGTTTAGTCATGATCTGGGTATAAGGAGTGAGGTGGCTTTGTGCATGCCCACCAGCAGAAACATAGGTGGAATTTAGGCACCTACAAAGTAAGGGGGCAGCTGAGTGGGGGTTTTGAGGATCCAGATTTTGGAGTTATATTCCTAAAATGGCAGTTATGCACCTAAATTCCTTTGTGGGATTAGCCGGTTTGTGTTATTTTATATTCTAGATGAAAAGGGAGTCTTCTGGGTTCCTCAATTCCACCTTTTATCTTTCATTCTCTCCCCTGACTGGAAAGGCCCACAGCAAATTTCTCTGCAGCTGAGGAAGACTGGACTCAGACCCCTCCAGATCTCATCACCACCACTTCACTCATTAGCCAGAGAGGGTATCTTTTGAACACAATGTTCTTCTCCCTACCTCCAGAGTCTGGCATATTACCTCCATAACATCTCCACTTTCTATTGATATATGAACCAAGGGGAGAGACAGGACCAAAATTTTGATCTGCTGCAATCTGCTGCAGGAACAGTGCTTTTGATTGGCACTAAAGTTGGTGCTGTCAGACAGGAGAAATGGAGAATAGAAAATTGGGGTATCTGTGACACTTGACATGATTTTATCACTTTAACTCTGTCATCATCTTGCAGGATTCCAGTGTCCAGCTTAGTAGACAGCTGGACAACACTATTGCTTCTTCTGAAGGACTCTATACAACTCAGTCTTCCAGCACCAGGGCAGTTTCTCATACTTGGGTGAGCAGTTATATTTACAATTTCTAACAAAATTGTGATCCCTTAAATGTAAAATTCTATAAAGAGTAAGTGTTTAAAATCTTGATTTAATTACTTAGAATTTTGAATGGAGAAAAATTCCTATTTACTAGACCTTTTTGACAAAGATTTATCTTGAATGTAAGTATCAGAAGGGTAGCCCTGTTAGTCTGGATCTGTAAAAGCAGCAAAGAGTCCTGTGGCACCTTATAGATGAACAGACATATTGGAGCATAAGCTTTTGTGGGTGAATACATCCGACGAAGTTGGTATTCACCCATGAAAGCTCATGCTCCAATACATCTGTTAGCATATAAGGTGCCACAGGGCTCTTTGCATCTTAAATGCAGTATCTTACTTTGAAGAATGTTGATCATATACAAATGTTGATTCTTGTATTGCTCCCACCTTTTTCTGGTACTATCTCCATCTTTATCCAGTTCTCAGCTTCCCTCAGTGACACTGCCAACTGTGTGGTAATTATGAATACTTGTGATGCTAGTTTGTGAGGTCTCTCAACACATTTTTTCGATAGGCCACCAGATGAAAATGACTTTTTGTCACTTCCACCTATGGTCAAATTTAAGTAAGAGACCTAGATATGTCAAACTCCATGTCTCATTATTAATCATCTCAGCTACCAGGACCCTCTAAATAGTAGTTTTAAACATCTAAATGTACTCAATAAGTCACTCTTATGACTATTTATTTTGTATATTATATTTTCCTCTCATGTGAAATAGGATTAATTACCAGCCCAGAAACAGTTTGCTGAACTTCAGCAGTAAAATGCTGAATATGGTCATTTGTGTTAAGCACTGAGCAACAATCTCTGTAAATGGTGGTAGTACTGTAGTAAAGTATTAAACCAAATAGTCACAAATTAATTTGTCCAGAACCATCTCCATGAAGATATTTTGGATGGATTCCAATGTTACATCTACTTGAAAACTATTAATTATACAAATTGTTTGTAACAATCAAAATAAATTTCAGATATTTGGAAATGAGTCTTTTGGAATTTTAGCAAACTAAAGGGAAGTAGCTGAAGTTTCAATTAATGTGTACTGTGCATGTGAATTTGTCATGGAATTTTTGCCTGTTCTAAAATAATGCAATATTTTATTTTAAGATTATCATCAGTAATTTAATATATATATTTTTTAGTGTTCTGAATGAGTTTATTATGAAAAACCCAAGTCTGGAGAATAAGAAAGATCAAAGAGATCTTCAGGTAAAAAAAATATTTTTGTATAAATTTACTGTTTAAATATTCTGCAGTAAATGCTTAACTGCTGAGAGTACAGCATATCTGATCTTTCCTGTACATTTCAAAAATTATTTTTAAGCAACTGATCTTGTTATAATGGCTTCTTTATTTCCTTTTGTAGTTTTTTCTATTGCTTATAATTGTTACATTTTTCTTAATACTGTATTTAACTTTCTTAATACTGTATTTAACTTAACATTTCCTTGCTGTAACTTACACCAATTGCTATTTGTTCTGTCTTCATTATTAACATTTCTCCCATCAGTCATCTTTCTGTGGACTGGGCTTTGCCTAGTTTTATTAATTTTATATGAGTTCTTATTTTCCCAACATTTATCACTTATGTTGCTGCCCTCTGAGATTTTTAAGCTTCATTTCTTTTTTAAAAAAATGTTGGAACCCAATACTGAATGCAGTACTCCAGTTGCAGCTAAACAGCACTAAGCAGAGAAGATTAATTACCTTGCTGCTTGTACTTGAGATACTCCTGTTAATACAACTTGGATTAGTATTTTATGTAGCAGCACTGCAGTCTGTACTCATGTTCAGTTTATGATGCTCTCCTAGAACCCCCATATACTTCTCTATGGTACTGCCACAAATCAGCATTCACTTATTCTATGGGCAAAACGTGCAGTCAGATATGCATGTGCTTGCTGAATCCAAAATACAGTGCTCTACATCCAAAATGCTTCTGAAATAAATGTAGTCCAACTTTGCTAATTCTGGGTCACTGAGAATGAAAATGATGCTTAAAATTGTTGATTGGCTCTAGTTTTCAAGATATGCTGTTGGGTCAGTATATATGACCCCTGACTTGGGAATGGCGGAGGATAAGTGAGTTATAAAGGGAAGGGATCTCAGTTTAAACCAGAAATGACTAAAATACATCTTTGACTGGATCTATGAATAAATCTATGACTGGGTTTGGACAGTACTTGCTTTTGAGGCAAAACAATGAATGATGCAATCTGAAGCTGGTATTGCATCATACATGATATGAATTGCATCATGTTCTTCCTAGAAGTCATGTATGATGCAATCATAACGAAGCTTACATCACTCTGCTGAACAAATTACCCTAGATCAGCTCTAGAAATCATACAGTGTCGTGCTCTCCTATTTGTCAGTGTTTGATTTTGCAAAGGGACACATTTCTGTTTAGCCAAAGTGAGCAGAGATGCCTCGTACTTGTGTGAACAGTGCAGATAACTTCTGCTATGTTTGTGGTGAAGTGACTTTTGCATCACAAAAGCGCCGTATAACCACTATGGTTAAGAAAGCCTATCACCTTTATTTTGGCTGCAAAATTGGAGATCAGGACAAGAGCTGGGCCCCACACATATGCTGCAACACTTGTGCAACAAATCTTGGCCAGTGGTTGAACAGGAAAAGGAAATCTATGCCTTTTGCAGTGCCAATGATTTGGAGAGAGCCAACAGATCATACCAGCAATTGTTACTTCTGCATGGTGCCTCCAGTTGGGAAAGGTGTGTCAAAGAAGAAAAAGTGGACTGTGCATTATCCAAACATTCCATCAGCTATACGCCCAGTACCCCACGGAGAAGGACTGCCGGTTCCTGATGCACCAGAATCATTCTCACTTGAGTCAGATGAGGAAGAGGAAGAGGATGAAACTTCTGGTCCTGAACCATCAATGTCACAGGACCCACATTTTCTCCCATCCTCCTCCTCTGAACCACACCTCCTAACACAAGGTGAACTGAATGACCTTGTCAGGGATTTGGAACTACCCAAGAGTAAGGCAGAGCTGTTGGGCTCCAGACTACAGCAGTGGAATCTCCTGGCAGGCTATCAGGGCAAGTGGAGCCCATCAATGCTTGCAGTCTATTGCTGGACAGTGACAAGAGATGCTCCATTTAATGAATACAAGAGACTAGCCAAGAAGCGCAGAGTAGACACTGAATAGGACTAAACTATGTACATAATAGTTTTTTGCCTTTTGTTTCATAATAAATTTTATTTATATAACCCTTTTGCTGATTTTTAAAGTGTTACATAAACAGGACAGGTGAAATATTATCATGTAAAGCAACCATAAACACATGAAAAGACCTCGGTTTACAATTTATGATTAAAACTCTACTATCTACATAATATACATAGACATAAAATGTAAAAACTTAAATATCTTAGAAACAGTAGCCAATCAGTTGTTTTAATTGTCAAATTTGAATTCAGCACATCAAAATACATAATAAATATCACATTTTATCTCTGAAGCAGACGACTTCTCAAAAATTGTAGACCAGTGATGCATCTTAAGTGAATTCTCTTGTGAACCTGAACACTTGACTACTGTTTTTGTGTTTTTCCTATAATACCAAACCTGCTTAACTCCTGATCAGAATGCCTAAGACGTTAGCTGCAAAGATGTATTGTACTGCAACAGTCATGCTGTTTACCATCTGAAATCACTTTCCTGAAGCAACTTTCAGGATCATGAGTTAATTCATGTCTGTGATGGAGTAAGTTATTCTTTGATGTTAGGTGAAAAGGCATGCTATTGGGGGGAGAGGTCTGTTACACCAGGTTTTAAGCACACTTGTATACCATATACAAAAAGCATATGACATACCTTTTACTTCACCTGCGATCATTTCAAAAATGTTGCAACTCCCATTGCTTTGATTTTGAATGTAAACTCTTTGTGACAGTAAACTTTTAACAGTAGATAGTCCAGCAGAGGTCACATGTTCTTTGACCTATTTGTGATAAGTAATATTTTTGGAAAAAGTAATCCAGGATTATGAAATAATCTTTCAAATTATCCATTGAGACCGTGATATTTCAGCAGAAACACAAAAGTGTTTCAGATTAAAAGGGGGAAAAGAGTTTAACAGCCAGAAAGAGATTCTGTGAATGGACACAACATACTTAAATTTCCCAGTCATTGGGATGGGTATTGAATAAACCTTATTTCTGTGCTTTTTTAAATGAAGATATGAAAACTATTGCTGCAATCAGATCCATACAATCTTCCACTTCTTACTCACAGATGAAGCCACTAAGCATATAATTGTTTCATTTTCCAGATTTCAGACCAATTCTCTAATTTATCAGAATTATTCCGCATTTCACTTCTATCTTCTGAAGTGTTTGTGCTACCTTTCAGCTTCATACCATCTACCAGTTTGATTACTCAATAGGCTAAGATCTGTTCAGCTAATCCTCCAAGGAATATTAATCATTGCTGATGTTGAACAGAAGTGAATCCAGAACAGAACCCTATGATATCCCACTCTATAATTACTCTTCCCCTGACACTGAACTAATGAGTATTTGTGTAGACAATGTATCTCAAGACAGCCAATTTACTCTTTTATGTGAGGCTCTTTAAACATTTGCTTCTTGCTTTCCATCAGGATGTAACTCACAAAATAGTGGATGCCATTGGTGCAATTGCTGGTTCTTCCTTGGAACAGACTACTTGGTTAAGACGAAATCTAGAGGTCAAACCTTCCCTCAAGATAATGGTTGATGGAAACAACTTGGAGTCAGATGTTGAAGGTAGCTTGTTTTCACGTTACTCAAAATAAAATATTGAATAATTTATTGACTCCCTTCATGTTACTAAAAAATGACAGATTTTATAATATTAGACCTTTGCTAAATCAGTTTCAGTGCTGTTGTGTGGAGTACTGAGCTATACTGAACCTAATGTACATAATGAAACAAAAAAACAGTCCATTTTCCATGTCATAGAATATATTTACTTTAAAATATTTATTTTTGTAGATATTGATATAAGGTACATAGTTTCCAAAATTAATTGTCACTTTTTCATTTAGATATGTTGTATCCAGCTCTGGAAACCTCAAATATAACTCCTTCAGTTTATAGCGTCCATGCATTAACATTACTTTCTGAGGTAAATGTTTCTTCAATTATACTACATGCTGGTTTCTTATAATACAGAGGGACATGGAGAGATTAGAAACATGCACATAAACATGCACGTGCATTTCAGTTTAGAAGAGTACTAGTTAAATATCTATGGGAAAAATAATTGAAATGTATATACACAATGGGAAAAAGAAACTCTGAGGCAAGGAATGCATAAAGAGGCCTAAGAGTGATAATGGACAGCAAATGTATACATGAATTTATCATTTTATTAGTTATTTGCTAATCACTGGCAATGTTTTCAGTGCTGTACCATTATCATTTGTGCGATGGTGCTGTCCATAGTCCCCAATCACTCTCATTGGGCTGAGAACAAAAAGTGACCATGTGATCTGAGAGTCATTGAGGTTCAGAACAGTGACTACTGACCGATGTCTAATAGGCAAAATAATTCTCTTATCTTTCAGGGGGTTCCTGTCATCTGCCCTGACCTCTGTCCTAGACATCTCTATTTGTGTGATTTTGTTAATTTGCTGTATTACTTTATGGTGGTTGATATTATATTTTATTTGCATTGAGGGGGCGGGAATTGACAGTAACCATTGAAGTCAATGTACACAGGTTCCTGCCATTTGCCAGGGTATTAATCTTTGTAATCCTGACATGTTATACATGTGCAGTGACTTGTACTAGGGTTTGCTGGAAGAAGTTGAGTGAGGAATTTGCAGTGTTTGGGGAAGATTTTTGTGGCAGGGTTTATTTTCTATAGGCATAGTATGGATGAATTTATGTGCTGGTAATTGTGGGCTAATGCTTATATTTTGTGGGCTATGCTATAGTGTGTCTTAGTTGAGAGTTCATATATTTTTATTTTTAAATATATAGTGGAGCTTTATACTTTAGTTTTTTAATTTTGTACAATACCTCAGATTTGATAGCTTTTGTATTAAATTTGAATAAATTAATATACTTTATATAAATTTGAATAAATTAATAATATTTACATAGTTGCCACTCCCCTTATCAGTCATAGCAGAAATGTCACAGGTTAAATAGGCATGGTGATTTACCCAAGAAATGGTCCTTCACTGAGAGGAAAGTGTAGGGAAGTTTACAGCACAATCACCTGTGGATGGATTTAATTGTATCTTAAGCACTAAATTCACTTTATAAAAGAGAGCCTACACATTTTTTAAAAGGGAAGATTTTTATAATTTATTTTATTTTCTAATTTTAAAAGATTCAATATACTTAAGGTTTAGGAAATATTATATTGAAGAACATCATGCAGAAAAGTAACAGTATGAATATAATGCTCTTTTGGGGGTTATAAGAAGTAAGTTTAAAAAAGCCAAGCCAAACACTCCTCCCCAGCAGCCACCTTAAATTCTTCAATTTCTTGCTTCTTATGTCTTGTAGGTTTTGGCTCATCTGTTGGATATGGTTTTCTACAGTGATGAAAAAGAGAGAGTTATTCCTTTGCTTGTAAATATTATGCACTATGTTGTGCCCTACCTCCGCAATCACAGGTATTATTACAATTTATATAGCTCAGACCTCACGTCTACTAGAGTTTGTTAGATGTTCTGCATTTCAACTGAATCAGGCTGCCTATTCCATGGCACTACAAAGAGAGGCAGATAAGAGTGAATGTGACAGACTGTCTGACTCCCCACCAAATTATCTGGAGCCTGGATGAAATATATTGAGCTGGAAGCAAGAATTCAGATTTCATAGCCCTTCTTATTGACCAAGGCCTCATGCACTAACTCTCAGAAGCAATCAAATATTAGCCCCCATACTTTATAAATAAGTTAACAGAGAGGTGGCAAAAGGTCACTTCAGATAGAGTCTGGAATAGTATCCAAGTTTCTAACATGGCAGAATCAAGTCTTATCTGCTCAGCCACATTTTGTTTCAGATCTAATGGACCAGATATGTATGCTTTGGATTTCCTAACTATAATCACACTCTCAAGTCAGAACCAGGGATAAGAATGCAAGATTCCTGATCTCCAATATTCTGCTGCTTTCTGAATTAGTTGTACAACTATTTGCTGAAGTGTTAGATCCCTTTTAGTGTCTGATCCACAAAGAGGCTAGAAACCTCTCTTGCAGCACATACGAAAAGTGATTTTAATAGGATGTTTTAAAACCATTGTTTTCACAGGTGTCTGGATATATATTCATAACTTTTTAAAAAGATTTCATGCTGAGTTGCTTTTTCTTTCCAGTGCTCACAATGCACCCAGTTATCGAGCCTGTGTTCAGTTATTGAGCAGTCTTAGTGGGTATCAGTATACAAGAAAAGCATGGAAAAAGGAAGCTTTTGATCTTTTCATGGATTCCAGCTTCTTCCAAATGGATGCTTCTTGTGTTAACCAGTAAGAGATGTTCTTGTTTGTTACTGTAAATGTTCAGCATATAGTATATTGAGTTACACATTAAAAATGCTGTGCAATGTAAGCCAGATAGTGCCAGCAAACTTCTCTGTTTGTGGGTGCATACAGATTATGAAATTCACATATTCAAACCTTATTTGTGTGCACAAATTGAGTGCAAATGACTTTGTATTTGTAAACCTATCAAATACATGAATAAGAGAGTACTAAAATTGCATGTGCAGCCAGTTTCTAAGGAAAATTTGAAATTTGGTCCTATATATATTTTTAAATTTTGGTTAAAAGACCAGAAAATATTTCAAATAAAAAATACAGATGTCTTGCTTTGTAATTATACACAATCCTCCTCTTTCCTTTTAGTTGGAGAGCAATTATGGATAATTTGATGACACATGACAAAACTACGTTTAGAGATTTGATGAGTGAGTACTAATTCCTGTATAATAATAATACTTACTGCTTATATGTTATTTTATGTTTCAAAGCACTCCAGACATGTTAACTTATGTACAATTCATTACATCAATTTCTCCAGGAAAGACATTTAAAAAATCTAAAATAAGTATTTTTTTGGAAAAATTTTGTTCAGGATTTTTTAAATTCCACTTGAAAAGATATTTGTAAGAAATGTTTGAATTAAGCTGAGTTTTAATTTACATTTCTTCTTAAAACTACTGGCATTTTGGAGAAAAGGGCACTGCATTGACCTCTACCATACCAGGGCACAACTTCTTTGAAATTAATGGAAGTGTCCCTCCTTGTGCCAACAGTGAATTTTATCCTTTATATGAAAAAAATGTATCAAGCAAATACTTTGTCCAGTCTCAGAATGTCATTAACTATGTTCTAACTTGAGGAAAAAGATGATTATAGAATCCTGCACAATGACAATTTCTGATTATACAGTTTATTTAAAGATCCAGAGCCAGATTCTTCTTTTAGTTATATTGCTACAAGTAGGTTTGCCCCAGTATAACAAAGCAGAATTTGACCCAAATTATACAGACACTCCCTGACTTACACAAGTGTTCTGTTCCGGAATGCCTTGTGTAACTCGAATTTTGCGTTAGTCGGAAACGTATACCCGACCATTACGCACACACACACACCCCCGAAAAGAAAACAAAATAAAAAAAAACAACCCTCCTATTTCTAGCTCATGGAACTTTTTCCGTAAGTGCGGATTTGCGTAAGTCAGGTTTGTATAACCCAGGAGGATCTGTGTTTAACATAAAGGGAATATGTATATTTGCCAGGTTTTTTTCAATATATGTTTCTTAAATATGCTCATTTTGGTTAAATAGTATTTTACTTATATGTACAAATTACACAGTTGACTTGAAGACTGTCTTCATACTTCTGGTTGTATTCATGTGATAAAATAAATGTTGCCTTCCTTTTATTATTAAAAGTATGTCTCAAGATAGTACTTTTTCTCTCTTAGCACGAGTGGCCGTGGCTCAGAGCAGTTCACTCAATCTGTTTGCTAATCGGGATGTAGAGTTGGAACAGCGAGCTATGCTCCTGAAGAGGCTGGCCTTTGCCATTTTTAGCAGTGAAGTGGACCAGTACCAGAAATATCTTCCAGATATACAAGGTCAGTAGAAATTATTATTTACCAGAACTTTTTAAAATAAAAGTGATCGTTGCTGAAGAAAACTTTGTCATAAAGTAGATGTATGGTATGGGCTCTGGTATGCATTAGCCACTATCACTGAATTTCATTTTTAACAGTCCTCATAATAGAAATCATAATGGAATCTACAGGCCTGATCCTGTCTCTGTTGAAATTGTTGACAAAATTCCAGCTGTTTTCAATGGGAGCAGGGTTGGATTTCAAATGACAGTAGAGCACATAGGCTTGTTGTCTGCCAGTTAACTTCCCACTGCATCATGTCACTCGTCTTTCATCTTATCAATTGGTCGGTATCCCTGGACAATCCTATAAGCTGTTCACTTACATGGTTTATAGGTTGACATGCCCACCCTACTGTACATTCAGCTAGGTAGGTGTGTGTAAACCTGGGTGAAAATATTGCAGGTTCTATAAATTCCTGTAGCTGTTTATTCTGTTCTTCTGTTAGTTTGTCCAGTTATTAACATTGGAGGTTGTTATTGCCTCCTGTTGACTCTTTCATGGGAATTTGGGAGAGGGCTCTTTTTCCTCCCCTCATGTGAGGCAGATTGTTTGTAGGTTATCATAATACACGGTTGTTCTTCCTCCAAATGGGTAGCACCATAATCTTCCTTGTCCACTTGTTCCATGATTTATATTTTGAAGCTCCTTTCCAATCAGCTAGCAACTAGCTGTAGGTCTGGCCTGTTCATGATATCTGGTTGTTTTTCTTGTCTAAACTGTGTGTGGATGATGTGGATCTTTGCTGCTTGAGAGGCTACCTCTTTACTTGTTGGATACTGCAATGTAGCTGATGAGCTGGAACTCACAGTAATCAGGTTTAAATAAAAAGCATCTGAGGACAGAATATTCTCAGTATAATATACAGTCTAATAACAGTACAATATTTTAAAACAGTAAACATGAGTTACTCTAACTCTTACTACATATCTTTTGCTAGAAATAGAGGTCACACTTTTATAATCTGTTCTTCTTTTTGAAATGAATCAAATTCTCGTATAGATAAACAATGTAATGTAGCATAGGGAACAAATAGGGGTGTTTTGTTTGTTTTGCAGTCATATAAATATTTGGTTCACACAGTTTATTTTGGACATTGACAAAAGGAATAACATATAGTTACTTATATTAAATATATTTTAATATTAACTCTAACAAGAATAAACTAACTGGAAAACTAAACAGCTAACCAGAACTATTATAAACTGAGGAATCCTTGTTGGCTTTCTGTTTCAGAAAGGCTGGTAGAAAGTCTCCGTTTGCCTCAAGTGCCCACCCTTCACTCCCAAGTGTTCCTGTTTTTCAGAGTATTGCTTTTAAGAATGTCTCCACAGCACCTTACCTCACTTTGGCCTACCATGATCACTGAACTGGTGAGTTGTAGTTAGCATTCATGATTTGGAAAACTGATGGTGCCCAGGTAACTTAATACATGAACTTTTGTTTGAGTTGCCCCAGGGAAATAAGTTACAGTTATATTATATGCATTTAAATGTACAATGGTCACCATTTAAACTGAATGCTGACTTGTTTGCACAGTCTTGATAGCATCTGTTTCCTCAAATCAAATAAAATGTCTGTATGGCTTATGTGATCAGTTAAGCCATACAGAAAATATTTTATTTTTTAAATTTCCAGTCTTTGTTCCTTCCCTGCTCCCACTTGCATCCTGAAGTAACTTTGCGCCTTCCTCAGTGTTCATTCCTCATTTGCTCCTACTTACCAGTTCACTTCCTGCCAAAGTAAGCTTGCTTCCCCCCCAACGTGCCAGCTCCCTCACTACTTTCACTTGCTTCTTCCTTGCGGATGCCTTACCAGTCATTTAGCTCCTTCTGATGCTGATGACATCAAGTAGAGGGACCTGAAAGACTTGTTATATTGGTAATCAGTGGTGATTCGTGGCACTTTATGGCTATATATTTGTAAACAAACACGTGTACTGCCAGAGCTTTCGCTCTGCTCTGTCACCTTTTTGTTACTCCACTAGCACAAATGGGACAGAATACTGCCTTTAAACAGCCAACCGGGGATTCCTCCTGTGGAATGCTTCAGGAGTAGAAGTGGTTGATAGCCAGAGCACCCTGTGGTCCATTGATTCTTGGTCAGCAGAGTGGCCCCTCAAAATGCCATTACCAGTTGGTTTAAATTAGAGCAGCATCGAGGTGTTAAATTCTGAATTTTGGTGGAGGCTAATCTGAACCCTAGTTGCACTCTGGGAGAGGAAATAATGAAATTCTGTATCTTCTTGTTCCATGCAATAAATGCTGGTAAATTAGATAGAAAAAGGTGTTCTAAAGATTATCAGAATATAATTATGCAATAAATATGTTTAAAATAACTTTGGAGAATAGCAGCGATCTAACTATTAAGTAGCACATTCTCCCCTGTGCCAGATATGCTCAGAACAGAAGAGATGATGTGGCTGTCTGGGGACTGGTTACAGCTGCTAGATTCCCAAGCTGCCATAGTCCTGACATAAATTAGACCAATCTTGGGGTTGCTCTAATTTGATACAACTGACTACGGTCCCTGAAAGATCACATTTCATCTGAGAATTAGCATGTGGTACTGGGACTCCACTCTTGCTTCCCTACACTCCCACCATATCCTCTGCTTCCCTGGCATATTTCCTATTCTGGAAATGCAGGAGGTTGGCATAGGATCTTCTTCTGACTTTACACTAGTTGAGCATCCCCTCCACTGGGGAAATTGCTGGACAGTGGCAGCCAGATTGCTTTCCCTCTGCACTATTCAGGCAGCAAAAAGGGATGGAACAATCACTGAGAATCTGGTCCTATATGGCCAAGTAGGCTGATGGGTGATTTCATTAGCTAGGGAATGAAAATAAAGCTCCAAATCTCAGTCCCATTAAGGCTCTTTCCTCAGGGCTTGTGTATTATTCTTCAAATCCTCACAAAAATCAACTAAAAAAACTGGGCAGTAATTTCCTGGACGCTTTTCCTACTTTAGCCAGCCTGGAAGGGAGAAAGCACAGTCTTCCTCCTAGCTTTCCTTTGACTCAGCTGCTGCTTTTCTTATACTCTGCCCTGAGCAGTCATGTGACCAGCCAGGACCTGTTAACCCTTTTCAGGCTGCAGACCTTTACCCTGAGACAATCCATTAAAAATAAAATGTTTTTAAAATATAGAATTTGCCCTTCAGGTACAAGTGTTTTTACTGATGGAACAGGAACTCACTGCTGATGAAGATATTTCAAGGTAAAATTGAATTAATTTCTGCTCGTTTGTTCAATTTTATGATATCCTGTAGTCTTCTGAAGTCCTATAGGACAGCTGTATTAATATGTAGAAATAGTTTGTCATAGAAAAATTGTTCAAGTTCAAATGAAGAATATTTGAATCTTACTGCAGTACCAGGAACATTATATTTGGACTTTCTGTTTAAAAAACAAAACAAAAACCTCACCACTAACTACTAATAAATAACTATGTTAAATCATGTAATTCCTTTTTCAAGAATATTTTTAACTTCTGCAGATAGTCCCATTGCAGTCAGTGGGTCAAGTTGCATGATTAAAAGGTACATGTTTCCGTAATGTCTACTTTGGATTGTTTTACATTGGGTTTATAAGGGCATTATGAAATATAATGAAAATTTGTTTTGAAATATTTAAAAAACATGAAAATTGTATGTTTCTACTTTTGTTGTCCATTCCTAGCCTCACAGTTCCCACACAGTTTGTATAGTCATAGCTTTATAGCAATGGTGTAGCCAGAACGGGACACACGGGTGGGCGGGCAATGACGGGGCAGGAGGGATCGGGGCCACTTCTCCCCCACCCTCTCCAGACGGCCTTGCTAGGGGCAATGGACATGCTGTCCAGGGGCCCTTCAGGGCCTAGGTGTGCACTCAGAGAGCGGGAGTAGGGCGCGGGGGCTTGCCCCACTCTGCCCACCCGGCGCTCCAGCCAGGAAGCGATGTCAGGATGCAAGGATTTGCAGGCAGGCAAGCTGCCCCAACCCTGCTCTCTGGCTAGAGTGCCAGGCAGGTGGACAGAACGGGGTAAGCCCCCGACCCCACTTTCTGGCTGGAGCACTGGGTGGGCGGAGCAGGGCAAGCGCTGGGGCCAGAGCAGAGCTGAGGGCTGAGGACCTGAGTGGGTGGGTCGTGGCTCACCCAGGCCCACCTGTAGCTACACCCTTGCTTTAGAGGCAGATTTTTCAAAGGCACAAAGGGGAGATACGAGCTCAACTTCTATTTGCTTTTTCTTAGCTCCCTGTTAATAAATTGTATAGTCAGTTGCTTGACCACACTTGAGTATATTTCATAATTACCAAAGAGACCAAATAACCAATGTCAGTCCGTTTTATTAATATGGCACAGGAAACAGGTTCTGTACGATACCAGTCTCTGAAGAACAGTCCCATGCAGTGATGTTATATTCACCTTAGGCAGAAGGTGTGCTGCCCAGGTTACACATTTTAGCTGATATTATTCACATGATTTTACAAGTGACACACCTCTTTACACACCACTAAAATCCAATCCATCAGTTTGTCTCAGTTCCCTAACTTGAACTGTTCCTTCCTCATATTTGTTTTGGATACTAGCATTCCAGGTTACTAGTCAGTGAAGGTCCTCCCCTAGGCTGTACTAAGACAGAGAATGAATGTATCTTGATTTTGACAAGTTTCTTATCTGCTTATGCCAAATGCTTAGTTCAGAATATGCGAAGAGTTATGGAATACTTAGCATAAGTGAACAGGATGATCATGTAGACCAGTTTAGGCTACATCACTGTTACAATATTTGTGCTTAATGTTATTACTGCTTAATGCATACCAATATACATGGTGCATAAAAGATCAGGGTCGGCAACCTCTGGCACGCGACTCGCCAAGGTAAGCACCCCGGCGGGCCAGACCAGTTTTTTTACCTGCCGCGTCAGCAGGTTTGGTGGACTGCGGCTCCCACTGGCCCGTTCGCTGTCCCAGGCCAATGGGGGCAGTGGGAAGTAGCGCGGGCAAGTGATGTGCTGGCCATGGCTTCCTGCCACCCCCATTGGCCTGGGATGGTGAACCGCAGCCAGTGGGACCCATAATCGACCGAATCTGCCGACACAGCAGGTAAACAAACTGGCCTGGCCCACCATGGTGCTTACCCTGGCGAGCCGGGTGGCAGAGGTTTCCAACCCCTGTAATAGATATTATTAATATAATATATATTTATATGCTAACCAGCATATATTAGGCAACATTCCCTTTATGCCTTTGGAAATTTCTATCCAAATGTAGTTAAATCCACATAATTGGCATATTAACAGTCTCCCACTTAATCTGGATGGTTGCCTGCCAGGAACTAGATTCCAAATGGTAAATGAAAGATCTGCATCTTTGTAAAACAAAATGCTAACAGAGAACCATCCCATAATGGTGGAAAGTCATTATGACTCTCCTGTACAGCTACTCATTATACTTTAATTCTAGAACTTCGGGCCCATCTGTTGCTGGCCTAGAGACAACATACACAGGAGGCAATGGCTTCTCCACATCGTACAACAGCCAGAGATGGTTAAACCTTTACTTGTCTGCTTGTAAATTTCTGGACTTGGCCTTGGCATTACCATCTGAAAATCTTCCTCAGTTTCAGATGTAAGTAAACGGAAATGAAATAGTTTTCATTTTTGAAAGCTTTGCTACTGTCTTGTAAAATTCTAATTTTTAAAACCTTTTTTTCCTTTCTCTTCTCTAATCCCCTTTCACGTCTTTAACCCAGAGCAACAGTTTCCTTACATACAGATTTAGAATACTGTGGTGTAATATATTCCCTATATTACAGTAGCAGAGCTATGCTGTAATTACGGTATAGATGGCTATTCTATTCTAACTCCTTATATTTCAGTGACTTACAAATTTCATTTGGGCTGAAATTTGCCATTTTTGATCTTGGACCAAAGGTGATTTTTTTTTAGAGAAATTTGAAGACTATCTGTCCTGTTGTTTTTAACTGTGAATGTAGACATGCATAGACATTGACAGCCCGTGCAGCAGCTGAGAATTGCTAACGGATGGGAGCTCTGCTCTGGCTGCTTTAATCTCTCAACATACCCCGTACTGGAAGGTGGAGTATAGGAGTCAGCTGTGCCACCTGTATGCTATTTGAGAAATCCGCTCCGCTGATGTAATTCTCACCTGGCCAGCTATGGCATGGTTATGTTGCCTTCACACTGCTCAGACAACACACAAGGGATGGAACTGGGGCTAACAACCTGGTTCTGTTTTCCACATGCATTGTAACGGGTGTATAGAGGACCACATTTATCCCTGGTCTACTAAAGTTTATCTGAATGGAATTACATTATTCATAATTTTATTTATAGCATTTAAAATGGCTTCTGGTGGTAGTTCTAATTGTAGTACTTATTATAAGACACTGTCTATTTATTGGGCTAGAATTCTTAGGAGAAAGTTCGGTGTATCTGTCTTTGCAGTAAGGGGGAGATGGATTGTTAGTGGAACACCTGAAGGTCTCTGTTCTTGCCAGAAAGAAGCCACATGCAATACACTAACTTTTTTAAAGGGGAACGGAAATGTTTTTCTAAAATAAATGTAAACTAAATTCCAAAATCATTAACAGAATACACATGTATCTTTAAAATTACAGATATGTTTTTAAAGTGAACTAAAAAGGATTGTTTTATCGGCTCTAAACAAAAAAAAAATAGGTTTTCATCTTTTCCCTGACTTGATGACATTTCAGATATCTACATCAGAGCTTGGAGGTGCATATCTCCTTTAGCTTCAAGTGTCTGAAATATGCACAGCGTTAATAGGAGAGAGACAGAGCTCTGAACTCATATCATTATGAATAAGCAAAATAAGTAGTGATCAAGTAGTGCATTTCAAAATGATTTATTTGTAATTTTAAGTGTACTTAGGTATCTTGCTTTTGTTAATAATTTTCAAGCATCTAAAAGTATGTTTACTCTGAGACTAATTCAGACACAGTATCCGTTCTGAAGATCGTAAAATCTAAACTTGACACGAATCCTGCATGATCTACTTGCAGGAGGTTGCTTTTGGGGGATTAATGGCCTATCCCTTTGTTATGGTGTCCATGGGTGTAAACTGCCCTCTCCTAGATCCAGATGGGCTGCTGAATATTGGCCTTACCTGAGATCTGCCTGCAGAAGCTAAAAGATGGAGGAGTAGTTACTTGTCATCCACTGAAGATCCCAGTGATGGGGCATCCAACCCCAGAACAGAGCAGGATGTATGACTGACTGCATATCCCAACTCTTGCCTTTGGGTGATTCAGAGGGACTGACTCCTTGCCACTGCATTTGAATGACCCTCGCAGAATTCAGTCAGCTCTAACTGCCTTGTTTGTAGGAAGAATATGTGGGGTGAAGGAGAAAGTGGGCTGTGCACACTGCAAATCAGTCAAAATCTACTGACATTCATAAGCTTAAGATGATCGTGTCACTAGAATTTTGAATCCACCCTGATTTTCTGGGTAGGCTCAGGGTCCCAACTGAACTGTTCACACTGTCCTACTTTCCGTTAGTAACCAAACCACATGACAATGGCTTTCAGTAAAGGACTTTTAATTGATAATTTTCTATGTTCCTTACTGTGTATTCATAGAAACATATTAGTCTTATTGGATCAGACATTAGTCTGTCTTGTCCTGCCTCTTCTTGTAGCCTGTATTTGATTATTGAGGGAAGGCAATTTCTTCAACTCCTACTACAGCGCATGATGCGCCTAACCAATTCTACAGTGTTGTGTGATCAGAGGCTGTGGAAACAGGGTAATTTTCTTACACACGGCTCACAACTTGGTTTGGGTTTTACCTTACAAAAGAGCTTCCAGACATGTGGCTGAACCAAGAAAAGTACAACAATAATTTGCAAATGTACAAAACTACCTCAGGTGTTTGATATACATTTTAAAATCACTGTAGGTTTTCTTAGGACAGAAAAGTGACCTGGGTACCATATTGCTTCTCCTCTTCCTCTACCTTCTCTTCCTTTTGCTATCCTGAATTGGTCCTTCAGTTGTCAGTAAAGAAACACAAAAGGGAAAAGGAAACACTGTTTTATTTTCAGTGTTGCTGTAATCTCTTTCCCTTTTAGAAAATGGAAAGGGAAATGGTACAAGCCACCTTTTCTTCCTCTCCTGAAGGAGCCTAATTTTTCTTTCTTTATAAGGAAATCTGACAAGGTTTTATAGATCCCTCATTTTATAATATCATGGGGTTCTAGCTAGCTTAAAAGTTCCCTGTTTGATATGAACAACCTGTGACTGTTGCCTCTTGACAGGTATCGGTGGGCTTTTATTCCAGAAGTGTCAGATGATTCAGGTTTGGAGGTACGAAGACAGGGCACACATCAAAGGGAATTTAAACCATATGTGGTACGATTAGCAAAACTGCTGCGGAAAAGAGCAAAGGTATTTACTTTTTCCTTGTTTTGTTTTACTCTGTAAAGCTGCCCGTACAGAAACTAGCAGCGTTGTTCACTAAAATTAAAGGGGCATTGCCAAGTGTGCTAGCGTGCTTATGTTTGAGTGAAAGTTTCAAATCAAAGTGAGTCTCAGATAATGAAAAAATATAATTGGGTATTTGAAATATACTGTGTTCATTAGTTATGACATAGCCAATTACATCTTTTGTCATGGATAAAATATTTTTAGGATTTGGAGGATACAGTATTATATTTTTCATTCATTATCTTTTAATATAAAAACCAACCACTTTCTAGTAGCTATAGCTGTTTATATACAATTGTATGATAATTTACCTACTAAAATAGGAAAGTGTTTCTGCTCCTGGAAAATGCTTACAAATATTTAGAAACCAAACTTTATTAAAAAATAATTTGTCTTAATACTAGGCAGAGCCATGAAGGGCTGAGTTTCTAGCTTTGTAAGGCAATTTTAACACCTGACTCCAAGAAAAGCCAGTTTTAAGTCTTCAGGCAAAGTAAAATATGTGTCAGCAGAAGTGGAAGAATTATTGAACTGGAGATATGAACAGGATAAACACATAAACAGCTGGTGCTTGTTGTTCCCCTGGTGGCCTGAGAGAGGGACACAAGGAACAATGGCAGCCGCTCTGAGAGGGAGAACTGAGAGCAATGGGGGGAAGTGGGTTGGGGTACTTTGTGAAGAGGGAGAAGAGCTGAAAAGGAGAGGAGCTCTTTCAGTTTTGCCAGTCTTCCATTATTCCAGCGAGTGAGGGTTAGCAGCCAACACCACTGGAACAGAAACATTTTGGAGACTTGTCTTCCATCCCCCAGTGATTGCACCATTGCCTTTCCATTGGAATTATTTCCACTAACAATTGTAAAGCACACACAGCAGAGAGATAGAGAACTACCTATGTTGTTGAATCTCTTGCTGGCTGGAAAGTGAGGGACTGAGCAGAGGACCAGCTGAGGTGGAGAAAGCTCCCACGGAGTAGGAAAAACACTAGATGGTAGCTTTGAAAACATTTGCCACTACTAGGGTGGAGATGGAACCAAGAACAAGGGCAAAGACTGCAAGGGGGAAGGATGGCTTCGCAAGCTCAGACAAGTGATAGAAGAGACAGGAGAGGAACATTTCAAAGTTTTGCAGGGATGCTAACTTTGAGTTTATTCTTGGAAGCCCATCTGAATATTGTTACACCCCTGGCGATGGCATATGCTGGCATACTGTATTTAACCACTGCAGGAAAATTTACTTCCCACTGAACTGTCTCTTTAGGGGGAAAAAATTATTGCTGTAGTTATTTGTTGTGTGAAAATGTGTGGGGTGATTTAGTGTTGTAGGTATATACGTACCATTAAACCAGCTCAAAACCTACAGGAATTTCAAGCAAAATACGTGATGAAAGTCAAGATTCTTCACCTTGTCTTTGATGAGCTAGGAAAATCACCCCCATAAGCGCCTCTTCCCATAGTGCAATGCTAATCAGATTTAGTCTGTATCACTATATGAATTGTTAAATACTGTATATTCCTTGCTTGATGTTTGAAGGTATAGTATTCTACATTGCTTAGGCATATGATGCATTCCAAAATAGTCTTGCCGACTGATTTATAATATTAATTCTTGTACGTACTCATGTTGAGAGCCACTTTTTTTTAAACTCATTAGCTTTCACAGTGTGTTTCAAGAACTTACTAAGTTTCCAGAAACTTCTAGAATCCTCTAGTCAAGGCAGCAGTTACAAATTGTGAACCACAAACTGGGAATACAAGGGTGAGAGGAATGGGAGTGAGATAATAAATACCAGCTTCCAGTCTATTGTTTCTTTCTAATTGCAGTGGAAGAATACTGATGAAGATAGCAGTGTGTTTCTCTTGGAGAGTACAATTTATTGGCAGGATGTGTCACTTGAGCTTACTTTAGCTTCAGGACACCTTTACTCATAGTGAGATTCATGCAGTTTGATGTTCCTCAAGCACTGGTGGCTGAAGGAGGTGCGTTGAGTCAGCATTATGACAAGAAACAGAAAAACATACTGGAATTTCTTTCTGTCATTAGCCTCCTTCTCCACAGTCTGCTGCCCCCAGGTTATGACTGAAGACAATGGGCCCTTTTGGGACAAGGAACTTCTGGTAAAACAACACCCAAATTGCCAACTACAAAGCCTTCATGGCTAAGTATTATTTTAATTTATGGAACGCAGTCTGAAAGTTCTCCTCTTTCCTTCCACAGGACAAGCAGGAGGACTTTAAAATGATGATTTTGGAGGGAGTGGAGATGGCCAAGCATCAGGTGAGGGTGGCCTTTGATGCTTGAGTTGTGAAACAAAAACTTATTTGTTACCACCTGATGCTCACAGCCATGTGTGGTATCTGGATTTCAGTAAGAAATGCAAAAGGGGATAACTCTCTTCAGAGGCAAAGTTATGGATATTTGGATGAAGACAAAAGAATAGAGTCCTAAATACGTCTATTTATGTAGCTGACTACAGAGGAGAAGTGTATTTTTGTTCAGCCAGCTTCTCTAAGTAAAAGGGATTTTAAGAAATAGATTTGCAAAAGGAATACAACCATCATAGGATTTAAACAACAAAACTGCTTCTACCAGCATCAGAATCCAAGCACATACCTGTGTTCTAGTCTCTGTGTCAAATTACCTGTCACTTACCTATCAGACAAATTAGTGGAATTTGCTTAGATACCAAGGTGAAGAAGTGACACAGATGGATTTGTACTTCACTGATCACATCCAGACTGATTAGTGTAATTTGCATAGATGCACTTTGGTTGATCACTTCCAGCACTACTCCACTAATGTTTGTAATGAATAAATGGTGGTGATTAGTTTTGGGATAACCCCATTCATAAGTGTCCACCCTGAGGCAATACTCTCAAAATCAACACTGGAAATTCCCTTCCTCTCTGAATACAATGCTAATGAACACTGTGAAAAAGTGTTGTTTTTTTAATCAATAATTTAAGTTTTAAACCTGTTTCTCCAGCTGCACTGATGAGACAAAGTTATGACTTGGCCAAAGTAGTATTTTTTTAAAAAGGCATGGGGACAGCAACTCATTCAGTATTAGAATTCTGGATTCTTCTTCGAGTGCTTGCTCATATCCATTCCAATTAGGTGTGTGCGCGCCGCGTGCACATTCGTCAGAGACTTTTTACCCTAGCAACACTCGGTGGGTCGGCAGGTCGCCCCCTAGAGTGGTGCTGCTATGGCGCCTGATATATACCCCTGCCGGCCCATCCGCTCCTCAGTTCCTTCTTACCGCCCGTGTCGGTCGTTGGAACTGTGGAGCGCGGTTTAGCTGTTCTCCACCTCCCTAGTGATTCGCTCGTTTGTATAATCGTGTATATAGTTCTTTTCTGTAGTTCTAGTTAGTATTTAAGTTAATAGTTCTTATAGTTGTGTATATAGTTAAAGAGGATCAGGGGCTCGCCCCTTCTCCTCCCCCGGTACCGGGGCCCATGCCCGGTTCACCGGGCTTCAAGCCTTGCGCGGCCTGTCATCGGCCGATGTCCACAGGAGACCTGCACGACTCCTGTTTAAGGTGCCTAGGTGAATTCCACCTGGCGGACAAGTGCCAAATCTGCAAGGCGTTCAAGCCCTGGACAAAGAGAGAGTGGGACATTCGCCTGAAACAACTTTTGATGGAGGCAGCTTTAACTCCTCCATCCTCGGCACCGACTACGGCACCGGGACCAAGTGCCTCTTCCGCACCGGACCGCCCGGCACTGATAAAGGCTCCTCGTCCCCACCCTTCACCGGCCCAACCCTCCAGCCGGCACCTTTCCCTCTCCCCGAGGAGCAAGAAGCACAAGGCTCCTGCAGCACCTACAGCTACACCGCAGTCGGAGCGTATCTCCAAGACGGACTGCCCAGCACCGTCAACTGCCGCGGCACCGCTTGTCTCCGCACCGTTGATTCCAGCTTCACAGGAGCCGTTGAGTCTGGTGCCTACCAGCTCCCCAGCGCGCGCTGTGGTTGAGCTCGTCGCGCCCTCCACGCCGGAGACCTTCTCCGCGGCACAGGACCTAATCGCTCTAACAGAGCCCCAACTGCCCCAACCCCCAGCACCACTGGTGCGGGTTATTCAGTCGCTGGGCAAGCCCACCATGGTGCGACCACCTTCACCGGGCACCAATGAACACCGTCGGTCCCAATCTAGATCCCGCGATCACTCTCGGCCTCGACATCACTCCCGATCCCGGCGCCACTCGCAGTCCCGGTACCATTCTCCATGGTACCGGTCGTACTCGTGGCACCGCTCGAGATCCCGGTTGCCGTCGTGGTACTCTCAGCACTGGTCCAGATCGCGGCACCGACGTACTTATCGCAGCCGATCCCGGCACGACGATATAAGGCACCGGTCGACCTCCCGGCACCGCGCTGGTAGCAGGTCCTGGTCCCGCTCCCAGTACCGCCACGGTTCCCGGTACCGTTCGCCGGTACCGCGCAGAGATGAGCTCTATGGGCACAGAGACCTGGCCCAATCAACTTCAGCTCCTCCCTGGCTGTCGCGTCACCCGTCCGCCTCCTCACACGAGGACAGCGCCTCCTACGGGGGTTCAGATGCGCAGGCCCACCCGGACTACGGACCACCTCAATGGTCCTTTTGGACACCTTGGGCCTATCACCAAGCCCAGGGTGAGCCAATGGGCCCAGCACGCTCCAGCCACTCGGAGCACCGTGCACCAGAGGCCACAGTCAGCCGACCTCCCCCCGCTGGTATGGAGGAAGACTCTGCACATCCACCTGAGCAGCATGTTCCGGAGACGGAGGTCCCCCAGGACAAGGCGTCGGTCCAAGACCCACTCATCCCTGGGTTGTCATCCTCCTCTTCCCCGGATGAGGCGGTAGCGGGCACATCATCATCGGGGCCCCCACCAATTGATCTCCGAGCACACCAGGATCTTCTGCGGCGTGTTGCCCAGAATATAAATCTTCCCGTAGAGGAAGTTCCTGAGGTGGAGGACCCGATGGTTAGTATATTATCGGCGGAAGCATCAACCAGGGTGGCCCTCCCCTTCATCAGATCGATCCAAGCCAGAGCAGTCCCCGGCTTCCATCCCACCCACAGCCAGGGGAGTAGAACGAAAATACATGGTGCCGTCTAAGGGCTATGAGTACCTCTACGTGCACCTTGCCCCCTGCTCGTTGGTGGTACAATCAGTCAACGAACGGGAGCGCCACAGCCAACAAGCCCCCGTGCCAAAATCTAGGGAGGCCAGGTGCATGGATTTGCTGGGCCAGAAAATATACTCTGCTGGAGGCCTTCAGCTCCGTGTGGCGAACCAACAGGCCCTCTTAAGCCGCTACAGCTATAACACCTGGGAGGCTGTCGGCAAGTTTACCGAGTTGGTTCCCCAGGACTCCCATCAGGAATTTACAGCTCTCCTAGAGGAAGGGAAGAGGGTCGCGAGAATCTCACTACAAACCTCGTTAGATGCCGCGACTCTGCAGCCAGAACGGTCGCCTCTGGCATAGCTATGCGCCGCATATCTTGGTTGCAAGTGTCCAGCCTACCGCCTGAGCTACAATACACCATTCAAGACTTGCCATTCGATGGACAAGGTCTATTCCCGCAAAAGACAGACCCCAGACTACAGAGTCTGAAGGACAACCAGGTTATTATGTGTTCGCTGGGAATACATACACCCCAGACTCTGAGACGGTCCTTCCGCTCCCAACCTCAGCGCCCTTACCCCCCACCTCGGCCAAGAAAGGATCTTGCCCGAAGACGAGGCCGTACTACCCGCAGATGTCAGTCTGGACCTCAAGGGGGCAACAATTCCGGTCCCACCAAACCACCACCGGGACCCAAAGCAAACTTTTGAGGGTGCGCCCAAGAGCAGTGTACCAATTCCCTCCCTGGATCCTCTTCACTTTTACAACCGCCTTTCCCCGTTCCTTCTGGCGTGGTCCCAGCTGACCTCATATCATTGGGTCCTACGTACGGTGGAGCTTGGATACTGTCTTCAGTTTATTTCTCCCCCTCCCTCTCACCCCCCCCTCCTCGTCCCTCTTCAGGGACCCCTCTCACGAGCAACTCATCATTCAGGAGGTTCGCAGGCTCCTCTCGATCGGCGCTATAGAAGAGGTACCGGAGGAGTTAAGGGGCAAGGGGTTTTATTCCCGATATTTCTTAATCCCCAAGACAAAAGGGGGCCTCCGGCCCATCCTGGACCTGCGAGGACTGAACAAATTCATCAAAAAGTTCAAGTTCCGCATGGTATCCCTTGGAACCATCATTCCTTCCCTGGATCCCGGAGATTGGCACGCCGCTCTCGACATGAAGGACGCATATTTCCACATTGCAATTTATCCCCCGCACAGGAGATATCTGTGCTTTATGGTAAATAAGGGTCACTACCAGTTTACTGTCCTTCCCTTTGGTCTTTCCTCGGCCCCTCGGGTATTCACGAAGTGTATGGTGGTCGTTGCTGCTTCCCTGTGCCGTCGTCAAATACACGTCTTCCCTTAACTCGACGACTGGCTTATCCGAGGGGCTTCAGAGGCACAAGTGATCAGCCATGTCGCCATCATCAGGGAGCTGTTTATGCGTCTAGGCTTGATCATCAATTTGGACAAGTCCACCCTGGTGCCTACACAGAGGATAGAGTTTATCGGGGCAATGCTGGACTCCAACCTTGCAATGGCCAGTTTGCCCCTGCACTGGTTTTAAGCCATAGTCTCCCTTGTTGAAAGTCTTCAGAGCTTTCCAACCACCTCTGTTTGTACTTGCCTTGCTCTCCTGGGGCACATGGCGGCATGCACTTTCGTCACAAGGCATGCCAGACTGCGAATGCGCCCTCTGCAAACCTGGCTCGCTTCGGTCTATCGGCCAGGCAGGGACACCATAGACATTATCCTCACAATTCCGCTGGATGTTCTAGGCTCCCTCGACTGGTGGAAGACGTAATCCCGAGTGTGTGTGGGCCTGCCGTTTCATCCTCCCCAGCCCTCCGTGTCCCTAACAACGGACGCGTCCTCGCTGGGCTGGGGCGCCCACCTAGGGCTCCTGCGCACCCAAGGCCTTTGGTCACCCCGGGAGCTGACGCTCCACATCAATGTACGAGATCTGAGAGCGGTCCGGCTGGCATGCCAAGCGTTTCAGCGCCATCTACACGGCCGTTGTGTTGCAGTGTTCACGGACAACACAACGGCCATGTATTACATCAACAAGCAGGGCGGGACACAGTCCTCCCCTTTGTGTCAGGAAGCAATATGGCTGTGGGACTTCAGCATAGCCCACTCCATACATCTAGTGGCCTCCTTTCTCCCGGGGGTACGGAACACTCTCGCAGATCACCTGAGCAGCTCCTTCCTATCACACGAATGGTCCATCCGTCCGGACATTCTCCATTCCATTTTCCGGAGGTGGGGCTTTTCCCACATAGACCTGTTTGCATCCAGAATGAACAGGAAATGCCAGGTGTTCTGCTTCCTACAGGGTCGCTCCCCGGGCTCCGTGTCGGACGCGTTCCTGATTCCGTGGACGGGCCGCCTCTGTTACGCCTTCCCACCGTTCCCTCTCGTCCACTGAGTCCTGATCAAGCTCCGAAGGGACAGAGCCCGCCTTATCCTGATCGCTCCGGCTTGACCGAGGCAGCACTGGTACACCACGCTGCTCGACCTGTCCCTGGCAGACCCAGTTCCCCTGCCGCTCTGGCCGGACCTGATCACACAAGACTTTGGCAGGATGCACCATCCGGACCTGCAGTCCCTTCATCTGACTGCATGGCTCCTGTCTGGTTAAACCAGTCGGAGTTGCGCTGTTCCGCCGCAGTACAGCAGGTGTTGCTGGGGAGCAGGAAGCCCTCCACGCGCTCTACATACCTCGCAAAATGGAAGCGCTTCTGCCACTGGTGTAACCAGCATGGCCATTCTCCGCATTCTGCATTAGTCCCCACTATCCTGGACTACGTGTGGTCTCTCAAACAGCAAGGGTTGGCAATCTCCTCTCTGCGAGTACATCTTGCGGCTATATCCACCTTCCATCTGGGGGAAGCTGGCAGTTCTGTTTTTTCCCACCCTATAGTTTCCAGATTCCTCAAGGGCTTGGAGTGACTATACCTACAGGTCAAACGGCCTACCCCTACCTGGGACCTGAACCTCGTCTTAACCAGGCTTATGGGGCCCCCTTTTGAGCCTTTGGCCACATGCTCGCTGCTGTACCTGTCCTGGAAAACAGCCTTCCTAGTCGCTGTCACCTCGGCTAGACAAGTCTCAGAGCTTCGTGCATTGACTGTGGATCCTCCATATACTGTGTTCCATAAGGACAAGGTACAGCTGCGACCGCACCCGGCATTCCTCCCTAAGGTCGTCTCCGCCTTTCACGTTAACCAGGACATCTTCCTGCCAGTCTTTTGTCCAAAGCCGCATTCATCGCGACGAGAGCAACAGCTCCATACTTTGGATGTCCAGAGGGCTCTCGCCTTCTACATCGAGAGGACCAAGCCCTTCCGACGCTCACCCCAGCTATTCGTGGCGGTGGTGGAACGTATGAAGGGCATGGCAATCTCCTCCCAGCATATTGCATCTTGGATTACGTCATGTATTTGGGCTTGCTATGACTTGGCTCATGCTCAGGCGGGCCATCTCACTGCCCATTCTACTCGGGCTCAAGCTTCATCTGCCGCATTCTTGGCCCATGTTCCCATACAGGACATCTGCCGCACGGCCACCTGGTCTTCCATCCATACCTTTGCATCGCACTACGCGTTGGTCCGACAGTCTAGAGACGATGTCGCCTTCGGCTCAGCGGTCTTACATTCCGCAATGTCTCGCTCCGACCCCACCGCCTAGGTGAGGCTTGGGAATCATCTAACTGGAATGGATATAAGCAAGAACTCGAAGAAGAAAAGACTGTTACTCACCTTTGTAACTATTGTTCTTCGAGATGTGTTGCTCATATCCATTCCATACCCGCCCTCCTTCCCCACTGTCGGAGTAGCTGGCAAGAAGGAACTGAGGAGCAGATGGGCCGGCAGGGGTATATATCAGGCGCCATAGCGGCGCCACTCCAGGGGGCGACTTGTCGACCCACCGAGTGTTGCTAGGGTAAAAAGTCTCCGACGAACGTGCACGCGGCGCGCACACACCTAATTGGAATGGATATGAGCAACACATCTCGAAGAACAACAGTTACAAAGGTGAGTAACCGCCTTTTCTTCTTGCCTGATTTGTCACACAGCCTGTTTTTACTCAAGAAATTTTACCAAATAAGTGACAGTTTTAAGTCATATCATAGGACAAAACAGTTTCACTGCTGAAGAAAAATACTAAATAGAATATATTGTCCTGCATTTTGAAGACTGTTTTATATAATGGAGATGTCCCCGTAAGTCTTAATTTCAAAAAAGATGCTTAATGTTGTTTAAAGGGTAAAAAAAATGTTTATAGAATATAATACTTTGAATAAATCTGTAGTTACCCAGGGGCTGAAACGTGAGTAAACAGTAAGTAAATCTATTCTCACACCTCCTCTTCTGATTTTCACATCCCCTTATGTTAGGGGCTTCTCACATTGCTCTCATGCTGTCTGCTCATGTCCCATGGTGTTTCCTTTGATAATTCTCCAGTCTCCACTTCTTATTCTGTATGTGCTACACCCATGTGAGAGGGGAAGCAGATCAGAGGCATTTCAAGACATTACTCATTGATGTGGTGCTTTTCCTCTTCCTCCCTCCCTCAGGAATAAGCACCAACTCCTGCTACAACACAGCTGGGTACATTTGCTTTGTGGTAGAAGGAACACTGCCAATATACTATACTGGTCCATGTAGAGCAGTGTGCAGCCACATCCTCTCAAGTGTTGGCATAGTCATGGTCATTTTCTAGCTTAGGGTATCGTTACGATGGTAATTTGGATCAAAAGGGGAACTGATGGTTAAAGACTACAATGTAATGCACAGTAGCTATTATAGTGACTAATGCTATAGAAAACCCTAAAGGAGGGATATATACACATATATGCACATACCCTTTCAGCTTTTGGCTTATGACTGCTGCCTTTAGTGGTGGGGTTCCAGAAATTTCTTCTGTCAAACAATGCCCTAAGCCCATATATGTAACCTAAGTGTGTGGACAATATCTTCTGAGATGCACACATTTCAGGTAAGTAATTTAACTTTCATGCTCTGAGAAATGATGTCTGTTTAGACTCTAGATGTCAAACTATAAAATATTATTATAGAAATAAATCTTTGCACAGCTGATCTCCTGAAATATCAGTACTGTTGCTCTCCAATAAAAATGTTTAATTTTATTTTAGTGTCTCTGTTCTGGGATTTGTATCTTCAGTAATATTGGCCACAGACTGAGATAAGAACACTGATGTCAAAGAACAAGTCTACTTTAGTAGATGACTTAGTGAATCTCCAGGGCAGTATTTAACAGCTGTTCTGCTGGTAGCAATGTACTGAAATGTTTTAACCTCTTAAATTTTCTGCTTGTTCTATGTATTTTGCTTTTGTTCTGTACTATTTCATATTTATCTGTATTTACAGAAAAACCCAGAGGAGGACTGCTCAGGGAAAACATTAAGTTGGGAACCAGGTCATTTGCTGTTAACCATCTATACCGTCCGCAGCATTGAGCAGCTTCTCCCTTTCTTCAATGTACTCAGCCAGGTTTTTAATAGCAAAGTCACAAGCAGATGTGTTGGACACTCAGGGAGCCCTGTCCTTTACCCAAATTCTTTCCCCAGTAAGGACATAAAAATGGAGAACCAAAAAACATTCTCCAGCAAAGCAAGGCAAAAAATTGAAGAGATGGTTGAGAAGGATTTCCTGGAAGGTGTCATGAAAACATGAGCTATAACTAGCACTATTCAGCTTAAATGTAATGTAATTGTTTAAATGAAATGCTGTATCTTTCAGAGTTGTATAGTTTTCTTTTCTTATGCTGTATGTAAAGAACATTTCAGGTTATATTTAAATATTTGTAAATAAGAGATCAGTTCTGGATGTAGCCTGAATCAAGTTTAAATATTGTTGGCTCATATTGATTATGATGCCTAATATTTACAGTATCTGTGTTTTGTTTTCTCGAGTTCTGTCTTTAAAGAAAAACAAACTACAAAATACAAGCTGCACATTTTTCACTTTGTTTCTAGTTTATCTTTGTGTTCACAGTTTCTCTAACCCATTGGAAGTTGCTAACACACTTTTTCTGTTGAAGCTGGCAATCTGCTAGTTCTTTGAATGATGGTCCCTATTATATTTTACTGTGGGTTATGCATATGTACTGTGTGCCTACCCAAAGAGTTTATATGGCATTAAAATGAAAGGTGCTTTGCCTGTACTGAAGCAAGTATTATCTAATCAAACACATTACTACAATACTTCAGTTCTATCCATTAAGCCCAGACATTTAAAAGACTAAGTTACATGCTATTGCTATACTCCACTGTGCAATAATATGCCACTCAGTATTTCCTTGAATCACATGAGGAATTTGTTATGAAACTGATTCACCTGAGCTGTGATTTCTCACAAGTATATCCCTAAGCTTAATTTTATATACATTCTAGAAAGTCTCAGCTAGAACAGATTTTCTTCAGGGAGTAAGGGGGAAATAAAATTGACACCAGAGAATGTTGAACAGCAGCTTCTGTGCTGTGGCTATAGTTTGGAATGACTAATCTGTCCCTATCAGGATAGAGTAATTCTCATCCTACTGAGGTATATATGTGAGCAAAGTCTCGAAATGAGGGACAGCAACTTGAATTCCATGTGAGTAATTTCCAATATTAAAGAGTAAAATAATACCAAGCTGGGAGGAGACAGGTAATACAGCTGTAACATTTAGGTCCCAGTTTTACAGTTGAGATTTTCTGCTATGTGGTTACAGTCCTTTACAGAACGTTACTTGTATAATACAGCTGAGGTGCCTGAAAGAGCACTAGAGGACAGGTACCACATCTAGGAAACAGTGGTCTCTAAAGTGTTGGAGGCCATCACTGGCCTGGTTAACAGCTGAAAACAGAAGTTAAAATAGAAGTGACTACATAGTAGCTCAGCAAGTGTGGAACCTCACAGGTGTATGATGACACATCTGTGTACTATTCTGGCCACTAAGCAGCCAGAACCCAGATGTACAAGAATCCCGCTTTCTGCAAGGATTTATTCAAGTCACTGTTCTGCCTACTCACAAAATTGAAGCACACCAAGCAAAGGACAATATACTATAACCAGCCATTTATTGTGATGCTGCTGTCCAGCACTGAGTAGTGTAGTAGGCAAGGTAATAGTTCTGTCTGCGTGGCAGCAATCAGTGAGGGGTTTTTCACACCATCTTATTAAACAGTCAGTTTAGGTTAGCAGTGCAGCCAGTGGGTAGGGTACCCACAAACCGGGCATTACAAGAGCTGGTTTTTATTCCCTGGTTGATTAAATGGAGCTGTCACTTAACTCCAGCTATATGATTGTACTTCAACAGAAGTAAGAAGGTCCAACAAGGCTTAAAAAACCCCAATTATTAGAGCAGCAGGAGTGTCCCATTAAGGATAAGAATACTCTTATTTAAAAAAAAAAAAAAAAAACAAAAACAAAAAAAAAAACAGGTTTGATTTGTTATGTTAGGTTCATGCTAAGGAAAAAAAATAAAAAGAAGTAAGGTTTAGGTAGCATGACCACAGCTGTGTCCTTCAACATACAGGCTGAGGTGGTTCTCCTATTCCACCAGCTAGATGGTAAACAGCCAGGCTTACTTCATGTGCCAGGGAATCTGCATTCTCCTATAGATTGTTTAAAAAAGAAAAAAAAAAGTTTACTATATTGTAAGCATTGTTCATTTTATCTGAACCTTAACATTGAGTGTAGGGCAGTTTTTTTTTGGACATGTATGTAGTGCTCATAGAAGGCTGTTCATTTGATGCTCATACGTCAGTTAATGTTATCAAGCAGCAGTATAATTATAGCAATACAAGCTTTCCAAAGATGTCACTTCTCATCTGAAAAAGCTACTTCTAGGGCAAGTTCAGTTTCTACAGCCACTTATTCCTTCGTTTCTTATAAAATAGTCAGTTATGATAGGGCTTTTTTTGTGATGACGTCCTTGTTGCCATGGAGGACCAGATCACAATCACTAATATTATTTCACATATGCCAGCAAGAACCATGAGATAGGAAGCAGTGAATCATTGCCAACCTGGGCTGGATTTGAGCCACTATGCGTTTGTCAAGATTAGGCAAAGGAGGAAAATTCTTAAATGCACTCTCTGATGTTTGAACACCTAATGTAGAAAGGCTTTAATGTCTTTAAAAGTCATGTTAGCTGGTCAGGGTAAAGCCTAGGCTTATCCCTGTCGACTCAATGAGGGGCTTGGAAATATTTGGAAAAAAAAAAACCCAAAACACACACACACTGCTAAAATTGCTTCATCTCCCTATCAGGTTAGAGCTCCTCACTTAAATTTCAGAATGTGATAAATAAAAAGTGTCTAATATATAGGCTCTCTGCCCAGCTCCCATCACCCTAATTCTAGTAGTGCTGTCTCAGAGGATTTAATTGCTTAAACAATATAACTGCTGTAATGTGCAAACTGTTTCAGCTCTGACCTGTGTGTCTGCTTCAGAATATACTCGCACTACATCTTCTGTTCCTGATGGGCGGACAAAAGCTCGTGATACTCTGTACTTCTTTACAAGTTCATCAATTTTTTCTTGTAGTCCTGGGGGTGTAACTGCACGTCTCTCAGCATCTGTCGTGTCAATGACTCGTCTGTCTGCAACCTACAGTGGTAGGACCAAACAACATATAAAGAGCTACCCTTCTAAAATTAGTTTCCTGTTGGGCCTCCAATTTGTCATTTAATCTGATTTGTTGCTTCAGTAAGTGAAGTTCTTCCTGGTCGTCTCTGTCATTTCTCCTAGCTGGATTTGAATTACCGTAAGAATATCAATATGGCATAGACAGCTTCGTATCTTCAGCATGCAGAGAGGAAGGCCAGTGACTAGATGAATGCAGGGAGGGTCTCCTGAGAGAGAGAAAGACAGACACTGACCACTGAACTCTGGCCAATGTTACAGTATCACTAACCTTAACTTTCAGCTGTCGGTTGGGAAGATCTGTGTAGATGGCATCCCACTGTTGCACTGTCAAACCCTTTAGAGCCAAGATTGCTTCAATCACCAGCATATCTGAGATGGCATCACCCACAGTCTATGAATAAGAAGAAAATAAAGGAGTCTTCAATGACAGTTAGAAAATCCAGGGTATTGTTAGATTTGTTCTAGCGAATTAAAACAAAAAAACACACCAAACCACACCACCAAAAGAGTAACTGAAAATGCAGAGAGATTACTGGGTGACTGTCATAACCTTGATTTTCCTTACCAGGAGCAGCGGCAGGAAGCAATGAACTAGAGAACAGAGTGTACTTCACTGGAATGTTGTTTTACTAAAAAGATGAATTCTAGTAGGAAGATGAACTCCAGTAACTGGAAGGTCAGATTCAGTGAGGGCATGTGGCTTGTTCCCTCCCTACATTTGCTCTGCCGTCATAACTCCACTTAAAGGTGACCTGCAAAGGATACTTTGGACTTGTGCCTTAAAAGGAACCACCTCAATAAAGTGGGATGCTCTCACTGCATGCCTATTTGCCTCCAGGCTAAGACCACCAAAAATAATACCAGTGTCCAGATAGATACAAGGGCCTATACATATCATCATCTCACTTCAGATCAACAACCTTCAGATGAAAGTTACCCTTCTGGTGTGATTCAACCAAAAGTAAGAAACTAGTAATGGGATGTGGGTCTGAGGTGTCATTCTCCAGTCTCCCAAGCCATCCAATCCCCTTCTTTTTCTCTAGCTACAAGCGCAGAAGACCAGATGGAAGTGTTTAGCCTTTGTATATGTGGAACTCTTGACATCTTTCAAAGTGAAACAATTATTCTTCAAACAGGTCTTCCTTTAGTACACCAAGTATGGAGAGAGGGGTTTTAAAAGAGAATAGCGGGTGCCCATAGCTGTCTATCTAGCCTGGTAGGATGTTAAAATAGGCCATTTCTTCCCTTTGCCTATTTTGTCATGGTGTACTGCCTTCCTCCACAAGATTTTCTACACACTCCTCCCATCCGGTCCCTCAACATGCCAACAGTGTTAGTCCCCCACATCAGAAACAAAGTATCTAATGTTTACATTTCAGCTCTTACTTGATTAATCAGATCAATGGTATTTTCAAGCATCTTTGCAGCTTCTCTTTTTTGATTCTCCTTTTCTTCTTTTGCCATGTGTCTTATTTTCTCTTCAGCAGCTTTACTAAATAATACCTAAAGAAAAAGATGAGATAATAGGATGTATGCCATCAGACATCTCTAAACAGTACATACAACAAATTTAATTTCTTATGCCAGCTAAACCCAATTTGTTGTCTCTGGGTTTCACTTCCATGAACCCCCATGTTTAGAATACTGAACAGTTAGTGGCAGGGGGAAGACACGAGAGAAGGACAGGTGATTAGGAAACACGGGGATAAGGGTAGGGGGGAAGAAGTCCTATTTGGATTTGGAAAGATGCTACTTATTTTCAAGCTAATTTGGTTGCTAAGTTTTATACATAGTGGCTTTAAAACTCAAATAACCCTATAATGCCTCTTGTGCAAGTACTTACTGTGCCATGCCCATTTGCCTCAAAATAAACTCCAATGTCAAATTCCTGGGCCTTGTGATGCAAATGCTTTACTCCTGTTTTGGTACAATGAACAGGCACCTACAACCCAGAGGCACAAGAAAAGCACAGACAAAGTGGAATGAAGTCAACATCCTGAGTGATCCTGTGTTCTTACTATCTAAACTGTTACCACTCTGCCCTCGTCCAGACTAACCCGCGGCATCGGCGGGTTAAAATCGATTGCTCGGGGGTCGATATATCGCGTCTAGTCTGGACGCGGTGTATCGATCCCCGAGCGCGCTTACATCGATTCCGGAACTCCATCAATCCGAACGGAGTTCCGGAATCGACACGGAGAGCCGCGGACATCGATGCAGCGCCGTCCAGACTGGTGAGTACCTCGATTTTAGAAATTCGACTTCAGCTACGTTATTCACGTAGCTGAAGTTGCGTATCTAAAATCGATTTTAATTCCTAGTCTGGACGTGGCCTTAGTTGCAAGATTAAGCATCAGGAAACTATTTACAAGCCTTTGTGTACTGAACACTCATAGTCCATCATCACTTTGACCACAAAAAGCAGTAACAGACGTTATCTACCAGTAATTCTCACTACAGACCTGTTGAGTAAGTAGCTCTCTCATTTATCCATCAATAAAGAGGATAAAGATTAAGGGGAGGTACCCAAAGAGACATGGTATTGCAGCGCCGGCCCCCGCACCTAGTGGAATTCTCGGGTCCCAAGGCTCCCCACACTACACATGGAGAGAGTCAGCAGCCTAAGGAAGGACGCCTCAGAAGCTAGGGAGCTGCTTGTGCGCAGGATTGAACTGAAGATTAAAGGGATGGAGCTCAAGTGCCTCAACCTACCTAGAATTCTCAGCCATGAGCCCTCTCCTGGAGTTAGCTTCCTAAGCCACATCAGCTGCTTAGGTAGTCAATGCCCAAGCGGCCAAAACCCAGGCCTTTTTCCAGGAGAGGGGGGCGCTTTATCTAGGAAGGCAACTGAAGGGCAGGTGCCTAGAAAACCTTTCTAAGAAGAAGCTTATCTAATATCAGGACCATAAATATCACTTCAACAAAATTTACTGTTTTAAGACGATCAGGCCTAATCTGTTTCCCCTCAGCCATCTCAGTGTATAATGGGCTCTGGCTCTGAAGCTCTAAAGGGTCAGAAAATTTAGATGATTTTGTTTAGCATTTTCAATCCAACTTTTAAGTTCCTCCCCCACCTTTAAAATATCATTTATCACCACAAATTTAAATCGTTAATGAAGTTTAAAGCAAAATAGGTTTATTCCAAATTAGGTCTGCCTGATGTCCATCGCTGCAGTACTTTATTGATGCTTTTTTAACAGTAAGAAGCAACTGTGGAGGAGATGGAGAGAGAAAGATTACTTGATACCTTCATGGTTTCCTCAAGATAACGTGTAGAGCTTCCATTAGCATATGCTGTTTGTACCACTGCCATCTTTAGAGTATGTCCTATCTGAGCAGAGGGAAAAGTAAATGGCTTAATGGCACACACATAAAGGAAAAGCTAAACCAAGATTTTAGTTCAAGATGAGAACAGAATATTTAGTGGGTGAACAACTTTTAACACATAGTAACTGCCCTCCCACCAGATTTCCAGAACTCTGACACATTTGGGAATGAGGAGGTAGTGGCTCGGCTCACAGGACACAGAACTTTCTGACATTAAAGTCATTATTGTGAACCTGGCAAAGGCCAGTTCCAGTCAAAAGTGGTTATTGGATACTGTGTCTGTGGCCCCAGGAGAAACAAGCTGACGTCCATCACAGAAATTGACACCAACTGGAATGTGCCGTGGCGGGGCAACCTCAGAGGCACCAAGGACCAAGTGAGCATGGAGATTGGAACTGCTCTTTTTACTCTCAGTGGAGTGGACAGTGGGATTTTATGCTCCAAGTTTGTCCATGCAGCACCTTTCACAATCAGTAAGAACACGAGAATACTTCATAAATGTATTCCAAGGTAACTCAAATGCAAATTGGGTTCACAGGAATTTTCCAAGGGTTGATTGAGTACGATTGAGTCCTCAAGCTTAACTCAGGTCAACATGTAGTTAAAAGGGTGACTAGGAGAAAGAGGGAGAAAGGCCTTGGCTACACTCACACTTTACAGCGCTGCAACTGGGGTGTGAAAAAACACCCCCCTGAGCGCTGCAAGATACAGCGCTGTAAAGCGTCAGTGTAATCAGGGCAGCAGCGCTGGGAGCCGCGCTACACCTGTAAGGGATGTGGTTTACATGCAGCGCTGGGAGAGCTCTCTCCCAGCGCTGCCGCTCTGACTACACTCACACTTCAAAGTGCTGCCCGGGCAGCGCTTTGAAATTCCAAATGTAGCCATACCCAAAGACATTTTAGCTTGTCAGCAGTAAAGTGAAATTTAAAAGTACAGTAACTTTTTTCTAGTCAAGGCATCATGGTGAAGGCTACGTTTTAGTCACAGGTGTTTTTAGTAAAAAAGTCATGGACAAGTCACAGGCAGTAAACAAAAATTCACAACTTGTGACCTGTCCATGACTTTTACTATATACCTCTAACTAAAAACGGGGGAGAGGGGAGAGGGCAGCCTGGGGGTGCAGAAGTGCTCAGGGGGTGGGTGGGAGACACCATGGGTGCTTGTGTGGGGGCGATGGGGGGGGAAAGAGAAGGGAGCTGGCTGGTTCCCTACCCAGCTCTGCGCCTCCCTGGAAACAGCGACATCCCTCAGCTCCTAGGCGGAGGCATAGCTGCACAGTTCTGTGCGCTGCCTCCGCAGCGCCCATTGGCCACAGTTCCCAGCGAATGGGAGCTGCCAGGGCGGTGCCTGCAGGTGGTGGCAACGTGCAGCGTCCCCTGGCTGTGCCTCCCCCAAGGAGCTGAGGGATGCCGCTGCTTCTGGGGAGCGCCCCCCACCCCAAGGTAAGCATCACCCGGAGCCAGCACCCCCTCCTATGCCACAACCTCTGGCCCAGAGTCCCCCACCCAAACTCCTGCTGGGACAGGATGATGCAGGGAAAGGTGGCCTGAGACTGCCCCAGCAGAAGTCACGGGAAAAGTCATGAAATCTGACCTCCGTGACAGACCTGCAGCCTTAATCATGGTCTGTCAGTGCTAAGTTTTCCAGTTTCAGCATGAATTTAAAGCCACCCCTGTTGTCCTCCCAAAGTTACGTCACTCCTTTTGCCACAGCAACAGGTGTATAAAACAGGTCTTCTTTTTTTTAAGATGTAATTTTGCATCAGCATGCGGCTTTAGAAAGAGCACCTGTGTGCGTACATATGCCCAGGGCAAGCCCCACCATCACTGGGTGAGATGTATGTTTTACAGTTTGGGGCAAAGCAAAAGCCTTTACTGTATAAGTGGAATTACCTTGATAAGAAGTTCTTTAATGAAAGTGCTAATTAAAGTTGCTATTTTATCTCCATCCACAAGATGAAAATGGCCAGCAGTATCGTTATAGTAATAAACAATTCTGTCTGCATCTCCATCAAACGAGCAGCATCTTTCGTTAGGTCTGATTTCTAGTCCTATACACATGGAAGTACAAACTATTAGATTATGGAATGCGAAGCAGAGCTTTAGTTCATATATATATATATATTTTTTTTTTTTCCCAAGAAAGATTAGTTGGATACATGCACACTCTAAATGTGAAAAACTTTTAGTAGTACGAGAGCAAGAAGTTGATTTTATTAAGTAAATCCCATCTTGAACTTTTCTAATCAGGGCAGCTGCATGGAATGGAAGTTGTAAAGAAAAGTGCATCTTCAGTTTGCAATGAAAAACTGAAAATTCAGTCTCTGTAGCCATTTATTATTATGCCACCTTAAAAAGGTCAGGTTACGAAGTCTATATGAAATATGGTCCCAGAGCCACCCCTAGTATATTCTGTTAAAAAAGTAACAAACAGCAGTTATGGCACCAAAAATAGAATCCAGCCCTCCCAAACACATGCCTAGCCACCACAGAGTACGAGCAGCTGCATTATCTAGTTATCCAAGTCAGAAACATCTAGTACTCCCACCGTAATCCACAGATGTGAGGTAATACCTGCAAAATGAGACAGATGGACCTCACCCCAGGGTGGAAGCAGAAATGTGTCAGCTTGGTGCATGCTGCACCATAACAAACCCTTCCCTCATAACACCTCCTTTACAAACTGACTGGAATGAAGACACGGCATCTAGCTGGTCTAGATCCATAAACCTCCATGTATCTTGCTTCAAATTCAATCCTCTTCTATTTGAGTAGAGCACTATTCATCAGCATTTCCCACAAAGTGATTATACATGGTGAATCCATTATGCTTTCTTGGCCTCTTGCCATGGTTTTCCAACTTTATATCTCATTGTCTATAGGCTGGATGGACATCAACCCTTCTGCACCCAAAGTTCTTTTCCTCTTCAAGACATTTTTCACCACCTGCTTTAGGTATGTTCTCATTTCTCCCTCATGTGTCCCCTTGTTAATGCTAGGATTAATGAGAGGAAGTTCAAAGCATATCAAGTGAGCCCACACCTCTAGGAAACCTTCTGCCCATTTTATCTACCAAACTGGTATTATATAGCAATGCTTTTTGGTGTAAGACTCTTCACTATTATAGGGCTTCTATAGCATCCATTACTAAGATATGTAGATGTTTTGCATCACTTGGAGATAAGTGGATCTGCTGGTCATACAAAAAATTGAGTAGGGTGTTTGTTTTGCTCTGTGTTTTTAGAGGGCCAAAACTGTTTAATACTCACTAAAAGAACTAGCCATGTGATACACTGCCAACAACTACCGCCTAGTAATATAGAGCTCAAACAAAGATTTACAAAGGAAACTAGTTATTTTTCCTCCTAGACTTTATAATCCTTCCCCTGTTAGCTCTCCGAACCCCTTTTAATGACCTCAGAGGGAAGTGGGAAGGAACACAAGGATTCTCTGGGAACTTTCATGCCAAAGAATAAGGTTTCTTGACATTGTATTGCTTGATTTTAGCGATCTCAAGAGCAGATCTTCTAAAGAGGGAGGATGGGAGTGCCAAGTCCCCTCACCCCATCCCAGAATCTCTTGCTCTGAAACATTCTGGGTCCTGCATGAGAAGAGAGCAGCACTCAACTATTATCCTCTCAGTTGCCCAGGAATTCCATCCAACTCCTCCCCCCTTTGTCACCCTTCTCTCAAGTAAGTTGACACCTGAATGAGGCAGTGCAATTGCAGCTGGCAAATAAATCAGCATGTCCCAGTGGCCTGGAAAAACCTTAGACCAAAGCTTGAATGTGAACAACTAAAGGCGTCGGAACGTACATCCAGTTAGCCACCTAAACAAAAGTGGCCTGAGTTTCAGAGGTGCTGTGCCTTCTGTGTCCTAATGATTTCAACAGGGAGTTGTAAACACTCAGCACTTCAGTGAAATCAGGTGACTAATTCTGGATTTACACTCCTAACTTAAGACACTCCAGTTTGAAAACCATGGCCTTAATTTCAGCCTATGGATGAAGAGGCACCTTACCCTACGAAGTGGCAATAGCTTTGCTTCCCCAGCTTGTGCTATACTCTGCATCTGAAATAGCAACCCACTCCCTGACAGTGGCTGTTATGGCAATCCCAGCAGTGGCTAATATAAAAGTCACACATGGGCAATGACTGGAGCCACCCTTAGGCAAGGCTAGTCCTCTGGATTCACCCCTTCTGCCCATGCCTCCTCCACTGCACCCCAAAGCTGGAGCCCTGAGATCACCTTCCTCTCCCCGCACGGCCAGAGCCACGAATTCCCCCTCAGCCGGAGGCCTGAGTGCCTCCCCCTCAGAACCCCAGGCTGGCTGGAACCCCGAGTCCTCCACCCCACCTGCCCGAAAGAGCTCTGACTTGCCTCCCCAGACCCCAAGCCACTGCAGGGAAAAAGCCTTTCACTCTCGATTGAAGCAGCTTTTGATATGCCCCATGCAGGTTCTGGAGCTGTTGAGGAGGCAGAATGTACTACTCAGCTGCCTGGGCTCATCAGTAATCTCTCTGGAGTCCAGGGAGATTACTGATGAACCCAGGAAGGTGAATCACATGTACTGCTGTCATAAACAGATAGCTAAAGGTTAATGTCTCTTTCACCTGAAGCACCTGACCAGAGGACCAATCAGGAAACCGGATTTTTTCAACTTTGGGTGGAGGGAATTTTGTGTCTAAGGTCTTTGTTTTCTGTCTGCCTGCTTTCTCTGAGCTTTGGAGAAGTAGTTTCTGCTTTCTAGTCTTCTGTTTCTAAGTGTAAGGACAAAGAGATCAGATAGTAAGTTCTATGGTTTCTTTTCTTTGGTATTTGCATGAATATAAGTGCTGGAGTGCTTTGATTTGTATTCTTTTTGAATAAGGCTGTTTATTCAATATTCTTTTAAGCAATCGACCCTGTATTTTGTCACTTTAATACAGAGAGACCATTTGTATGTATTTTTCTTTCTGTTTTATATAAAGCTTTCTTTTAAGACCTGTTGGAGTTTTTCTTTACTTCAGGGAAATTGAGTCTGTACTCACCAGGGAATTGGCGGGAGGAAGAAATCAGGGGGAGATCTGTGTGTGTTGGATTTGCTAGCCTGATTTTGCATTCCCTCTGGGTGAAGAGGAAAGTGCTTTTGTTTCCAGGACTGGGAACGGAGAGGGGGAGTCACTCTGTTTGGATTCACAGAGCTTGTGTCTGTGTATCTCTCCAGGAGCACCTGGAGGGGGGAAGGGAAAAAGGATTATTTCCCTTTGTTGTGAGACTCAAGGGATTTGGGTCTTGGGGTCCCCAGGGAAGGTTTTTCAGGGGGACCAGAGTGCCCCAAAACACTCTAATTTTTTGGGTGGTGGCAGCAAGTACCAGGTCCAAGCTGGTAACTAAGCTTGGAGGTTTTCATGCTAACCCCCATATTTTGGACGCTAAGGTCATGATAACTGCCTCCTCAGCCACCCCAGAACCTGCACAGGGCATAACAAAAAAACTTCCCCCAAAAACCCTGCAACCGGGTGTCCAGTGGTGACAGAGCCTCCCCTGGACTATTATACCTGCAGCCCATGAAGTCAGACCTACAGAGGTAGCTTCCTGCTGTTTCCCCAGTTGATAGTTTCAAACAAACTAAACCAACAGAAACTGAGTCAGCAAGCGAAATTTTACAAGAGGACTGAAGCAGCAGCCTGGAGTTCACCATGAGCTAGCAACTCAAGAGAAGGAGGATGGTTCTGCAGCTAAAAAACAGCATTGCCTTAGGAATACATTCCTCAAGTCTGGTCACTCTCTCAATTTTTAGAAGTTGTAACCCATAATTTTATTTTATGCACCTTGCATGAATTTGGGCTAAGACATCTCTTCACAGGCCTGAGTCAAATAGTGACAGGATAACATTTATCCCAACCGTTCCTTAAAATCCTTCAGAAATACTCTGTCTGCCATAGTTCTGGTACTCTCTAAGTTACATTCATTCACTTTAGATTGTCGGGATGTGTGTAAATTTACTCTGGTGGCCTTTAAGCTTAGAATAATCTGTTATCACTTTAATGCTGTAAATCACCAAGCAGTTCCACAAAGATCAGTCACCTCTTTCTGCTTAAGTCATGCATCACTATATTTCTGTGCTAAGGCCCGTGCTTTGAAAGCTATTGCTGAGAAGGCTGCTTAACAGAATTTGCATTCTAAAAGGGTTAAAAGATTTAGATTGCAGATTACCTACCCAGAGGAGGTTTCTGATGAACTTTCACAAAGTCTGCACCACATAAATGATTGAGTTTCTCTTTGGTTCCATCATTATATAAGTGAATTAACAGTTTCTTTGGAAGGTAACGTTCCATTTCTTTTAGTTTCAGGGCTCCTATACCGTTTGCACAATCTATCTTCAGACACATCTGGTCATCTCCAGAGCTGGAAGTCTTCACACAAGAGAAGAGAAGGAGAGGTGTTAAAGTGAACTATAATATTTTGGATAAAAACCCAATAGCTCTCACAATTCCCCACATCAGGGGACAAGCAGGTCTGAAGTGTTCTGAGCCATTTTTTAAACTTATACACAGAAGATATCCAGTTTTCACATTTACATGCATATAAGCAATGAGTTATTTAGTGAGAATGTAACAGCCCTCACTTGTTTTGTCAGCTCCCCAAAAGCTTTGGATAGTTTCTGGTAGTAACCTTCCACTGTTGCCTTCCCATAGTGCTCTTGAGTATTTTGACAGCAGACCATGTAATGCAGCTGTGGTGTTGTTACCAGACCATAATCTAATATAAAACAAGTCACAATATTAAAAGAACAGAAGAGTCATTCCTGTTTAGATTGCTGTTCGCAATGTTAGTCCCAAAATATTGAAGAGACAAGGTGGGTGAGGTAATCTCTTTTATTGGACTAAACTTCTATTGATGAAGAGCTCAAAAGCTCATCTCTTTCAGGTCTGGGGAAAGGTACTCAGGCCCGCTCTACATCAAAAAATTAGGACAGTTTAACTATGTCTGTCAAAAGGTATGAAAAATCCAGGTCCTGAGCAGCACAGTAAAGTGGCCCTAAGTTCCCGTGTAAACAGTGCTAGATGGAGAATCTTTCCCCTTGGCATAGGTAGTGTCCACACTGAATTGCTACTGAGTTCTGCTGTAGTGTTTTAAGTGCAGACAAGCCCTCAGGTTGTAACAGCTAAATACAAGGTGGAACAGATTGCTTAGTATAAAGTAGTTCCGTCTCTTAGAATATTTAACAAGGTGAAGTGAACTGTTAGCATCCCTGCAGTCATGGGACAAAAGCAGTGTGTGTGGGGGGCTGTTAGCGGGTTACATATTGTTGTGATAAAACTGTAATAAAGACACTAATGAAAGACCATAATTTTTAAGTGTCTGGCAAACTTATGAATTCCCAGGTTAGACTTTTCAAGGTGTCACACCACATTTAAATGATGAGCCTGGGAGCACCTTCAAAAGAGGAGCTCTGTGTAGCTCGAAAGCTTATCTTTCGCCATAAGAAGTTGGCCCAATAAAATATACTACCTCATCCACCTTGACTCCTATTTAGAGGCATACAATATTTACTACCATATGTATTACAGGAAATATTTTGCAAGAAACCCATCTGGGGAAAAAATAAAAACAAACAAAAAAAAGCCACTTTCTAGTAAACTTGTATAAAGTAGCAGCCTCTTAAGTTAAGATCATCCCAAAACACACATTCACTGGATGGAAATGGCATCTGAGCTACAACTTTGGGTCTATATTATATTTCACACTTACATAAAAACTTCAAATATAAAGCATAAGGTTAAATGTCAACATACCATGATATTGACCACCTAGTGCAGATACACCATCTATTACTGATTGTGAAAGTTTCTCACTGCTAGGTCTGAAAAAGAATAAATACAATCGCTACTTTTTAAGCAAACACTATGCAGAAATACAAACCTAGGCCTCACTCCTTTGGGGAGATCTGCACAGGTGGAGAAGTCCGCCAACATGGATCCCAATGCAGAATCAGATTCCCATGTAATACTAAGATAATTACATAAAGATTGAGAAGCTGATGTAGTAATGGTATCACAAACACTAAAAGGGCCAATCTAATGCTCACTGAAATCAAAAGAAGTCCTTCCATCCTCTTCAGTGGACATTAGATTAGGCCCAAGAAGCATATTCTGTGTGGAGAGTTAAACAAGTTACCATAACAGGTAGATTTAAAATGAAACATGTGAAGTGTGCTGTGCTGCCCTTACAGAGTCTTGCATTCTATGCACAGAAATTCCAGCAGAGATAACTGCCTGTAAATGCAACTTTTGGTAGTTCAATACAGTCAATATATAAATATATCTATATCATTTTACAATTACCTGGTGTCTCTACCAATAAAAACTGAGGCATATTGGTGCAGTTTCACTGCTTCTTTCTGGCAGATCTCAGTCAGTATGCTCTGTATTTCTTGCTCTTCTGCATTAGCTAGGCGTGTAGCATATTCTTCCCAGGCAGAGGTCAACATTTCACCCAGAGGATCAACCAATTTTACACCATTGTCTTCCTTAGAAGAAAATAAATGTACTAAGTCTAAAAGTCAGAAACCCAGCAGAGTCTCTTTAAAGACAGAAGATAAATATAGATCAAAGGTCGGCAACTTTTCAGAAGTGCTGTGCCGAGTCTTCATTTATTCACTCTAATTTAAGGTTTCACGTGCCATTAATACCTTCTAAAAATGTTAAAATGTATCTTTATAAGTCTACAATATATAACTAAACTATTGTTGTATGTAAAGAAAATAAGGTTTTTAAAATGTTTAAGAAACTTCATTTAAAATTAAATTAAAATGCAGAGCCGCCTGGAGTGGTGGCCAGGACCCAGGCAGTGTGAGTGCCACTGAAAATCAGCTCACGTGCCGCTTTCAGCACGCGTGCCATAGGTTGCCTACTCCTGATATAGATATATCATTATGGCTTCATTTAGGCCTAAAGTGTTCCTAATAAAAGCTACCAAACAAATACCCACATAGCTGAAATCAGTAATATCATCAAAATATTAAGTCACTATTTTTCAGGCAGTTCTGTAAAACTTCTGGTATCAAAGTGACAGGCTTAGTGATTCCATAGCCTGAAATATCCTAAAAGCAGCAAATAAATGAAGCAAATACTCCACTTATAACCATTGCTTCTTGAAAGTCAACTTAAAAAATATATATATTCAGAATTTGCTGAAAGGGTTTGCTCTCCCTCAGATGTACTACCAGCTTCTCATGCTCATAAGGTCCTGTATTGTAACAGTTTTCCTTCCAAAGTGTAGTTTTTTCTTCCCTCCAAGCAAGAGTGGGAGTATGAGTTTGTGTGGCAAAGCAGCTTCCAGCATGCAATCAGTGTTATTTGTGGTCAATGGGACTATTCACATGCTTAAATTAAGCACAAGTGTTCACATGATCTGGCTTCTAAATGCTTTCAGTCTCTGCCAGCTTAGAGACTGACTCTCCTTTGGCTGATATCTATTTTCCTTTTTTTTTTTAAAAAAAAAAAAAAATACAAATCAGAAACATTCTTACTTCAGGATTGTGAGATGCTGTAACCATGACTCCAATAGTAGATTTAGTCTGCCTGGACCTTAGTACTGCCAGCAAACCCATGCGATACATGACATGATCAAGATGTCCTGCCTTGGTACGAAATCCAGCAGTTCCATACTGAAGGCTAAGTCCAGCTGGCTTCAGGTGTAATGCTGAGTACTTTGCAACTGCCTCAAAATCCATTTCTATAAAAAGGAAACTGTAGAGATGTTATCAGTAAAGGCTAAAAACACCATAATAAACTTATATTACACTTTGTAAATCCACAGATATATTGAATTAACCAGATAAGAATAAGTCTCAGATGACAGACAGAAATAAGTAGCATTTACATGAAAAATGCTTTTAGCTTTTAAGGATGTTTATTTGTGTAGTAAAAATATATTTTAAACAGCAACTTAATCTTGAGGAAAACCACTCAAGAGTTTAAGTTAAGTCTACATATATTCACGTAATATAGGGTTTATTTTTTAATGTTTCGCTATTGTTAGAGTCAGGGTTATTAGATATGTGAATTGAAATTAATCCCATGTAGAGGGTCCACACAAAGACATTCACACCCCACAAGATAATGATGGGTTTGCAGAGGAAACACCAGCATTATAGCCTGGGAAGGAGCCCCCACATTACCTACATACCTTAAAGGGAGTCTGTGCCAGCTCCACAAGCCAGTGCACAGAGAGGAAGAGACTGGGTCAAGGGGGTGATCCTCAGTTGCACTGGTCCAGTGGCCCTAGTGCAAGTGGCAGGGAGAGAGAGTGTCTCCTATTCCAGACAACAGCAGGCAGAGGGTATTTGGCCGCAACACCAGACCAAACTCCCAGATTTCCTTCCCCAACATACTCCAACCACGTAAAGTCTATTACTTCCTTTTCTTCTTTTAATATCCAAGCAAAATTATTGTTTGTATTGTGGCGATTCTTTGGGGCTCCAACCATAGATCAGGGCTCCACTACATTAGGTGTTGTACAAACACAGAACCAAAAGCATCCCTAATCCAAATACCTTACCAAGCAGGGCTTTGGAGCAGAGCCCAGAGCTGGAACGCGGAGAAGCTCTGGAGCAGTAGGTTTTCGCCTGGAGCTGGAGCGGAGCCGGAGCCCAGCTCTGAAGCCCTGTTACCAAGTAAGGCTATGCCTACATTGTGCACCTTACAACAGCACGACCATGCCACTGCAGCCATGCCGCTGTAAGGTGTGTAGTGTACTCCCAGCAACAAAATAAAACCACCCCGAGAGGCAGTAGATTTTGTTGCCAGGAAAGCATCTCCCAGCGACTTAAGGGTTGTGCACACTGGCACTTTCCGTCATTCAGGGGTGTGTTTTTTTCACATCCAAGTGACGAAAGTTTTGACGACAGAAGTGTAGCGTAGATATGGCCTGAGAATAAGGCAAGAAACAACATGCGGGTTCAACTGACAGACAAGCAGAATACAAAGTAACAATGGAACAGTAATGTTAAGCATGACAAGGATAACAGCACAGAAGCTGCCTCCATTGTTGACTTTTCCGTACACATCATAGCAGAGGAGAATTTTAAGAAGGGATTGGAAATCAGGGAGGTGGCCTTGCACATGTTTAAGGGAGACAGCAAGAAGGTGCTCCTTGGAAAATTTAACTACTGGGTGATGCATTAAGGCTTTCACAGGGTCATGCTTTCTACATTTTACCCAAAACCATGAGGAGCAGAAAGTTTATTTTTCTTCTGAAAAAACTTAAGTCAAAATTCTCCTGTATCCCTTGACTCCAGGAGCTGGAGCTTTAGGAAAAATGCCCAATGTTGCAAGACTCACAATGAAATGAGGGAACTGGCACATGGAAGACAAAGGAGACCACTGCTCAATATAGGGTTACCATATGTCCAGGTTTTCCTGGACATAACCTCTTTTTTGGTTCTCTGTTCAAGTGGATTTTTGAAATGCGAACAAACAGCCTTCATTTTTCCTTGCTCGTCCTTTTTCCTTGCCTTTAGAGTGGGACCACCGGAGAATGGCAGTTGCTGGCCAGGTGTCCAGCTCTGAAGGCAGTGCTGTGGCCAGCAGCAGCACACAAGTAAGGGTATTGCCATATGAACTGTACCCCCTTCCTCTCGTCCCCCTGGCAGCACAGGCACCAATTCCACTGTGATCAGCACCTTCTGCAGCCGGCGTGGAGGTGCTGGGGGTGGGAAGAGAGAATGGGGGCAGGGTACACAGGGGGCAGGAAGGGGCGGAGTCCTTGGGGAACGGGGCGGAGCACTCCCTGGACAGAAGGAAGTCGGCACCTGTATGACTGGCACTGTCCTCTGTTTGGGAACTCGAAATATAGTAACCCGACCTCATTAGTGCAGGAGAGACCTTGTTCCTCCCTACTTCCCCCCCAGTGGGCTGACACCAAGCAGGAGAGTTTTAACGGCAGAAGGTAAAACTTTCCCGAACAGTTACCAGAGTGAGGGGAGCACAGAGCGGCCCGTCTGGAGCTCCGCAGAGCTGGCAGCAGCTAGTCGCCCCCGGAGCACACACCCAGCACAGACCAGCCCTACTCCCAGGGCGAGGTGCCCATCCCTGCCACGTGACCCTGCCCAGCCCCGCCGCCCTCACCAAAGCGCGCCCAGGACGGAGACCCTGCCGAGCAAACCACGTCCCCGGGCCCCTAGACCGCAGCGACAGCGCCGAGCACCGGAGACAGCGCAGACCCGCCTACCTGCAGCACCCCCAGCAGCTGCCGACGTGGCTCTCAGCGGCCAGATGGTCTAACACGCCCCTTCCTGGCCTCACGCGTAGCCACACCCCCTGACACCGCGTGTAGCCAATCAGAGCGCGCCAGCTCGCAGGCCTCCGAGCGTTGCGTACCTGAGTGTTCCGTCCGCCAAGTAGTACACCGCCTGGAGACCTTCTCTAGCCGCGGCAGGTTAGCCGGGGCGGGGTTCTGGGGCCACGTGGGGGGCGGGGTTGGGAGGCCCCTAATGGTGGTAGGGGCAGGAGTGGGCAAACTTTTTGGCCCAAGGGCCACATCTAGCTTGCGAAACGGTACGGAGGGCTGGGTAGGGAAGGCTGTGCCCCCCAAGCAGTGTGTCCCATCCCCTATCCCCCCACCTCTGACTGCCCCCCTCTGAGCCCCCAACCCCCTGCTCCTTGTCCCCTGACTGCCCCCTCCCAGGACCCCCTGCCCCTAACTGCTCCCGGGCCCCCCCCCCGTCCACCCCCTCCCAGTCCCCTGACTGCCCCCTCCCAGGACCCCCTGCCCCTAACCGCCCCCTAGGGCCCCCCCGTCCACCCCCTCCCAGTCCCTTGACTGCCACCTCCCAGGACCCCCTGCCCCTAACCGCCCCCTAGGGCCCCCCATCATCCTCTCCCACTCCGTCCCCTGACCGCCCACTCCTGGGACCCCCCCGCCCCTAACTGCCCCCCGGGACCCTACCCCCTATCTACCCAGCCCCTTTCTGAATGTGGCCCTGGGAACATGGGCGGAGGACGCGGGAGGAGCAGGGGCAGCCGAAGAGGCGGTTTTCCCTTCAGAGCGCTGCCTCTCTCCGGCCAGCTGTGCGGTGCTCCTGAGTCCTCTGGCCGCGCTCCCGCCACCAGCACCGCCCGCCTCCTCCCCTCCCCCCACAGGGGGTGTGCCGGTGCTGAGCTGCCCGAGTGCCTGGCCCTGGGTCCCCCTGTTTAGGGGTCTGTGCCAGGGCACCCTGTGTTCACTGGTAAACCTGCCCCTGAGCCGTGCCGCCCGGCTGGACCCAGCCACGCCGCCGCGGCTACCAGCACGACGAGCTGAGGCTGCGGGGGGACAGCAGGGGAGGGGCCGGGGCTGGCCAGGAGCTCAGGGGCTGGGCAGGAAGGACCCATGGGCTGTAGCTTGCCCACTTATGTAGTAGGGGCCCAGTGCGGGGCAGGATTTCAGACTGTGGGTGAGTCCCAGCCTGAAGTGAGTGCTGGATGGCCGTGCTTTCGGGGCTGTCATAGCATTCCTTCCCAGATCTGAACCTCAGAGTTCAGAAAATGAGATACTAGCACCTGACTCCTCTAAGCTTAATTACCAGCTTAGACCTGATAGCACTGCCACCATCCAAAAATATAGTGTTTTGGGGCACTCTGACCTCCCCAACCTTCCCTGGGGACCCCAAGAACCCAGATCCCTTGGGTTCTTAAAACAAGGAGAAATAAACCATTCCCCCCACCCCCACCTTTCCCCCTCCCAGAATTTCCCTCCCTGGGCTATCCTGAGAGATACTGATCCAACCTCTGAATCACCATACAGAGAAGCATCTCCCTTCCCTTCCACAAAGAGGCAAACAGATTCAAGGAAAACAGAGAGAGATTCTATTTTTCCCCCTCCCGTCTCCCCCACCTGTCCTGGTGAGTTATCCCAATCCCCTGGAATAAAACAAGGGAGACAAGAAAAAAAATCAATCAGGTTCTGTAAAAAGAAACCTTTTAATAAAAGAAAGGAAAAAGTAAAGAATTATCTCTGTAACTTCAAGATGTAAATATTACAGGGTCCTATAGCTCACAGACACCAGAAAGAGACTTTCCCCCCAGTACCAATACAAATCAAAATATTCCCAGCAACTACACACATAAAAGTTAACCAGCCAGATCCACAATTGCAAATAGAGTAAAACAATCAAAAAAACCTAAACCGCCTGTTTTTACTTACTATTAGAAAAGAAACTTAGAGAGCCTGTAGTAATGTCTGGTCTCTCTCAGACCCTCCGAGAGAAGACTACACAACGGACAAAGAACACACACAAAAGCTTTCCCTCTGCCCAAATTTAAAAGTATCTTGTCTTTTGATTGGTCTTTTGGTCAGGTGTCCCGTTCCCTGCTTGTAGCCCTTTACAGGTACAAGAGACATTAACCCTTAACAATCTGTTTATAACAGGGGCGGTGGGGGGGAACAGAGTGGGATGGAGAATGGGGTTGGGGCAGCGGGGCTGAGGTCTTGGGCAGAACGGCCAGTTCCCTCATTTCATTATGAGTCTTGCAACATTGGGCATTTTTCCTAAAGCTCCAGCTCCTGGAGTCAAGGGATACAGGAGAATTTTGACTTAAGTTTTTTCAGAAGAAAAATAAACTTTCTGCTCCTCATGGTTTTGGGTAAAATGTAGAAAGCATGACCCTGTGAAAGCCTTAATGCAATAGACAAATATAAAGACCTCAAAATCCATTGTTTTCAAAATCTAATGATTTTAAACTAGTTTTCTGGACTTTTAAAGGGGCTTATGAGCAGAGCCCTGTGACATTCTTGATTTTTTTTTTAAATATTTTATTTTGGGGGAATTTCTTATTTCATTTTATCCATTCCCTCCCCTCCCCTCCTCCTGGGTGCATTGGATCCTCCATCTGGAAGGATGGCAGGACCTGGGGGGAGATCAGGTCCTGCCCCCTATCCCCCCATGGGTGAGAGGTCCTGGGGTTGGGTAGGGGTTGGGTTCTGTCCCCAGATAGGCAGAAGGCCCTGGGAATGAGTGAGTCAAGTTCTGTCCTTTGGGTGGGAGGATCGGAGGGGAGTGGTGTAGGCCATGGGCAGGTGGTTGCAGAGTACCTCAACCTGCAATGGTGACTCCTGTCCTGTGGTGTTGGGCCCACTTCTTCACTCCCGGCATTGCAATCTGGCAGATGCGATCACAGTGCTTCTCACTCAAGTTTGGCCTAGCCACCCCTATCACTGGGGAAGCTGGACCAAACCTAAATAGTGCCGTGTCTCTGTGCAGCAGATCACAACACCCAGACCGAGAAGCTGGACCCAGCCCCTTGGAAAGAATCCACTGTTGCTGGGTGAGTTTTTCATTTTATATCATTTTAACAGATGGTTTTCATTTTATGGTGTGTCATTTTGCATTTATGAAAAACAGTGTTCTACTCATGAGTTTTGGACACTTTCGGTTGGTAATACTGTTGACAGCTCCTTCTATTAAGTGTCTCCTGCAGCATTTCGGTCCTCCAGGGTAGGCAGTAGCTGACCAGTGTTGAAATGGACTTAGCTGACAAGATGGGGATGATCCAAGCCAGGGGTGGGCAAACTATGGCAGATGGGACACATCCGGCCCATCAGACCATTTAATCTGGCCCTCAGCTGGAGTGCAGGGTCTGGAGCTTACCCCGCTCCGCATGCCTCCTAGGAATCAGCCAGCATGATCCGCCTCCGGCTCCTACGTAGTATGCACAGGCGTGGCCAGGTGGGAGCCGCATGGGAGATGACTGCAAATGGAGCAGCGCGCAGAGTTGCCTGGTCATGCCTCAGAACTGGAGGCGGGACATGCTTCGGGGAGCTGCTTGTGGTAAGTCCCAGAGCCTGCACCCCAGAGCTCCCCTTGTGCCCCAATCCCCTGCTGCATCCTGATCCCCCTCTTGCCCTCCAAACCCATTGATCCCTGGCCAGAGCCCCCTCTTGTACCCCACAGCCCCATCCCAGAGTCCGCACCCCAGCCAGAGCCCTCACCACCTCCCCACACCAACAGCCTGCCCCATCCCTGATCCCCTTCCTGCCCTTTGAATCCATTGGTCCCAGCCCAGAGCACCATCCTGCACCCCAAACCCCTCATCCCTGCCCTGCCCGAGAGCCCTCATCCCCGCCCCCTTGAACTCATTTCTGGCCCCACCCCAGATCCTGCACCCCCAGCCAGAGCCCTCATCCTGTCCCGCACCCCACCCCCAATTTCATGAGCATTCATGGCTCGCCATACAATTTCCATACCCCAACGTGACCCTCAGGCCAAAAAGTTTGCCCACCCCTGATCCAAGCCCTCTGTTCCCCATTGCTGCATATACACCGCATTGCGGGGGAGGTGGATAATTCTCTTCATCACATTTCAGACTTTGAGAGAAGATTATAATCCATACAAAAAGCAAATCATTTCAGATTTGTTGCAAACTCACCTGAAGTTATAGTCATTTTTGGAATGTTTGGTGTAAAGCCCCAGCTCTTGGAGTCAAGTGATAATTTAAACTTTCATTTTATTATTATTTTAAGGACGTTTCTAGCAATTGTGGTTGTGGAGAAACCTGGAAAATGTGACGCTGATGTAGTGATGTTTGCATGAGTTTGCAGCGAATCTGAAACAAAAGCTTTGAGGGTCATCAGGCATCTTAGCTTTTCATAATGCTTTGTCAAAATATAGAAAAGAGGAAGAAAATTTAATTTCCTGATGTTATAAACTGGAAAAGGATATGCTCAAAGAGGGAGAGATAAATGGTGAGACTCCTCCCAGCAGAGATCTGAATCTACTGGTGAATCTGTGTCCTGCATAACTCATTTAATTACAATACATAGGTTTGGGCTGATATCTCATACAGACTTCTAAATTTTCACCCTCTTATATGCTGATCCTACTATCTGTAGAGGTGTATCTGTTTTGTGTGACATTCTTTATTTGAATACAATAAACTGTTCCCAAAGAATAAAATACTACCTAGAAGAGAGATAGATGTTGCAATACACAATGTGCTTACCTGATATTGTCCTCTAGTGGGTTTCATGGGTGGGTCATCAACTAGAAAGTTTTATCCCTTATTAAGCATAGAATGCCATAGAAAAGAGTGCACCAGAATGTTGAATACACACCCAACAAAGTCTTCAATTATCAATGAAAATAGATTGTAAAGCCATACACATCCTCCTTGATTATCTAGTCCAGTGGTTCTCAACCCTTTTCCAAACTGCTGTGCCCCTTTCAGGAGTCTGATCTGTCTTGTTTCACCTCACTTAAGAACTACTTGCTTACAATATCAGACATTAAAAGAAGTGTCACAGCACAGTATAACTGAAAAATTGCTTACTTTCTCATTGTATGAAATTTTAGTTTGTACTGACTTCTCTGGTGCTTTTTATGTAGCCTGTTGTAAAACTAGGCAAATATCTAGATGAGCTGATGTACCCTTGGAAGACTGCTGTGTGCCCCAGGGGTAGGTGTACTCCTGGTTGAGAACCACTGATCTAGTCTGAGCTCTTAAAGTAGCCAAAACGTTTCCAAATGTAACCAGACCCAGTCAAGCCTTTCTTGGGTGTTCAGTTAGAAGAGGTTGTGGGTCCAGGGCAGTGGACTGGGTGGCAGTCTGGGTCAGTGCTCTTCCTAGCTTTGAAGCTGACTTTGTGGAAACTTGTGCAAAAATCACTCTCTATGCTGCTGCTTCCCCATCCGCAAAATGGGTTACACATTTGCAGTGCTTTGCAGCACTGATTACAATTATGTAGTTTGCCCCTTAAGCTCAGCAAACTAACGACTATGATGCATGCCCAGTTTGTGTTTTTTTTTAGAGTTAAACTCATCATAATGCAAAACATTGGGGGTAAAACAAGGACTATTTATTTCCATGCCAAGTTTTCCTTTGCAACGCCCCTGTTGTAACCATTGCTTTGCTTGGAGTGCTCGCAAGGTTACATTTATTAATGGACAGACTCTTTCCTCGCTCAGCACACTGGACCAGCAGCCAGAAGCCCTTCAGCGGGGTGGCATGCTCTGTGCTCTAGGGTCTGAAGCCGGCCTAGGGTCGTGCCAGCGAGCTCCGTGGCTCCCTTGCCCGCTGCCCCCAAGCCAAGCTGTGCCCTGGCCCGCCGGCTGGGTGCGCGCAGCGCTCGCATAACCCATAGCCCCGCCCCCACTGTGGTCTGGCGCGAGCCCCCAGCGGCCCCGGCCCCGCCCGGGCTGAGGGGTTTGGTGGTGCGAGCAATTCTTGCTGCGCCTGGTGGGGATCGGGACAGGCCCCCACCCCCTGCCGCGTCACGTCCATGTCGGGGCGCCTCCCCAAGCTTCAGCGGAGCAGGAAGGACCGTGCTCTGCTGGCTTCTGCTGCCACCTCAGTCAGGCCCACGGGCGCAGCTGTGAGAAGAGCAGTTCATGGGCACTGGCCGTTGGTAACGGACTGCTCTCGCGCACACCCAGCAGAGCTCGACCCGGGCCGGCCCTGCTGGTGAGCCTTGGCCCGCCCAGGGTGGGGCGCGGGCGCCCAGGCCCACTCAAGTTCATTTGCCTGCTCTCAGGCCGCCCTGCGCTGGGTGCAGCTCCGGAGGGCAGAGCGGCTGGAGCACAGGGCTGCAGTGCACGCCCCGCGCCAGCCCTCCCCGTCCATGACACGTGGCCCCGGGCAGGGTTGCGGCCCGACCCCGGCCCCGGGTGTGCAGCTGAGCCCCCGGCCTGGAAGCGCGCCGCTCAGCTTTTCTGATAGTCCGTCAAACACTTGTTTTATCTGCATTGGCTCTCTGGGGTCTTCACAAAGACAGACGGCGCCGTTGACTCCTCGGCTACGTATAGCTCCAAGGCTCGTTAAGTATTTCGATAATATTCGCCAACTCCGTGTTGTTGTGTGCACCTAAACATTCAGGCATGTCTGGTCAGAGGCGATTTTACAAATCCCTTGTGGGTAATGGATAGTGGCAAAGAGCTCACACTCCTGCTGCACCTGAGTTTAGAACCTTTCTTAGGTTTACACATGGGGAACACTGTCACACTTGCTTAACTTGACACATGTAATTAGTACCATTGAACTCTATGGGACTGCTCTAATGCACAAAGTTAAGCATATGCATACAGTTAAACACAATTTTTTGCATGATTATACCCTTAATTTTTTTAACTTTTTTTTTTTTTTAGTATGTTAAGTTATGGAACACCAGTTAAGCTCCAGAGCTAAGGACGAGTTGCATTTTGCACAAAAGCAGGGGTTCAGTTTGTGTGTGGAAAAGTTACAGAATCTCCTTCCCAATTTTACAACTGAATTAATTTTGGATACAGAATGAATGTTTTGAGTATTTACAAGTAAATTCAATAACTAATTTGAGTTAAATTATTTTTAAAATGGTACTGTACTCTAATGGCATCATAGAGGGAACATATGAGAGGGAAGACCCTCTTTAATCAGTTTAATTGGAGACCGAAAGCATTAAAATGCCTTAATCATAATAAAATGGTTATTACATTGTGTCACTAGGGGACAAAATTACAGTTCCTTTAGGTGTATTAACTGCATTTCTGTATTATAACATTTGAGTTTAAGTGTAATCTTAATGCTGAATTTCTTGGGTTTGTAATGATTGTTTTTGAGATATTTACTACCGTCCCAGTCCCTAAGTTAATGCACTTCTACCCCAGTGTGGTCTCCTTGAAGGCACTCACTTAGGTCTCAGGCTTCCAGCTGTCAACTTTTTCAAGGCAGAATCCCATGATTCTCCAAACTGAGGCCTTCAGTTGCAAACCCCTGTATTTCACTCTGATCACCTCAGTGGGTGTGAATTCAGTTCAGCATCTTCAGTTCTGTTCTCTGAGCGGGAATGACAGGGTTAAACAGGGCAACCTTCATAGAGCAAAGTACTGTTTATTCAGAACAAAAGCAAATCAAAGAATAATAAACAGCGTACATGCATTCCTGGTTTATCAGGTGATTCCCCATGTTCTCCATGGAGACCCTGGTGGGTCTAAAATACTTCAGCTCCTTCCTCAATCCTGTTAGTTTTTGGAAGGTGTCTGAGGATATGTGTACATTGCAATAAAAGACCCTTGCGCACAACTGCGACAGCCCTGGGTCAGCTGATTCCAGTTCACAAGGCTCAGGCTGCTGGGCTATAAAATTGCTGTGTAAATGTTTGGGCTTGTGCTGGAGCCAAGGCTTCGAAATCCTGGAAATGGGGTGGGTCTCAGAGCCTGGTCTCCTACACTTACAAAAGCAGTTTTTCCTCCCTTGGTGTTCACACCTCAACTGCTGGAAGAGGGCCCCATCCTCCCTGATTGAACTAACCTCGTTATCTCTAGCCTGATTCTTGCTTGCACATTTATACCTGCCTCTGGAATTTTCCACTACATGCATCCGATGAAGTGGGTATTCACTCACGGAAGCTCGTGCTCTGATACGTCTGTTAGTCTATAAGGTGCCTCTTTGCTGCTTTTACAGATCCAGACTAACACGGCTATTCCTCTGATACTTGTCTCCTACACCGCAATTTTTAGCCCTGCAGCTGGAGCCCTGGGAATCCAAGTCAATTGACCTGAGCTCTAAGATTCAGTGCCACTGACTTTTTTTTATTTTATTTTATTTTAGTGTAGATGTACCTTGACTCTGACCCTAAGTTGAGCTGTTATTTTTGTCCGTTTTCAAATTCTGTGTCTGCTAAGCCTGTGTACTAGGTGTGATGTTATTGATATAAACTGGGACCATATAGAACATGGTTTGCAACCAAGGTTCTGTAGTGGCACCAAATCTTATGTAACGGGGGTCATATAAGGTGTCTAATACCAGGTTATGGGTTGCTGGTTATGATTATGCTGTCTGTATCATTTTGTAGTTGAAGTTATGGGTATTGGATCTATACTGTCTGTACTTCAAATTTGTGCTGTGTTTCTGGGAAACATCCCAGACAAGTTGGTGTTAACTCTGTCTAGCCTGCTTGATGGCCCATTAAGGACCATCAGCTACACAATTGACCCATTGAGAGGGGGCAGATACGCCTTGTAACTCAGCAGGGTGTGCAGGAACTTGCCCATGTGACTGCAGACTCCATTTTACTGTAATTTTCCACAGTAAGAACAAAGAGGTTCTTACACCTGGAAAAGCCTATATAAGGCTAATGCCTCATCTCTATCTTGTCTTCAGTCCTGCTTCTTACCTCTGGAGAGACTTTGCTACAAACTGAAGCTCTGCACAAAGGACTGATGACCCATCCCAGCGCGGGATGTTCTCCAGAGACTTGATTTGAACCTGCAGTTTACTCCATCAGTGCTACGAGCCTGAACTAAGAACTTTGCCATTACTGTATGTAATTGATTCCATTTAACCAATTCTAGCTCTCATCTCTCTCTTTTTCCCTTTATAAATAAACCTTTAGATTTTAGATTCTAAAGGATTGGCAACAGTGTGATTTGTGGGTAAGATCTGATGTGTATATTGACCTGGGTCTGGGGTTTGGTCCTTTGGGATCGAGAGAACCGTTTTATTTTATTGAGGTGTTGGTTTTCATAACCATTCATCCCTAGGATAAGTGGCACTGGTGGTGATACTGGGAGACTGCAGTGTCTAAGGAAATTGCTTGTGTGACTTGTGGTTAGCCAGTGGGGTGAAACCGAAGTCCTCTTTGGCTGGCTGGTCTGGTTTGCCTTAGAGGTGGAAAAACCCCAGCCTTGGGTTGTAACTGCCCTGTTTAAGCAATTGGTCCTGAACTGGCACTCTCAGTTGGGTCCCGCCAGAACCGCATCGTCACACTAGGCCAGACCAGTATGTGTGTGTTTTTTCCCCAGAGGTGAAACTGCAAAAGACTAGTTTTTCATAGATTCATAGACTCTAGGACTCAAAGGGACCTCGAGAGGTCATCGAGTCCAGTCCCCTGCCCTCATGGCAGGACCAAATACTGTCTAGACCATCCCTGATAGACATTTATCTAACCTACTCTTAAATATCTCCAGAGATGGAGATTCCACAACCTCCCTAGGCAATTTATTCCAGTGTTTAACCACCCTGACAGTTAGGAACTTTTTCCTGATGTCCAACCTAAATCTCCCTTGCTGCAGTTTAAGCCCATTGCTTCTTGTTCTATCATTAGAGGCTAAGGTGAACAAGTTTTCTCCCTCCTCCTGATGACACCCTTTTAGATACCTGAAAACTGCTATCATGTCCCCTCTCAGTCTTCTCTTTTCCAAACTAAACAGACCCAGTTCTTTCAGCCTTCCTTTATAGGTCATGTTCTCAAGACCTTTAATCATTCTTGTTGCTCTTCTCTGGACCCTCTCCAATTGCTCCACATCTTTCTTGAAATGTGGTGCCCAGAACTGAACACAATACTCCAGTTGAGGCCTAACCAGCGCAGAGTGGAGCGGAAGAATGACTTCTCGTGTCTTGTTTACAACACACCTGTTAATGCATCCCAGAATCACGTTTGCTTTTTTTGCAACAGTATCACACTGTTGACTCATATTTAGCTTGTGGTCCACTATGACTCCTAGATCTCTTTCTGCCATACTCCTTCCTAGACAGTCTCTTCCCATTCTGTATGTGTGAAACTGATTATTCCTTCCTAAGTGGAGCACTTCGCATTTGTCTTTATTGAACTTCATCTGGTTTACCTCAGACCATTTCTCCAATTTGTCCAGATCATTTTGTCCTGAAGGCTTATTAGTTACCCCCATTGTTTCAGTATTAGATATTTGCATTAATTATTGCCCATTATCTTTAGTTCCTGCAGGAAGCATTCTTTATCATACCCATTTGCCATGAATACAATTGCTAACAAGCCCATAAATATACATATAACAATTATAAAGTCAGTATAATAGTCTATATCTGTATTCTGTAGCACTTGTCTCTCTCAATGTAATAGGCTTTGAATATGCTGTGATTGCAAAGCAGCTATCACAACAACATTCCTGTAATGTTTTAACCTTTAACTAATTATATGTACTTTCAACCTTAACTCCATTTTAATATAGTTGCTTTTTTTTCTCTTGGAAATTAAACAGCTCTGTGGCTGACTTTTTTCCATAATTGTTCCTTTTTTATTATATTGTCTTGACTGATGGAAAATTATTGCTTCAGTTTAAGAAACATAAGATCTCTTCTGTTTTCAGGTGTCTGGGTTTACAGCTGTAACATGGCTGTCACAATAAAAGAATGTCTTCAGCTTCAGCTGTTGGAAATGGAAATGCTCTTTTCAATGTTTCCTAATAAAGGAGAAATAAGCTTTCAGGACAAAAATGTTCTTTCTTATGTGCAGATGTACTTGAAAAATATAAAAGAAGGACTACCACCTCGGATTGAATATTCAATTTCTATTGATATTGATGAGCCAAAGGTGAGAACTTCCATTTACATTTTGTTTTTAACTATGCAGTTTTTGCAGTGCAGTCGTCAAAAAAAAAAAAAAATTTCCATGCAATATTTGTACCAGATATTTATAGTTTCCATAAAAAGTGCACAGAGTTCTTGTTTAAGCTTGAATTTAACAGAAATCCAGTGTTTGTAGTGAATAAGTAGTTTAGTTTTGTTTGAAGGAGCAATTATCCTTTGGGCCCTTTGCTGCACTCTGCTGGTTGGCATGGAGTGCAGCAAACGTACGTACAGGAGAACCTCAGGGCTGGTGTACACTGGGAGGGGAATCGATCTAAGATACGCAACTTCAGTTATGTGAATAGTGTAGCTGAAGTTGAAGTATCTTAGATCGAATTACCTACCGTCCTCACGGCGCGGGATCGACGTCTGCGGCTCCCGTCAACTCCGCTACCGCCGTTCGCGTTGGTGGAGTTCCGGAGTCGACAGGAGCTTGTTCGGGGATCGATATATCGCGTCTAGATGAGACGCGAGAAATCGATTGCTACCCACCGATACACTGAAGACGTAGCCTCAGACTTACAAATACCTCAGGAAATGGAGGTTATTTGTAATTCTGAAATGTTCATAACTGAACAAAACATGGTGGTTCTTTCAAAAGTTTACAACTGAACATTGACTTAATACATCTTGAAACGTTACTATGCAGAAGAAAAATGCTGCTTTTCCTTTATTTTTTTTAGTAGTTAACGTTTACATGGCCACTTAAGACCGCTGCATCATCAGTGGTGAGGGAAACCGCAAGGAGATTTTGTGAAGTTTTTAAAATAATGAGAAATAGAAGCGCATATCATTTTTCAGCATAAGGTCCAAAAAATTTCATTGTTGTTTCAAATGATAAAAGAAAAATAACAAGAAAATCCAGTTTGTGAGTCATAATCATGTTATCATATATAAATTGGAGATCCAGATTATGTAGTGTTTGCAAAGTTAATGTGACATCACTCTGTGATTGGAAGAAAGTTTATGAATTATGTTGGAAGCAGTTGATTAACTGCAGGATAGCAGGAATCACCCACAGATTTAAGTTGTGAATGTTTGGGTCATTTAGCCCATACCGTCAGGAGAGCTCTTCTCTTATGGTATTAAGGTAGAAATACTCTGGTAACAAATGGGAATAATATCTAATTTTTATAATAGGACATCCATATATTAAATATTCCAATGTTTGAATATTCTTGTTTTAGAAAATTGTCCACCCTTGCTCTGTCAAGTTTTTAAGATAGAATTATTTACATTTGTTTACTTGTGTGGTAAATATCCCTTGAACTAAGTATTCCAGTAATTGGTTGGCCTACAATTGCCTCATCTATATTACTCTGAATAGCAGTCACCACTCCTTCACCGTACATGGCTCTTTTTGGTTTATGGAGAAATGAGAGGTTTCAGTCACCTCTCATTTTCTTTTGCCAGGTCAAATTGAGTGACAGTAGTATCATGTTACATAACCACTCTTCCCTCAGGTGTTTTGTCTCCATATGCAAGTTGTCAAACTGAGAGAGTTCTTTCTCATTCTCACAAGTAGAGTGTGAGTGAATGATAGAGAGAGCGAGCATCTCACGGTGCGGAAAGTTGTCAGACACCTGGAGCTTGCCATTTCTCTATTACAGAAACAGAGTAATAGTAGGAGTCTTAACAATCACTTGCCCCTATGGCTCTTTCTGGAACTGCAGTTTACATTGAAGTAGCTGCCTGCTCTGCCTAGCAATGCTCAGCACAACCATCTAAGAACAGGTGCAGTAGTAGGAACAGCTTCTCTTCAGGGATAATCACTTGCCTACTGCAGACTTGCAACGTTACTCTAGACAACAAAGCAGGAAAGATCAACCACATGATGGGGATGTTGCAGGTATGGACACAGTGAGATGGGACAAAGTAAAGGGAACAGACAAAGATGACGGGATCCATGACCAAGAAGAAAATATGCTATTTTTTTAGATTGTGGCAATTTTATTTGATCATATCTTATTTCCTTGGCAGAGAAGGACATATCGAAAGGCAGGTGAGTCTACTTTAAACCCTTTTGGGACGAGGGGAGGAGACTTATAGGCTGAGTATGGAAACATACCAGCACTCTCCCCACCCCTGAGGATGACTGCTGTAAGTAACTTTCTAAACTGTCATTAGCTGAGGCATTCCTGGGTGGAGTGCAGGACATGGTTCCTGAAATTCCTGTTACTGTAACATGCATTTCAGTACTTGTAGATCTAATTTCATGTTTCTCTTTTTCCTCCCCGCTTAATCTTAAGGTAAAAGTAGACTTGCATGTATCCTTGCCTCACAGCTACCCTCATGCAGCACCGCAACTATTTGCAAGATCAAATGCACTAGACAGACCGAATCAACTGCAGCTCAATAAACATCTCACTTCTCACATCAGTTCTTTGGATTTAGGAGAACTGTGTGTATGTGCAGCTGTGCAGTGGGTACGAGACAACAGTGCATCTTATTTCCAAAACAGTAACGTCTCTTTTGAAACTGCTCCAAAAGAAAAGGCAATAAAAATAATTTTTCATCGAATGTGGATCTATAGCCATCATATATATAGACAGGAACTGAAAAAGAAAATCTTTGATTGCGCAAAGCAATTAAATTTGACTGGTTTCTGCTTAACAGGGAAACCTGGTATTATCTGTGTGGAAGGGCTCAAAGAAAACTGTGAGGAGTTCTGGCATGTTATTAGATATCCTAACTGGAAACACATTTCCTGCAAACATGTTGAGAGTATGGAAACTGAAGGAAATGAGGATAAGCTTCATCTCTTTCGTACTTTTGAAGATTTACAATTCCAGGCACATGGTGATTATGGACTGAGGAATGACTATCACATGGATCTTGGCCAATTCTTAGAATTCCTTAAAAAGCATCAAAGTGAACATATTTTTCAAATATTATTTGGTGTTGAAGGCAAACATTCAGACAATCAAGTGCATAACTAGTTTTAATTTTGCGCAACATTACAAATGATTTTTTTTCAGTTCATCCATGGATATATGATGATTAAAAACTGAGTGAAAATGATATACTGTGCTTATAGCTGTTATAATAAGGGAAACTATGTAAAGTAAGAAAATCGTGGTGCAAGGATAGACCCTTTGCTTTTGTTTTAAATACATCATATGTAAGACCCTTCGTTTTCAGTTTAAGCCAATTTTTACGAAAAAAATCCTGGGTTTTCAAAATTACTTGTTTTTTTTCTGATTTTTGACCTACTTTTGTATCATTCAACTATATAAAAATTTGTATTGTATTTTCCTAATAAAACATTGCATGATATATATATATATATATATATAATATGCAGAGGTACCTGTTAAAGTAAGGCGATGTATTTGTGTAGAAGATATACACACAATAAACTAACAGACATGCATGCAAGCTCTGAAATGTATGCCCATCTGAAAGTACTGATGAATCTCATGCCTACCATGTACACATTTCAAGCTATTAGATAACGGTTGAAAACTTTGACACTAAAATTGGAAGAAAACTATGATTTATATCAGAATATGTACAAGGAAGTATTCAAAAAAATCAAAAGAAGAGAAAGGGATGAAGTATGTGCTGCAAATGGTGTGATCCAATTATTAAATATAAATATTTATAGGCTATTAGTTCTAAGTCTACAACAGTAAACTGTTTATCTCTAAGCTCCAAATAAAATACTTCATTTGAATTAACTCAAAGTGGCATTTTGTTTTTAACGCTGTTTTAGTTCTGCAGCAAACCATATTGAATTCTGTTCATCAAAGCATTAATTTACTGAATACTTTTCCCCTGTCCTTCAATCCTCTGAAATAAACCCTACTATTTCCCCTCCCCCCATAGTTTTTTGCAATGATTTTCATCTGCCTTTGGTAGTTGTAGTAATAAACACAAATTCCTGGGGAAAAAGAAATGAAATAAAATGCAAAAAATGGAGGGCCTTAATCATAAGCTTTTGAGGTTTACATATTTACTTGTGTAAATGAGTGCTAAATCTATATAATCAGCATTTATCACCTCTTGGTCCATGAGACAGCCTGCAGTGCAGTGGTTGTGAATTGCACAATCCCATACTATAGTACTCTGAATTATGTGGCCTGTCTGGCACCTCACCCTCATGTCACTTGGTAGCTGCTTCTGGTCTAGGCCTGTAATAACTTTTTTATATGGGATTGGGTGGGGAAGAGGAGGGATGAAGGGGCTGCACACGCCAATTATTTTGCATTAACAACAACAGTAGAGTACTCTGTTCCATGCTTTATTCTGTGCAGCCCCCTGCCCTGCTATGTAAAGCCTCTATTCAAACACCATTCAAATCTTTTTTTTAAAGTGCATAAGAAATGAGCCAACTAACATTTCTTATTAAAGCAAAATTTTGAAAAAAACCCCACCCCTTTATTCCTTTATGGCCTAGCCTTTGCTCAAAAACCATGTAATTTTATTGGTGTTATCAATTTGCCCTTTCCCTTCCATCCCCCCCCCGTTATTTTAGCTGTTCTGGCCAAAGATTGAGAGATTTGTATCTGAACTGTGAGATGCCTTGGGTACCATAAAAAATAATAAATGCATGGGGTTTGGCTTTCCCTTTTTTCTTTATTTAATACAAACTTGGCTACTGTATACTTTAGCAGTTCCTCTTTGCATTCTATAGCCATACCCCTCTCCTTTATTCTGTCTGTCTCACAGACCAGTAGGAGAGTTGTCTGAGGACACAGTGTTGCAGGATGTGGTGTTAGTGATTCACTAGATGGTATGCTTTCACCCAAAGCAGTATGTGTTTAATGTAATACATTTAAATAAATCAAATTTCTAAGATTTATCTTCTTTGTACATTCTCATGGATAGAGTATCACAGTAAATGTCATGCCATTGGCCTACTGTGTACTGAGCCAGAAGAATGCTGCCGAACAATACAAGTGACTGTGTGTCAGGAACCACTGAGGCACTGTCTTTGCTGCTTCATTTTTCCAAGTAACAGCATAGGACTCAGTTGTGGCATTGAGCTGTAAAAATTAAATTAGTCAAATTGAATCAGACCACTTGGTGATGGTATCAGTTCTAGGTGAATTGCATATATGTTTAACACTGTCTTTTAGGAACATGTAGCACACCAGAGAATTATTAACAAATATCTACTTTAACTGGGTCTGACGTATCTGAAGTAAAATACACATGACCATGTTCGAAATGAGTATTTTGCTATTTTTCAAAATAGCAACTAACTTGAAATAATGTATAGCAATATTTCAGGTCTTTCAGTAATGGTGATTGAGACATTTCTTTGCTTAAATAGAAATTTTTTTGTATAGTTGCAGCCTGAAAAATGAAAAAAATACCAACAATCTCTGAATGGAAAAAAGTGTTGTAAGCTGATATAGTGGGGCTATTCTAGTGACACAAAACAGCCTAAACATAAAGCCAGCAAATCCAGCTTTCAGCGATTCTTCTCAATGCAGGGAGAGCTTCAGGCAGGTAGAGATACTGTCATGATTCATCCATGTCAGCATAGTCAGGGTGTAGACATGAAAGTAGGGCTGAGGTATCTGTATCCTGGTGACCCTTTCTGCTGGACTGGCCCCTTGATGCTGAGGGCAGTTAGCAACCCAAGGGGACACAACAGTGATTTACAGTGAGTTTTGCAATCCTTCCATAGTTACACCAAGGGAACCTGGGCCATACCTGAGCATCTGAAACCATATAATTCCTTTTGCTGGTACCATGAAGAGGCACTCTATTTTATCCAAACTACCCTAGAAGTCTTCACCATTTTTGTTGGGGGGATAATTCTACAACAGCTTACTTTGGGGCATCTAGTGAAATGTCCAAGTACATGCTGATGCACATTATATACAAAGCCTAAATTACTGATAAAACCGTTGGTAATTACTCCTGCTAGGATATTGTGAGTAGTATACTTTTTAAAGGAACAGTATAGAAAGGCTCTAAAATAAGTTCCAACCATTGGAAATCAACAAAAAGGTTCATAATTGGGGAAGTGAAAGTAGGAAAATTGATGGGGATGCTCAGAAAATCTAAAGGAGATGGATAGACCCACTTTAGTGTTCAAGATAGTTTTGAAAAATTATTTTCAAGTAGCTTTTTTATTTTATTTTTTTAAGAAAAGATACCATTTATGGTATAGATGGATATATAAATCCAGCACAGGGGAAATTGTTGATTAATAAATGCCATTTCTACACCAATAATGAATCCAGAACAATGCAGGTGATGACTGATGTCCCAACATGATTAAGTGGAGGTGTACAATGATAACCCTTTCTACACAAGGATAAATGTCATTTCCAGGTAAGAATTTTCATAATTGTTTGAGAGCGAGTACAGAATGAGATATAGTTTCAGATGAAACTGCTGTTTTCATATGTCGGCAGAATTACTGTAATTCAGCGCTGAGTTTTTAAGGATTACTGTAGGAACAATGCCAAAGAAATAAAAATGAACAATTTACTGAACATCACAGCCAGGTGCTAACGGGTAATATGTATTCAATTAATATCAAAGAATAAATAATAAAATGTGCTTGCTCTCCAACCTTTTTTAGAGAGCTTTCTTTTCCTTGGGTAAACTAATTGGATAGTCTGGAAATTAGTTATGAAGACTGAAAACTTTTGCTTTAGAAGTCCATGTTTTAACATACCCTACCTGAAATATTCAAAGATTTGTAAAGTGTATATAAAGAGAGTGCACACACAAGGGTTTAATATAGAGATGCACAGCTGGCCTGCTAAGCAGATAGCTAATGTCTGTATGGCAGTCTACAAAATATTTAGTTATAAATAGTCCTATTCACAACCCCTTAATATGCTCTTTATGCCCAGCCCAGAACATACAGAACACAGGATTTTCATGAACCTCAAGTCAGAGAACCACACTACTGAAGTGTATCAAATATCAGAGTACCTGTTATTTCACATAGGGGGATGAAGTCTTACAAGTTTAAAAGATGTAAAACTAAAACAAATATATAATTTTACATAAATGAACAGGTAAATAAAATCAGATAACTATGTAACGTTTTGGAAGACATGGTTATATATTTAAGATGTGCTATGGACACTTCCTTTTTAGTGAAATGAATGCTGAAGATTAACATAGCTAATATATATTAGTAAACAATCACTCAGTCACTAGAGGGAGATACATGTAGGCTTTGAAGGGACATTGATTAGCTTCTCTCATTAGAAAACTTTCTCTTGACTGCTGCCATTGCACCTGCATGATTGCAAATGTACATATAGTTTTTCCTAGGGAAAAATATTCTACATTTACCATATTTTAAAACAAACGTTTTCATTATTTTTATTTAAAGGTAATAATATAGCTATTTTATATGCAAATTGTACTGTGCCTTTCCTTAATTAAACAGATTGTGCTATTTAGTCTCTGCCATTCTGTTTTGTCAGTTTGGACATAATCCTAATTTCATTGAAATTAGTGGTGTCCGTGAGAGCAGGATTTATTCCTCTATTACAATACATTGTAATATGTCAGAAATGTATAGAGATGTGATTCTCCATAATAGATACCTTCTGTAATATTACAGCAGAAATATTACAGCAGAAAGTCATAAGCAAAAAAGGGAAACACTTGCCACAAGTCCATTGCCCAAATTGATTTTTATTCGTACAGTTATTTTAGCAGGTTAATCAACTAATTTGAAATAAAAGTACAAAGTTTTAAAGAAAAAATTAGTCTGACTGTAAAAGTTTTCAGCATATTAAAAAAAATAATTTTTAGATTTGACCGAGAACTACTAAATATTTGAATTCTCAACTATTGCTACCTTGTTCATTTTCTATTAAAGATTTAAAAAAGCTATTAATTTTTAGATTTGGTAGAAAAGTAATAAGTATTTGAATTCTTTCAACTGCTATCTTGTTCATTTTCTATTAAAGATTTGTAAAAAACCTAATAATTTTTAGATTTAACAGACAGAAAAGTAATAAGTATTTGAATTCTTTCAACTACTGCTACCTTTGTTCATTTTTTATTAAGGATTTCCGGTCTGTATTTTCATGGCTTCCTCAGGCCAGACATAAGAGTCCACCACAAAGTTGTCATAATCAGTGCTATAAACCTGTGAGCGGATGAATGCTTCCTTGTCTTCAGGCTCAGGATAGAAAGATGCTGTTTTATTGCTGTAGGCTTGTTCTGCAATCTGGAAACACACAACCAAGTTGACGATTACAACCTATTAAGTTTACTGCAATGCTGTTCCAAAAGTAAGAGTAGAAATGATGGTAGCTCAAAATTTAACAAAAGATACGAGATCCTCTGCTGGTGTAAAACAACAGATTTATATGAATTTACATCATTTGTGGATCTGGCCCAATATATCATGAGGAGGGGATTAACAAAGGTTGTGCAAAATTTTCTGAAAAGCTATGTTGGTGCATCCATTGAAATGAGTCTTACCCCTGGCCTTCTCACTCTCTGCTGGGGGAATTCTGAACCCTGAACTGATACCTTCTGCAGATTTCTTGGCTCCCCTGCAGAAAAATGGGGGAGCCAAGAAATCTGTGGGCGGGACACGCCCCTTTTCCAGCAGCCTAGGTTCATCTGCTGGGAGCAGCTGGCAGATCAATGTGTGAGGCAGGAGGGAGGCTGGGTGTGAATGTGTCCATGGAGAGATATTAATGGTAGGGCTGGGTGCCTGCCTGTGAAAGACTCACTCTGTCCCTCTTGCTCCCTGTTGCTGCATTCCGGGCTTGGAGGTGTAGGGCTGTGTGAAGCAGGCTCTGTCCCTGAGGCAGAGCAGAAATGTAACAACTAACCAAGCAGACTGCTAATGTTCACATTGTTAGTTAATTGTTCCCCTTCTTAGTCAATTAAGGCTACACCACTCTGGCAAGGTAAAGGAAAGTATCAGAGGGGTAAGCCTTGTTAATCTGTATCCACAAAAACAATTTTTTAATGGGTAAAAAATCCACTTCTTCAGATGCATGGAGAAGTGGGTTTTTAACCCACTAAAGCTTATGCCCAAATAAATCTGTTATTCTTTAAGATGCCACCAGACTCCTCGTTGTTTTAGGCTCCTTTTCACCACTCTTATTGTAAATGACAGTAACAGAATCCTCAGCTAGGAATGTCTATGTGCTTTCTCACTTTTTTTCCCTGTGCCAGAGAGGCACAGTGGCTCAGGATCTATTTTACTTATCCATTTAAAAAAATGCAGGACAATGATTACCAAAACTGTATATGACTTTCATGTGTGACAGTCTGAGCAATTTGGTGTTCTGTAAAGTAGAATGTCACTTTAAACACCAAAATAAAAGTAAGATAATTTAAATGAAAATCCAGGATTATAACTGGAATGCAGGGTATTGGTTACCAAGTATTTGTAACTTTCATGTGTTTAGGAAATGCTGAACAGTTACTGTGATTTTTTTTTCTGTAGGGTAGTTTAAATAACCAAAATAAGTGAAACTGGTGTGATTATATTGCATTATTTTGACAAAAAATGCCGAATTTTGGATTATTTGGTGCAGAATTCTCCCAGGAGTATCTTTTGCAAGTTTCTCTCTGGTGATGCAAATGGTTTGCTCACTTTTATCCAGTAACATCCTAGCTTTTATGGTTCCCCCTTCACACAAGCAAGAAAGAAGTGAAATCTCTGCTTTTAAGAAGACACAAGCCTTTTCTACACGAAGAAGGTAATTCTTTGTACTTTGATCATCTTTTGCCAAGACTAACTCTACTTTCCAAGTCTCACATGAAATATTTCTTGCTTCATTTTGCTTAAAGACTCAACAACCACTAGATGTGACCAGAGCTGTTAAGGTTTGCCATAATTGACAATATCTTTCTTAGTAAAGCTAAATCTCCAAGAAATGGCGAGTTTTGATCCTACACCAGTGTGTGGGCTTTGTTTTAGTGATGATTGGGAAAAGCATCTGATTAAAAGCTTCTAAATTCTCCATAGCTAGTTCTGAATCAAGTGCTGTATTACTAAGGCCTTTCATTTTTGGTTTCTGCTGGTTTTTACTAAAAAGTTCCCAGATTATACAAAAGTTATTTGTATTTTTTTTCCAATTGTAACCCAAATTTTGGACTATTCACATACATGAAAATACTGATTATGTTTAGAAAATCTAATACACTACATTGAATAGAAGTGTTTTTGTTATTAATCAATTAGTCAAAGTGTAAATGTGAGCCAGTTAAAGTAAGACAACATAATGGAAGATACTCATGGATGTATGTGTGTGTATATCAGTGCTTGAGTCCTAACACCCACCCATCCCCCACCAAAACTTGCTGAAATTCCCAGACCCAATTCTCTGCTCCCAGGAGGAGCGATGGTGGCTCAGTAACCTGGATGGCCCAGGTACCAGAGCCACCATCTCTCCTTCTGGAGTGGGCCTGGAGGCAGAAGAGCTAGAGGAGGGAGCCTTAGAAGATGGCACCCTTATGTTCTTCAGTTCCAGGCCCACTCTGGTTTAGTAAACCAGGCAACCCAGATTACCAAGCTGCCATCTCTCCTTCCAGAGGAGCGAGCTGGGTCAGAATAGTCTTACCTTTCTCTATTCATTGCCTCTTTTCTGTCCTCCCATCCCCCAATATTAACCCAGAAAACAAGTTTTTTCCCCCACCGATTTTCACCCATTCTTCAATTTTTGTTATAAGCCTATTAAATTCATGGGAAATTTAAAATAAAAAGAAAACATGAAGTGCCTTGTGCATTACCAAAGCGTATGTGACTACAGAAAAATTGAATTCATAAGAAATCTGAACCCACTCATTTTCCACAGTGGCCTCTTGAAAATCTGTGTGCGCACATGTGCTCTCTCTCTCTCTCTTCCTCCAACCCCCGAGATGCAGCATTCTTTACTTCCCAAACAGATTAAACCTCCTATTTCTAGGGAAAGGTGAACCATCTTCTTTTTCCTAATTATCACTGCCTCTTTAGGCTTGGGGACAGGCTATGATCCCAAATGGAAAACCTGTTACCTTGTGATTTGCTTTCTGGGATTGATCTTGACCCCATCCTGCCCCCTTTGAGTATTTCCACAAGAGCTCCTCTTTGGGTCCATGCATATAATTATCACCACTGAATAAGTCATTACTGTTAAAGTTTGTGTGGCCAAGCCCTGGAGCCCTGTATACAAGCCTGAACTGCTTCCAGTATTTGCTGGAAAACAGGCACAGCCCAAGTGTTCATAGATTCAAAGGCCAGAAGAGACCACTGCGATCACCTAATCTGGTTTCCTGTATAACACAAGCCATAGAACTTCCCCAAAATAATTCCTAGAGCATATCTCCAACTATGAGAGAGATCAGACCAAAAATGAATTAATCAAGTTACAAATTTTCCATTTTTTTCCATTAAATTTTGCACCTAAGTTAAAAAGATTAATTCTGTCACACTGAATAGAGGAGGAGGAGTTTCCAGCACTTTCTGAAAGGATTTGCCAACCACAAAGGCAGTCTGATTTTAGCCTGAGAAGTCTGTTTAGAGATGTTTTGACATCTATGGAACACAGTTATCAACCTGAAAAGAAGTGAACTACAGCAAGACTTTTTATATGTACCTGGGATCCTGTTACCAAATGAATCAAAGATAACCATTCTACAAGTAGGGAGCTATTGACAACACTGGTCTTCCAAAAGGCTGTTCAATAAATGGGATTATCTATAAGATGATAACCCACTCAGAAATAAAACTGAGAACCCATGGGAGATAAAAAGCCACAGGGAAGGTAGAAATGGGGCTAAGTCTGTTGTTTTTCAGTGCTGCCAAAGCTATGGGTTATCAAATTACTTTGGGCACTTTATAAGCTACCGACGTAGTGCAGTCAATTTGGCAAAATCCATGCATGAAAAACATATATTTGACTTCACAAAAAACCTATTTGTTCCGATGGGTCAAGATAAGGAGGAATGGAACAAAATCAAACAGCAGCAGGCCAAAGGAAGGAGGAGGCTGGCATGTGAGAAGGCATTTATTTTCCTGAAAGGGAACTAAAGGATAGAAAACTGTTGACAGTATAGGATTTCATGGTTCCAAATTTCATGGAGCGGATGCTATGAACAGCACATGCAACTAATCAGGTGGTACGGAGTACGCAGTAGAAACATCATTCTACTGTAGTCACCTGTAATTAAACACCGAGTATACCATATTTTCAGCTCCTTCACTCCTATGCCTGAACAGTAAGAATCTGAAATGTTAAAAAACCACTCTGCTTGCTTCATATCAAGCCTGATTTAAAATGACTAATGAATTCTGAAAATATTTTACTTCCACTAATCTAATTTTAACATATGCAAAGTGCATGGATAGTGGAGAGTTGCTGCAGAATGAACTGAAATCACTTACCTTCACAGCAATTTTCAGTGACACATCTCGAATAGTGACTAATGGAGGATATAGACGACCTTCTTCTAAATGTTTCTTTGAAACCTGTTGAGCTATCACCTAGAAATAAAGCAGAAGGCAGATTTATTTTAAACCCACAAGCCTACTCTGCAGTAAATCAGTTCAAAAGTAACTTTTGCAGTAAGTACACTTTCTGATTTTGCCAGATACAAAGTTCTCTGCACAGCACCGCTGTTCACAGTTCTTAAATCTAATATTTTGTAGAAAATAAAGTTGCCATTAAGTATATGAATGTATTTTTCTTTAAATGTGTATTGACTTTTAGTTATTCCTGTGCTTTTGTTTTCTTCTTCCATATACAGCGTTTCACTGAGACTATCTGGTACTGAGACCTTAAGCCAAGGTGGTTTCAGAATTTCATTTGAAACAATTCATCAACCTACCTGTGTTCTTTCCAAAACCACATGCCACACAAGAGGAGAAGCAGCTCCAGAACTTGGATATGTTCAGGGCTCTTCAGTGTTATTCTGACAGGACCAAATCTTTCAGAATGGCCCCACGTCTATTTGTAGCCGACTGGTCCAAAAGGTCAAGACCTTTCATCCCAGAGACTCTTACAATGGATAACACAATGTATGTACCTCTCTCACTATTAGAGTTCACTCCACCAGAGATCAAGTGGCATCCTAAGCAGGCTTCCACAACATACAATATCTGAGATCTGCAAAGCTGCTTCATGGAGCAAGCTGCTCATGTGTCTTCAAGCATTACACACTGGACTTGGCTGCCAGATCATGATGCAAACTTTTGGAGAGCTGTACTCCAATCTCTGTTGGACTGATGCAGCTGATACTCTTCATACCCATTGTTCTGGAAAGGTTACTGTTTACTGCCAGTTCCTTCAGAGCAGAGGGAAGCTTGAGTGTCTCCCTTGCTGCTTCTGCCATGTTCTCAAAGGCTCCCTCCTGTTCTGGTGAGGAAGCTCTAGCCAGCAATGCTAGTGGTGACCAAGACCTCCTTTTAATCCAGACATGTGAAGGAGTTCCACGCCAAAGTTTATTAGAAGGCAGGCCTTGGTAGGGCCATTATGGCCATGTTGGCAGGTTGTGTTGATACCAGCCCAATCATGGGTGGCCTATCTATTGCCAGTCCTGAACTGGGAGTCAGTATCACATGCCTTCCAGATATCCTTGCAGGTACCAGATATCCTTGCAGGTATTATACACACCTTTCAGATGATGATTCCCAGCTCAAGTCAGGGGGAAAAGAATTGCCTGGTGATGGGAGGAGAAATCTCTCTGTGGCAGTGGCAGTGAATGTGGCTTTGGCTCCATTGGTAGTGGGCCCTGTATCAAAGCCTGTGCTAGTGCCGTATCCTGTGCTGAGAAGAGCAGGGGGGCTGTCAAAGGCATACCTCGCTACTGGAAAGGATTCTGTCTCTGGGTCCGGTGCCCAGGAGAGCAGTGAAGGAGGCTTGTCTAAGAGTTCTCTCAGTATCAGGAAATTGGGATTTCTGGCTCTGGGTCCAGGGCCAGCACTGGTCTTGGTGTCAATGTTGGCATAGGTGAGTCTGTCTTCCTTAACCTAGGTGTTGCTACTGGAATCTTGGTGCTATCCTTCATTGGTGTTGAAGATTTTGAGAGCTTCTTTCTCGGTCCAAAGTCCTCACCGGAGGATGGATATGTTGCCCACTCTCAACTGCATTTGCACTCAGTGCAGGCAAACCTTTTTGCTCCAAAAGACAGAGATGAATTTCTCTTCCCTGGAGTTGGTGCCATAGTCGGCACTGAGGCCTTCAGTGCTCAGGTGGTGTGCACCTTCTTCATCTTCCTTTCCCTGCTGGTACTGGGGGTGTGGCTCACAGTCAGTGGGACACTCCCCAGAGACAGAATCCTCTGTTCATATATAGGGGATGTCTCCATTCCTGGATCTGTGGCTACCCTCATGGATTGCTCCTATGGTGTACTTTGAGCCTTGTCTCTCGGGATTTCCAGGTGAATGCTGAAAAGGAGCAGCAGATAGCATGCTTGTCTGGAAGATGTGCTTCTATGAAACAGAACAGGCATTGCTGTGTTCATCTATGATAGGTATTAGTCCATTGCAGGAAGGACGGGATTGGACCTGGTAGGTTCTGAAACTGCCATAGCTAGCAGTTAGTGCAGGGTCTCCCCATGTCTGTCCTGACTGCTGCTTTTTTGAAGCGTGGGGTGGGGGAGCATGCAACAAAAATCAAACAAATAAATTAATATACGGAAGAAATGACGAAAACTGGTTTTCACTGGAGAAGAATTCTGAAAATCAGAAGCAGGGTAGAAACAGTCCAGGTTCTGTCTTGCTGGCCTGGGTGATAAGAGGGAACTGAGGGAGGATCAGGGCTGCTTCACCCTTTATATCCTCACACTGAAGCATGAGGAGACTCAGAGTGCATGCCCTGCCCTGCTGGACATTGCAATGCAAAGATTCCAAATTCACATGCTTGGGGCACATGCACACCTTCAGTGGAATCCACATGGACACATACCTGAACAAGAAAGCAACCTAGAGCTTTATTTAACACTAGAAGCCTCCACACTAGCATCAACTTCCTGGACACTACAATCAGCTTCAACAATGGAACCCTACAGACAATTATATACAAGAATCTCATGGATCATCACACTACCTGCACAGATCCAGTAACTACCCCAAACACACCAAGAAATCTGTTATCTACAGCCAGCCCCTCAGAAACCACTGAATATGCTCTGAGGAGAAAATCTGGGATACAGACCTTAACACATTTAAAACTGCCTTCACCAAACAAGGACACTCCACCAGAGAAGTAAATCACATCATGGAACAGGCAATATAAATACCCCAGGAGAATCTGCTTCAATACAAGGGGGAAAAAACCGTCCAGCTGCACACCCCTAGTTGTCACCTACCACCTCACACTGGGATCGCCATATGGGTGTCATTAAGCAGGTGTAACCTATACTGTATGGAGACCGCACCTTGAAATAAATCTTTCCTGAACACCCTCTTCTGGCCTTCAAACAACAGAGGCGAGCTCTCCACAGACCAAGACCCAGCAACTCAAAGTAGCACCTGACCCTGGCATAACAACAGATGCAAAACATGCAGACATATTTTCACTTCTACAATGATCAATACCCCCAACAACACATCTTTCAAAAACCATGGGTCCTACACATGTGGTGTACTTGCCCCAGTGCACTAAATACCCCAGTAACAACTATATGGGTGAAATGAGACAATCACCATGCTCTTGAATGAAGTCACACAGAAAAATAATAGGCGATAAATACCATATCACTCATGGGTGAACACTTTTCACAAAACAATCACTCCATATCTGACTTCTCAATCCTTATCCTCAAAGGAAATCGGTACAACACCTTCAAAAGATGAACCTGGTTGCTTAAATTCATAACTTTGCTAGGTTATAGAGTTCCCAACCCTCCAGGATTTTCCTGGGAGTCCTCAGGAATTAAAGATTAATCTTTAATTAAAGATTATGTCATGTGATGAAACCTCCAAGAATACGTCCAACCAAAACTGGCAACACTAACCAGGCACTAAAAATCCTGGTCTGAATAAAGACACTGGATTTAGGGCTTATTACAACAAACTGTAACCCACTAATCCCCCTCTTTTGACCTTTGACTGCAGGGATGTTAACAGGCCACTTCACCTTGAATGGTCTGTTAGAATATCTCTGTGTTAACTAGTTATGCTAAACAATCTGTTCCACCTTGTATTTAGCTGTGATACTCTGCATACCTTTCCCAGACCTGAAGAAGAGCTCTGGGTAGCTCAAAAGCTTATTAAAAGATATTACTTCATTCACCTTGCCTTTCTAGAGCTTTATTATCTGTCTTGAGTCATAGCATTGAATTGAATTTGATTTTAGTAACATTAGGCTTTCAAATGTTGTTGTTATGCTGTGGATTGGGTAGCCCACAGGTAGTGTGTCTTTGATCTATGGGCAGTTGCAAATTTCACTGCAGCCACTGAGCATGATCACTGCCTTCCATTCAAGCTAAATAACGGAGTAGTTAAATGCCCCTTTGTTTAGAGATAGCTGACACAACAGAATCCACTATCCATATTACAGACCGGCATGGCATGGCTGACAGTAGGAGCTGAACCATGGGGTATGAGTGCAAATGCTGAGGGTGTAGTATTGTTTGGTGGAGCTGTGTGTGTCAGTGAGTCAGAAGACGACAGAGAAGGCAGCTTTCCAAGGAGACAAGAGAAGCAGAAAGCCCAGAGTGAGTGGTCTTTAGGTTGAGTGCTGGCTGGAAAGTGACTTGGGGGAACAGTGAGTAAAGAAGCTTTCTCCTGTTGTTCGATTCCTAACGTGTCCAGGGAAACAGGACTTTGTGTACACTCTTTGTAAATAAACAAGACTGCATCAAAGAAATACCTAACATGAGTTTCTTCATTTAGGCTATGTCTATACTACAGCCGGGATAGAAGCTCTGAGATTGATCCACCAGCAGTCGATTTAGTGGGCCTAGTGAAGACCCATCAAACTGACAGCAGATCATTCTCCAGTCGACCTTGTATTCTACCTTCTATGAGAAGAGTAAGGTAAGTCAACGGGAGAGTTTCTCCCATCGACGCCCCGCGGTGTAGACCCTGCGGGAACTTGACCTTAGGTACATCAACTCCAGCTACGTTATTCACGTAGTTGGAGTTGCGTAGCATAGGTAGACTTACTGTGGTAGTACAGACATAGCCCTAGTGGAAACAACCTCCAAAACCCTAAATATTGACTAACCACTCAGGCTAAAAAGGGGTGACCTTATTATAGTAACTAAGTAAATCAAGGAATTGTCCTTAACTGTTATTTACACACAGTCTTATTTTAAATTCTGTTGGAAGAGGGAATGCTGGCCAAGACAATGGCAGGTTATATACCCAGTACATTCACATACATGCAAACTATTGCTATCAAACTATCAGCATTTTAAATTTAATCTTGAAAAGTTTATTGGCCACTAAAAATCCACTAGAGGGAGCCACAATAATTAGGAATAGAAAATATAATCCTGTTTTATTTTGGTTTCCCCCTTAACAACTAGTGGTTGTTTGCTTTTTCCCCCAAGAGTAAACAAGCTCTTTGATAAAACAGCACATATATTTATAATTTGTCAGAAGAATAAGTGAGATCTGTTTCTAATTTGATTTGTTCTTGGATTCAACAGGTTAGGATTTTGCTGGGGACACAAAGCTTGAAGAAATTAGCTGCTGTTAGCTTAAAGCATCACAGAGAAAATTCAGAAGTGAAATGTTTTGTTTTGTGGCAGGAGACTACAGGAAGCAAGTTGGAGAATAAAAACTGGACACTATTCTGGACGAGACCAGTGACAACCTTAGCTCACATGGAATCCAAAAGAGTTTCTGTGCTGTACTTCTATAACAAGGCATTTGAAACAGTGTATAAACACAACCACAAACTAATATTTTCAAAAGAAATTTCACATCAAGTGTACTATGACTAAGTAAAAGCATTTTCAATTAATTTATGTTTTTAACAGAAAGGGAAATAGTCCAGCATTTAAATAGATGTCATCCAAGACTGAGCACATGGTATCAACCAGGTGCAGACATCTTGGTTATTTGGGAACATATTTTCTTTAATGAAAAGGTTTAACAGGATTATCTCTGAAGTGAATTAACTGTAGGCTTTATAGCGCCAAGAGTATTTCATTAGTTTATAACTGACATTTTTGTTGTGCTTGGCAAAGTTTAGAGGAACAGGTAATGTTCCTTGTCATTGCAGAGAAATTGCCTGCTTAGGAGGTGTTATAGCTCAGAGGACCTTAGCTTTATCATCCAAAATCAGTTACATTCTAGTTTACTTGATATGAAGGACAGAACATCTGAAACCAGAATCTGAGGTACTTACAATAAGTGAACTGTTCCTTCTATCAGAATTAATTGAAGAGGTGGCAAAGCAAGAGGTCAATAGTTGCAGGCATGCAGCCTGGCTTCATATTTTCAATAGCTCTCATTTACAGATAAGCCTACATTACATGCCAAGAAGGTCTTTTCATTTAACAGTTATGTTTTGGGAGTCTTAAAATCTGGAGCTTGCTTGGCACTTCCATTCACAATTGTTTTTCAGCTTTTAATATAATTATTTCAAAACCTACATGAAAAACAAGGTATACTGTGATTTTAGTCCTTTACGGAAGATTTATACCCTTTTTCTCCCCTTCCCTCAGGACTTCAATGAACCTCATCAGATTTATTTTGTCCCAATCCTCCAATTTCTGTAGGTCACTCTGGACCCTACCTTCCCTCCCAGTTTAGTGTCATCTGTGAACTTGCTGAGGGTGCAATCCATCCCATCATCCAGATAATTAATTAAGATGTTGAACAAAACTGGCCCCTGAGGCACTCCACTTGATACTGGCTGCCAACTAGACATCGAGCTGTTGATCAGAACCCATTGAGCCCGATGAGCTAGCCAGCTTTCTATCCACCTTATAGTCCATTCATCCAATACATACTTCTTTAACTTGAGGGCAAGAATACTGTGGGAGACCATATCAAAAGCTTTGCTAAAGTCAAGGTATATCACGTCCACTGCTTTCCCCATATGCACGGAGTCAGTTATCTCATGATAGAAGGCAGTCAGGTTGGTCAGGCATGACTTGCCCTTGGTGAATCCATGTTGACGGTTCCTGATCACCTCTCTCTCCTCCAAGTGCTTCAAAATGGATTCCTTGTGGACCTGGCTCCATGATTTTTCCAGGGACTGAGATGAGGCTGACCAGTCTGCAGTTCCCTGGATTCTCCTTCTTCTCTTTTTTAAAGATGGGTATTATATTTGCCTTTTTCTAATCACCCAGGACCTCCCCTGATTGCCATGAGTTTTAACACCTCTTACCCTCAATGATTTGGACCTTTTTCGATGAGGGTTCCCTTAGTAGCCCATCCATGCTGCTCCCAGCTCTTGCTTGTTCACACAGTTCAATACAGAGTGGTGAGCTTCCCCCCTTGAGATCGAGATCCAAACATGCTGCTGTTTCCAGCACAATTAGTGCCTGCAGTATGAGACCAACTGTGAGTATTCTATCCCCATAAGTATCATGAATGGCTGTGCATTAACTTCTGAGCTACCAAGACTGACTATATAGGGTAAAGATATTTGCTCATGTAAAATTTCATGAGGAACTTTCATACTGCACAATAACTTATACAGCAAAATCTGCACTAAAAACAACTTTGAGGAGATAGACCCTGTTTTAAGAGATTTAAAAGTACTGTATCGGCCCAGTTTCCAGAACACCGTTGTTTGACTGCTAGTTAAAACTGCCTCTGTCAGCAACCAGTTTTTGCTGGTCTTTTGGACTGCCACTTAAGACATGTTTAAATTCATGTATATAGAACTTTTCATCCAGCAGTATTCCAAAGCACTTTACAAACTATATATGGGAATCACTTAACCCAAACCAAAATGAAGCTACTTCTAGAAAGAAATGAGGCAACTGTTTAACGACACGCAGCAGTTTAGGATAGTAAGTGAAGAATACCATATCCGATTGAAATTACAGGGGAGGATTTGAGCAGGCAGGATGTAATTATCCAAAGTCCTCTGAGATGTATCATTGCCCTTCTTGGATGGTTAAAGTCAATGGAAACAGTCTGGCCTTTTACTAATTTTACTGATGGAAATTGTGAATGTCCCACAGAGAGAGCGCAAGCTGATGGCACTTTTTAAAGGTGCCAGAATATACCTTGCTTAACAAAACTAGTGTTGGAAACTCCAGATGGTTCAGCATGCAGATGCCCACCAATAAGTATTGTAGACTAAAGGAGCAACATATTACATTTGCTTCTAGTTATCTTGCAGAAGAAATCCATGGTGCTGATCTTACGCCTGAATAGCCTGGGTCCCAGTTGTCTGAGCCCACTTTCCTGCCTTTGCTCCATCAAGACAACTTCAGCAGGAGGAAGAAGAAAAGCTTAGCTGAGCTGGGAGCTGGGTATTCTAATGTCTGGAGCTGTTGGGAATGTGTCTGAGCCTCAAAATCAGGATGAAATGTAGATTCTTTTCATCTAGGTTTTCCATAATATTTGTTGGATTCACTTGTTTTTAAATCTTCTGGATGCTACCCACTGTCTTAGGTGTCCTCAAAGGAACTCAGTCAGCTGCTGTGGATATTTGAACGTGCTCCACATTTTTGTGACGCTGTTAGATTCTACTTGGTGTAAGGTGTAGTAGAAAGCACAGTAAAACCCTGTAAATACTTGTAGCAATAATAATAATAATACATTGGAGTTTACCCAGTACATAAGAGATAACACCTGCTTATTTTTTTGAAAGTTCCACGGGATCTTTAATAACTTACAGTGATCAGGGTTCTAATGTGAAATCTAATATGAAAGACTACATTACAGCAAAACAGCCTTCTAACCCTAACTGCATTCTGGGGCATTGGCTGAATACTGTCTCAAAAGAAAGAATGCCACCTACTAAATCACTAGTCTCATTTCCTTCAGAACCTAATTTTTTCTTGGAGGTCTCCCAAGTATTGATCAGGTTCAATATGATTTTAATTTATGAGTCCACAATCTGAGAAAAATGGCTGCAGATTGAAAAAGAAAATTTAAATTAATCTTTTTTTTTAATGTTTGATTTTAGCTATTGCCAATAATTAAAATATTTGGTTTGAATAAGATTTTCTCAATCACGAATCATACTCTTTTCTGACGGATCATGAAGTAAAGCGTGTATGTGTAAGATACACAGTCTGTCATGGAAAATATTGTGAAGTCACAAATTCCAAACAATCACTGAAGCTAAGCAGGAGAAGATGACGGAGAAGGAAATCTTAAGAGGCCTGAAACCCTAAACTAAGTTTAATAGAAAACTGCTGCGCTTATATTTTTTATTTCTATGAAAAGCAAAAAATAAGAAGGAGTCATAAATGCACACATTAGACACTGGAACAATTTATCAAGGATTGTGGTGGATTCCCCCATCACTGACAATTTTTAAATCAGGATTGGATATTATTCTAAAAGCTATGCTCTAGCAATTGTTCTGGGGAAGTTCTGTGGCTTGTGTTATAGTGGACGTCAGACTAGATAATCATACCGGTCCCTTCTGGCCTTAGAATCTATGAATTTGGAAAATTATTTTCTCTGTTTGCCATTTCATCTAGAATATTTGGTCTCTTTCATTGGCTCTTCATCAACTGTGCTTTAGCCTTATATCTATAAATATTTAATTCCTCAGGGAGCAGTGAACAGAAGGAGTCTATTTTTCACTGAATGCTTTGGTATGCACTTGTAGTATATGGTTCATTCCTTGGGTGTTACCTACTTCTGTGATGCTAAGAGGTTTATGGAGTTTTGAGCTCTAGTTTTTGAATCTTTTTATATTTTGTCTCTTTTGTCTCTTCAAATTTTGTCTGCGTGTGTCTTGTTTGGTGCCTCTATAGATGATTAGTAGTTTGGGAAAATTGATTTCTGGTGCAAAAGGTTTGTCTATTTATGTAACGTGTGCCATAAATGTGCACCAGACTTTACAAACATGTAGAAATACTGGGTCCATATCCTGAGGAGTTTTTAATCTAATTAAGAAAAATACAATATATGAGATAAACATTCACGTGCAAGAAAGAATAGAGACATTAGTGGCTAGACAGCAATATAGGAAGACTAAGAAAGAAGGTATTTGAAGGTGAAGAGACAACAGTGGAGAGATTCTGGGACTAGAGTGATGGGGTCATAGCAGTGAGGTACTTTAGTTGTTGAAATGCCTAACCCCTTCCGTGCCCTGCTATCTAGTGGAATCCTCAGTTCTGAGTTAGGTGCCCGAGCTCCCCATAAATGGCTTGGGAAGACTTGGCTGCTTAAGGAAGGGAACATAAGAAGCCAGAATGCTGAGAAAGGAGCCACCTAAGCTCCAGAAAAGTCAATAGGAACAGAGGACAACAGTAAGGGTGGAGAAAGTTCCATAACGCTCAACCTGCTCCTTCCTACTCTAAATTTGCTAATATGACTATGGGTAATGCAATGAGAGGCTCTTTGTCCTGTTCCCGCGGTGGCTGCTAATGCAGATGGCCACAGGGCAAGTTTACATGTGCAGGTAGGAAGCTCCAACAGCAGCTCAGAGGCCCAAACTTTTCTCCTTTGCTCCCCTGACTCTCAGTTATGTATGACTGACCTCTTAGAACCACCAATGATGGACCTTCTCAAACTTCCCAATCACCATACAGTCTTCTGTTGAGTGGAGAGCAGAGAGGGAAAGTTCCCACCAAGACAGCAAAAAACAACAAAAATTAGGAAGTAAAATACAACAGAAAATAAAAGATAATCATAAGAGAAACGAACAGAGACAGAAAAGATCAGGCGAGAAAATGGAAAGAAAAGAACATGCTAGTAACTGTAGCAGAGCACGGCACAAGGAAAAACATGATAAGGAAACCCTTCCACCAATTTCTCACAAGAGAACTCCATTACAAAAATGCTAAAAACCCTTTGGCTAAAGACTCCAACAAGATAGAGATACTCTTGAAGAATTACAAACACTAATGAAAGCAATAATAAACACATCCAAATATGGCTAAGATATTTGGTAGAGTGTCCTTTAGTCCACAGTTATATCAGTATCTCCCTATGGTTGTCTCTCTGTATAGCATAATATTTATATAGATGCACATACTCCTGAGGGCATTCAGCACCACAAAAATTAATTCTGCACCAAAAAAATAAAATTCTGCATGTTTTAAAATTCCACCAATTTTGTTGGTCAAATAAATGTGGTGGCTCCAGCATGGGTCTGGGAAGCATAGGCCACTGGCTGCAGATATGGGAGATCAACGTGAAGCTCCCACTAGGACACGGACTCAACCGTGAGGCTGCACCCAACCCTGAAACAGCACAAGGACCAGGTCTGCCCAGAAACATACCAGGTCCTTACCCATCTGTGCCAGGTGCACCAGGTATGGCCAGGCAGGCTCAGCAAGGCAGGATCCAAGTGTGGAGGGGCTTAATGTGAGGAGATCCAGGTGTAGGTTGAAAGTGTTCTGTGTGGGGCAATCTGGGTGTGGGTGTCTCAGTGGGGGATCCAGGTGCGGCATGGATCTGGATGCACTGGGGCTTGTTGAGGCATTCTGCCTGCAACAGTGTTGGAACTCTGCAGAGGGGTCCAGGTGAAGGTGGTGGGGGTCTGGGCGTGGGGGAGATAGAGCTCGGCAGGGAGGTCTAGCTGTGGGATTTAGATGCTGGGGAAGTGGGGCTCAGGGAGGTGGGGATCTAGGTGCAGTTGGTTGGGGCTCGGTGGGGTGGGGATCCAGGTGTGGATGACTTTTCGGAGTGGTCCAGGTGCAGGGGGAGAGGTGCTTAGCAGGGGGGTTTTGAGTGTGGGGGATGAAGCTCGGTGGGAGGGTCTAGGTATGAGGGGGTCAGGATGCATGGAGGTTGGGCGAATGGGGGAGCAGCTCCCTGTATAGGGATCCCTCCCCCTGCAACTGAGAAGCGATGGGTGCAGGAAGCGGGAGAGGACTTTGCAGAGCTTCCTGCAGGCAGGGGAGAAATCGGAGTGGATCTGACCTGGCCCCGGATGCTGTGAAGGGGAAAACTAAGTCCCATCCTCCCCAGCTCAGCTGGGACTAGCAGTTGAGCCCAGCGCAGGGTAGGAGCCACCAGCTGGGTCCCACCTCCTGCCCCACAGTGATTTAACTCCCTGCTGGCTGCCCTGGGCCACCAAAACATACTGCTGGGAAGGCCTGCATGACCGCTCTTGTGGCGTTCCCTTGCTTCCCTGTTAGAAAGTCATTTTTCTGCGGGGAAGCAAATAAATCTGCAGGGTACATAAATTCTACGCATGCACAGTGGCACACAATTTCCCCAGGAGTAACACACAAAACAAACAGAGTGTACTGTATACATGCACAAAAAGCATATGTAGATATAGTACTAAGAGAACTTTTTGTTCCTTTTAAAAAACTTTTTATTAAGGCAAATTTACAATGAAATTTTAACATACTACATCATATATTACTTATTCAGGATCAGGTTAATATTCAAAGAATCTGGCTTGATGGCTGGGGAGCCCTCCTCCCATGAGTATGCTAAAAAGGGTGACCAAATTTATAAATATGTATCCTTGTTTTGTTGCTTCTCTTGTGTACATGTGACAATCAGGGTCCAGACACCCCAGGGGGAGAACAGAAGGGTTAGACTCAAAAATAAAAGCAATTAAACCAACTGATTGAATACTATGTTGTTTTCCTGTAAGAGGATATCAAGATCTTTTATGGAATTGTATAATGCACTGAACTTAATAATCATTATGAGATATGTACAAAGATTATGGTTATGAAGGTATGTGTGTGTATATATATAGAAAAATTAATGGTTACTGTGGTGCAGCTTCAGCATCACCTCACAACAGGGTGGTAAAGGAATCAGGCAGGAAGAGGCTACCTCTCCAACCAGACAAGTCTGGCTTTGAGCACCTAGCCATTGTCCAGCCCAGAAAAAAACCAATACGGAACCATTCAAGCAAACAAGAACAGCTGAAACTGAAAAGAAAATGTAATCTTTGGAACCCAAGAAAGGAGAGAGTTTCCCCCACTTTGAATATCTATAGTGACTGAAAAAAAACGCAAACCCTTTTAAAATGGGAAGGGTTTGAACTGAAGGCTAATCAGAACTTGGGGGACAGCCTTGAGACAGGAGGCTGTCTGTGAATGCTGGATACCTCTGACAGCTAGGGGGACATGCTGGAGAATTGCTTTAAAGCAATAGATAACTTATTAGAAAAGGGATTTTAGCTAATATGAAAGTGTAAAGCCGGAGGTGGCGTCTTTATGTTTATTTTCTGTATAACGTGTATATGTTTGTTTCCCCTTACTATTTCATTTTTGAACCTGTGGGTTATTTTTTATAAATAAGTTTTTAAATACATTTATATATAAACTTTTTGTTTATTTTTATCCCAAGCAGATCTATGGTGTGCAAACTGCATGGAGTATATATGCCAAAGTGAGCTGGTAACTGGTGTCACCCTAGAAAAAGTAACTTGGCTGGTGAGACCTTAGGTTTGTGGGCAGGCTACTGGTGACAGAGAATTAACCACAGCTGCGTAGCAAAAAGGTGCCTAAATTCCCCCAAACCTACAGGGCTGGTTTGGGGGAATCCCTTACTGGTCTGGGTGGAATCCAAATCATCATAGTATGTACTTGGCTTGAAAGCTTTTCTATTGCAAGAACAATTTATACCTCAATTCCATAGGAGGAGAAGTCACATTTTTCCAATAATGTGAAATACAAAGTCTTACTGCTAACAATAAAAAATTAATTGGTCATTTTGTTAAAAATGTAGATCCTTTACTGGACCATTAAGTAAGCAGGTCAGGGGATCTCTAGGAAGGTACTATTTGGCCATAAAGATGAATTGCTAAAAATTTCTTCCCAAAACTGTCTAATTCCACAATCACCACATCTGCAAGTATGTTCCCCTTTCCTCACAACCACTCCAACAGAGTGCCTCCCTAGTAGCAAAAATAGGACTGTTTTTAATTTGAGTCAAATGCCATCTAAACAGCTTTGTGACAGACACAAACTAAGGATGTATATCCCCTTTCCCACACAGACACCCACTCATTCAGATCAAATTCTTTGTCCAGGCCCCTCTCACATCTTTTCATCATTACTTATCAATATCTTTTTCAGTCAAAATTGTATACATCTTAGAGATTAAACCTTTTGTTCCAGCTTGCTCTTGGATCAACTCCTCAAATGTGATTAAAGGTCTAGATCAGTGGTTCTCAAACTTTTTTTTACTGTGACTCCTTTCACATAGCAAGCCTCTGAGTGCAATCCCCGCCTTATAAATTAAAAACACGCTTTTATATATATAAACACCATTATAAATGCTGGAGGCAAAGCGTGGTTTGGGCTGGAGGCCGACAGCTCGCGACCCCCCATGTAATAACCTTGTGACCCCCTGAGGGTCCCAACTCCCAGTTTGAGAACCCCTGGGCTAGATAATGCCATCCTGTATCCAGATTTCAGAGTGTGAAATATTAAACAATGAAGTGAATTTCATACTGGACATCTGAACCAACTAATACTAACTTCTTTATCAAAATAACTGCTTAAAATATATAAATGTACTTATAGGAGTAGAAAACTTATACTACATTACAAATAAAGAGCTAAAATGTTCAAAGGAAATATTGTTTTCTGATTTGAAAGATGGCATTTGGATATTTGAGTGTTTATTACATAATCACTGATTTTGAAGGCTTTTAAAAATTATTATGAATAGTGTACCCACCTCAGCAGTAGTGAGAAAAATGTCTTCACTTATATATCTCAGTCCACATGAAACAACACCAAGGGCAACTCCAGGAAACACATATGCATTGTTACCCTGTCCAGGATAGAAAGTGCGTCCACCTGGGAGAGTCACAGGGTCAAAGGGGCTTCCACTTGCAAAAATGCCACGCCCCTAAAAGAAAATATATTTTGAAAGTGTTACTAGCTTGTTTGAGAGGAAACTTGTTCTCATGAAGGTTTTACATAACTATTTAAATGTTTAACGTATTACAAATTTTCACTTATATCTTAACTAATCTTCTTGGCACTCTTCACTGGATATTAGATTTCTTTGACCCGACAGAATGCTGATCATTGTATCTACAGAGTATCCTGTGTGGCTGATTTATGCTACGGAGAAGATACTGGCTTATTAGGAAGCAACAGATTATGTACATTTATTCAGAAGCCATGAATGTGTTTTAGAGAAAAGATAAGGGAAAGTGTAAGCCAGTGTTAATGATCAATTTCTTTATCATCATGGGAAATACAGATGTGTAAATATCAGGAAGTATGGGAGGAAACGTCTATATTTGTAAAATTCAATTAGTGTCTTGCTGCCAAATGTAAGCTTTAGAGGAGGTGACTTTAGGTGTCTCGCTTTTCTGTTAAATTGAAGTTCACACTGTGCAGAGGGCCAGCATAACACATATGAACCAATTAAATCCTCAAAATAGGGCTTAAGGAGGATTTAAGTAGTGAATAGTCCTTGTGCTGACCGTTTGCAAAGGAATGAAATTCACTCTTAGCAAAGGCTGAAAGCACTGGTGACATACCCAATCTCCACTGCCTTTTGTGGATGTCTTAGGAGTTGTCTTGGAGGCAATTGTGAGCCCTATCTTATTAGTGCTTTCCCCATGTAGCTGATGATCTATAGCAGGGCAAAAGGCGAGCTGATTTTCACTGACACACTGCCTGGCTCCTGGCCACCAGTCCAGGGGGGGGGTCTGTATTTTAATTTAATTTTAAATGAAGCTTCTTAAACATTTTTTAAAAACTTTATTTACTTTACATACAACTATAGTTTAGTTAAATATTATAGACTTGTAGAAAGAGATCTTCTAAAAGGTTAAAATGTATTACTGGCACGCAAAACCTTAAATTAGAGTGAATAAATGAAGACTTGGCACATCACTTCTGAAAGATCACCGACCCCTGATCTATAGTAAGAAACAAAAATCTAAATTCACAATAATGAGATAAGTGAAATTCCAGAGGCTCTACTTGAACTACCTATGGTTCTGAGCCTTGCCTTGGTGAGATGAGAGTACTTTAGGCTTTAAATAGTAAGGTAAATTAGGGGTAGGATGCTTATACTCAGCCCTACAAGAGGTCCTTTGTCCAGCCCTCTTTAAAATTGCTAAAATGATTAATTTTACTGTTCAATAGTTTTGAGAGACTCCTTGTAACACAAAATGTTAAAGTTTATTTTAGGAAGCTGAATATGTGTATTTTAAAACACACCAATGTTTCTATGCAGGATATTCTGTTTTGCTTGGTGCCATGAAGTATTATCACGGACTGTTTATTATATGTTTTGGTGAGAGATATGCCAGTATATCTTTAGCTCTGGTTACCAGATATAGCTGCCCATTATAATCAACCGTTCATACTGTATGCATTCCTGTTTGACTCTTGTATTGCACTGTCATATGTACTTTTCAGTAGAGGAATGGGACATGCTACGTTTTTGTTTGTATGACAGTATTTAAAAGGCTTCCTTATACAAGAGGACAAATCCAATACAGAACCCATGCTCCAATACAAAAGGCAGACACATCAGTTGCTCACACTGCTGCTGTGGTTATTAACGCTCACTCCAGAACCATAGGACTTAAAAAAAAATGAACAAAAAACAAACTGTAGTTCTTCGTTCTTAATTTTATTCACAAATAACCAGTTCTCTGTACTTTTCACCTGTGTCTTTAGGTACCGGAAATCTGAGTAACAGAGGTCAATCATCTTGGGGCCCCATTCTCAATACAGAATGATTTCTAATATTTTGCTTCCAGCAATAAGGCATATCTATCTTACTGAATATTTATAAATACAAAAATATCTTTAAAGAAAAACAGGTCACTGTGGATTTAAATGACACATAGAAGGTGAAACTAAATCAAACATAACATATATTACTAACAGTCTCATAATTGACAATTACTGATATGCTAAGTATAGTAATGAAGGACTGAGAGTATTAGACAAGCATCTGAAGGCTGTCTATAAGGCACTGCCAGCCTACTAAATGCTGCTCTATCCTAACTTGGTGGGGAGATTCTTGCAGATGGAATATAGAGTGGACGTTCTCTGTCACTAACTGCAGTACACAGGAACAGTTAGCTAAAAGCACTAAAACACTTCAATAAGGCTCCTCTCATTTTTTGCTGTTTAATTTAGAATAAAAATATGGCTGTTTCATAGCCTCATGAAATGTATTAATAAAAATTGGTGAAATATTTTTCTGCTTAGTATTTCTGAAATGCAAATTAAAATCAAGCCATTCAGAGATCATTTTGTTTGTCTGGTGTTTGTTTTGTTTTGCTTCAATGGAATTATCAGATTTGTGGTGTTACACATTTAACTGGTCTCCACATAGAGAATTAACTAGTAGGTATTTCTAATTTAGAGCTTCTAAATTCACCTAAAACAAATAAGATTTTAAAATGTAACAAAGCAATTGTTGATAGCTGTTTGTTTTTCTTTATCTAACACTACATTTAGTGACTATATACATTAACCTTCCATTACCTCAGTCATCTGGTAGCACTGCTCTGCAGAGCACTCTGCTTTGCTGGTTGGGTTACTTAGGGCAAAAATGATAGGCTGCTTGTTAAAGGAAGCCATATCCTTGAGAATCTGTTTTGTAAATGCACCACCAATGGCTGCAACTCCTAAATCAAAGAAGAGAAACACATGACAGAAAATGTAGGAAATGCAGTTTGTTCAAGATATTCATGAATGTCATTTTGAAAAGGAGTAACAATACAACACCATTTTCTTTTACTACAGCTTCTCTATTAACATTTAGTTGATTTTTCGCACTACTTCCATGATAAAAACAAAGGAGTAACTTTTAGGTGTACATAACCTCTGGACTCTAAGTCTGCAATTGCTAACAATAGGAAAGTTACTTACCTGTTACTTACCAGTTCAGTAGCTGGAGTTACTCTCAAAATTGAAACCCCAGGGCTTTTAGTCACAAAATAATGCTAGAACCCACCCCCCACCCCCGTACAGGGCAGAAAATAAACTAAATAAAGCTAAAACCTAATTATTAAATATAAATAACAAAGTATTTTTTAAAATGTAATTAAATATGCAACTAGAAAAAAAAAGATGGATGTTGCCAACTGGGTCCGTCTCACACCCAGGAATGATTCGAAGGAACTGTGAGTAGGTTGGTTGTTCTTTCTCCCTTATACATTCAAGGGGGAGGGCTCAAGGGCATCAATGGCGCAAGTAGGACCAACAGACGCTGCTGGCTAACATGTTCTGATTTCCACACCAGAAGCAGAACTCATAATTTAGAGAAGCACTTGAAGAATACTAGTTAGCTAATGTTTGTCTAATGCTTTGATGAAGTAAACCAGTGAAGTGCCATGTATATTTTGATAGAGTGTTTCTCCCCCTCCCCCTCCCCCCTCATTGCAACCTTGAGCAAAAATCAAGCACAATCACACACACTTTCTACAAAATTTAGTGCAAGGGCTGTGTGGCACTAACCAGCACAATTGGACACCTGGCCCTCCACAGCAGCAAGACTACTTCAGACAACCTTTGGGGAAAATGCAAGGGCTACATTTTCTTTGCATGCCAGGGAGCTGCAGGAGCTCATCAACATAGGAACAGGCCATACTGGGTCAAACCAATGGTACACCTAAACCAGTATTCTGTCTTCTGGTGGTGGCTGGTGCCAGACACTTCAGAGGGAATGAACAGAACAGGGTAATTATCAAATGAACCATCCCCTGTTTTCCACTCCCGCTCTGGCAGTCAGAGGTTTAGGGACACAGAGCACAGGGTTGCATCCTTGAACATCTTGGCTAATAGTCATTGATAGACTCTCCTCCATGAACTTACCTAATTCTTTTTGAACCCAGTTATACTTTCGGCTTTCACAACATCTCCTGGTAGACTGTGTATTGTGTGCAGAAGTATTTCCTTATGTTTATTTTAAACATGCTACCTATCAATTTTGATGGATGATCCCTGATTCTTGTGTTATGTGAACGGTAAATAACACTCTCCTATTCTTTTTCCTCTATAGCATTCATGATTTTATAGACCTCTATCATATCCCCCCTTTTCATCTTAGAAAAGAGATGACTAAGTCCCCATCTTTTTAATCTCTCCTCATATGGAAGCTGTTCCATACCCTTAATCATTTTTTGCCCTTCTCTGAACCTTTTCCAGTTCTAATATATCTTTTCTGAGATAGGGTAACCAGAACTGCATGCAGTATTCAAGGCATAGGCATACCATGAATTTATATGGTGACATTATGATATTTTCTGTCTTTTTATCTATCCCTTTCCTAATGATTCCTAACATTGTTAGCTTTTTTCACTGCTGCTGCACATGGAGCAGAAATTATCAGATAATTATCCACGATGACTCCAAGATCTTTTTCTTGAGTGGTAACGGCTAATTTAGACATCATCATTTTGTGTGTACATTTGCATTTATCAACATTTAATTTTTGTAACTCTTTGCAATCTGCTTTGGACTTAACTATCTTGAGTAATTTTGTAACTTTGCCCCTTTGTTTTACCCTTTTTTCGAGATCATTTATGAATATGTTGAACAGCACAGGTCAGAGTACAGATCCTTGGAGGAACCTCGCTATTTACCTCTCTCCACTGTGAAAAATGATTGTTTTCTCCTACCCTTTGGCCTGGTCTACACTTGGAGGGGGAGGGGTGTCGATCTAAGTTATGCAACTTCAGCTACATGAATAACGTCGCTGAAGCTGACGTACTTAGATTGACTTACCATGGTATCTTCACTGCGGTGAGTCGACTGCTGCCTCTTCCCCGTCGACTCCGCCTGCGCCTCTCGCGGCGGTGGAGTATAGGAGTTGACAGGAGAATGCTTGGAAGTCGATTTATTACGGCTGGATTGATCGCTGCCCACCGATCCGGCGGGTAGTGTAGATATACCCTTTGTTTCCTGTCTTTTAACCAGTTACTTATCCATGAGAGGACCTTGCCTCTTAATCTGATGCTTGCTTCTTTTGTTTAAGACCCTTTGGTGAGGGACTTTACTTTGTCAAGGGCTTCCTGAAAGTCCAAGTACACTATACCCATTGGATCACCCTTGTCCATGTTTGTTGACACCCTCAAAGAATTCTAACAGATTGGTAAGGCATGATTTCCCTTTACAAAAGCCAGGGTGACTCTTACACAACATATTCTTTTCATCTATGTGTCTGATAAATCTGTTCTTTACTGTAGTTTCAACCAATTTGCCTGGTACTGAAGTTAGGCATACCAGCGTGTAATAGCCACGATTGCCTCTGGAGTCTTTTTTTTTAAATCTGTGTTACATTAGCTATCCTCCTGTCATCTAGTACAGAGGCGGATTTCAGCAATAGATTACATAGCATAGTGAGTAGTCCAGCTTCTTCAGTACTTTTGGGTGAATACCATCTGGTCCTTGTGACTTCTTACCGTTTAATTTATCCATTTATTCCAAAACCTTCTCTATTGACACCTCAGTCTGGGACTGTTCCTCAGACTTATCACTGAAAAAGAATTGGTTACTTGTGAGAATGTCCCTCACAGCTTCTGCGGTGAACTTCTTCAGAGAATTCATTTAGCTTCTCTGTGATGGCCTTGTATTCCTTGAGTGCTCCTTTAGCAATTTGAGTGTCCTGTGGCCCCATTGACTAGTAGGTTTCCTGCTTCAAATCTACTTAATTTTTTTCCTGTTAGTTTTTGTGTCTTTTGCTGGTTGCTCTTCAAATTCTTTTTCGGTCTGCCTAATTGTACTATTACACATGACTTGCCAGAATTTATGCTTCTTTCTATTTTCCTCAGTAGTATTTGACTTACAAACTTTTAAAAGATGATTTCTTATCTCTAACTGCCTCTTTTACTCTACTGTTCAGCCATGGTGGCATTTTTTTGGCCCTCTTGCTGTTTTTTTTTATTTGGGGTATACATTTAATTTGAGCTTCTATTATGGTGTTTTTAAATAGTTTCCATGCAAATTGCAGGCATTTCACTCATTCACTCCTTTGACTATTCCTTTAATTTCCATTTGACTAGCTTCTTCATTTTTATGCAGTTCCCCTTTTTGAAATTAAATGCTACCGTGATGGGCTTCTTTGGTATTTCCCCCCTTACAAGAATGTTAAATTTAATTACATTATGGTAGCTATTATTGAACGGTTCAGCTATATTCACCTCTTGGACTATATTCTGTGCTTAGGACTAAATCAAGAATTGCCTCTCCTGTTGTGGGTTAGAGGACTAGCTTCTCCAAGAAGCAGTTATTAATGGTGTCTAGAAAGTTTCTCTCTGCATCGGTCCAGAGGTGATATGTAACCAGTCAAAATGGGGACAGTTGAAATCTCCCATGATGGTTGGTTTTCTGTTTTTATAGCTGCTCTAATCTCCCTGAGCATTTTACAATCTCTGTTACTATCCTGACCAGGTGGATGGTACTATATTTCTACTGCTATTCTTATTATACATGCATGGAATTTCTATTCACAGAGATTCTGTAATACAATTTGATTCATTAAAGACTTTTACAGTATTTTGAGTCTACGCTGTCTTTCAAATATAGTGCCACTACCCTAGCAGCATGACCTACTCTGTCATTTGCATGTATTTTGTACCCTGGTATTGCTATGTCCCATTTATTATCATCATTCCACCAAGTTTCTTGATAGCTATTATATCAATATTATTTAATACTAGGCAATCAAGTTCACCCATCTTAGTATATAGACTTTTAGCATCTGTATACAAGCACTTATAAAATTTGTCAATGTTTAGTTGTCTGCCTTCATGTGATGTAACTGAATGGGACTCTTTTGTCTGTTTCTCTTCAGTTCCTACCTGTACTTTATCAACTTCTATCCTCTCCCCTTTACTAGGATATAGAGTAACCCCTTTAATAATTTTTTCTGTAAAGGATGTGTCTGTTTGTACCATGTGTTCCTCCACACCTGTCAGTTTTCCCCAGCCATTAGTTTAAAAATTCCTCTATGACCTTCTTAATTTTACATACCATCAGTCTGGTTCCATTATTGTCTAGGTGGGGTCCATCCTTCCTGTGCAGGCTCCTCCTTTCCAAAAAGGTTCCCCAGTTTCTAATAAACCTAAATCCCTCCTCCTAACACCATCATCTCATCCACACATTGAGACCTTGGCAGTACTGCCTGTCTAACTGGCCCTGAGGCACTTTGGCCCCTGCAGCTCCATCTGCAGCAGTGAGACTCATGTATCATCATCCTCAATGCAAGGCAGAATCCAGCTACAAGCCATAATCCAACTTTGTGAATTTCTCTCTTCACTTTGACATAGAACAGAACAGAGCTGGCATATATTGTTTGACATGCATATTATCTCAATGAAGAGAGAACAAGATGCACTCTATGTTCTGCTGCTATGAGCAATAAACTGGGAGGTTTCTGAATAGGAGCTTACTTACCTGTAAGTGGAGACTCTTCGAGATGTGTGGTCCCTATCTGTACTCTACGGGAGGGCTTGCGCAGGCACACCATATGCCTGGAGTTGCAGAATTTGAAAGTAGCGTCTGTTGGTGCATGCATATGCCCTGGCTCACCTCATGCTTCCGTCTGAGGTGATAAAAGGCAGGGCAGACAGATAGCATTTCCAGTTCCTTCTCCACCATGAATCAGATAGATCCATAGCAGAGGGGAAGGAGCGGGGGAAGTGGAAGTGAAGGCCAAGACCATAACTGGGTTAAAAACGGAACTAGATAAATTCATGGATAGGTCCATCAGTGGCTATTAGCCAGGACGGGCAGGGATGGTGTCCCTAGCCTCTGTTTGCCAGAAGCTAGGAATAAACGACAGGGGATGGATCACTTGATGATTACTTGTTCTGTTCATTCCTGCTGGGGCACCTGGCACTATTGGAAGACAGGATACTGGGCTAGATGGACCTTTGGTCTGACCCAGTAGGGCCATTCTTATGTTCTTATATGTGAAGCAAATAGTTCTCTGGTCGGAATCCTCCACTGTGTAAAGATGTCATGTACTATTGCATCATGAAATTCCATTTGTGGTTGACCTCAAAATGTCAGCTGAGTGAGCCTGCAACCACATTCCATGTTCCTGGATGATAGGCTGCGGACAAGAGGATCTGGTGATTGATGCACTGATTCCAGAGATTGACCGCTTCTGCACATAAAGCGGTCAATTTCATTCTTCCCTGTTCGTTGATGTAGAAAGCAGCAGTAGTGTTGTCTAACATGATGGGACCAGATGAATGGGAGAAAGGACTGGTATGCCTTTCTTACAGCTCATAGTTCCAGGATATTGATGTGCATCCTGGATTCTCAGCGATACCATGTTCCTTGTGTCATGTGATTGTCCATGTGTAGTCCCCAGTCTATGAGAGATGTGTCGGTAATGATAATCTTGTCCGGTGAGGAGGGCAGGAAGGGAACTCCTATGCATACATGGGTTGGGTCTGTGCACCATACATGGGAGGACAGCACCCTGGTGGAGACTGTCCATAGTGTGATGTTTTGGTGAGTAAACTGACTGGGCCCAAGTTTGGAGGCAGCAAAGGCAGTCACGTATGTACATGAAGCTATGTGGCCAAGGAGGGATGGACAAGTACTGGTAGGAACATAAGAATTGTTGATGATGCGTGTGATGCTCTCTCTCATTCCTTAGAATCTGTCCATCAGCAGGTAGGCCCATGCTGTGATCGAACTGATTATGACCCCTATAAAGTCCAGGTATTGTGTGGAGTCTAGGATTGATTTCTCGACACTGATGCTGACTCCCATGGACAAAAGAAGGCTGAGTAACATGGAGGTCAACACTTGGGCTTTGTGCCTGGACCGTGCAGCTAGAATCCAGTTGTTGAGATACAGAAACACGAGGGCCCCTAAAGGCTGATAGAGGCTGCTATGACAGAGAAAACTTTGGTGAAGACTATGGGAGTGGTGGCTGTTCTGAAAGGGGAACCCTATACTGGAAATGGTGGGTGCCAATTATGAATCTTAGGAAGTGTCTGTGGGCCGAATGGATATCAATGTAAAAATAAGCATCCTGCGTATCAAGAGCTGTGAACCACAGCCTTTTTCTAGAGATGGGATAATAGCTGCCAATGTGACCATATGAAACTTGAGTTAGTGGATGAAACGATTGAAATGACAGAGATTGAGAACTGGTCTCCACCCACCGTTCTTCTTGGTATCAGGAAGTAAGTCAAATAGAACCACGTTCCTTGGTATTTCAAGGAACACATTCTACTGTGCCCTGTTATAGTAAGGAATTCACCTCTTGGGTGAAAACGCTATCATGAGAGTGGTCCCTGAGATGGGATAGGGAGGGGTTTTTTTTGGAGGAAGTAGTGTGATGAATTAAATTGTATAGCCATGATGGATGATGTTCAGCACCCATTTGGCCATTGTTTTTGCACTCCGAGTTTGGGGGAAGAGTGCTAAATGACCCCCCCAAAGAGGTAGGGGGTTGTGAGGTGGTATGCAAGATGGCTGGGGTCTCTTGTGGCAGTCTCAGAAATATCTCTTGGCAGTTGTAGCTGTGAGGTGAAAGCCTGTGAAGGAGGTCTGGCAAGGCAGTATCTTTGGGATTTCTTTCACTTCCTCGGCAGCTCATAAGGTCGCTCAGGGTAGAATTGGAGGGACTTGTAGCACTGGGTGGATGGTGGGCAGTTGAATTTACACTTCAGGGCACGAGTGTAGCTATCCGGTGAGTGAAAAGTGGCTCTGAAGTCCTTGAGGGTATATAGTGCACCAGTCTTTTGAAGGGGAGATCTTCAGTAGTGTTTTGCGCTTCCCTAGGGAAACTGGAGGCATGGAGCCAAGATTCCCTATGCATAACTATAGCTATAGCCATGGCCCTCGAGGAGATATCTGCTGTGTCCACTGCCAATTAGATTCTGTTCTGGCTACCAGCTTCCCTTCCTCAATGAGCACCTGAAAATGAGTCCAGTCCCATTGTGAGAGGCTATCAGTAAATTCCTCATATTTTCTGTAATTTAGGAAGTCGTGTTTGGCTAGTAATCCCTGACGGTATGAAATCCTGACTTGGAGACTAGATGATGAAAAGACCTTATGCCCTCAAAGGTCCAAATGCTTCCCCTTCTTGTTAGATAGTATAGAATGAGAGTGCTGTTTTCTGGCTCTTTCAGTTACTGCTTGGACAACCAGAGAGATTGGGTGTGTGTAAAGAAGAGAATAGATGGTAAATGGGATATATATTGTAATGATATACTGATACTTACTGCATGTTGTGTTAGTATTTAATACATACAGATACTTTTAGCTGGATGCGTATCATGGATCTTTTACTCTAATCTTCAATTTAACTGTTCTTTTTAGCCTTATTTTCTCTAAACACTTTTTGTCTACTATGTGATTTTGGGTTTCAATCTTGGATGTTGATATAGTGTATCTTTTTTGCATGTCAATTGCTTTGTTGGCCTGAAGAAAAATAATGGTGAATTCACAAATCTTATTTTACAGATTGGGATTAGAGCTGGGTAAAATTTTTCAGATAGAACTTTTTTGGAGAAAAATGGAGATCTGACAACACTGAAAAGTTTCATGAATTCATGTCAGTTTCATGAATTATTATGGTAAAAAAAATACCCCTTAAAAATCAAAACATTTCCAAACTGAAAAATTTAATTTTTTGGTTTGGAATGACTTTATTTCAAAATCTCCTTTCTTTTTATTAAAAAACAATTGGAAATGTTTAAAGTAGTCAATATTGAAATGAGACTTTTTGATTTAGTTGAAACTAAATGTTTCATTTGGTCCTTTTTTTTTTTAAATTTGCCAAAATTTGTGAAAACTTTCTATTTTGGTTCAACCCCAATTTTTTTCAAATTTTCATAATTGTCAGCAAACAAACAAATCAGTTATTTGCACAGCTTTAATTGGAATAGTATTTTGAAATGGTTATGCAGCATTTGACTATATCAGTGAAAAAAAAGGAAATGTTTCAGAAAACCAAGTCAAGTCCCGCTTATTAGATTAATCAGTAAGTGAAACAGTGAAAATGTTTTCAAAAATTCAGTCCTCTTTGTTGAAGGCTTACAAGATACAGGTTGGGGCAGTAATTCAACTGGTATTCTAAATTCAATTTTTTTTTTTAATGTTGTGGTAGCGGCACAGAGTAAGATATCTTCACACTTTTTCTAACACTGATTAACAGTTTTAGTGACGAGATAGATTTTTAAAAGGTTACTTAGGGTATGGCTACACTTGAAACTTCAAAGCGCTGCCGCGGCAGCGCTTTGAAGTGTGAGTGTGGTTGCAGCGCCAGCGCTCGGAGAGAGCTCCCCCAGCGCTGTACGTAAACCACATCCTCTACGGGTGTAGCTTGCAGTGCGCTCCCAGCACTGCGGCACTGATTACACTGAGGCTTTACAGCGCTGTATCTTGCAGCGCTCAGGGAGGTGTTTTTTCACACCCCTGAGCGCGAAAGTTGCAGCACTGTAAAGCGCCAGTGTAGCCATGGCCTTATACTGCAAAAATTCAAGAATATTTTGCCTTTTCATTCCTGAAACAGGTAGTCGAAAACTGTTTTAACTCTGCTGTATAGAGAATTGAAACATCCTTTCAGCTGGTTACTTCATTGAGATCAATATCTGCAGTTCTTTTAAAGTCAATGACAGTCTTGCCTAAACAAAGGCTGCAGGATCAGAACCCAAACGAGAGACAAGAAATCTATGTAATCAGATGGAGAATGCAGGTGACTGTACAGTCATACATGTATGTATGCTTCACTTTCCTCATTCTATCTTCTGAGGTTATTTATGCTATAGTATAGTACAGTACAGTACATAAATTCAGAAGTAATATTGGGAAGAAGATGTGCTTCCTCAACAGAAGTTCAAGAAAACATGGATAATTCCACCACTAATATGTAGGCTTTAGAATGAAAGCACTGTTATATGTTTGCCACATTATTCTTCTTATTTAATGTTTATTTGCAGTAGCACCCACAATGTGCTAGGTATATTCCATATACTTAAGAATTACCTGTTCAAAAGAGCTCATAATCTTCACTTTATACGATATTCATAGTGTATACAAACAATAAAACAAAGTCTCATGCCTTAAAAATATATAATTTGAATAAATAATTACCTATAAGTACAGTTGGTTTTATAGCTCTAACAATATCTTCCAGATTTTTCATTTCATCATGTTTATGGGCAAACCTTTCTTTCTCAGTTGTTAATGAGGAACGCTCCTAAGTGAACAAAAGCAAAAAATGCATTTATTAAAAATGTGCTGGGACCATGATATTCCCTGTGCAAACTGATACACACTTCAAAAAGAGATATTCTGGTAATTAATTATTGCTGTTATGTTTAGTGTATGGCACTTGTATTAGCAAATAACAAAATGTTAGAAAAATTCTTAAATTGTACATTGCATCATGCTCTTACAAGGACAACTAATCCATTTGTCCAAATGTAAATACCTGGAATGTGAACATTTTAAAAACTGACAATTTCATTGCATCATAATATTAACTACTCACAAATTGTCAAAAATCATGCACTACATTTGCTTTATAATTTTGCTAAAAACTGAATAATTGTACAAACTTTAAAAGAAACAAATAATTCATATAATATTGCAACCTTTGTACGATTTTAAGTAGCTGAATTTTGATACTTAGAAAATTGGATTAATAATAAAAACCTGACCTAATGATAACAGAGTTTAATTGTCTTCAGTGACATTCTATTGGCTGAGAATGTATTTGTGTATAAAACCCATGATATAGGACTAAATAATGCTACTGTGGACTATGCATTTTCCATAAGTATTATTCAAACAAAAACACTCTCTCTTAGAAGCTTCAACTCTTTTCTTGTGTAAAAGATCAGGAGTCATCTAAAATATGGACTCTCTGGCTGCAAAATTTTAGTTTTTGTAATAACTTGAGATAAACATCTCTAAACAGGCACTAATGAAAACATTTTTCCGGTAACGAAAATGACTTATGTTAGTTGTAAGTCAATTAAGTTTTCATCTGAGGCCTTGTGTACATTAGAGATTTCAGCTATCTCTGGCCAGCCGACAGTTGAACTTCACCAAGTGAAAGCCCTAATGTCGACAGGCAAAAGCGCTACAGGCTGTGATTTGACTGGTACAGCTTATCTGGGCTATAGCTATAGTTTGATTTCAAAGGGAGCTGCTGTGGTCTCCGGATTTCTCAGATCACTTGTTGAGGTGTCTAAATATGGAGGAAGCACTATCCTTAAGCACTCGTTTCTAAAAATTTTACCTGAGCAGTTTAAAATGGAAATGCTTGAGAGAACCTTGACTACATGCTCGATTGGATACCATATTACTGATGTGTTTTCCAACCATGCATTGCCGGTCTCAATAGAAGAAAATTTCCTTAATCTTTCCAAGTTAGCAACAATTATTGCGATAAAATAATCCTTGGTGCACCTCCACTGAAGCTTAAGTAGTTTCACCAGGGACAAATTTGGCTCACGTATTTTAAAACTGGATCTAACAGTGGATTCGTTCTACTTTTCAGAAACTATATTTTGGGGTTTTTTATTTTTAAGAAAAAATTGCTTTAATGTTTTACACAAAAAGGCTATGGTTTGGTGCAAATTACATCACTGCACTTACTCTGCTCCTCCTTCTCTTTGGATAGTAACCACAAAACTTGGCAAACATAATAGAAGGCCCTTTTTCATCTGCAGCAGGAGGAAATGGTTCCAGGGAAGACCACAAGAGGTTGTGCAAGTCTGTCACGTGGTTAGAACTGACTGAGCTGCTTTGGTTTACAGGAAACCAGTTTTTCTTCTCTCACCCTTGATTATAGGGAATTTTCACAGATTTATCCACTTCTACAGATTTCTTAAATGACTGAAGTACAGTGTATTAAGTGGAGAGGGTTATGTCCTCATGTGCTTATATGGGTTTGAAGTATGTTCTTAGAACTACTATCACAGAAATACAGAGATAAATGCATCTGATTTCCTTTTTGGGTGAAATATAAAACCCACCACCTCACAGGTGCAGTAAAATTAGCCACTTTTGGCATGTCCATGATGAAGCTAGTGCACAGTCTATGAGACTTTGAAGATTGCTGTTTTTAAATTCTCCAGCAGATGTCATTGCAGTCTACAAATGCGTTTGAGGATTAATTGGTAATTAGCATGTGCTAATCTCTGGAAGCTGATTGGCTGAGCTTGAGTATCACATGTCAGCACATGGGACATTAATTAAAATACGCAAATCCCTGAAAGATGATTGGCTGAAATACGATAATAAATTAATAGCTAATGAGCTGGAATTGCATATAAAGGCGAAAGCCAGCAGGCTAAAACTTTGTAGGGATAGGGACCAGCAAGAGAATGGAACGCTGCTACACACCTACCAGAAGACACCTGTGCAAGAGAAGCCACCTGAGAAGCTATATTGAAACCCAGCAAAGGAAGAGCAGCTTGAAAACCAGTGGCTGTTACAGCAACAGCAGCAGCCCACCTAGGGTTCCAGGGTTGCCTTGGCAACGACTGTTTCTGGCACCCGGCCAGCAGCAACAACCAATGGGCTTCTCTCTCTCTTACCTGAGGAGGAAGCAGCAGCGGACAACCCAGCAGCCCATAACCCATCATCAGACAACGCTCCCAAACGTCGCTCACTAAAACTGACATAGCAGAAGGACCGTTCCGGTGATGAGTCAGAAGGATTTTATAAAAGCTTCTGTAAGTCTTAAATTTTTCTATTTAACATCCTGGGGCGTATGGGTTTCAAATGTAAATAAAGTTGGATGCCTATGGTTTGAGTGAGATTCCCCCTACGCATTCAGTAACCGTAAGGCCAGCGCTTACTGGATGTTAGAGTTAATCGATGTATTGTTACATGTTTATGTTATATGCTTGATTGTTATAGAGTATTAAGTAAGTGATTATACTGTTAGATTATTATATGCTATAGAGTTAAGTGGAATTGTTATTTCTGTGTTGTGTTTTTATTTATCACACCACTTCCTTTACACTGTATCTGTAACCTTTACTGTTTATTTTATTTTTATGTCTCTCTCTCCTTTTTTATTGTAATCCTTCACTTCTAAATAAATTCCATTTTTGTTCCTGAAGAATTTACTGCCTGCTACCTATTCTTGATTGGAAGGCTGTATCCGTATCCTTCAGGGAGGAAGTTAGCTGGCCATGGTTAACGGCTTTTCTCTGGAAAATCTGTAGGGTGGACAACAACCTTTAATATCAGAATAGGCAAATTAACAAGATAGTGAGGTTCAAATCTTCCAGTAACACGCTGTCACTCTTCTCTTCTGCAGACTAAGTAAGCCCAGTTCCCTGAGCCTCTCCTCATAAGTCATTTGCCCCAGACCCTAATAATTTTTGTTGCCCTCCGCCGGACTCTCTCGAATTTGTCCACATCCTTTCTGTAGTGGGGGGGCCAAAACTGGACCCAATACTCTAGATGTGGCCTCGCCAGTGCTGAATAGAGGGGAATAATCACTTCCCTCGATCTGCTGGCAATGCTCCTACTAATGCAGCCCAATATGCCGTTAGCCTTCTTGGCAACAAGGGCACACTGTTGACTCATATCCAGCTTACTGTTTGCTGTAATTCCCAAGTCCTTTTCTGCAGAACTGCCACTTAGCCAGTCAGTCTGCAGCCTGTAGCAGCGCATGGGATTCTTCCGTCCTAAGTGCAAGACTCTGCACTTGTCCTCGTTGAACCTCATCAGATTTATTTTGTCCCAATCTTCCAATTTGTCTAGGTCACTCTGGACCCTACTTTCCCCCCCAGTTTAGTGTCATCTGCGAACTTGCTGAGGGTGCAATCCATCCCATCATCCAGATAATTAATTAAGATGTTGAACAAAGCTGGCCCCTGAGGCACTCCACTTGATACTGGCTGCCAATTAGACATCGAGCTGTTGATCATAACCCGTTGAGCCTGATGAGCTAGCCAGCTTTCTATCCACCTTATAGTCCATTCATCCAATACATACTTCTTTAACTTGAGGGCAAGAATACTGTGGGAGACCATATCTAAAGCTTTGCTAAAGTCAAGGTATAGCACATCCACTGCTTTCCCCATATGCACAGAATCAGGTTGGTCAGGCATGACTTGCCCTTGTTGAATTCATGTTGACGGTTCCTGATCACCTCTCTCTCCTCCAAGTGCTTCAAAATGGATCCCTTTTGGACCTGGCTCCATGATTTTTCCAGGGACTGAGGTGAGGCTGACTAGTCTGCAGTTCCCTGGATTCTCCTTCTTCCCTTTTTAAAAGATGGGTATTATATTTGCCTTTTTCTAATCGCCCAGGACCTCCCCTGATCGCCACGAGTTTTCAAAGATAATGGGCAATGGCTCTGCAATCACATCAGCCAATTCCCACAGAACCCTCGGATGCATTGCATCCGGCCTCATGGACTTGTGCATGCCCAGATTTTCTAAATAGTCCTCCACCTGTTTTTTCACCACTGAGGGCTGCTCACCTCCTCCCCATACTGTGCTGCCAAGTGCAGCAGTCTGGGAGATGACCTTGTCTGTGAAGACCAAGGCAAAAAAAAAGCATTGAGTACTTCACCTTTTCCACATAATCTGTCACTAGGTTGCCTCCCTCATTCAGTAAGGGTCCCACACTTTCCCTGATGTTCTTCTTGTTGCTGACATACCTGTAGAAACCCTTCTTGTTACCCTTCACATCCCTTGCTAGCTGCAACTCCAGTTGTGTTTTGGCCTTCCTGATTACATCCTGCATGCTCAAGCAATATTTTTATATTCTTCCCTAGTCATCTGTTCAAGTTCCTACTTCTTGTAAGCTTCCTTTTTGTGTATAAGCTCACTGAAGATTTCTCTGTTAAGCCAAGCTGGTCGACTGACATATTTGCTATTCTTTCTGCACATTGGGATGGTTTGTTCCTGCACCCTCAGTAACACTTCTTTAAAATATAGCCAGCTCTCCTGGACTCCTTTCCCCCTCATATTAGCCTCCTAGGAGATCCTTCCCATCAATTCCCTGAGGGATTCAAAGTCTGCTTTTCTGAAGTCTAGGGTCTGTATTCTGCTGCTCTCCTTTCTTCCTCTTGTCAAAGGCTTTCTGAAAATCCAAGAACACTACGTCCATGGATCATTCTTGTCCACAAGTTTGTTGACCCCCTCAAAGTATTCTAATAGATTAGTGAGGCATGATTTCCCTTTACAAAAGCTGTGTTGACTCTTCCCCAACAAATTGTGTTCATCTATGTGTCCGATAATTCTGCTCTTTACTATAGTTTCAACCAATTTGCCTGGTACTGAAGATAGACTTACCGACCTGTAATTGCCAGAATCACCTCTGGAATCTTTTTTTAAAAATTGGTGTCAGATTAGCTACCCTCCAGTCATCTGGTACAGAAGCTGATTTAAGTGATATGTTACATACCACACTTAGTGGTTCTGAAATTTTACATTTGAGTTTCTTCAGAACTCCTGGGCGAATACCATCTGGTCCTGGTGACTTATCACTATTTAATTTATCAATTTATTCCAAACTCTGCTCTATTAACCCCTCAATCGGATAGTTCCTTAGTAATGAAGCTGCTGTTTCCCTGAAGAACACCGAACAATGACCTTTATAGACTTTAGTCTAGTTGCTAATCTTCTGCCTTTATTCTTCACTGTTATTAAACATTCATTATATTAAGATATACATGGAATATTCCAAGTTTTGAACCTGTGACTCAGTGCTGCATCCCATTAACAATAGAGAGGATTTTCACACTTGAAACTTAGAGAGCACAATTTTCAGGCAGGCATATCAGAGGCTGTGCTACTATGTTGTATGTAACATTTATATAGGGGTAGAACATACTGGCCTCAGCCGGATTAGGGTCCATTGTGCTTGGCACTGTACAAATGTATAGTAAATGACAGTCTTGTCTGAAAGATTATAATCCAAAATAGACATGGCTGGACACCAAAGCCAATGGACCAAAGAGTGGCTCCTAACTTGGCACCTCTACTGCTATTAAGATGGAGAGGGAGGAGGAAGTAAAAAATCAGCTGGCCAAAGACAGGACCATCCAATAGGAGGGAAAAAGCAGCCTCTAGCTGGAGAATTCAGGTGGCGTATAGCCACTGCCAGCTTTCCTAAATAAACTTTGCTCTTCTGGGCCAGATATCAATTTCTTTGAGCTTGATAGAACTGCTCTGTCAGAAAAGGGTGATTTTTCAGAGTCACTAATACTTCACAAAAGGAATCAATCTGGGCAGACAACATTTGATATCTCACACCATTTTCCTTAGCAAATAAAGAATAAGTAAATTAATGGCTTAATTACAAAAATATTAAGTTATGTGAAGGCTGAGAATAAAAACAAAGAAATCCTTAGTTAAGACTATCGCAGTATCCAGGGCAAGCCCACAACATTTTGGCACCTGAGGCGAGGAGCTCAAATGACGACCCCTTGCCCCCTCGCTTGGGCCAAAACTTTGAAAGGTCTCAATTCTGCCTTCTTCCTGTTCTACTCCTCTCATGGTACTGTTCTGCTACCTATCCCAATAATGGAGAACTAATAACTTAAAATGCCTTATTCAAAAATTTTAAGTAACACTTAACTTTAAAACACCTGAACAGCAAATGTAACTTTTCTTTTCTGCATAGTAAACACTGGCATTTTTATCAGGTTGAAAAATCAAAGTGGTGCTTTCTGTGCCTTCTTGGTTCCAAAGATTTAAAACTGCTTCCTGAAGGTCCACAGTCTGGGCCAACTCATGCTCTATTGAGATGGCGGCAAGGCCAACCAGCCTCTCCTGTGTCATTGTGGAGCGTAGATGTGTTTTCATTAACGTCAGCTTGGAGAACCTGCGTTCTCCACTGGCAACTGTTACAGTAATTGTTAGAAGTATGCGCAGAGCAACAAAAGCATTTGGAAAGAGGGTGGTCATCTTATTTGTGCACATATATTCCAGACCAGCCTTTGGAGTTGACTCTGCTGAAATGTATAAGCAAGTCTCATCTTACTCGGAGGTTCCGTTCTGCGGTTAGCGCGTAAAGTGAAAACTGCGTATAGTGAAACACGCATTGAGTTGAATGGTGGGCAGAATTGCCTGCACTACAGATGCAGTTTTTATATTGTTTTTCTTTTTCCCCCCCATTTTTGCCGACCGCACAAAGCTGAACTTGCGCATGTTAAATGCACCTAAAATGCGACTTGCCTGTATCTTGAAAGGGCTTTCAGTTCATCCCCTAAATCACTCGCATCAATATCGCGCATGTCATTATGTGTCAACACTGTCTCTAGTGCCTGCATTGCTGGTGTAGATCTTCTTCAAGGTATAGTGAGGGGTTTTGGAACATCATACAACATCCCAAATATACTGCTGTGTTCCTTGAGCTCCATGAAATGTTCTTCAGCTGACTGTATTGCACAGTCTAGCACTTGGTTAAAGAATTCAACTTTGAATTGTTGTTTGGGGTCTCTTATGGGATCATCCTGTGCCTTGTAATCAAAATGTCTTCTTTGGTGACTCTTGTATTCTTGAATAGGTGAGAAAATAGCTTCAGTGTCAAGTTCCTCTCCCAACTTCTGTGCACTCTTCAGAACATTGTGAAATCCCTCATCTGACCAGTAAGACTGTAGGTATGAGTTTGCTTTGTCCAGTTGTTCCATTGCTTCAGATATATCATGGGCAACACCTTGGAGTCTCTTGCTTACAACATTTATTTCAAACAGTATGTCATGCCACAACACTAAGCCACGCAGAAATTTGAACTTATGTATGTTTCTGGTGATTCCATTTCCCTCTGCCATTGTTCTCCCAGTAACAGTTCCTGTCATAGCATTATCCTCCATAATGGCAACTATGGCATCATCTGTCTTCCCAATTTGGTGTTTGATAGGCTTTATTGCCTCCACTCTACTTTCCCATTGTGTGGCACTCAGTGGTTTCAGTGTCAAAGAGGATGTTCCCAGATGTTGCTTCAAAATTTGCCATCGATGAGTTGATGCAGAGTAAAATACATAGATGCTTTGAATTACATTAAAAAATTCAGCAGCCTCAGGGAGGCTAGATGTGAAGAGAAGAATGAGGTGGGATTTGATAGCTGCTTTGATACCTGAAAGGGGGTTCCAAAGAGGATGGATCTCAGTGGTATCAGATGACAGAACAAGGAGTAATGGTCTCAAGTTGCAGTGAAGGAGGTTTAGGCTGGATATTAGGAAAAACTTTTTCACTAGGAAGGCGGTGAAGAACTGGAATGGGTGACCTAGGGAGGTGGTAGAATCTCCTTCCTTAGAGGTTTTTAAGGTCAGGCTTGACAAAGCTTTGGCTGGGATGATTTAGCTGGGGATTGATCCTGCTTTGAGCAAGGGGTTGGACTAGATGACCTCCTGACGTCCCTTCCAACTCATATATTCTATGAAGTTCAAGCTAAGTTGAAGACTGGAAATAAGGCATACTTTTTTAACAGTGAAGGTAACTAATCATTGAACAACTTACCAAGGATCATGGCGAATTCTCCATCATTGACCATTTTTTAATTAAGATGGGGTGTTTTTTTAAAAGTTATGATATAAGAATTATTTTGGGGAAGTTCTATGGCCTGTGCTATACAGAAGGTCAGATTAGATGATCACAGTGGTCTCTCTGGCCTTAGAATCTGTGAATCTGGATTGAAAGGGGTTTTAAAGAAACCAAGCAGCCAAACAGTGACAGAGAGAAGAGTCCTGGAGAAAACATGGAAAAGCTTTTTATTTGGGAATACTCCCTACTGGCTCCAGGCAGGGTGAGAACGATTTCCTCTTCCCAAAGCTAAAGCCTTATATTTAAAATTTGTACCAGCATAGCTATATGGGTAGAGGTGTGGGTTTTTTTAACCACACAGCTATGCAGCTCTAGTGTAGGTGCACTGTCAGTGTAGATGCTCTAGTGTAGATACCAGCCTGTGCCGCTTCCCGCAGCTCCTATTGGCCGGGAACAGTGAACCATGGCCACTGGGAACTGTGGGAGGCCATGCCTAAGGACCAAGGTCTTGCAGCCTACCAGTGGATTATCCTGATGGACTGCAGGTTGCCTACCACTGGTGTAGACATAGCTGGAGGGTTTACAGGGCTGGCTCTAGGTTTTTTGCTGCCCCAAGCAAAAAAAATGTTGGTTGCCCCCCGTCCCAGCCCTGGGCTCCCCCCTGCACCCTCCTGCTGCCCCAGCCCTGGGCTCTCCCCCATACACACCCCCTGCCACCTCAGCACTAGGCTTCCCCCTTTCCTCCCCACCAGTGCCCTCCCCCCACCCCTCTGCCTCAGCCCTGGTCTCCCCCTTTTCCCCCCACCTCCTGCTGCCCCAGCCCTGGGCTCTCCCCCCCCCCACACCTGCAGCCCTGGGTCACTGGTAACTCGCTCCCAGGGTGGATCATTCAACAGGAATTTTGGATGTGCACAGTACACAGACAGGATTGGGTCCCATATGGTTACAGAGCTGCAGTAAAGTGGAACAATTTTCAGCTTGTGTGATTGGATGTATATTATAAGACTGTCCTAAATAAATGAGGAAAAGTTGAGGTGCCTTTATTATTCTTTTGTTCCACTCTTTCTTTCTATGGGGAATTTGCCAATGCAATATCACTGTCTTCCTTTTAAACAAACAAACAAAAAAAAAGCAATGGCTGTTGAAAATAGCAATTTCAGTCCTGATAACCACTGAGAAGCATTTCTTGCTAAATTTTATCCTACTTTTTCTTCAGCAAGTTACAGTGGATCAGTACATTTGATTTGGGAGAAACGAAGTAACACCTGCCCAAACTGAGCTTGAGCACTCCTGAATTTTGAGATGTTCAAATCTGGAAGGCAGGCGCTGGGTGTGTGTGAGTGGGGGCGGGGGCGCCCTCTGGGCTCCGCGGGGGATCACAGCAGCATGTATGCAGCAGAGTGTCTGGCGCTGCACGGAGCCAGACAAGCTGGCCTGAGTGGCACGGTAAGGGGGCTAGGGGGTTGGAGAACGGGTAGGGGGTTCCGGGGGGGAGCAGTCAAGTGACAGGGAGCTGGGGGGTTGGATGGGTGAGGGGTTCGGGGGGGGCAATCAGTGGACAGGCAGCAGTTGGATAGGCATGGGAGTCCCAGGGGTTTGTCAGGGGACAGGTAGGGGGTGGGGTCCTGGGGGAGGAAGTTGAGGGGGGGGTCTCAGGAGGGGGCAGTTGGGGACAAGGAGAAGGGAGGCTTAGATAGAGGATGGGGACCCAAGGGGCAGGGGTCCCAGGAGGGGGAAATCACGGGACAAGACCAGCGGTGCTTAGATAGGGGGTGGGGTCCTGGGGGGTAGTTGGGGGCAGGAGTCGCAGGAGGGGGCAATCAGGTGACAAGGAGCAGCAGCGCTTAGATAGAGGGTGGGGCCCTGGGGGGCAGATAGGGGCAGGGGTCCCGGGAGTGGGTGATCAGGGGACAGGGTGGGGTTGGATGGGTTGGGGATTCTCTGGGGGGCAGTTGGAGAGAGTGGATAGTGGCAAGGTGGGGCTACCCTCCCTCCCCGTGGGGTGTCCTGTTTTTTGAATGTTAAAATACGGTATCCATACCATTCATAGCACTCACAGCACACTACCGCATGAGGTCCCCGCTCCTTCCTTTCCAGTTAGTAGCAGTCAAGAGAATGCTGGGAAATGTAGTTCTTTCCCTGCTCCAGGGCTGGCTCCATAGGCAGGGAGCAAATCAAGGAACTACAGCTCCCAGAGCCCCTGTTTGTTCTCAGCTTCCCTGCCACCCATGCAAATAGGCTGCCCTAAGCAGGTGTTCGCTTTGCTGGTGCCTAGAGCTGTCCCTGAGGATTTGCCAGGATAGCGACACCTGTATAGTTATGCAAACAAAGGCTGTGTCTACACAAGAAAAGTTAAGCCTAGGATCAAAAGGAGCAGATCAAACACTACAGGATCCCGATCCTAGACAAGGGAAGGTGCGGAACAGGTGGACAGAGACTGCACAGTGAGTGTCAGCAAGAGCTGACAGGCTGACAAGGAGACACACAGAGACAGAACATGATATGAACAGGACAGTCTGCTTCTCCCAGACATGGAGGTTAGCTGATCTGAAGGGAAATTACAAAGGTTGACAAGAAAAGGCTTAAGCTACAATAAGACCCAGGCGGGTAGGTTTTGTCCTTTGCTCTATGCACTTTGAATATCTGGGGAGAATTACTACATAAATACGCTACACTTTGGAACTCTAACCCTAGAGACAAGTGACCTACCCTTAGGAAACCTAACCCTAGGGGGAGAAATCCTACCCATGGGAACCCTAACCCTAGCTCCAAGTGCCCTACCCATAGGAACCCTAGCCCTATCTCCAAGTGCCCTACCCTTAGGAAACCTAACCATAGCTCCAAGTGCCCTACTCATAGGAACCCTAATTCTAGCTCCAAGTGCCCTAAACTTAGAAACCCTAACCCTAGGGCGGGGCGCCCTACCCATACGAACTCTAACCCTAGCTCCAAATGCCCTACTTATAGAAACCCTAGGTCTAACTACTCTACCCTTAAGAACCCTAACCCTAGGGCGGGAAGCCCTACCCATAGAAACCCTAACCATAGCTCAAAGTGCCCTACCCTTAGAAACCCTAACCCTAGGGTGGAAACCCCTACCCATAGGAACCCTAACCCGAACTCAAAGTGCCCTACCGTTAGGAATCCGAAAGCTAGGGCAGGAAGCCCTACCCATAGGAACCCTAACCATAGCTCCAAGTACCCTAACCATAGGAACTTAATCCTAGCTCCAAGAGCCCAACCCTTAGGAACCCTAACCCTAGGGCGGGAAGCCCTACCTATAGGAACCATAACCATATGGCGGGGCGCTCTACCCATAGGAACCCTTACCCTAGCTCCAAGTGCCCTACCCTTTTGAACCCCAACTCTAGGGTGGGAAGCCCTACCCCTAGGAACTCCAACCCTACCTCTAAGTGCCTTGCCAATAGAAACCCTAACTCTAGGGCGGGGCACCCTAGCCACAGTACTCTAACCCAAGCTCCAAGTGCCCTATCCATAGGAACACTAGATCAAAGTACTCTACACTTAGGAACACTAACCCTAGGGTGGGAAGCCCTACTCATAGGAACCCTAACCCTAGGGCGGGGTGAAAAACCCATAGGAACCCTAACCCTAGCTCCAAGTACCCTACTTTTAGAAACCATAACCTTAGTTGTAAGTGCCCCACCCATAGGAACCCTATCTCTAAGTGCCCTACCCTTAGGAAACCCAACCATATGTCAAGAAGCGCTACCCACAGGAACCCTAACCCTAGCTCTAAGTGCCCTACCCATAGGAACCTTAACCCAAGGTTGGAAGCACTACCCATAGGAACCCTAACCCTACGGCGGGGTGCCCTACCAATCGGAATGCTAACCCTAGCTCCAAGATCCCTACTTTTAGAAACCCTAACCATAGTTCCAAGTTCCCACCAAAGGGAACCTTAACTCTAGTTCCAAGAGCCCTACGCTTAGGTAGCCTAACCCTAGGGCAGGAAGCCCTACACATAGTAACCCTAACCCTAGCTTCAAGTGCCCTACAGTTAGGAACCCTAACCTTTGCTCCAAGTCCCCTACCGATAGGAACCCTAACCCTAGGAAGGGGAGCCCTATCCATAGGAACCATAACCCTAGGGCGGGAAGCCATACCCATAGGAACCCTAAACCTAGCTCCAAGTGCCCTATCCTTACGAACCCTAACCCTAGCCTCAAGTGCCTGACTCTTAAGAACCCTAACCCTAGCTCGAAGTGCCCTACCCACAGGAAAACTAACCCTAGCTCCAAGTGCCGTACCCATAGGAACACTAACCCTAGGGCAGGGAGCCCTACCCAAATGAACCCTAACCCTAGCTCTAAGTGCCCTACCCATAGGAACACTAAAACTAGGGCGGGAAGCCCTCGCCATAGGAACCCTAACCCAAGGTGAGAAGCCCTACCCATAGGAATCCTAACCCTAGGGCGGGGTGCCTTACCCATAGGAACGCTAACCCTAGCTCCAACTGCACTACTTTTAGAAACCCTAACCCTGGCTCCAAGTGTCCCACCCATAGGAACCATAACCCTAGGGCGGTGCTGTCATAAACAGATAGCTAAGGGTTAATGTCTCTTTCACCTGAAGCACCTGACCAGAGGACCAATCAGGAAACCGGATTTTTTCAACTTTGGGTGGAGGGAATTGAGTGTCTAAGTCTTTTGTCTGCCTGCCTGCTTTCTCTGAGCTTTGGAGAAGCAGTTTCTACCTTCTAGTCTGCTGTTTCTAAGTGTAAGGACAAAGAGATCAGATAGTAAGTTATATGGTTTCTTTTCTTTGGTATTTGCATGAATATAAGTGCTGGAGTGCTTTGATTTGTCTTCTTTTTGAATAAGGCTGTTTATTCAATATTCTTTTAAGCAATTGACCCTGTGTTGTATCATCTTAATACAGAGAGAACATTTGTATGTATTTTTCTTTCTTTTTATATAAAGCTTTCTTTTAAGACCTGTTGGAGTTTTTCTTTACTTCAGGGAAATTGAGTCTGTACTCACCAGGGAATTGGTGGGAGGAAGAAATCGGGGAGATCTGTGTGTTGGATTGCTAGCCTAATTTTGCATTCCCTCTGGGGGAATAGGAAAGTACTTTTTGTTTCCAGGATTGGGAACAGAGAGGGGGGAGTCTCTCTGTGTAGTTTCACAGAGCTTGTGTCTGTGTATCTCTCCAGGAGCACCTGGAGGGGGGAAGGGAAAAAGGATTATTTCCCTTTGTTGTGAGACTCAAGGGATTTGGGTCTTGGGGTCCCCAGGGAAGGTTTTTCAGGGGGACCAGAGTGCCCCAAAACACTCTAATTTTTTGGGTGGTGGCAGCAGGTACCAGGTCCAAGCTGGTAACTAAGCTTGGAGGTTTTCATACTAACCCCCATATTTTGGACGCTAAGGTCCAAATCTGGGACTAAGGTTATGATATGAGTGGCAGCTGGTGGGATATAGACAGAATCCAGAAGCCAGTAGGAATATTATATTTTTCTCTTCTCTGCTAAGGGCTTTTTAGCAGAGAGAAACAGTTGGTTTTAAAAGGGAACCAGAGAGATTTTTTTTTTCTGCTCTCTCTGGCAGTTTGTGGCTTGCATGTTAAGCGAGAAGCCATTACCAAACTGTTAAGGGTCTTTTGTCATGCAATAGCCCTCCCATTAGGAGGCAAGTCCAGCACTATAGGCATGCAAATAAAGTGGTTTTTCAGGTTTACTTAACATTGAAGATTAGCTAAAGGCACTGTTGCTAGGCAGACTTCAGGAGGCAACAGAGCCTGCAGTGCAGAAGATAAACACCGGAGGGCACCCCAACACAAGAAAACAGGAATCATGACTTCTAAGGCAAAAATTGAGGCCGAAGAGCAAATCAAAGAAGCTGAACACAGGCGACAACTGGAAATAAAACAAAAAGAGATGGAGATGAAAGAAAGAGAAGAACAAATCAAACAGGCAGCACACAAAAGAAAACAAGAAGAAGAAGAGTTGGCCCACCGCCGAGAAATGGAAAAACAACAAAAAGAGAATGAAGAGAAGGAAAAACAGAGAAAACATGAACTGGAGTTGGCAAAACCTGGGCTGCATGTGCCAGCCAACCCTAACAACCCGGCGCCAAATATTGCTCCACAGCACAGGAAATTTCCCACCTACAAGGCAGGTGATGACACCGAGGCCTTCTTGGAAAATTTTGAAAGAGCCTGTCTTGGGTACAGCATTCCCGAAGACCAGTACATGGTAGAATTGAGGTCACAGCTCAGTGGACCTTTAGCAGAGGTGGCAGCTGAAATGCCTAAGCTGCAAATGAATGACTATAAACTTTTTCAAACCAAGGCCAGATACCGAATGGGGATAACCCCAGATCATGCCCGTCGGCGCTTCAGAACCCAAAAGTGGAAACCCGAGGTGTCATTTCCCAAACACGCCTACTACATTGCAAAAAACTATGAGGCCTGGATAACAGGAAACAACATTCAAACCTTGGAAGAACTGAACCTCCTCATACAAATGGAGCAGTTCTTGGATGGTGTTCCTGAAGACATCACACGGTACATACAAGATGGAAATCCCAAAGATATCGCTGAGGCGGGGGAGATTGGAGCCAAATGGATGGAACTGGCAGAAAGCAAGAAAGCTACTGTCAAGGGGAACGATTACCCCAGGGGGCACACAGACCATAAACCCTACAACCGAGGACAGCCAAAGACCCCACATACCACCCAAGTAAAGCCACAGATACCCTACCCTTCAACCTCACCAGTCTCCCGTAACTCACCTCGGCCCAGTGACCCATCAGATGGAAGATGCTTTAAGTGTAATGAACTGGGACATATCAAGGCCAAGTGTCCCAAGAACACCATGCGAGTGCAATTCATTACACCACCATCACACCAAAGATCCCCAGGCCCGGATGCCTCTCAAATACCCTTGGAGCGAAGGGAAAATTTGAGAGTGGGCGGAAAGAAGGTTACTGCGTGGAGAGACACGGGGGCACAAGTGTCAGCTATCCACCAATCCTTCGTTGACCCCAAATTCATCAACCCAAAGGCCAAAGCTACAATTTACCCCTTCATGTCACAAGCTGTAGACTTGCCTACAGCTCAACTGCCTGTCCAGTACAAAGGCTGGTCAGGAATGTGGACTTTTGCAGTCTATGACAATTATCCTATCCCCATGCTACTGGGGGAAGACTTGGCCAACCAGGTGAGGCGGGCCAAGAGAGTGGGAATGGTTACACGTAGCCAAACCAGGCAAGCTTCCAGACCCATTCCTGTTCCTGAACCGTCCACAGAGGCCCCGTCTGTGTTACCGGAGACCCAGACAAAGGTTGTGGACCCGGATTCCATGCCTACCACTGAAACAGCCACAGCATCTCCAGTCCCAGGCCCGGAACTGGAACAGCAACCAGCACCAGCAAGTGCAACCACATCTTCAAACTCAACACCAGAGGGCGCCAGCGAGCCAGAACTGGCAGAAGCAACAGACAGCCATACCCAAAAGGCTCAGCCAGAGCCTGAAATACCCTCAGGTGCACCAGCGGAGAGCGGTTCACCAGCAACGGAAACAACCCCATCACCTACATCGCTTCCAGAGGGACCAAGCCCAAGTCCACAGTCTGAGGAAGAACTGGTGACCCCAGCCTCAAGGGAACAGTTCCAGACTGAGCAGGAAGCGGATGACAGCCTTCAGAAAGCTTGGGCGGCCCAACTACAAACTGACCATGCTGCACTAAAGTGGCTTCATACTGCCAAGGGGAACAACAAGAAACTTCTTCGTTGGAGTTTAGCTCTCCAAGATTTTGATTTTAAAATTCAACACATCACAGGAGCTTCTAACAAAGTAGCTGATGCACTCTCCCGTGAGAGTTTCCCAGAATTCAGTAGTTAAAAAGTGTTCTTAAAATGTAAAAGTCTGTTAGTTATATACTTAGGAGTATATGTAAAGGTGTTTGTGTTGTATTAATCTGTTTATTTTCAAGTTCTAGAAGGAAATCGCCGCCAGTGAGCTTCCCCACTGTCTGCAATTTGGGGGGCGTGTCATAAACAGATAGCTAAGGGTTAATGTCTCTTTCACCTGAAGCACCTGACCAGAGGACCAATCCGGAAACCGGATTTTTTCAACTTTGGGTGGAGGGAATTGAGTGTCTAAGTCTTTTGTCTGCCTGCCTGCTTTCTCTGAGCTTTGGAGAAGCAGTTTCTACCTTCTAGTCTGCTGTTTCTAAGTGTAAGGACAAAGAGATCAGATAGTAAGTTATATGGTTTCTTTTCTTTGGTATTTGCATGAATATAAGTGCTGGAGTGCTTTGATTTGTCTTCTTTTTGAATAAGGCTGTTTATTCAATATTCTTTTAAGCAATTGACCCTGTGTTGTATCATCTTAATACAGAGAGAACATTTGTATGTATTTTTCTTTCTTTTTATATAAAGCTTTCTTTTAAGACCTGTTGGAGTTTTTCTTTACTTCAGGGAAATTGAGTCTGTACTCACCAGGGAATTGGTGGGAGGAAGAAATCGGGGAGATCTGTGTGTTGGATTGCTAGCCTAATTTTGCATTCCCTCTGGGGGAATAGGAAAGTACTTTTTGTTTCCAGGATTGGGAACAGAGAGGGGGGAGTCTCTCTGTGTAGTTTCACAGAGCTTGTGTCTGTGTATCTCTCCAGGAGCACCTGGAGGGGGGAAGGGAAAAAGGATTATTTCCCTTTGTTGTGAGACTCAAGGGATTTGGGTCTTGGGGTCCCCAGGGAAGGTTTTTCAGGGGGACCAGAGTGCCCCAAAACACTCTAATTTTTTGGGTGGTGGCAGCAGGTACCAGGTCCAAGCTGGTAACTAAGCTTGGAGGTTTTCATACTAACCCCCATATTTTGGACGCTAAGGTCCAAATCTGGGACTAAGGTTATGATAGGTGCGCCCTATCCATAGAAACCCTAACCCTATCTCAAAGTGCCCTACCATAGGAACCCTAACCCTAGGGCAGAGCACTCTATCCATAGGAACCCTAATTCTAACCACAGCTCCAAGTGCCCTACTTCTAGGAGCCCTAACCTATAGGAATCCTAGGCCTACTTCCAAGTGCCCTACCCTTCGGAACCCTAACCCTGGCTCCAAGTGCCCTACCCATAGGAACCCTAACCCCAGGGCAGCACACCCTATCCATAGGAACCCTAACCCTATCTCCAAGTGCCCTACCATAGGAACCCTAACCCTAGGGCAGGGCGTCCAACCCATATGAACCTTAACCCTAGTTTCAAGTGCCCTACCCATAGGAAACATAACCTTAGCTTCAGGCGCCCTACCATTCAGAATCATAAACCTAGGGCTGGTAGGCCTTCCCATAGGAACCCTAAGCTTAGCCCCAAATGACCTACCCTTAGGAACTCTAACCCTAGGGCTGGAAGCCCTACCCACAGGAACCCTAACCTTAGCTCCAAGTGCCGTACTCTTAGGTACCCTAACCCTAGGTCAGCAAGTCCTAGCCATAGGAACCCTAACCGTAGATCTAAGTGCCCTAACCGTAGGAACCCTAACCTTAGGGTGGGAAGCCCCACCCATATGAACCCTAACTCTAGGGCGGGGGGAGCTACTCATAGAAACGCTAAAGGTAGCTCCTACTTTTAGAATCCCTAACCCTAGCTACTTTTGGAATCCCTAATCCTAGCTCCAAGATCTCTACCAATAGGAACGCTAATCGTTGGGTGGGGTGTCCTACTCATAGGAACACTAACCCTAGCTCCAAGTGTCCTACTTTTAGAAACCCTAAACCCTACCTATAGGAACCCTAAACATTGCTTCAAGTACTCCACTCATAGGAATCCTAACTTTAGCTCCAAGTGCCCTACCCTTGCGAACCCTAATCCTAACGTGGGAAGCCCAACCCATAGGAACCCTAACCTTAGCTACAAGTGCCTTACTCTTAGGAACTCTAACCCTAGGGCAGAAAGTCCTACCCATAGGAACTCTAACCCTAGGGTGGGGTGAGCTGCCCATAGAAACGCTAAACCTAGCTACAAGTGCCCTACACTAAGAATCCCTAAACCTAGCTCCAAGTGCCCCACCCATAGGAACTCTAAAGCTAGTTCCAAGTGCCCTATCCTTAAGAACCCGAACCCTAGGGCTGGACGCCCTACCCATAGGAACCTTAATTCTAGCTCCAAGTGCCCGACCCAAAGGAACTCTAACCCTAGCTCCAAATGCCATACCCTTAGGAACCCAAAACCTAGGGCAGGGTGCCCTACCTTTAGGAACCCTAACCCAAGCTTCAACTGCCCTACCACTAGGAATGCTAACGTTAGGGCTGGAATCCATAACCATAGGAACACTAAACCTAGCTTCAAGTGCCCTATCCTTAGCAACTCTAACCCTAGGGCAGTGCGCCCTACCAATAAGAACACTAACCCTAGCTCCAAGTGCCCTACCCTTAGGAACCCTAACCCTAGGGCGGAAAACACTAACCGTAGGAAGCCTAACACTAGCTCCAAGTGCCCCACCCATAGGAACCATAACACTAGCTCCAAGTGCCCTACCCTTAGAAACTCTAACCCTAGGGCGGGAACCTCTACCCTTAGAAACCCTAACCCTAGGGCGGGAACCCCTACCCATAGGAACCCTAACCCTAGGGCGGGAACCCCTACCCATAGGAACCCTAACCCTAGCTCCAAGTGCTCGACCCATAGGAACTCTAACCCTAGCTCCAAGTGCCCTACCCTTAGGAACCCTAAACCTAGGGCGGAAAGTACTACCTATAGGAACCCTAACATTAGTTCCAAGTGTCCTACTCATAGGAGCCCTAACCCTAGGGAGGGGTGCCCTACACATAGGAACGCTAACCCTAGCTCTAAGTGCCCTACTTTTAGAAACCCTAACTCTGGGTCAGGACGGCTTACCTATAGGAACCCTACCCCTAGCTCCAAGTACCCCACTCATAGGAACCCTAACCCTAGCTCCAAATGCTCAACCCATAGGAACTCTAACCCTAGCTCCAAGTGCTCTACCCTTAGGATCTCTAACCCATGGGAACTTTAATCCTAGGGCAGGAAGCCCTACCCATAGGACCCCTAACCCTAGCTCCAAGCACCCTACACTTAGGAACCCTAAACCTAGTTCCAAGTGCCCTACACAGAGGAACCCTAATCCTAGGGCAGGGTGCCTTACCAATAGGAACTCTAACCCTAGCTCCAAGAGCCCTACCCTTAGGAACCCTAACAATAAGGCGGTAAAGCCTACCCATAGGAACCCTACCCTAGCTCCAAGTGCCCTACCCTTAGGAACCCAAACCCCAGTTCAAAGTGCCCTACCCATAGCAAAAATAAATCTACCTCAAAGTGCCCTACTCTTAGGAACCCTAACCCTAGAGCGAGGTGCCCTATACTTAGGAAACCAAACCCTAGCTACAACTGCCCCACCTTTAGAAACTATAACCCTAGGGCGGGAAGCCCTACCCATAGGAACCCTAATAATAGCTCCAAGTGCACTACCCATAGGAACCCTAATGCTAGCTCCAAGTACCCTACCCTTAAGAACCTTAACCCTAAGGCGGGAAGCCCTAACCATAGATATCCTAACCCTAGCTCCAAGTGCCTTACCCTTAGGAACCCTAACCCTAGCTCCAAGTAACCTACCAATAGGAACAATAACCCTAGCTCCAAGTAACCTACCATTAGGAACCTTAACCTTAGGGCGAGAAGCCCTACCTATAGGAAACCTAACCCTCATTCCAAGTGCCCTACCCTTAGGAACCCTAACATGAGGACGGGAAGCCCTAACCATAGGAACCCCAACCCTAGCTTCAAGTGTCCTACTCATAGGAACCATAACCCTAGCTCCAAGTGCCCTACACTTACGAACCTTATGGCGGGAAGCCCTATGTATAGGAAACCTAACCCTCATTTCAAGTGCCCTACCCTTAGGATCCCTCACCCTAGCTCGAAGTGCCCTATCAATAGGAACCCTAACCATAGGGTGGCGTGCCCTACCCATTGGAACCCTAAAACTAGGGGGGAAAGTCTTACCCATAGGAACCTTACCTCTAACTCCAAGTGCCCTACAATTAGCATCCTTAAAGCTAGGGGGGAATCCCTACCCATAGTAACCCTAACCATAGCTCCAAGTGACCTACCCAAATGAATCCTAACCCAAGCTTCAAATGCCCAAGGAATAGGAACCCAAACCCTAGGGCAGGGTGCCCTTCCCATAGGAACCGTAACCCTAGCTCCAAATGCCCTACCCATAGAAACCCTAACCCTAGGGTGGGAAGCCCTACCCATAGGAATCCTAACTCTAGCTTCAAGTGACCTACCCTTAGGAACCCTAACATTAGGGAGGGTAACCCTACCCATAAGAACCCAAATCCTAACTCTTAGTGCCCTAAGCATAGGAACTCTAATCCTAGGGTAGGGGTGCCCTACCCATAGGAACCGTAACCCTAGCTCCAAGTGCCCTACCCATAGAAACCCTAACCCTAGGGTGGGGAGCCATACCTATAGGAAACCTTACCCTAGCTCCAAAAGCCCTACCCTTAGGAACCCTAACATTAGGGCAGGGTGTCCTACCCATAGGAACCCTAAGTCTAGGGTAGGGAGCCCTACCCATAGGAACCCTAACCATAGGACAGGATACCATACCCATAGAAACCCTAAACTTAGGGCGGGAAGCCCTACATATAGGAACTCTAAGCCTAGAGCAGGAAGCTCTACTCATAGGAACCCTAACCCTAGCTCCAAGTGTCCTACCCTTAGGAACACTAACCCTAGGGTGGGAAGCTTTTCCCATAGGAACCCTAATCCTAGTTCCAAGTGCCGTACCCATAGGATCCCTAACCCGAGGTTGATAAGCCCTACACATAGGAACGCTAACCCTAGTTCTAAGTGCCCTACTCATAGGAACCCCAACCCTAGGGTGGGGTGCCCAACCCTTAGAAACCTTAAGCCTAGCTCCAACTGCCCAACCCTTAGGAACCCTAACAGTAGGGAGGGAAGCCCTACACATAGGAACCCTAAACCTAGCTCCAACTACCCTACCCTTAGGAACCCTAACAATAGGGCAGTGTGCCATACCCTTGGGAAACCTAAGCCTAGCTCCAAATGCCCTACCCTTAGGAACCTTAATGCTAGAGAGGGAAGCCCGACCCATAGGAACCCTAACCCTATCTCCAAGTGCCTTACCCTTAGGAACACTAACCCAAGGGCGGGAAGGCCTCCCCATAGGAATTCTAACCCGAGCTTCAAGTACCCTACCAATATGAACCCTAACTCTAGTTCCAAGTGACCTATCAACAGGAACCCTAACCCTAGAGCGGGGTGACCTACCCATAGGGCCCTAACTCTAGCTCCAAGGGCCCTAGATTTAGAAACCCTAACCCTAGCTCCAAGTGCTTTACCCTTAGGAATGCTAACACTAGGGCGGGAAGCCATACCTATAGGAACCCTATTCCTAGTTTCAAGTGCCCTACCCACAGGAACCCTAACCCTAGGGCAAGGTGCCCTACCCATTGGATCCCTAACCCTACGGCGAGATGCTCCACCCACAGGAACCCTAACCCTAGCTCAAGTACCTTATCCATAGCAATCCTCACCCTAGGGTGGGGCGCCCTATCCATAGGAACCCTAACCATAGGGCAGGAAGCCCTAACCATAGGGCGGAAAGCCCTAACCATAGCTCCAATTGCCCTATCCTTCTGAACCCTAACCCTAGGGCGGGGCACCCTATCCATAGGAACCCCAACCCTATTGTGGGAAGCGCTACCCATAGGAACCCTAACTCTGAGGCAGGTCGCCCTATCCATAGGAACCCTAGCCCTAGCTCCAAGTGCCCCACTATTAGGAAACCTAAGCCTAGGGTGAGAAACCCGACCCATAGGATACCTAACTACAGCTGCAAATGTCCTCTCATAGGAAACCTAACCCTAGTTCCAAGTGCCCTACCCTTAGGAACCCTAACCCTAGGACAGGAACCCCTAAGTATAGGAACCCTAACCGTAGCTCCAAGTGCCCTACCCACAGGAACCATAACCATAGCTGCAAGTGCTCTACCCTTAGGAAGGCTAACACTAGGGAGGGAAGCCCTACCCACAGGAACCCAACCCCTAGCTCAAAGTTCTCTACCCTTAGGAACCGTAACCCTAGGGCGGGAAGTCCTATCCATAGGAACCCTAACCTTAGCTCCAAGTGCTCTATTTATAGGAACCCTAAGCCTAGATCCAAGTGCCCTACCCTTAGAAATCCTAACACTAGGGTGGGAAGCCCTACACATATGAACCCTGACACTAGGGTGGGACGCCCTATCCATAGGAAACCTAATCCTAGCTCCAACTGCCCTACCTTTAGGAACCCTAAACCTAGGGTGGGACGGCCTATCCATAGGAACCCTAATCCTAGCTCCAAGTGCCCTAGCCATTGAAACCCTAACCCTAGGAGGGGAAGCCCTAGCCATAGGAACCCTAACGCTAGGGTGGGACGCCCTATCCATAGGACCTCTATTCCTAGCTCCAAGTGCCCTACCCATAGGAACCCTAACCCTAGGGCGGGAAGCCCTACCAATAGGAACCCTAACCCTAGCTCCAAGTGCCCTACCCTTAGGAACTCAAACACTAGGGCGGTTCTTCCTATGTATAGGAACCCTAACCCTAGCTCCAAGTGCCCCACCAAGAGGAACACTAACCCTGGGTCAGGAAGTCCTACACATAGGAACTTAACCCTACCTCCAAGAGCTCTACCTATAGGAACCCCAACCCTAGATCCAAGTGCCCTACCCCTTAGTAACCCTAACGGGTTGGCAGGAAGCCCTACCCATAGGAACCCTAAATCTAGTTCCAAGTGCCCCATCCACAGGAACCCTAACCCTAGGATGGGGAGCCATACCAATAGGAACCCTAAAACTAGCTCCAAGTGCCCTACCCTTAGAAACCCTAACCCTAGGGCGGAAAGCCCTACCGATAGGAAAGCTAATCCTAGCTCTAAATGCCCTGCCCATAGGAACCCTAACCCTACGGAGGGGTGCATGACCCACAGGAACCCTAACACTAGACCTAAGAACCCTGCTCACAGAACTGTAACCCTAGGGAGGGGCACCCCATCCATAGGAATCATAAACCTAGCTCCAAGTGTCCTACCCATAGGAACCCTAGCTCTAAGTACCCTACCCTTAGGAACCCTAACCGTAGGGCGGAAAGACCAACCCATAGGAACCCTAACTCTAGCTCTAAGTGCTCTACACAGAGGAACCCTAAATCTAGCACCAAGTTCTCTAGGCATAGGAACCCTAACTCTACCTTAAATTGCCCTACCCTTAAGGAATCCTAAGCCTGGGGCAGGAAACACTACACATAGGATCCCTAACTCCAGCTACAAATGCCCTACCCATAGAAACCCTAACCCTAGCACCAAGTGCCTTACCCATAGGAACCCTAACCACAGGGCAAGGCACCCAACCCTTAGGAACCCTAACCCTAGGATGGGATGCCCTAACCTTAGGAACCCTAACCCTAGCTTCAACTGTCCTACCCTTAGGAACTCTAACTCTAGGCTGGGAAGCCTGTCCCATAGGAGCCCTAACCCTAGCTTCAAGTGCCCTACTCACAGAAAAACTAACCCAATCTCCAAGTGCCCTACCCTTAGGAACCCTAAACCAAGGGCGGGGAGGCAGACCCATAGGAATCCTAACTCTAGCCTCAAGAACCCTACCCATATGAACCCTAACCCTAGTTCCAAGTGCCCTACCAATAGGAACCCTAACCCTAGGGTGGGGTGACCTAACCATAAGGCCCTAACCCTAGCTCCAAGTGCCCTACTTTGAGAAAGCCCAACCCTAGCTCCAAGTGTTCTACCCATAGGAACCCTAACCCCAGGGCAGGGTGTCCTACCCAAAGGAGTCCTAACACTAGGGCAGGGTGATCTACCCATAGGATCCCTAACACTAGGGCAGGGTGCCCTACCCACAGGATCCCTAGCCCTAGGGCGGGACGCTCTACTCATATGAAACCTAACCAGAGCTCCAAGTGCCGTACCCTTAGCAACTCTAACCCCAGCTTCAAGTACCCTAACCCTTGCTCCAACTGCCCAACTGTTAGGAATCGTAACCCTAGGGCGAGAAGACTTACTCATAGGAACCCTAACCCTAGCTCCAAATGCCCTACCCTTAGGAACTCTAACCCCAGCTCCAAGTACTCTACCCTTAGGAACCCTAACCCTAGGACAGGAAACCCTACCAATAGGAATCCTAACTCTAGCTTCAAGTTCCCTATTCTTAGGAACCCTAACCCTAGGGCGGGAAGCCCGACCCATAGGTACCCTAATCCTAGCTCTAAGTGCGCTACCCATAGGAACCCTAACCCTAGGGCAGGGTGCCCTATCCATAGAAACCATAACCCTAGTTCAAAGTGCCCTACCATTAGGAAACCTAAACCTTGGGCTGGAAAGCCTACCCATAGGATCCTTAACTCTAGCTTCAAATACCCTACCCATAGGAACCTTAAACCTAGCTCTAAGTACCCTACCCTTAAGAACCCTAACCATAGGGCGGGAAGTCCTATCCATAGGAAACCTAACCCTAGCTGCAAGTGCCCCACCCATAGGAACCCTAACCCTGGGTCAGGAAGCACTACCCAAAGGAACCCTAACCCTAGCTCTCAGTGCCCTACCCATAGGAATCCTAACCCTACAGCGGGAAGCTCTACCCATATGAACCCTAACTCTAGGGCAGGAAGCCCAACACACAGGAACCCTAACCCTAGCTACAAGTGCCCTACTCTTAGGAACCCTAACCCTAACTCCAACTCCCCTACCTTAGAAACTCTAAACCTAGGGCGGGAAGCCCTACCCATGGGAACCCTAACCCTAGCTCCAAGTTCCCTACCCACAGGAACATTAACCCTATCTCCAAGAGCTCTACCCTTAGGAACTCTAACCCTAGGGTGAGAAGCCCTACCAATCGGAAGCCTAATCCTAGATCCAAGTGCCCTTCCCTTAGGAAACCTAACCCGAGGATGGTAAGCCCTACCCATAGGAACCCTAACCCTAGCTCCAAGTGCACTACATTTAGGAACCTTAACCCTAGGGCAGGGCGCCCTACCCTTAGGATTCCTAACCCTAGCGCCAACTGCCCTACTCTTAGGAACCTTAACACTAGGGAGGGAAACCCTACTCATAGGAACCCTAAACCTAGCTCCAAGTGCCCTACTCATAGGAACCCTAAACCTAGCTCCAAGTGCCCTACTCATAGGAACCCTAACTCTAGGGTGGGGCACCCTATCCATAGGAACCCGAACCCTTGACTAAGTGCCGTACTCTTAGGAACTCTAACCCTAGGGCGGGAAGCCATACCCATAGGAACCCTAACCCTAGCTCTAATTGCCCCATTCTTAGGAACTCTATAGATAGGGCGCGGTGCCCTATCCATAGGAAGCCTAACCTTAGATACAACTGCCCTACCTTTAGGAACCCTAAGCCTAGTGCGAGAAACCCTACTTACAGGATCCCTAGCTCCAGCTGCTAATACCCTACTGATTGAAAAAATAACCCAAGCTCCAAGTACCTTACCCTTAGGAACCCTAACCCTGGGTCTGGAAGCCCTACACATAGGAAACCTATCCCTAGCTCTCAGTGCCCTACCCATAGGAACCCTAACCCTAGGGCAGGGCACCCTATCCATAGGAACCCTAACCCTAGCTCCAAGTGCCCCACATTTAGGAACAATAACCCTAGGGTGGGGTGCCGTATCCTTAGGAACCCTAACCCTAGCTCCAAGTGCCCTACCCATAGGTACCCTAACCGTAGCTACTATCACCCTACCCTTCGGAAACCTACTCTAGAGTGGGTAGCCCTACCCATAGGAACCGTAACCTTAGCCCCAAGTGTCATACACTTAGGAAACCTAACCCTAGGGCAGGAAGACCTATCCATAGGAACCCTAACCCTAGCTTCAACTGCCCTACCCTGAGGAACCTCAACCTTAGAGACGGAAGACCTACCCATAGGAACCTTAAACCTAGCTAAAAGTGCCCTAGGCGTAGGAACCGTAAGCGTAGCTCCAAGTGCCCCACAATTAGGAACTAATGCTAGGGGAGAAGCCCTAGCTATAGGAACTCTATCCCTAGTTACGAGTGCCCTGTCCTTAGGAACGCTAACCCTAGGGCAGGTAGACCAATCCATAGGAAACGTAACCCTAACTCCAAGTGTCCTACCCTTGGAACCCTAACCCTAGGACAGGAGGCTCTACCCATAGCAACCTTAGGCCTAACTCATAGTGCCCTACCGTTAGGAACCCTAAACCTAGGGCATGGAGACCTACCCATACGAACCCGAACCCTAGCTCCAAGTGTCCTACCCCTTGGAACCCTAACCCTAGGGTGGAAATCCCTACCCATAGGAACCCTAACTCTAGCTCCAAATGCCCTACCCATAGGAACCCTAACCCTAGCTCCAAGTGCCCTACCCATAGGAACCTTAACCCTAGAAAGGGGTGCCATACACATAGGAACCCAAACCCTAGCTCCAAACACCCTACCCGTAGGAACCCTAACCCTAGGGAGGGGCATTCTATCCATAGGAATCCTAATCCTAGCTCTAAGTGCCCTACCCATGGGAACCCTAACCCTAGCTTCAAGTGTCTTATCCATAGGAACCCTAACCTTAGGGCGGGGCGTCCTATCTATAGGAACCCTAACCCTAGTGCCAAGTGCCCTCTCCATAGGAACCCTAACTCTAGCTCCAAGTGCCCCACCCTTAGGAAGCCAAACCCTAGGGTGGGAAGCCCTACCCATAGAAGCCTAACCCTAACTCCAAGTGCCCTACACATAGGAACCCTAACCCTAGGGCAGGGCGACGTACCCATAGGAACCCTAACTATTACCCTAGGGCAGGAAACACTACCCACAGAAACCCTAACCGTATCTCCAAATGCCCTACCCTTAGGAAGCCTAACCCTAAGGCGGGAAGCCCTACCCACAGGAACCCAAACCCTAGCTCCATGTGCCATACCCATAGGAACCCTAGCCCGAGGCGGGGCACCCTATGTATAGGAACCCTAGCCCTAGGGCAGGAAGCCCTCCCCATAGGAACCCTAACCTCAGCTCCAAGTGCCCTACCGATAGGAATCTAACCCTAGGGTGGGGCGTCGTACCCATAGGAACCCTAACCTTATCTCCAATTGCCCTACCCTTCGGAAGCCTAACCCTAGGGCGAGAAGCCCTACCCATAGGAACCCAAACCCTAGCTCTAAGACCCTACTCTTAGGGACCTTAACCCTAGGGCAGGAAGCCCTACCCATAGGAACCTAAACCCTATCTCCATGTGCCCCACCCATAGGAACCTTAACCTTAGCTCCAAGTTCCCTACCCATAGGAACCCGAACGGTAGGGTGGGAAACCCTACCCATAGGAATCCTAACCCTATGGCAGGGCGCCGTACCCTTAGGAACCCTAACCCTACCTCCATCTTCCCTACCCTTAGGAAGCCCAACCCTAGGGCGAGAAGCCCTACCCTTAGGAACCCTAAATCTAGCTTCAAATGCCCTACCCATAGGAACCCTAACCCTACCTCCAACTTCCCTACCTTTAGGAAGCCTAACCCTAGGGCGAGAAGCCCTACACTTAGGAACCCTTACCCTAGCTCCAAGTGCCCTACCTATAGGAACCCTAACCCTAACTCCAAGAGGCCTACCTATAGGAACCCTAACCCTAGGGCAGGAAGCCCTACCCATAGGATCCTTAACCGTAGCTCGAAGTTTGTTCTGATGATGCTGTTTTTGAGTCACTTCAATCAACTCACTCGTTCCAAGAATGAAAGATTCAGAAAAATGCGAAACCCAATTGGTTCTATCACAGGAATATGGTAAGGGAACAGGGGGGCCAATGCCAAGAGACCTAGAAACCTAAGAGATGCATTTAAGAGGGACTAAAGGCATCCAAAGTGCAGTTTGCTCTGTAATCATGATTGAGGGTCACAGTTAATTCTGATGCCAGGATAAAATTATTTAAAGGAGTTTTTAAGCTAGTCTCCAAAGTTGCTAACTACCACGTGCCTTTAGCAAAATACGATTTCCTGAATTATTCAAAATATCTAGACTTTAAAAAGAAATTTTCTCAGACTGGGCCCAGTTCTAAGCACTCATTGACGAAGGCAGGCTTGTGCACGTCGACACAGCTGCAGTCATGAGGCATGAATTGTGGATCCAATGTTCAGGGTTCCCAGGGAGGTCCAGAATAATATTAAGGACCTTCCCTTTGAGGAATCTAACTTCTTTAATGAAAAGACCTATTAATATCTACACTCTCTTAAAGATTCTAGGACAACCCCTCACTCTCTGCATTTATACCGCAGCTCTGAAGAGGAATCATCATAAGCAAACCCTCAGGCCCACTCACCCTCAGGTATTTTATCAGCAGTGCCCTTAAGAACCCCTGTGCAAAGGACGAAGGGTTCAAAGGTCCAGGTATGTGACTTCCTTCACCTCTATGACCACTGAGGCAGGGAGATGTAAACTAACTATGATAGCTATGAAAACACTAAACTAATAAAAACTATAATTTGTATCTACAGGTATCAAAGTAGAGAAACTGAAGCAGACACAGATTACTCCAACTCAAGCCATTCGGTGTATGAAAGAACTGGAGAGGCGTCAGTCTGCACTGCCCTTTATACTCTGGTTTGGAGCTTGAGGAAAACAATTATGCATGAGCGGACCCATGTACACTTGTAAATGGGCGACCCTCACCCCGGTGGCGCCTCCTACTGGTCGTCCTGGGAATTAGCTCAAATTCCAGCTCGGAGCAGCCTCTGCAGGCCGGTGATCCGCCTTGTTTCCTGCTACAGGCCCCGTGTCCCCCCCTGGACCCTGGTGCCCCTTTTACATGGGGTTCTGCCCCCTGGCAGTAATCCCTTCCTCTTAGAGTTTCCCCTCCCTGGGAACCCCCCACCCTCTATCCCCACTTTGCCTCGGTGTCTTGGCAACTGCCTAGTCATTAGCTAGTCCCACGCCCTGGGGCAGACTGCAGTATTAGCCTCTCATCATTGGCAAAGAGGGTTGGACCTGCTGCCTTGGCCTACCCCGGGTTGCACCCTGCAACCCCAGTACCTCCTGGCCTAACTCTAGGCTGCAGTCTGGGGCTTTCTAGGCAAGAGCTCCCCAGCTCCTCTGCCTTTCCCCAGCCCTGCTTCACCCTAGGTACCTTATTTGGTTTCTCGGCAGCCAGGCCCTTCTCCCTCTACAGGCAGAGGGAAACTGTCTGGGCTCCCGGCTTCTCTGCCCTTATATAAGGGCCTGTTGCTCAGTTTGGGGCGTGGCCCCAGCTGCTGCCACTTCCCCAATCAGCCCAGCCTAAAAGTCTGCTTTCTCCGGCCCCAGCCCTTATCCAGGGCTGTTTAACCCCTTCCGGGCCGGAGCAGAGACCCACTCTGCTACAACACTGCTTACTAAAACTCTCTAGACTAAGATGCATGGTGCGTATGCGTACCCATGTATGGAATTGACATAGGGATCTGATCATCACTTGAAGAACATAACCTTTCTCTACATCAGTTTCCCAATTTCTAAAATGGAGATAATAATAAAGTAAAACTGTACAAGATACTATCCTTATTTTTACTACTGTACAAAACTACCCTCTATTTTTTGTAATTCACTTGAAACAGATAAGACGTCATCCATTAATATTTGTACACTTGGAAATTCTTGAATGAAATCCAAAGGAAGTAGGAACTATTACTCTACCGCTTCACAACATTATTTCTGGGATTGGGATAAAAATCTGCATCAGAGATAGGTAGACAGGTAGGGTCAGGTATCAAGGGAGACTATGCCAGACTGGGGAAGACGCTTAAGGAAATCGAGGCTCAAGTGATCTTCAGTGGATTTTTGCCTGTTCCTAGAGAAGGGCAACAAAGGTGTGACAAGATTATGGAAATCAACAGATGGCTCAGGCAGTGGTGCTATGAGGAGGGCTTTGGGATGTACGGCCTCTGGGAAGCATTCATGGACAGAGGATTGTTCTCTCGGGATGGACTTCACCTGAGTAAGGAGGGAAATAGACTTCTAGGATGGAGGCTGGCACAACTGATTAAGAGAGCTTTAAACTAGGAATTTGGGGGAGATGGCTGGGAGATGTCCAGGTAATCTCCAAGCCGGAATTTAACATTGAGAGGGAAGAAAACGAAGTAAGAGAGGATACAGCCGTGGGCAGAAGAATGAACATAAGGAGGAAGGGTAGTGTAGATACCAGTCTAATAGGCGATACTGGTGGTAGAATGTCTGTGCTTAACCGGGTAAAGAATGTCAGTGAAGCCAAATGGCAAAAATTAAGATGTGTGTACACTAATGCGAGGAGCTTAGGTAACAAAATGGAGGAACTAGAGCTACTGGTGCAAGAAGTGAAACCGGATATTATAGGGATAACAGAAACATGGTGGAATAGTAGTCATGACTGGAGTACAGGTATTGAAGGCTGTGCGCTGTTTAGGAAAGACAGAAATAAAGGCAAAGATGGTGGAGTAGCATTGTATGTCAATGATGAGGTTAACTGTAAAGAAATAAGAAGTGATGGAACGGATAAGACAGAGTCTATCTGGGCAAAAATCACACTGGAGAAGAAAGCTACTAGAGCCTCCCCTGAGAGAGTGCTTGGGGTGTGCTACAGACCGCCGGGATCTGATTTGGATATGGATAGAGACCTCTTTAATGTTTTTAATGAAGTAAACACTAATGGGAATTGTATGATCATGGGAGACTTTAACTTCCCAGATATAGACTGTAGGACAAGTGCTAGTAACAACAACACAACTCAGATTCTTCTGGATGTGATAGCTGATGGATTTCTTCACCAAGTAGTTGAAGAACCAACAAGAGGGGACGCCATTTTAGATTTGGTTTTGGTGAGTAGTGAGGACCTCATAGAAGAAATGGTTGTAGGGGACAACCTTGGTTCGAGTGATCATGAGCTAATTCAGTTCAAACTAGATGGAGGGCTAAACAAAAATAGATCTGGGACTAGGGTTTTTGATTTCAAAAGGGCTAACTTTAAAGAATTAAGGAAATGAGTTAGGGAAGTGGATTGGACTGAAGAACTTGGGGATCTAAAGGTGGAGGAGACCTGGAATTACTTCAAGTCAAAGCTGCAGAAATTATCAGAAGCCTGCATCCCAAGAAAGGTGAAAAAATCATAGGCAGGAGTTGTAGACCAAGCTGGATGAGCATCTCAGAGAGGTGATTAAGAAAAAGCAGAAAGCCTACAAGGAGTGGACGATGGGCGGGATTAGCAAGGAAAGCTACGTTATTGAGGTCAGAACATGTAGGGATGAAGTGAGAAAGGCTAAAAGCCATGTAGAGTTGGATCTTGCAAAGGGAATTAAAACCAATAACAAAAGGTTCTATAGCCATATAAATAAGAAAAAAACAAAGAAAGAAGAAGTGGGACTGTTAAACACTGAGGATGGAATGGAGAGTAAGGATAATCTAGGCATGGCCCAATATCTAAATAAATATTTTGCCTCAGTCTTTAATAAGGCTAATGAGGAGCTCAAGGTAGATATTACCACATCCAAAGTAGAAGCCAAACTCGAACAGCTTAATGGGACAAAATCGGAGGGCCCAGATAATCTTCATCCAAGAATATTAAAGGAACTGGCACATGAACTTGCAAGCCCATCAGTAAACTCAGGGGTTGTACTGTACGACTGCAGAATTGCTAACATAGTTCCTATTTTTAAGAAAGGGAAAAAAAGTGATCCGAGTAACTATAGGCCTGTTAGTTTTACATCTGTAGTATGTAAGGTCTTGGAAAAAATTTTGAAGGAGAAAGTAGTTAAGGACATTGAGGTCAATGCTAATTGGGACAAAATACAACATGGTTTTACAAAAGGTAGATCGTGCCAAACCAACCTGATCTCCTTCTTTGAGAAGGTAACAGATTTTTTAGACAAAGGAAATGCAGTGGATCTAATTTACCTTGATTTCAGTAAGGCATTTGACATGGTTTCACATGGGGAATTATTAGTTAAATTGGAAAAGATGGGGATCAATATGAAAATTGAAAGGTGGATAAGGAACTGGTTAAAGGGGAGACTACAACGGGTCATATTGAAAGGTGAACAGTGAGGCTGGAAGGAGGTTACTAGTGGAGTTCCTCAGGTATCAGTTCTGGGGCCAATCTTATTTAACCTTTTTATTACTGACTTTGGCACAAAAAGCGGGAATGTGCTAATAAAGTTTGTTCATGACACAAAGCTGGGAGGGATTGCCAATACAGAGAAGGACGGGATATCATCCAGGAAGATCTGGATGACCTTGTAAACTGGAGTAATAGTAATAGGACGAAATGTAATAGTGAAAAGTGCAAGGTCATGCATTTAGGGATTAATAACAAGAATTTTAGTTATAAATTGGGGACACATCAGTTGGAAGTAACAGAGGAGGAGAAGGACCTTGGAGTGTTGGTTGATCACAGGATGACTATGAGCCGCCAATGTGATACGGCTGTTAAAAAAGCTAATGCGGTTTTAGGATGCATCAGGCGAGGTATTTCCAGCAAAGATAAGGAGGTGTTAGTATCGTTATACAAAGCACTGGTGAGACCTCATCTGGAATACTGAGTGCAGTTCTGGTCTCTCATGTTTAAGAAGGATGACTTCCAACTGGAACAGGTTTAGAGACGGGCTATAGGATGATCCAAGGAATGGAAAACTTGTCTTATGAAAGGAGACTCAAAGAACTTGGCATGTTTAGCCTAAGCAAAAGAAGGTTGAGGGTGGATATGATTGCTCTTTATAAGTATATCAGCGGGATTAATATTAGGGAGGGAGAGGAATTATTTAAGCTTAGTACCAATGTAGACACAAGAACAAATGGATATAAACTGGACACTAGGAAGTTTAGACTTGAAATTAGACGGAAGTTTCTAACCATTAGAGGAGTGAAGTTCTGGAACAGCCTTCCAAGGGGAGTAGTGGGGGCAAAAGACATATCTGGCTTTAAAGACTAAGCTTGATAAGTTTATGGAGGGGATGGTATGATGGGATAGCCTAATTTTGGCAATTAATTTGGCAATTGATCTTTGATTATCAGCAGGTAGGTATGCCCAGTGGTCTGTGATGGGATGTTAGATGGGATGGGATCTGAGTTACCACAGAGAATTCTTTCCTGGGTGCTGGCTAATGAGTCTTGCCCACATGTTCAGGTTTAACTAATCGCCATATTTGGGATCCAGAAGGAATTTTCCTCCAGGGCAGATTGGCAGAGGCCCTGGAGGTTTTTCGCCTTCCTCTGCAGCATGGGGCATGGGTCACTTGTTGGAGAATTCTCTGCAGCTTGAGGTCTTCAAACCACAATTTGAGGACTTCAATAACTCAGACATAGGTTAAGGGTTTGTTATAGAAGTGAATGGGTGAGATTGTGTGGCCTGCATTGTGCAGGAGGTCAGACTAGATGATTATAATGGCCCCTTCTGACCTTAAAGTCTATGAGGTATTAGAATTTTCCTATACTCATTCATCCCACCTCTCAGCTTATTGGTAGGGCATTGGCCTAGGTGACATCTTTTACCTCTCTAATTTTAATGATTCTACTATTTTTACTACAGTGCTGTGAACAGTGCTGCTATAGTGCAGTTTAATAAAACTCAGCACCGTTGTCTCTGATTTTACAAACTAATGACAGAACAGATGCAGTTGATGTGGGGGTAACCAGTTATAAAAGAAGTATAGGAATTCAAAGGGGAACAAAGCTGTTATATTTGTGAATTGAACTTTTTTTCCTCCAAGAAAAATCATCATGAAAGTTTGGAATGCCAACAATATGAAAGACGTGAAAAAGTGAGGTTAATTGAGCTCTCACGTTTCCTTTATTTTAAGTAACTCACAAGCTATTAAATATATAACCACCACTTAAAACACATAGGTTTCTTTAGTTTGGCATTTGGAATGTTTATGTTTCTTTAGTTTGGCATGTGAACAAAATGAGGTAAGAATGGCTCATGAAGTCTCTTAGCAACTTCAAATTTCTGACCACTGTTGATAGCATTACAGATCACAGCATCTGTGACATAAGCTTTATGCCTGTGCATAAAATCTATTTGATGCAACATAGCTAAGTCCATGCAAAAGTCTGATATAGCTGCAACAACATCAGAAAAATATTATTCTTCATAATGTTAATCTTTTTTGTTCCCCTTTAAAAGAATTTCTCCCTGAATATTACGCTAACATCAAGCATATATTATATATACACACACACAAATATTAACTAACGTTATTTAAAAACATACACACAGTCATGTTTACATGAGAAACATAAAAAAACACAAGTAGAACATTTCTCTTCTATTTTTGTTTTAAATGGCTTGTTATAAAATCTCTTTAATACAAAAGGCGCTAGAAATTATTGTCTCCAGTAGGGATAACATAGGGACTATGCACCTGATCTTGTTCCCACTGAAATGACATGGGAATTTTGCCGTTGACCTCACTGTGAGCAGGATTTGACACTAAGCGCCCCTGTATTCATAACCTACACACTCTTGTAATAATCTTTGTACAAAATATGCCCTGGGAGGTATCATTTGAAAACTAATAACTCACTGATCATTAATAGCCTTCAGTGATGTAAGTAAGTGGTGGATATTAAGAATAATGGACATATGCTGGAATGATTATTAAAATCTGTTCAAGCTAGGCATGTCAGAAGGAGTTGGTAAACAGGCCTGCTTACACAAAGGAATGTACATTAGATTCTCTGACCAGCCCAATCATCAGGCAAAGACAATGAAAATCTATTTTTACATATTAGGTAAATAAACCTATTAGCTAACAAGTGGGAGAAGAAGGAGCATGAAGCTTCCTTTACCACCAAACTCCATTTCACATTCCTCACAGCTTGAATAAACTTTACTTTGAGGGGTAACCTCAGAAGAATCCCTATCAAATGTTTACTGGTCTATCAAGACAGGGAGCTGAACCTCAAGTGTTAAGCAACTGATTCAACTGATCGTATACAATATTACTACATTATAAAAGTATATAGAACGAGGTCTTTTCTGAAAATTAATGACACTGGTAATTAATATCACTGTGAACTGTATGTATTAACATGACATCAGGAATTATAGATACTCCTGGATATTAGGCTGTACAGTCTACCCATGCAGGAGGGAAGAAAAGGGAAACCAGCACCCTCTACCTTTGTGGAAGGTCCTGACAGAGAGAAAGTCGGCGATGCCTGGGAAGGAGAATGACTGGTAACACACCTAGAACAAGGCCTGTAACTAGCTAAATTAAGTTTTAGACTTTTAGATGCACGTTTTCAATTTTATTTCCTTGTAGCCCTTTATTTCTTTTACTTAGCATCACTTAAACCTATGTCCCATTGTTAACATGTTTGTTTTATTTTATTATGAACCAACCCAGGGCAGTGTTTAAAGGGAAGGATGTATTCATCCCAGTTAAGTTAATAAGCTGTGCTCTGTATTTGTGTCTTTAGAGGAACAAATTAACCATATTATTTCTCTGAACTGTCCAGGAGTGGGTTGGATATTGCAGAAGGCACACTTTGGGGAAAATTCAGGACTGGGAGTGTGTTGGGGGTCACTCTGCTAGTAGTAACCAAGGCTGGTGGAAGCCAGCATAGAGCTATGGAGCTGTAGAAACACTGCTAGTATCAGAGCTGCTGAACCTGGGCTGTCTAGCACACAAGCACTTAGGGTGTGACCTGCATGCTAGTAGGCTGCTTGTGAGTGGCTCAGGTTGGGAGCTACAAAAGAAAAGCACTGTGAAACACCTTGGGTTACAGGGCAGACAGTAACACATCCCTTACTGGTCTGGGTTGTACCTCCGAAATGTTACCTAGAAATGTTAAGTATGTAGGTATTAGAAAAGATAGTTAATAGCTTCAGCATATCCAAAAAGCTGTTTCTGCATCTGGCTGATGCCGAATGATGAGCATAATTTTAACACTGCTCTTATAGCAAGGAAAAATATTGTATTACCTTAACTATTAATCCTTTTGAGTCAACCATCCATATCTTTTTGATGGCCTCATGTTCAGGTGTTCCTTCTTTTTGCATAGCCATAATAACCAGATTTGCTATCCCAAGGGCAGCCTTAAAAGGAGAAAGGGGAAAAGAAAATTAATATATGAAACTGGAAAAGAAAGAGAATGCAATAACATATGATACTATTTTTTCTATTACTTTAAAACTGTTAATTTCAGTAACAATTAAAGCTGTACAATGATATTTTCATAAATTAAACATACCAGAAAATGTATCTTTTACAATGCTGGATATGGTGGTGATAGATATCATATAAAAAACAAAGATAGTCAGATTCATGACTGAGTTTTATTATGTTTACGCTTCCTCTCCTCCTCACATAATTAATGGAATCTGCTGTTTTACATTAGACAATAAAATATGATAGAGAATCAGAACCCCATGTGACTACTCTACTACCACCAACAAAGTTTGGTTTGAATAAAAATAAGTTTATTGAATTTTTTAAAACCAGCCCAATATATTTGTATAGAGTGGAGTGCAGCGGTGGTACTGAAGTGAATATGGTCTCTGAGCACTGCAACCCCACACATGTATTATCTAGACAATGGAGAAAGCAGGGAGAAGCAGATGATTACTTATGTGGTACATTCAATGTGGTACAGACTGTAACTCAAGTAGGGTTTGAAATATTCAGACTTCATTAGGTATTCAGCTCAGATTAGAAAATGTCTCAGTTGTTTCAGTTCTGCTTAGGTAGTATTCAGGCACAAACACATTAATTATTGAAGAAGAATTCACTAACCATACATGATTATCTGGTTTTCACAACACAGTTTAAACAGTAAAAATAAATATAAATAAATAAACCCAAAGCTAATATAAAACAAACAAACATACCCAAATAATACTCAAGATTCCTTTTAAAGAATAACAATTTAAATAATATTTTATAGACTCCAAAGTACACTAGTTAAATTTTGACTGATGTGACCATGCTTTCTTTTGTGTTTATACAGCTCTTTGCACATTGTGGGCACTATTGGAAATAAATACTAACACTGAATTTTTTAAGATGAGTTTTAACATTTATTCCAACATCTTTGAGAATGCAGTAGGATTTTTATTTTCCTATAGAAAACCTTTATTTTTGTTTTAAATTTCAAGAACCTACACAACACATACTGCACTTTAAGTAATATACAATCTCATTAGTATTTGAATTTCAAGTCATCCTTAAAAGTGCCCATCAAAAAGGCCTATCTTCTCTTATCTACTACTCATGTATTCTGTAATTGTAGACTGTTGGCTGTTCTCCCAGAAAAAAGTTCCATTTTTCAATTCTTTGTCCAGATGCATGTATTATTACTGGATTCTAGTTATATTTCTTTTGAATTATACACCTCTACCCCGATATGCTACCCCATATAACGCGGTAAAGCAGTGCTCCGGAGGGGCAGGGCTGCGCACTCCAGAAGATCAAAGCAAGTTTGATGTAACGCGGTTTCACCTATAACACAGTAAGATTTTTTGGCTTCCGAGGACAGCGTTATATCACGGTAGATGTGTATCACAAAAAACCCCAATGGAATACTGAATAATTTTGAATATCAACCCAATACAAACATTAACCAGTTTGCTTCTTGTTCTCCACTATGCAATTTCATTGAGAATCAAATGGAGCCCCCTTCTCCTGCCCAACAACAGTTTATTGTTTGGGGTTTTGCTTTAGAAATATACAGTTTTATTCTGAATAAATTCATAGGGACAGAGATTGTGTCTTCCATTGATTTGTACAGCACCAAGCACAATGACAGTGCTAAACAGAAAAATATTTAACCAGAGATTCTTCCATTTGCTCAATATGGAGCAAAAGCTGGGGAATGATCTTTGTGCATAAAGGTTGAAAGCATCTCTAAAGTCTCCGATACATTCAGATCACAGATGCAGATCTTGATGCTCTATGTGGGCCTGATCTGATCTGGTAGGTGCTAGTGGTTTTATTTTCCTTTAAAGTCAGAATAATCATAGAATCATAGAAATGTAGGACTGGAAGGGATCTCAATAGGTCATCTAGTCCAGCCCCCTGTACTGAGGGGAGACTAAGCATTATCTAGGCTAGATCATTCCTCACAGGTGTTGGTCTAACCTGTTCACAAAAATTTCCAATTCCAAGTTTCCACAACCTCCATGGTTAATTTGCTCCAGTGCTTGATTACCCTGACAATTAGGAAGTTTTTCCCAATTTCTAACCTAAATCTCCCTTGCTGCAATTTAAGCCCATTGGTTCTTATCCTGTTTTCAGTGTATAAGGAGAATTATTGCGTCCAATGAAGTGGACTGTAGCCCACGAAAGCTTATGCTCAAATAAATTTGTTAGTCTCTAACGTGTCACAAGTATTCCTGTTCTTATTCCACATGATCACTTTCCTCTTTATAACAACTTCTTATATACTTAAAGATTGTTATCATGTTCCCCCTCAGTCTTCTCTTCTACAAACTAAACAAACCCAGTTTTTCAATCTTTCCTTGTAGGTCCTGTTTTCTAGGTCTTTAATCATTTTAGTTACTGTTCCTCTGGACTTTCTCCAATTTGTCCACATCTTTAGCGAAGTGTGGTGCCCAGAACTGGACACAGTATTCTAGTTGAGGTCTTATCAGTGCTGAGCAGAGTGAAAGAATGAGGTAGACACTTAGGCAGGCACAGACTGATCAGAAATTGGGTTTCTTCATAGGAGCTGCCCACTCCTAACACTCCTGCAAATACATTCCAGAATGTTTGCTTTTTTTGCAACAGTAGGACACTGTTGACTCATCTGTAGTTTGTGATGCACTATAATCCCCAGATCCTTTTCACAGTACTCCTTCCTAGGCAGTGATTTCCCATTTTGTATATGTGCAACTGATTGTTCCTTCCTAAGTGGTGTACTTTGCATTTGTCCTTATTAAATTTCATCCTGTTTATTTCAGACCATTTTGTCAAGATCATTCTGCATACTACTAATCTTATCCTCCACAGCACTTGCAACCCCTCTCAGCTGAGTATCATCCTCAAACTTTATAAGAGTTCTCTCTATGTCATTATCCAAATAATTTATAAAGATATTGAATAGAACTGGACCCAGGACAGATCACTGCAGGGACCCACTTCATCTGCCATCCTGCTTCACTGTGAAACATTAATAACTATTTTCTGAATATAGTTTTCCAACCAGTTGTGCACTCACCTTATGTTAGATTCTTCTAGGCTATATTTCCCTAGTTTGTTTATGAGAAGGTCAGGTGAGACAGTATCAAAAGCGTTACTAAAGTAGAGAGATATCACATCTACTCCTTCCCCCCATCAACAAGGCTTACTACCCTATCAAATGAGGATATTAGGTTGGTTTGATTCAATTTGTTCTTGACAAATCCATGTTGACTGTTAATTATCACCTTATTATTGCTTAGGTGCTTACAGACTGATTGATTGATTATTTGCAGCATTATCTTTCCAGGTATTGACTGGTCTATAATTCTCTGGGTTGTCCTTATTTCCCTTTTTATAAATAGGTAGTATATTTGCCCTTTTCCAGTCCTCTGGGATCGTTCCTGTCCTCCACAAGTGCTCAGAGATAATCACTAGTGTGTCAGAAATCTCTTCAGCCAGTTCCTTGAGTATTCTAGAATGTATTTCTTCAGGACCTGCCAACTTGAAGACATCTAATTTATCAAAGTAATTCTTAACTTGTTTGTTCCCTATTTTATCCTCAGATCCTACCCCATTTACACTGTTGTTCATTATGTTAGTCGTCTGATCACTACTAACTATGCTGTCTGACATTATTTGGATGTGCTTGGATCGGATTAGTAGGAAGAAGGCATTGCAGGCTCGATGGACTGCCCTGAGTTCTAGTATATTGATATGCATTCTGGACTGCTGAGGGGTCCAGATGTCCCGTACCATAAGATCATCTTTATGAGCACCCGTACCTAAGAGGGAGGCATCAGTAATGATGGTTGCCTTGGGAGTCAGAGTGAGGAAAGGGATCCCCACCAAACTTTCTCTGCCTTTGTCCACCTTACAAGAGAGTCCAAAACCCTTGACAGAATTGTCACCTTGTTGTTGATGTTGCCCCACTCTGATGAGTATACGGAGAGAAGACAGTCTTGTAGACAATGAAGATAAAGCCTGGTAAATGGCATAATGTGTGTGCATGAGGCCTATAAAGAGGGAAAGGAAAGTTCTGATTGAAGTGCAGAGTCTGATGGTAACTTGGTGTGTGAGAGCACTCATGGCCTGAAACCTCTCAAGAGGTAGATAAGCTCTTGCTGTGGTTGAGTCCAACATCAACGTATTAAGTTTATGGATCTCATGGAGGTAAATGTGGAATTTTTGTGGTTGAGGTAGACACTTAGGCAAGGCAGCAGACTGACAGAAATTGGATTGCCTGCTGGATTTCTTCATAGAAGCTGCCCATCAGAAGCCAATTGTCAAGGTATGGGAACACAGTAAATTCCTCTCTTCTCACCAAAGCTGCCACTACTGAAAAAACAGGGTAAAGACCCTGCTGCTCTGGCCAGTCCAAAGGGGAGGACTCTGCATTGGTAATGGTCTTGACCAAAGAGGAATCTGTGGAATGGATGAATGTCTATTTGAAAGTATGTGTCTTCCATGTCAAGAGCCATGAACCACATAACTTACTCTGAAGAGGCAATTACTGATGCCTAACAGAACATGTGGAATTTTAGTTTTCAGATGAAAATGCTCAGCATTTGTAGGTTGAGCATCGGCCTCCACTCCACATTTTTCTTCGGGAAGCAGGAAGTAAGGGGAATAATTGATGTTTGATATTGAAGTTGAACCCTTTCCATGGCTCCCTAGAGAAGAAGTGAGTCCAATTCCTGTCAAAGAATCTCCTTGTGAGAATGATCCCTGAAAGGGAAGTGGGAAGGGTGTTTCTGGGTAGGATTTGCCTGAAAGTTGATCAGATAGCCAACGTGAATAACTACCAGTATCCATTTATCAGTAGTTAAGGCCCTCCAGTTGTCAGCAAATTAGATAAGGCAGCTTCCAAAAAAGTTGAGGCAGAGAATGAAGAAGATTCAATAAAGGGATGCAGGCCTAGACAGTCCTGCCAAAATAAACTCTGACTGAAGGTTAGAGTAAGATGTGGTGGTGGACATTGCAGAGGCTGGGTTCCTGGGTTTATAAATCTTCTGTCTTTACTTAATGGCTCCTGAGGACATTGATGATAAAAAGGCTTAGGAGGCAGCCTCACCTTCTACCCCTGTGTGTGATGCTTTCTCTTGGGGATGGGTATAGATGCCAAGTGAGCAAAGAGTTGTCCTTGAGGGAGTGGAGAGATTCATCTGTTTTCTTATGGAACAGATTGATAGCATCAAAGGGCAGATCCTGGATGGCACTATGAACCTCTCAACAGAAACTTGAGAATTAACCACAAGTCTCTTCTCATAGCAATGGCCGTAACATTCCCCTAGACACAATATCTACCACGTCCAGCACTGCCTGGGTGGAAGTCTTGGCCACCAATTTGCCTTTTTCCATTAATGCCTGGAGGTGGACTCTATCCTTCTCATGGAGCTTGTCCTTAAAATTTAGAAACTGGTAAAATCATATTTGGCAAAGTGGGCCTGATAATTTGAGATCTCGAGTTGGAGGAAAGTGAAAAAGAAGACTTCTCCCAGGAAGTCAAGCTGCTTCTGTCCCTTATCAGAAGGAGTAGCCTTGAAGTGTTGCTGCTTGGATCTCTCTGTAGCCACCTGCACCATCAAGGAGTTGTCCATGGGGGTAAGAATAAAAACTCTCCCTCCCTAGATGAAACAAAGTAACACTTCTTGGCCCTCTTAGGGATAGGAGCACAAGAAGCAGGAGTGTGCCGAAATGTCTTTTGCTGGGTCCGTGATGGCCTCATTGATGGGGAGGGCCACTCAACTTGGACAGGAAGGCTGAAAAATGTCTAGTAACCTGTGCTGAGGCTCCTGGACTTCCTCATCTCAATCTCCAGCACTGATACCATTTCATGCATGAGCTCCTGATCTTGGTGATATGGCAGAGACAGAGAAGATGGAGTAATTGTCTCATCTGGTAAAGACAATGAAATCACTCCCAAAACTGTCAGAACCAGCTGACCACCTTCCTCAAAATACTCAACAGGTATGGTTGGGGATAATCATTGATAAATAAGGCTTATGCACCAATCCTGGGTGTCCAGAGTAGGGCTTCCACAGCCTCCAGTAGGATGGATCAACTGACAGGAGAGCACTCCATGGCATAAAGTACCACTCTTGTCTAATCATGTCTGGCTGCAGGCCAGAATCTTGATCTTCTAGGGCTTCTGTCCAGGGCCACCTTTACCCAGAGTTGCAGGGCCTCCTGTGGAGCTTCCAACTCACTGGAAGAAAAGGCCAGATCCTGGACTACCAGTATAACTGATGGTACTGATAGCTGTGTATGGATGCTGGTGGATGAGACAGGAAAATTACTCTGAATCCTTGGGAAAATCTCTTCCTCTGGTGTAACAACATACCTAAATAGAGATAGTCCTGATAAGAGGAGTGAATGTGGGTAAGGGACAGCAAATATGTCCTCTTGGGAGATAACCTCAGTTAGCTCTGGTGGAGTAGTCGAAACCAGAATTTTCCTGGTCACGGGGAAGGTGGATCCATCTGGAGATGTGTTGCTGTAGGTACAACAACAGCTCTAGATGTGGATGGGAACACCAGAAGCTGTTTATCTTGAGCCTTTACCACTGAAATCGATGCCAGACCAGCAGATCCATATCCTTGCATGCCACTTTCTTCTGCCAAGAAGATTTACTCAGGCTTAAGTTCTTAACCCCAATACATGCAGGTTCTCCTGACTTTGATGGGATAAGGGAGGCTTCCTTTCTCTTCAGTGCAATCTTGGACCAAGATGGTTTGTCCCTATGTCTATGAGAGTGCCTGTAACGGAGTCAGGCTTGACTACTTACTGCTCAGTGGCACCTCTTCATGGCTCATCTGGGGAATTAGCTCACCACTGTCCACACCCTGTGAGGTGGTCACTCAACCCATTGTTCTGGTCAGGAGCCTCAGAGCCTCTCCTTTGTGTCTTAGCCCTCTGGCCAAGTCACCATCATCCTTCCCTTCCTGAGTATTATCAGAATCTCCTTCCTCAAAGACTCAGACCCTCTCCATATACACTGAGCTGCTTGCACCATTCCTGCAGCGACTGGCAGGGGAACATGAGCTCTTCCTGTCTATTCCAGGTTAAGATCCAGAGACCCTCAAACCAGCAGTTCAGGTCTATCCCTTTCAGAATGTACTGTTCCTTCCCTGGACGGCTCCCTACCTTGCTCTTTCTCAGTCTTCTGTTCTCCCCCTTGTATCAGGGAGCATTACTGCAGGCTTACCTCATTGCAGTCCCCATCTATTGTGAAATTCCTCTCTTTATAAACGCCACCCAAGTCCTTCCCCAGCTGGATTTCATCAGCAGTTAGGCTTTAGCACACCTTGCCTTTCCTCCAGGTACAACCTACAGGTTAATTGGCCTAATATACCCCTTCAGACCTTGTGTGAGGTAGACAACCTAACATAGTACCCCTTACTTTCATGGGAAGTTTTTCTTAGAACTCTTAGCCTCTATTTCTGAGCTTGTGCTCGAAGAGGCACTGCCCACTTGCTTAGATTGATGTACGGGGTCAGTCCCCAGCCTGGACCTGATTGGGGTCTCATTGCCTTCTCCATCGGATGTTTCATTAGCCTCAGCTCCTGACCCTCACAACTTCTGGGGGGAAAGGAGTGGCAGATGCTGGACTTGGCTGAAATGTGAGACTCCCCCAGGCAACAGAAGCAGTGTTGATGTTCATTGGGCACAGAAAAGAATTGAGGGCAAGAAGCAGTTTTTGAACCCCAGAACCCTAGCATTATCCCAGCATTCTTGCGGGGGGGAGAGAATATTTCCTGGGGAAGAGAAGGGGGGAAATAACTATCTACTATGTTGTCAATATGAAAACTACTAAAACAATTATATACAAAAATACAATATATTTACGGGAATGGCATAATACAAACAAATCTCAGGACAGCAAGGATTCAGACCATGCAGCAGTTAAGACTGAACCGGAGAGGCACTGGCATGCAGCAACCTTTAAGCCCTCAGTTCAGCGCACAACAAGAACTACTGAGCATATGTGGGCCAAAGAATACTGATTGTAAAAAATTCCAGATTCAGGTGCATGGTGCTCATGGGCACCCACACGTGAAATACACATAGAGGCTATCATTCAAAGAACTTGACATTTTAATAGCGGACTATAATTAGCCCAAAGCATCCTATGAAAATATCCATCTTGATCAGATGAACTAAAGGAGTTTCAACAAAGTGTACATCTGAAGTAAGAAAATAATTTTTTTTGCAGGTGATAGGATACTTATTTGGTTAAATAATACCAATTATGGATCATATACATGTAACTTGTTCTGAAATAAAAGCAAGGTTTTCACATGAGAAGCTTCCTTGCTGTGTAATAAAGATACCTCCCCAGCTCCCTGGAACAGTATAGTATGATCTGACAGCTTGTTCTCAGTGATGCGCAGAGCTGCTAGAAGACCTGCAACAGCCACAGCCGCTGTTCCTGAAATACAAAATGAATTCTTTTGACAACTCTTGAAATAGTCATTGCAAAGCTTTAAGTAAAAATTATCAATGATTTCAAAGCACTCATATAGCTAAAAGATGCAAATACTTGCGAGTGAGCAATTACAATATAGATTGAGAGTCTTCTTTGTTTTGCTTTATTTTGTTTTTATTAAATCAAAGAGATAAACAAAACTAAGAATAACTTCAGAATAAAGTAAAATAGAAAGATTATGATCTTGATTCTAACCTCAGCTGTGTTAGCATATACTCTATCTTGCCAAACACACCACCTTATGCTGAGAGTCATTTGATCAGATCAGGAGCTGAGCAAGATGACACCTGGCCAGTAATGGGAAATGCCAACTCCCATTGGCAGGATGCACACTAAATGAGACAAGAGCTCTATAGAGATCTTTGCTTCAATGAGTGTGTAACATGAAATAAGAGAGGTTATTTACCTCGTACAGTAACTGGAGTTCTTCAAGGTGTCTTTATCTACATGGATGCCACTGTAGTTGTGTTTGCCCCATGCAAGTGAGCCGGAATCTCAGTTGCAGCGTTCCCTGGGGCTGCACATGCACATAACGCATGCTCTCACACCCCTCCCAAGAGCAAAAAGGGCAGAGCAGCTCCAACCACCACTCAGTTCCTTCAGCAACACAGAATATCCCAGTTACTGTAAGGTAGGTAACCTCTCTTTCTTCTTCCAACAGTTGTCTACATGGATCCCACTGTAGATGACTGACTAGCAGTTACCTATCAAAGAGCTGGGTTTTAGGACTCCTATTTAAATAACATCTGTAGGACAGCCTTGCTGAATTGGGCATTTGATCTAGAAGCTGCTGCAATGGAGTAGCAAAGAATCCTGTGGCACCTTATAGACTAACAGACGTTTTGGAGCATGAGCTTTCGTGGGTGAATACCCACTTCCTCAGATGCATGTAATGGAGGAAGTGGGTATTCACCCACGAAAGCTCATGCTCCAAAACGTCTGTTAGTCTATAAGGTGCCACAGGATTCTTTGCTGCTTTTACAGATCCAGACTAACACGGCTACCCTCTGATACTTGCAATGGAGTAGTAATTAGTAAAGGTATGAACAGAACCCCAAGTAGGTGCCCTACAAATCTCAAACAGGAACTTCCCTAAAACAAGCTGCAGATGTCACATTAGCCTTACTAGAGTGCACCATAACTCTAGAGGGAAAGAGTTTATTTCCAGCACAGAAGATCTTAATGCAATCTGAAACCCACTTCGAGAGGCCCTGAAAGGACACAGTCTGACCCTGAAACCTGTTACCAAAAGCCCCCAAAAGTCTGGATGATATACGAAATGGCATTGTTCTAAAGAGGTACAAGGACAAAGCTCAGAGAACATCAAATGTATGAAATCTGGTCTAAGCAGGATGTTTATGTGGCTAGAGGAAAAATACGGGCAAATATATAATTTGATTTATATGAAAATCCAAAACAATTTTCAGTAAGTATGTTGGGTGAAGTTTTAATGAAGTACTGTTGTCAAGGCCTATATTTCACTCATCTTGCAAGCTGAAGTGACAGCTAAAAATGCAGTTTTCATGGAAAGATGGAACAACAAAAACAATTATATAGGTTCAAAGGGAGAGTCTATTAATGCTAGAAACACCACATTCAACTCCCATGTAGGAAACATTTCCTTTACTGGTGGAAATATACGAGTCAGCCCTTTCAAAAATCTTGATACAGTAGGATGGGAAAAAAACAGAATGACTCCAACATGTGGAGATTGTGACTGATATACATAATTGAAAATCCTGACTGCTTTAGCAACAACAGGTAGTCGAAGATAAAAAAATCGGAAGACTCCCAAAGTTGAATGTCTTTCAATAGTCCACAAGCAAAAATAATTCCATTTCGTTTTATATATTAGCCTTTCTGCTCTGAATCAGAACCTTCTGAACTGCCTTGGAACATCATCTATCAATGGAATTTAACCAGGTAGCTTCCATGCTGTCAGATATTGTGCACCACCAGATCACGATTCTGAAAAAATGTATGGAAGAATTGGAAGTGGAAAGAGTGGATCTACTGACAGGTCAGAAAACCAAAACAGATTTGCTCAAACATTATATTATCAGCCTTATCTTGATGTATTTTCCTTGGAATTAATTACAGTGGGAGGAGAGACACAGCAGAACCTTTCCCCACCAAATCAGAAAAGCATCTGCCAGTGAACCTCGACTCAGTCCTTTTTGGGAGAAAAGTGGGGGAACTTCTTGTTTACAGTGGTAGCAAATAAGTCTATTGAGGGAATCCCACAGCTCATGAATATTTGATCCAGAATCAAATTTTTCAGTTCCCTCTGAGGAGTGACCGAGCCCTTCCCAGTTTTTGTGAGTCCCTGGAAAATGAAGTGGTACCAGGTCTTAGATCCCCACTGCTCCCCAGTCCCTGTCTCTTTGTGAACAGGAGCCACTAATAGGGAGTTTTGAGAGGGAGTTCTCCAGGTGAAGGAGGAGCAAATATGGGACCCTTGAGGAAAGTGGCAGTCTGTAGTGTGTGTTTGTGTTTGGGGGTTACTGGCTGTGTGCTGAGCTTGTGTTTGTCTGTCTGCCTGCCTGCCTGTGTGTGTGTGTTTGTTTGAAGGACTGTGTGCTGTGGCCTGCAATTGGAAGCTGTGAGCTTCTAAACAAGGTTTGAAATCTAGAAGCCTCTGTTCATTGGCTGAGCCTTAGCCAGGGGGTGGGACTATCAGGGAGACCAGGGCTTTATAAAGCAGTGAGTCAGCGACCAGGGAGCTTTGCGACCAGGGACCACTAACAGGGAGTTTCAAGAGGGAGTTGGAAGGGGTGAGGGACATGTGCCACCCTTTAAAACCTTTAAACTAAACTATAATCAAAACTTCTTGATTTAAACAAAAACCCTATCATTAATCTAGATACCTGTAGGAGAGAATACAGGTAGAAGCCCAGCAGCAGAGTGGGGGCTATCCTGTTTATTGCACTCAGTGTAGCATGCATGATTACCTGCCCTGTGGGCAGGTGGTGTATGTGTGCATTCTGTGCAAGGAGCTCCTGGCCCTCAGAGAGACGGCATTCAGGCTTTGGAGGCCAGGGTGGCGGAACTGGAGAAGCTAAGGGAGGCAGAGAGGTATGTTGATGAGGCTTTCTGGGACACTGTGGAATTGTCCCACCTCCAGTCAGACAGCCCCTGCTTTGTTAAGGAGGATGAAAGGCTCAGGGAAGGAGAGCAGTCAATGGGAGCAGAGGGAAACCTTCCCATAGTTGGAACCCTCCTTCCAGATGATGTTGGGGTATCCTCTCGCACTGAGCTTATCTGACCAGGGGAATGAACTCCAGTCAATAGGAAAAGGCAGGTGTTAGTGATGGGAGATTCGATCATTAGATACATAGATAGCTGGGTTTGTGATGACTGGGAAAACTATATGGTAACTTGCCTGCCTGATGAGAAGGTTGCGGATCTCTCGAGGCATCTAGATAGACTTATGTGTAGTGCTGGGGAGGAGCCAGTGGCTGTGGTACATGTATGGACCAATGACATAGGGAAGGATAGGAGAGACATCCTGGAGGCCAAATTTAGGCTGCTAGGAAAGAGACTGAAATCCAGGACTTCTATGGTGGCATTCTCAGAAATGCTTCAAGTTCCACGCGCAGGGCCAGGTAGGCAGGCAGAGCTTCAAAGTCTCAATGCATGGATGAGACGATGGTGTAGGGAGGAGGGGTTTAGATTTATTAGGAACTGGGGAGATTTTTGGGATGGGAGAGCCTATACAGGAAGGATGGGCTCCACCTAAACCAAAAGTGGATCCAGACTGCTGGCACTTAACACTAAAAAGGCTGCAGAGCACTTTTTAAACTAACAGATGGGGGAAAACCCATTACTGCAGAGGAGCACATGGATCAGACAGAGACTTCTCTTAGAGGAGAGTCTATTGATAGACATTCTCTAGGTTTTAGTCAGGAGGAGAGGATGAAAAAGGATAAAGTATGGGCCAGATCAGATGAGAAACATTCACATAAAAAAAGAATCTGACGCATCAGAAAAGGGTGGACAAATAAACAGTGACAAATTTTTAAAAGTGTTTGTACACAAATGCTAGCAGTCTAAATAATAAGATGGGTGAACTAGAGTGCCTTGTTAAAGGAGGATATTGGTATCATTGGCATCACAGAAACCTGGTGGAGTGAGGACAATCAATGGGATACAATCATTCTGGGGCACAAAATATATCAGAAGGACAGAACAGGTCATGCGGGGAAGGGTGGCACTATATGTGAAAGAAAATGTAGAATCAAATGAAGTAAAAATCTTAAATGAATCCACATGTTCCATAGAATCTCTATGGATAGTAATTCCATGCGCTAATAAGAATATAACAGTAGGAATCTATTATCAACCGCCTGATCAGGATAGTGATAGTGACTATGAAATGCTAAGGGAGATTAGAGAGGCTATCAAAATAAAGAACACAATAAAAGTGGGGGATTTCAATTATCCCCATATTGATTGGGTACGTGTCACCTCAGGACGAAATGCAGAGACAAAATTTCTCAATACTTTAAATAACTGCTTCTTGGAGCAGCTGATACAGGAACCCACAAGGGGAGAGGCAATTCACAATTTAGTGGAGCACATGATCTGGTCCAAGAAGTAACTATAACAGGACCGCTTGGAAATAGTGACCATAATATAACATTTAACATCCCTGTGGTGGGAAGAACATCTCAATAGCCCAACACTGTGGCATTTTATTTCAGAAAGGGTAACTATGCAAAAATGAGGAGGAAAGTTAAACAGAAATTAAAAGGTACAGTTTCTAGAGTGAAATCCCTGAAAGCTGCATAGACACTTTTCAAAGACACCATAACAGAGGCCCAACTTAAATGTATACCTCATATTAAAAAACACAGTAAAAGAACTAAAAAAGAGCCACTGTGGCTTAACAACCATGTAAAAAAAGCAGCAAGAGATAAAAAGGCATCTTTTAAAAAGTGGAAGTCAAATCCTAGTGAGGTAAATAAAAAAGAGCATAAACACTGCCAAATTAAATGTAAAAATGTAATAAGAAAAGCCAAAAAGGAATTTGAAGAACAGCTAGTCAAAAACTCAAAAGGTAACAACAAAATGTTTTTTAAGTAGATCAGAAGCAGGAAGCCTGCTAAACAACCAGTGGGGACCCTGGACGATCGAGATACAAAAGGAGCACTTAAAGACGACATAGTCATTGTGGAGAAACTAAATTAATTCTTTGCTTCAGTCTTCATGGCTGTGGACGTTAGGGAGATTCCCAAACCTGAGCCGTCCTTTATAGGTGACATATTTGAGGAATTGTCACAGATTGAAGTGTCATTAGAGGAGGTTTGGAATTAATTGAAAAATTTAACAGTAACAAGTCACTGGGACCAGATGGTATTCACCCAAGAGTTCTGAAAGAACTCAGATGTGAAATTGGGAACTATTAACTATGGTTTGTAACCTGTCCTTTAAATCAGCTTCTGTACCCAACGACTGGAAGATAGCTAATGTAACGCTAATATTTAAAAAGGGCTCTAGAAGTGATCCTGCCAATTACAGACCAGTAAGTCTAATGTTAGTATCGGGCAAATTAGGTGAAACAATAGTAAAGAATAAAATTGTCAGACACATAGAAGAACATAAATTGTTGGGCAAAAGTCAACATGGTTTCTGTAAAGGGAAATCATGTCTTACTAATCTATTAGACTTCTTCGAAGGGGTCAACAAACATGTGGACAAGGGGGATCCAGCAGACATAGTGTACTTAGATTTCCAGAAAGCCTTTGACAAAGGGTCCTCACTGAAGGTTCTTACGTAAATTAAGTTGTCATGGGATGAGAGAGAAGAGCCTTCCATGGATTGAGAACAGGTTAAAAGACAGGGAACAAAGAGTATGACTAAATGGTAAATTTTCAGAATGGAGAGGGGTAACTAGTAGTGTTCCGCAAGGGTCAGTCCTAAGACCAATCCTATTCAACTTATTCATAAATGATCTGGAGAAAGGGGTAAACAGTGAAGTGGTAAAGTTTGCAGATGATACTAAACTGCTCAAGATAGTTAAGACCAAAGCAGACTGTGAAGAACTTTTCCTCTGGGGCAGATTGGCAGAGGCCCTGGAGGTTTTTCGCCTTCCTCTGCAGCGTGGGGCATGGATCACTTGCTGGTGGATTCTCTGCAGCTTGAGGTCTTCAAACCACAATTTGAAGACTTCAATAACTCGGACATAGGTTAGGGGTTTGTTATAGAAGTGGATGGGTAGGGTTCTGTGGCCTGCTTTGTGCAGGGGGTCTGACTAGATGATCACATTGGTCCCTTCTGACCCTAGAATCTATGAGTCTATAAAAGATCTCACAAAACTAAGTGATTGGGCAACAAAATGGCAAATGAAACTTAATGTGGATAAATGTGAAGTAATGCACATTGGGAAAAATAACCCCAACTATACATACAATATGACGGGGGCTAATTTAGCTACAACTAATCAGGAAAGAGATCTCGAAGTCATCATGGATAGTTCTCTGAATGCATTCACACAGTGTGCAGCAGCAGTCAAAAAAGCAAACAGGATGTTAGGAATCATTAAAAAAGGGATAGAGAATAGAAGGAGAATATCTTATTGCCCTTCTATAAATCTATGATACGCCCAAATTTTGAATACTGCGTACAGATGTGGTCTCATCTCAAAAAAGATATCTGGCATTAGAAAAGGTTCAGAGAAAGGCAACTAAAATGATTAGGGGTTTGGAACGGGTATCATACGAGGAGAGGTTAAAGAGGCTAGGACTTTTCAGCTTGGAAAAGAGGAGACTAAGGGGGGATATGACAGAGGTATATAAAATCATGAGTGGTGTGGAGAAAGTGAATAAGGAAAAGTTATTTACTTGTTCCCATAATATAAGAACTAGCAGCCACAAAATGAAGTTAATGGGCAGCAGATTTAAAACAATTAAAAGAAAGTTCTTCTTCACACAGTGCACAGTCAACCTGTGGAACTCCTTGCCTGAGGAGGTTGTGAAGGCTAGGACTATAACAGGGTTTAAAGAGAATTAGATAAATTCATGGAGGTTAAGTCCATTAATAGCTATTAGCCAGGATGGGTAAGAAATGGTGTCCCTAGCCTCTGTTTGTCAGAGGGTGGAAATGGATGGCAGGAGAGAGATCACTTGATCATTACCTGTTAGGTTCACTCTCTCTGGGGCACCTGGTATTGGCCACTGTTGGCAGACAGGATGCTGGGCGGGATGGACCCTTGGTCTGACCCAGTATGGCCATTCTTATGTTCTTATGTTTGCAGTTATCTGACTGCCTTTTGAATGATCAGTAACTGAGCCACAGACAACTGGAGAAAATTCGCTTACCAAGTTTCTGGCCAGCAGAAGACACATGGCATATGTGCTACTGGGAAGAGAGCAGGCCACAACAAAGGGTTGCTTCTTGTTGACAACAGGATGCATCAAATGGGGTGGGAAAGCAGCCAGTGGGGATGCAGGGGCACTGTATAAACTGAGTAAAGGTTCACATGTGAGTGAACAGCAGCTGCTGGACAGTGTTGCCAATCTCAGTGATTTCTTTTGAAATGTCAAAAAAATGGGTTTTTGAAGCACACTGTCATTTGGTAATTTTTGGGCTACTGTTCACATGTGATCAGCGAAAACACAAGTTTTGAGCTTGGAAACACAAGAGAAGAATCAGTTTGGAAAATAAAAAAACAGTTGTAAGCAAGGTAAGGTGAGTTGTGCCTTGCTGCGTTAGGGAGCAGCCTGTTTTGGGGTTCTTCTTTTGAATTCTAGGAAATAAAGTAGTGTTACAGTGCAACCTTCTAGCAACATAACAAGAGTATTTAGAATATTTTTTTTTCTAGTTTCTCTGGGTGTATGACGTGAACATACCAGAATGCTGGGATTCTGCTGCTAAGACACTAGGCAGGCAAATCTATTGAGTTTCAAACTATAATTATGCATTGCTGGTGTACCAGTTACAGCTGGTAACCTCTAGTGAATTCTGTTTTCCCTGTAATCTTTTATTTTAAATGAAAAAGTTAGGAGTTTTCAAAATTATACTATTACAGTAATATTTTATATTTTTGCTCTCAGCATTTTTGCATGTATTGTACAGTATGATTATCTATATTTTTCTAATTAAAGTGGTACAAACAGGTGTCACTGTAGTAACGCACTAAGATCTGAGGTATTACATTTCTTATTAATTTTACAAAAGGACAACAGTTTTAAATAAATTATTGTAAAAACTCCACTTTTGTTTTCTTCAGCCATTTTTCTGTAAAATGATAATGATCTAGTTCTATTAGAGTAGCCAGCTCACTATCATTCTTTGTTGTTGGCAGTAACTATCATCACTCCTCTTCAGCAGTTTGCCTTATTTGAAAAGGGAAAAAAATGTCAGCGTGAATAGCAGATTTGTTTAACCGGAACTGCTGTGACTAATGGTATGACCTTAAATTTCACCGTGCACATCAGCTGCAGTTCCTGGAAAGACAATCAAAACACAATCTGCACCAGGCAAGTGCCAAAACATAAAATGATCTTGTGAATATTCCAGAATACGAGCAGAACTCTACTGCTATTCTAAAGACCATCACAAAGACTATGGAAAAATAAACTCTGAAAGTTTTGACAACAGAACATGGCATTTTTCGGCGGCGGGGGGGGGGGGGGGATGTTGTAAGCAGTTGTGAAAGTTAACATGCTGAAACTGAGTTTTCTCGCAGAGAGGATAAATCTCCCATTACAGCTAAATTCTAACCCACTTGAACATCACGGGTGCAAAATTTGGAAGCAAACCCCACTTTACTGAGTTGTTTGTAATCTTCCCAAGTTTCTGTTGCAGCTCCCGTTACTGCTATCAGCAGCAGCCCTGAGACAGAAGCATGTTAGTATATTATTACTTCTTATTATTAGTATGTGTTTAAGGGCAGAGCCTAAGGTTCGCAGTCACAGATTGAGACCCTGTTGCTTTAGGCACTGTAGAAATGCTTACTAAAAGACAGTCCCTATCCCAAAGAGTTTACTATCTAGGTTACAAGAAAATACAATAGGAGAGTGAAACAAAGTGGAGGATGATAGGTTTATTTTTATGGATTTTATTTCATTTTGATTTAGAAGAAATTAAAAGGTGCCCATGGCTCTGAGTGATCTCCCAACTATTTACAATTACAAAAACATAATACATTACAAGCATCTCACACTTCTGCGAAGCAGCAACACATAAATAAATACTAGCAGCCCTGTATGTAGTCTGTACCTCAATCCGTCTACTTCTCCTCAAAGGCCAGGTGAAACAAATGAACTCTGCAGTATGCCCTCAAAGTCAACAAATCTGGGCTAATCTGGACTGGGGAATTTTGTATGAGGTAAAAGTACAGCAAGCACAGTTTATTACAATGAGTGTTAGGCACATCTAACAGTCCCCATTCTTTCCAACTACAGGGTGGAGAAGGCATAGGAGACAGAAAAGAGCCCCCTCTCCTCTCTTAGTCCCGAGTGAGGAAAAAAGGAAGAGCATGATCTTGGGGCTGTGGAAAAGAGTTTAGTCCCTTAGTGAAAGGGATAAAGGAGGGAAGTCCAGTGCCTAATGGTGGCTTAGAAGGGAGCCTCACATGAGAAATCCACCCCTGGCTCCTTAAGAGGCCCGCTCAACAAGACCCCTCCCACCAAGACTTTGGCTACACACATTTATGAATATTCTAGGGGCAACTTGATGTCTTTTATCTCCTCCTTCCCTACTAACATCTTCAAGAACTGGTCCACACCCCCAACTTCATTCTGGAGTGGGGAAGGTAGCCCTTGACTCCAGTCCAAAGGAAAAGGGAATTTTAAGGAAAGATGCTCCCTGTTCCTCCTTCATCCTTCAGCTGTATATGCCTAGTTCATGCTGAGTGAGGTTGATGACCATTTATAGGCTTAGTCCAATTAAAAATCTATTTATCAATCCCAAGTACAGATGTAGAGAAGCCTGCCTATTAGGAGAGGGGTTTTAGGACTATGTCTATAAAAGGCTATACTGCTGCTTTTTCCCTCTTGAGAAGACAGGAAATATAACACCACCTCCTGCAGGGGGTTCACTCTAGGAAGTGGTGTAAGGAGCAAAATGAGATCCTAAGGTCCTGCTCTACAACCTTAAAAGTTTAAACTTAGTTGCCCTAAGTAAGCATTTAATATTGAGAATTGTACAAAACTTCCTTCTCTTGAACAAGTTGAGAGCATTATACTACATTGACCTTCTGGCTTGGATGCGCTTATGCACCCACAATATAGCCTTCCTGAGGGAACTCAAGGCTATATATGTTTCACTGATTTAACATGGTAGTTAAACCATGGACTTTGTATTCATCAGTAGAATAAATTCTATTTACTGACTATTCATTTTAAACTTCTCTGGTTCCAAGCAGGCTTCTTCTGTGAGATAGAGACATCCAACGATCCACTACTAGATTAATCAGACATGACAGCCATAGTCTCTACTATACCAGAAACACACAAGAGCATTACTGCCACTCTCTCATTCCTATTTTTTATCAGATAACATTTTTCTGGGGTGCAATGGAAAAGATGGAAAAACATATAGTAAGGACTTTGCCAGCTTTTTAAGATATCATTCATCACCTCACATTCCAGATCCTGACATCTAGAGAGGCTGAAGGGAACTTTATTTACTGTGTGTAGATATGAGGAGGTGTATCACCAGCCCACCAAACTGACAATGATAAGTAAAATATATCTAGATGCAGCAACCGCTCTGATAATCAGTCCTTCTTCTCATAAATCTTGTGTTCATCTCGCTATTGGTGGGCAGCGCACAGAGATAAGAAACTTTGCTCCACCGAGGACAATAGAATTTTTCTCCAGTGTACGGCTGATTGTGTTCTTGACAGTTACAAAGAAACTCTATCAGACATTAACTGTCATGACCAGAACTGGTCTATTATCCATGGAAGGAGCAGAGTTACTCTGAGACCTCAGTGAATCACTGTGGTAGATACTGTGTTCTCTCTGGTATCCATTCCCTAAATTGAATGGGGATAGATACCTAAAAAAACCCAGATTCTCTGCATTCACAGTTTTGGGAGCAGAGAATATACATTTGGAGCTAGATCAAGGCCAACAGATGAGATTGGGTGAGAAACAGAAGAGATACTTGGAATTCCTGGATTGATATCATAGGTACTAGATCATTGCAGCACGTCTGTGTATAAGATTAGAATTCCTAGTAGGTTCCAATAAGAATTGGATTTGTGTTTCTGTGACACCAGTTGTTTTTCATTATGACCATCTTGATCTTCTGTTAGCATTCTTCTGAGATGAGCTCTTGTGCCTCACAGAAGGATAAATACTCTCTGAACAAATCCCTGATCAGAAAAATTGGCCAGGAAGAGATAAATGAATTTCCTTCTTTCTTGAAGCTAATATTATTGTTACCATGATCCTAGAGAGGGACCCTAGGAGCATATGTAAGATCAAATAGTCAGAGCTTGGAAAAGAAAAAAGCTGCCATCCATCTGCAAAACATAAGTATTCTCTGAGGATGGTAAAATGGGAATGCTTTGCAGACAAGCCTCCATAAGGAATTTATTTAGATGTTTCAGACAGCTCTGTTTATCCCCCAATTCTGTAAGGCTAGAAATAGGACGGAGAGTGGGTTGCAGTGGTCCATTCTGAAGTAGATGATGGATAATCCAATTCTGGTTGTGGACTTTCCATAATTTACTGACACTGGGAATGTGACAAAGCTGTTCCTGAAATTCTTTCACAGTTCCATAGGGTACCTCTTCCGGTCAATGTCCAGTGACTTCATTTTATCAAAACTATAGGTATTCCTTTTGATCCCAAATTAAGAGATCCTGCTACCAACTGGCAGGTCTCACTCCAAACAGGGCTGGTTGGGAAATGAACAAATAGCTCATAAGCAATAAAGGGAAACTACTAACCCAGCATTTGTTCTACTATTGCTTGCAAAGAAGTATTCTCTCCTGTTTTACTTCATGGACTGCTTTAACTTGCCATACCATCTGTATTCCTTTCTATAGTGTCAGGACCACAAGTCAATTTTTCTGACAACTATTAATAGCCTCAACTTTCCATAAAGTTTCCCATTATCACAAAGATAGCTGGAAATTGATTTTTCTGAGCATCTGATCCCAAGAATGAAAGCACTACATACCTGCATGAAAACAGATTTGAGTCTCACTTTTTATTTCCAAGAAGAAGCCCTTAGGCCATGTAATTTTTAGGTTGAGAGAACCATGTGTAATGGGGTGTTCACCCCATGAAGGTGGAGAAATGGTTAATGTGGGCCCAAGAGGCCAATTAACCATCTACATGCACCTGGAGGGTGGGCCGGGCACAATTAAAGATGAGTCCCAACTGGGAGAGGAAGCGGGTTGTTTCTATAAAGGGAAGAAGCCCAGAGTAGAAGTGGGGTGCAGGGAGAGAAGGGAAGTGGTGGTGGCAGAGCACAAGCTGGAGTTTATCCTCTGACCCCAATGGAGAGGGAAGCAGGGGTGAAGGAATCTCTTTAATGGGCCTGAGAGAACGCCAACTAACAAGCAGAAAGATTCAGCTGGTACACTGCAGTTGAGGATCCAGACTAAGGAGTAAGACTCCAGGAGGTAACCCCTGAAAGCCAGTGTTCTGTTTTGCTTCTTGCCCAGTTCAGGCAACCACTCCAAACCTTCTTTGCTCTTTTCCTGCCAGGGGTGGGGTGGGGTGAGGCCACCTTGACTGGGCTGTCAGGGAAACTGCTTTCTGTTAAAGAGCTCCCCAATGAGACTCTTGAGGAAGCAGGAGACACAGACCCTTCCTTTTGCCTCTGGCTTTTCGTGGACAAGCTTTCTGCCTGAAGCCTCCACGGGCACCAGAAGCTACAAATGCCTCAGAAGGGGAAGGAAAGCTGAGGGGACAATCTCTGCAAAGAAAGAAAAAAAATCAAATGCAGCCCTGGGACATTGCTGCAAATAAGACACATTATTATGCCATATTGTTAGTCTAAAAATCTAAAATAAAGCTTAGATTTCTTCTCAGAAAAGCGCTGCAGCAGGAAGGCCTGGCTGAGCTGTCAGCTGTTGTGGAGGCAGAAAAAAAAATGGAGGGAACCTTCAGGAGGTGGGGCATTCCCATGCTACACGTGACTAGGGTTTGGATTTGCCCCTAAGCTGCAAGCAGGCTGAAGTACCCACAGTAATGGATCTCTAGACATTAGCACGAAGAAGAACTGAAGTTAAATTGCAAGAGCAGTTGTATCACACAGCCTTAACTTTAAAAAAGTTAATGAAATTAACGTCTAGAATTAGATGGAGTGTAGGATGTAAATTAAAAGGGAAAAGGAGAGAAATAAAAATATGTCACTGGAAGCCTGGTGTACCACAGTACTTGAAGTGGTCTGAAAAAGGTGCATGTGGGGGGTCTATCATCATCACCATCACACGTGCCCGTCCATCTGCTCAGCAATTAATTCTGTCCCTCAGTCCTCAAACCAATCTTGTCCCCACCAGCCCCTCCTCAATTCTGTTCCCAATCTGTTCCCCACATCAGCTCTAACCCCTAGCAGCTCCTGGGGCTCTTTACCATCTTTCCCAGGCCTAGAGAAGTAGCTGCAGTTTGGGGTCCACCTCCCCCTTCCCAGGCTCTGTGTTGCAGGGGGCAGGGGAGGGAACAGACAAGAGCTATCTCATTGCTCATAGGAGAGCAGGAGGGAGGGAGCAGAGCCACCTTGAGCTACTGGGTTCTTTCTGTTCCCTCCTCCTCCCTACCTTCCAGTGAGAATGGTGTCAGCTGCTGAGGGGAGGACACAGAGTTCTGACAGCTTCCTGCAGCAGCCATTATCAATTGTGCTTTTCCAAGAGGTAAGAAGCCAATCAGAGGGGATTTTGCCCTAGGCAATGGTAAAACTCTGCATTCCACAGCGACCCAATGAACTTTTTAGAAATGTAATTTCCTGGGTTTGCAGCCCATTGCACTTCAAGCACTTCCAATCTTCAAACCACCCAAATAGAGTAGGAAGAGAATATTTTGTTACCTTGAATGTCATCATTGAAAGTGCAGTATTTGTTACGATACCTATTCAGGAGGCGGAATGCATTGGCATTAGCAAAATCCTCAAACTGAATAAGGCAATTCATGCCATACCTAGAAATACAAAGGAAATGTAAATTTAAAAATGGGAAACAATCCAATATTGCACATATAAAATTGTTAGCCCTTGAAATCTGATTTTGGATAAGAGTATAATAAAAACTATATATAAAGTAATGAGCTTCTGTGCTATATTGTATTATTGTACTCATACACTTTACTTGGAAGGAAGATTTTGGATTACTCTCACACCTTACTGGGTTCTAAATTAACTAATTGTACAGGAAAGGCCTAGGCTGCAGAGATCTCTACAGAAACCTTTATGGAATGTGTACCAGTAGTCAAGTAAAGGGGAAAAAAAATAGGACTCAGAAGGAATGGGATGGAAAATAACACTGGATATATTCTAATGCCATTATGCAAATCAGTAGGATGCGCGCAGAATATTCTCCATTTTGGTCATCCTGTCTCAAAGAGAAATAAGCAGGTATTGAGGGAATTCAGACACAGGTGACAAAATGATTAGAAACATAAAAAAATAACTACAGAGTTATTGGCCACGGTTCAATAGTTAAAGCTGAGTTAAATTTTATACTTAAAGCAGGGATTTAACCTCTTTGGTATGTATGAAAAAGCACCATATCTTATCCAAAGTTGCAGTATCTATTGTTTGAGTGTACAATGAATTTACAGTAAATTAACAAGTAAATAGTTAATTAGTTCATGTTAAAATTAATTAAAAATGCATCATTCCAGGAATTTAACATCTGTTTCAGTCTTTTCTTTCTCGTGATTGATCTTAAGAATGGAACGACACAGAATCTTCAAGAGTACCATATAGTTAAAATAAATTGAAATCTTCTGCATAGGTTACATTTGGAGAAATTAGGATGTAATTAAACTAAATTATTAATGATTGCTGTATTTACTTGATATGATTATATAGGGCAGTTCAACAGCTCAGGTAATTCTAAAATAGGGCCAGTGTAACATCAGAGGTAATTTGACCAATTACGATGCCAATTCTATAGCTGTGATAAATCAATATAAGAATCTGGATGGGTATCAAGATGGTAGATTACTTGGCTCACTTCTCACTGTTCTCTAAAGGTTTTTTGTGCTTGCATGCCAGCTTGAGCAGTAGTGTTTGCAAGGCTCTTAATAGCACTGATGCCTTGACGCCATTGCGCACCAAAGCAGCACTGCCAGGGAGCACAGTGGGAGCCTTTTAAAAGTGCTAATCTGTCTTTCTGCATAACATCAATCTCTGTAATTTCCCTCTAATCCAATAAATCAATTGCATATTAAGGGCCAGATCCACCAGTGTATGTCAGCTGTTTTGTTCTTGTCTGGTATACTGATGAATTTGTCCTTAAACGTTTTTTTCTTTTTTAAAGCGATTTTAACATTGATTCAATGTTTCTTCAAATCATTAGAAATACTGCATGGTAGCATTCTCTTTGCATTTCTTGTTTAGTGATCATGTATGATATTTTTAATAATTTTTTAAAACCAAGGAAATTCCCAGAAAAAACCAAACCAAATCAAAACAAGAACAAAATAAAACAAACACCCATTTCTCCCCCGCCTCCCATTAAGATGCAATTAAGGCTGAGAGTACAATCAATAATTTAAGTGTAAACAAAAACACCATGGGATAGGGAAACACCAAGAGCTACAAAGGCAGGAATGTCAGACTTAAGGCTAACACTAACCTTGCCCCCCGCTATTTTAAAGGTATGGAAATACACAGCTAAGGCCTGGTCTACACTACAAGTTTAAACCGATTTTAGCAGTGTTAAACCAATTTAACGCTGTACACGTCCACATTACGAGGCCCTTTATATTGATATAAAGGGCTCTTTAAATCGGTTTCTGTACTCCTCCCCGACGAGAGGAGTAGCGCTAAAATTGGTATTACCATATCGGATTAGGGTTAGTGTGGCCACAAATCAACGGTATTGGCCTCCGGGCGGTATCCCACAGTGCACCACTGTGACCGCTCTGGACAGCAATCTGAACTCGGATGCAGTGGCCAGGTAAACAGGAAAAGCCCCACGAAATTTTGATTTTCATTTCCTGTTTGCCGAGCATGGAGCTCTGATCAGCACGGGTAGCAATGCAGTCCCAAATCCAAAAAGAGCTCCAGAATGGACCATACGGGAGATACTGGATCTGATCGCTGTATGGGGAAACAAATCTGTTCTATCAGAGCTCCGTGATAGAAGACAAAATGCCAAAGCGTTTGAAAAAAAAATCTACAGGCTACACAGCGCTGCGTGACAAGTATAATGGGAAGCCAGAGATTCAAATGGATGCTCATGGAGGGAGGGAGGGGGTACTGAGGACTCCAGCTATCCCACAGTCCGCAGCAGTCTCCGAAAAGTATTTGCATTCTTGGCTGAGCTCCCAATGCCTGTAGGGTCAAACACATTGTCCGGCGTGGTTCAGGGTATAGCTCGTCAATTTACTCCCCCGCCCCCCATGTGAAAGAAAAGGGAAAGAAATCGTTTCTTGACTTCTTCCAATGTCACCCTATGTCTACTGAATGCTGCTGGAAGACGCGATGCTGCAGCAGTGAAGAGCAGTATCCGCTCCTCTCCCCTCCCTGGTGGCAGACGGTACATGCTTGATAACTGCTGAATACCCCTGGCTGGCCTCAGCTGGCTGGGTAAAAATAGGAATGATTCCTGGTCATTCCCAGTAGATGGTACAGAATGGCTGGTAACCGTCTTCATCATAGCCACTGGGGGCTGAGCTCCATCAGCCCCCTCCCTTTCTGGTGTAAAGAAAAGATTCTGTACTGCCTGGACTATCATAGCAGCGGGATGCTGGGCTCCTCTCCCGCGCACCGCTTAATGTCCTGCCTGGACTGTCATAGCACGGAGAGGCTGCCTCCCCTTCATTTTATGTCACTAACAAAAGCAGCAAACAATCCTGTGGCACCTTATAGACTAACAGACGTTTTGGAGCATGAGCTTTCGTGGGTGAATACCCACTTCCTCAGATGCATGGTCATGCTCCAAAACGTCTGTTAGTCTATAAGGTGCCACAGGATTCTTTGCTGCTTTTACAGATCCAGACTAACACGGCTACCCTCTGATACTTGTCACTAACAAGTCACTGTTTCTTATTCCTGCATTCTTTATAACTTCATGACACAAATGGGGGGGATATTGCCACAGTAGCCCAGGAAGGTTGGGGGAGGAGGGAAGCAACGGGTGGGGTTGTTGCAGGGGCACCCCCTGTGAATGGCATGTAGCTCATCATTTCTGCAGGATTTGACACAGAGCAGCTGTACTCTCTGATACACTGCTTCTCTAGTACACTTGCGCGAAATTCTGGGCAGGACTATTTTTAGAAACCATAAAGGAGGGATTGACTCAGGGAGTCATTCCCAGTTTTGCTTTTGCGCCCCCGGCCGACCTCAGCCAGGGGCACCCATGATAGCAGCAGACAGCACAGAAGGACAGATAACTGTCATCTCATTGCCAAATTACACTGGCAGCAGACGGTACAGAATGACTGGTAACCGTCTCTGCTATCATGCAAATGAATGCTGCTGTGTAGCGCTGGAGTATCGCCTCTGTCCGCGGCATCCAGTACACATACGGTGACTGTAAAAAAAAAAAAAAAAGCTGAATGGGCTCCATGGTTGCCATGCTATGGCATCTGCCAGGACAATCCAGGGAAAAAGGGTGCGAAATGATTGTCTGCCGTTGCTTCCCAGAGGAAGGAATGACTGACGACATTTACCCAGAACCACCCATGACAATGATTTTTGCCACATCAGCCGCTGGGCTCTCAACCCAGAATTCTAAGGGGCGGGGGAGACTGCGGGAACTATGGGATAGCTACGGACTAGCTACCCACAGTGCAACGCTCCGGAAATCGACGCTAGCCTCGGACCATGGACGCACATCGCCGAATTAATGTGCTTAGTGTGGCCGCATGCACTCGACTTTATACAATCTGTTTTATAAAACCGGTTTATGTAAAATCGGAATTATCCCATAGTGTAGACGTACCCTGAGACACTTCAACAACCTTAACTCTACCTGTAACAACAAGAGGGGAAACATATGTACAAAATCTGTCTTTAAAATCAGTTTAATCTAATTTGCAATTACACACACTCTAATACCTTAATCATAATAATATGATTATTGAATGGTATCAGTACCATGCCATTATCTACACTGAATAGCAGCAAGGCAAAATCTCAGATCCCTTGTTCAAAAGCACATACCCCAACTGCCTGAGCTAAACGAGAGTCTATACAGAAGAGGGAACTGGTACACATGCACACTAGCCTGTTCATTACAATATTTAACTCTAGTCCTAGGTGTATGTTAGTGCAATTTTCCTTCAAAACTCAGGTGTATTAGGCAAACTAAACTGAGCAAAACTGTAAGATAAAAAACAAAAGCAAAGAATTGTTGTGACCACATTTATCTCTATGGAAAACATATATTTAAAACCATATTACAATTAGCCAGAGCAGAAAGGACTCCACTGAGGATAATCCCTGCTGAACATACATCTCCAGATTTTATGGGAAATGCTGGAGCTATTTAGAACGTTAATTAGAGGCCAGTGCTTAAAAGGCAAATCTGTTGGTCAGTAAGTTGGTATAGTAAATCATGACTGAATTCAAACTACCACTTCACTATCACCAAGATGGCCTAGTGGTTGGATGAGTTCAGCTGTTGGATGAAGAACAGCAGGTTGATGCTGAATCAGAAAGTCAGAGGTAATGCTGGTGAACAGAGGAAAGTACTTTGAAGACTTGTAGCCATGGTGCAGTGTCCATTTGTTGAAGATACACAACCACAACTGGTCAATTCAGTCAGCAGTTCAGTAGTACTCTTGGATTTCTTGCTGATGCTGAACTCTCACATAACAAATCTGCAAACAACGCTTTTTACCATCTCTGCTTGGCTAGGAAATGCCACCTCATCCTGGTAGATGAAGACCTGGCTTCAGTTATTCATGACTTCATCATCTCTCTGCTGGATTACAGCAATGTAATATACCTCGGCATGAAGGCTTCAGCACTTAGGAAACTCCAACTAGTTCAGAACTGTCCTCAGCAACAAAGGCTACTGCAAACATACCAAAAATCCTCTGCTCTCTACAATGGCTTCCATAGAATCAAGTTCAAAGTCTCAGTCCTTATCTTCAGTGCACTGCATGGCCTGGGTCCAGGATATCTAAAGATTGTCTAAAGCTTTTGGATGAAGACCATGGTTGACAACTGTGTTCCTCTGGCAAAATGAAACTCTCAAGAATAAGAGTAAAGCTTTCTGTAGAGGAGACAGAATTTTTTTGGGGGGGTGGTCAAACTGTACGGGAAGAATTCGCCAGAAATGAAGGACCATCTCAAATCTCACCATCTTCTGCTCCAAATGCAAGATGTATTTATTTAACCTTGCCTTTTCTTACATAAATACGCAGCAACAGGTATATTTATATATTTTTTTAAAACCACACCCTATCAAAACAAGATATTCTACACTGTACATGGTTCTTTGTCTAGGGATATGATGAGAACACAAATATGTGATATATGCGTAGTCACGTTGATTAATGCACTACTGGAAGGCACTTAGATACTCCATGATGAGCATAGAACAAAAATGTAGATATACTGCTACCTTAATACAACGTCACCCAATATAACACAAATTTGGATATAATGCGGTAAAGCAGTGCTCTGGGGGGGCCAGAGCTGCGCACTCCAATGGATCAAAGCAAGTTCAATATAACACAGTTTCACCTATATCGCAGTAAGATTTTTTGGCTCCCAAGGACAGCGTTATATTGAGGTAGAGGTGTATATAATAGAATAGAGTCCTCTTCAATGGAAGAACCATGGCATGGCATTCAGTATATCTATAGAACCTCAAAAATAAAGTTTTCACTGTTGAGTGGTTTCTGATTGATTGTTAATTTTTTCAATATTTTTTTGAGTCAGTGAATTATGGTCACCCAGGAATCTGACTGGTACAGACTCCATTTATTCTAACAAGTGATATAATCAGTGAAGAGACTTTAGATGCAATATATTTAATACCAGGAAGATCAGACTAAGACTTTAGTTAGAATAATTTAGCATTATTGCTGACATGAAAATATTTTTTATATGTTAACAAACATCCATGTTAATATTTTTCTCTACTCATATGTTTGTTTTAAAATAGTCATGCAACAATGGTTCTGTAGTTAAGGCACGGGATTGGCTCAGTCCTAAACCTTGCTCTGCCACTAACATGTTATGTAACCTTTGTAAGCTACTGCATCCTCACTTGTAAAACAGAGATTAAATCCAATAATGTTAATGAGATGCTGGAACAATATGGTGATGTAGGCCATTGAATATACTACAATCAAATGATAACTATGTATTTTATTGAAAATAAGAGATGGGCCAAATCTGCACGACTCAAATCCAGATCCAAAACTTTGCCAAATGTCAGTGTTACTCAGACTCAGGCTTTTGGCTCAGGCCCTTATAAAGTTGTGTGATAACCATGAAACTTACACAATGAAATTACTCTGATCTTATAGAATTCGATTTTTGGCAACAGATTGTATAAAGTCGGGTGCATGCATCCACATTAATTCGGCAGTGTGCGTCCATAGTGCCGAGGCTAGCATCGACTTCCGGAGCGTTGCACTGTGGGTAGCTATCCCATAGTTCGCGCAGTCCTCCCCGCCCATTGGAATTCTGGGTTGAGATCCCAATGCCTGATGGGGCAAAACACATTGTCGCAGGTAGTTCTGGGTACTTGTCATCAGGCCCCCCTCTCCCTTCCCCCCTACATGAAAGCAATGGCAGACAATGGCTTCAGGTCATTTTTCCTGGGTTACCTGTGCAGACACCATACCATGGCAAGCATGGAGCCCGCTCAGCTGACCGTCACCATATGTCTCCTGGGTGCTGGCAGACGTGGGACTGCATTGCTACACAGCAGCAGCTCATTGCGTTTTGGCAGCAGATTGTGCATTATGATTGGTAGCCATTATCATCATACTCCTGGGTGCTCTTTTAGCTGACTTCAGTGAGGTCGGTCGGGGTGCCTGGGCAGACATGGAAGTGACTCAGCCAGGTCATTCCCATCTTCTGCCGAACACCCAGGAGATGACGATGGCTAGCAGTCATACTGCACCATCTCCTGGTGAGCACCCAGGAGATGACGATGGCTAGCAGTCACCATCTGCTGCCAGCTTAAGATGTAAAAGATAGATGGAGTGGATCAAAACAAGAAATAGACCAGATTTGTTTTGCATTTGCTTCCCCCTCCCTCTGTGAAATCAACAGCCTGCTAAACCCAGGGTTTTGAGTTCAATCCTTGAGGGGGCCATTCTGTGTGACAATTGTTTGTGTTTCTACTTGATGCAAAGTCACCCCCTTTGTTGATTTTAATTCCCTGTAAGCCATGTCATCAGTCACCCCTCTCCACAGCAACGGCAATCGTTTTGCGCCTTTTTTCAGTGCAGATGCCATACCACAGCAAGCATGGAGCCCGCTCAGCTCAACACAGCAGTCATGAACATTGTAAACACCTCGCACATTATCATGAAGTTTATGCAGAACTAGAACCTGAAAAACCAGGCGAGGAGGTGACGGCAGTGCAGTGACGAGAGTGATGAGGACATGGATACAGACTTTTCTCAAAGCGCGGGCCCCGGTGCTTAGGAGATCATGGTGTTAATGGGGTAGGTTCATGCCGTGGAATGCCAATTCTGGGCCCAGGAAACAAGCAAAGACTGGTGGGACTGCATAGTGTTGCAGGTGTGGAACGATTCCCAGTGGCTGCAAAACTTTCGCATGCATAAGGGCACTTTCATGGAACTTTGTGACTTGCTTTCCCCTGCCCTGAAGCGCCAGAATATCAAGAGGAGAGCAGCCCTCACAGTTGAGAAGTGAGTGGCAATAGCCCTCTGGAAGCTTTTGCAATGCCAGATAGCTATCGGTCAGTCGGGAATCCATTTGGAGTGGGCAAATCTACTGTGGGGTCTGCTGTGATGCAAGTAGCCAAAGCAATCACTGAGCTGTTGCTACCAAAGGTAGTGACACTAGGAAATGTGCAGGTCACAGTAGATGGCTTTGCTGCAATGGGATTCCCTAACTGTGGTGGGGCGATAGATGGAACCCATATCCCTATCTTGGTGCCAGACCACCAGAGCAGCCAGTACATAAACCGCAAGGGGTACTTTTCAATGATGCTGCAAGCACTGGTGGATCACAAGGGATATTTCACCATCAATGTGGGATCTCCGGGAAGGGTTCATGACGCGCACGTCTTCAGGAACGCTACTCTGTTTAAACAGCTGCAGCAAGGGATTTAGTTCCCAGGCCAGAAAATAACTGTTGGGATGTTGACATGCCTATACTTATCCTTGGAGACCCAGCCTACCCCTTAATGCCATGGTTCATGAAGCCATACACAGGCAGCCTGGACAGTAATCAGGAGCTGTTCAACTATAGGCTGAGCAAGTGCAGAATGGTAGTAGAATGTGGATTTGGATGTTTAAAGGGTTGCTGGCGCACTTTAGTGACTCGCTCAGACCTCAGTGAAACCAATATTCCCACTGTTATTGCTGTTTGCTGTGTGCTCCACAGTCTCTGAGAGAGTAAGGGGGAGATGTATATGGCAGGGTGGGAGCTTGAGACAAATTGCCTGGCCGCTGATTACAAGCAGCCAGACACCAGGGCGATTAGAAGAGCACACCAGGAAGCGCTGTACATCAGAGAAGCTTTCAAAACCAGTTTCATGATTGGCCAGGCTATGGTGTGACAGTTCTGTTTGTTTCTTCTTGATGAAAACTCGCCCCCTTGGTTCACTCATTCCCTGTAAGCCACCCACTCTCCCCCCTTCGATCACAGCTTGCTTGCAAAGGAAATAAGTCACTATTGTTTAAAAACCTTGTATTCTTTATGAATCAATTATAAAAATAGGGAGAAAACTGACAAAGGTAGCCTAGGTGGGGTGTGGGAGGAGGGGAGGAAAAGGCCACTTCAAAACTTGAATGCCAGCCTTCTGTTGCTTGGGCTGTCCACTGGGGTGGAGTGGTTGGGTCCCCGGAGCCTCCCCCACCATATTCTGGGGCATCTGGGTGAGGACGCTATGGAACTTGTGGAGGGGGGAGGGCGGTTAAACAGGGGCTGCAGAAGCTGCCATTCTTGAAGCATCACCAGATCCCGGAGCATGTCCATTTGATCACACAGTAGCCCTAGTGTTGCATCCTGCCTCCTCTGATCTTCCTGCTGCCATTCTCATCTCGAGCGTCCCTCCTGTCCTCACGTTCGTCCCTCCCGTCCTCACGTTCGTCCCTCCCGTCCTCACGTTCGTCCCTCCCGTCCTCACGTTCATTGGCCGCTTTCCTGTACTGTGATACTGTGTCCTTCCACTCATCCACATGAGCTCTTTCATTGCGGGTCGACTGCATGATCTCAGAAAACATTTCATCATGTGTGCGTTTTTTTCGCCACCTGATCTGAGATAGCCTTCAGGACGGAGGAGGGAGGCTTGAAAAATCTGCAGCTGCAGGAGGGAAAAAAGGGAGAGAAGTATTTTAAAAGATACATTTTACAGAACAATGGGTATACTCTTTCACAGTGAACAACACTATTCACATTACATAGCACATGTAATTTCAGTACAAGGTCACATTTTGCATCTTTTATATTGAGAGCCTAAGGCTTTGGTGTTAGAGATCACAGAAGCAGGGCTGGGCAACAGAATTCAGCTTGCAGGCGGCCATGGCAAGCCATAGTCTTTCGACTTCTGCAACCTTCATAAAAGGAGCACTCTCCTTTCTCATACAAACAAGCAAAGCCCATTGAGTGCTGTGGTTTTCGTGTTAATGTGCAGCAGCAGAAACCAAAGTAGTGCCCCCCCCAGTCAATTCTCTGGGATGATCCCTTTACCCCTCCCCACCTCGCGTGGCTAGTTCTCCCCAGAAACCTTCTGCAAAGGCTTTTAGAGTACCTCCAGGAGAGCTTCATGGAGATTTTCCTGGAGGATTTCTGCTCCATCCCCAGACACATTAACAGACTTTTCCAGTAGCTGTACTGGCCGCGAATACATCACAAGTCCTCAGGGCAAAATAAGCATTAAAAATGCTTGCTTTTAAACTATGTATTATATATACAAAGGTACACTCACCAGAGGTCCCTTCTACGACTTCATGGTCCGGGATATTGCTTTGGGAGGGGATTTCGGTCAGAGTGAGAGAAAAGATCCTGACCGTTGGAGAGAACTGTGTGCTGTGTGCTCTCATCAAGGCCATCATTGTCCTCCTCCTCATCTTCCCCATCCACAAAATCCTCAGGCATGGCCGAGAGTACCCCCTCCTCGGAATCCACGGTCAGGGGTAGTGGTGGCAGCCCCCTCTAGAATTGCATGCAGCTCAGTGTAGTAGCGGCATGTCTGCGGCTCTGCCCGTGGCTCTGCCCCGGAGCATCCATTTGATTCTTTGGTTTTCTGGCACGCATGTCTGATCTCCTTAACTTTCACACAGCACTGTACTGAGTCCCTGTTGTGGCCTCTCTCCATCATGCCCTGGGAGATGTTTTCAAATGTTCTTGCATTTTGTCTTTTGGAACATAGTTCTGATAGCACAGAATCATCTCCCCACACAGTAATCAGATCCAGTACCTCCCACATGGTCCATGCTGGAGCTCTTTTTTGATTCTCAGACTGCATTGTTACCTCTGCTGATGAGCTCTGCATGGTCACCTGTGCTGATGAGCTTGACTGGCCAAACAGGAAATGAGATTCAAAAGTTCGCGGGGCTTTTCCTGTCTACCCGGCCAGTGCATCTGAGTTCAGATTGCTGTCCAGGATGGTCACAATGGTGCACTGTCAGATAGCTCCCAGAGGCCAATACCATCAAATTGCATCCACACTAACCCTAATTCAAATCAGTGATATCGATTTCAGTGCTACTCCCCTCATCAGGAAGGAGTACAGAAATAAATTTTTAAAGAGCCCTTTATGTCAAAGTAAATGGCTTTGTTGTGTGGACAGGTACAGGGTTAATTCGATTTAATGCTGCTAAACTTGACATAAACTCATAGTGTAGACCAGGCCTTAGATATGCATACAAACTTTCCCAAAGGTGGAGGTGCTCAGAGTCAGGATTTAGGTTTGAATTAAAATTTTGAAAAAAATCAAATATATTGTAAATTTTGGCAAGTCCTTTGGCAAGCCTTTAGCGATTTCTTCAATGTTTGAAATTCCATGAGAGTCTGGAATAAAAAAATAAACTAATGAATTGCTCAGAGATTCTCTTTTTATGATGCTGTATTGGCTCACTAGCTACCTGATCCTGCCCCTTCCGAAGTCAAAAATAAAACCCAGGGAGGCTGAAAATGTAATCTTAGATGTTTTAGTTATTCAACTGTTTTTTCCAGTGTTACAATTCAGTGCTCCCATTGTGACTGTTCTATGGTCTATCAAAGAGCAATCTCAAGTTACTTTTCATTTTATACTCATTTAAAAAAGATGAACCTAGATTTGAGACAGATAATCTAACAGAGATTCTTTTTCTTTTCAAAATCTTCAGGTATTGTTTGGAGACTTGGCACTGTGACACTTCTTTTTTGAATACTGAACATACCAATTGGTCAAGTGGCTGCATAGACTATATCAGAAATAAAAACACAGAATCAACAGAAATTCTGTCTTCCCTCTGGAAATGGTAAATGACAGTATTCTTCATAACACTTCTTCAGCTTCTAAAGGTTTGTATTGTACATTGGCCTCTTAAAATACTGAGAGATCCCAAGTAAGTGAGCTCATATTCTTATAAGCTTATATTCTTATTAGCTGTTGAAGTATAATATGATGAGCACTTAATTAAATGATTTCTATATTAAACATGGGCAGGAGTCCTGTTATGAAAAGATATTTATAAAATACATCATATAGTAAATCTTTCTATCTAGCTTAAACAATTAGGATCTGTGCTTGCTAAATGTATGCTGTGTTGTTTCCTGAAAAGCACACTCTTTGAGCAATTAAAAATGATTGATAATAGAATAATAGCAATTCTTCCTTTTCTTTGCTAGTCAATAATTTTACTTTGAATGCTTGAAAAGTGTTAGAAAAGCTCAGCTTTGAGGTTTCCACTCCATGAATACATGATATAACACTGATTGAAAAAAAGTCAAAGTTTTGTAAGAGTTCTATAGGAGTTGTTTAAAGAAAATATAAATATTTGGCTGCACTTCAGTAGTGTGCGAGTTAAAATGAAATGTCAGAATGAAATGTGCTATATTATAAACATGATTCTTAATAATTACTCTTATTAATAGGATCTCATTTCCCAAAAAGCTTGAACTGAATTTCTAAATTTGTGCATGAAATATTTTTGTGGGCTAAAGTTCAGATTTATGCTTACAAATGGAAACTGCATGTGAGAAGTAGGTACTTATAGGTTTCCATTTACTTTCACAAATCACTCTCTGCACTTACTATACAAATATCAAGGCAGCATTTTGAAATTTCGTCCATAATAATTAGAGTTTTTGTTTAAATAACTTTACTATATGAATAGAATAAGCACAGTGCAAATGTTCACTGCCAAGATAAAAACGCCTCCATCCCCAAATAAGGATGGGTAATGGAAACACTACAGTCCATTAGCTCTGTGTGTGTGTGTGTGGGGGGGGAATAAGGGGCTTTTTAATGATAATTTTAAATGAAATACTTTGTACTAATGTTTCAATTTTATTTACATTTTTGGGTCTAACAGAATGTTACTTAATTCTTCTACAATAAGGCCTCAATTGAACAAGGTAGTTAAGTATGTGAGAATTCCCACTGAAAACAATAGCACTGATCATGCACATAAAGTGCCTATGTTCCTTGTTGAATTAAGGCCCAAGTGATTTATAGCAACTTATATTCCTTTCTGAAAAGGATTTTTATAACACATTTTGCCACAATGTATTAAAAATGTCACATGTGTTTAACAGTTCAGAACAAGAAATCCTAATTTAATTTGGTTATACTTGTGTTGGTTTCAAACTCTTCTCTTTAAATATAAATGATGCAATTGGATAGTGCAATTAGTCTGAAGCCTGGGGCAGCACATCTGCTCTTTCGAGCAGCTACTTATGGTATAATGAACAGATGGAAACATCTGAACTCCCACAGCTGGTAGCTCTCACCCTGACTGTTAAAATCCAAGACATAATGATTTGTTGGAAGCATCAAACAGAAGTTTTATGAAGAAAATTCTTCAGGTATTACACAAATTATGGAATATATTTAATATTTGATGCTCTTAGGAAACACTTCATCTTAAATAACAGAACTTTGTGGTGGATTTTTTTACTGTATCAAAATGTCAAGACATCCTAGTTATTTGCAACACAAATTACATTTTGAAATAAAAAGAGTGTTGTCTAATGGTTAGCCCAGATAAATGGAAAAAGTAAACCTCAGTTCTATTTCCATCACTGTCTTAGCCTTTATTTCTGTAATATTGTCTGACAAAAAATTCACTGCAACCTCTACGTATTCAATTTCCCCATGTGTAAAATAGGAATGATAAAATGTAATCACTTTTGTAGTATGTGCTGAAATCCCCTGATATAAACATGAAGTATAGTACTTATTTGATACATCATACCATTCACAGTTCTAGTTTTACTCAAGTTAGACATTGGAGTAAGAACCAAATGGTCTGTATCAATAATGGGATTTGTTGAAAATTAAGTTTTAAGTGGAGCACGTTTGCTTTTCAGAATTTCAGTGCCAGAAGTACTAATTTAGACAATTCATACCATAGTTATGAGAAAAGAGCTATATTGGACAAAATAATCATATTAGACAAGCACAAAATATAGGGATAAACAACCAAGACTACTTAGAAAAAAATAACTAGACGTAGTTTGGCTACCCATTATATATATTTTACTAGGGTCTTTTCTCTCCATAGAAAAGACAAGGACAATTTGTTTTGCAAGTTCATTTGTCTCTCTTACCTTAGAATTTTGTGATTTCATCAGTTCTATGATGGGCCTCACTTAGGCCCTGATCCTATGCGGTGCTGAGCACTTTCAACTTACACCGAGTTTAACACTCTACCCAACACATGCTTCCCCATCTGAGCTGCTGCCTGTGCTACTCCTGGCTACACTGCTATTGTGAGCTAGTAGGTATGCCAACTTTCTAATTGCAGAAAACCAAACATCCTTGCCCCTCCCCTCCCCCAATGTTCTGCTCTTGCCCACCCTTTCTCTGAGGCCCCACCCCTCTCTCCATTGTTTGCTCTCCCCCACCCTGGCTCACTCATTTATTTTCATTGGGCTGGGGCAGGGGGTTGGGGTGAGGGAGTGGGTGAGGGCTCTGGCTGGGGATGCAGGCTCTGGGGTGGGCCTGGGGATGAGGGGTTTGGGGTGCAGGAGGGGTTTCTGGGCTGAGGGATTCGGAGTGTGGGAGGGGGCTCTGGGCTGGGGTTGTAGGCTCTGGCTGGGGGTGCAAGCTCTGAGGTGGGGCCATCGATGAGGGGTTTCATGTGCAGGAAGGGGCTCCAGGCTGGGGGCAAGGGATTTGGAGTGCAGGAGCAGGGGCTCTGATCTGGGACAGAGGATTGGGTCAGGGACGGGGCTGAGGGATGCAGGCAGAGCTTACCTGAGGCGGCTCCTAGGAAACGGCGGCATGTCCCTCTTGTTCCTAGGCAGAGAGGCCAGGGGCGTCCATGTGCTGCCCCTGCCTGCAGGCATCACTCCCACAGCTCCCATTGGCCTCAGTTCCCAGCCAATGGGAGCTGCAGACCTCGCGCATGGGCAGCACATGGAGCCCCTGTGGCCACCCCCAAGCCAGAGGGACATGCCGGCTGCTTCCCAGGAGCCACACAGACCTGGGCAGGGAGCCAGTCTTAACTCCACTGAGCCACCAACTGGACTTTTAACGGCCCAGTCAGCACCGCCACCAGGGTCCCTTTTTGATCAGGTATTCCGGCAACCCTATTGAGAAGAGCTAGCACATGTCTGTCTATCCTAGCTAGGACGCATGCTCCCAGCTGTATTGTAGACATACCCTCCAAGTCAAAGTCAAATTAAATGGAAAGTGCCCAGTACTTTGCAGGATTGGGCCCTAAGAGTAGACTGTTGCACAGGTAAGTATTTCCATAGCAGTTCCCTAGTGACCTTTGCTAAATGTTAATGATCACTTCAATTGAGTATGAAAATTCAGTCCTGCAGAATAAAGTGATTACTCATTGCTGTAGAAATACTTCCCTTCAAGAAAGATTTACTTTAATGGAGAATTGTTAAATCAGACAAAATCCTGAGGCTGCAGGAAGAAGGGGGGAAGAATGCTGTATTTAAGACTATCCTTTTCAAGAAAGAAAATTCCAATAGTCACATGATAGCTTACTAGCTTCTTGCAAAATTCCCCCATACCTCCTGAACAGACTTTATTAAAATAATTATAATATTATCCAACATATTATTTAGCCCTTCATTCAGGATGATTCCAAAGTGCTTTATAAATTATATACTGTGCATAAAGGAATCAAACTACCCACCTCCTGGGATGAAACATAGCAGCTGTTTAATAAGACAAGTTTAGGACGGGGAATAATGACTACCTTATCCAAATGCATTTGCAGGTAGAATTTTAGGTAGACAGAATGCAATTAAGTAAACTGAAATTTCACCAGGATGTCTTGGCTAACTCTGTGAACTCTTATTCTTGTGATGAGTGTCATGATGACTATCCAACCCTAATATTCTATGATGTCATTAACAAGTGATTATATGGATTTACATTTTATGTTTCATTCAAAAGACAAATGTGACTGATTCTCCTGCCTTCCACCTTACATAGTGTTTTACACAGCTGTAAATGATTATTATATGAGATTTCACCACTCGTTAGCATCAGTGGTAGCATTTTGTATCCGCTTCACACTTTGGATAGTCATTTACACCTTTGCAATGTGTAAAGCAGTGGAGAATCAGACTCAACATCTCCAACACCATTGTATCTTCTACCATTACATTGGTGTTCAGCCTTGAGTCATGAGAGTGCCATCTATTGAATCATCTAAACCACCTCCTCCAGAAGCAAAAGGGCTTGTCCACACAGTAAGCTAAGTCGTGAATTTAAAGCTCACTAGCTTCTCCCCACTAACTCCTTGTGTGGGCACACTTCCTGCACACTAAGGACTTGTCTACATTACTCACTGGATCGACGGGCAGCAATCTATCCAGCAGGGGTCGACTGCCGAGAGCTCTCCCGTCGACTCCGGTACTCCACCAGAGCGAGAGGCGCTGGGGAGTCAACGAGGAAGCGTCAGCTGTCGACTTACCACAGTGAAGACACCACGATAAGTAGATCTAAGTACGTTGACTTCAGCTACATTATTCACTTAGCTGAAGTTGCGTACCTTAGATCGATCCCCACCACCCCAGTGTAAACCAGGCCTCAGAGTGCCCTCAAACAATTTAGCTTAGCAAACTTCCAAAGTACATTAGGCAAATGCACACAAAGGCACTATTAAGTCTGGTCTACACTACAAAGTTAGGTCTATGTAAACTGCCTTGCATCAACTTAGTTGTACATGGGCCTACAGTTAAAGTTTTCTTCCACTGATGTAAATGCCCCATTATGATGACATAATGAAACCACCTCCCCAAGTGGAGCTGACCCATGGTTGAGGCACGTAGGTCTACACAATGCGACTGTAGACACTGCTTTACCTATGTTCGCCCTAACAGTCCTCCAGATGCTATCTCACAATGACCGACACTGATGGCTTCAGTCACAATTATTAACTCCACTGCCCAGGGGTCACAGACTGGAAGACCCCCTTTTAAAACCTCGCAAATTTTTGAAATGCCTTTTCCTGATTGTACAGCTGAGTGAGCACACCTAACCCCTCTCCACTGTTGTGTGCAACTGCCCAGCTGACCAAGCTGGCTATGTGCTCCAGACACGATCCTGCTTGGAGTAGACAGGAGATATAATTTCCAGGACCTGTGGGAAGAAAAGGCTATGCAGGCACAGCTCTGGACCAGTTATAGAAACGCTGACACCTATAAGCAGATTGTTCAGGGAATGCAGAACAGGTACAACCGGGACCAACAGCAGTGCCACTTGAAAGTCAAGGAACTGTGGCAGACACAAGGTCAACAATCAATCGTAATTGCAGACCTGCTGCTTTTACAAAGAGCTGCATGCTCTCCTTGGTGGAGATCTGACCATAACCCCGCATGCCACTGTGGGTATGTCTGAGAAGCCTGAGTCATTGGCCCCGGCCTTGAACAGCAAGGAGGAGGACAATGACAAGGAACGTGGCTGTGCCGCAAGCCACAACCTGTTTTTGGCTCCACTGCAGTGCAGCCAGTCCCTGCAGTCAAGCATGGATGAACCCGAAGCAGCAGAAGGAACCGCCAGGATGTATGTAAATAAATTACCCATTACTGTTGTGATTTCTCCAACTTATCAGGACGTAACTAGTTTTCATGAATTTACTCATACTAGAAGTAGTAGAGGAACAACTCCTCATTCCTCTGTAGAGTAGAGTTAGGCAGGGGGAAGGGGTGTATGGAGTAGTTTGTTTATGTATACAAGACTATCCCTTGAATCCCCCTGAGAGATCACAATGAAAATCCCATGTGTAGTAAGAGGAGGCCCTGAGATATAAACCTCGGTATCAGAGGCCTGGTTTGAGGCTAAGGTCTGAACTAAGGTAATGGTCAAGACTTTGCTAACATAAAGCAAATTTAAGCTGTGAGCCAGAGGCAGGCCCTGCTCACAGGAGCTGGCAAGGAAAGGGCTGAGGCTGCAAAAAGAGACATAGCTAAAAGGTACTGGACACCAGATATCAGAACATTCACATACTTGCACACTCCCCACAGATAACAAGGAACACGCTGATCCATCCCAATGACAGGGCCAAAAGGGTAATATGATGGATAGAGTTGTTTTGTTAGAACCAACATGTACAAGGTGAGAGGCAGCACCTAGCTACGTAGAGGAGTTGCACCTCAATACATCAGGAGTTATGTGTAACTTGTATGTACCTGTGTATAAGAATGTATCCCTGGGGCGGTGTCTTTGTCCAGCCTAGGGGGCAGTGGAAAGTCCCGCCACTGACTGAGCTGAGTCCATTGCCAGGGGGCACATATTCGTAGTATGTCCTGTAGAGTGAAGTCTAGAGGGAACTATCCTTGTGCTTCATTTGACAATAAACCTGGCCAAAGTGCCTTCATACCTTACTAGAGTTTGTGGTCATTGGAGGTTCTCTCGGGATCTGCTGTGTCAGCTATCTGCGCAGAGCTGGGACAGCACACAGAGGGAACACGCACGCAGCCGATTGATATCAACATTGAACAGAGCAGAGCACCACATCGGTAGCATCTGACAACACCATGGAGATACACTGCAACTCTTTCCCAAAAGTTTCTAGGAATGGCAGCCGTATTTCTTCTGCTTTCCCATGCCATTTGGTGATAACTTCAGCAGGTTCCATTTCCTTAAACAGGCTGGTGGTATATGGGCCTGAGCGACTTTGGGATGCCAGCAGCAGCTGTGCTCTCTCTGCCAGTGTTATCCTCAAGAGTGAGATATCAGCTAAAATCACCAACACATGGAAAATGGTGCCAGAGCCAGTGCCTTACACTCATAGTTTCATGCAACCAAGCAATTCCCTCCTTGTTTCTCTCATCCTTGGAGGGTCACACTCACTATTGCTGGTTCTCTGAGTGGTGCCGTGTGCAAGCACTCTGAAGCAGAATGGCCAATAAGCTTGGGGTTTTGCTTAACATTGTAGGGGAGAAAGGGAAAGGGGGATTCCTGAATCTTTTAAGCTTGCTCTCTGTACATACTATACTGACAACAGCATCTCTCTGTGTTTTATCTGTAGCTGCAGCCATTTTGGTCTTGAGGTGCATACCCTCCTGTCATAAACAGATAGCTAAGGGTTAATGTCTCTTTCACCTGGAGCACCTGACCAGAGGACCAATCAGGAAACCGGATTTTTTCAACTTTGGGTGGAGGGAACTGAGTGTTTTTGTCTTTGTGTTCCGTCTGCCTGCCTCTCTGAGCTTTGGAGAAGTAGCTCTACTTTCTAGTCTTCTGTTTCTAAGTGTAAGGACAAAGAGATCAGATAGTAAGTTCTATGGTTTTCTTTTCTTTGGTATTTGCATGAATATAAGTGCTGGAGTGCTTTGATTTGTATTCTTTTGGAATAAGGCTGTTTATTCAATATTCTTTTAAGCAATTGACCCTGTGTTGTATCATCTAATACAGAGAGAACATTTGTACTTATTTTTCTTTCTTTTTATATAAAGCTTTCTTTTAAGACCTGTTGGAGTTTTTCTTTACTTCAGGGAAATTGAGTCTGTACTCACCAGGGAATTGGTGGGAGGAAGGAATCGGGGAGATTTGTGTGTTGGATTGCTAGCCTGACTTTGCATTCCCTCTGGGGGAATAGGAAAGTACTTTTTGTTTCCAGGATTGGGAACAGAGAGGGAGATTCACTCTGTTTGAATTCACAGAGCTTGTGTCTGTGTATCTCTCCAGGAGCACCTGGAGGGGGGAAGGGAAAAAGGATTATTTCCCTTTGTTGTGAGACTCAAGGGATTTGGGTCTTGGGGTCCCCAGGGAAGGTTTTTCAGAGGGACCAGAGTGCCCCAAAACACTCTAATTTTTTGGGTGGTGGCAGCAGGTACCAGGTCCAAGCTGGTAACTAAGCTTGGAGGTTTTCATGCTAACCCCCATATTTTGGACGCTAAGGTCCAAATCTGGGACTAAGGTTATTACATGAGTAGCAGCGGTGGGAGATAGACAGAATCCAGAAGCCAGTAGAAATATTGTATTTTTCTTTTCTCTGCTAAGGGCTTTTTAGCAGAGAGAAGCAGTTGGTTTTAAAAGGGAACCAGAGAGAAATTTTTTTTTTTTTCTGCTCTCTCTGGCAGTTTGTGGCTTGCATGTTAAGCAGAAGTCGTTAAGGACTATTAACAGTCTTTTGTCACACAATAGCACTCCCATTGAGAGTCATACCAGCACTATATGAATGCAAATAAAGTGGTTTTTCAGGTTTACTTGACATTGAAGATTAGCTAGAGAGAGAAAAGGAAAAAAGCACTGTTGCTAGGCAGACTTCAGGAGGCAACAGAGAACCTGCAGTTCAGAAGATAAACACCGGAGGGCACCCCAACACAAGAAAACAGGAACCATGACTTCTAAGGCAAAAATTAAGGCCGAAGAGCAATTCAAAGAAGCTGAACACAGGCGACAAATGGAGATGAAAGAAAGAGAAGAACAAATCAAAGAGGCAGCACACAAAAGAAAAATAGAAGAAGAAGAGGTGGCCCACAGAAGGAAGCAAGCAGAAGAAGAGTTGGCCCACAGAAGGAAGCAAGAAGAAGAAGAGGCAGCCCACAGAAGACAGATAGAACTCCAGAGGGAAGCCCACCAACAGGCCATGGAATTAGAAAAGGCTAAGCAACAGACTCCAGCCAACCCTAACAACCCGGCGCCAAATATTGCTCCACAGCACAGGAAATTTCCCACCTACAAGGCAGGTGATGACACCGAGGCCTTCTTGGAAAATTTTGAAAGAGCCTGTCTTGGGTACAACATCCCCGAAGACCAGTACATGGTAGAATTGAGGTCACAGCTCAGTGGACCTTTAGCAGAGGTGGCAGCTGAAATGCCTAAGCACCAAATGAATGACTATAAACTTTTTCTAACCAAGGCCAGATACAGGATGGGGATAACCCCAGATCATGCCCGTCGGCGTTTCAGAAACCAAAAGTGGAAACCAGAGGAGTCATTTCCCAAACACGCCTACTACATTGCAAAAAACTATGAGGCCTGGCTAACAGGAAACAACATTCAAACCTTGGAAGAACTGAACCTCCTCATACAAATGGAGCAGTTCTTGGATGGTGTTCCTGAAGACATCACGCGGTACATACAAGATGGAAACCCCAAGAATATCGCTGAGGCGGGGGAGATTGGAGCCAAATGGATGGAACTGGCAGAAAGCAAGAAAGCTACTGTCAAGGGGAACGATTACCCCAGGGGGCACACAGACCATAAACCCTACAACCGAGGACAGCCAAAGACCCCACATACCACCCAAGTAAAGCCACAGATACCCTACCCTTCAACCTCACCAGTCTCCAGTAACTCACCTCGGCCCAGTGACCCATCAGATGGAAGATGCTTTAAGTGTAATGAACTGGGACATATCAAGGCCAAGTGTCCCAAGAACACCATGCGAGTGCAATTCATTACACCACCATCACACCAAAGATCCCCAGGCCCGGATGCCTCTCAAATACCCTTGGAGCGAAGGGAAAATTTGAGAGTGGGCGGAAAGAAGGTTACTGCGTGGAGAGACACGGGGGCACAAGTGTCAGCTATCCACCAATCCTTCGTTGACCCCAAATTCATCAACCCAAAGGCCAAAGTTACAATTTACCCCTTCATGTCACAAGCTGTAGACTTGCCTACAGCTCAACTGCCTGTCCAGTACAAAGGCTGGTCAGGAATGTGGACTTTTGCAGTCTATGACAATTATCCTATCCCCATGCTACTGGGGGAAGACTTGGCCAACCAGGTGAGGCGGGCCAAGAGAGTGGGAATGGTTACACGTAGCCAAACCAGGCAAGCTTCCAGACCCATTCCTGTTCCTGAGCCGTCCACAGAGGCCCCGTCTGTGTTACCAGAGACCCAGACAGAGGTAGTGGACCTGGATTCCATGCCTACCACTGAAACAGCCACAGCATCTCCAGTCCCAGGCCCGGAACTGGAACAGCAACCAGCACCAGCAAGTGCAACTACATCTTCAAACTCAACGCCAGAGGGCGCCAGCGAGCCAAAACTGGCAGAAGCAACAGACAGCCATACCCAAAAGGCTCAGCCAGAGCCTGAAATACCCTCAGGTGCACCAGCGGAGAGCGGTACACCAGCAACGGAAACAACCCCATCACCTACATCGCTTCCAGAGGGACCAAGCCCAAGTCCACAGTCTGAGGAAGAACTGGTGACCCCAGCCTCAAGGGAACAGTTCCAGACTGAGCAGGAAGCAGATGACAGCCTTCAGAAAGCTTGGGCGGCGGCACGGAGCACCCCACCGCCTCTCAGCTCTTCTAATCGATCCCGGTTTGTTATAGACCAAGGACTTTTATACAAGGAAATTCTTTCTGGTGGACACCGGGAAGAATGGCAGCCGCAAAAACAGTTGGTGGTTCCAACTAAGTACCGGGGGAAGCTCTTAAGCTTAGCCCATGATCATCCCAGTGGCCATGCTGGGGTGAACAGAACCAAGGACCGGTTGGGGAAGTCCTTCCACTGGGAGGGGATGGGCAAGGACGTTGCCAAGTATGTCCGGTCTTGTGAGGTATGCCAAAGAGTGGGAAAGCCTCAAGACCAGGTCAAGGCCCCTCTCCAGCCACTCCCCATAATTGAGGTCCCATTTCAGCGAGTAGCTGTGGATATTCTGGGCCCTTTCCCAAAAAAGACGCCCAGAGGAAAGCAGTACGTACTGACTTTAGTGGACTTTGCTACCCGATGGCCAGAAGCAGTCGCTCTAGGCAACACCAGGGCTAACACTGTGTGCCTGGCCCTAACAGACATCTTTGCCAGAGTAGGTTGGCCCTGCGACATCCTTACAGATTCAGGGTCTAATTTCCTGGCAGGGACCATGGAAAAACTGTGGGAAACTCATGGGGTGAATCACTTGGTTGCCACCCCGTACCACCATCAAACCAATGGCCTGGTTGAAAGGTTCAATGGAACTTTGGGGGCCATGATACGAAAATTCATCAACGAATTCTCCAATAATTGGGACCTAGTGTTGCAGCAGTTGCTGTTTGCCTACAGGGCTGTACCACATCCCAGTTTAGGGTTTTCACCATTTGAACTTGTGTATGGTCACGAGGTTAAGGGGCCATTACAGTTGGTGAAGCAGCAATGGGAGGGGTTTACGCCTTCTCCAGGAACTAACATTCTGGACTTTGTAAGCAACCTACAAAGCACCCTCCGACACTCTTTAGCCCTTGCTAGAGAGAACCTAAAGGATGCTCAAGAAGAGCAAAAGGCCTGGTATGACAGACATGCCAGAGAACGTTCCTTCAAGGTAGGAGACCAGGTTATGGTCTTGAAGGCGCAACAGGCCCATAAGATGGAAGCATCATGGGAAGGGCCATTCACGGTCCAAGAGCGCCTGGGAGCTGTAAACTACCTCATAGCATTTCCCAATTCCTCACTAAAGCCTAAAGTGTACCATGTTAATTCTCTCAAGCCTTTCTATTCCAGAGACTTACAGGTTTGTCAGTTTACAGTCCAGGGAGAGGATGCTGAGTGGCCTGACGGTGTCTACTACGACGGGAAAAAAGACGGTGGCGTGGAAGAGGTCAACCTCTCAACCACCCTGGAACGTCTGCAGCGGCAACAAATCAAGGAGCTGTGCACTAGCTTCGCCCCATTGTTCTCAGCCACCCCAGGACGGACTGAACGGGCATACCACTCCATTGATACAGGTAATGCTCACCCAATCAGAACCCCACCCTACCGAGTGTCTCCTCATGCCCAAGCCGCTATAGAACGGGAGATCCAGAACATGCTACAGATGGGTATAATCCGCTCATCTACCAGTGCATGGGCATCTCCAGTGGTTCTGGTACCCAAACCAGATGGGGAAATACGCTTTTGCGTGGACTACCGTAAGCTAAATGCTGTAACTCGTCCGGACAACTATCCAATGCCACGTACCGATGAGCTATTGGAAAAGTTGGGACGTGCCCAGTTCATCTCTACAATAGACTTAACCAAGGGGTACTGGCAAGTACCGCTAGATGAACCTGCCAAGGAGAGGTCAGCATTCGTCACCCATGCGGGGGTGTATGAATTCAATGTCCTTCCTTTCGGCCTTCGAAATGCACCCGCCACCTTCCAGAGGCTGGTAGATGGTCTACTAGCTGGACTGGGAGAATTTGCAGTTGCCTACCTCGATGATGTGGCCATTTTTTCAGACTCCTGGCCCGAACACCTACTACACCTGGAAAAGGTCTTTGAGCGCATCAGGCAGGCAGGACTAACTGTTAAGGCCAAAAAGTGTCAAATAGGCCAAAACAGAGTGACTTACCTGGGGCACCAGGTGGGTCGAGGAACCATAAACCCCCTACAGGCCAAGGTAGATGCTATCCAAAAGTGGCCTGTCCCACGGTCCAAGAAGCAGGTCCAATCCTTCTTAGGCTTGGCCGGATACTACAGGCGATTTGTACCACACTACAGCCAAATCGCTGCCCCACTGACCGACCTGACCAAAAAGACCCAGCCAAATGCAGTTAAGTGGACTGATAAGTGTCAAAAGGCCTTTACCCAACTTAAGGCAACGCTCATGTCGGACCCTGTGCTCAGGGCCCCGGATTTTGACAAGCCATTCCTAGTAACCACAGATGCATCTGAGCGTGGTATAGGAGCAGTGCTCATGCAGGAAGCAACAGATCACAACTTCCATCCTGTCGTGTTTCTCAGCAAGAAACTGTCTGAGAGGGAAAGTCACTGGTCAGTCAGTGAAAAGGAATGCTATGCCATTGTGTACGCCCTGGAAAAGCTACGCCCATATGTTTGGGGACGGCGGTTCCAACTACAAACTGACCATGCTGCACTAAAGTGGCTTCATACTGCCAAGGGGAACAACAAGAAACTTCTTCGTTGGAGTTTAGCTCTCCAAGATTTTGATTTTGAAATTCAACACATCACAGGAGCTTCTAATAAAGTTGCTGATGCACTCTCCCGTGAGAGTTTCCCATAATTCAGTAGTTAAAAAGTGTTCTTAAAATGTAGAAGTCTGTTAGTTATATACTTAGGAGTATATGTAAAGGTGTATGTGTTGTATTAATCTGTTTATTTTCAAGTTCTAGAAGGAAATCGCCGCCAGTGAGCTTCCCCACTGTCTGCAATTTGGGGGGCGTGTCATAAACAGATAGCTAAGGGTTAATGTCTCTTTCACCTGGAGCACCTGACCAGAGGACCAATCAGGAAACCGGATTTTTTCAACTTTGGGTGGAGGGAACTGAGTGTTTTTGTCTTTGTGTTCCGTCTGCCTGCCTCTCTGAGCTTTGGAGAAGTAGCTCTACTTTCTAGTCTTCTGTTTCTAAGTGTAAGGACAAAGAGATCAGATAGTAAGTTCTATGGTTTTCTTTTCTTTGGTATTTGCATGAATATAAGTGCTGGAGTGCTTTGATTTGTATTCTTTTGGAATAAGGCTGTTTATTCAATATTCTTTTAAGCAATTGACCCTGTGTTGTATCATCTAATACAGAGAGAACATTTGTACTTATTTTTCTTTCTTTTTATATAAAGCTTTCTTTTAAGACCTGTTGGAGTTTTTCTTTACTTCAGGGAAATTGAGTCTGTACTCACCAGGGAATTGGTGGGAGGAAGGAATCGGGGAGATTTGTGTGTTGGATTGCTAGCCTGACTTTGCATTCCCTCTGGGGGAATAGGAAAGTACTTTTTGTTTCCAGGATTGGGAACAGAGAGGGAGATTCACTCTGTTTGAATTCACAGAGCTTGTGTCTGTGTATCTCTCCAGGAGCACCTGGAGGGGGGAAGGGAAAAAGGATTATTTCCCTTTGTTGTGAGACTCAAGGGATTTGGGTCTTGGGGTCCCCAGGGAAGGTTTTTCAGAGGGACCAGAGTGCCCCAAAACACTCTAATTTTTTGGGTGGTGGCAGCAGGTACCAGGTCCAAGCTGGTAACTAAGCTTGGAGGTTTTCATGCTAACCCCCATATTTTGGACGCTAAGGTCCAAATCTGGGACTAAGGTTATTACACCTCCACACCAGCGAAATGACTGACCCAGACAGATAAGGAGAAAAAAAAAAGGATGCAGGAAGACATCACTGCAAGTCAGTGATGCATCAGACCTTGAATAGAGGGCCTGCAGGGTGAATATTGAGACTATATGGAGAAGGAAAGAGCAGAGAGGAGAAAGGCCCAGGAGTCCCACCAAGAAAAGGAGAGGGAGATGCACCAGGATATAATGCAGCTTCTCCGTCGGCAAACACAGATGCCGCAGACTCTTATGGACTTTCAGGTTCAACAATACTGGGCTTGACTGCCACTGCAGCTGGTGGACAACTGTAGCATAGTGCTTTCCTACGCTCCCTGCCCTCTCCCCCAGCATTCCTCAGGGCCTGCATGCCTACCTCTACCACTCCACACTGGGGAAAAACATGGACAATCACAGCTTCACATACATGGACCTGTGAGAGGCACGGTTGATGTATCTGTAGCTACAATGGACATTGAAGTTCCTTTTCCTTGTTTGTTTATTAATGTTCTGAATTTTTTTGAAGTTACAATGTATTTGCTATTATATTCTTCAGATTGTTTTTTAGGTGCTGTTTTCACAACTGAATAAAACTCTCATTTTGAAAGTGATTCATCTTTATTAGTTTACAACACATAATGTATAATGCTGCTAGCAGTGAAAGTAATAGTCTTCTTGTACACTCCCACCCATAGGAACAGTGGCAAACAGTTTACTGATCATAAATGTATAGCAAAGCCCACGACAATTACAATCAATGACAGATGTGCAGCAAGCACCACACAATTTCTAACAGGCACCACAAATGGCAGCACCAGGTTGAGCAGAGTACACCACAGCACATTACTGTGGCTCATGGTTAAAGTGTTCTTTTAAAGACTCCCTAAGATGTTTAGTTCATCACTGAGCTTGTCTGTATCTGGCTGTTCAAACTCAGCAGACTGTCCCTCCATCTCTGCCATGCAATCCCTCCTGCAAGTTCTCTTCCCTTTGCTTCACAAAAATTATGCAGGACATAACAGTCATCTATATCTACTGGCATATTTTTCACACTGGACCCAATCTGGTGAGCAAACAACACCAGAGCCCTTTCAGTCTACCAAAAGCATATTCAACTCATTCTGCACCTGCTGAGCCTACAGCTGAATCTTTCTTTGGTGCTAGAGACTGGAGCCCTATCAACATCTTCAAGGATCACTACCTCTGGTGTAAGCCACCCTTAGAGTTGGTATAGATGACTATAGGATGACCATCTCATAGCCACCCTACATGTTTGTACTCCCACCACCTGCCAGCAAAGGGCACATGGCCAGGGCTTCCCTTTGCCCAAGAAATCCCTGGCTAATATCACACTGGGGCCATTGGCAGCCAGCATATATTAGAGAAATTCTAATGCAGGAGTAGGCAACCTATGGCACGTGTGCCGAAGCTGGCACACAAGCTGATTTTCAGTGGCACTCACACTGCCCGGGTCCTGGCCACCGGTCTGGGGGGCTCTGCATTTTAATTTAATTTTAAATGAAGCTTCTTAAACATTTTAAAAACCTTATTTACTTTACATACAACAACAGTTTAGTTATATATTATGGACTTAGAGAAAGAGACCTTCTAAAAAACGTTAACATTATTACTGGCACGTGAAACCTTAAATTAGAGTGAATAAATGAAGACTCGGCACATCACTTCTGAAAGGTTGCAGACCCCTGTTCTAATATATGCCAAAGGAACAGCATAGCACATGGCCATCACAGAACCGGGGGAACACACAGTAGACAAAGTTATTTTTCAAAGTTACTTTTCCAACCTCCTCAGTCACAGCCAAGGATTCGGCCCAATGAAAGAATTATAAACATATCAAAACATTGTTAATTGTATTGGATAGGAATTAGACTTGGGTTGAGATCGAGGTGGAAATATAATAGGGGCAATTGGACAAGAGTTTAAAACAATTGTGTCACATACTTTGTCTGGGACCCATTTAGATTTTAAGTCCTTTGGAGCAAAGACTTGTCTTGTATGTCTGTAAAGTGCCTAGCACATTTTTAGGCACCATATAAATAACACAGTTACAGGACAGAAGAGCAACACATAAAACAACCTGGCAACATCAATCACATGATCTTTTGTATTTTGGACAGAAACAGAATTGCCTATTATTATTATTACTACTACAATTTTTACAGTGAGCTGTGCAAGGGATTCTACAGACAAAAGGAGACATGGGGTAAAATCCTGGCTCCTCTGAAGTCAATGACAAAACTCCCAATGATTTCAGTTGGACCAGGACTTCACTCAAAGTCACAAAATGGACATAAAACACAAAAAAGAGCAGCAGAAAATTATGTGATTAGCTTTGTGTCTGGTACACATCTGGTTTATGCCATATTTTTAATGTGTTTATTTTTTTACTAGAGCTAGGCAGGAAACTGTTTTCCCATTGGGGGAAAAATATCCATGATTTAAAAAAAATTCCCATCCCAAATTGGCACAAAAAATCAAAACCTCAAAAATGTCTGTGAACTACCAAACTAAACACATTTTTAATTCAGGTCAGCTGAAACTTTGTGTGTCAATAATTTTTGAGCATTTCATTTTGATTTTGATCATTTTTGTTCTTTAATTTATTTAAATATATATAATTAGCTTAAATTTCAAAATGATGCAGCAGTACTGGGAGCAGAGTCTGGACTTGGACGGCTCTGCTGCTGGTGTCAGCGCTGATTCCCTTAGGAGCGCCCGGAGACGTATGTCTCGCTCTTTTTTTGTCCAAGGTTTGAACACTTTACAGATACAACACTTGTCACTTATATGGGTCTCGCCCAGCCACCTTAGACAGCTACTATGAGGCAGGGTTGAAAGTAATTTAATGGACTTACCAGTATGCAGGGTGACTGGCGTCCTGGGCAAGGTGGAGGTGTGGCTCTGGGCCCCCGGAAGGAGTGAGGCTTCTGGCAGAAGGGGCTGGGGCCATAGTCCTCCAGCCAACCCTTCAGCGCTGCCCAGCTTGCACCGCCCGGGGCTCCGGTGGTAATTTAAAGGGCCTGGGGCTCTGGCCGCTGGCATGGTAGCAGCAGCAGTGGCTGGTTGCCCCAGGCCCTTTAAATTGCCGCTGGAGTCCTGGGGTGGTGGTGGTGCCCTGGGGCTCTGGTGGCGATTAAAACGGCCACGGGACTCTGGCTGCTGCCGTGAGCGCTGGGTCCTTTTAAATCACCGAGTCCCGAGGCAGCTGCCCCTTTTGCCCCCCTACCCCCATCAGCGGCACTGCCAGTACGGTCGGCTTTTCTTACCAGTACACTGTACTGTACCGGATTACTTTCACCTCTGCTATAAGAATTGCTGATGGGTATCTTTTTTTTTTACAGCGATTGCAGGGTTTGAAGCCTGGGGATCGGGACATGGGGGAGGTCCTGGATGATTGTAAAAATATAGTGTCCAACTTTAAAAAAGAGAAGAAAGAGAACTTTGGGAACTATAGACTGGTCAGCATCACCTCAGTCCCTTGAAAAATCATGGAGCAGGTCCTCAAGAAAACCATTTTGAAGCACTTGGAGGAGAGGAAGGTGATCAGGAACAGTCAGCATGGATTCACCAAGGGCAAGACATGACTGACCAACCTGATTGCCTTTTATGATGAGATAACTGCCTTTGCGGAAAGCAATGGTCGTGATATATCTTGACTTTAGCAAAGCTTTTGATACTGTCTCCCACAGTATTCTTGCCAGGAAGTTAAAAAAAGTATGGACTGGATGAATGGACTATAAGATGGATAGAAAGCTGGATAGATTGTCAGGCTCAACGGGAAGTGATCAACAGCTCGATGTCTAGTTGGCAGCTGGTATCAAGCGGAGTCCCTCAGGGGCTGGTCCTGGGGCCGATTTTGTTCAACATCTTTATTAGTGATCTGGATGATGGGATGGATTGCACCCTCAGTAAATTCGCAGATGACACTAAGATGTGGGGAGAGGTAGATACACTGGAGATTAGGGATAGGGTCCAGAGTGACCTAGACAAATTGGAGGATTTGGCCAAAAGAAATTTGATGAGGTTCAACAAGGACAAGTGCAGAGTCCTGCACTTAGGATGGAAGAATCTCATGCACTGCTACAGACTGGGGACTGACCGGCTAAGCAGCAGTTCTGCAGAAAAGGACCTGGGGAATACAGTGGATGAGAAGCTGGATATGAGTCAGCAGTGTGCCCTTGTTGCCAAGAAGGCTAATGGCATATTGGGCTGCATTAGTAGGAGCACTGCCAGCAGATTGAGGGAAGTGATTATTCTCCTCTGTTCAGCATCTGGAGCATTGCATCCAGTTTTGGGCCCCCGACTACAGAAAGGATGTGGACAAACTGGAGAGAGTCCAGCAGAGGGCAACAGAAATGATCAGGGGGCTGGGACACATGATTTATGAGGAGAGGCTGAGGGAACTGGGCTTGTTTAATCTGCGGAAGAGAGGAGTGAGGGAGGATTTGATAGCAGCCTTCAACTACCTGTAGAGGGGTTTCAAAGAGGATGGAGCTCGGTTGTTCTCAGTGGTGGCAGATGACAGAACAAGGAGGAATGGTCTCAAGTTGCAGTGGGGGAGGTCTAGGTTGGATATTAGGAAACACTATTTCATCAGGAGGGTGGTGAAGCATTGGAATGGGTTAGCTAGAGAGGTGGTGGAATTTCTATCCTTAGAGATTTTTAAGGCCCAGCTTGACAAAGCCCTGGCTGGGATGATTTAGTTGGCGTTGGTCCTGTTTTGAACAGGGGGTTGGACTAGATGACCACCTGAGGTCTCTTCCAACCCTAATCTTTTATGATTCTATGCTCCTGGAATCAGCTACTGCAAGAAAACTAATTGTCAGAGTAGCAATATATATATTTAACCAAGGTTACTGGTGGACTACCATGTGTTAAAATGTATCAAAATCTTTTCGGAGTTAGCTATGATAACTAAATAAAAATTCTAGAGCAGCAACCTACAGGTTTCCTGGCCTCAGTCTGTTGTTAGCTGGCCTGAAACTTTAGGGTTTATATCTGTTCTAAAAAAATATTTTCGCTTACAGTTGCATTAATGTACACTGCATACAGATGCATCACGATGATCACAAGTATTATAATAAAATGTAAGAACACTGCATAATTATTTGGGGGTATTCTGTGTCTACAGATAATGGAAGTCTCTCTCCCAGTTGTTACAACACAAGAAAAATAGTAGTCCAGGAAATAAATTTTACAGACCAATAAGGATACTCAAGAAAATCTGAGTTCAGTTGCACTGAACTTATGTATTTCTTCTGGGGTCAAAAAAAAAATTTCCATACTAACTGTTTTCAACCAACCGAATTCCTTTCAAGACAGTGAGGTGGGGATTTTGTGCTCCTTTTTTAATTGAGTGTAAAAATTTTAAAAGTGCCTCACTGACTTAGGAGCCTAAATCCCATTGGCTTTGAATGGGATAGGACTTTCTGAAAAATTTAGCCAGAATTTTAAGAAAACTCATGTTATATCACCTGACAAGAAAGTAAATTAAAGTTCCTACAAATCTATTTTAGCACTGTAACTTTACTGCATGATTGTTTGTGAATATTATAGAATACTAAAAGCTTCTATGATGACAGGAAATCAACCATACCTTTAAAAATGCACAACCTTACATAATATTGCATAAGGCTGCAATTATTGTTGATAATTTTAATTTTAAAATTAAGTTTTAAATTAAAAGAAAAGCTGTATATTTTCCTTAATTAAGTTTAAGCTTGAGAAAGTTGAAGGAATTCTTATAAACTTTGCTATAAAATAAGATACTCAAGTTCAATAAAATGGTACATTTATAACAGTAATGTCTTTACCAGAAGTCACAATAAAGAAGTAAAATAGCTGCTCTAGCTTTCATTACAGAAACAGGAGCTTTCTGTAATCCCTAGGGAGAGAATAAAAGAATGAACAATGTATTTTACATTGACAAGGAGCAAAGCTTTCAGCTGAGCTATCATGTACATCTTTTTAATGCTTTCAGTTATACTTTGGTATCTTGGGTTTATTCTTTTCAAACAATGAGTTTGAACTGGTCTCAACATTTTTGCTCCAATCTGTGGCATTGATAAAAATCGCTTTGTGGAACATATAAATTTTTTATTAAAAGATTAGAATGAACAATTAAAAACTGAACAGACCAAAACTGTAGTACCCTAAGCCTTCTGTCTCTATTCTGAACATTTTTAAACAGGTGGTTACAGTTTAAGAAGGCTCCCCACTATTTTCTCTTGACATCTTCCTCAGTGCCTTGGGTGTTACAGCCTACAGAACCACAATTCTACTTAGGGGTAAGCTCGGGGCTGGGAGGGGGAGTGGTGGCATATTCCCAAACTCTGCCCCCAATTAAGGCTCTGGCTCACCTAATTACTATGCTTCTCATAGCAAAGAATGGAGGTCTTCACTGTATGTTTGTTTCTTTTATTGCAGCAGTGAAATAAATAGTTAACAGTGCTGACATTTATTTTGTCCTTGTAAGGTATGGGAGTTAACTTCCCAATAACATAAATGGAACAGCATACACGACTCTCAGAGTTATAATTTCAGGCCATTTGCAGAATAAGATTCAAGCAGGCAGCACTGAAACAGGAAGACATATTGAAATTGATACGTGACAAATAGAGATTAAAAAGGTAATTTACAATGGATTTCCTTTTATATCATTCACTTTTGCTTATGCATCCTCTTGACTTAGTCCGACAATTTTTGAAGAATAAGGATAGGATTTTTTTGGATTAGTTTAATAGAATTTAATGGGTCTCATTTTCAGAAGTGCTGACTTCCTGGAGCTCCCACTGAATTCAACTGAAGTTGATAGTGCTCAGCACTTCTGAAAATCAAACCCAAAGACTACATATTTGAAAAAAAATGTGCATCCTGTCTCCTGCGTCCCTATTTTGGATTTGGTCCAAAAAATATCTGCATTAGTTTTACTCGGACTTTGAAAGTTGCTTTTTTTAAAAAAAAAATCTGGATTAGTAAATCAGAACTGTTATCGTCCCGTCTTTGGTGGATTAAATTTGTTTTTAGCAAGCATGATAAGAATATACTCTTTAAATAGTCTTCGTTAATTGTTTGGCAAATTTTCCACATTACTTGATCTTGGCTTATACACATGTGAGAGTCTTCTAGAGGTAAGCACATTAAAAACTCTTCTTCACTAGTCAATATTCAGGCTTTTGAACTTTATGATAAATTAGAGAATTGGTTTGAAATCAGTAAGCTGAAGAATTCAGTAAAGACACGTGAAAAGTACTATATTTAGGAAGGAAATATCAAATGAACAAGTACAAAATGGGGAAAACTGGGTAGGCAGCAGTATTGCAGAAAAGGACCTGGAGGTTACAGTGGACCACAAATTGAACGAGTCTCAACAGTGCAATGCTGTTGCAAAAATGGCAAATGTCATTCTAGAATGTATAACAGACGTGTTGAACGTAAAACATGAAAAGCAATTGTCCAGCTTTACCTGGCACTGGAGAAGCCTCAGTTGGAGTACTGTGGCCAGTTTTGGCCTGCGCCCTTTTGCAGTCTTTCCTTGCAGCAGGGAACGGCTCTGGCAGCTCCTCACGGCTGGCTGACAGCTCCCTGATGCAGAAGCCTTTCCATGATGCAGTAAAAGACTACCCACTGCGGATAGAAAGCTCTTTACTGTGGAGCCTTTCCCCACTGCTTCCCCATTGCCAAAGCCTCTTACTGATATAGTTAAGCGCTGGGCCAGGGAAGCTGTGGAATCCCTATCACTGGAGATTTTTAAGAACAGGTTAGACCAACTTCTGTCAAGGATGGTCTAGGTATAATTAATCCTGCCTCAGCACAGAGGGCCTTACATACAGTTTGTCTGCAGTATTTCCTTTATATTACCCAAAGTATTATGCCTTCGAAGATAATAAGTCTCACAACCTTAGCTATTTAGCCTTAAAAAAGTAGCCAATGGATCATAATTACATTTATCCCAAAACAAATAGTTAGTATATTATCCTGCAATTGACATCCTTCAAGTTTTTTTTCCCCTCTAACACATCTGAAACATACCACCATTTTGAAAGGCTGTGTAGTAGTTACAAACTGGGAATTTTCAGAGCTGCTTGAACAGAACTCCCTGCCTATGCACCGAAGCTGTGAGAGCCTCATAGTACCAGTAACGGAGCCAGCTTGCACACTCCTAGCCCTGCTCTGCACATACATGTCTGCACAACCAACACCTTCTTCAGACACAAGAGTGAACCACTCTCTAATTCTCTACTGCTGCAAGGCGTGTGTATTTGGGGGAAAGATGGCTGACCCCACAACCCCTTCCCTCCCTCAAACTCAATGCAAGTGGAAAGAGAATTATGTGCGCGCACGCACGCACACACACACATACACCCCTCCCTGAAACACTAGAACACGCACAAAAACAGTCCACATTTAAAAATCTACCCTAGCAGGATTTGAAACTGGAACACCCATACTGGGTCAGACCAATGATCCAACAGTGACCAGTGCGTAGGGTAACCAGATAGCAATTGTGAAAAAACAGGACATGGGGTGGGAGAGTAATAGGCACCTATATAAGAAGTCCCAAAAAACGGGACTGTCCCTTTAAAAACAGGACCTCTGGTCACCCTACCAATGACAGATGCTTCACAGGGAATGAATAGAACAGGGCAATTTATCGAGTGAGCCACACCTCTGTCATCCACTCCCAGCTTCTCGCAGTCAGAGGTTTAGAGAGACCCAGATCATGGGGTTGCATCCCTGACCATCTTGGCTACTAACCATTGACGGACCTATCCTCCAGGAACTTATCTAATTCTTTTTTGACCTCACATTTTTTTTGGCCTTCAAAACATCCCCTGTCAATGAGTTCCACAGATTGACTGTGCATTGTATGAAGTACTTCCTTATGCTTGTTTTAAACCTGCTACCTCTTAATTTCATTGGGTCTTTGTGTTATGTGAAGGAGTAAATAATACTTCATTATTCACTTTCTCCACATCATTCATGATTTTATCTCCATCATATCACTCCTTAGTAGTGTCTTTTCTGAACTATACAGTCCCACTCTTTTTAATCACTCCTCATATAGAAGCTGTTCTATACCCCTAATCATTTTTGTTGCTCTTCTCTGTACTTTTCCCAATTATATTATATCTTTTGAGATGGGGTGACCATTATTGCATGCAATATTCAAGGTGTGGGCATACCTGGGATTTCTATAGTGACATTATGATATGTTCTGTCTTATTATCTATTCCTTTCCTAGTGGTTCCTAACATTGTTAGGTTTTTTTTGAATGCTGCTTCACATTGAGCACGTTTTCAGAGAACCATCCACAATGACTCCTAGATCTCTTTCCTGAGTTGTAACAGCTAATTTAGATCCCAGCATTGTATATGTATAGTTGAGATTGTATGTTCCAATGTTCACTGCTTTGCATTTATCAACTCTGAATTTCATTTGCCATTTTGTTGCCCACTCACCCAGTTTAGTGAGATCCCTTTATAAACTCTTCACAGTCAGCTTTGGACTTAACTGTTTTGAGTAATTTTGTCTTGTCTGCAAACTTTGTCTCCTTACTATTCACCCCTTTTCCCACATCATTTATGAATATGTTGAACAGCACTGGTCTCAGTACATATCCTTAGGGAATCCTACCACTTGTTTCCTGTCCTTTAATCAGTTATTGTTCCAAGAGAGGATCTTCCCTCTCATGACTGCCTGATTTTCTTCAGAGCCTTTGGTGAGGGGATCTTGTCAAAGGCTCTCTGAAAGTCCAAGTACACGATAGCCACTGGATTACCCTTGTCCACGTTTGTTGAAACCCTCAGATAATTCTAATAGATTGGTGAGGCAAGATTTCCCTCTACAAAAGCCATAGTGACTCTTCCCCAACATACTGTGTTCATCTATGTATCTGATAAGTCTGTTCTTTACTATAGTTTTGACCAGTTTGCCTGGTACTGAAGTTAGGCTCACTGGCCTGTAATTTCCAGGATCACCTCTGGACCTTTTTTTAAAAATCAGTGTTACATTAGTTATCCTCCAGTCATCTGGTATAGAGGATGATTTAAGTGATTGGTTACATACAAAGGCAAAATAAGCCTGGGTTGAGGCTCCTCTAAAATTTTGGCTGTTGGTCTCTACCATAACAGTTTTTCTAAATGGGAGGAAAAAATCATCAATGCCTTGGATAGCATTTTACTTGCTAGTATCACCAGCCTCTTTTCCCCCTCTAAGTCCAATTTCCACCTTCAGAATACACAACTAGAAAAGATAACTGGGACATGTGTTGATGTTCACCCCATGTATGTTCCTCTCTGATTGTTTTCTATCCGTCATGAGCAGTACTTTGCAATATATTACTAGTGGCAGTTGATCCAGAAATCTGTGGAACCTCATTATGTATTACATTTGATTATCAAAAATGTGCTCAGCACTGCACAAAACACAGAGGAAAACACTTTTTCTGCCTCAAGAAGTTACAATATAAATAGAGATGGCATGCAGAATATAAGTGACTAGCACACTGTTAGCACCATATTAATAATAAAAATAATTTAATAACTCACAGTTCTACTTTGCAGTTAAATAAGTATTTGAGCGTGTCTGTTGCATCATTCTCCTTGTGACAAAGTTCCTTCTCTGCCTTGGTGGGTCCTGCGCTTATTGGCGGATTTGCTTGCCTCACAGATTCATGGCAGCCCTCAGTTTGGCCACTTTTGCTAGTGGCTCAAACCTGCCATCCACTCAGCTAACCTCATCACTATCCAGCATGGGGGAAACTGAGTACAATCCCCACAGTCTCTGTATCCCACTTAGTGGGTCGGGAACAGGCCAGATCCCTTTCCAATTTAGACCTTCCCTTCTTATGTTTCTCACAAACCAGGTCAACTCTTCCTGTGTCCAATAAGAAGTTGGGGGGATGGGGGGAACCCAGGCCCACCCTCTACATGGGGATCCAGCCCAGGACCCTGTGGATAGCAGCTGTCTACAATGTTCTCTGTATCAGCTGCATGACAGCTACAACTCCTTGGGCTACTTCCCCATCACCTTCCCCCATCACCTTCTTTATCCTCAGTGCAGGATCTTCCTCCTGAAGCCTGATCATGCTTGAACTCTTTACTCCTCCAGCAGCATACCTTCTCATTCTCTGCTCCTTGCACGCCCCCCTTACTAACTAATGGGAGGTCCTTTTTAAACCAGGTGTCCTGATTAGCCTGCCTGCCATAATTGAGTCGAGAAAGTTCTTAATTGGCTCCAGGTGTCTTGATTAGCTTGCTGTCTTAATTGGTTCTAGCAGGTTTCTGATTGCTCTAGGGCAGCCCCTGCTCTGGTCACTCAGGGAACAGAAAACTGTTCATCCAGTGGCCAGTGTTTTTGCCTTCTACCAGACTCCTGTACCCCACTGGTCTGGATCTGTCATATACTGAATGTAACAATGGAAGTTCACAGAAGCAGTACACGATTGGAAATCTCAGGCTTGGTGCAATTTTATTATCTGTTAAAAAAGTGTAAAATATTTTACCCATGCTTCAAAAATTGTTATAGTCACTGAGGATAGTCTATTAGTTTATATTGTGTTACACTTATGAGTAGTACACCTTTGAAAATGCACTTTTCAGCAGCTACTGGAAATAGTGTCCTGGGTATGATCAGCCAATGAGAGTTTTTTCTCAATATGTATTACTTTCACTGGTGAAGTATCTTGTCATTTAATATCCTGTTGAAGAAGTCTGATGGAAATTCAGAAGCTTCCTTCTGTATAGTTCAGTTAAGCACTCACTAAACACAGCCAACTTGCTTCCAGACTCTTAATACTATGGCGTGCAACAATTTAACTTAACTTTAGATGAGCTTTAAAGATCAGATCGTAGACTCAGATTAGCACCATGAACTTTTCCTACATTTGAGTGTACTAGCACATAAAAGTTCTCTTTCAGAATTAATTTTTTCCTACATTTTTTAGAGAGTCAGAGTAAATGGACCATGTTTTTAGCTACCGTCATTAATTTTTGTTTAGATTGTTTCAGTTTCTCATCCAAATATTCAAAAGGTGTCACACTAAGAAAGGCTTTGGTCAAGATACACATTTCCATGAAGATACCCTCTCCTAAAGGAGGTCAAGTAAGCTGTACAAAAACTGCAGCTGTCTGCCTGCAAAGTCTTGTCCCTAGAGATTGAATGAATGAGGTCTGGAAAGTATTCCTAAGTAAGAAAAGCATCTAACTGTGATCTGGTAGAACAGTTTTACTGCAATGAGATTCCACTCAGTGTCTTCAGTTTTATTATTTTTAACTCAAAAACTAGGAATACAGCCAACCGTATACTTCTGGAATTATTGTTTTCATTAAAAATATGCCCACCTTTTCCGGCATTCACTGCAGACAGCTAATGCTTCAAATCCTGAATAAACTGAGCTAAACAACTTGTCCACAACCAAAATCACCTCCAAAAATGTCAAGTACAGATGTATCCAAAATGTATTTTCAGCTCCTCTCACTTTAATTTGCCCATTTATAAGCCAAGCTCTATGATTTTTATAATTCATAAATATTATTTAATGTGCTGAGACTGGACATTAGAACAAACAAGAAGAGACTGCCCATAGAGAATCCTTTATAAGGATCCTGGTAAAGGATTTTGGAGTTCAGACAGTGCTGTGTGAATATTTGTATAGTGAACGCATAATGAATAAAACTTATATAGCCTATGTAACTATAATAACTATCAAGTCTCACTGTCTTGACTCAGGCATTGCCCTGGTAATTTCAGATACAGCATACACAAAATACCAAGGGGTAAAAAGGCTTACTGGTAGCACAGGAGTCCTATCATCAAATCCTAGATTTAGTTTATCTTTCAACAAGCAGGTGCTAGGAATGCTACGAAGGTGGCTTACTATGGCTAATATTTTCAAGCAAATGTGCCTAAAGGTCAGCTCCCAAAGGTTTCTAAATATCAAATGAGCTGCCTAAATTTAGAAATTCAGGCAAGAATTTTAAGGTAGAAAGTTTAGATGATATTGTTCAAAGTCTTACCTGATGATAGAATAGCAATGTGATTAATTAAGGTCCAAAGACAACTCAATTCATAAATCCCCAAAGGAGGACAGTGACACTAACTGCTTTCACTTTTAAAAATATACTGGTCTCATGAAAACTGCAAAATGCCACCACAATATCTCCCAGCTTCCATCTTGGATCCAGGAAAATCCCTACTGCCTCTTTTGTAGCTTTGAAGCTTTATTTCAAAATGTATTTGTCTCTGCTAGAATTTTATAATTTCCTGAGAACCTACAAGGTTGCTCAGCTTTTCAAACTACAGCACTGTAAGAAGTCTAAAAAGTTAACATTCATTTTGAGCACTTTGGTCAGCTCATCGCAATAGTTTATTGTATGAACAGAAAAATATTTGTTTCGCCTGACAGAGGCAAAATTGGAATAATGTAATTTTTTTGTGCCAGAACCTGGATGGGGAAGGAAAAAGATACATACAATGGCAGAAAAAATAAGGCCTTCATAAAACTGAGTTTAGTCTAGATCCCTCTAATTGTCTAGACTCTAAATTTCATGATTTGACCACAGCAAACCTGTGTGGGAGGGCCCCATGCATCAGGGAAAGAAGGGCTGTATGACAGGAGTTAAGACCAGATAACAATTATGCTGAGCTCTGGAGACCTGGCACAGGAAAGGGGCAGTAAAAAATAGGAAGATACACCATATGGAACAATCCTGATTGATGAATATATTAACAGCCATTTTACAGGATACCTTGAAGAAAAAATCCTGTTGTCTGAACAATACATTAGCACAGCCACAGCAAAGTGTTACTGTAAATCAAATATACAAGTTCTCTCAAGTTTATCATTGACTTTTTAATTGCTAGTTGATGTGAATACAATCACTTGTAAACTGAGCATGAGAGATTTGGGATTGTACCAACAAAATTAATAACAGCGTAGGAGTAATCCGTGGGACCCCAGGATACGTGGCTACAGTTCTGAGTCAGTACTCACCACACAATCTTTTTTGGACATTCTGCAGTGTTTAAATCATAAACAGATGTTTGAGGAAAGAAGCCCTGTCTCTTCTTTCTAACATATGATGCATTAATCACTGTACTCTAACATAAGATTACAAAGATAACATCTTGCTGAGTTCCTTTTTCATTTTTTGCATACCTTTTAGGACAAAAACCTGAGAAATAAAACTTGAGACTCAGTGATCCATTATTATCATTATTATTATTGTTAAATATTTATATTGTTAAATATTTATATTGTGGAATCTGCCAATGATGCCACTGAGGCACTGATGTGCTGGATGCTATACCAATATGGAGAGGAGAACATTTCCCTGCCCTTAACAGCTTATAATTGAAAGACATGAACAGAGGAAGAGAAGTGGATAGGATTATAACATACAATCAAAGGAATCTGGTGGAGCACTGGCACAGCTTTGTTAGTTACATTTATTGTATTGTATTGTATGTTTTTAAATAGGTGTTGCTGTAGCAAGGAAGGGAGTAGAAAAAGGAAAGAGGAGGGAGAGGAGTAATGCTAGCTGGCCACCACTTTTAGCCATGATCAACAGGCTGAGTTTTGTAGGCATTGTGGTGGAAGAGAATCTTAAGGAGGAATCTGAATGATTTTATCTGGAAGCATTTCCTCTGCATAAGGGACAATGTGGTAGAAAACATGGAGGAAGTGTTTAAAAGAAAACTTGACTGAGGAGAGTAATACTGCAGTAATTAAAACCAGAAAAGAGAAGTTTGCAGTATAGGGTGACCATGTGTCCAGTTTTCAACTGGAACACCCGGTCGAAAAGGGACCCTGGAGGTTCTGGTCATCATCACCGACTGGATGGTGCTGCGGCAGGCTACTCCCATTGGCCAGGAACCTGGGGGAACGGTGCCTGCGGATGAGAGAAGTGCACGGAGTGTCCTCCCACCCTCCACCTACTAGCACTGGCCCTGCTGGCCACTTCCAGGGTGTGCAACCGGGTATCAGGACAGGCAGGCAGCCTTGGCACCATTGCGCCACTGACCGGGAACCACTTGAGATAAGCCTGTGCCCCAACCCCCTGCCCCAGACCTGAGCTCTACCCAAATCCTGCTCCTGCACCCAAAAGCCCTCATTACTGGTCTCACCCCAAAGCCCGCATCCCCAGCCTAGAGCCGATACTGCATCCCAACCCTCTGCCCCAGCTCTGTGACCCCCATGAAACCTGGAGCCGCCTCCTCCACTCCAAAGCCTTCACCCCTGGCCCCACCCCAGAGCCCTCACAAACACCCCGCACCCCAACTCCCTGCTCCAACTCTGACCTGCCCAAACCTGTAGCCCCCTCCTGTATCCCAAACCACTGATCCCCAGCCACACTCCAGAGCCTTCACCTCCTCCTACACCTCAACTCCCTGCCTCAATCCACAGCCCCCTCCCACACTCTGAATCTCTTGGTCTCACCCCCCAGCCTGGAACCCCCTCCTACACCCCAAACTCCTCATCCCTAGCCCCACCCCAGAGCCAGCACCCCCAGCACAGAGCCCTCACCCCTCTCACACCCCAAGCCCCTGCCCCAGCCCAGTGAAAGTGAGTGAGGGTGGGGGAGAGAAAGCCACTGAGGGAGGGGAAATATAGTGAATGGGGGGGAGCTCAGGGAAGGGGCAGGGATGGAGCCTGAGGAAAGGGGCGGGGCTAGGTTGTTTGGTTTTGTGTGATTAGAAAGTTGGCAACCATATTGCAGTAGTGAAGGCATGAAATGCATAGGTCTTGGATGAAAATTTTGCCTGTGTACACAGAGGAAAAAAGCAGATTTTGGAGCTGCTGTGTAAGATAAAGCAACAAGATTTAGAAATAGGCTGAGTATTTGGTTCATGTGAAAGTGCTGACTCAAAGATGACATGCAGGTTATTTGACAGAGACTGTGAGAATTGTGCTGTTGTTCACATCGATGAAGAAAGAGGAAGATTGAGGTGAAAATATCAAGAGGTAAATTTTGATCCTGTTGAATTTGAAATGGCAACTTGACATCCATGGAGAGACATCACAGAGACAGTCCAAGATACCAGACTGGATGAAGGGAGATTCCCCATTACTAGAAAACAAGATTTATGAGTCAGCAGCATAAAGATGGTCAAGCTATATTTGCAGATAAGAGTAACTACAGATTGGGTATACTATGGAAGAAGGATAACCCTCTGTTTAGGGCCTACCTGAGGACTTGGGAGCCCTAGGTTCAATTCCCTACTCTTCTACAGATTTTCTATCTGACCTAGGACAAATCATGTAGCTTCTCTGTGCCTCATTTCCCCATCCATAAAATGGAGATAACAGCACTTCCCTACCTCACATGGGTGTTCTGAGGATAAAATACATTAAAGATTGTGAGATACTCCAATACTATGCTGATGGGGGCATCGTAAGTGCCTTAGATAGAAAAGTTGTAGGGTGCCAAGGACAGAGCCTTATGGGACACTGACAGAATGTGGGAGAGCGGATGACAATATTCTACCAAATGAGACATAGAAAAAGCAATCAGAGAGGTTAAGGAAAGAACCATGAGAGAGGAGAACCATGGAAGCCAATGGAAGATAGCATTTCAAGTAGACAGTGGTGTCAATAACTGCTGAGAGGTCAAGGAAAATAAGATTAGAATAGAAGATGTGGCCAGGAAGAGGTCACTAGAGATTTTAGTGAGAGCAGTCCCAGTGGAATGTAAAGTGTGTAAGCTATAATAAAGAGGGCGAAGAACACAATTAGAAGAAAGGCTCTCCAATGCTCAATGAGTTTGGACATGGAAAAGAGATATTAAGTTATAGTTTGAGGGGAGAAAAGATCAAGGATAAGGTTTTATTTGTTGGGTTTTTTAAGTAGGGCAGACCAAAGCATGTTTACGGGATGGAATAAGGAATCTGATATGAGAGAGAGCAAGAAAGGGTCTGTGAAATATAAGAGGGAGTGTGAGCACTGATTAAGAAGATTAGAAGATGAAAGGGGATGGGATGAGGCTGGAGGAGGAGGGCAGGCAGGAAGTCTGAGTGAAAGTGACAGGTGAGAAAAAGAGTGTATTAGGAGCCAAGGAAGGAAAGGAAGGGAATAAAGTGCAGAGGGGAGGTCACAATAGATCTTACTGATTTTTTCTTTTAAGAAATCAGCAACATTGTACACGGAACGGGAGGAAAGAACAGGAGTGAGGAGTGTTTAAGAAGGGAACCAAATGTGATGAAGAGATGGCGGGAGTAATGGGCATGGGATTTGACAAGGCAGGAATAGTACAGCTGTTAGGCTAAGATGGTGTCAGAATTAAAGGAGGAAAGAGTAAATTTGTGTTGGAGAAAGTCAGTGTGGCTCACAGGACTTTTGTCAGAAATGCTCTTCAACACAAGAAAAAAAAAAGATGCTGGGGGTGATCCGGCGGACTTCCCAAAGGGAGATCAGTGTAAAGTAGTCAAGACTGGTGTAATGAGTGGAGTGGAGATGATCAATGACTAAATCGAGGAAGGAGAGGACCGAGATGACAAAGAGAAGGCTGAGAGAAAATGAGAATTCTTGGATGTTGATGGATTGAAGTAATAAAGGAACTAGTAGCAGGTCAAACAGAAAGGGACGAATCAGCAATGTTGAAAGAGAAGTGGTCAGAGAGGGAGATCAGTGATGGAGAGAACAGAAGTAGAAGGGCATGGCACAGACAAGATCAAGCGAATGACCATATTGATGAGTAGGAGAGTTGATCTATAAGTGCAAGTCAAATGGAGATGTGAAGGCAAGGAGGTGGGAGGCTAGGGAATCAGATGGGACATCAGTATGTAAATTAAAATCACCAAGGATGAGGGTGAAGGAATGTGATGCGAGCAAGGAGAGTCAAAAGACAAAGTCAGAAATGAAGGTGAATGGTGTATATGTCTAGGGGGCAGGGCGTTAACAAATAACACCAACAAGGGGTTGGAGAACGGAAAAGTTTTGGAGAGAGTGCTGTTCAGAAGAAGAGAATGACTCAGGAAGTGAAGGAGCTGGAAGGAGGAGGATCAGGAAAGGAGAAGCCCAAACCACCACAATCTTTGAGAAACAACTTGGGGGAAGAGGAGTGGGAGAAAAAGAGACCAGTGTATAGGAGAAGCAGCATCAGAATAAGTGAACCAGGTTTCAGTGAAGACAAGGCAGAAAGAGTGGGAGATAAAGAGGTCATGGATTGCAGTATTTTGTTTTTGTTTTAAACACACAGAATGAGCATTCCAAGGCAGCAGGAGAAGAGGATGAGAAAAAAAGGGAACAGGCAAGGCCACTCAGAGGATGGGATGAAAAACAGTGCAGTTTGACCCAGACCCCCTCCATTTGAGAGGAACCTCAAACTAATGGACATTGTGACCCCATGTGCTGGGTTGCAATGCCCCAAGCGGGGAGCCAGGCCCAACCCTGCAAGACAATAGCTGCCACTGTGGGGAGAGTGCAGGGTGAGCTTGCTCTCCAACCCCACCTTCCCAAAGGGCCTCCCCACAGTGGTGATTTTTTGGAAGGGTGGGGGACCCTAAATCTCAGTTTCACCCCAGGCCTCTAAAAACCTCTGTGAGGCCCTGGGAACAGCTCTGAAATGAGAGGGGTAGGAACCAAAGGAACAGAAATAGTACCCCAAGGGGAACAGTGAAGGCAAAAAGCTTAACTGGCTTCAAGACTGAGCTTGATAAGTTTATGGAGGGGATGGTCTGATAAGATTGCCTACAATGGCATGTAGCTGATCTGCAACTGCTAGCAACAAACATCTCCAACAGTCGGTGATGGGACACTAGGTGAGGTGGGCTCAGCGTTATGGCAGAGAATTCTTTCCCTAGTGTCAGGCTGGTGGGTGGTCTTAACTTGCTCAGGGTTTAACTGATTGCCATATTTGGGGTCGGGAAGGAATTCCCTGCCCCCCACCCCACCCCCGGCCACATTGGCAAAGACCTGGGTAGTTTTTTGCCTTCTTCTGCAGTGTGCACTTGCAGATTTAAATTAGTGTAAATGGTGGATTCTCTGTAACTTGAAGTCTTTAAATCATGATTTGAGGACTTCAGTAACTCAGCCAGAGGTTATGGGTGTATTACAGAAGTGGGATTGGGAGATTCTGTGGCCTGCATTGTGCAGGAGGTCAGACTAGATGATTAAGATGGTCCTTTCTGATCTTAAAGTCTACGAATCTATGAATTGTGGAGATGGGTGTGGTAAGAGGAAAGGGTGGAGACCAAGGCAAGACCAGGAGTAGGTTAGATGTCCCTGGAGGAGGAGGAAGCAGAGGAGGAAATGGAGATGGGATTTGGATTTGTAGCACTGAGTGGTGGTTGTGGAGAGAGAAGGAGAGGGCAACAGGATAAGGTAAAGTTGGTCGTAGGGAGGGTAGGATGGATGTGGAGATGATGATGGAAGGAGAGATGAGAAAAGAGACAATGCAGAAGATAACTCAGGAAGAGGAAAAAGGGGAGCTATTTGAGAGCACAGCTAGGTGAGAACAATTAAAGGGCTACAGTGTTTTAAAATACTAGTCCAAATTTTGCATTATTTATACCCCACACATTCCCATCAGTGTTAAAGGCACTGTTCAGGGTGCAAGGCAAAATTCTGTGCTGCCTTAAGAAACTACCATACACAGACAGTTGAAACATGATGTTTCTGTTTCTGATCTAATTGTCAGGTGATGGGGGATGGTTGTTGTAAGCTGAAAATGTCAATACCACAACATACCAGACGAGGTTATTGTTCCTAAGAACTTCCACCCCCTAAGAAAGGAAAAACTTCAGACACCACATATAACATTTTTCAGTGACATTTAAAGCTTTTAGCTAAGGATCAGGCTTACACCATACTAGTGAAAGAATTTGCTGTAATGTGTCAGTTTATCATCCAATTTCTACCATCAGCTGGTCAACCAAAACTGCTTAATCAGAAGATCCTGGCTATTTAAAATTTTTAGGGTTGCAGTGATCCTCTCCCTTTCAGGCCTCAAACCTCCTACTACTGTAAATGAAGATGAAGCACCCGGGGTACGTCTACACTGCAATTAAAAATCCATGGCTGGCCTGTGCCAGCTGATTTGGGCTTGCAGGGCTCAGGCTAAGGGACTGTTTAATTGCTGTGTAGACTTTCGGGTTCAGATTGCAGCCCAAGCTCTGGGACCCTCCCACCTTGCATGAGCCTAGAACCCAGGTTCCAGCCCATGCCCTAAAGTCTACACTGCAATTAAACACCCCCTTAGCCTGAGAACCGGGAGCCCGAGTCAGCAGTCACAGGCAGGCCACAAGTTTTTAATTGCAGTGTAGAAATGTGCTTGGGGTGCCATAACTCATTCACTAAGCAGAGGTTTCTTCCAGCAGGGATCTCAGACAGTGTTTACAGCAGCGTAAGCCACTAGAACCCACTAGTGAATCTGTCCCACAGCACATGTAAAAACAGTATATGCAGAACACAAAGACTTACTAGCCAGACAGACTTTTTTTTTTTTTTTTTAAATAATGGAGATATACCTGTCTCCTAGAACTGGAAGGGACCCTGAATGGTCATTGAGTCCAGCCCCCTACCTTCACTAGCAGGACCAAGTACTGATTTTGCCCCAGATCCCTAAGTGGCCCTCTTAAGGACTGAACTCACAACCCTGGGTTTAGCAGGCCAATGCTCAAACCACTGAGCTATCCCTCCCCCTACTCAATTTTGAATTTGATATTTAAACCTAGAACAACATATCAAGGTAACATTTCTGAACTAAATGGAAGCTGATACTCTGAAGTAGCAAATATCTGAATTAATAAAATGGCAAGTATATGCTAAGAATGGGAGGGATGAGCCTTATATTCATATGGGATATTTGTATTAAGATGTCTAAATATTATTCAAACATTCAGATGCCCATTGCAAATATAATCTAAATCCATATATCAGACTATTTACATAGCTCAAGTAAATAGTACAACAGTTAATATGCTCAAGCTGATTAAGTCTTTGCAAAATGTAAAGAGAGTAATAATCCAGAGTGGAAACTGCAACTAATAAATGAATTACTGGACTAGGTCAGGTCCACTTATGTATCACTGAATACTGTCTGCAATTAACTATCCTTATTTAGTAATAAAAAGAACAAGGAGTCTGGTGGTACCTTAAAGACTAACATATATATTTGGGCACAAGCTTTTGTGGATAAAAAAACCTCACTTCTTCAGATGCATGGAGTGAAAGTTACAGATGTAGGCATTATATAATGACACATGAAGAGAAGGGAGTTACCTTACAAGTGGAGTACCAATGCTGACAGGGCCAATTCGCTCAGGGTGGATGCAGTCCACTCCCAATAATAGATGAGGAGGTGTCAATTCCAGGAGAGGCAAAGCTGCTTTTGTAATGAGCCAGCCACTCCCAGTCCCTATTCAAGCCCAAATTAATGGTGTTAAATTTGCAAATGAATTTTATTTCCGTGGTTTCTCTATGAAGTCTGTTTCTGAAGTTCTTTTGTTCAGGAATTGTTACTTTTAAATCTGTTATAGAATGCCCAGGGAGATTGAAGTGTTCACCTACTAGCTTTTGTATGTTATCATTCCTGATGTCAGATTTGTGTCCATTTATTCTTTTACATAAGGACTGTCCAGTTTGGCCAATGTACATGGCAGAGGGGCATTGCTGGCACATGATGGCATATATCACATTAGTAGACGTGCAGGTGAATGAGCCCATGATGGTCATAATTTCTTTACCAGAGAGGTAGCCGTGTTAGTCTGGATCTGTAAAAGCAGCAAAGAATCCTGTGGCACCTTATAGACTAACATTCTTTTTGCCCCACACACCTTCCTTATCCACAGAAAATATTTACTGAGATTCTGCGCATAGTCACTACTAAAATTGTATCCTAAACTATAAATAATATTGTCAGGGCTAATCTACACATAGCAAACATTGTTGTCCTGCTGGAAGACCAGATGTGTGACTTGGCAATTTCTCTAGGTGTTAAAATGATCCAATAATTTCAAAGTTACTCCTGTAAACCAGTAGCAGAAATTAAACGGAAGGATTCATTGACAGTTAAACTTTTGAATCCTAATGGAAGAAACAAAAAAAAGTTCTAAACCTAAAAGATTTAATAAGTCGGCCTTTAGCTGGTGTTGATTCAAGTTTTCTTCTACACAGGTTTTATTCTATTCATGTTTAAAAATGTCTTTCCAAATTTTTACCATATATTCCTCATCATCGTCAATTTACAACAGCCAAGTTAAATTATATTCTAGCATCTTTATAAAAATATGTGATTGAGCATCTAAATGTAAACACAATGTTTTCACCACTAAGAACACTACGGCCAGCATATTTAATATATTCCCCAGAAATAGTATTGTAATACTATTTAACAACTGAAAAGCAATTTAGTTTTTATCTTTGCTATCACAAAAGATTTCCCCGAGTAGACAAAGGTTCAATGACAAAACTTGACTTTAAAATTCAAGATAATTGTTCAACATAACATTCAAAAACTTTTTGGCAGTTTTTTTCCACATTACAATATCACAATACTAGTACTCAGGCTGAAACAAGTCTTACAGTTTTCTTTGGTGCAACAACTATATTCATGGTCAAGAATCTATGTAATGTCATGTGTTATATGAAATATGGTGCTTACCTGAGGCAGCCTCTGTTCCTTTAAATTTTCTGCCAACAAGCTTTCCACTATTAACCTTTCCAGTAACCTTTCCACTATTTAAGTGCTCCTTACTGTATCAACAATTAGATCTCCTAGCATTAAGCGCACTTGGAATGGAAAAATTCTGACTCCTGACACTTTCTCTCTCATGCGTGTATGCCATTCTTGACACTAATAAGTTATAAAACATCAGTACTATGGAAACCAGTTTATTCCAACTATAAACATATACTAAATACTTGCTAAACTGGTTGGATTCTCCGCAACATATTTATAAAACTTTAGCTAAAGTTAAGAGCTCTAGTCACACTTCCAGTGCCTCATGAGTGCCTGCCTAGCTACATCAATGTACAAACTGCCTCCTGCCTGTCAAATACAAAATAATCCCATTCAAGCATTTTTGGATTAACTGAAAAATTCAGTAAAGTTAACTGAGGGTTGGTTGCATTGCCCAACATCAGTGCACATTATACACTACAAATACAAAATTCCATTATCCCAAAGGTTTTGTATGTCACCAAAAACCCTCCAAATAAGAATATATTGTAATAGTAAAGTGATCATAAAGTTTAGCCCTTTATCTGAAGGTTTTGTACAAAAGTTATTCTAATAGGAATATTGTTGAGAATAAATTTGGTTCAGGACACATTATGGGCTTATTTATATTTCTCTTTTATACTAGACTTGTAAATGCTTGTAGAAAAAAAATCTACATTGAAGCCAAAATAAGGTTCACTGTTGAATTTGGAAATCCCAACATGATTTTAGGGAAATCAATTTCTCATACTCTTGGGTTATGTTGCTGTTATTACTCATCTGCAAGATTAAATGTGTTCACAGTAATGCACTGATATACTTATGAAAATAAAACAGGTTTGGTCAAATAGTGTCCAAGAAATAAGAAAACAGAACCAGTGCAAAACTGGATCTTTTGTGTTGCATTTGGATTTTACATTATTCTGATTTAATCATTTGTGACTAATATATTGGAAAATATTTGAAGTACTTTTGTTCAACCCTGAGAGGATCTTTGCTAACCCCAGAAAGCAGATGCTCAGTTCTAGCAAACTAGGACTGAATTCAATAAAACACTTAAACATATATTTTTTTATACATTTGAATGCTTGCGTTTTCTATAACAACCCCACACTAATTTTGTATTAGAATAGCCACACCCTAGTCTGAAGACAGGGCAATTTTACACAACTTGCAAACCCCTGCTCCTGACAAATTCTGGAAGCCATAGTACAGATTGGTTTTCTGTAGTGCAATGTCCTATTTGGGAAAGAGTTAAGTCTGTGACCAGTCTGTAGGAGCAGATGAATGAACCAATGACCAAAGAGCATTTCTTGAACTCCCAATATTAATCCTTATGCCTATCACATCAAAAATGTAACTGCCTATAAGGGTCAAGCAAGAAGGAGCCTTGTGATCCCAAACCTATGAACAGGAATTATTGCTGGGATGATGAAATCCCCCAATACAATGAAGTGCCAGGCCTGGAAATAACTTTATTAGCTCAGGTAGGAAACCTGTGGAAATGTGAGGTGGACTCTATCCTAGGCTATTCTTTCATTAGCTTTACCCTTTACTAAATCGCTCAAATGAATCTCTTTGTGGTGAAGAACTTCAATATTTGAGATTCAGTACAAAAAGTAAATCAGTATAATTTATAGCTAGATCTGACATCAGGCTCATGTCTACTATCTCCAATGTATATTATGTTAGAAGTGCCCAGTTTAGGACATTTGACATATGTTGGTATTTCGACTAAAAGCAACATGTAAGCAGCTGGTTTCCATTTTGAAATCTGATTTGGAAAATATACCAAACCAGCTGCACTCAGCACTCTTAGCCTGAAAATACTGTTGTTTAAAAATATTTTCCATGTATAATTTACAGCTTCTGTGGTCTTCCTGCAAAGTAGAAAAAAACAAAAACAAGAAAAGAAAAAAAAACCCACACCCAACTAAGTAGTCTGGCTTAGAGCCATAAAATACTAAGTCTTTACAAATCTAGCATCATCAGCAAATTAATAAAGCATTTTATTTTTACATATTAACAAGTTACAATATTATCTAAATTTGATATTATGGGTATGAGAGATCACTGACTCCAGCTTTTATCCAGTATAGCTCGACTGAAGTCAATGGAGCTACTCTGGAGAAAAGCTGGAGTAGGATAGCAGTAAAACAAGCCCTATATGCTTAAACCTTAAGTAATACTTTCTACAGAAAATCCTAAACCTGTATCTGTAATGAAACTGATGCTTCAGTGTTTCTAAGTTCTGTTCCTACAATGGGTGGATCCTCGTGCCCACCCAGTGCAATCGACAGGGCTTCACAAGGGCGCAGGGGTCCACCCACACAGAGCTCATTGCAGGATTGGGACTCAAGGGGTCAGATCCTACTTCCACTGAATTCAGTTGAAAAAACTCTTACTGATTTCGTTTGTGCAGGATCCAGCCATAACCGAACAAATAAATAGGTTTAAGAAATTAAAAAATGTGCAAAGTCAAGTAAAGATATGTGAAAAACTTGTTAGAAATAGTCTCTGAAATATTACAAGATATTAAAGATTTCCATTCCTAAATATGTAAATTAAAATCTAGATGAGGCAACCAGACATGGTGGTCACATAAATCTATTCTAGACTGATCATCTACTAAAATATTTTCTTTGATGAGACAAAACTGCATAAGGCTTAAATTGATCTAGTGCCTGCATTTAATTATAGATAACATTAATGAATTTTTAATAAAACAAGAGCTAAATCAACTTGTTTCTCTCTAAACTTAGTATATCTACAGAAATCTATCTATATGTTTAGCTGCTCTGTCTTGTATAAAAATATTGAACTCTAAACTGTTTATACAATATTTCAATTTCTACAGCACTGACTGATATTATACCTGATCTACAAAAACATATGCATACGAATAAATTAATTCATGTGAATAAAGTTCCATACATGTTTTCTAGATCAGCTCTCTAGTTTGTAAACAGGTACTGAAGTACTTAAATCATGGAAGGATAAGGATCCCAAATATGCATTGCTGTATTTCTCTGTATAGCAGTGAAAATTATTAAAGAATTATTTAATTCCTCATTCAATAATTATAATGAAAAAGAAGCAGTTTAATTTTGTAATGTGCTTTGATTACCTTTCTAGAAAGAATAACTTGGTTTTGTATATGACTCTGTTCCTTCAAGTACTACCATGTGTCTGCTGGTATAATTACGATTAACTTATGTTCTTATTGAACTCTGCATAGTTCATTTTCAGGACTGCCAGGCAGGACTCTCTTCCAGTAGCCACTCAGACTAGTGACAAACTGGCAAAAGAGACACATGATTAACTCTGAAGTTATAACCCACTTTTTCTGAAATAAAGTTAAGTGATTAAGTGACACTTCTATTATTATTTCCAAAGCTTAAAATCTGAAACAGATAACTGTCTGGTTTTGTACTGAGCTGGATTCAAATTCTGAGTGGACAAATGGCAAACTAGCACTGTGTGGGAGACAAAGCCATAAAGGAATTTTCCCCTGAAGGAGCCAATATAAGAATAGCAGTAGAAATTCCTCTCTAATTACTCTAACCCTTACAAAATTAAAAAAGTAAGGGATTGAGGGAAAATAAATATATCTGCATCACTGAAACCTAGTTCTGTTTTTGATACGTACTATATAGATCACTTTGCCTTCAATTCTTATCTTCACTCATAGTTGTGCCAAAGGTGAATTTATCAGTTAGCTGTTACTCACTGACAAGGTGACTCAGCCAGTGACTTAGGAATTCAGATAATCCATCCATTCAAATAAACTGGTAATAAAAATGCAAAGGGCTTGATTTAACAAACACATTAGCTAAACACATAATATGAGGTTTTCACAGATTGTATTAGCACTGGCACCACTGGCATTGTAGGCATCACATGAAGTGTCAGTTAAATGTACATGCATATTATAGTGTGTCCTGACCTGTGCCATACTTCATTTTTCAGCCATTTGCAGGTTAATATTCTTTGCAGTTGTGCATAAACAGCAGTGATTGCTAATGCAGAAGAGGGATGCATGTCTGGATTTTCCATGAAGTGTAAAAATATATTACAGATGTGAAATCTGCCCCTCACATCTGCTGTGAAAAGGCAATAAATCAGTAAAATAAGTACATTCTACTGTCTTGCAATTCAGAAAAGCACTCTTCAGATTTTCTCAACCAAGAAATTCTTCAGTGTACCCCACAGAGGCTGTATGAGATACATAACAAGGTAGAAAAATCAGACGAAAAGATGTGTTTCCTCATATTAAAAATTTTTTATGTCATTTAAGTGGAATGGGAGGGCAGGGGAACAGGAAACACACCCAATCCCATAAATTATACTAAATCTATATCTAAACCAGGATTTGGGCAATTATACCTCAGAGTGGATAGGGTGCTAGCCTAAAGAAGACCTACCTTCAATTTCGCCTCCACAACAGAACTTTTTGTAACACTGGGAAGATCACTTAGGAACAGATTTTTCATAGAATCACAGAAGACTAGGGTTGGAAGAGATCTCAGGAGGTCATCTAGTCCAACCCCCTGCTCAAAGCAGGACCAACCTCAACTAAACCATCCCAGCCAGGACTTTGTCAAGCCGGGCCTTAAAAATATTTAAGTATGGAGAGTCCACCACCTCCCTAGATAACCTATTCCAGTGCTTCACAACCCTCCTAGTGAAATAGTTTTTCCTAAAATCAGCCTAGACCTCCCCCACTGCAACTTGAGACCATTGCTCCTTCTTCTGTCATCTGCCACCACTGAGAACAGCCAAGCTCCATCCTCTTTGGAACTCCCCTGCAGGCAGTTGAAGGCTACTATCAAATCTCCCTTCACTCTTCTCTTCTGCAGACTATGCCTACTTCCCTCAGCCTGTCCTCATAAGTCATGTGCCCCGGCTCCCTAATCATTTTCGTTGTCCTCCACTGGAGTATCTCCAATTTGTCCACATCCTTTCTGTAGTGGGGAGGCCCAAAACTGGACACAATACTCCAGATGTGGCCTCACCAGTGCCGAACAGAGGGGAATAATCAATTCTCTCAATCTGCTGGCAATGCTCCCGCTAATGCAGCCAAATATGCCGTTAGCCTTCTTGGCAACAAGGACACACTGTTGACTCATATCCAGCTTCTCGTCCACTGTAATCCCCAGGTCCTTTTCTGCAGAACTGCCACTTAGCCAGTCACTGCCCAGCCTGTAGCAGTATATGGGATTCTTCTGTCCTAAGTGCAGGATTCTTGTCCTAGTTGAACCTCAAAAAATTTCTTTTGGCCCAATCCTCCAATTTGTCTAGATCGCTCTGGACCTGATCCCTGCCGTCCAGCGTATCTATCGCTCCACCCAGCTTAGTGTCATCCGCAAACTTGCTGAAGGTGCAATCCATCCCATCATCCTGATCATTAATGAAGATGTTGAACAAAACCAGCCCCAGGACCGACCCCTGGGGCACTCTGCTTGATACCGGCTGCCAACTAGACATTGGGGGGGGGGCTGCACACTCCGGTGGATCAAAGAAAGTTTAATATAACACGTTTTCACCTATAACGCAGTAAGGTTGGCTCCCGAGGACAGCGTTATATAGGGGTAGAGGTGTACCTTCAATAAAATTTTATTTACAAGGAATGCACAAAATCCTGTTTTTCTGAACAGAGGGAAGAATTAAAAACCAGGAGACAGTTTCTTTGTCTACAGCCTTAGAGATCCTTTTGCCAGCTTGTCCAGATTGTGGATGTCTTTTGTCCTTTCTAGGGCCCAGATCCTCAGAGTTAGGTGCCTAAATCCTTTTGAGGATCTGGGCCTAAATCTGTTTGTGCAGGCTCTTCTGTTTGCTTTTCTCTCTCTTTCATGCACATACTCCTTTTGCACAAGACAATAGCCAGCAAAGATCTTCGCCCACAAAGCTCATATTCCTGGGTGGACTCACATGTCTTTGATTTAGGTGGGGGCTGCTATACAGGAGCTTAACGTTTCTTACAGCACTGGTTCCACCCACCAGCTTCGAATGACCTTTCACCCAATCCATAATACAGTATTTTAATCCAATATTTACTATAGCACAGAACAAAACAAGTGAGTTATACTAATGAAATGAGTTGTTACTGAAATACGTAGCATTTGTTTTTTTACATTTTTTTTTTAATATTTGTTCAAATGTAGTGTTTATCAGTGCGAATGACTAAGAGTACTGGATTTTTCTAGTGCTATGCACTGCTCTACCAATAGACTATTCTGACCCAGAACATACTGCTGCTGATCCAATCCTGACCCCCTACTGAGCAGACTCCCAGCCAACTATGTAAACTATGCAATATGAACTAGTATTCACTAGATGCTGGGAAAAGGCTATAAAATTCTATTTTAAAATTTGGGCATCAAGTTAGGCACCTAAATAACACTGGTCTGATTTTCATTTGTGCTGCGCACACACACTTCAACAGAGGCACATAATCTATTTAAGTTTTAAATACTATTAATTACTCTAGATTGAGAGTAAGAAGAAAGTGAAATTTCCGAGGCGGCGTTCTGGGAGAAAAAAAGTATGAAAGCCCTTGGTTCTACCTTACGTTCTATCTCTCCATACAACAAGGTTTAAGACTTGCGGCTGTAAATATCTACCCCGATATAATGCGGTCCTATATAAGGCGAATTCGGATATAACGCAGTAAAGCAGCGCTTCAGGGGATGGGGCTGCTTTACCTTGTTATATCCGAATTCATGTTACCACAAGTGGTTCCTCTGCGCCCGCCCATTATTTGCTGCAGCCCTCCCCACGCCCCCCACCCTAGCTCACCTCCGCTCTGCCTCCTCCCATGAGTGCACCGCAGCTCCGCTTCTCCTCCCTCCAAGGCTTGCTGAGCCAATCAGCTGTTTGGCGTGGCAAGCCTGGGAGGGAGGGAGGCAGGAGGAGAAGCAGAGCTGCATCGCGCTCATAGGTGGAGGCGGAATGGAGGTGAGCTGGGGCAGGGAGGCCCCGGGGAGGGCCGCAGCAAGTAACGGGGGACGCAGAGGAACCGCTCCCCGCTCCAGCTCATCTCCGCCTCCTCCCCTGAGTGCGCTGCCGCTGCTTCGCTTCTCCCCACTTTCCAGGCGAGCTGGGGCAAACAGCTGACTGGCACGGCAAGCCTGGAAGGGAGGGAGAAGCGGAGCAGCAACAGTGCGCTCAGGGAGGAGGCGGAGACAGAGTGGAGGTGAGCCGGGGCAGGAAGCGGTTCCTCTCCCTACTCTGATATAACGCCAGCTTCCATCCCGGACACACCACATGATCCAGTGTCTACAGCCAAGCGCTGAGGTACAACCACATTTGCTCCAACTCCTCAGAGACCAACACCTACAAGATCTTCACCAAGCATTCTCAAAACTACGATACCCACACGAGGAAATAAGGAACCAAATCAACAGAGCCAGATGTGTACCCAGAACCATCCTGCTGCAAGCGAAGCCCAAGAAAGAAACCAACAGAACTCCACTGGCCATCACCTACAGTCCTCAGCTAAAACCTCTCCAACGCATCATCAGTGATCTACAACCCATTCTGGACAACGATCTCTCACTTTCACAGGCCTCAGGAGGCCGGCCAGTCCTTGCTCACAGACTACCTGCCAACCTTAAGCATATTCTCACCAGTAACTGCACATCATACCATAGTAACTCTAACTCAGGAACCAACCCATGCAACAAACCTCGATGCCAACTCTGCCCACATATCTACACCAGTTACACCATCGCAGGACCTAACCAGATCAGCTACATCATCACCGGTATATTCACCTGCACATGCACCAATGTAATATACATCATCATGTGCCAGCAATGCCCCTCTGCTATGTACATCGGCCAAACGGGACAGTCACTACGGAAAAGGATAAATGGACAAAAGTCAGATATTAGGAATGGCAATATACAAAAACCTGTAGGAGAACACTTCAACCTCCCTGGCCACACTATAGCAGACCTTAAGGTGGCCATCTTGCAGCAAAAAAACTTCAGGACCAGACTCCAAAGAGAAACTGCTGAGCTTCAGTTCATTTGCAAATTTGGCACCATCAGCTCAAGATTAAACAAAGACTGTGAATGGCTAGCCAACTACAAAGCAGTTTCTCCTCCCTCGGTGTTCACACCTCAACTTCTAGAAGAGGGCCTCATTCTCTCTGACTGAACTAACCTCGTTATCTCTAGACTGATTCTTGCCTGAATATTTATACCTGCCTCTGGAAATTTCCACTACATGCATCCGACGAAGTGGGTATTCGCTCATGAAAGCTTAAGCTCCAATATGTCTGTTAAGGTGCCACAGGACTCTGTTGCTTTTTACAGATCCAGACTAACACGGCTACCCCTCTGATATTTATTCAGCATAGATATTTAGCATTGTCAGAGTGCTCTAACAACCACAAGCTGTTGGCACTTACTCTTTTAAACTCAGCAATGGCAAGCTCTATTCTCTCTTCCATAACATGTTCATAGTCTTGTTTTATTAAAACAAGCAGGTCTAATCTTGCATTTCCTAGCACTTGTCATTCCCATCTCTGTATTTTATGTTTAACAAAAAAATCCAACAGGTTTCACAGACTGAAAAGTGAAGTGAGGTGTCACTTAAAAGTGACTTACGTTGTTAACATTTCTACATTGTTATTAATGAGTAGGCATAAAGTGCATTATGAAGCAGGGAATATGTATTTGTTTTGGTCTACATCAATGTTTGGCATGCTCATCCGAAGGTGCACATTTTGGGGATATTATAAATGTTGGGTTAAGGATTCTGTGAATTCTCTCCCAAGCTGTGCTAGTCATTTTGCAAATTGCCACGTATGCTGCATGTCGTTTTCATAAAATAAATTCTCTGGATTTTGATTGTCAAGGGATGCATAAAGGCGATAAAAATGCTTTAGGTCTTTTCTGACAGATATAGAGATGAATAAGAATGTCTAGCTCTGTGAGTCAGAAATAATTACGTGGATGTGTTACAGTTGGTGAGCATAAACTTTATTACCAACTCATGAACAACGTGGTTTTTACTTAACCGAATCTGCCATGAAACAGGCTAAGGTTAAATGAAAGAATACCAACTCACTTCTAACCACATTTTTTTTATCTCCTTTTTCAAAAATGCATAAACCAGGATTTCTTTAGATTGTATAAACTGTATAAATTGAATGGAACATCTGAGATCTAATGGGGAAAAAAAATGCTTCAAGTACAATATACATATGACAACACATCTTTCCCACCCTTACTGACTATACTGACTGTTTATGTATTGAGTAGATTCAGTATGTACTGAGTCAGGCTTTAACAGCAGTCAGTTTAGGACTTATTTAGCACTATATTAACTTCCCCATAATTTCAGATAAAGGTACTCAGCATGAATCAGATTGCATTCCTGGTTAATATATTTTATTATATGCACATAAAAATTAGATCAATATATTTGCTGCAGTACACGTGCAGTCAAATTCAGTGCAGAGGACCTCCCATTTAAGTCTTTAATTTAGGCCTTAAATTGTGTGGAGGGCGTAATGCAGACCCTGCACTGGTGTGAATTTCATCTTCGTAAAAATGCAAAGTTTGGACACATTTAGGATTGATCCTACTACAAACATTGAATGCTTCTAACTTTGTGCATCTGCATGAGCATTTGCAAGATCAGAACTTTAGAACCCAAATAAGTTTGGGACCAAAGGATGTTTTTCATCTCACGGGAAAAATTAAGAAAGAGAGAGAGAGAATTCTCACACACACACACACACACACACACACACACACACTTTAAATAACATAAGTCAATGTACACAAATGTGTAATTACTGAAATATATTCAGTTTAATTTCACAGAATTTTTAAAACGATAATAAAAATATGCATATTTCTATTCTGCAGGGAGTATTCAACAAACAAAATAAAAAAGCAACAAAGGATATGACAAATAATAATTTATATTGCATCTACTATATGCTTGATAAAACTGAACACATTTAAATATTTACAGAATGGTCTTTTAATTTAATAATCTTGTAAATCTTGTAAATCAAGTGATATCTCCTTTTCCTTGCCTACATCCAAATGGGACTGAGACATAAAGTTGAAAAAGATGTGTTCACCTGAAGTATTTTATTTGCCAGCCACTACTCTAATTCCTGGATATACCTTTTTTCCCCCCTCTATTGTATTATTCCATGTAACCCGATAAGAGCTGTCAGGTCTAAAAAATAACATGTGTTTAGCCTGGTCCAGACAAATCAGTTCAACAAAGATGGAGTGATCTGTTAAAATTGCAATAAAACAGGATCTTATTATACTCAAAGCTGGCAACTGTTGACGAGAGTTAATAATTTCCAAATGACATATCTACTTATGTCAGTGATGTTTATTAACTGCATATAAGCTGTAGCTAATCAGGCATGAATGATCACTGTTTATTGTCTATCGATACAAAATGAACAAATTATTTTTATGAAACTTTAAGTGATTACATAACTCCCTATGATAACCACGGACACTGAGACATAATGGAACCTTATCACACCAGAGAGAACTCCTGGGACACTGTGTCTATGCAAATGGAGGTAAAAGGGGAACAAGATTACCATACCACCTGATTTCTTCATGCACCCATGAGTCGGGCCTGCTCTGCTTGACAAATAGGTTTTGGTCCCCCTAACCTCTGGGGACAGTAGCACCAACAGTGACCCCACTGTGCCCTTCATATTACTATACACAACATTATTTCTTAAGTGTTTTGTCATTTTTCTGACTTTTGATGGTTTTTATTAGATTAATGCACTTTCCATTAACGAAGCATCAACCTAAATACTAATTGATGCCAGTTGGCATAGCTTGTTTCCTCACAGAAACTGACTTATCTGGGTCATTTGGCTTGACTCTCAGCTCCTCATTTTCTCTGAGTTACTCATGATGCACAGAAGTATGAGCCAGATGAGAATCAGACATTAATACTTTTAATCAGGCAAGTGATTCAAATAGAACTAGGCCCTGTTCATGAGTGAAGTCACACTGAGTTCATGGTACCATTTCCATAAGTAGGACAAGCAAACTTGACCAAATGCATAAATCAAAAACTACATCAGGAAATGGTGAAGACTGATGCCTCATGATAAATACCACCGAGTGAGTCTCAATTGGAAATGGTTATTGTGCAGCAGCTGGGATGATTTTAGCCACAAACAACACTGTATGAGGGGAAGGAGGGAGAGATGGTGCAACCAGAGGAGAGAAGAGCTATAAGCCACTATCCTTATTTGTCTTACTGAAAATTAACCCGAGATTTTTGCCAGGGAGGTGATATTTAGATGGAAATATTTCTTGATAATTTTCCATGGAAACATTAAAAGCTGTTCTGTGTTTCAGTCAGAGAATTTGTTATCCTCAGAGCTTATTACTAATTTCAAAGAAAATAACTAAAAATATTTGCTCCTGCTTGCAACCTGGACAACTACTATAATTCTATATTTAATATAAACTTAAGACAAATATTATGCATATACTAAAGATAATGGGGTAAATCAGCATAGCTCCTTTGGCTACAATAGAATCTCCTCAGGCAACCCCAGCTGAGGATCTGGCTCATCACTTACTGGACCTTTAAAATGTAGACTCCATTCCAAATTCAACACAATTGCATTTCACCCACATATGATGGTGGTGATTTAGTTTCCTTTATTCAGATTTCTGTAGATTAGGGATCAGAACTATCAGTAGATATTTCATATTTTAATATTTCAATTCAGTATGTTTTATAATTAACTGTTAAAAATTACTCCCATTGAACACTATGCGATCCTATTAGACTTTGAATGAATGAAAAGCAAGTCTGAGAGATGGCTGCACGCTATGGTAGACAGACAGGCATTATTATTTATTATTATTATTAAATATTCAGTGACAAAAAGCTATGTTAACTCAGAGTTACAGTTGCTTGCTTGTATGTCATTCCTTGCAGAATTTGAGCTAAGCAACTCACACTTCTGAAAACCAGGAAATGCACAGTTAAAGATGCCCATGCAACCACAATTCTGCCCTCTTTCAGAATGTCCCAATATGCCCCATTAGCACACATACCTTTACTCTGCCAGCGTCACAGCTGTTGAAATGTACAAGCTTTTCACCTCCTTTTACAATCCATTCACTCTCACCTAAAGGATTCCACCTAACTCTATTAAAGTGGGGGGGGGGGGGAAGGCCGCCCATTGCCATCTTCCTTCTATCCAGTTCGAGCAATGCTTCAATATATACGAAAAGAGTCCTATGGCACCTTATAGACTAACAGACTCATTGGAGCATAAGCTTTTCTGGGTGAATATCCACTTCATCAGACATCTGACAAAATGGGTATCCGCCCACGAAAGCTTATGCTCCAATACGTCTGTTAGTCTATAAGGACTCTGCTGCCACCCCCCCCCTTTTTTTTTTTTTTTTTTTTTTTTTTTTTTACAGATCCAGACTAACACGGCTACCCCTCTGATACTCAATATATACAAACTCTCACTAGCCCTTGGCACCATCCAGTTTCCCAATTTAATTTCTTCCAACACTTATTAATAACTTTCATGAAATGCTGGGTGCACTGGCAAAGCTGTGGGGTGCTGGAAGTTCAGGGGAGCTCCTAACCTCTCTCACCTCCCTTGCCATCCATCCCCATATATCCTCCTCCCCTCACTGCAGTCCCAAACCCCTCTCCCACTATTCTGCTCCCTCATAACCCCTCCCCTCCCAGGAAACACTCACATGGCTAATTTTCCTCCCAAATGTATTTGCCACCAATGACTCAAATTGTAGCAACCTTCAGCCACTCAATCCAAAACTCCTTTTGTCTTGGGGTTTGGGTGTGAGATTTGGAATTAATTTATCTCTTCATATACTAATTGAAGGGTGAGTTCACAGCCATCAAGACATCTGTAATTCATCCAATCATCTGTAGAACCCCTCAGTTTAATAGTAAAGCAGAAGGAGGAAACTGGGTTTTTTTGCAAGGGGGGTGGTGGTGTAACTAAGGAACTCCTTGGGTCAAAATTTCCCAAATTTGGATCACTAACTCTACCACATACCACCATTAGTCACACAAAATTTCAAAGAAAGCTTAATAACCACTCAGACTGTAGACCACTTGCAAAAGTCAAGTTTAAAACACATAAAATGGCAGGCATGGAAATCCTCTAGCTGTTTTTCTGTATCAGTGCATGCAGTGTAAAAAATGTACATTTCCTTAAATATAGGTTTCAGTTTGGGTCCCCCAAAGGTTTAAAGGGTGCCATGTACTATCTTGGCTAAAGTTCAACAGATTAAGATCTGATCCACATCACATCAATTGTTATATATCTTACTCTGGACACAAAAAAACATTTAAAAACTTTTTTTTAAAATGGCAATTTTTTCAGGACTTATCTCTGGAATCTGTGGTTTAAAGGACTCCAAATCTGGAAAACTAACCTTACTCTACACCTTCCTCAAACATACCAAATTTCAAAGAAATCTAACTAAACATGCTGATTTTAAGGACTTAGAAAGGTCCACCTTTAAACCAATGTCATGATGCAGTCTTAAGTACAGTGGCACTCTGGCACCTCAATAATAAATAGAAGCCACAAACAGTTCAGATTAAACATTCTGAGTCTCATAAAACCAAAAACAATCTCTCCTTCCTCTCTCGCCACCCCCAATAAGTCTGCACTTGTGTGTTTCATTGTTTTTAATTTTCTTTGGGGTAAATGGGAGATTGATTCTTCAAAACTTCTCCATTGAACTTAGTTAAGAATTTTTCCATGCTCTCACGGTCCTGTAATAATATTACAGCTCCTTCTGTACAAATAAACTTCAGTTGATTAGAGTCTCAGCCTATCCTGTTATGATTTAGCTCTACTGTCAGATTCAGTTTTTACTATGTCATTTACTGTGTCTGAAAAGTCAGTAAGGCAGATATTTTTACTGCTTCCATAATAATCTGACATTATAAATTTGGCCCTGAAGCAGTAAAATACTACTATTTTCTTTCAACATTCCTTGCTTGATGATGCCCTTTTCCTAGCTACAATTAAATAACCAACTTTAAAAGTTAACCTATTCTTTACAGTACTTATTTGGTTCTTTTTAATAACTTTATACATTTATGTAATCTCTTCATAACAAGGACATTTTTCATACTCATACAGTGCCTGTCACAATGGGACCAACACCTGACCTGGCCTCTATATGCTATCATAATATAAATAATAATTACAAGATATGTTAAAAGTGTGTTATTTCCATTGCAAAATCAAGTACTCAAGAGTTAGGAAATCCAAGATAGATAGTGGCCATGTAACTTTAATTCTGCCACTTGTGTGTCCATCCTATGCACTGAATGAGGCTGGGCTCCAGTGGAAAAGTAGTATGCGATCATGTTATTAAGGATTGTATCATAATATATATGCACAAGGGGGGTGAATTAAGGTTGTGTGTGCATTCATAAATTTGGCATTTCCTAACTTTCAAGTACTTGATTTTGCAATCTAAAGCCATTCTTTTAACATAGTTTCTAATGTGTTTTTTTAAATAAAATAAAAACTAAGATAAATAAATTCTGTTATGTGCAATTTTAACAACTACCCATTCTGCATCACAACTGGGATTGGAACTCTGACCTTTCAGCAGCGCAGTACAAACTGCTACCACTTGAATTACAGGACTAACTGCATTAGCAAGCATTAGGAAAAACTGTTTTCCCAGAGGGTGAGTCCATGTGCTGTGTCCTAGGCATGGAATCTATAGACAGATGAAAAGAGTGTGGCCCAGCTCTCATTCCCATTCTGGGAGTTAGGTGAGCTCCTTTCCTATGTGGTGACTCCCAGATGGGGCAAGGAATTGGGTACTGGGGCAATGTGCCAGGTCAGAAGATGGCAGCCCAGACTGGATCTCTGCTCTTACCTCCCCCAAAAGCATTCCCAACACAGTGCTGTCATCTGCTCTCCTGTTTTGGGAGTGGCATGAATTTAGTCTTAGAATACTCATGTTTAGCTATTACTCTGGCAGGCTGACAATTTTTCTGAGAAATGTGAGAAGGCGGCAAATGAACAATTTGAACTGTTTATATCTCTGCAAAAATGGGGTTTCATGCAACAAAGACAAGGCACTCCTCTAGCTTAAGGACATTTCCTCTACAAAATATCAAAGCCTGCTGCAAACACTGGTGGTGTAAAAGCATCTCATAGAAAAAAGCCACACACTTTTAATGAAAAGTATTAGGCAAGCTTAAATATAAGAGTTTATATCATGGTTAAGATAGTAGTGTCTCTTAGTTTTGGTCAAAGATTTATTATTAGTATTCAATGCTTATACTTCAGTAATACCCCAATTGTCATGTTAGACACAGTGTAAGCATATAGAAGGCGACATTCACTGCTGCAAAGAGCTTACAGTCTTAAAGACATGTAAGATATAATAAAATGTCTGAGACAAAACTAGGGGGTTGGCATGAGGATGGAATAAAAGGATATTCACAGTTCTCAATTAATCAGGAGCTATAATCACAACTCAACACATGCCTGAATGATATGAGGTTATAGTTTACTGCACACATTACAGAAGAGGTGAGTTTTGAAGAGAAGCTTGAAGGATTTTGACTGGAAGTTTTTCCCATTTGTAAGGGTCAACGTGGAAGAAAGTGCTCATCAAAGAGGCAGAAAATCAGATGATTGGCAGAGTGAAAGTGAGACCCAACCTTGTCATAAAATATTAGGAAGGATAGGTAGGGCAAGGCTAAATTGTGCTTTTAAGTTAAGAACCACACATTAGTGGTTGATGCAGTAGAAGATGGGGGGCTCCATGCAGGGGCGTAAAGGGGGGGTGTGTGCACGCGTGTGTGTGCATGGAGAGAGAGCGTTCGAGCAACAAACCAGGAAAATTATCTTCATAGCAGTATTTTGAATGAATTTGTGAAGGAACAGAAGGGTGTAATATTGCAAGCAACAAGATAAGAAAAGAGGAGATTACAGCAGTCAAAGCACAAGATGATCAGGGTTTACAAAGCAGTTTTTCCAGTGTGGGCAGAGATGGGCAGTGTGAACAGATCTTGGAGATATTGTGCAGGAAGAAGCAGCAAGTTTTAGATACAGTTGGGATTTGTTCCTTAAAAGAAAAGACTGAGTTACAGATGAAGATGAGAGTATGGGTCTGAGTGACAGAGAGGAAAGTGGTCTTGTCCACCAAGATAGGGAATGGGAGGAGGTGGGGTGGGTTTGTGTAGAAAGATCAAGAGTTCAGTTGGTAACTAGACATAAACAAGGAGACATCAGAAAGACAATCCAAGATTTTAGTTTTGATAGAGGGATACAATTTCCAAGTAAAATGTAGATTTGAGAGTCACTCACATAAAGAGTATATTTAAAGATGTTTTTGCAGAAAAGACAATCCGGAGATAGGACGTAGAGTGAGAAAAGGAGGGGACCAAGACAGAATATCACTAGTCAAATTGCTTTATATTAAATTTACTTTAAATAAATTATTTCACCAAGAAGACAACAACATTTGATTGTATCATCTAACAGCAACACACTTGCTATGCACTATAAAGCACAGTATCAGTCTTACAGATTGTAAGCCCACTGGAATTTTTATACTATGAGTTTGTACAGCACCTAGCACAATGGGTCCCTGATTGTGGTGGGTTCTTTGTATATAAATGTTTATTAACATCAACAACAAAGGTCAAAGGCAAATTATAACTGTTTTTGTGTGAATTTACCAAAATAGAAAAGCACCAGGGAGCCTTTTTCTACCCCACCCGCACCTACACCAGGACTACACTTCAAGTAGACTTTTCTGGGAAGTGTGGGGTCTGATACTAGTGCTAGCTAGAGAAGCGTGTGTAAGGGAGACCATGGCTCCATCCTTTTGCACTGGGAAAATAACTAGTTACAGTTTTCTAAAATGCAGCAAGTCTCACTACTCACCATGCTCAGCACAGCATTTAGGAAGCAGTATGTCTTATGTGATGCCTCTAAGCATTACTGCTTCAGCACTTCCTCTCCTCTGCAAAGTGGCTCAGGTGCTTAGGAGTCCCATCCCCATCCATAACAAAGCAAACAGACTGTGTTAAAGCCCAAACCTAACAATAATACCAACCTCAGAAGGCAGTAACTCCAAGACAATAATGCACAAACTGTCCTTGAATCTGACCTCTTCTGTGCTAACTCCTTAGTTCCTTCCCTCCCTGCATTCATTCCTACTTTCCTTATATCTCTGGTAGAGTTAAACTGCACCCACCACACCCTTTCACTTCAACCCAGGGTGTGCTCACTTTTGTTTTCTTCTGTGCAAACCACTCAGGACCTATGTCTCAAGTTGCCAGATCCATTCTCCTCACTGACAGGAGACTCAATCTGTAGCATCCAGGGGCGGCTCTAGGGATTTTGCTGCCCCAAGCACGGCAGGCAGGCAGGCTGCCTCCGGCGGCTTGCCTGAGGAGGGTTCGCTGGTCCCACGGCTTCGCCTGCAGGAGGTCCACCGAAGCCGTGGGACCAGCGGACCCTCCGCAGGCAGCCTGCCTGCCGCCCTCGCAACCCCGGCAGAGCGCCTCCCGTGGCTTGCCGCCTCAAGCACACGCTTGGCATGCTGGGGCCTGGAGCCACCCCTCGTAGCATCCCCTGTATTCCATGACCTCAGCCAGGCCACATATTTCCCCAGACTAACAATATATTTACAGGGTCAAATTTTCTTCATTTTTTCACAACACACAATAGGATATACTGATGGCTCCCTCTATATTCTGGGTGTTTGCCATGTATGCCCCCCCATTTGGCATTCCCTAACCTCTTCGTTTTTCTCCACAATAGCTTCTCTGTCTTCTAACTCACCCTCCCTCAGATTTAGGCTGCATTACAGCCATGGTAATCTTGCAAATGGCACCACCTCCAGTTTGTCAACTGCAAACTCTCTGCCACAGTTAACACCTTGTGCAGAAACAATCAGGACTGTACCATCTCTATTAACTCTACATAGTGCTCTAAGATTATCAGGTCCATTAGTTCCCCTATTGTTCACATTTCGGGCTTATGCTGACAATTCAAATAAGGGCAAATGTACCAAAATACACCAGTATTCACAATCAGTTATTGTGTATGTTATTAGAATCACTGAGTGGTCCAATCACTCCTTAATGATGTGCAGCCACAGTCACCTTTTCATTTGATCTGTTGTCAGTACATTTCCTTGCCAAATTCAAAGGTTTTCCCAATTTAATTATGAAATTATTTACAAGTCACACTATATTCTAATCTAATATCAAATGAAAATATCTCTTTTAAAACTGTATATTTTATTTTTCTGATATATAAAGTAGACAGCTGTTCCTACGGTTAGATAATCTAACATCAAAGGGATTTTTTGTGTAATGCACAATGTGAAACCAAACTCGGTTAACATCTGCAAATAATATTGCACAAAATCAAGCTAATGGGAATTAATCACTACATTGTGGTTAATCGAATGCAAAGCATGTTGTATTACATTTGTTAGCAGCTTGGTTTACAGTTCATAAATGTAAAACCAACACAGTTCATCTTTTTTTAAAGAAATGGAGAACTGAATTAATCAAACTATGACTACAACAGTAACACAACTGATGTTTTTAAGGTCTCATAACAATCACTCTATAAAGCTAGACAAATTCAAAATGGAAATAACGCACACATTTTTAACAGTGAAGGTAATTAACCATTGGAACAATTAACCAAGGGTCATGGTAGATTCTCCAGCATTGACAATTTTTTAAATCAAGACTGGATGTTTTTCAACTCTACAAATTATTTGGGGCAATAGAAGATATTTGTCCATTCTATGGCCTCTGTTGTGAAAGAGGTCAGACTAGATTATCACAATTTCTGGCCTTGGAATCCATAACCAATATCTGCAGCCTTGAAGAAATGAAGTTGAAAGCTATTACTGTCACATAAGGAGAAAATAATTATTTCTACAATATGTGTTAATTTTGTGTTCCTATTTTTCTAAGGGATAATACATAGGTCTAGATTATAACAGCCATAATTCTCTCGCTGCTAGAGAGGGAAATAATATGCTACTAGACCAGAAGAAGATTACTCCCCCCTTTGGGTCGGCTTTCCAGCACATTGATGGGTGGGAGTTTCAGAACTAAGGCCATTCCCTGCCCATTCCCTACCCAACTGCATGCAGAGGTTTCTCTCCTCATTGTGCAGTAACTTGCAATGTCAATAGCCTGCACAGAGGAGTAAGGTGGTGTGCCTGCCATGCCTCCTCCCTCCCTTACACCAGTAGGGTGTTCCAGCCTAGAGATGGCAGACTTACGTCTGCAAGCTTTACAATGGTGGAAATGGCCTGTTCATAGGGGGAATTCTCCAAAGCAAACCTCCAGCCATTTTAAATTTACCTTGCATCATATAATCAGAGTTGAGTCCTACTGATTATAAAGAAGAGATTTTATCCAAATCTTTATCAGTCTCCATCCCCATTTCAGTTATATATTAAATCCATATATTTATTTTATGTATTCATATGGCCCCATTACCAGAATATCCGAAAGCCTCACAATCTTCGATGTATTTATCCTCACAAAACCCCTGTGAGGTAGGGATGTACATTTTACCATTGGGGAACTGATACACAAAGGGATTAAAAGTAACATCCCCAAGGATTTGCAGGAGGTCTCTGGTGGATCAAGAAAATAAAGCCAACTGTCTAACTATGTTTCCTCTTTAAATTTACTCTATAAACATCAGTATTTAAGAGAAACAGTTGTCACTGGGAAAATTTTTCTTCTTTCCATATAATGTTTTACAATCAATAACCCCTTGAGGCTGAATATGAAAAACAGCTCTAAGTCAGTTTTCCAGTTTGAGTCATGCTCTTCAATGGTGAAGATATTTGTCCATTTTTCTCAGATTATAAGGCATTCCTTCCATCCAAAATATTTTTTCCAAAATGATTCACTTTTACCATATTGGCACCAGAGGAAGAAACAGCTGGTGATGTCCAGGGAAATTACAGCACATGCTCACAGAGAGGGCAGCTGCTGGCAATGAGAAAAAAAGACTAAAGCTGTTTTCTGCATATGTGCCAACAAAAATCCAGATATATGCTTCTGCCTAAACACATCTGGAAAATATCTACGTTGCATTAGTTTCAGCTCATAAGGATACTGCACTAGATATCCTACCAGAATCTTTTTGTAGGGAGTAGACATGTAAGATTTTTAAAATATAAACTTTTAAATAAATAACAATCATAGAAAACTATAGAGGAGGTGTTTTTTTTTGGTTTGTAGTATTATACTTTAGGAGACTATATCTTAATCTGATTTGGTTTCCAGAAGGCATTGTCTTTTTGAATACACAGGCAGTGACATAATTAAATGTGATGCTCTGTCAATCTGTAAAAGAAAGAGTCTTGTTTCGCTGAAAAATTTAGCTAAAAAGACCTTTGATTTCCTTCATTTACATGTTTTATATTTTTTCTTCTTTTATTTTTAAATTTAAAAATGACAAACAAAAGAATGTGGGGGCATGTACAGATATGCCCTTTCGGTAGACAGATTTGAAGGAAACTTATTTGACATTACTCTATTGATTATGTAGTTGTCTGCAACTAGTATGTAGAACTAGCCACAGTTGTAAAGGAGTCATATAAATACTTATACTCCACATGCATATTCTGTGTGTATATATCCAAAGCATACACAGCATAATAATATCAACAGATATGTTGCAACAGAAGAACAGAAAAAGAGAACAAAGACTAACTTTAGAAAGTGGACTTGGACTCATGCTAAACAGAAAGAACTTTGATGGATGATGCACAACAGGCATAGTTGGAAGAGCATGTTCTGTTTCTTTCTCAGCTCTGTTTTACTGACTCATAATTTGCTTGCTTTTCCTTTCAGTAGACATGCCAACATTTCCAGCAAACTTTTCATGCAAGAAAGGAACAAAGCCTTCCTTTATTTCTGAAAAAGCAGCATACCCTATAACATAATTAAGTATGCTAAAGGAATATTTCAAATATGCCACTTTTCATATATACAAGTAGTAAATGATAAACTGCCTGGTGCTAAATAGAGTTTGTTGGTATCAGTAGGAACTTCAGTAGTTTCAGTCAAATAAATAAATATAATGGCCTGCCAATTCTCATACTTTTATCGGGTCATGTGATTTTCATGACATACTGTTACCATCAAAGCCCTGGGAAAAGCCTTTAATTTATGGCACTTCCCTACTTTTCTACGCTCCAATAGTTCTGTTTTTTTCATATTTGCCATTAGATCCAGAAGCAGATCAGTCTTTTAGCTGTCAATGTGAGAGAAAAGAAAAGCAGAATTGGATAACTGAAAAGCAGATAGTCATGATTTGTCAATGATCAAATATTTTGTATAAATTCCTTTTGATAACCAAAGATTCCTCACATGCAGAAATAATAAAGCATTTAGGTCCTTAAAATTCAGGGGGTGTAGGGTAGTGGGGGAAGGGGTGGAGAGGGGGCTGGGCCTGAGGCTGAGCAGGGAGAGCTTGGGGTCCACAAAAAATTTTAAACCAAAATGGGGGTCCTCGTGTTGCTAAAGTTTGAGAACCACTGACATACAATACACAATGGTGCCATAACCAAGCAATAAACATAAAAGGTACTAGATTAAAAGGGTCTGAATAATCCTCATTGGGAGTTCTCATCACATTTCTGGACCGGGTCCACTCTGTACAAATTTTAGTTAAGTAAAGTAGTCAAATGACTAAAGAAGTCCTCATATTTAGAATATTATATTACCGCCATCGCATCTGTTGGTTATCAGTGCAATGAAATCAAGATGATGTCTAGGCACCCAAATTTCCTTTCTCCCCTGGCCTCAATTACCCTGCCAATTATTACCTAATATATGCGTTAAATGAAAGAATAATCTTTAAATCAATACAAATAAGTCCAGAAGAACAGTACTTCCCAAAGAAAAATATTTTTTTTTGTTTGCCTTTACCATTCCCCTCTTCTATGGCATAACTTATTAACAGTAGCGATGTGCGAAACAGAAAATAGCATTTCCTCTTATACTTACCAAAACCAGACTGTCTTTATTTATTCTCATATTAACATTGAATTCTTAAACTTAGGCAGGATAACTCATAAAGAAAACAGGAATTACATAGACCAGTTACATTATAATAAACTGTAATCGGATTTCTTAAACATTCCGCTCCAATGTTATTTTACCTCACCCATACTGCACAACTGTTTTGGGGTGCTGCCGTACATTGTTCAAGCTACTCTTCTGTCATGGAAATGGCTGCATTTCAGTGAAGGCTGAAGCAATTGCTAGTTAGAGGTAGGGGTGTGCGTGTGTGTACTTATGCATGCATATATTTACCAAGATTGTAAATCATTTGGATTTTTCTGGACAAATGTTATGTAAACATGAATATTGTTAATTGTCAAGAAATGTGGTTGTGAGAAGGAACATGTGACATTGTTGCTACAGTCAAAGGGGAGGGGTATTAAACATGACAGAGCTAGATTCAAGTCCCAAGATGCACTTAGTCAGATACTGGATGGTAGACATTAATTAGGCCTTTCAGAAAACCGGATACCACAAGGTGAGAGAAAACAGAAAATCTCTCTGTTGGTGGATGAACTGCATGTATGGAAGCCAGGTGAACTTTCACAGAGCTAACTGAAAGGCCAGATGAATTAAAATTCAGTAAGTAATCCAGTATATAGTTAATGTCTGATTTATAGGGTGATAAATACCACCATCATGCTCTCCCATTAAGCTGCATATGTGGCTCTAGTGGAATCTTTCCTGGTGTTCAGAACAATTTTTTCGCAAGCATTTAACCAGAATTCATCCACACTGTGAGGCAGCAAGATTAGGATGCAGACACCTTTCCCGATTCTGAGACAGGAGATCCTCAACTAGGGGTAAAGTTAAAGGCGGTCTGATTGAAAGCTGGTGTAAGTCCGTGAACTAGTACTGCATTAGCAAGGCTGGTTCCACGAAGATTAAATTAGTTTTGTCTGTTTTCATCTTCCCAGATACCCTTGGGATGAGAGGAACTAGAGGAAACTCATATAGCAGAGGATTGGTCCACGGGAAGAGAAATGCATCTCTTAAGGAACCAGGACGGTAGCCCACCATGGAACTAAACCTCTTACATTTGTTGTTCAGGTGGGTAGTGAAGAGAAAGTTACTCACCCTGTGCAGTAACTGAGGTTCTTTGAGATGTGTCCCCCTACTGATGGTCCATATTACATGTGCTTGTGTCCCTAAACTCAGGATTGGAGATTTTCAGTAGCAGTGGCTGGTTGGGCCATATTTATGCCTCCCCCAGTCACACGCTGTGCATAGTGGCTATATAGTGCTGTACTGTCCAACCACCCTCAGTTTCTTCTCTACTGCAAAGTCTATGTCTGAACTTCAAAGCAGAGGGGAGGTGGGCAGGTAGCGAAGCACCCACAAGGACATCCATCTCAACTACTGCACAGGATGAGTAACCTTTACTTCTTTGAACACTATCCCTATGGGTGTGCCACATTAGGTAACTGGGTGCACCTCTGGGAGAGAGAGCTGTGGGCTCGGCACGCAGCAGCAATGACTCTGGGGTCTCAGAGACGAGCAGGTCTTTGGGAATCTGTGGTACTGGCATCAGCATCATTGGTACTGTTGGAAGTATTTGCATTGATACCACGGGAGGCATGTGCATTGCTGCTGATGTTATCAGTGCTGATGGTGCTGGAATTACCCTGAGCTCTCTAGGTTGTCTGTTAGGTGGTCTCATCGGAGCCGAGGTGCTCAGTAATGTGTGTTTAACTAGTGCAATCAGTACCGCCTTTGGGGTTCTGGGCTTCTCTTTGCCACTATTGCTTGATGGTGCCATGTTATCCAATCCACCCCTCTTGGGGTCCTTGGACTTGCTATCAGTGCCGGTCCCAGGGGGAGTCACAAGTACTGAATCTTGTACCAGTCACTGTAGAGATTACCAACCTTGTTACGTACCTCTTTCTCTTAGACAGTTCCTTGGTGTCTTTGCATGACAAGTCTTCTCACTTTCTCTTCATAGGCAGTGGAGAGTGCAGGGCAGCAGATGTTGGTGCCAACAGAGACCGCTGTCTAGCAGGAATGCCAGAACCAGGGCCGGAGGCTGTCCGCTTTTTATCATTAGTAGTTTAGCTTCAGTTCATGGGCTTTTCGCATCCTTGCCTTCAGTTTGAGGCAATGTGTGCACTTCTGTGGGATGTGCGCCTCTCTCAAGCAAAGAATGCATCGGGATACCTGTTGCTCAAGGGGATGGCCTCTCAGCAGGAGAAACACCATTTGAACCTGGGGGATTTCAGCATAACCTCATGCAGGGATAAGTTCCTTGAAGGGAACATGGTAGGGAATCACTACTCTAACCTAAGGGGTAACAAAAAAGAACTAAGGAATTTTTTTTTAATATAGAGAAAAAAGGAGAGTGGAGAGAAGGGGAACAGAAGCAATGACTAGCTAGCTAATTTTAACGGAAACACTATGAAAGGCACTAACGGAACTTCTCTAGGAAGAGCTCTGGTAGGGACTCCATCTCAGGCCAAGGGAGGTTGAGAAGGAACTGAGGGCAGTTGGACCACACAGGATTCTTTAGCTGCCACACACGTGAGACTTGGGGGAGTGGAGAGCGGGAGGGTGCATGTGTGGTGCAATGCTACCGAAAAATCTCTGATTCTAGGGACGCAAGCATACCTAATGTGGATCACTCATAGAGACATTACTCAAAGAAGAACAAGTTTATTTCTGGGCATCCCTACTGATGGAAGATCTGGAGGAGAATATCCTTTCTGATTGACCACTCTCATTACAAAATTCCTGCTGTTCCTCACTCCTGGAAGATGGAATGCTTTCAGGGAAACTTTGTTTCTGATGCACAGATTTCACAGGTTGGCAGTCTCCTGACATAGTAGAGCTGGTCTTGCATCCACCTGCCTATTGAAATAAAACATGGCAATGATGTTATCTATAAGGACTTTGCACCACCTCGTGCAGGCCCAATGAACTGCACAAATCTCCGGCACATTTTAATACACAGAGGTCTCCTAGGTTGACCACAGAGCTTGTGCTCAAAGTTGACCGAAGCCGGCCCCCTGGTCTTTTGTAGATGCATTGGTAACCAGAGTCACAATAAGCTCTGAAGACAGGAAAGGGACCCCCTTCTACATGTTGTGAAGGTCCAACCACCAGTTCAGGGACTGAAGCACTTGTTCAGGTACACAAACCAGCATGTTCAGAGGATTCTTGGTCAGACGACAGACTGAATGGAGCCAGGCATGCAGACAGCCAAGGTGAAGTCTGGAGTTACCTACATGCAAGAAGCCATGTGGCCAGTAGTTGTAGACAGGAATGCACTGCTGTTATTGTGTTAGACGTTAGGCCTTCAGAGAGGGCAATTATGTACTGAAACCCATTGACTGGAGATAGGCCATTGTAATTATGGCATCAAGATCTGCTCCTATGAACATTATATGCTGCATCAGCCGTAACTGATTTGTTTAAATTCAGTTTTGGGCCCAGATGAGAGAATAGCGGTCTGAATGAGGACACTGCTGTGGATTTGGACATTTGAGGCTCTGTGCATGAGTCAGTTGCCCAGGTAAGGGACAATTTGGACACCTCAGAGGCACAGGTGTGCCACTACCACCACCATGCATTTTGTAAAGATCCTTGGGGCTGACAACAGACCAAACGGGAGCACTGCGTACAAGTAGTGGATGTCTCCTGCTGTAAAGCAAAGGTACTTCCTCTGGCCAGGATATATTGCCACGTGGAAGTATGCATCCTGCAAATCAGGGGAGGCATATACTATCACTTTCCTGGAAAGTGGAGATTGGTAAGTGAAGGTAACCATCATGAACTTGATTTTATTGATAAAGCAGTTCATCTTCCTGAGGCCTAAATGAACGTAAACCCCTAGACCTTTGGGGAATTAAGAAGTAACAGGAATAGTCCTCTGTGATGACAAAGAATATCTGTCACTTCCAATTCCAGAAGAGACTATACTTCTTGAAGCAACATGATCATGTGAGATGGGTCCCTGAAAAGGGACAGGGATAGTGGGTTGGGGAAAGGGAAGAGATGAATTGGATAATATCTCTCTCCTTCGTAGTCCTGAGCAATGATGTGTTCAATGTTATTTTATTCCAAACACTGGAAAGAGTGACAGTTGTTGTCCAAAGGGTGGGAAGTGTTGAAATTGGTATGCTGCCCTAGAGGAGGCAGTGATGACGACTGCTCAGGAGGCTGTCAACGTCTGGTGAGAAGGGCCTGATTGAGATAAAGTCATTTGGCGATATCCAGAAGGCCGACATTACCCTTTAGCAGAGCCCTGGAATCTCTGCTGGAAATGTGATTTGTAGAAGATTCGTCAAGATCTCAGGAGCTGCTTGGGAGACTTTCAGGGTATGAATGGCAGCATCAGTCTTTTCAGAGAACAGCTTAAATCCCTCAAAAGACAAGTTCTTTATTCTATTTTGCAGCTCCTTCGGAATTCCAGATGCCTGCAGCCAAAAGAACATGTCACACCAGTGGCAGTGGCAATCAATTGTGAAGCATATTAACTGCATCAATAGCTGCCTGGAGGGATGTTTTTGCTGTGAGACAAGAGCCATAGACTGTTCCCTATACTCCTCTAGTAGTTTGTCTAAAAATTTTACAGCATTAGCTAAGTTAATAAAATTATATTTGGACAGGAAATCTGGATAGTTAGCCACCCTCATTTGCAGAGTAGCTGTACTGTGGATTAAGCTTTTCTGTAATACATATCCAGTCTCTTGAGCTCCTTTTCTTTAGGAGTGGCTTTGGGATGAAACTGGAGGACTACCAGGAGGACTCCAAGTCAGGGAGTAGATGTGTGAAAAAATAATCAAAGTCCTTTGGATTAAATTGGTAGCATCTGTCCAATCTCTTGCTGCAGGTGGTATAGGGGTTGGAGTCTGCCAAACCATTTTCGATAGCTCCAACAAGGATTTGTTAATGGGAAGGGCAACCCTTCCTGGAACAGGGATTTGTAAAATATTGATGATACTGTGCAGATTTTCTTGAACAAGTTCCACCTATTCTCCTAAAGAAGAGGTCCTGTTTCTCATTAAGTCTAGGAAGCCCTCTAGAGATTGAGGACCAAGTTTCATCTGGAGATGAGGAAGAAGTGTGTGGAGGGACATCCAGGGGTGCTCAATATGGTTCAAACCTATGAGAGGAGAAACTGTCAGAGTAGCCTGGTGAGAGGTTTCGTGGACTGGAAAAGGGGACCGCCTTCTGGTATTAGATTCTGATGGAAGTCTCAAATCCCTTGGTATGGGCAACCACCAACATGGCCATGCAGAGTACTGCACAATTTGAGTGCCCATGTGGAGGGCACCATTTTGGGGCTTCCTTGTAGGAAAACCATCCACAGTCCTTAAAACTTGCATCTCTGTTATGACGTGTGATCTGAAAGACTGGGGTGGTGACATGTGCTTCTCAGATTCAGCTTGAAGAAGAAATGTATTATTTCTCAGGAAGTGGAGGGGTCATTCCTGTTGGGTTGGTGGAGCTTTTGATGTGGGAGACACACTGGGGTCTGTATACAGCAGTATGGGATGAAGAGGTCTAAATGCTGATGCAGTGCCAGCAGGGTTGAAGCCAACAGCATCAATGATGTTGAAGACTCCAGTGGTGCTGATCATGCTGGCAAAGCTGACCTCAGCAGAGTTGCTTATGGTGCTGGCTGCATTAGGTATGCTGAAAACACTGTTGGTGCCAATCATGACAGAAGTGTCTGCATTGACAGTGCCAGGTTCATTGATTGTACTAACAGGACCAACAGTGCCAAAGATCCATAGTGGTAAATACTACACCATTAATAGTAGTGGAGAGTCTGGTAAAGGGAGACATATAAGAGCCCTTGCAGCCATGAAGGTTTGATGAGTCAAGGCACTGAGACAGGTAAGTCCTCCATTAGGCTTGGAAGGATAAGATTTTTATTTATAAATGTTGATAAACAACTGTAGGTACATAAACCAATGAGAAAATATTTCTACCAATACAAATAAAAATTTACAAATAAGCAAAGTAATAAAAATGCTGCTTGGGAACTTATTAGAGTCCTACCTTAACATTTATAAAACATGTTGTGATCTCAGCATTAGTGGAGCTAGAGTAGGGGTAGCATTTTGATAGCTTTAACTTTTTTAATTTCAGTGCCTACTGTCTTTCAATAATTAATGTCTGACCTTCCCCCACCCCATACTTGCTCGCAACTGTGAAAATTTAAATAGATAAAAATAAAAAATGCTTAACAATAAACATATACATTATCTGTCAAAATTATATTTAAAAAAATCAGATTCTGCCAAGCCACCTATTGTCAGTGCTTGCACTGCTGCTGGAGCCAACAGTACTGAGATGGTTGGGATCATCTGTACGTCCAGGGTCCAGTAAAGAGAAAGGCACTGGACTTGATGGCTTCAGAGGAGCTTGAGTCAATGGTACTGTCTCTGACAGAGCCAGTGAGTGCTTATATTTACAATGTCTTGAACTGGTACCAGAAGACTTACAGGAAGACTCACTCAGTGAAGATCGAGATTTTGAGCATTAACAGTACTGTTAACAAGTTTTAGGTACGTAAACCCAAACGAACACTATATCTCCAACTGTTTAATAACCAGAAATTAATCTGGGTAAATTTCAGAAATCATTATTTGATAATTGAGAATTACAAAATTATATTCCAAATCTTAGTTATAAAAATCAATGACTAGGAAAAAAGAAAAAAAAAAGAGCTAAGTTAGGATAGGATAGGCCTGTATGCAGTGATTGATTAAGACAGGATCCTTGGAAGTTCATCCTGCTTTGGAAGGGCCTCAAATAAAGCACTGAGTCAGTCCATAACAGATGCAGTACATAGGAAGAAGATGCACCTTAGGCCCAAGATACCTCTTCTGAAGCCATTAGGTCACAATTACAGCATCAGAGGGAAAAGAAGAAAGGCAACAGCTGCACAAGCCCCAAGCTGGTATACATTGCTCATTTAGCTAGCTTTCTGGTTAGTTAAAGGGAAGTAGGGGGGCAACGTTTTGGTGGATCTGGATCCATTATAGACTTACATCCATTGCTGCCCATATATAGTACTTCAAGATCAAAATTTATATTTTTTAAAACATTCCTGTGAAAATTGTATAGAGTAAGGGTAGTTTTGCCACATGTCCTTTACTATTTACGTTATATAACAGTCAAAAACACCCACACTTGCTTGACAGGCTTCACCATGCTTACATTACTAAGCGTAGTATATGAGGATTTACTTGATAATAGTACATCAGCTTTACATAATATTTCACATGCTAATGGTAAACTACAAAAATCTTATGCACTGCAATTCAGCAAAATGTGCTGAATGACTCCACTAACCAACCAAGGGGCATTTAGCACAAACAACTAAAAACTTACTTTTTTTTCCCTTTGTAGGGCCCATGAAGACACACTAGCCAACACCTGCTGTGGTGCAATGCCCCTGTTTGTACCATGCAGTAAAATCACAACTAACACATTACCTTGTTGGAGCCAACAAAAAGTCTATAGGCGATTAGCTAAAGTTCCATTTTTTCGCTATATTGTCTGATCTCTGGCGGCTTTTGTTTGTTTGAATTAATTTAGTACACTTTCTGAGTGTCGATTGCAGGTACGGTTCAACAACAGAAATGAATATATCCTCTCTCCCCTGGATGGAGAGAGAAACTAATGTACGGAAACCCCAAAACATGTCTCCTGGGTTCAAGCTGAACAAGTTTGGGATAAAAAATCATTTTCCAAGACTGGATTGAATCAGTAAATTTGTACCCCAGTATTTCTCACACCTTAATTTATCTCTTTGAAACTATGACACCATATGCCAGAGGTCTGACAATCTTTCTACCGGGCCTCATTGCAGAAGCTCCTGGAGACACCCCTTTCTTTGCACGTGAGTACTCGACAGATTGTTCTACACCTTGCAAAAGCTGAATAGTTCTAAGATTTCAAATACACATTGTGCACTCTAGGCACAAGAAATAGACAAGCCTCAGAGTACAGCAGATCAGTTCAGATCTCATTATAGTTTCAAAGATTGAAATGAAGAGGTGGAGGAGTTGTTAGGCTGCAATCTAATGCCTCAATCGAAACCCTGAAAGACCAGAACTGGTTAGCATACCTCTAAAACTTACTTGAAATAAGGTTAGTAATTTTACAACAAAAATTTAATGAATTCACAATAACTCAGTACTTAAGACAAAGTTGACATAATGGATCAAATCTTAAAAATAATATAATAGGAAGTGAAAAACAAAACTCCAACAATTTCCCCATTTCCTTTCCACCCCCATTTTTAAAAAAAGCAACAAAAAACCCAGAAACGACTGGGATACTTTCTCCCCTAGACTGAAGTTCAATGGAATTCAGATGTGTGAATAAAACAAATATACTGCTTACCTGAAAGTCACAGCTTGCATGAATTCATCAAGAAGGTCATTATAAGCTTGACCCCTGACTCTTTTGTGCCTCAGTCCAATATATAAGGGATCTTTTAGCAACTCCTGTTAAAGAAAGTATGAACTATTAATAAAACAAATTACAGTTGTTTACAGTCTAATAAAAACAAGGAGAGAGAGAGAGAACACAATACAATGTTTAAGTATTAATGGAATAAATGGGGTATATATCCCTTTATCCATCAGCATATAAAGACTGAAGGACTCCAACAAAGAGAGTAAAGAAATACTCAACTGTATCATGTGGGAAATGGAATAAATCTGTGTCATTCCCAAGTGAAAAAGTAAAGGTTTAAGTCAGGTTTCACAATGTCTAGTACTGATGGAAATAAGTCAGGACCCTATTATAAACCACATTCTTTTTTTTTTTTAATACTACTTAGTTTAAAGAATAGCAAGGAGGCACATAAAAAGGCAAATATTGGTTTTCCTCATAACATTTGCTTTTCATATATCAAGGTTTCATACAGTGTTTTAGATTATAATGTAGGAGTACCAGCATGCACAGGATCCATTCCAGACAGTAACCATGTGCAGCCTTGCCCACTACTAAACTAAAATAAAACTGCGGTTTTGGATTATTCTTGTTCAACAAACAGTGTATTTCAGAGGCAGCATATCACATTTTATGTTCTGGTAGCTATGTTGTCATTAAAAAAAAAAAAAAAAGACCAAACTACCAGTAATACAGACTTGTATTTCCGTATTATTACAGATCTGTCACAGACTCTTGGCTCTTTAGTTTCTGTAAGAGGTATGATTTGTCTTGCTATGGCACCAGTCCATATAAACATGGTTTCAAGATGCTCAGTCCCGTCATTTGGATTCCTGGTATAAATTGAGTTCAAAAACTGTTAGCCAATCTGTGGCTGTGCCATCTGCCAGTAACTGCTTCTTTTTGATGCTTCTCCTGCTTTGGTTTTTAGATGAGCTAACACTAACTTTTTATGTTCACAAGTTCACTGCTTATTTTAGGCAAAAAGTAGCAAAATGTCACGGTCAAAACTTTCTAGAAAGAAAAAACTTGAGTCCTTATTCAGCTTTATAAAAAACTATGTTAAATCATTTCTCTTGCTATATGAAAAACTGCTTTAATACGCAAGAGAAAGATTCAGTTACAAGAAGCATTTATTTCTTTAACAAACTTGGTTATAGGAAATGTACATACTTTTTTAGATGTGTATCAAGATTTGGGTTTGGATAAATTATTCAGCCTATTTTTGACCAAAATTAATACATTTTGCTGCAGCAAAATATTTTGTCATACATCTATTCACAGCTAACTAATGAGGATGAGGTGTTTGAGGAACAGAGTACCTGCAACACAACTAACTTGGCAAATTCTTTTCCACTTCTTCTGATGTCAGTTCCATCTCAGACACTTGCACCCTACCCTGGTGTATCTGACTCCCTTTCTCATTCCCCCTATCAGTACCCCTCTGTTTGTTCTGTCCTGATCACCTTACTCTGTTCTTTCCTTTGTGACAGGTAACCTCCTTCACTTCATCAGCCTCAGCGTTTCTCTTTTGGGTGGTCGGGGGCCTAGAGTAAACCAGTCTGGCTCCAGAATATTTTTTTCTTCACTCTGGTTTTATTTCTCCTTATTTACATGGTGGGCCTCAGGATGGACCCTAGAAATTCTCTTAAGCAAAAACACTCCCCCGTCCCCAAACCCATAATGTAAACAGAAATACTTTTCCCTGCCCCCTCTACAGGGTATTACCCTACTATGCTGGCTCCTAGTTGCCAGTCCTCCCTCCAAACAGCTGTTACCTTAGTTTCTTTCCCTATAGGGAAGGGAGACAACCTTTCCTTCCTGCTGCTGCCATTACTCCTGCTGCAGCTTGTCTCCCATTTTTGTCCTCCTCTTTCCCATCAGAAGAAGGGTTTTTAAAGTTCACTGGTAGCCCTTAACTGGCCTCAGGTGTCTCCAGGTAACCTATGGTAAACTTTTTTCAGCTCATAGGGAACAGGGTCTTCACCATTCTAGGGCTGATATATTTGGCTTCCACCACTTTCTTATATTTGTCAGGATTGACTTTGTCATACGTTCTTTTGCCTCGAACCGATCTATGAGAAGTGCCAGGATGTTCGTCCACTCTGGTACTACAGGATATTTTAACACACCAATCTGAACACAACTGGGGTTTCGGCTCATCCTGATCTGCTGTGGTCGTATTACAACCTGGGGCCTTCTGTCGATAATGCTTTCATGCTGGGCACTGTGGGATTACCTGATCACAGCATCTGTTTTTGTGGGTCTTTGAGAGACTAATTTCAAATGCCTTTCTGAAATGTTGATGGAAACTGAATTATTTGGGGCTAGTTGATGCTATTTTGCACTGAAGTTGTGTAAAGGTCAGTTGGGTACCAGTTAAAAAAAATTATCATTACATTCAAAGGAAGCTCTTTTATTATCTGATAAAAGTTCAGTAGTTGAATGGCAGCCTCAAGGATCAAGAGGATGAGGAAATTATACAAATTACACAGAATTTATGCTACTTTGCTCAGTGCAGAAGGGAACAGATTAGTCATTGAACTAATCTTACCACCTGCATTCCATCCTCATTCTTCTTGACTTCACAGCAGCTTTTGACACTGTCAAACGCACCCTACATCTTGAATATCTGTTCTCCACTGGCATTCATACCTCTGTCTTATGACTCTCCGTCTTGTTGCTCCTTCAGTATGTTGTTTGGAGGGTTGTTGCTGGCCCCCTCTCCACTTTTCAGTGGGTATTGCCATAAGCTCCATCTTTGGTCCCCCGCTTCTCTTTCTACACTCTCCCTCTAGGTACTCAACTTCAGAAATAGCTGTGACTCCTGTCTATATGCTGACGACTCAAATCTCTCTCTCTACTGACAAGCTGTCTTCCTCAGTCCAATCCAGCATTTCAGTCTGTCTTTCTGATACCTGTTTTTGTGGATGTCAAGTCAACATCTCAAATTCATATGGCCAAAACAGAGTTCTTGATCTTTTCTGTCAAAGCCCTTTCTTCTCCCACTTTTCTCTATCACTTTCGACTACTCTACCACCCTTCCCAGTGATCCAAGCCTATAATTTGGGTGCCATTTTTGACTCAGCCTTCTCTAGACCCACACATTCAGACAACGTCTAAATCTTGTTGCTTCTTCTTACACAGTTCTAAGATAAGGACTTTCCTTTGCTTACACAGCTAAAACTCTTATCCAAGTCTGCAACATTTTGTGTTTTGACTGTGGCAAGACCTTCTTTCTGACCTTAACTACTGCAACCTTCCTCCCTTCAAGTCCATTTAAAATCTGCTGCCAAGAACATCTTCCTAGTTCATCACTCTAACCACATCAATCCCCTTATTTCAATCCATTCACTGGCTCCCTCTTTGCCTTTGCATCAAACACAAGTTTATTGTTTTTATCTTTTAAGGCCCATCACAGCTTATCTAGTCCCACTCTATCTACCAAATTTAGAAACTTATGATACCAGCCTCCACCTTAATTCTGCCAACATTCCCAGTCCTTACCACCTGTTACAAGATTGTTCTCTCTCCCTGTCTCTCTCTATAAATAGTTAATAGATAAAGTGCCCACAGATGGTGCTCAAGAATATTCAGTATAGTTCTTTGGTTCTGTAAGACTGATACAACTTGTTGCTGTTATTGTACATGGCTTCTTGTGTGAGCTCTTTACATGGAACCTCTTTACATGGAATTCTTACCATTACTCGCAAGTCATCTTCTCCCTAAAATCATTCCTGAAGACACTCTGTTGTGTTACCTAAAGAACACACCTTGCTGATCACAGCCAGGCAGGTGATGAGCTGTGACTGTTCCTCTTTCCCTTCTCCCTCAATCTTACTAATGTTCCCATACTTTGCCTTATCTCTAGCCTAATTAAAAAACAAAACACAAAGAAATAAAACCCAAACAATAAAGTCATGTAACTAACAAGGTTACACTAATTCTTCACCATACTCATTTGCTTGTATTATAACCCCATTCCTTGACTTCTATCTGTTTTGTCTCTCAAGATTGTAAAAGACACCCCTCTCCCCAGGAAAAGGATTTTTTCATATTTATGTTTGTACAGCCCAGTAGAGCCCTAATCTTGATAGAAGTCTTTGGGCATGACCATAATAAAAACATTTTTTTACTATCAATAACAACAACATATTGTGAATAAAAGCTTTTAAGTATGAATTGAGATCTACAATCTCAAAACAATTTTGATAGCTAGATAGATGAGTTTACCAGAAAAATCAGATCGCATTGCCAGCATATTAAGTGATGGCTTAATTTAATATAATAGATGTGACTTCTCATTTAAGAGAAATCTCAAGGAAAAACACCACCACAGATTCAAAAACAAGGAACCGCATGATTAGGTTTGGAAGGATACATTTTTTTATTGGCAAATGTCAGTAAACAGAGATTTCCCTATACACACACAAACTGAAAAAATTTTCCATCAATAATAACTGAAATGTATAGATGGGTAAAGTAAAAAAAATGCTGCTTGAGAACTTCTTCAGAGTTTGGTTTTAAGGGTATTTGCTTTATATATTTTGAAATGTGATGTTCACAATTTGTGTTTTAATGTTTAAGCTTTAACTTTTTGAAAGGCAAGGTTTACTGTCATTAAATAATTTTCTGATCCCCCTATTGACTATTATTTCCTGGGTGTCTGGCTGATGATTCTTGCCCACATGCTCAGGATTTAGCTGATCGCTATATTTGGGGTCGGGAAGGAATTTTCCTCCAGGGGAGATTAGCAGGAGGCCCTGGGGGGTTTTTGCCTTTCTCTGCAGCGTGGGGCACGGGTCACTTGCTGGAGGATTCTCTGCACCCTGAAGTCTTTAAACCACAAGCTGAACACTTCAATAACTCAGATGTAGGTCAGGGATTTGTTATAGGAGTGGGTGGGCGAGATTCTGTGGCCTGCGTTGTACAGGAGGTCAGACTGATAATCATAATGGTCCCTTCTGACCTTAAAGTCTATGAGTCTATCCTCCAATAATTTCCTAAAACCATATAAATGTAAATGGATAAATATTGAAAAAAATGCTTAAAAATAAACAATCATACATGTCAAAATTATAAAAAACTGAACTCCGACAAGCCTATGTAACAAGCTTATAATTCATAAACATTACCACAGTGACAAAAATGAACACTGCATATGCAGAATAAAGACAACATAACACTATTAATATCTAGGCTTATAAAAACTGAATAGGAAAATAATTTCTCCATATTACATCAAATAGTAATAAACCATACCTATTAGTTAAACTAGCTTAGATAATCCCAAATGGTTAGTTTGTAATTCTAATAGTGCTCAGAGTCAGTTTTAAGTATATGCTGCTACTTCCACTATAAATCAGTGTTTCCAGTATTTTACCCATAGGTATTCAATTACACTGAGAATGTGTATCTTCAGTTGATGAGTTCTCAGATTTAATCAGTTATTAAGCATTGATTAAATGAACTTCTAACTACTGTGCACCATTATTTACAGAGGAGATTTTTCCTACTTACTATACAGTCAACACACTTTATTTGAAAAACTTGTTATTTGCCTTAAATAACTTTATCTCAATATTTGAAGTATTCTAGGAGCATGTTTAACTGCTTTGCGCAACTGAAGCCTATGTAAATTTGCTGCAGAATGCTGCACAGTATTTTTAAAGTGGTGTAGGAAGTGCTCTGCCTCTGCCGCATTCTATTAAGACCACTGCTGCTTTATTTATTTATTTTTTTTTAAAGAGCAGAAATACTCACTGAAGACTACGATATTTGCATAATCATGATATGCACAAAACACAATATATAGAATTCACACTATGGACTCAATCATGGATTTGCAACAAGCTTAACACAAGGGACAGAGTGTTTTTGCACTGCGCTTGTAGAGTCTGGAAGAGTGTCTTCCTGTCAGTCCCTCTGCTGCTCCCAAGAGGTCAAAACGGTGCCAGGTCTATAGCCAGCACAGCACTAGTTCCCTAGCATGTAGATGCAGCTGCACTGACATGCGGTAGGTGGTGAAGCTTTGGTTCCACCCGTTCTCAACCCTCCAATTATCCTACATGATAGGGGGGGCATAGTGGCTCTCCAGATTGTGTTTCCTCTCCCAGGTTAATAGCTGTGTGCCTCCTTATAGCCCTGCACCACCATGTCTGCCAGGCCACAACGTGGCCCTATATAGTTAATCAGCATGTGTAGTTTATCCCATTTCAAAATTTCAGTAACTCATATGCCTCATCCTTCCCCACCACCAGCATGCATTATGATTGGCAATGTTTTAAGATATCTACTGAAGGAAAATACTTTTTTCCAAAATCAGTTACGTTTGTTCTATCCAGAGCTCTGCAAAAAAGTTTATTTTTTCATGTCTCTAATATTTAAATTGTCAAACCAAGTTAAATGAAGTGTTTCAAAATATTTCATAGCCAGATTGAGACAATTTGCCAGGTTCTTCAGATTGAAGCCAACTTTTGCTGAACTATAAATCCCATGAAAATCAAGATATACAGCATAAATGCTGACAAATCCTTAATTGTGTAGTTAAGCTTTAGTGCAGCCTTCAGACACTGTTTTCAAGCTCCCTTTGCTCCCTCACCACCACTGTATCTGGTACACTTGCTGGTGTCCACAGACCAATAACTAATGTAAGGGAAACAACAAATAGTGTCAGCCTAATCATGCTTGTATGATCACAACCAACACACACGCTCCCCTTTGCAGAATGTTATAGAGGCACTCTTAAAAATGTAATTAACTTTATGTCCACAGGGCTCTTTAGGGTTTTCAGTTTGGGTAGAGTCTTATAAGCACAGGCAGTTAAATTCAGCAATACATCTTGGTTGAAAGCCTGTACAACTTTTCTGAGAGCTTGAAATTCTTTTACAGCTCAGTGCATACTTCTTCACAGAAGTGTTACAGTTCAGCAAGGAACAACCAAAAAGTTCCTTTAAAGTCCTGTTTGGAGTAATGTATGGCGAAATACAGATAGGAGAGAAAATAATTAAGCATTCAACAACTGAAAAGAACAGTGGTCATTTCTAAGCTGTGAATGGCAAACTATTGTGCAACTTCTCTTTTTCAAAAAGGCACTAAAGAATAAATAAGCTGCTTAAGCACATTATCCTGTTATTCAGGTCACAACAGTGCAAACTAGATCAGAGGGCTTTTTTTAAACTGTTCACACATTTTGAGAGATTAACATATTTACCACTGACTATTTCATGGCTTTCAAAGCCAATTACTGAAAAGAAAATTCTATACTACAATCAAATATGTCAAGCCATGATTACTGGATCCTTTTCCTCAAGTGAACAAAAGAAACTTGAATAACAAACTTCTTGTAGAATTTAAACCTTTTTAATGTTCTTTTGGAGATTTAATCTTCTTCAAACTATAACTCACCTTTCTCTGGTTAACAGATTTGTTGCGTATGTTAAATAATATTTAACAAAAACTTGAACATGTCTATTTTACACACTAGTGCTTTAATGAAAAAAACTACACAGAAGATATAAAACACATTCATACTTAGAAATGCAACAAGTTCAAACTTTATCCTTGTAAACTTTTTCCCCTAAAAGGGCTTAATTGAGATTTTTTCACTTGAAAGATCACATAGATCTACTTAGAATTAGCTGTGTAAAATAACAAAGGGTTCTTTGAAGCACCTCCTGAACATATTAAAACTGTAATGATCTCTGACGTTGTTTAAAAAAAAAAAGGCAACTCATTTATATTACTTGTACATACTTAGAGCTAAGAGATCAGCAAGTCATCAAAGTTCAAGAAAGGCCTGAGCTCTACACCTGGTTTCAATTTAGCTTCAGGAGCCAAGCCAATAACACAGTAGATTACACAATTGGTGTATTTCATCATCAGGGAATGAACATGCTGAAATACCATCTCTAGCTATGAACAATATATGACTTCAGGTTGATTTTATTGAGTTGCTGTGTCACTGAATGCCGTAGTGTATGTGTAATCCACCATTTCTGTGCCATGTATCTCCCAGACCAGGAACAATAGACAATTGTTAAATCTTGATGGTCATCCATTCAAATAGGAGCATCTTAGGACAACAGGCTTGCTGAAGTTAGGAGAACCAGTTTTCTCCAACTTTTGCGCAAAGGGCTGAGGTTTGAAGGAGTAGAATTTTTCAAAAAACAACAAAGATCACTGGGTTTTAAAAACTAGAGTCTGAGAGACTCAAGCGGGAGTGGGGGGAAGAGAAGTCAGAGGAAGGACTCACAAGAGGAACAAAGACACAAACTTTTGGAAGGAGAGAGTAAATTTCTGATGGCGAGAACAGCCAAAGTCCAAGGAAGCTGGCTAGAGAAGAGAGAGGACAGACTCCATGACTGGGAAGAAAAGCCTGACCTGGAGAAGTGGAGTCCCAGAATGGGGAGCTGGAGCCCAGAAAGATACAGTCTCAGTTCTGGAGAACACTCCAGAACGGTGAGGAAAGCAAGGCAATGGCATATGGACATCTTATTGTTTTTGTCTGGTTTTGTATATTTCTTGCAGTACCTAAAGTAAAAAGTGACTGATTTTGAAAGCTTTGTAAAGCCTTTGTGTTAAGTCCTTCAGCTATCGCATGTCCCTGAAAAAGTAAACTGTACACCAGAGTAACCATAAGGTTGGCGTTCTGGGAAAGGTGTGCTCAGGAGTCTGGGGGAGCTGACACTAGTCACAGGGCCTAAGGAGTTGGACCATGGGGTCAAACACTCAGGAGGGAATGTGAGACAGCAAACAGCCTCCCTGGAAAATCAGCAGCATAGGATCCACTCCTACAACATACTGAGCATCTCCACTCATATTGAACTCAGAGGAGAGTTCTCAGAATTAGTGCTCAGTGAATAACTGATTTTTTCATTCAATGGCCAAACCAAAAACCAAAACGGATATTTTTCAGTTTTTATCACCAAAATAAAAACAAAAGAAAATTTTTCAGGTTGAATCAACATTTTCAAAACAAAATGGTTCATTTTGAAATTAAATGTCAAAATGGCTCATTTAGATAATGTCAAATCAAATCATTTTAATTTTTTCTAATTTTCCCCCCTAATTTTTTAAGTAACCAAAACAATTCACCAAATTTGACTTGAATTTGTAAATAGTTTTGGTCTCCCTGAAACTGCATTTTTTGGTGAATTCATTGTTCTCCAATTTTTTTTTATTTATTTATTTATTTTTTTTACCAGCTCTAGTCAGAATCCCTCAGGTGTTATTCAGTATTGCAGAATTGCACCCTTAGGCCATATCTACTGTACAACCACTATAGTGGCATAGCTAAGACACTTCAGCTATGGCATCACAGTGCTGCAGTGTAGATGCTACCTACATTGATGAAAGCAATTTTCTATCAATGTATTTAATTCATCTCTCTGAGAGGCATTAGCTACATCCAAGAGGAATTCTTCCATTAACCTAGCCACATCTACACCAGAGGTTAGGTCAACCTAACTATGGCACTTAGGGCACAAAACGTGTCATAGATCTGAACAATGTAGCTAAAGCAATCTAATGTTTATGTGTGGACCAGATCTTAGAGAAGGCGTTAAAAAAATGATGGGTGTGCTGCAGATCAAAGGAGTATAGCACTTTAATTGGAAAAAAATCCTCTTTCTATAATCTCAGTTTCTTGATTCTTTATTTCTGAAATAAATTGTTTTCAACAACAACAACAGGTGTTGGGAATACACACGACACCTGATCATCCTGAAATATGAGGAGTCATCTTTCCAGTATTTCAAATCTGTAAATTTGAAGTGATTATGCAATACAGGTTTCTTTTGTAGAGCGCATCCCAAACAAACGACCACACAGTATTTTACAGATTTAAAGAGACTCTGTCAAAATGAAAATCATATTCTCACCATTAGTAGAGATAGGGTAGAAATTAGAGCTGGTCATAAAACAGGAAATTCCACTATTTTGAAGTTTGTTTTTCTTCTGAATTGCAACAAAATGCTGAAATTCCAAAATACACTGTAGATTGAAAATTCTGAAAAATTTTGATGTAGAGTTAAATGTTTTGATGTTAAAACATTTCATTTCAATAATGTTGAAACATGATAATGTCATATAAAATATTAAATACAGATTAAATATAATAAACATTTTAATATAATATAAAAGTCTTAAATGAATCAAAATCGTAGTCTAACTGAAACATTTTCACCTTATCAAAACAAAACAAGAAAATATAAATGATTTATTTTGATTTTTTTCCTTTCAGAATTTTGTTGAAACAGCCATGCTCCTGCAGAGCATTTTACTTTTAATGGAACTGCACACTGCGATGGAAAACAGTTCCATCAAAAAATTTTCAAGTACATTTTAAATGCAGTTAATTTCTTTTTTAATGTTAGCAGTAAGACTTTGCCTTGCACATTATTGGAAAAATGTCATTTCTATGGAATTGTGGCATGGTAAAATATGGACTCTCCTTCTGTTAGAAAAGCTTTCACACCAAGTGCATGCACAAGAGAAGTGCCAAAAAGACTACATGTAATTAGAACTTTGGTCACTCTTTTTAATATAGTCAGAGGAGGAGAAATCCCCAGCCAGTAAGCCAGAATCTTTAGTCAGGTTCTTTGAATATTAACCTGATCCTGAATAAGTAATAAGTAACATGCAACATAGTTGCATTAATATTTTATTGTAACTTTGTCTTGATAAAAAGTTTTTTTTTTTTCTGAGTAGCTCTAGTAGAAAGGGAAGGATGGATCCAAACCTCTCAAACTTGGAGGAAATATAAATTTGAATCCAGATTTACTTCTTTGCTCATAACCATCTCTTGTTACTAGTAATGTAAGAGTCTTATAAAATGAAATAATGTTTACAAATGTAATTTATATTTTTCCATATATGCTGTTTGATTCATTATATACTTTACTGGGCAGTTAAGTTCTATTGGTAAGGTTAATTTTCTACCTGCATTCATTTTACTTTCTGTTTCACAACCATTAATCTGTTGTATATCAATTTTCTACCCTTTATGAACTGTTAACAATGGTAAAATATTTTCATTTAGATCAGTCAAAATGTAAAAAATCAGCTCAATTCGATGGGAGGTGCACATCCTCGCTGAGGTCCAGGGAGACCGGTCCAGACTCAACTACACCCCCATGGGGACAGGAGTCAATGGGACCTTGGGAGGATGCGGCTGTGGCACGGCTTGTCCCACCAGACTTGTGGACGCCGCCGGCCTTTTAAGGTCCTGGTGGGGTGATTGGCCCCTCACCGGCCTCTTCTTTTTTGCGGGCACCAGCGAAGGAGATCAATGTCACCTGGAGGCCAATTTTCTATGTCCCGAATTTCTCCAGTGCCGGGACTTAAGAGTTCTTAGACCGGGCCTCCTCTCCTGCTAATGGTGCCGGAGTGCTGCGCACCGAGGATGAGGTGCTGGGCACCAGGTCGGCAGGCTCGGGGTCCGAGAGTGGCATAAGGTCACCTACATCAGGAGCACTCTAAGTTTCTACTCTCCATCCTTAAGAGTCCTGGGACGAAATCCCTTGCAGATACTGCACCGGTCTCTTTGGTGGCTCTCCTCGAGGCACCACAAGCAGGAAGAGTGCGGGTCACTCTTCGGCATAAACTTCCTGCAGTCCATGCAGAGTTTAAACCCTGGGGATCCGGGACAGTGCAACGATTACAGGGGTGGGGGGGAAGCCCCCCCAACAGCTATTAACTATCTTACAACTAATACCAACTCTAAACTATGAGAAAAATGAACTATATACACTTAATAGAGACACTGCTAGGCTTGCTGCTAGAGTGAGCAAAGTTCCAGCTAGCCATCACCAGCGGTAAGAAGGAACTGAGGGGGTGAATGGTCGGCGGCCCCTTATATAGGGCACCATGGAGGCGCCACTCCAGGGGGCGCACAGGCTGATCCTACGGCGCTGTTAGGGGAAAATCTTCCGGCTGGCATGCACACAGTGCGCGTACACCTGCATGGAATGGACATGAACAATCACTCAAAGAACCATCATTTTTCCATCTGTGACTTCGAAAACACCATTATAACCTATGTCAACATGGGCAAAATTCTAGGCCTGTGTTATGCAGGAGCTCAGACTAAATGATCATAACAATCCCTTCTAGCCATAAAATCTATGAATATATAACATTTATTAAAATAAAATTGTGCCTGAAGTGAAAATGATTTCCACAGAAAGAGACAAAACACTGAATAATGTAATATATTTTTATTTTGCATGGTTAAAATAGTGTTTCAAAACAAATCTACAGTAAATAGTTTGACATTTTAAAACACTGATACAATGAAAAGTGGATTGTGACTGATGGAGGGAAATAATTATGTAAATCAAAAATAATTTTCTTTCTATGGCTAGTATCAGACTATTTTATTTTTTCCAGATCTCAGGTGGACTCTCTTCAAAGCCAGACTTGATTTGTCCAACTATGCTTGTTCTTTCCTTTTATTATGCATCTTATCTTTTAATCAGTTTGACCTTTAAGCCTTTTTTGTTTGCCTTCTGCTCACTAACTTCTTAATCTGAAAAGGAACTAAAGGTTATAGCTCTCACTAGACAAACTCTCCCGGGTCGTCCTCATTTCCGTTCATTCACTTTTTTTTCCTATACTTTTTACTTTCATTCTCTATCCCTCTCTTTGGTTAATACTACTTCATCTAATCCTTCTGCATCCTTTCCCCTTCCATACATATTAATTCACATGTGCAATCTTCTGAACCCTGCCCATTCTGGGAGTTCTTACTCTGCTGAACAAGAAGCCAGATTTTCAACTGATCTAAATTGGCATAGCTCTAATGAGTCAATGAACCGACAATTATTTACTCTAACTGAAGACATAGCTACAAATTTATAACAATAGGTCATTGCAAACATCTCCAGATACATGTAAAATTTCTAACAAACTTCAAATATCAATTTTAACTTTTCCCCCCTGCAATAAACTTCACCCTAGAGTCAAACAAATATATTGACCTGTGCCACTTGTTTCCACTGCTACCCGAAAGGAAAGAGCTGGGAAAGCAGCTGAGCTTTGAACCATGTTTTAAAATTCAATAGATTCTGAGATTTATCAGACTAAATGGGAAAGGGACCAGACATGAGAGCCCTTAACTGAAACAAAACTGCCAATAGGTATTCAGACATGGAGAAATGCTGGTAATAAGATACATTATTCACTAGGCTTTGTCAATACCTTATAGAATTGAGTTAGGAGTGAGTACCATAAATAAGGTTACCAGGTGTCCAGTTTTCGACCAGAACACCCGGTCAGAAAGGGACCCTGGAGGCTCCGGTCAGCACTGCTGACTGGGCCATTAAAAGTCTGGTTGGCAGTGCAGCGGGGCTAAGGCAGGCTCCCTACCTGGCTCTGCATAGCTCCCTGGAAGCAGCAACATGTCACTTGGCTCTTAGGTAGAGGCACAACCAGGGGGCCTCCGCATGCTGCCCCCAACTCAAGCACTGGTTCCGCAGCTCCCATTGGCTATGAACCACGGCCAATGGGAGCTGTGAGGGCAGCGTCTACAAACAGGGGCAGTGCGCAGATTCACCTTGCTGCCACCACACCTAGGAGCCAAGGGACATGTCACCACTTTCAGGGAGCTACCCAAGGTAAGCGCTGCCCAGAGCCCGCACTCCTCATCTGCTCCCAAGCCTAACCTTCTGCCACAGCCCTGAGCCCCCTCCCACTCCCAAACTCCGTCCCAGAGCAAGTGAGTGAAGGTGGGGGAGCACAAGCAACAGAGGGAGGGGGGATGGAGTGAGCGGGGGATGGGGCTTCAGGGAAGGGACGGGACAGGGGCAAAGATGCAAGGAAGGGGACAGGGCAAGGATGTTCAGTTTAGTCTGAATTTGTAGTGCCAGTTGTGCATTGCTCATATGCAGGGCTGCCCAGAGGATACAGGGGGTCTGGGGCAAAGCAATTTTAGGGGCCCCCTCCCTTAAAAAAAAAGTTGCAATACTATAGAATACTTTATTCTTGTGGGGGCCCCTCCTGGGCCCAGGGCTTGGGGCAAGTTGCCCCACTTGCCCCCCGCCCTCAGGCAGCCCTGCTCATATGGAGAAAAGTAAGTGCTTTCCTCATTACTGTATGCAGATACTATATTTTAAATGCACTGTAGTTCTAAAAAGCACTCTTAGAAATTCATGGGTTTTCAATATTGGCAGAGTGGAATACTGAACTAGCAGCAATCCCAAGGAAATGCACAGAAGATTGTGCGAACACTGGGATCTGTGTGCAGAAAAGATTAGGTACAGGACTCTTAAGTGCCTTGTGCAAAGAATTTAAACATTAAAAGACAACTGTATTAAATAGTGACTGCAATATGTTGCACTACAGTAAATGTTTTGCTAAGATCAGGAGGAGATTTTACTAGCTAAAATGAAATTGTTCTTTTCCCAGTTCCATACTGGCATGCTACGTATATTAACGTGCTTCTTCTGAATAGAGAGCTCTTTTTAGTCTGTGCTTAACATCGACAATAAAAAGTTACCATTCAGATCACAGTTTTTTAATATTACAAAGTTATTTAGCAGCTTAGAAAAGAGAAAGAAAGGTCTATTTTCTCATACAGTATTGCCAAAATATTTTTTTTTTTCAAAACAGTACACATAAAGAGAGAAAGCAGCCAGAAGGTCAGTGTTCTACATGACTTGTGTCAATCTGAAAAGTAACTGCACCCTACGTGCAATAGAGAAGACTGTACCACTATGGTGCATAGTTGGATAACCTACAGAGCTACAGGCTGTGTCATATTAGTGTGTATTAAGTGGACACTGAATCAAGGCATCTGGCATAATTATATGACAGTTGCCATCTGTGGTGTATGACAAAGCTCATGCAGAGTGTCTATGCATTTCCATCTTTCTACAGGAGCCTGCAAAAATTTGTAGGAATCAAACAAGACCTCCGAAGTACTCTGAAAAAATCCTGAACTATTCCAAACAATAGTGTGAATAAAATATTTTTAACCTTAAGGCACCATATAGGTCATATTTGCTAAATTGTCCCTTCCCCAAAATCAAGTTGGTATATCCAGGACTCTTTTTTATAAACACAATTGTGTGACTGCAAATGTACCATATATGGCCATTTGTGCAAAGACATAACACATCTCTCTGTGCTACATACAGCCAACATTTTGCATCTTCCGATTCCTTAGCTTGACCACCTATGATTTTAAGAGCAAAACCCTCCCAGGGTCTCTGCCGAACTTGACCTCGTGGGAATTCCTTTCCAACCTCAAATATGGCAATCAGATGCATCCTGAGCATGTGGCCATTTGGGAGACCGGGGAGCAGGACCAGCATGTAGCAGTATGAGGCCAGAAAAGTCTGACACATGGTCTTAGAAGTAATAGCAGGAGCCTTGCAAGAAGAGGTCACTGGTATAGAAGTCTCACAAGCCATGCAGATGCAGAACTACCTAATTCTTGTGTGCCTTCGGAGTAGTGTGACAGAAAAATGTAGCCAACATGGGTAGCTCCTTAGCTCTGCAAGTTGGAGCTTCATTCCTGTACCACTTAGCAGCCTCACTTGACAGCTACCTCCTTTTGGAAGCCTCTCCCAGCTTCCTCCAGACTCCTGTCTCATGTCTACAAAGACAGATTTCAGAGTAGCAGCCATGTTAGTCTGTATCCACAAAAAGAACAGGCGTACTTGTGGCAACTTAGAGACTAACAAATTTATTTCAGCATAAGGTGCCACAAGTCTTTTTTCAGTCTACAAAGACTCTCCTTTTGCCAATCTGATAAACCCCACGAAGCTCAGCTTTCCACTGGTAAAGCTTTCATAACAGCCCTATAAAGCTTTCCTTCTCTGCCTTAAAGACAGCACTTCAACCCGCTTTACCACTGCATTTTGCTCCTCTATTTTAGGAGCCACAACAAGTTATTAAATAATTTTGTAATAGAATAACATTGCCACATAATTCCCATTTTGCCATAGAATTTAGGGAATCTCTGGTGCATAAATCAGGAGGCAAGGAGGAATTTGCTGCATTCATTAGATATAGTATGTGTTGTAGCATACGGACCCAAAGTCATATCTAATGGAGTAACTAGTGAGATGAAAGAGGCATATTTAAATCTTTGATTTTGAACAAATAGTAAAAGACAAATATGTTACATTCTGTTTGGGAAGCTCAGAGAAATCTCCTAATTATATCTTTCTACAACAATAGGGATAATGCCACTTCTACAAACACCTGTAATTTCAGTTGGAACGTGGAACATATAAAAAATGGTGGTGTCAGAGCAACATTTCATCAGGCACAATTTTAGGAAGTATGACACCTTTATACATTCAAACCGAAAATAAATGGTTGTCTATATGCCAATGGCATTTCTTATAAAATTTAATCATATAATCACTGAGCAAACAATAGACAAAGACTTTGACAGAGTATGTGACTATAACAAATTGTTTCTGTATAAATAATATAAAACAGTATTTAAGCACACAAGGAATAGTAAAAAAGGAAAGAAATCTGATCATTTTAATTGTTAGTTAATCAAACACTTATCACACCACCCAATACAACAATAAGTCCCATACAGAAATTGTCCTCTTCCTTCTATCACAGCTGTTAAATAAAGCCCACACGAGGATGACGCTAATCATTAAACCTTCTACATCAATGGGTCATCAGAAGGAGTACAAGTAGTTACAGACTGTCACATTCCTCCAGCCTGAACTGCAACCTACTGAGCGAGAGATCTAAATCTTTGTCTCCCATGACACATCATACAGCTTGTTTGGCTATACCGAAAGTAGTGCAGGAGTCATTTGACATGGGTTTAATCAGGCAGCAACTTTATTATTAGATGTCTGGGACAATCTGGCAGATAAAAAAACGAGTACAGTGCAGGTAACCCCATGTTTTTTTCTGTAATTACCCAGGGGCTTTTACCAGCTCCCTCTCTTTTTTCCACCCAGGTGCCTCCAGCAAATTTATTGCTGGGACCTTACCATCCACTCCCCTCATAGGAGGGTTAAGGTGGGTTATAAGAATGGGGGGTTGATTCCCGTCATACCAATCATAGGAGTCCTCAACAGCTCCTCATTCGTTCCTCTAACAAAAACCTTTTTTAAGTCCTTTTGCAAGCCATTTATCCGGTCACTGTATACCTTTCCTATGGAGTACCCGCACTGGACATCCACCACAAGGAGGCGCCAGCAATCTGCTTCAGACTGTTCCATGTAAAAGGGAGGCTTCACGCTAGGGTTGCCAATTCTAAGTCAAGCTATTCTGGGAGATTTTTTTCCCCATCATGATGTAATGTCATTTTCTTAAAATATCCTATTAAAATCTCCCTGGTTGCCTTCAACAGTCACCAGGACATGGGTGCCGACTCTGGGAGACTCCAGGACAATCCTGGAGGGTTGGCAACCCTACTTCAGGCCCAGGGCTGCCCCTTTAAAATCCTGCATTCCTAGCGGATGAATCAGCAACCATACTGACCCTTTTGCAGCAGTTATCATCTCCCTCCCCTCCCCAGCCAGAAAGCACTATTCCCATGCTTAAAGGTGCAGGGCCGTTGATTGCAACAAATCCTCAATGCCAGCTCAAAGCAAAATTTTAAAGTCTTCAGTAATAAATTGAGATTTGGAAATAAAAATACTTCTTATTCTAAAATGCTTCTGCTCCACTGAAGAACAGCTGCTTTCTGAGCAATAGCAACTTTTAATCCATCGGTAGCTTGGGATAATAGCTGAACAGCAATATGCTTCAAGCTTCTGCCAGCACTTAGATTCTAAAATGTTTTTCAAACCATAGTATATTTGTATTCACGTAAAATTAATTTTATAAGTAACACATAAGGAAAAGATTATAAGAGAGTCCTTTCCGCTGGCACATCAGAAAAAGGCACACACAGGATTAAAATATTTCAAAACACAAAATTGCCAATTTTCACTTTGCAAATCTGTGCATATTTTTAAATGAAATTTGGAACACATGTGAATTTGCCCTAAAGGAAAATGTTACGAACCTTATATTGTTAAAAAAAATACAAAAGCCTTGCACTTGTGATAGGGGTTTAAATTTGGGGAAAATAAATATTAATACTCTTAAATCTCCACCCACAAACTCAACTCCACTCACTGTAGACAGACGCCCCTGAGCTTTAGTTGGCTATGCCTGACCTCACCTCTGTAAAGGTTAGATGCTCCTCAGTGGGCGCTTAGATTCTCACTCATGTGCCTTGCCCTCAGCGAAGCTTGATCTCCCAATTATTATATTTATTTTATTGCAGTATAGCCTAGAACCCAGGACTGCACTAACGTAGGCACTGTACACACACGTAACAAAGATTTATTCTTGGTTGAGCTTAGATACTCTGCTGGGCTCTCAGGGCCTCTTGGGGAGGCTCCTGGTGGCCCCATGAGAAAAAAAAATATGAAAATACCTAATATGTCTTTATAAATTAGTTTCCTCTCATCTGAATCCACAAATACTAAAATGAATTAAACATAATTGTATGGCTGTTGAATGGTATCACTGCGGAGTAGAGTGATGTTTAATTATGCAACTCTAAAATGCTTGGTTTTCAGGTAATTACAACATCCCTGGAATTATTTTACCCATAAGTTACTGGAATATGCTCTTAACCTTAACTTCATCTTAAAATGCTTTTGTTTATGAATACATAAAAATGTGTGTATCTCATATGGTCAAAAACTTATAACCATCATTTAGCTCATCTTGCTTATTCAATCTTTGCATTTCTGTTATCAATACGCAAGTACAGTGTGTGTCACAGTTTAGGCAAATGCACCAGTATTTCCTCTCAGTGGTCCACCACGGGCTCCCACTCTCAGGCTTTCAGCTTTCCAGCCATTGCCTTTCTTAGATGGAGACCTGTGTCTCCCTTCTGAGTACAGTATTTCCTGGCTGCACCATTTCCTGTCTTCTCTGTGTTATTCCCAGAAGAGAATGTTTGCTTCCTCTTCACAGTCAGTTATAACAGGTGTAATTGCTATACTTAGAAGGTACCACACAGCTCTTTTGTATGCAAGCGTATTTTATTAAGGTAAAAGTACTACAGAGAAAATACATTAAAAACAATAAAAGAACCTACATGCACGCTAATAAGACATCGTCCAACTCCTAACATAGGCTCTGGCGGAGTAATCCTTCAACCCTCACTCAAGGGATCTCTTCTGTGGTCACAAGTTCATCAAAGGCCTGGTCTACACTACACGTTTAAACCGATTTTAGCAGCGTTAAACCGATTTAACGCTGTACCCATCCACACTATGAGGCCCTTTATATCGATATAAAGGGCTCTTTAAATTGGTTTCTGTACTCCTCCCCAATGAGAGGAGTAGCGCTAAAATCGGTATTACCATATCGGATTAGGGTTAGTGTGGCCGCAAATCGACGGTATTGGCCTCCGGGCGGTATCCCACAGTGCACCACTGTGACCGCTCTGGACAGCAATCTCAGCTCGGATGCAGTGGCCAGGTAAACAGGAAAAGCCCCACGAAATTTTGATTTTCATTTCCTGTTTGCCCAGCGTGGAGCTCTGATCAGCACAGGTAGCAATGCAGTCCCAAATCCAAAAAGAGCTCCAGCATGGACCATATGGGAGATACTGAATCTGATTGCTGTATGGGGAGACAAATCTGTTCTATCAAAGCTCCGTTACAGAAGACGAAATGCCAAAGCGTTTGAAAAAAAAAATCTACAGGCTACACAGTGCTGCGTGACAAGCATAACGGGAAGCCAGAGACTCAAATGGATGCTCATGGAGGAAGGGAGGGGGTACTGAGGACTCCAGCTATCCCACAGACCGCAGCAGTCTCCGAAAAGTATTTGCATTCTTGGCTGAGCTCCCAATGCCTGTAGGTCAAACACATCGTCCGGCGTGGTTCAGGGAATAGCTCGTCAATTTACTCTCCTCCCCCCAATGAAAGAAAAGGGAAAGAAATCGTTTCTTGACTTCTTTCAATGTCACCCTATGTCTACTGAATGCTGCTGGTAGATGCGATGCTGCAGCAGTGAAGAGCAGTATCTGCTCCTCTCCCCTCCCTGGTGGCAGATGGTACAATATGACTGATATCCGTTGTCACCATCAGCCCGTGAGTGCTCCTGGCTTGCCTCAGGTAAGGTCGGCTGGGGGCGCCTGGGTAAAAATAGGAATGACTCCCGGTCATTCCCAGTAGATGGTACAGAACGGCTGGTAACCGTCTTCATCATAGCAACTGGGAGCTGAGCTTCAATCAGCCCCCTCCCTTTCATGTGAAAAGAAAAGATTCTGTACTGCCTGGACTATTATAGCAGTGGGATGCTGGGCTCCTCTCCGCAACACTGCTTAATGTCCTGCCTGGACTATCATAGCACCGGGAGGCTGCCTCCCCCTCATTTTATCTCACTAAAAACTCAGTTTCTTATTTCTGCATTCTTTATTACTTCATGACACAAATGGGGGGGTCACTGCCACGGTAGCCCAGGAAGGTTTGGGGAGAAGGGATGCAACGAGTGGGGTTGTTGCAGGGGCATCCCCCGTGAATGGCAAGTAGCTCATCATTTCTGCAGGATCTGACACGGAGCAGCTGTACTCTCTGATACACTGCTTCTTTAGTACATTTGCCCCATATTCTAGGCAGGACTGACTCTATTTTTAGAAACCATAAAGGAGGGATTGACTTGGGGAGTCATTCCCAGTTTTGCTTTTGCGCCCCCGGCCGATCTCAGCCAGGGGCACCCATGATAGCAACAGACAGCACAGAAGGACAGATAACCGTCATCACATTGCCAAATTACACTGGCAGCAGACGGTACAGAATGACTGGTAATCATCTCTGCTATCATGCAAATGAATGCTGCAGTGTAGCGCTGGCGTATCGCCTCTGTCCGCAGCATCCAGTACACATACGGTGACTATAAAAAAAAGGCTGAATGGCTTCCATGGTTGCCATGCTATGGCGTCTGCCAGGGCAAACCAGGGAAAAAGGGCGCGAAATGATTGTCTGCCGTTGCTTTCCAAGAGGAAGGAATGACTGACGACATTTACCCAGAACCACCCGCAACAATGATTTTTGCCCCATCAGCCGCTGGGCTCTCAACCCAGAATTCTAAGGGGCGGGGGAGACTGCGGGAACTATGGGATAGCTATGGAATAGCTCCCACAGTGCAACGCTCCGGAAATCGACGCTAGCCTCGGACCATGGACGCACACCGCCGAATTAATGTGTTTAGTGTGGCCGCGTGCACTCGACTTTATACAATCTGTTTTATAAAACCGGTTTATGTAAAATGGGAATAATCCCGCAGTGTAGACATACCCATAGTTACAGCTCAGAACATGTACAATCATAGCTTGTTAAGACCACTCTTTATAAAGGTCAGGGGTCTCTGATCTGGAGTTTTCCAGGAGCAAGTAATCAGTTGGCAATAGCTTTTCCCTCCCAGGTCGTAGCTTCAAAAGGGTGGATTCTAAGTGGGTCACTTGCATTCCCCTCACCCCACTCAGGTATTTCCTAGGAAATCCACTTTACACGCATTGTCCCAAAAAGTCTTTTGAAGTTCCTAACATTCACATTAATCAAGTCTCTGGAAAAGTTATATGCTATTCTGTCATAACACGTAAATAATTGTATTTCCAGTACAATGGACCACAAAATCACCAAACCCAATTCAATAAGGTTTAACTTGCATCAGAAACTTATCTTTTTTGGTACTACATATGCAAAGAAGGTGAGCTTCTGATCCAAGCCTGAACGCTAATAAAATTTAATATAATACAGTTTCTTTCCCTTCATAGTAGCTAATGTACAGAAATAAATTATACCATAAAAAGTATCTGGAGAAGGAAAATACTGTGGGGCAAGTCTTACAATTTGAAGTGCCTCTTCCCTTCTTATTGTCCTCAAATTTCCTAAGGGCTTAGGAAGCAAAATAAATAGAAATGCAGATGGCAGCAATACTTATCCCAGATAAAATGACAATATAAAAAGTTTTTAAATAGACAGCAAGATGAGGTAACCACAAATTACTGGTGTCTGTTCAGCACACCTGAGGTAGGAATGAGATTACCTTAAAATTCATGAAGAACATTATGCAACAGAGATTTACTTATATACTACAGGAACAACACGATTTACTACCATGTTTGTAAAATACTAATATTAAAACAAATAAAACATGTTTTTTATTCTCATAGCATCCTAGTCAGTGTGGGAAATATTAATATCTCAATTTTACAGATAAAAACTGAGGCAAATATTAAGTGACACACTCAAGATCATACAGGAAGTTTATGATGGATCCAGGAACTGAACTAAGGTCTCTTGAGTCCAAGTCCAGTGACAAGACCATCCTTACCCTTATAATGGACTCTTAATAACAATCTTAAATATGGAGCTACCACCAAGTGTTTCCACATTCAAGGTAGTTTTTACTGACTTGTATCTCAAAACTAGCTTGAGCAATTTTTTTTATACTTCAAACAAAGAAAGAAAACAAACAAAGCGCACCATTTCAGAAAAAAAAAAGGGTGAGAGTAATTGGCAAGATGTTGGTGTTTACGATTAATAATGGGTGGATGAACTGAAAGAGTCTGCAGTGGGATCTGTAACCCATATATGAATTACTGGTTTATGAGGGATTTATAGCCTATATGGGAAAGGCATATGAAGTTGGATATGAGGATGAATGTAAAAGGGTTTCTGGCCTCAGGCTGAAGCTACTCAGGGATATAAGAATAGAGTTTACCTTGGTTTTGGAACAATGCAATGTGATTTTTAAACCACTGTACACATGTAAAAAGAGTATGAACAGTAAGTCTATTTGAATTTTTACCTACCATCCTTTAATTGCTCCTTTAAAAAATTGAGGTTTTTTTTTAACTGCAACATTTCTTGGTTATACAACAATAGCAGCAACCTTAACTTAAAGTTTATTAAGCTTTTTGTCTGCTCATTAAAGAGTAGAAAATAAGCCATCTAAAAACATATATATATTTTCTTATTATTTCAAGGAAATACAGATCAAGACATCTTTCATTCTTATTTCAGATCAAAAGAGGGACAGCTATTCAAATTGTTAAATAATAATGTAAACATAAAATATCTGTTGCTTTGCTTTATAGAAGAAAAACCGTCCACTGTATGTTAATAAAAATGCATATAATTAAAAAAAATAAGTTAGTTTATAAACATGACTTGCTGAAAATCCAGTAAATCAGAAAATATTCTTTAAAAGCAGACTTGTTTTAAGACATGAAAACTTTTGCTGATGTATGAGTTGTTTAGTTAATAAAATTGCTGACGTGCATGTGGTTATTGAGCGCTGAACAATGAATTACGTATGGGAAGGGGCATCCAAATGAAAACAAGAGAGGTGATGTAATGCATTCCTTCCAGAATACCATCATAAAGAACAGCAAATAACCTTCCACATTTATAAGTGAGAGACGATGCAGTTCACACCACTAAATATGGTGAAGAAACCCAGCTCCTCTTTTGGCACTGTATTGATATAAAGGTGATGGTGACTTTGTTTCACTTTAAGAAAGCTAAAATATAGTATTAAATTAACAGGGTGGCTGCCTTAACAAAAGGTAACTATTTAAATGACATATTATGTCTAGCCTTTCTTCTGAGTGAAAGAAAAAGACTGAAGACCACCAAGAACAAAGCACATTTAAGCAGAAAGTACAAGCTTGAAAGGGGCTTAAAGAGAACATAATAAAACACAACAAGTGTACATGCTTTAAAAAAAGTAGCATATTACAGTATTTTCGTATATGTTAGGCAAAACAAAAGTTAATCCAGAATCTCAGGAGGCGGAAGTCTTCAGTATTCTAAAATATGTATGAAGACATTGGACACTTCAGTAGCTATTCTCAAGATGGATTGTTCTCTTAGGACAGGTTGCGACTCTCAGAATCACAATTATTTCCCCGGACTGTTCCTGGGCTAGCATAACTATGTTATTACTACTACTAATTAGAATTATTCTAGCGCCTAGGAGCCCTACACATGGACCAGGACCCCACTGTGTTAGAAACTCTACAAACACAAAAGAAAAAGATGGTCCCAAGACCCAACTCCAAAGAGCTCACAGTAAGACAAGAGACAATAGACGGAATTATTAGATTCCAGTTATTCGCAACCCCTCCATGAAGCAGCAGCCGTCTCCCCACAGCCTACACTGGCACCCAGTCTCCATATGTCCCAGCACTTCCATACCTGGCTACAATTCTGCAAACCTGCCTGTAGCTGGGCTTTCAACAAGGAGTACTGGAGGCCTATGTGGATGCATACCCAAAAAAAAATTGCCTGTAAATGGCAAGCCTGATGCCAATATCTGGACTAATTAACATTGTAGTCAATTGGACAGTATTGGTTCCAAGCAAAATGTTTCCATTAAAGCAAAGTTGTTATTAACTAGGTGGCTATTAGGTGGAATCTTCTGTACAAGAAAACAATAATACAAGATTGTTCAGTATGATACGCAGTGGCCTGAGCATGCCAACAGCATAACTGCTGTCAATTTTCTGGTAGGGATCACAGGAAAGGAGAAATTTAAGGAGGGATTTGAAGAACAATGAAGTGGTGCTGCATATGTTTATGGCAAGATCCTCCCAAGCATGAGGGTCAGAATGGGAGAAAGCATGAAGGTGCTCATTTTAAAATTTACAAAGTGGGTGGAGGCTGCCATCATAAATGATTGGAGATGGGGGTCAAACTTTCAATACTGAATGAAAGATGATAGCTTGGTTGGGAATAGGTTGTGAAAGGCTTTAAAACTGAAGATAAGTAGCTTACCGTAGCCTCATAACCTACCTGGTCTGGCTTCAAGCTAGCCATTGCCTCAGTTTCCCCTCTTGGGCTTCTTAGTAACTCTCAAAGTCTTTTACGCACACAGTAACAATCCTCTCTTCTTTTGGTCTGGTTTATTAACAGAGTTCAAAAGGGAAACAAAACTTCCTAACGAGACTCACTCTTTAGCCATGTCTTTCCTTACATTCCAGCCTTGCTAGCTGTTACTAGTTCTCTACACTTCGTTTGAGAGCAGCAACTCCTAGGCCTTCCTACTTCTCTTTGGACAGGACTCAAGGTCTCCTCTCCCCTCACCTTCACAGTCTCTCTTATCTACTCCTACAGGATTCATTTAGCCACATGACTCAACTGTCATGTGACATTAACTCTCTCCCCCTGTAGAGGTGAGTTAAGCATCTCACAGGTGGGAGTGGAACCATGTCACTTAAAGGGGCTAGCCATCCTATGATATTTATGTTTGATGTGATGACGAACAGGAAGCCACTGGGGGGATGCAAAGAGAAGGGTGATATGGTCAAAGCAACCAGCTAGGAAAATTATCTTTATGGGAGTATTTTGAATGGATATGAACAAAACAAGATTGAATTTTTCAAGACTAGAGAAGAGGATGTTGTAATAATCAAGACGTGAGATGATGAGAGCTTGGACAGGAGTTTTAGCTGCATGAATGGATAGAAAAGGTAATATCTTAATTCTTATTTAGAAAGAATCTGAAAGACTTAAGACAAAGCCTGGAAGTGAGGACCTAGAGAGAAGTCTGTGTTGAAGATGACACCCAGGTTTATGACCCTGATGACATGCCACCCTGGCTAAAGGCTAGATGAAGAATGACAATGTAGCCCATAGTAACCATAAGATTATGCCATATTAAAGTTACATTCTCAAAATTATGTGAAATGTATTTAAGAAATTTATATTTTCTTAAATTAAAATATCGATACCTTTTTGATGTTACATTCTTAATTGAGGAAATGATTTCTAAAATCTCCTAGATGTTCACTTTCAAAGACATTAAGAATAATTATATATTATTTTGGCAAACAAATTCAATTTTGTGAGTATTGTGAGAAAAACTTAATGGCACAAGATCCCTTTGGACCTTGCTAAGTTTTCTCATTAAAACAAAACAGATCAATCTGATACCACGCTAATTCCACATTACTCACTTCTTCTCAGAGCCGTGGGTTCTACCTCAGCATCATTCCCAAGCTCTGCATGAGGAGAAGGAAGCCATTTTTGAAGACTGAACCATATTACAAAACATACTCCTAAATAGGCGAGCTTACTAGTCTTAATGTTATTTTTTTGCATTTAATATCTGTAACTCTATATGAACTCATATATAGTATGTATGTGTGTGTATATATATACACATACACACACTCATACTATATGAGTTCATATAGAGTTATATACTGTACATACTCAAAGAAGAAAAGACAACTTAGAAAACTTAGATTTAGCTCACAGATAGAAATTTGAATAGAAGATAAGGAACTTTGTGGAGAAATAAAACAGCCAAAAGGCAGGTACAGGTTGACAAGCAAACCACCACAGAAGATTAAACAGAACATGTGGTTTCCAAATACAACATAGTATTCCAAAACCTGTGCTACAGTAAAGAGTTTTGTATCCAGTAGTGGTTTCTATTAACATTTTTATTGCTGACAACGGATCTTCCCTGTGGCTTGTTTTAACATCCAGGATACATTAAATCCATATTTATCTTAATGGACATAAGATTCCACATATATGAATGCAAAGTATTAATACATAACGATGGGTACACTGAGGGCCAGATGTGAATAACTGGCATTTACTTTAACTATTTAGAAAAATAAGAAAAATGCGTAGGTATATAAGAACTACATATGATTGTATTCCTTTCCCCAACTCTTGGTATGTCATCTGTCTCTCTAAAATGTAAGTTATTCAAGGAATAGGACCATGATGTTGTGTTAAGCATACAATGGGGCCCCAAACATGACAACGGCCATCATTCAGACTGAGGACTCTGACATTACTGTAATACAAATATTGTGGAATGAGACCATCAGTAATAGCTGCCTCCACACCAGAATAGTAATCCAGTTTGAAAACAAACTAATGATTCTGAAAAGCAGATCTATAGGAAAAATTGCCATTCTCTATGCAGTTCTGAATAATGTTAAGAAAGATAAATCACAACACATACATGAAAAACAGAAAATAGAATTTCAGGGTGCCACAAAAGAAGATTTCTGAACAGATATTTTCCATAATTTACTACTCACAAACACTGGTAGAATTCCAATAGAAACTAATTATTCTACACTTTCATAATAAAATATTAAATATATTCAAGCAGTTTCAACTTTTGCTGAAGAGGATGTGGGCAGGTACAGTAGATTATTAAGGTTGGATGAAAATTTTCCATTGAAACTATTTTTGGATTGAAAATTGAGTTTTCAAATAGACAATTTTTTTGCCAGCTTTCCACAGGAAAAATAAAAAAGACTTTTTGTCAAAACAAAACACATCACTACAAAAAATCCCCAAACTGAAAAATTTTGATTTGGAAAGTATACTAGGCTGCCTCATGCCCCATTCTCCTCTCTGGACTGGAATCCCTGGCCAAACTACATCTCCCATGATGCATCTCAGCAATTCAGCAAGAAGGAAGATGTAGTGCATTAGGGCAGTCTACAACTCCCATTAGATACAGGGCAGCGTTTCTCAATCAACATTTTCAGGTTTTGGACAACAACAAGTCTATTAAGCCCTACGGAGCACTCCCCTAAAATGTATAATACAACAAAAATTATTTAGGCTGTTAGAATATTAATATGAGCCAGGAAATGCACTCTCATTCCATGGTTCACAAGAGAAAATTCTACAATCATAATGCAGGTGAACAAAATATAAGAAAAATGAAATGTGTAACAGTATTCAAATTAGATGATTAAACACCAGGCTTGAAGAGTATTGGCGTTTAACCAATGAACAACATGTAATGTGCAAGAAACAGACACACAGTAACAACTCCAAGCTCAAACTACGCTGTATTTTATCTAAAAAATGCCACTTTCTCCTTTGAATACTTAATATATAACACCTATGTATTTACCTCCATATTGCAATTCTTCACAAAATACCCTCCTTTATCCAAAAACCAACTATTTGTGGCTCTTTCAGTATACTGCAATACTGCACAAGTACCTGTGTCCATCACTGAATATAACACTACACCTATGTATGGTTACATGTATATTTTATGTGCGTATTTGTTGATGTTCTTTCTTGTAAATATTCCTATATAACATAGGTTTTATAAAAATCATCTGCAGGGCCATTTAAGAAATATTCTGTCACTTAAACAACCAAACCAATACGCACCAGACGGAAGCTCCATGAAAAACAGTAAAATAATTACTTTAACCCAGGGCCTAGGTATCATGGTATCTTTCCCCAATCTAACCTTAGAGTCCAAAAGTTGGGGTACTAGCATGAATCCTTTAAGCTTAATTACCGCTTAGATCTGATAAGCTGCCACCAATCAGGAATTCCAGTGCCTGATACACTCTGGTCCCCCCAAAAACCTTCCCTGGGGACCCCAAGACCTAAATTTCTTGAGTCTCACAACAAAGGGGAATAAACCATTTCCCTTCCCACTCCTTCCTCCCTCCCAGCTCTTTCCCGCCCTGGGTACACCAGGAGATCACCGTGATTCAAACTCCTTGAATCATCACACAGAGAGGAATGTTACCTTCCCCCCCCAGTCCTCTTTTCCCTTCACCCAGAGGCAATACAGATTCAAACTCCATGAATCTAAAACAAAGAGGAAATTCACCTTTCCCTTCTCTCTACCAATTCCCTGGTGAGTACAGACTCAGTTCCCTTGAGCCTCAATAAGGGGAAAAAATCAGATAGGTCTTAAAAGCAAAACTTTTAATAAAAAGAAAGAAAAAAAGTAAAAGTTGTCTCTGTACTTTAGATGGTAAAAGTTACAGGGTCTGTCAGCTTATAGACACTATAAAGAAGTCTCCCCCCAGCAAAATACAATTTGAAATACTTCCAGCAAACTACACATTTGCAAATACAGAAACAATCAAAAGACTATAACCGCCTTTCTTACTAAAGTACTCACTATTCTGAATATATAAGAGACCGTAGCAGGGAGATTGGCAAGAAAACTAGTTGCCTGTCTAGTCCCTTCCAGGACCCCGAGAACAAAGCCAAACCCAAAAACCACAAACAAAGGCTTCCCTCCACCGAGATTTGAAACTATTTTGTTACCTGATTGGTCCTCTGGTCAGGTGTTGGGTTCCCTGTTTGTTAACCCTTTACAGGCAAAAGAGACATTAACCCTTAACTATCTGTTTATGACACTAGGGTTATCACAATTTTTAAACTGATATTCTAAAACAGGAGTCTAGTTACAGGCTGCTGAGCTGAATTCACTTTGGGCCAATGGTGCACCAGCACTGGGGCTCCCCTACTACAAGCTGAAATCACTAAGAACTGAAATGGTCTGTGTTAACTAGTGGGGGAGCCTGAAGATATATTGCTAAGCGGCTGGCAGAGCAGAGACGAGCAGTTTGCTGGACGGCTGGTGGAGCAGAGTGGCTGGCAGAGTGGAGTAGTTTGTGGGACAGTTGGAGCAGCCTGCAGAACAGTGAGCAGAGCAGAGCTGAGCAGTTTGCGGGGACGGCTGGAATGGCTCTCGGGATGGCTGGAGGAGCGGAGCGGCTGGTAGAGCGGAGCAGTTTGTGGTGAAGGCTGCAGCAGAACCCCACGGAGAGGCGGGGCAGTCAGACTTGGACCACATAAGGTGCCCCTAAACACTCCGTGTGCCCCCCATTTCCCCCATTTCCACCCAAGCGGGGGGGGAGGGGGTTAAAACTCTGCAGATAAACTTTTGAACTCTGAGGCTGCACTGACTAGGGACAGAGACTTTTGGGTTGTTGGACTTTTGGGACTTTGGGTGATTCTAGGGTTACTGGACTCAAAAACCAAAGGGAAAGGACATGGCCCAATTTGCTGGGGTGGGTCTTTGCTCATGGTTTGGTCTATGAACTCTAGTTGTGGTATTTTCCCAATTTAATGCTGATGTCATTTACCTCATGTTATTAAACATTTTCTGCTACACTGAGACTCTGTGCTTGCGAGAGGGGAAGTGTTGCCTCTTTGAGGTGCCCGGGGTGCGTGTAAGATTTTCCCAGGTCACTGGGCGGGGGCTCAAGCTGGTTTTGTGTTACGTTGTTGGGAGGGGACCCCTATGTACTGAACCCGGCCCTTGCTGCTATCAACTCGGCCTAGCAGAAGGGTTACACAAGTTACTACAAATGAGAAGTTGAAAGCTATGAATTCATAGGACAGACTTTGATATCAAGTAATTTTTTTTAACCAAAAAAAGAGCAAACCATAACTTGGTCAAAGATTGTTTTCAGTGCTATGTTTGTGTTAATAAAAAATTATCTGTTATGGTAAGACTGAGATTGAACTGATATATGCTTATGTTATTTTATTTAGATTTACCTGAATTCCTGATACCCATGAGTTAGAAATGAAGCAGAAATAACCTTTTATTACATTACAGTTGAGATTGTTTCTGAGAGTATTACTGGACATACTGTAACTTTGCATTAAGTAAGAGATTAATAAACATCAAGAAAGAACTTAAAGGTCGCCATCAATTTACTGAAAAAGAAATGCTGCCAAATTTTTATATCAATGCAAGTGAGTTACTCAAAGGTCCCCTACACGAAGGGAAACTGTGTTTATTTTTCACTGTTATCCTATGGACTAGACATAAATATATTTTAAAAAATAGACTAATTTCAGTGATTAGAGATGCAGCTAAAAAGATACATTGCCAGGATGACACAGGGTATGTCTACACAGCATTTTGTAATGAGTGGGAGCGAGCCTCCCAACCCACGGCCGCAGACTTGGATAGCAGAGTTTGCACTAGCACTCTAAAAAATAGCTGCATAGACAATGTTTTGAAGTCACTGCAGAAAACTCTCTGACCCCAGTGTGTTGGGCATCCACACACCTAGTGGAACATATGTGCAACCACTCAAAGAACCACATTAAAATAGCCAAAAATCAAAATTCACTTTGGTTGAAAGTCCAGTTTTCACATCAGCTTTTATACTAAAATGAAAAAAATACAGGATAAAGTAACTACAGGTCAAATCCAGATGCCATAGAAGTTAATGGGTGTTTTTCCACTGACTTCAGTTATACCCGGATTTCATCCTATGAAAACAACACTGAACATCTCACAAACCATCAAGTTTCTCTTCATGTGTTTGGAAAAAAGAAACTGGGACTAGAGGTATTAATGAATTATTTGCAAGTACGTTATTAAATAGGATCTTTGCTCACAAAGAGGTAGCAGTAAATTTGGGGCATCCTTACAAACTAGTCATAGTGGACTGAGTTCAACCCCAGTTGGCACAGAAAGTTTCTGTGTGAGAGCTGCTGCACCCCAAGGAAATTCACTTCCCAAGAAGAGAAGTGGCCATTTATAGGGCATAGTCTCTGTGGGCTATATAATTGCCATGCAGGGAAGGCTGCACTGGGCATGTACCAAACACCACCCAAGCCAGTGCAATCCACTTTTGGGGCTGTGCTGACCACCTGTAGGGCCTCTGGTGAAAGGAAGGTTTCAGGTGCATTGTGAAATCTCCACAATTAATGATCCTGTGCCAGACTTTTTGCCAGTGGGCCTTTTCAATGTACTAAATTGTCAGTAGAAAGATATCAGTATACAGACTCTATTAAATATATTGGTAAATTGAATAAAACTGTATGAAAGAATAATTAATTACATACAACAAGTAAGAAGGAGAATAAGTACTCACAGGAGGGAAAAAATAAGACAAAAAGGAAATAATATCCTCACCCAAAATTCTGCGTTTACCCTTTAGAACAGATAAATACAGTTATACAGTTCAGCCTGTTGCTCCTACAATATGCCAAATGTTCACGGAACCTGGGAAAAGTATTTACCTCATTATCAGTTCCCACATCCAGGATTACAGGCAGACATTCCTGTGGTTTCATTCCTCCACACGCGGTGTAAAGGGCCAATTTACCAACTGGGATGCCCATTCCATAACAGCCCAGGTCTCCAAGGCCAAGAATACGTTCTCCATCAGTCACCACAATAGCCTTGTTGGAGGAAAAAAAAAAAAAGTACTATGAAATCATTTCTTTTCTGAAATGCTGAGTACTTACAAGCAGCATATCTATACTCCTCAACACACCTTTCTGTTTCCATTTTAAAATTATTATTACAGACATACATTAAACTATTGTAGAGCAAGAGTCCTGAATTCCATCATTACATTTTATTGCATTTTCACTTCAATTATATTGCAACTTCACCTCATTGTAAAACGTTTTCCCAGTGCTAATCCTCTAAGAATGCAGTAATTGTCACTTACCAGATAGGTGCTCAGTGCTGCATTCCAAAGGAATAATCATTTCCCCTCCTACATTGCTCTGAATCAACAAGGAAGAGGAGGATTTGTGGCTACGTTGTGGAGAAAGGGTAAGGAAGGATCCTTTGCTTCCAGGTGTTGCTGCAACTGTTCCCAGTGATACTGGGTGATACTACTACTGCAGCTCCCTGACAGGAGTGAAACTATAGTCTTCCAGGATATAGAAGCATAGAATATCGGAGTTGGAAGGAACCTCAGGAGGTCATCTAGTCCAACCCCCTGCTCAAAGCAGGGCCAATCCCCAACTAAATATGTGTACACAGCATCTGGGAGCAAGCATCCCAGCCCGGGACCACAGACTTCTAGTAATTGAGCTTGTGCTAGCATGCTATTTTTAGTGACTTCAGAGTCCAGGCTCCAGCCCAGGTACTAATAACAAAGCACCATCTACGCAGCTAACAATAGTGCTAGCCCTGCTAGCACGCATCTGTGGACCCAGGCTAGGCAGCTCACTCCCAGATGCTACATAGACATACCCCAGAGGCTCGTGCCCTTCAACACCATACTCTGACCCACTCACATAAACACAGCATCTAGAGCTTCCTGCAATTGCAGCACAGCTTTTCTAAGAATATAAAAGAAAATATTTTAGTATAAGAGGGTTCCACTGTATACATTCAAATATATGTTGTTTCACCAACTATAACAACAACACAGCTCTTATTTAGTGCTTTTCATCAGTAGATCTCAAAGTATGTATAAATATCACTATCACCATAATAAAACAAAATTCAGACACATTTAAAACCGAGAACACCTGTCTGCACTCAAAAGAAAGATTTCTGTAACACTGGACAGAACCATATGAGTGAAGAGTCACGTACGACAGAGTAAAAGATAATTTAGAATTAAGAGGTGGGTAAAAGGCAATGCAACTTTGACTGAAAAATGGTTACTAACCTTTTGTAACTGTTATTCTTCTGGATGTGTTGCACATGTCCTTTCCACCCTTGATGTGCGTGTGCCCAATCAGAGTCACTGGAAATTTTTCCCTCAGTGGTGTTTAGCGGGGTGGCTTGAGCACCCTCTGCTGCAGTGTACCACTGGTGCCAGTATAAAGAGCCCAGTTGACCCCAAGTTCCCTCAGTTTCTTCTTTCTGGAAACTCCAATGGGGAGTGGAGGGGGGAAGAGTTATGAAATGAACATGTGCAACACATCTTGAAGAACAACAGTTATGAAAGGTTAATACTTTTGTTTCTTTGAGTAATTGCACATGTGCATTTCACTCTTGGTGTCTCCCAAACAGTAATATAGGTGGAGGGATCACAGTTCATGTATACATAGACTGTAGTACAGCATGACCAAATATAGCATCATCTCTAGAGTCCTGGGTAATGGCATAATGAGAGCAGAAAGTGTGCACCAATGACCAGGTTGCTACTTTACAAATGTCATGGATAGGGATCTACACTAGGAAGACTGTTGAGGATGCTTGCACTCTACTGGAGTGAGCTGTCAGCTTGTCTGGTGGAGAAATGCCTGCCAGATCATATCAACAACACATACAAAAAGTTATCTAATATCAAATTCTCTGTGAGGAGATTGGAAGACCTTTAATTCTGTCTGCTATAGTCACAAATCGTTGGGTGGACCACTGAAACAATTTGGTCCTGTCTATGTAGAACACCAAGGCTCATCTAACATCCAATATGTGTAGCCTTTGCTCATCCTTATGTATGTGTGGTTTTGGGTAAAATACAGATAAGTAAATTGGTTGACTGATATGAAAAATTGAAACTACTTTAGAGAAAAAACTCAGATGAGAGCATAAATATACCTTATATTTAAAGAAGACTATATATAATACATGCAGTTCAGAGACTCTTCTGGCAGAAGTGATAGCAATTAGGAGAACTACATTCCACAGAAGATGTAGTATGGAGAACATTTCCAAAGCCTCAATGGCCCATTAGTTTAGACAGGACCAAGTTCAAGTCCTAAGGGGGAAACAGGTTATCTTAACTGAGGGTACAACCTTTCTAGGCCTTTAAGGAATCTCATTGTCATGTCATTAGAAAAAACAGAAGTTATCCCAGTGAGAGGTTCATTGTCTTCTTCTTTTGTATGGCTGGCGTAGAGCAGCAACTACAATTTCACCTGAAGTTGATCAAGCCAAATAGCTACATCAAGAGTAGCAGAATTTATTGCAGTAATGCTGCCTTCATATTTATAAATTGGGCAGTAGGTAGTGATATGTTCAATGGTCTGTTGTGGGGAACCACGCTCACACACTGGGGAGTCCTTGATTTTCCATTTGTGCATTAGATATCTGCATCTACCATGGTTGGTTCGAATTTGGTTCAGAGTTGACCAAGCTGACCCCGGAAGGTCAAACTCAGGAACTTTCTGTGTGGGATCTGGCACAAGGTGCTTATTTTTTAAGTCTTGTTTAGCCCAATCTGCTTTCCAAGCCTCCTTCTGATTATAGCCTGATTGCATGATGCTAAACGAATGTTCCCAGAAAGGCTTGCAGGACTTAAGACATTGGGAGGTGGAGCGCATTGTCGAGTTCTTTGTCATTGTCTGTTTTCCTGGATTCGCTGAGCTTTGCGGAATGTTGCAGCAGTTCGGCATATCTGCGGGGGAGCAATGTGAGACAGGACAGGTAGTCATGGTGTTGGAGTCAACTTAAGGATTCCCATGATGCACTGCATCACTGTATTTAGCTGGGTATCCACAAGTTACATGCACAAGTTGCATCTGCTCCATACCAGTGCACAATATTCAGCTACTGAATATATAAAATCTATTGCAGATGTTCGCAACACTGTTGCTGAATCACACCAGGTTGGACCTGCCAGTTTCTGGATTATGTTGGCTGTTTTTATTTTTGCAGCTACCTTCTCAAGATGATCATGGAAAGAGAGGGTCCAGTTGAGTTTCACTCCGAGTTGGAGTGTAATCATGTTGCACATTTTTACCACAGAAAGCTACTTTCAGTGTGTTTTTGGCACTCTTATTATCAAGATGAAATGTGCTTACTATTGTTTTTCCATGGTTTGGTTTCAGCCTCCACTTCTAGAAGTATTGTTCCATATTTTGGAGGTCCTCTCTTAATGCTTTCTCAATGTCATGGAGGTTTGATGCTTGAATTGTCAAGGCAAGATCATCTGCATATCCAAATTTTCATAATTTAGTTGGAGACAGGTCACTCATGCAAATATTAAAAAGCGTTGGCGCAAATACAGAGCCTTGTGCTAGTCCACTATTTATGATACAGGGTGAGCTGGTCTTATTACCCAGGTACACCCGCAGGCATCTGTTACTCAGCATGGTCCACAGCAGGCAAAATGTTTGGTAGCAGTGTATAATTTTAGCAAGTTTCAGCATCAGGCCCATAATCCATACAGTATCATATGCAGATGACTGGTCAACAAATACTATGCCATTTTTTTTTGAGAGCCAGCCTCAATGTGAGTTGTGAGTGCCATAACTTGGTCACAACAACTACATTTTGGCTGGAAGCCTGCCTGTTCAACAGGGATAACTGGCTCAGTAAAAGGGTCTATTCTTTTGAGGATGATACGTTCAAGAAGTTTATAGGTTGTACATAATAGAGAAATTGGCCTAGAGCTTCCCGCTGCATTGGAGGCTTTCCAGGCTTTGGAATGGCAATTACCATTGCCTCACGCCATATTTCAGGGATCTGTACTGTCTTTAAGGTAGTGGAGTACAATGTTGCTAGCCATTGGAGTACTTTGTGACTGAGATGATTGAGGAATTTTGGCGGAATACCGTCAGGGCTTGCAGCCTTCCCTTTTTTCATTGTGGCAAGTCCTTTTACTTCCCCAGTGGTGGAAGGTTCTCTTCAGGGGATTGAGGCAAGTGTTTGGTAAAGTTGTTGATACATTTCTCTTCTTGTGTGTTTATCATGTGGTCCTTTTGTGTTCTCCACCAGTTTGGAGGCTATTGAGTTTGGCCAGATATTTGGTGGCCAGTACTCTGTGCAATTAGTGTCCTCAAGACATCGTAGTAGTGTCCAGGATCGACGACTTGAACGTGTAAAATCAAGGTTTTGCATGCAATCAAGCCATCACTGACACCTTGCTATGTCAAGGGAGTGTAGCAGGGTTTTTGCAATATGAGAACTCGTGGTCTGACTATATTTCTGGAGCAACTACTGCATCTCTTTCATCCAGCAGGGAGTGTGCTTTTTCCAGAATCCTCAGGGAATGTTCTTCTTTCCTGCTACTTTCAGGAGCCTTGCGAACCGCTGACAGCATTCCGGTCTTGCTGGAATTCTTGCAACAGTTTTCTCAACAGTCTGTTTTTAGACATCCCAATCAGCTTTAGCAAAATTCCATCATGGTACCTGTTTCAGAAAGAACACAGGAATTTCAATGCCTCTGTAGATCATTATAGACCTGTGTTGGCTGTTTGGAAATGCCGATAGTACTTCAAGTGTTATAATAAGAGTGTTACCACTTTAGTCTTTAGACACAAATGTTAGGTCTGGATCGTACCCACATTCCCAGTGGCTTGAACTGAATGTTGATTGTTCTTTTAGTTCATAGATCAGCGAAGGTGTAAAGCTGATATTGCTGCCAGGTGAATCTTGATAGAGGAATAGCTAAGGCCTTGTTGTTTCAGGTGCAGATGACAGTTGAGTACATGTTCGATGGATGAGTGTATCAGTGAAACTCTGGTCTGACAAGTGCAGATACGAAACTGCTTCCATTTTGACAGGTCGGTGGCCCGGTGAGCGCTTTCTGCTACTTGGTAAGATCTGGAAAACTTGCTCTGAGCAAGCCTGCTCGCTAAGATTTAGCCTTGGAGCTTCCAGGATGTTAAATTAAGGGATTGCAGGTTCAGGAGGAGCAGCTGACTGTGGTCTTGAGATATCAAATCCGAGTGAGATTTGAGTTCCCACTGAGAAGTCCAGTAGCATGGAGAACCAGTGTTGGCAGGGCTACACTGGGGCTATTAAAATAATCTGGGCATGGTTACACTTGATCTTTAGTAGCACTCTGTATAGGAGTGGAATTGGGGGAAAATTATAGTAAAGCTTTTCTGTCCAGGGTAGCAAGAAGGTGCCTGTTATGGAGCTTGGACTGTGACCTTGCAGGAAGAACTGTTTACATTTTCTGTTGACTTGATTGCAAATAGATCTATTTGAGGAGGCCCCCAGTGCTGGAAAATGCATCTGGTTACATCTGGACAAAGACCACTCATGGTGACTCAAAAATGGCCTGCTCAGGCAGTTTGCTAGCTTGTTCTACACCCCTGGAAGGTAAGAGGCTCAAGTATGATTGAATGAGCTATGCAAAATTCCCACAGGTGAACTGCTTTCTGAAAAAGGAGGGATGACCAAACTCATCCCTGCCTGTTGAGGTAAAACACTGCAGCGATGTTGTCTATAGGTTTGTCACAGACTGTTCAAGGCAGAGAAAGGGAACACTCACACGAACACTGAGAGGATCCAACTACCAATTCAGCAAAATTAGAATCTGCAAAGGTACTGTGAGCACAGTGTCCAGAGGAAGACAGCTTGGCAAGTACACTGACTCGAGCCATGTCTGGAGGGGCATGAGATACATCTTCGTGGGTCCTACTACATATGTGCACAAGTCCATGTGCCGTAGGAGCCTCATACAGTTTCAGGCTGTTGTGATTGAAACTTGAGGTCTGTCATGAGAGACTAAATAGACTCTAATCTTGACTCTGGGAGGAACACTCTGGCCTGGGTAGCGTGCAACACAATCACTACAAATATCCTCTGTACAGGGTAAAGGGTAGAGTTGTCTGTATTGATCAGAAGGCCTACGGTCTTGAAAGTTGACTGAATGAGTCATATGCTGGATATAACCTGAGCTTTGGACTAGCCCTTGACTAATCAGTCATCCTGAAATATGATCTGTAAATGGTGGGGGGGAAGGGGAGAGAAAGCCCCATGGATTCCAAAAAAGCCACTGGACAAGTGTAGGCCCCCAGTGACCTCCCTGGCTAACGACTCAATAGTACTCTTATGACAGGATCCATAGAAAGATGGAAATAACTGGAAGAGGGGTAGCAAGAGCAACGCCAAGGATAGAAAATGTAGGAACCTTTGATTCAGAAGACAACTCTCCTTCTACTGAGCGCAATTCCAGATGTTGACGGCAACCAGTGCCAAGATGGAGAGGCCTGCAGAGAGGAAAGCACCATGGGTTGCTTGCCCAGCAAGAGTGGAAAGCACATGGGTATCACTCGAAGGAGAACTAGAATTTAAATATATAAAAATAAATATTGTAAGTATATTTTATGCTGAGATATGTATCCCTCTTCTTAGATCATCCATCAGAGTGGTGAAAGAAAGCTCACAGATGGAATCTTGGGAAAATTCCAAGATGACAATATCAACGAGAAAAGCCTGTTTAACTTCTGACTTAAAAGACAATGAACGGTGGTCTAATTTTGTTCATAACTACCTATAGCCTTAACATGTCAAGCTATGAGGTTGTCAGATCTCATAAGTTTAGTAGATTCTGGCCTGTTCAATATTTGGTTGCAAGTCTGAGAAAGACAGAAAGAAATTCTCAGCTCTGGGTGCTTTGGTTTTAAGAAAAATAGTAAATATCATGAGATCTGTGATAATATGAGAGTTAACAGCTCTGTGTTAAAGAAAAACAGGGCCAGAAGAGTGAGTTTCTGTTCACTTGTGTTTATTAAAGATCAATTTGATCAAGAACAATATTTGCCAGTTTGTTAGTCCAAATGTCTTGACTAAATTCCAGTTGAGATAATTTCATGTAGGAATACATGAATACAAAAATTCTCCCAGCTCACATCAGCATTTTAAAAAAGAAAGAAAAGGATTAAAAAATCTTGTTACTGATACTACTGATAGTAACAACTTGACAGGAACAATATGGCAATCTAATCATCTACAATTGGCCAAAAATAAAGTTACACTCCAGTCTAAGCCTCAAAATTTTTTGGACTACACAAATTTAAAAACCACATACCGTAGAAAGTGAAAAAATTGCAAAAATTAGAGAAATTCTGGCTCCCTGGGGTTTTTCATTAACTAGAAGGAAAATAAAGTATTAGTATTATTCATCGGAAATTAATCAATGCACTGTGATTTACTGATGGAGATGCTCTACATCAGCTACTAGTGTTTGCTGATGGAGTATACAGAAGGCTTTCTAAACAGTTTAGGAGAGGAATATAAAATTGCATTCTGGTATATGCCTACAGTAATGTTTCTTGCATCCAAAATTGGAAAATAACATGGTACGTGGGGAATAGATTGTGTTTTCTAGGGGTGCTTGTGTTGCGTCAGAGATGTTTATTGACAAAACAAGAGATACTTAATAAGAGACCAGCTTCTTGGAAAACACTGAGCCAGTTCAGGAGCTTCCAAAAGCCGGAGTGAGTGTGATTTCACAGAATGGTACTGTAACCCCAGCCCTGAGGTGTGGCTTAAGCCTTCTCTCTGTTGCTGGATGCTTAGAGTGACTTTTCCTGTCGCACAACAGGGGTGTGGGTCCTGATTTTTGTATCTTTGCAGCTGGTGCCACCACCTAAAGGGGCCCCTCCTACTGCCTCTGAACATAAGAGGTACTATACTTTGGAAAACTGATTATCTGACTATTACTCGTTATCAAATAATATATTGGGAGTACAGTCCAATACATGAGGAATAAAATTATCACAATCCCTAAAGTAACAATACAACAATAGGGTGAATGTTACTAGGTATAGGAAACAAGGATAAGGAAAGAACAGGAGTAGCTAGAACAATAAAATAGCAACACTATCTGAAACCCTCTACCGCGGAACACTTACAACAGAACCAAACCACTCAGCTCCCTCCCACCACCCGCCTAGGCAGACAGTGTATTGATAATCAGTTTTTTACTAGGGAATGTGGCACTGTAATCATTGGCTGGATTAAACCTCACATGCAAAATAGACAGACACTGGATTTATTACAAGGTCTTCACTCGTAAAAGAACAGTATCATCCTGAGGCTCCCTAATCTGCAGTCCAATGGCTCTCAGTAGCCTGACCTGGAGTTGCTTCTCAGTTTCCAAGGTTGCTGGTCTCTGTAGGGCTGATACTTTTCAGTGACCCACTAAACACTGACAGAGTTCAAAGTTTCCCTTTGGGTTGGAATAGGAAGTTTAACAGGGATCTCCTACGCTATGATGCTTCTCTTGCCACTATACTCCAACAGCAGACAAACCAAAAGTAAAATCAAACCCTTTGTCTCTGAGTTCTGGCTTATAATTGGTTTTAGTAGTATATCCCAGCTTGTTCTATTTCTGCCCTAGGAAATCTGGGAAATCGAGTCTTGAGCCTCTCTATTGATTGCTGCTGTAGTATAACGGTGAGTCTTCTAGAAGCTTAGAGTAATATGTCAGGAACAATCAAGTCCAGATGGGGTTACACCCTCCCCTGCCTGGGCAAACTTGATGTCTTCATCAAGAACTTCAATAAATATTTAAAATAATATATACGTTACAATAATGTACACAAACACACTGTCCTACTAAAACTTGAGGACAATATAAAGGGGTTTCCACCACTTCCTGACACCTATTTATGAACGACACAGAAAGGCACCTCACAAGAGACAGCAGGAGAGTCATAGGTTAACACATTGCACCCAGGTACTGATTGGTCTTGTGCGGACCACCGAGATCTGAGGGAACTCTTTCTTAGCCACAAAGGAGATCGGGGGCCACGCTGTGGACATAGAGGGTTGAATGAAGCCATTCTACAGATATTTCTTGAGATAGCTCTGGAGTGCCTGTAGTTCAGATTCAGAGAAGAAGTAAAGCACCTGAAGGGAACCTTTGCCTCTAGTTGGAGGTTGAAGGAGCAGTTGTTGCTGTAATGGGGCAGTAGATTGTTGGCTCTCTTTTTGTCAAACATGTTGGCATAATGTTGATATTTAATAGGAATCCGTGGGGCTATTAGGGAAGTTGTGGGGGTTGCTAGGGTCACCTTTGGACCTCCTCTTCATGTTTCTGGATCTTTGGGGAACCAAGTAAGCCACAAAGGGTTGCTGGAACTGGATGGGCTGTTGAGAAACAGGACTGTTGGCAACATAGGGAGTCAAAGTTTAATATGCCTGACTACCAGCAGATTCATGGTCAGAGCGACAAGCCAGGGGGTGCCAAGGACAAATGGTGAATACAGTGCATGAAGTAGCCACAACTGAAGAATTTCTCAGTGACCTTAAAGTGTAGTTACCTCTAAGGATGCTGTCTGGGGGGTGACCGGTCCCAGTGAAAAGAGTGATCCAGCTATGAACTCCACTAACTCAGGGTACTGCTAGGACTGAGAGAGAGATTGTTTGCTCAGAAAAACTCCAATCCATGAAACTGTCTGAGGCACCTGAGTCCACAAGCACTTCTAGATTGGTGTCAGGCATCACAGGGTGCCGTAGCTGGAGCCGGAGAGGGAGAGATACGTTGGATTCTGATTGGCTGTCACCAAGGTACTGATGGACAATGGTTGGCGTGGACTGCTGGGGAAAGGCACAAACCCAGCCCGGATTCCCCTATCAGGGCTGGGGCATGGCATACAGATCAAACCTTGACGGCAGCTTGATACATTGTGCTCTGGTTTCCATCAATATAGGCATAGGTCCGATGCCCAGCATCGATTCTTCTCCACATCAGAAAGGTGGAGATGAACCTGGTCAACTTGCAGAGGTTCAGATGTTGGAGAAGGGACTGGTGATGCAGGGGCCAGAGTTGCAGAGCTGATGGAAGCCAGTAGGAAGCTCTTTCTACATGGCATCATTCAGCCAGGAAGAGATCAATTTTGACACATAAATTGACTAAGACATCCAGGCCAGAGAGGGATCTCACCCATGCCAGTTTATCTTTAATATCATTGTTTAACCCAAGTCAGAAATTATAAAGCTGAGCAGACTTGTTCCATTTGGTATCTACTAACAAACATCAGAACTCTGCTGCATATTTAGCAACTGGACAGCATTCCTGCCACAACACCTAAAGCATGGCTTCGGCCATATGCTTACGACTTGGGTCATTGAAGTTTACTGCCATTGCCTAAAGTCCTCAAATAGTCCCAGAAGTGGGCTTGATTTCTCCAGGACAGGAGACACCCAAACCACAGCCTCCCCAGTAAGCAGGCTGATAACCATTCCTGTTCATACTTGGTTGGAGAAGTACGACTGTAGGCATAACAGAAATAGGAGATGATGATGGCAGATTTAGGAACCCACAAAATTTGTTGCAACTCCCATTGAACTTGTCAAGTAGGGGGAGCTTGGGTTCAAGAATAGCAGGGGCCAGACCTGAAAGTGGTGCGGCTTGAACATGCAGGATTGCATTCTGTGCCTACAGGATGGCAACCTGGACCCGCAAGGCCTGTAAGACTTCCACTGTCTCCATCAGAGAGATATTGGTCTTTGTAGGATCCATGCTCACCACATCAGCTCTAATTCTCTAATTGGTGTTGTCTTCTTGGGGGAGCTGTTCAAACTGTCAATGACTGGGATATGGGCCGTTATGCCTAGCAGTTGCAGCAGGAGTCAGGCCCAGTGATTAGAGCAGAAGTCAGCAGCCAGGAATTGGAGCCCAGTGTCAGAGCTGGGGTCGGGGGCGAGGTGAAGTATAAGTTGAAATCACTCCTCAGCCTCTTCAGTTGCTGATCTCTGTTGGGCTGGCACTTTTCAGTGACCCACAAACCACCAGAGTTAAAATTTCCCTTTTGGTAAGAATGGGAAGTTTAATGGAGACCTCTCAGGCAGTCATGCTTCTCTCGCCACTCTACTCCAACAGCAGCCAAACCCAAAAGTACAACTCAAATCCTTTGTCTCTGAGATCTGGCTTATGGTTGGTTCTGGTAGTACTTTCCAGACTGTTCTATTTCTGCCCTGGACTTTTCACAATCTGGGAAACCAAGTCCTGAGCCTTTGTAGCCATTTCTGAGAATCCCCTGAGGCTTAGACCTGGTCTACACTACGCATTTATACCGAATTTAGCAGCGTTAAACCGATTTAACCCTGCACCCATCCACACAACAAAGCCCTTTATATCGATATAAAGGGTTCTTAAAACCGATTCCTGTACTCCTTCCCGACAAGAGGAGTAGCGCTGAAATTGGTATTGCCATATCGGATTAGGGTTAGCGTGGCCGCAATTCGACAGTATTGGCCTCCGGGCGGTATCCCACAGTGCACCACTGTGACCGCTCTGGAAAGCGATCTGAACTCAGATGCACTGACCAGGTAGACACGAAAAGCCCCGCGAACTTTTGAATTTCATTTCCTGTTTGCCCAGCGAGGAGCTCTGATCAGCATGGATGGCCATGCAATCCCAAATCCAAAAAGAGCTCCAGTATGGACCGTATGGGACATACTGGATCTGATCGCTGTATGAGGAGACAAATCTGTTCTATCAGAGCTCCGTTACAGAAGACGAAATGCCAAAGCATTTGAAAAAATCTCCAGGCTATGAAAGTCAGAGGCCACAGCAGGGACTCAACACAGTGCTGTGTGACAAGCGTAATGGAAAGCCAAAGAATCAAATGGACACTCATGGAGGGAGGGGGTGGGACTGAGGACTCCAGCTATCCCACAGTTCCTGCAGTCTCCGAAAAGTATTTGCATTCTTGGCTGAACTCCCAGTGCCTGAAGGGTCAAAAACATTGTCGCCAGTGGTTCAGGGAATATGTCATCAATTTATCCCCCCTCGTCCTCTCAAAGAAAAAGGGAAAAAAATCATTTCTCATCTCTTTTCAAGGTCACCGTATGTCTACTGGATGCTGCTGGTAGATGGGGTGCTGCAGCACTAAACAACAGCATCCTCTCCCCTCCCCTCCCCGGTGGTAGACGGTACTGTACAATATGACTGATAGCTGTCCTCGTCATCATCCTGTGAGTGCTCCTGGCTGGCCTCGGTGAGGTCAGCCGGGGGCGCCTGGGCAAAAATGGGAATGACTCCCGGTCATTCCTTTCTTTAAGCTTTGTGTCCTGGAGATTCTGTCCTGGCAGATGGTGCAATAGGGCTGGAAACCGTCCTCATCATAACAGCTGGAGGCTGAGCTCCTCTCCCCCTCCCTTTCATGTCTAATAGAGATTCTGGACTATCATAGCAGCAGGAGGCTGTGCTCCTCTCCCCCGCACCCTTTAATGAGTAATGGAGATGTCCTGCCTGGACTATCATAGCAGCTGGAGGCTGCCTCTCCCTCATTTTATCGCAATAAAAAGTCAGTGTTTCTTATTCCTGCATTCTTTATTACTTCATCACACAAATGGGAGGATAACTGCCACGGTAGCCCAGAAGGGGTGTGGGAAGAGGGAAATAACGGGTGGGGTTGTTGCAGGGGCACCCCCTAGAATGGCATGTAGCTCATCATTTCTGCAGGATATCTGGTGCTCTGACCCGGAGCGGCTGTGCTCTCTGGTTCTCTAGTAGACTTGCCCCATATTCTAGGCAGGACTGACTCTATTTTTAGACAAAACATAAAGAAGGGAATGACCTGGGAAGTCATTCCCATTTTTGTCCATGCACCCCGGCCGACCTCAACAAGGCCAGCCAGGAGCAGCCATGACAGCAGCAAACGGTACAATATGACTGGTAACTGTCATCACCAATTTCCAAAGCAGCAGATGGCGCAATAGGGCTGGTAACCCTCTCTGCTACCTTGCAAAGGTAAATGAATGCTGCTGTGTAGCACTGCAGTACCACCTCTGTCAGCAGCATCCAGTACACATACGGTGACAGTGAAAAAAGGCTAAATGGGCTCCATGGTTACCATGCTATGGCGTCTGCCAGGGCAATCCAGAGAAAATGGGCGCGAAATGATTGTCTGCCGTTGCTTTCACGGAGGAAGGATTGAGTGACCACATTTATCCAGAATCACCCGCGACTCTGTTTTTACTCCATCATGCATTGTGATCTCAGCCCAGAATTCCAATGGGCGGGGGAGACTGCGGGAACTATGGGATAGCTATGGGATAGCTACCACAGTGCAACGCTCCAGAAATCGACGCTAGCCTCAGACCATGGACGCACACCGCCGAATTAATGTGCTTAGCGTGGCCGTGTGCACTCGACTTTATACGATCTGTTTTTAAAAAATGGTTTCTGTAAAATCAGAATAATCCCATAGTGGAGACATACCCTTAGAGTAATATGTCAGGAACAACAAACTCCAGAGAGGGCTAGAGTTCAGAAAAGACTGAGGGTGGATAAGGGAATCTGATCTGTTTGCAGTGTTGTTAGGGCAACTAGGGGAGCAGGAGGTGTTGAGAGGCTGGTATTCCTGCTGAGGCAGTTCAAGATGTGGTATGTTGTCTGATCTAGTGGTTATTTCTGCACCCAGAGAGAGACACAATTAGATTATATGTATTATTAAATGCCTTTGTTTTCAATTTTCTCACTTCTGTGTTTTTGTGATAGGTAGGTTATGCATATATCAACCTTACCTCATAAACAACGGTGTTCTTGTGCACTAATTTAAAAAAGATGTCTGTGATAACTCAGGAAATGCTTAGCAAATGTTGATTTTTAATGGTTTCTATTGTAACATTTTAATGGCAAGCAACACTATAATGTATCTGTCCTTGCTAAATCCATTCAACCTCTCCACATTCACATACTGTATGTGTGTTTCTACATATAATATACGTGCAGATGACAGATATTTAGAACAAGCTAATAATTAAAAATTGTTTCAACACACAGATGCTGAAAATTGGAAAAAACCTAAAATATTTGTCTGCATTTCACAAAATCAGTGCAAGACTAAAGTTGCATGTTATGGTAAAAACTCCACTGAATGTTGCTGTTATAAAACTATTTAAAACAAACTTTAAAGATCACATATGGAAAAATCTGTGCAAAGTAATTCCAGTGCATTCCAAGTCAGTACATTTAGATTGTTTCCTGTAAAACTCTCATTCACAAGGAAAGGCAGACTAAGCCAGTAGAAATGAATGTATTACCCTCAAAAGGATAACTTGAACATCTGTGAATCTCAATTTTTGTTTATTACACTGTAACCAAACCTGATCTTGGAAATTTAAATAAAGGACATAGATTAATGATCACTATATATCGCACAAACACACTGTTTACCTGAATATTCGGACCACTCAAATGTTTCCTTATTAAGCTATTTCAGTGTGTTTTTGAAAAACAGCTGTTAAAGTTGTTCTAGGAGGCTTTAAATGGTATAAAAGCACCTATAAGTATTTGTTCACAGGATATGAACATTCATTAACCTCAGCTGCACATTTTTAAGGGCTCACACAAAAACAAAAAAAATGGGAAAAAAGGAGACACACTCCAAAATAAAATACTTCCTGTTTAACCAACAATAATTATTATTTTAAAAGTGAGACTAAGCCTGAAAGCAATCTCAGGATACAAAATAATATAATACAATGAATACCATCATCTCCCACCATCTATTGCTTACAGAGGTACTTTGATCTGCAGATCTCAACCTGCCTTACAAAGATGGGCAAGCACTATTATCCCTAATTCACAGATGGGATAAGAGGGAAAAGAGGGAGAGAGAAAGCACAATAGAAAAAGAGAGAATCCCAGTTTATAATGAAAATTTGGATCAAATTTTATTTTCCAAAAGCCATCTACCATTGCTATTGATGCATTTGTCACTCACACTAAAGTGCATTCAGCTTTTAGGATCAGAATAAATAATGATTTATTTGATTTTTTAAAGGAATGAATAATTTTCACACCTTATTCTATGACAAGCAGCTGTAGGTGGAGAACAGAAACAGCCTGTGGGAGAACTCTTTAGAATCAATAACTGAAATTGCTTTGACTGTAAAATGCTTAGCAGAACTTTCTTTATACTGAAATAGAGAGATTTCAGTACTTAAAAGATGTCATATTTGCAGGACCAGCTCCAGGGGTTTTGCCACCCCAAGCAGCCAAAAATAAGCAAAAGAGAAAAAAAAACGCAATCGCAATCTGCGGCAATTCAGTCGGAGGTCCTTTGCTCTGAGCGGGAGCGAACGACCCTCCGCCGAATTGCCGCTGAATACCTGGACGTGCCGCCCCTCTCTGGAGTGTCCGCCCCAAGCACCTGCATATTTGGGAGTTAACTGATCCATATGTAGAGATCATTCAGATGCAAATAATTAAATCAATCCTTATATTCAAAAACAAATGAAACCTTTAAATCACACGAGACTGAATATAATTGGCACGTTATCAAGAAGTTCAAATTCTAAACAGCAAATGAAGCCCTAACACAACACAGTTTAAAAGCCTCAAGATTCTGAAGCTGCAACTGGAAAGTGCCTTTGATACAACAATTATTTAAGAAACCACTAGCAACTAATTAATATCACCATACGACCTAATTTAATTTGAATTAAAAGCAGTAGCTAGTCAAAACATTTTAGCCACAGTTACCCAGACACAGATCAAAAGCAATTCTGCCATGCAAATAAAACTGAACTTACCCTGATGGCATCTTCAGGCCATGATTTAAGCATTGTAGCAATGTGCCCCCGGTCATGGATGGTGATAAAAAGACCTCTGCAAGCAAATAAATAAATACTTTGCATTTCTACATTATATGAACAAGTGTTTACAAATTTTAGTATTTATTTAAATGTCTCTTTAATTTACTCCGTATCAAAATATGTGTTAAAATATCTGTAAATCGTAAAAACTATAACAGGTCAAAATGGAACTCTCAATAACCACCTGTTCAGAGATGTAAGTCTGTGAGAAACACTTTTATCAGCTAAATCAAAAAAAGTGTTTAATTTATTATGAAATACAGTTTTTTTAAAATTGATTCAGCACTCAAAAAGGTAAAGGATTACCAGATTTGGTCACTCAGGTGTAAACTCTGATTGATTTAATTAAAAATACAGAATTTGGCCACATGGTTAAAACAGATAAACCAATATTAAGAATAAGACTAAATTTAAAACGTATTTTAAATTGTTTATGAATTTCATAGGATATTTGACTCAAACTACAAAATAAGATTAATTCATGTATATATGATATAGACACTTTTCATGCTGATCTAAAAAATATATTGGCAGACTGAAAAAGAATAAGCCAATTCCTATGAACTTAAGTATGAAGTGTCCATGAAATACTGTAGGTTAAATACAAATTATAAGAATGCAGGAGCAATTGCATACATTATTTAAAAAAAATAGTCCACCAGCCTGTAGGGTTAGACACCCCCTTTGACTTGTGTGCAACAAGGGCCTGATACTACAAGATTTGCATATACAGAACTTGCTTTAGGCCCCCCAAAAGAGGAAATATCCTGTAGTTTTGAATGTACTCATAATTTTACTTTAGCAGAATGCTTGGAAATTGTTATTTAGCACTCCTAATAGAGTGGAATTTATACCAATGAGCTACAAGTGTTATTTTAATTCTCATATTCACTGATTTTTTTTTAATCATCCTACAGCCCTTTTGCAAAATCACCTCAGCTGCAATGGGTGTTATATACACATAAGAAATGCAATATCTCATACACCATGTGAGACAGTCGGTGAAATTCTAGCTTTAATGAAGACAACCACAGAAGTCTCACTGACTCACTTTTAAAAACCATGGAGAAAATGACAAAAATGCAGATTTCAATACAAGTTACACAGGATTACATATATTTCAATACAAGTTACCCAGGAGTAAGGTGAGATTTTGGATCTTATTATAAAATTTGTCTTTATTACAGAGACAAGAAAAACTATATAAACATTTACTGCACATTGTCTCACAGCCCCACTGCCACCTCCAGGCAAGTGGACCCATGGCCATAAGGAATCAATGGAGCCTCACAGATTTCACTGGAGTTCTCATGGGTGCAAAGGGATCCACCTTCATGGATGTGGTCTGAGGAAGAGCTCTGTAGAAGCTCAAAAGCTTGTCTCTCTCACCAACAGAAATTGGTCCAATAAAAGATATTATCCACCTTGTCCCTTTAAGATATTTCGGACAATCACCTATTAAATACTATCAGGTAAACATTTAAACCTTTTTGATCAAGTTCCTCCCACAGAATAATAGTCCAAAATATACTATGAAACTTGTTCCATTGATCCACCCACACGAAAAGCACCTACGCTGCATTATATTGACTAAGAAATGGGGAGTAAGTATTTCAGATGGTCAATATGTTTCACTGTGCTTTGGGTGACTAAGTGACTTTTCCACTCTGTTGAAAAATATCGTCAACATATTATAAGATCACAACTCAGTCCCTTCTTGGTGTTTGGATTTGTTTACAAAGAAACTCGTAACAATATAACAAATTCCATCCCCTGACTTTGCTGCTCAGAGAGTTCCTCCGAGATGACTGTCCAGCTTAGACCTTCTCTGGTCTAAGAGACAATCCCTTATCCAGAGTCAAGTTAACAAGCCCCACTGCCTCAGTAATATCTATCAATGGTTCCATGCAACTTAATACTTGATGAGTCAACAGAAAAATCCTGTCACCCCAGTAAAAATACATAACATAGGTGTCTTCTATTCCTGCTTTACTTTAATTTTTACAAAGTTTTAGAAGATCTGTCAATATCTGACATACACAATACATGCTACTCTAGTTACAATTAATCTGTCTTTTTCTTCAAAATTTCTGCAAACACCACTTTTACCACAGATCTCCACCGTTAGCTAAAAGCATCTAACAGAAGTTTACATATTCTTATATCACACATTATCACAGTATGTTGAACATACTGTATATATCCGATATATTGCGTACGTTCAATATTGCGTACGTCCAAAAATTTCTATCCAAAGGAAAGATACAACACATTCTGATTTCTTATTATAGGTAAAACAGGCAAAATTGGGTGCATTTATAAATATAAAAAATAAATGACAAATACAAAAGTCAACCAAGGACACATAATGTAAACTATGGGATAGAGAAGAAATCTACAGCTTGTAAGTTAGCATAGCAGTGTGTTAACCCATAAGGTTTGGGTTTGTCTGTTTGTTTTGTGATGCACAGCATAGGCATTGTTATTTTGTAAAACTTGTAAATTACTGTGTCCATTCTATAAATCCCATAAGGCCAAACAGTATTGCTTAAGTGTTATAAGCATCATGGAGTTTAAAATTACTCGAGCACAAGCACACCAAAGAAAACAATTAAAAGTGTAAGAAAAGAGCTGTACAGAGATCCTTCTTTTAGGCTTAAACTGTCCAAATATGTTTGTGTTAAATGAAGCAAAAAGCTGTATGGATTTTCTAAAGAGCATGAGTCCAGCCCAGAGTGGTGAAGTGACCTTTCTAAATCTGTGGAGCAAGGTCTCATTGGAATGGATTCCTTGACGGGGGGAAATAAAAGCTGTATGGCTGCTTAAGAGATGACTTTGTTAAAACATTTGAAAGGAACTTTGTAGAAGTATGCCGTGTTCATTTTAGAAATCTGTTCAAGTGGGACAGCATCCAAACAACAATGACAAATAGGGATCAAAATGTAAACATAAAAGAGTCATGCCCCAACATTTTTTCTCCCCTTTTTTCCTTCTTGCTTCTTTCTACTTGTTTCTGAAAGCAGTATTTATCTGACTATCCAGATACCCATGATATTAGAGAGACAATTTTATCGTCTTTTTCATTTCTTGTCTCTGTAGCTCTATATTCAGTCTGCTCTCTCCTTTTCTTCTCCTGATGTCAGTGATTTTCTCATCTTCCTTTTTTCTCTGACTTTCCAGAATCCTCTTCCCAAATCACTCTTCTCTAACACCTTCTTCCACAAGTAGCTAGTTTTAAAGTCTAATGCTGATTTCAAACCAGTTTTACATTAAACTATAACTAGGGTGATCAGATGTCCCGATTTTTGGGTCTTTTTCTTACATAGGTTCCTATTACCTCCCACCCCTAGTCTCGATTTTTCACATTTGCTGTCTGGTCACCCTAACTATAATACTATATAAGCTATAGGGGACATTCAGAGCATACTGCTAGGGTTGAAACTGTTTTGAAAATTCCCTTGTGTCTGTCAAGGGACAACAGTCTCTTAACTATGCAGTTCAGCAGAGACCTTACCATCCTCAATAAGACACATTCAGTCAGAAAAACACATACATTGTAACCCTGCTCAAAGTTCCCAGAAATGTGAGCTAGTTTGAAAAAAAGTGAGAGGTTTTCATCCTGCAGCCAGTTGATACCATCTAGGGTGACCAGATGTCCCAATTTTATAGGGACAGTCCCAATATTTGGGGCTTTTTCTTATATAGGCTCCTATTACCCCCCACCCCAGTCCCGATTTTTCACATTTGCTGTCTGGTCACCCGAATACGATCTGAGAAAGGAATATTAGAAATTTTTCCACTATGTAGCTGTAACACCAGATTAGTGGGACCCAGCAACATTAAGGTCTGAGAGTTCGCTTCATATGCTGCCAGCATGAAACCCATTCATTATATAAGGTACCTTTTTAGACAGAGACCAGAATCTCTGAAAATACTGTTTAAAAAGAGAAAAAAAAATCTTGGACACCATTGGGCTATTTAACCACTTTTTTCTATCATTTGAATGTAGATGTTGACTCATCAGACAAGGTATTCAGTCAGCACTTGCATCCCCACATTAACAACCCATACTATAATACAGTTACATTTAAACAAAATACCGTTGCAAGATCCTTGGCCACTTTAGGGCTGCTTTAGTCACTTTAGTTACTTAGGAAGGACACATGGTTGGTGCTTGGGCAGCTCCATATGTGCTTTGCTCCCATTCAGATTTGTACTGTTCACAACTGCATAACCTGCCTGTGACTACTACAGCAATTGTTTAAATGGAAATATAATATTAGGAAACTACGTATTTTAGCCTTCTTAATTAAATGCCACAGCTAGAAACAAAGAGGAAGGTCAGCACCATATGGTTAGTCAGTTCTTTGCTGACCTTACTGCCCTGTGGGCCAAAAGTGCATACATTACCATTCCACTTTCTCCTTCCCCACAAGAGTTCAATGAGCCTCATAGAGTGGGTCAGAATCAATGGAGTATTGATTAGGGGTTGGAAGCTCATTTGTACAATAAGCTCTTCTCCCTAATTAGTTCTGCATTACTCACCTGTGGAGCAAATGCAAATCTCCATAACAACTCTTTGCTCACTGGGTATGATTGTCTTGAGAATCAAGCAGCATAGTGAAGAGTCACAGCACATATGTTATTCTGTTATACCCCCTAACAAAAGGTAACAGGGGTTCAAGATTTGACCCTCAGTAAATGAGTGTACACAAAAAATATGTTAAAAGAAAATTATTAAGGTTTCAAAGTCAAGCACTAAAAAGTTAGGACATACCAGAATTAAGGTTGCCTGTGAAACCTTAATTCACTCCCCTTGTTCTTATGGATTATGATACAATCTTTAATTATAAGATCAAATAATTTTTTCCCCCAGGAGCCCTGCCTCATTGGACAATGCTCATTTAATAAACAACTATTTGATATTTTATTTTTTTCTCATTAAATATAAAATAAATAAATAAATATATGGAGATATACCTATCTTGTAGAACTGGAAGGGACCCTGAAAGGTCATTGAATTCAGCTCCCTGCCTTCACTAGCAGGACCAAGTACTGATTTTGCCCCAGATCCCTAGGTGGCCTCCTCAAGGATTGAACTTGCAACCCTGGGTCTAGCAGGCCAATGTACAAACCACTGAGCCATCTGTTCCACCCTTGTTTTCTCCCAATTCTTATCTGATGCACACTATTCAAACCCTGCTCAGAAGACAGAAATTTAATCTCCTCCTGGGCTTTTCTATAGCACTCGTCACTATAATATCTGTAAAGAATTTATTTTCACAATACTCCTGTGAGATGACTGGATATTATTGTCCCCGTTTTACAGATGGCAAACATACACAGATGGATTAAGGTCAAAAGTTACTGCTAACTTTGGGTGCTCAATTTAGAGACCTAGCAGCTGATATTTCAGAGTACTTAGCATTATATACCACTTTATATATTCAAGCACAGCTCCCATTTGTTTGACCCCCAAATTGGGCCCCAGGGCCAGACAACAGGTGCTCCGGCCTCCACCCCCCAACGGAATTTTCCCCCAGCCCCCAGAACTGCCACTGATCATGTAGCTGCTCGGAAAGCAGAACTTGTAACAGGAAAAGCAGCCTTGTGGTCAGCCGGCCTGAAGGGACGAAGTTCCCCTCACGATGGTTGCTTCCTGGGTAAGGATGTTGGGGCCCGACTGCCTCCCTTGTATGGGCATGAGCCACTCGCGACCCCGCAATTGGCTTATCACAAATTATGACGAAAAATTTGCTATATATTCCTGACCCCCTCCCGGGAACGGACGGAGAGAAATCGAATTCCCGTCGAACCGTATCCAGGCCTGATCAACCTGAAGCTCTCTCCTGGCTCACGTGTTCCCTGGAGCCTGACTGCTTGCCGGCCGTAATGAAACTTTTGTGGTTTGTATGTGTAAGTAGAATTAGCTGTTAATAATATCTGTATATCTGTGCTGCTAGATAAGAGGCAAAGACTGGTTCCAGCCGCCCCAAGGCTCCTGCTAGGGGAAACCCGTTGACCAGGAAACCTTGAACGCAAGGGGGACCAGTTAAGCCTCGCAATTTGTGCTTAGTAAGATTAGTTGCTGCATTTATGATTACTAATAGTACCAATATCACTTTCACTAACCCCTGGGACGACCTGCATAATTATTGGGACTTAGAAAAATACCAGGGCCAGCTTCTATTTGTAATTGCAGTATTTGTGTTATTTGTTTTAGTATTATATTGTAAGCCCAAGCTGTAACTAATTGTGTTATCCCTTATCCTTATCCGTGGCTCATTTAATAAACCCTCAATCTTTAACACTACGACCGATTGCTTGCGTTATCCCCGTTCCTACCCTTGGGCACTTGTCACCCCCCCCCGAGGGCATCCAGTGATCGAACCTCCGCCCTACCCCAACGCTCATTACCCGGTAGATAACGGGCACCTGGTGGCCATATCGGTGGAGCAAGGGGCGAGAGCAATCTGTAATCAACACCATTAACTTCAGTTGTAGTTATAAAATTTGCATTTCTGCAAATCAGGCCCTAAAATCTCAAGTTGGGCACCCAGAAAATGAGGAACATACAATTAGTGACCACCTCTGAAAAAATTTATTTTAAACGACTTGCCTAGCATGACATAGGAACTCTATAGCAGAAGACAGGAAAAGATCCAGTTCTCCAAGACGGCATTCAAATAGCTTAATCATGAGACCGCTGCCTTTCCCTTCCTCATTCACTGCACACCTTCCAACGTCTGCAAGAAATGAGATGGAATCCTCCTTCAAGTATATAACCCTGATTCATGCCCAGAGCAGAGTAAAAAATAGTTGCACGGGCCACCTTGGCATTTCCTAACTTTTGAGTGCTAGACTTTTTAAACCACAATAATGTTATTTTAACCTTTTTTTTTTGGCATGTTATTTCCTAGGTTTTAAAAACTGCAAACTGAAAAAAACAAATTCCATTATGTGGTGGCATACTGTCACCCACAGTGTTCATCAGCAGGGTTGGAACCTTTAGATCCACTACATACCTCCATCACTTGAGCTAATAGATTAACAGATAGCAGTAATAGGTTGTTGTCCTCTACATGAACCAGAACTAGAGAGGGATGAAACACGCATGCTGCCAGTGGGTTTCACAGATATTTGTCAAGTATCAGAGGGGTAGCCGTGTTAGTCTGGATCTGTAAAGGCAGCAAAGAATCCTGTGGCACTTCATAGACTAACAGATATTTTGGAGCATGAGCTTTCGTGGGTGACATGCATCTGACGAAGTGGGTATTCACCCACGAAAGCTCATGCTCCAAAATGTCTGTTAGTCTATAAGGTGCCACAGGATTCTTTGCTGCTTTTACAGATATTTGTGACAGCAGAGGAGTGGTGAGACTTGGGGACGTTGGGTTCCATTCCAGACTCTGGAAGGGAATGTGTCTAGTGGCCATATACTCTTCTGTTCATTCCCCTGAAGCACAACCCCTTCTGCACCATCCTTCAAATCTGTCCATGTCCATGTCCCAGTAATGTCTCTCTCTCTCCACTGGCTCCTTGTCCAAGTCCAAGTCTCCATTCCTCAGGTTTCTAATCTAATTCCCAGCCTTCTTGCCCAATAATTCCTAGTCTCATCCCTCCAGACTTCCTGTCCTAAGATCTCCACTCCTAGTCTCAGTCTCCTTGCCCAGCAAATCCTTATTATGTTCCCAAATCCTCAATTTTTCTCATTCCCACTGGGTTCCACTCGCGCCCTCTAACCCCATCTGCAGTGGCTACCAGTTCCACTCTACTTCCCTGAGCTTCACATCCAATTTTAGCATCCTTATCTCCCCAAGCTCCTTATCCCAATCTCTTTGTGCAGCCATTCCTAGTTCTCCCCCTGCATGTTGGCTCTTTATGATATACTTCTCTCTTCCCCCACACATACTTTTCCCTGAAGCACTGGTTTCCAGCCCCAGTCTCCTCGCACCGCCAGTCCCAATCTCCTCCAATCTCCTCATCCAATCTCAGTCCCCTCGCCCACTGGCTCCCTACCTCTTCACCCATACCTATTTCTCTCCCTGACTCCTAGACCAAGTCTTCTTGACCAAACAGTACCAGTTTCACTTCCTAGTTCCCAGTCTCTGATCTCCTGTCAGGGTCCAGTCCCAGTCTCCAACCCTAGACTCCTTTTCCCAGTCTACTCCCCCAGATATCCCCCACAACATCCTAGGTTTGCCTCTTGTCCGCTCTGCATTGAATCAGATGGCTTTCTCCTGCATACTGCTTGGGGTCCTACACGGGGGGAGGGATCACTGAGGGCATAGGAGAAACAGGCTCCCTGCTCTCAGTTCCAGTGCCTGATCTCACTCCTGCCTAGAGCAGCTATTACAGGAAAAATCCAGATTCACTCCAGAGGCCCTGGTCTGGAGCATATATAGGAACTTTGTGGGAATGGTCCATCAGCATCAGCGAGGGACTGGACTGTGCACATATCAGCAACCAAGTACAATTCATCCCCTCACAGCTACCCTATGTAACAGGATTACAATGTGAAGTTGGTACACATGTAGTCTTGTTACGTGCAGGAGCTGTGAGAGGATGCAGCACACCTGGTAATTCTGTAGGGATACTCTACGTGCAACCAAGTCACGTGTAGGCGTTGCGAGGGAATGAGTACATTCAATTGCTCTGCGAGGATGGTGCATGCAGAGTCTGCTCAGCACAAGGAGCTGTGAGGGGCATAAGCATGCTCAGTGAGGATCGAGTTTTCAGAGATTCTACCTGTTAAGCTGTAGCAAGTCTCTACTGAGTGTGTGCGCGAACTGTGATTTGTTAAAGATTTATAACTTGGCTAAATTTGGGCATATTTTCACAGGAATAGCAAAAAGTACAACCACTGACACAAACCACGCCCATGCCAAATTTGAAGTCTTGCCTCCAGAGCATGAGGGAGCCAGAGATTTCCAAAGAAAAGGTCCCCAGAATTTTTTAATTTTGAAAATAAATTATTTTCCCCCACCCTAATTCTCAAAAATGTCTGAACTGTTTTGGCTGAAACTCTCTAAAACAATCTGAGGCAGACACCCAGCCTGAAAAACTTCAGCCTAAACAGTTAAAGTTTGGCAAGGTTCTAAGCAACTGTATCTTATAATGAGATGTGACAGGCAACCTTAAGAACAGCAGCGCTATCAATGCTGCCTATAAAAACAGAATGGAAATTACTTATATGAAAGTGTGATATCTGTTTGCAGCTTTTTGTGCCTTGTAATATGCCTCTTGGTGAAAGACACCGCAGTTTTAATTTTGGCTCTAGGATGTCTGCCCAGATGTGAAGTGGCAGGAGAAAAAGCCATAATATAGCACACCTTACACTTCTGTAAAGGATATGCCACAAAATGCTGCAACTCCAAGTACAACTATGGAATACCTACTGGCTAAATATCATATTGACAGGTTATTTCTACATCTTTAACAGAAATAAATAAGATAAAAATAATAAAACAGGCAAATTTTTGTATTCCAATAGTACCGAAGGACCCCGATGAAGACCTAAACACTGTACAAACACAGAATACAAAGCAGTCTATACCCTGAAGAGCTTATAGACAAGCTATAGACAAGACAAAGCATCAAGAGGGAAGGTTATAACCTACAACCAAAGTGAGTAGAGTAATGGTCTGCAAATGTCATTTCAGTACCACAGTTTTTGTTATTTTTTGTTTGTTTGTTTAATTTCTCAGGTGGGATTCTATGGGAAAGGGTTAACTAAACTAAGAGACAAAGAAAGGGAGAGAGAGAACACTGAAGGGAGTGGGTAAGGGCAATAGAGAATGGGGAAGAGGGGGAGGGAAGGGGAACATGAAAAGAGGCTGAAGTGAACAAGGAGCATGTACACCCTGCTTGTCACCTTCGTAAATGAAGAAGTGATAATAGACATGGCAGAATTCTTATATAGGGCTAGATATTCTGCTGTGCCCAATAATCAGTGGGTGCAGCTGGAGGGGGCACAAACAGGTTGCAGATCCATGATGCTAAAACCAGTTTATGTTAGTCCAGTCACAGAACATTTTTAAGCAATCTAGGGGCTGCAATGAAGTATATCCACTGCCTACGGCTCCCAAGAAGAGCTGACCAAAATTCAGGATTTTCAGTTTTTTAAAAATTTCAAGATTTCAAAATTTAATTTCATTGTAAATCTGACCAAAACCAATTTTTTCAAAATTATTATGAACTTGAAATCCTCTGACACATGGCGTATTTGAAACAAAATATGCTCCCTGGAACTGACAGCTGCAGACTCAAACGGACATGCTTGTAGCTGGAAGCCCTGAGGTCTTCAGCAGTCCACCAGGAAACCTGGCAGGGAACCCTGCCTGTGATTCAACAAAAGTTTGATGAATCCCAACTTGCTTTCTGAGACATTTCAGGTTTAACAAACCGGCACTTTTCATGAAACATTTGTCAGAAAATGTCCATCAAGCTCTAGACTCAAAGGGTCATCCATCAGCCAGGACAGGAATTGACACAGAGTAGTAGTGCTCTTGCAATGACCCCCCAATGCTGCCTCTACAGCTGGGGATTCCCCACAATGCAGGATAGGAAGTGTCTTTGTTTTCTTGGCCCTTTGAGCTGCCAGAGCAGTACAAAAGGGCTGGGAAAGAATCTGGTTTAAATGTTTTATTAATCAGGCTGGCATATTTACTGGCTAATTTAGAATGACAGATAAAGATTTTGTGTCAAACTGATAAGCAGCATAAGACATTTTCTATACTTCTCTACAGTTCGTCATCGCTGGGAGAAAAGTGACTAGGAATGAGACTCTGGAGGGGACAGGCCACAACAAGGTGCATGGTGGACACTCAAATTAAGAAGTATTAACTCAGGGATAGAAGCAGTAGTTAAATATTGACCATATTTTGCTAGGATATGGAAGGGAAACACTGATCATGGACACATCTGCTTTTAAAAAAGGTTGGAGGAAAATACACAGTATAAATTCTGCTGGTCTTTTAGCATGCATATATACAGCTGCTTTCTAATAAGACACTTAAAAATAACAGCAGTAGCAAGAACAAAGAAAGGGTAGAATCAAGCTCCTAGAATTCTCCTGTACCCATGTTTGGAAATCTTTATTGTAAACACACATTCTGACATTTAGAATTTAATGCACTTTTCACAAACTGAACTGAGACTCCCACCAAACCGAACTGACTCATTAAAGGGAGTCACGTATATAGAAGGGACAGTATAGACTGGGACCACTGGGGCTTCCAAAGCTGACTCATCTTGGTAGTGACTAATAATTGCTGGCTCCAAGTTTGTTGTGGGAATTACTTTCCAGATAAAGAAGTTATTTTTGGACCAGATCGTGGGGTGTTGCTGATCTGCACAGAGTAGTTTAGCGTGTGTATGTGCAATGTTGGCTTAAAAATTACGTTTGCACTTATTTGATCCTTGTACAGCCTCTGTCAAGGACTGGTCCCCTACACAGACTTAAAGCAGCCAGAGAAGTACTCTAATTTATGTCAATTGCAAATAGCCAAGGGAGGCTGAAACTATAGCCAAGGACCAGCATTGCACAGGAGCACCCTAGACACGCCCCGTTTCCTTCAGTCATACCAGCAGAAAGGAAGGGAAGTGACATAAGAGCCCTTTCCCCAGCTAAGCATCACGGGAGGTGAACCTCCTTGAGCCAGTTACGTCAGTACCAGGGCCAATTGTGCTGGTAGGGTGGTACAAAAAGGCCATACTACATGAGAGAATCTAGCCCTTAGTTTAGTCACAATAAAGTAAAAAGGTTTCAATATATTGTTTATGATATTTTAGAGTGGAGATTATTCCAGTGACAGCTCATTAGTCTATTTTCCATTAAAATGTAGTTTATAAAAATACATGTGAATCACAGCAACAAAAATAATCCTTTTTCATCTTCTTATGATAATGGGAGGTACTCACTATGATTTCTTTAAAAATTTCAAACATTTTCCAATGGAACAAAGTTCAAACTTTTCTCATAACCCTAAATATTTTAACAAATACACTCAAAGAGGATATAGAGTAACAGAGGTAACTTATTAACTTCCCCATGTTGCCTAAAACAACAACATTAAAAAACACTAGTTCATAGAACAGCTTCAGTTCAATTCAGCAATGTTTCTCACTTGGCCAGTTTCCTATATGTTGCACCTACAAGGAAGAGACAAACTAGTCCCTTAGTTCCTGTAATGCAATCCATTATATATTTGTGTTTAAAAAGTATAAAGAGGAAATGGATCAAACCTCTGTAAGTATAAATACTGTACTAAAAATGTTATGAATTACCATGCTCATTAAACGAAAAATGTTTTGTGATACAACACACCAAAATAGACAACATTCCTGTTTCCTTCAGTTCAGCATTATTTTCTGTTCTTCATAACCACCCCAAATTTTAAATGTGTCTCACTTTTTTCAATCCTTTCTACTGAAATTCATCCCTATGCAGAAAATTGACACCAGGCCTATGAGCCAGCTATATTCCACTATGGTCCTATTTTGAAAAATTAAGTGGTTCATAGGCCTTATCCCAGCCCTTTACCCTGAATCCAGCAATGTGGAAGACCCCAGCTAGAGAAACAAGGACTTTAAAGTACACCTCTACCCCGATATAATGCTGTCCTCGGGAGCCAAAAATCTTACCGTGTTATACCTGAAACTGTGTTATATCGAACTTGCTTTGATCCACCGGAGTGCGCAGTCCTGCTCCCCTGGAGCACTGCTTTATTGCGTTATATCCGAATTTGTGTTATATTGGGTCACGTTATATCAGGGTAGAGGTGTACCAAACTAGCCTCTATCATTTCCAATCTATATTCAGAAAAATATCACAAAACCAGAGAGCTGGTAAGAAACAAAATGAAGGACAAAGGCAGAGAACACCAATCATGAGAATAAAAGAGTTATAGATAATAGTTTGTAGACTTTTGAGGTCTGGGAACCAGGGGCAGCTCTAGGCATTTTGCCACCCCAAGCATGGTAGGCAGGTTGCCTTCGGTGGCTTGCCTGTGGGAGTCCGCCGAAGCCACAGGACCGGTGGACCCTCCGCAGGCAAGCCACCGAAGGCAGCACAGCAACCAGCAGAGCGTCCCTAGAGGCCTGCCGCCCCAAGCACGCGCTTGGTGTGCTGATGCCTGGAGCCGCCCCTGCTGGGAACGTACGTCACTGTTTTGTGGAGTTACATACTAACGAATGATAAGTAATAATGATAAGGGACAAGAACAGGCAAGCAAGAGAGAAGGATATCAAAGCTGCCCGTAACAACTTATAAATATAAAATTCTTTTGATCTGATATGTTGTCTAATTTATGAACATTATACTGTTTGGTTATTATTATGTTGTTTGCAATATGATTACAGGGGGTTAATTCAAGTCAGAGTGGATTGCATGTTTACAGGAAAGTGGACAATAGCTTCAGATAGCTCCAAGGATTGATATTTAATGGAAAATGCACATGTCAATTGCTTTGAAGTTTTACCTCACACCGTACTGAGTTCAACAGCTGGGAACAGGAGCAGCTAACGGGAGTTTTGAGAGAGAGTTTAGACGGAAAGTGTGGGGAGGGCTAGATAAACTTAACATTCTTTAAACTTAAAGACAAACACACCCCCTGATAAAAACAAAACTATAACAAAAGAACGAGATTCCGAAGTAAAAAAAGAATGCAGGCAGAAGTCTAGCAACAAAGTGGGGATTATCCAGTTTATTGCACCCAATGCAGCATGTATGATTACCTGCCCTATGGGCAGGTGACATATGTGTGCATTCAGTGCAAGGAGCTCCTGATCCTCAGAGACTGTGTACAGGTTTTGGAGATGAGAGAGGCTGAACTGATGGAGCTAAGGGAGACAGAAAGATACATAGATGAGACTTTCCAGGACACAGAGGAACAGTCCCACCCCCGGTCTGATTGCCTTTGTGCTGTTGAAAAGGATAAAAGTATCTTGGAAGGAGAACATCCAACTGGAGCAGAGGGAAACTATCCCATAGTTGAGACTCTCCTTCCAGATGAGGTTGTGGTATCCTCTCACACTGAGGATACCTCTCTGGGGGCAGGGGGAACTCCAATTATTAGGAAGAGACAGGTATTAGTAATAGGCAATTCAATCATTAGAAACATAGATAACTGGATTTGCGATGACCAGGAGAACCACATGGTGACTTGCCTACCTGGTGCAAAGGTTGCAGATCTCTTGAGAAATAACAGACCTCAACTCTATTGTCCCTCTGCAAATTTCTGTACAGACAGTCAATCTCCTACCTCTCTCTAAAAGTGCAAAGTTTCAAAAAGTTCAATGAATCGAAGATTGTTGGGGGCGGAAGAGATCTGGACAAGGAGAAGAAGTCTGGAGATAAATGTGAGACATGAGGGACATATGCTTGTTTTGTTAAAATATTATATGTTTGCTGTCAAAGAAAAAAATCCAGAATACTTAATGTTGTTGTTTTAGTTAAAATAAAACAAGTTAAATGTCTATCTGGTGATCTCCTCCTCCTAATACAGCATGGCAAGAAAATCCTCCAAATATTAAATGATTAATCTGTTGAATTGGAGATAGTTCACCTTCCAGTGACTTCACAAATATCTGCTTCAGTTATCTTTGGTAAATGAAATAACCAATCATTCATTTTCTGATATAGCGGTAAAACTAATCTGAAAAGTTTTCAAAATAAAGCACTTTAAAATGTACAGTGTGCACCTTCTAAAAATGAAACCTACATCTCTCTCTGAGTTGAGAAGAATACATATTAAGGATATAACAACCAACAAGAATGCACTTTTATGTAGAAATCCATAATTAAATTGAATCTTCCTGACTAGTGATTAAAACATGATTTAAATCAATTTGATTTAAATCAAATCCACCCTGTGAGAAACAGTCAAATGAAAAAAAGTCCCATTCAGTTACAACATGTAATGGCAGACAGCTAAAAGTGACAAGTTTTTAAAGTGCATATATAGCGTCTAAATAATAAGATGGATGAACTGGAGTGCCTCATATTTGTAATAACCTTAGTCCCAGATTTGGACCTTAGCGTCCAAAATATGGGGGTTAGCATGAAAACCTCCAAGCTTAGTTACCAGCTTGGACCTGGTACCTGCTGCCACCACCCAAAAAATTAGAGTGTTTTGGGGCACTCTGGTCCCTCTGAAAAACCTTCCCTGGGGACCCCAAGACCCAAGTCCCTTGAGTCTCACAACAAAGGGAAATAATCCTTTTTCCCTTCCCCCCTCCAGATGCTCCTGGAGAGATACACAGACACAAGCTCTGTGAAACTACACAGAGTGACTCCCCCTCTCTGCTTCCAGTCCTGGAAACAAAAAGTACTTTCCTATTCCCCCAGAGGGAATGCAAAGTCAGGCTAGCAATCCAACACACAAATCTCCCCTGATTTCTTCCTCCCACCAATTCCCTGGTGAGTACAGACTCAATTTCCCTGCAGTAAAGAAAAACTCCAACAGGTCTTAAAAGAAAGCTTTATATAAAAAAGAAAGAAAAAATACAAATAGTCTCTCTGTATTAAGATGACACAATACAGGGCAATTTCTTAAAAGAATATTGAATAAACAGCCTTATTCAAAAAGAATACAAATCAAAGCACTCCAGCACTTATATTCATGCAAATACCAAAGAAAAGAAAACCATAGAACTTACTATCTGATCTCTTTGTCCTTACACTTAGAAACAGAAGACTAGAAAGTAGAGCTACTTCTCCAAAGCTCAGAGAAGGCAGGCAGCCAGAAAACAAAGACACAGAGACTAAATTCCCTCCACCCAAAGTTGAAAAAATCCGGTTTCCTGATTGGTCCTCTGGTCAGGTGCTTCAGGTGAAAGAGACATTAACCCTTAGCTATCTGTTTATGACACGCCCCCCAAATTGCAGACAGTGGGGAAGCTCACTGGCGGCGATTTCCTTCTAGAACTTGAAAATAAACAGATTAATACAACACATACACCTTTACATATACTCCTAAGTATATAACTAACAGACTTTTACATTTTAAGAACACTTTTTAACTACTGAATTCTGGGAAACTCTCACGGGAGAGTGCATCAGCAACTTTATTAGAAGCTCCTGTGATGTGTTGAATTTTAAAATCAAAATATTGGAGAGCTAAACTTCAACGAAGAAGTTTCTTGTTGTTCCCCTTGGCAGTATGAAGCCACTGTAGTGCAGCATGGTCAGTTTGTAGTTGGAACCGCCGTCCCCAAACATATGGGCGTAGCTTTTCCAGGGCGTACACAATGGCATAGCATTCCTTTTCACTGACTGACCAGTGACTTTCCCTCTCAGACAGTTTCTTACTGAGAAACACGACAGGATGGAAGTTGTGATCTGTTGCTTCCTGCATGAGCACTGCTCCTATACCACGCTCAGATGCATCTGTGGTTACTAGGAATGGCTTGTCAAAGTCCGGGGCCCTGAGCACAGGGTCCGACATGAGCGTCGCCTTAAGTTGGGTAAAGGCCTTTTGACACTTATTAGTCCACTTAACTGCATTTGGCTGGGTCTTTTTGGTCAGGTCGGTAAGTGGGGCAGCGATTTGGCTGTAGTGGGGTACAAATCGCCTGTAGTATCCGGCCAAGCCTAAGAAGGATTGGACCTGCTTCTTGGACCGTGGGACAGGCCACTTTTGGATAGCATCCACCTTGGCCTGTAGGGGGTTTATGGTTCCTTGACCCACCTGGTGCCCCAGGTAAGTCACTCTGTTTTGGCCTATTTGACACTTTTTGGCCTTAACAGTTAGTTATGCCTGCCTGATGCGCTGAAAGACCTTTTCCAGGTGTAGTAGGTGTTCGGGCCAGGAGTCTGAAAAAATGGCCACATCATCGAGGTATTCTGCTTAACATGCAAGCCACAAACTGCGAGAGAGAGCAGAAAAAAAAATTCTCTCTGGTTCCCTTTTAAAACCAACTGCTTCTCTCTGCTAAAAAGCCCTTAGCAGAGAAAAGAAAAATATAATATTTCTACTGGCTTCTGGGTTCTGTCTATCTCCCACCAGCTGCCACCATGTAATAACCTTAGTCCCAGATTTGGACCTTAGCGTCCAAAATATGGGGGTTAGCATGAAAACCTCCAAGCTTAGTTACCAGCTTGGACCTGGTACCTGCTGCCACCACCCAAAAAATTAGAGTGTTTTGGGGCACTCTGGTCCCTCTGAAAAACCTTCCCTGGGGACCCCAAGACCCAAGTCCCTTGAGTCTCACAACAAAGGGAAATAATCCTTTTTCCCTTCCCCCCTCCAGATGCTCCTGGAGAGATACACAGACACAAGCTCTGTGAAACTACACAGAGTGACTCCCCCTCTCTGCTTCCAGTCCTGGAAACAAAAAGTACTTTCCTATTCCCCCAGAGGGAATGCAAAGTCAGGCTAGCAATCCAACACACAAATCTCCCCTGATTTCTTCCTCCCACCAATTCCCTGGTGAGTACAGACTCAATTTCCCTGCAGTAAAGAAAAACTCCAACAGGTCTTAAAAGAAAGCTTTATATAAAAAAGAAAGAAAAAATACAAATAGTCTCTCTGTATTAAGATGACACAATACAGGGCAATTTCTTAAAAGAATATTGAATAAACAGCCTTATTCAAAAAGAATACAAATCAAAGCACTCCAGCACTTATATTCATGCAAATACCAAAGAAAAGAAAACCATAGAACTTACTATCTGATCTCTTTGTCCTTACACTTAGAAACAGAAGACTAGAAAGTAGAGCTACTTCTCCAAAGCTCAGAGAAGGCAGGCAGCCAGAAAACAAAGACACAGAGACTAAATTCCCTCCACCCAAAGTTGAAAAAATCCGGTTTCCTGATTGGTCCTCTGGTCAGGTGCTTCAGGTGAAAGAGACATTAACCCTTAGCTATCTGTTTATGACAATATTAAATTAGGTTATTGAGATAATAGGCATCACAGAAACTTGGTGGAATGAGAATAATTAATGGGACACTAATACCAGGGTACAAAAATATATCAGAAGGACAGAACAGGTCGTGCTGGTGGGGGAATGGCACTGTATGTGAAAGGAAGTGTAGAATCAAGAGAGAGAAAAATCTTAAATGAACCAAACTGTACCATGGGATCTCTATACATAGTAATCCCATGCTCTAATAATAAGAATATAGAAGCAGGGCTGTATTACTGACCACCTGACCGAGATGGCAATAGTGACTGTGAAATGCTCAGGGTGTCCCTAACCTCTGTTTGCCAGAAGATGGGAATGAGGGACAGGAAATGGATCACTTGATGATCACCTGTTCTGTTCATTCTCTCTGGGGCACCTGGCATCGGCCACTGCCAGAAGACAGGATACTGGGCTAGATGGACCTTCAGTCTGATCCAGTATGACTGTTCTTATAACAATAGTTTGGCTCAACAGGGAAAAACTGAAACAAAAATATTTGGTTGGATAAAAAGACAGTCCCTGAAGGACGAGACAGAGACTGTTGAGAAGCAGACTGAAGTCCTAGTCCCCAGAGGGGTCTGGGATAAACTGGGCCTACCTAAGCCTACAGGTGAGACATATATACATGTAGACTTCTCATTGTGTTGAAAATCCTTTCCCCTTGTTATGCTTTGTTTGTAGTGTTGAGATAAAATAATACTTTGTTTTGAAAAGGCTGTTGTGGGTCACTTTATTCATCACTGGTCACAACTCCTGAAAGGAACTTTTGTAAGTAGACAAACCCATTCAAACCTGCTGAGCAATCATGGTTGGTTACAAAAGGGTATTAGCCTGGAGACCTGGTCTAAGAGTGGGAGAATCAGAGGATTCCAGTAAGATAGGTGATGATGTCACCTGAAAGGGTATAGTTAGAGAGAAGCCAGAATCCTGCCCCACCTGGAGAGAGGAGATGATGGAAGCCATATACTGAATGAGATGCAGGCATACTCTCTCACCATGCACTACCATGCTAAGGACCAGTACCCAAGCAGAAGCATCAAATTGGACCCTTTTAAACCCTCCAACCACACTGGTACCTCCCTCAAGATTTGTTCCAGACAGATTTCAACTGGCACCAATGACTTCAGTTGACTATATACCTTAAGGTGAACGTGAAGGCCCCCTCTACTTTCTCAGGCTTGCCAAAGGACTCTGACCTGAAGCTAGAGTCCTAATCCATCGACTTCCTACAGCAACAGGAAAGAGAGATAAGATGAAGGGAACCAAAGCTGGGCAAGACAGAGGCATACCCTCTTATCATGTATTGCTGTGCCCTGGACTAATGCCCAGGCAGTCCCCACTAGGTTACAGGGACCTCAGTTAAACACTTTCTAACCCATCAACTGCAGCGAGACATGCCAAAGTTGCTACAGTTGTCATTCAGACCCTCAAAACTGGACCTTCAGGATGCTTGGTGTAAGAGAAAACCCATACAGCAGTTTGCCAGATTTGCCACGTAGTAACAATCCTTTCCAGACCCCAGAACTGGTGATCAGCTGAGCCCTCAATATCAAAGAAGTTCAAGCATACTAGTTTAAGGGTGTGATGTGTAAGGCTGAAACAGGCCTATATGCAGTAAACTATAGCAACCTCCCTCCCCCTTCAGGCAGGAGCCAATCATCCAGCCTCATTAACACCGCCAGCAGCAACAGCAGTGGGCAGGACAGGCTCTAATGCCCAGATGCTGCATACAATACCTCTTCATCCCCATCCCTGCAGCAAAAGAAAAAGAGGGGATGGAAGGGGAAAGGAAAGAAGCAGCTCCCATTCCCACAAACGAGAGGGGGAGGAGAAGAGGGAGGAACAGAGCAGTACCCTAACTGCTCCTAGTTCAGATCTCATCTGCCTCCCAGCCCCCATCAAAGCATGTACCTTGGCTAGAGAAGTAACCATTTTTTGACTTGCTAGTTAGGTCTGGTTAAACTGTTAATAATTTAAGCTTTTTGAAAAAAAAACCCAATTACTTTTGTTTGAAAAGTATAAATTATTCTGTTATTCTATTTCAGCATGTCAGCTAGGTGAATTATGGTCACATGACTGCACCAAAATAATCAACAATACTGACTAGAGTGATCAAAATATACACAATTGGACTAAAGAAAATAGGTAATAATAGAACTCATTCCATTTAATATGGTACTCTCAAAAAATAAAATAGAAGACATTGAACAAACATGGTTATTTTGAGAATAATCTTAATAAAATATTACAAAGCTCTTGGTGTGGAAAAACTTTAAAACCAAGAAACATATATTCAGTACACAAAACACAACTGCTCCTGTTTATTTTGGTCATTTATTCGCTGCTGCACAATCTGAAGGTCACTATAATATATTAAGGGCTTCAGTGACTAAACTATCTAATTCAGTACAAACAGTTATTTAAAAAATATATATTTTTAAACTAAAAATGTGTTTTCATATCTGTTTTTGGCATTCAATGTATTTCAGATCCTACCCATAATAGGAACATAGATAAAACTGACTGTCAGAAAATAATCTCCTTTGTTTAGAGAAACAAACAAGAAGTTGCAGTCCTGAATATTTCAGACTGCTAAAATACATTCCTAAAATTGCTATAATACAGGGCAGACACAGAAAGGAAAATGATTGCTTGAACAATGGATAGCTGATCTATTTATATTCCCAAATTATTCTACCGAACCAGAAGTAACAGATCTCTTAATTAGATGGCATCCTGTTTGAAAAGACAGACCTTGGGAAACATTCTGCTTTAAGGGGTCTTTGAACAGTTCTGCCCCAGTGGCCACTAAATTATTTTGACAACTGCTCAATAAATAACTTCATTACTTACACACTAGTAGGCACAAATAGAGCTACTTAAAGATTGTGAATGACAAAACAGTTCAGCAGAGAGAAGCATATTCATTACCAAGAGAGGCAAATTAGCTTTTGAAGCAAAACAGTGGGTTATCACCAAAATACACAATTTGTTTCATTTTTCTACTATGTCTAAAGTATAGCAGAACTACCAATAAAAAATATTAGCACTCATCTAGTAGAAATCTTGCTATGCTAAAACTAATACAGACCATGTAAAATGTTAAATGTATGAAAATTCAGATCACTGGATTTTTTTTTTTATGTTTTACGCTTTTCTGTCTCATTAAAATAGCAAACTTTCCAGTATATGGATGCTAATATTATCGATTATCTTTTGCGAACAGGGCTGCTAACAGGGAGTTTTTGAAGGGAGTTCTGCAGGTGAAGGAGGAGCAAATACCGGACCCTTGGGGTAAGTTGCTGACTGTAGTGTGTGTTTGTGTTACTTGCTGCGTGCTGTCTGTCTGTTTGAAGGACCATGTGCTGTGGCTAGCAGTTAGAAGCTGTGAGCTTCAAAGTAAGGTTTGAAAGCTAAAAGCCTCTGTTAATTGGCTGAGCCTTAGTGGGCAGGGCTATCAAGGCGGTCAGGGCTTTAAAAAGCAGTGAGTAAGCACCCAGGGCTGGTCACAAAGTTTTGCAAGGGAGTTTGGAACGGGAGTGAAAAGGGGGCAAGGTTGAATTGCCATCCTTTTAAACCTGTAAACTAAACAATATTCAAATCTTTTTTATTTAAACAAAACCCTTTCATTAACCTAAGTACCTGTAGGAGAGAATACAGGCAGAAGCCCAGCAACAGAGTGGGGGCTATCCAGTTTACTGCACTAAATGCAGCATGTATGATTACCTACCCTGTGGGCAGGTGGCGTATGTGTGCATTCCGTGCAAGAAGCTCCTGGCCCTCAGAGACCGCATTCAGGCTTTGGAGGCCAGGGTGGCAGAACTGCAGGAGCTAAGGGAGGCAGAGAGGTATGTTAGTGAGGCTTTCTGGGACACTGTAGATTTGTCCCACCTCTGGTCAGACAGCCCCTGCGCTGCTGAAGAGGATGAAAGGCTCAGGGAAGTAGAGCTGTCAACGGGAGCAGAGGGAAACCTTCCCATAGTTGGGACTCTCCTTCCAGATGGTGTTGGGGTATCCTCTCACACTGAGCTTACCTCTCCAGGGGAGGGACTCCAGTCAGTAGGAAAATGCAAGTGTTAGTAATAGGAGATTAAATCATTAGAAACATAGATAGCTGAAACCTGTAATAAATAGCTGGGTTTGTGATGCCCAGGAGAACCGAATGGTGACTTGTCTGCCTGGTGCAAAGGTTGCGGATCTCTCAAGGTATCTAGATAGCCTTATGTGTAGTGCTGGGGAGGAGCCAGCGGTCATGGTACATGTAGGTACCAATGACATAGGGAAAGATAGGAGAGACGTCCTGGAGGCCAAATTTAGGCTGCTAAGGAAAAGACTGAAATCCAGGACATCTATGGTGGCATTCTCAGAAATGCTTCCTGTTCCATGCGCAGGGCAGGTAGGCAGGCAGAGCTCAGAGTCTCAATGCGTGGATGAGATGATGGTATAGAAAGGAGGGGTTAAGATTTATTAGGAACTGGGGAAACTGTTGAGGATGGGGGAGCCTATACAGGAGGGATGGGCTCCACCTAAATCAAAGTGGATCCAAACTGCTGGCACTTAACATTAAAAAGGTTGCAGAGCAGTTTTTAAACTAAGATGGGGGAAAGCCGACTGCTGCAGAGGACCACGTGGATCGTACAGAGACTTCTCTTAGAGCACAGTCTATTGACAGAGATTTTCTAGGTTTTAGTCAGGAGGAGAGGATGGAAGAGGATAAAGAAGAGGCCAGATCAGACAAGAAACATTGACATAATAAAGAATCTGACACATCAGAAAAGGGCAGACAAATAAACAGTGACGAGTTTTTAAAGTGCTCATACACAAATGCTAGAAGTCGAAATAAATAATAAGATGGGTGAACTAGAGTGCCTAGTGTTAAAGGAGGATATTGATATAATTGGCATCAGAGAAACCTGGTGGAGTGAGAAAAATCTGACTCCTGAAAAGGGTACAGTAGTCTGGAAAAGTTGAGAACCACTGCTCTATACCACAGGTTAGGTTGGTATAACTGCGTTGCTCAGCAGCATGGATTTTTCACACCTCTGAGTGACATATTTATACCAATGCAAGTTTACAGTGTACACCTGGCCTAAACTGAAAATCAAATAGGTCTATTCCATTCTTTGCTGTGCTTCATTGAAAGGAACTCTTGATCGGCAATACTTCCGACAAAAATAGTATAGTATTACTTTATAATTGAGGCTTTTCTTTTATTATGTACCATTTTTTCCTCAGCAATACACTATTTAAAACTAGCCAATTTCAAACTATCTTCCTAACTAGTCACGTAACACTTTCCAAAAAGAAAATAAACCAAATGATATAAAATGATTATTAATTCTGGTGGAAACCAGACCATTTTACATAATACAGAAGGAACTGAAAACATCTATTTTCACTTTAACACAATACACATAAACAATTAAAAATGTCATCACTTGTTTTATTTTATCCATTTATTTACATCTTAAAAATGTATATTCAAGAGATACTACCACTGGTTTCAAATGTAAAATATTTAAAATATTTCAATAAGTATCAACCTTTAATGGAATATTTGCTCATGTCTTATGACAGTGCTTGGTCTTTTTATTCTGCTGATTTAGAATGAAATATTTCACATGGGATATAATCAAATTAATCAATCTTGTTTGCTTAGATGTCTGAGAAGATTGCAGAAGTCCTACAGAATGAATTATGAATAAGAGAAGATGTTCCAATTGTCTGTTACAGCTATCCCCCTACTCCATTTTGTTTCCTACAGCTGTCCCCATACTCCATTTTGTTTTTGTTCTCCTCCTGTGGCTGCCCCTCCCGGGTTGTTAAGTTGTTTACCAGGGCCACTGCCCTTCTCAAAGGGAGGGCCCCTTAAGTTGTTTACCAAGAGCCACTGCCCTTCTCAAAGGGATGGCCACTTGTGCTGCATGCTAAGTGGGACCACTGCCCTGTTCAAAGGGTTAGTCCTGTTATCACCTTGTTGAACCTGGGCTTGGTGTACGGCAGGCAATGTCCAGAGCTGCAAGACCTATTGTGTTTTTAAGATCCTGAGCATGAGTCATCGGCCTCATGTGCTTTTGAGTCACCTATTGCACAGGACTCTGCCCAGGCATGTCTCTGTGCTCACCTGCAGTTTTTTCCCTGTGCCTCCTCCTCTGTGACAGAGGGAGCCTATCAGGATTACTGGCGGGAAACTGCCTAAGTTTGCCTTTAAAAACAGACATTTTTGAAACAAACATCAGAAAGGTTCCTGCATTGCTTCCTGGTCTGATCAGCCAGGGGTTTTGGAGGGTCCTTTCTCCGCTCTCGTTTTATTTTTGAGCATACCTCTGGTTTTTAACCCCCCCCCCCGAAGAACGAATTGCTGCCTGAGAGATCTCCTGATTATCGAGACCGTACCGAGCCCTCCTTGCTTCTTTTGATGTTGCTGCTGCTTCTGCCTTTGCCGCTACCTTGGGGACTGGTAAGAATCCCTCTGTGAAACTTTCCATACTTTTATTTTATTACTTTAGCTGCTGGCTCTGTTTCCCTAGCACACAGACTCAAGCTAAACCTTGGTCTGTATCTTAAAACTTCTCAAACTCCGCGGTGCTTTGCTGCTAAAAATAAGCTTGTGCCGCTGCTAAGCTCTGCTCCCTGCTTTCAGTTGTATCCACTGCTGCAGCCACCATCCCTTGGCTTCCTTGGGGGCTGCCTTGGGAGCTATATCCTGGGCACATACCACTCTGCCCTCTGTAACTTCCCCATAGCATAAGGTGCACCATAGGTTTTGCTTTTTAGTTTAATAAGTCATAGTTTGCTAAGATTGTAGAGCTTGTAAGTTTCACCTGCCTTGTTATAGTTTGCTGTTTTGTTGCTCTGTATAGTTGCTTGTTATAGTTTGCTTAGATTTGTGATATTTGTTGTTTTGCCTAGTTGTTGATTAAGATAGATTTAAAAAAGCCATTGCCTGGTTGTATTCTGTACCTGTTTTATTACTTTGTATAAGCTGCTTGTAATTTATATAAGTTTGATTAAGTTAGAGGATAGATAAGGTTTTTACTGCTTGAATTCATCTTCCCACTGTCCCAATCTCTCCCTGAACTTTCCCGTGTCTGTTTTTCCCCCGCTTCAATCTCCCCCTCTGTGTACTTCTCTGTGTCTCCCTGTTGTAACCCCTTGCTGCTTCCCCCTCCCTTGTGTAAATTCCCAAACCCTTTGCCGCTTTTTTCCTTTTTTTGGGGTGTTCCTCTAGTCCTTCTTTACACCTCTCTGCTGCCTCTCCCTGTATCCCCTGTATTCGTGCCCCTGCTCCTCCACTGCCCCTCCCCTCCCGAAGATCACCATCACACTGCTCCGTTTGTCTTCATCCCGCTGCTCCGCAACTTCCCTGAAGTGCTCTCCGCTGCTGCAGCCTGTTTCCTCCCTCAGCCGTCTCCCCCATTCTCCACGTGCCTTCCCATCGCTTACACGTTCAGCGCCCTCCCCTCTTGCTGCTCCCACACTCCCCTTAAGTGTGCTCCAGCTGCTCTTGTCTCCTGTACCTTCATCCCGCAGGCTCCTGAAGACTGCTGCTCTGGGCTTCAGAGTCTCTCGCTGCTTGCAGCTGCACTCTCCTCTCGTCAGATACCACTAATCACTCCCTCTCCTCCCCCCTCCTGTTTCTTGTCCCAGCTTTTAGGTACAGTCTTGCTATCACAGCCTCACAAATTAAGTCAGTAATTTTCTACATTGCATAATTTCACTTATCACCCATATTGTATTATTGCACTGTGACTCACATTTTACTTGTGGTTATAACACCCCATTAGTTGCCTCCATTTCTCTAATATACTTTGTATACCATTTTTATATAGAAGCTACCATTTTATTTTGCATTTTCTTTTGGGTACATTTTGCATTCCACACTGTATCTAGAGTTGTTCCTATATAAAGTTAAGTTGCTTACTGACTGTACTGTATCCCATTGTGCTGAACCCCACTTACTGTACCCCACTGTTAAAACTCCCTACACTGTTCAATAAGAAACCCCCCGCATCATTGTCTATTGTAAACACCTTATACACCCCATCCCATCGCATTTCATTGTTAAATTCCCACCACTTCCTTTTCCCTTTATGAAAGAAATTAATTGGCACCTCACCTGTGTGGTAATTGCTCCCCAAGATCCCATATACCTGCAGGCAGGGACACCAATAAGTAAATTAACTGACAGAAAAGATGTACAAACAACAGCTTGCTCAGCTGGGAATTTTCAGTAAGTTTTAAGGTTAGATTTCTGAATCAATGCTTCAGTTCTGGAATCTTCCCTGTCTGGTACATGAAGAGTTCATAGGAGAGAGAGAGAGAAACTGAATTTGTTAACTTTTAGGATTCAAACCTATTTAGGAATTTAACACTGGATCCAAGATTTCTTCAAAGACCTCAGATGTTTAAAAAAGTTCCCCCACAAAAGCAACTGCAACTAAGTGTCAACTAATTCACCATATACAATTTAGTTGGAGATTAGTCCTACTTTGAGCACGGGGTTGGACTAGATGACCTCCTGAGGTCCCTTTCAACCTGATATTCTATGAGTCTATGAATAACCCTTCAAACTGCACCCCCCCATGAAGTGGGGGAAGGAGAAATGGTATTGTGATGAAAATTATTTTGGCCAACTCACTGAGGGTTAAATGGAGGACTTCCAGAGCTAAATGCATTAATCTCTACAGCTTGAGCTAAAAATCTAAGTTCTCCAGCCATGGACTGTTACAGACCCATATCTGTTGTGGCATGGCAAGGAGGACACAACACACAATAACCAGTGGATTACTCAACAATCACAGAAGTCACTGAAGAATATGGGTTGCAATAACAGCTGTGCAGTAGTTCCATTGCTATCCATATCCATCCCCCAACACATATTGAGCCACACTAAGCAAAATTATTTTTGCTCTGGCTTTGTGTCAGAGTAAAAATTGGCACTTACACAAGGCTATTTTGGTAGGAAAAACCAAGACAAATTTGTCTTGAGATAAGACAAAGACAAGTAAGCTTTCATATCACAAGCATCCCTTTAGTAGAGTGACAAAAGTCATCACAAACCCAAGAATCCATATGGAAAAATTGTTTCTCCTTCCAGCTACAAGATGAAGGACAAGCACATTACCCATATGAAGTAATAGTTTTTAATATACAAATAAATGTCAATTAGAGTATTTCTTTATCTGTCCTTAGTAATGTCAAAATTGTCTTCCTTAGGTATAATCTTTAAATCTTAAGATTTTTTATGTATTTGCCTCATTTAAGTGGGATATTATTATAAGAAGAAAAGAACATCTTCCACTACAATACTGCAAGATAAAGAAAATGATGCATCATAAGCTCCCATACATTTAAAATCACCCTCATGATTCTCCCTTAGCTATTTCACAGCCTGTTCTATTCATAGGTATCATTCAGGAAATTCATTTGCTTGAACCATTTTCTGGATTATGTATAAATTAAAATAAATGCTCTGTTTTAGAAGTTACCAACAAGCCATCTTCAATCATTCCATTCAAAGGGCCGAAGTCAAAGACTGTCAATTTCCAGCTACTCTGTACATTTTTTCCAGGAAATCTATTGGTAGCTAAGGGATGGTCAGATACATTAGACGTTGTTGCCAACATCACTGTTTTTAAAGGTTCACCTAATAAAGAGGGTGAGTATTTTCAAGCTCCAAAAATGACTATGGTCAAAGCTGGTACACTGAGCCTTTAACAAATGTATTTGCAAAATCAAGCAGTCATACGGCAAGCAGTTCTAATAAAAAAAAAAAAGACATGTCAAAAAGACATTAGAATTGGAACAGGTACACAGAAGGGCAACAAAAATGATTATGGGTATGGAACAGCTTCCATATGAGGAGAGATTAAAAGACTGGCACTGTTCATCTTAGAAAAGACAAAACTAAAGTGGGATATGATAGAGGTCTATAAAATCATGAACGGTGCAGAGAACGTGAATAGGGAGGTTTTATTTACCCCTTCATATAACAATAAATGGTTGCTTACAGTAACTGTGGTTCTTCGAGATGTGATGTAGACTTATATTCTACTTAGTGTATGCATGCTCAGTGCACCAGAGCCTGGAGAATTTTGCCTAGCGGTACCCGAAGAGGGGTGGCACTCATGCCCTGTGGTCATAGCCCCTCCCCCTGGCTATATGAGGCAGCAATGCCCTGATCCATTTCAGTTCTCTCTCACCAAACACCCAGAGATTAGACTCCAGTGCAGAGGGAACAGAGAGTAGGTCATGGCATACATGTCTGCATCACATCTTGAAGAACTAGTTACAGTAAGTAACCATTTCTTCTTCTTTGAACAGATGCAGCTGTATATTCCAATTAGGTGACTTACAAGTAGTACCCATGCCAGAAGCATATTAAACAAAGATTGCAGGACATCCTACCAAAGTGTGCATCCAGCCTGGAAAACATGATAATGACATAATAGTTCGTAAATGTACATATGAGCGACCATGTAGCAGCCTCACAAACATCCAATATTGAGACCTCATCGAGGAACACTCTCAACATTGCTTGTGCTCTTCTAGAATGAGCTAGCACCCACACAGGAGGCACAGCTGAAGCTATTTCATACGCAGTCTTGATACAGGATGTTATCCATTTAGATACTGTCTGTGAAGAGACCACATGCCCCTTCATTCAATATGCATTAGGGCTGTCAAGTGATTAAAAAAGTTAATCGCAATTAAATGTGCTGTTAAACAACAAGAGAATGCCATTTATTTAAATATTTTTGGATGTTTTCTACATGTTGTGACGTGGCAAGGCCAGATGGCTTTAGGAAAGTAGTGAGAAACAGGTATGTTAGCCCCCAGGCTAAACAAATCCCTGTTACCATGGTAACCAAATGGCAGTTGCTCCAGGTTAATCAAGACACCTGAGGCCAATTAAGATCCTTCTAGAAAGCAGTGGAGATAGGTAGGTTGATTGGGACACCTGAAGCCAATCAAGGGCTGCCTGGAACTAGTTAAAAGCCTCCCAGGTAGTCAGTTAGGTGTATGTCAGGAGCTGCAGGAGGAAGCTGTGCTGTGCTGTGCTGCTGGAGAAACTAAGCAGCACAAACAATATCAGGCACAAGGAAAGAGGCCCTGAGATAAGGGTGAAGTAGATGTTGAGGAAGTGTGGGCTGCTGTGGGGAAATGGCCCAGGGAATTGTACTCGTCTTGTTTCCAAAGAGTCAGCTACCAATAACTGCTACAATTAGGGTCCCTGGGCTGGAGCCCGGAGTAGAGGGTGGGCCTGGGCTCCCCCCTCCCCCATTAATCACTGAGACTGGGAGACAACAGAGACTGTGCGAGGGAAAGCAGCTTCTCCTCACCTCCCTTCCTGGCTTATGATGAAAATGGCTCAGTAGGCTGTAACCTTCACCTCTCGAGAGAAAAGGGCTACTTCGAGGGTCACAGTGAGCCTCTGAGGCTAGTCTACCAGTAAGCACGGGACCCACTGAGACAAGGTCAGAGCTTTGTCACGATATATTGATTTCAATTTCAACACAGAATATAAAATGAACATTGCTCACTTTATAATTTATTTTATTACAAATATTTGCACGGTAAAAAACAAAAGAATAGTATTTTTCAATTCACTTTTTACAAGTACTCTTTATCATGAAAGTTGAACTTAGAAATGTAGAATTATGTACAAAAAATAACTGCATTCAAAAATAAAACAATGTAAAACCTTAGAGTATACAAGTTCACACAGTCCTTGTTTAGGCAATCACTTAGACAAACAAGTTTGTTTATATTTGCAGGAGACAGTACTTCCTGCTTCTTGTTGATAATGGCACCTGGAAGTGAGAACTGGCATTCACGTGGCACTGTTGTAGCTGTTAATCACAATTTTTTTTTTTTAGTTAATCACATGAGTTAATTGCGATTAATTGAATACCCTAATTTGCATATGACACAAACAGGTGAGGTGAAGCACAAAACAGTTTAGTCCTGTCCAGATAGAAGGCTGGACATCACCTGACATCTAATGTATAGAGATAATGCTCCTCTGGAGATGACCGCAGCTTAGGAAAGAACATAGGTAAATATATCACCTGATTCAAATGAAACTGAAAAACCACTTTAGACAAAAAATTGATGTTGTCACTTTGACTACGAGGAACGAAGTCTTCTAAACAAAAGCAGAAAGGGACAAAATGCCAGGGGCTCAAATGGAGGTCCCATTAAAGCCACTACTTATGGTCCCACAGAGGAACCCACTCTCAGACCAGAGTATGGAAATGTAGAAGTCCTCTTAAGAATCCTGCTACCATAGCACTGGAAAGGACTGATCTTACCTGAATAGGGGGATGAAACACTGATATTGCCTCCAGATGTACTCTCAATTTTAATGACTACGCCATTTTGGCAGAAGGATTTCAACTGTTGATAGGACCTGCTGAAGAGTTGCCAAACACCATACTTCCTCCCCATTTACCCACGAAGCAGCCGTACTGTGAGATGCAGGGAGCTGAGCATGGGATGTAAAGTGCATTTGTGATTCTGTGTGAGTAGGTTGGGATAGAGAGGAAGGGGTATGGGAGGCTGAACTGACAGCACAAGAAGGTTGGAGAACCAGCACTTGTCATGTCAGGGCAATGAGAATGCACTTGACCCGATCCTCCTTCAGCTTGAGGATGACCTGTGAGACGATCAGGATTGGTGGAAATGTATACTGGAGAGCCACCTGCCAGCTGAGATGGAAAACGTCAGACAGTGAGTCTGGCCTAAGGCCCCCTTCAGAGCAGAACTGATGACATTCCCTGTTATTCCTCGTAGCAAACAGGTCAAATGTTGAAATGCCCCAAGCTGCAAAGATGACCCAGAGGACACTGGTCTTCGGAGACCACTTCCAATTCGGGGAAAAATTCCTGCTGACATGGTCCATGAGATGATTCTGGACTCTGGGGAAATGGTCAGCTATCGGAGTGATACTCTCTTCACCAAAAAAAACTTCAAAAACGGACTCCAACAAGAGACTGCTGAATTGGAATTAATTTGCAAATTGGACCATTAAATTAGGCTTGAATAAAGACAGAGTGGATGGGTCATTACACAAAGTAAAACTATTTCTCCATGTTTATTTTTCCCCCCTACAGTTCCTCATACTTTCTTGTCAACTGCTGGAAATGGGCCATTTTGATTACCACTACAACGTTTTTTTTTCTCTCCTGCTGGTAATAGCTCACCTTAACTGATCACTCTCGTTATAGTGTGCATGGTAACACCCATTGTTTCATACTGTGTGTGTGTGTGTGGGTGGGTGGGTGTCTCTCTCTGTCTGTCTGTCTTCTTACTGTATTTTCCACTGCATACATCCTATGAAGTGGGTTTTAGCCCATAAAAGCTTATGCTCAAACAAATGTGTTAGTCTGTAAGGTGCCACAAGTATTCCTGTTCTCTTCAATGCAGAACTGCTGCAACCTGTTTACCTCTTGGCAGAATCCTGAAGCATGCTCCCCCTTGCCTGTTCACATAACATATTGTGGTGGTATTGTCAGTAAGTATGTGATCCACTGAGCCCTGATATTGTCCAGAAAAGTCTGACATGGATTGCAGATGGCCCAAAGCTCCAGCACATTGCTATGAAGTGAGGACACCTGCTTCGAGCACAGACCTTGAACTTCAGTGACTCCAGATGTGCTCCCTAGCCTCACAGGGAGAGGTCAATGACAACACACATGGTTGGTAAAAAGGGCCAGGTGAAGGAAACACCTTGGCAAACATTTTCTGGAAGCATCCACCACTGCAAGGAGTCTAGGATCAGTGGTAGGAGACAGAAAAATTGGCCCAAGAGTCACAGAGTAAACTATCTTGAGCCACATTTGAATGGAGTGAAGACAAAACTTGCAAACTATACCACCTGTGTGCAAGTAGACATGTGGCCCAAGAGGTCTCAGGCACATCCAAACTGTCTTGGAAGGCTGAGATTGTAGACAGAGTCAAAAGTGGCAAAACGCTCGAAAACTATCAGTCGGCAAAAGTGCTCTCCAACTTGTAGAGTCTATTAGGACACCAATTAACTCAATATTCTGAGTGGGAACCAAAGTTTACTTTCTGGTGTTTAAGATGAGACCCTGACAGTTGAACAAATGAAGTGTAGTGTTAATATGAGAAAGGACTTCCTCTCTGGACCTGCCCTTCAGTAACCAGTCGTCCAGGCACAGGAACTTGTAGATTCCTTTCTTCCTGAAGTTACTTACTGTAACTGTGGTTCTTCAAGATGTGATGCAGACATGTATTCCAAGAAGGTGTGTGCCCACGCCAGAGCCGGAGACTTTTGCCTAGCAGTACCTGTAGAGAGACAGCACTTGCACCTGGTGTCTGTGGTCCCTTTCCTGGATACATGAGGATGGTGTGTAGGTCATGGAATACACATCTGCATCACATCTCAAAGTGACCGTTTCTTCTGCAAGCAAATGCAGACAGGTTTTCCAAGCAGGTAACTAGCAAGCAGTACCCCCATCCAGAGGCAGGGTTTGGAGTCTATTTGAATGAAAATCAAATGACCACTCTCCCAACTTTAGCATCCGCTCTAAAAGAATCAGTGATCATGTACTGGTCCATTAACATATGGATGGAAGATGATGTGTCTGCCCTACAACTGTCCAATATGGAAACGTCATTGCGGAATGCCACTGTCATTGCAGCAAAGAATCCTGTGGCACCTTATAGACTAACAGACGTTTTGGAGCATGAGCTTTCGTGGGTGAATACCCACTTCCTCAGATGCATGTAATGGAAATATCCAGGGGGGTATATATATCTGCGTGTCCCTTCATGTGGTCCACATATGATACAAACAAGCAAGATAAAGCAAGGAACTGTTCAGTCCTATTCTGATAAAAGACTAGACAGCCTCTAACGTCTGGAGGCATTGCTCCTCTGGGGAGGAATGTGGCTTGCGAAAAAATACAGGCAAATGCAGCACCTGGTTCAAATTAAACTGAGAGACCATCTTGGATACAAACTTTGGCTGTGGCTGGAGTGTAATCTTGTCCCTGGAGAGCTGCATGTAAGAAAGCCCAACCATAAGGGCCTGCAGCTCACCCACCCTCATGGCTACCAAGAATATAGTTCTCTGGAGACAGGAAGCAAGGGGCTCAAACAGAAGTCCCATTAAAGCTATTAAAATTGTGTTCAGATCCCACAAGTGGACAGGCTCTTGCACTAGAGGATGCAGGTGGAAAAGTTCTTTCAGAAATCTCATCACTATGGCATTGGAGAAAATCGATTTCCCTTGGGTAGGTGGATGAAATGCTGATATTACTGTCAAGTGTACTGTTAGAGAACTGAGTGCTAAGCCAGATTCCTGAAAGTGTAGCAGGTACTCTAAGATGTCCTGGATGGAAGTCTCCACTGGAAGGGCCCTGCGAGCTAAGGACCACGTGGAAAACCTGTTTCACTTTGCCAAGTAAGCCATTCTAATGGAAAGCTTCCTACTGTTAAGTAGGACCTGTTGGACAGCCTCCAAGCAAAACACTTCCTCCTCATTCAGCCACATAGTAGCCAGGCCGTAAGGTGCAGGGAGCTGATCGCTGGATGCAGGGAGCAGTCACCGTCATGTGTGAGCAGGTTGGGAAGGCGAGGAAGCAGCATAGGAGGTTGAACTGACAGTGTGAGGAGGTCCGAGAACCATCACTGGTCTCAGCCACACTGGGCAATCAGGATGAGCCTGGCTCAGTCCGCCTGGATCTTGGAGATGACCTGAGTAATGACTGGGATAGGAGGGAAGGCACAGAGCAGAGCTGACTGCCAGCTGCAGTGGAAAGTGTCGGAAACTGAGCCTGGACTGAACCCCTTCCGAGAGCAGAATAGGTGACATTTCCTGTTTTCCCTAGTTGCAAAGAGGTCAAGTAGAGATACTCCACATTGCAAAAACCATCTGGGTCTTTAGGGTCCATTCATGGCTCAGGGAGAAAAACCTGCTGAGGTGATCCACAAGGTGATTACAGACCCCTGGTAAGTGGACAGCTATTGGGGCGACATCTCTTGATGCAGAACTGCCACAGGTTGAATTGCCTTCAGTGAACCAGAGTTGACTCCTCTTTATTTGTTCACATAGTACATTGTGGTGGTATTGTCAGTGAGTATGGGAACCACTGAAAGCTTGACAGAGTCCCAGAAGGGACAACATGAGTTGTGGATGCCCCAAAGCTCCAGCATGTTGATGTGAAGCAAGGTCTCCTATTCTGACCACAGACCCTGCACCCTCAATGAGTCCAGATGCATCCCCCCAAAACCTAGAAGGGGCATGTTGGTAACAGCTGACTTGGTCAGAGAGGGCTGGGTGAAAGGAACCAACCGGCTCAGAAACACATGGACTGTCATGGATGGCTGTGATTGCAGAGACAGCTGTCGAATTGCCTGGAAGCCATTTATCTCTTCCCCAGAAATTGATGTCTCTGCTTCTCTTTCTACTCAGAAAAGATAATGGTGTCTCACTGACTTTCTACCTCTAGGATCACTGGTATTTTTATTTCTCTTCCCTCACCTATACTAAGCTCCACCCATTTCTATCCCCAAAGAATGTCGATGGTGTCTCTGTTTCCTAAAATCGGCAGAGAAATAGAAAAAGAGAAAGATGGTCCATTCTATTATCATTCTCTCGCTGCAGAAGTGAACGAGGGCTGATGTCACTGCAATGGATCTGCTGACTACTCACTTCTCCTGTGTGCTCCTAGGCCACTCTTCGTTAGACAGCAGAAAGAGCTGGGAAATGTGGACAAGGAAGGGAAAGGGGGCAGCAGTCACGGGCTTGCCTTCTAACTGATCAGTTCCCAGCCTAACCGGCACCCTGGGGAGCCCTCCTACAGGACACATGAGCTGCCCAGTTCCCTGGCTATTGGACACATAGCTGTTCTGTGAAAAATTCTGACTTATTTTGATGTTGTTCTATTAGGGGTGATTTTTTGTGTGCGCAAAATCTTGGAATTTTTCACAGAATGGAAATCCCATTCCAGGTCAGCTCTACTTTAAACAAACAACAGTATCAGAGAAGGAGACACAAATGGGACTTCATTTATATAAACCGATGTTTCCTGGTGCTTAAAACAGAGGACTGGGAGTGAAGAGGCAGGATCCTAATCTCAACTCTACTACTAATTTGCCATATGCTACTGATGTTGGACAAGACGTCTCAAATTCTCTGTCTGTGAAATGGAGATATCTACTTTTGTAATCTGCATTGAGATTCTTGTGTTACTTAAATGATCAGCATTATTTTATAGGCACACATGATGGAAAAGCGCTAAAGCAAAAGACATTCATTTTATGAGCGTAAAATGATGACATGCTTTGATTACAAGCCAATAGCACAGACCTTCCAAATCACAGAGAAGAACTGCTGCCAGAATCAAGATGTTCCCAAAGTTCCATTCACCCACTATTTTGGCTAAATTTATGCATATAGCTAATATTCTCGGATCAAAAGAATTTATGATTAGTGGTATTAAGAGAGGATCGTAGATGTAATGTAATACATGTATAATGATTTAGAATAAATTTAAAGATGAAAGACCAAATTCAACACACTGAAAGTGGAAAGAGTTCAAAGGGAGTTGAATTACTTGCACCAGGGTTGAATTTGGTCCAAAAAACTACATAAACTATATCAATATATAGAAATTAACGATTGTTGAAACTGTTCGCTCCCCTTTCATTAGAAAAATATATAGTATTTTGCTGTGGATTTCAGGAAAAGAAAAGAAGAGGGGCTACAATGAACTATAGCGGTTAAATTCTGCCTCTATTGAAGTCAACAGCAAAAGTCCCTTTGACTTCACTGGGGCCAGGATTTTTCCTGTGGAATTTAACTGTTGGTTACATTTCCTTTCCTGCAATATAAAAATTATCTTGCCCTCTATGTCAATCCTATCAGATCACAGAATTATAGAAAGAAATATACAAAAAAAAAAAGGAGGGGGACACTTGTTTTTCAAATGAAAAATTAAAACTTCTAGTAATAAATGGGTTTCAACCTCTGTAATTAAGTCAAAAGTAGCTGGGGAACATAACCAACTGCATAACCATAACCTATTTTGAGGCACATACATAAAACTACATACAACAAAACATTAATTATTTACTTTACATAAATTCTTTTACTAATCCATCACAAATTCATTGGAATTAGACAAGAAACCAGTTTTTGTTATTATCTCGTTTCACAATAAAATAGGGAGATCCTATCTTTTCTTCTCATTATCCATAATATTAATACAAATTATGGAAATTAAATTGCGACGCATCTGGAGAGTATAGGTCAACCGTCTGGAAAATTCCTGTTTGCTTATCTTCAGGGGAAAATCTTTTGGTTTCAATTTTTAGCACTGACGCAGCCAATTCAAAAGTCTAATTCAGTAGTATAGTAAGACGAAGAAAACCATGATTTAAGGATGTTAACATTAATTATTATAAAGTACATAGGAATACCATAATGCCATTAAAGCCATGAAGCTTAACTGAATGTGAAATCCTGGCCCCACTTAAGTAAATGAGAGTTTTGCCATTGATTTCAGAGGGGCCAGAATTTCACCCACATTGCAGAAAATTATGAGTGCAGAATACAAGCCAATTTATTGGGAAAAAATCCAATGTCTATGAATACCATGGGTAGTTTACATTTCTTCTGATTTTATCTTCCATCATACAAGTGGATCATTTATTCTTATTGGTTCTATTTTAAATACAAAACAAATCACATGACCAGAGCAGGAAATTTGGTCCATTCAGAGTATTTTAGATGCTACCTCGCTACTAAAGAAATGTTTTATTTAGATGTTCAGGTTCTATATAGGTCTTTCATTTTGTCAACAGAGGGGCACTGCTGTTTGTGTGCTTTCAATAAATACAGTATAATATAAAATCTGAAAGAGGAAAAAAATCCCCAAAACAGTGGTTTTTCATTTCGCCTACAGCTGTGGATGAGTTTTTAGTTCTAGGATTTGTACAATGCAATTCAATTAGATTTCTGTGGCTTCCCCTGTTCCAGGGACTCTAGATATGTGAAAGTCACCAGCACCAGAATTTGCTCATTTTCAGTTACCTACCTTTCTCTTTTTTTCTGTTCCATTTAACATTATAGATGCTAATTTGTTGTTTTATTTAACACTCTCACCACCAGCTGCTCTTAGAGGATGGGAAAAAATGCAATACACAAGCTGTGCAATCCAGTTTTAAAACTGAAGTTGTAAATAGTAGTACTGTGCAATGGTACTTTGGGTTTGGAACCCTCTCTGTATGTCATACCATGTATATGAAAAATATGAGGATATAGTTTCTATAACTTTCTTTCTTCAAATTTTAATGTTTTAGAAAAAAGGAATCTTTGGCGTTAAATAGGGAAAATGACCACTGATCTACCAAATCTCTCTTTTGTAATTGTGGATAAGTAGATATTTCAAACGAAAATTATCTGCTTGAGGAAACCAGGCCAACTCAGTCCACATCAGCAGTGTGGCAATTGTTTTACATATCCCCTAAAAGGAGAATGCAGGTCAAGGCATTAAAATTCTTTAAGGCCATCTGTTTGTCTAGTGAAATATTTCATGATGTTTCAATAGCCATTCTTAGTTCCACTTCCTAATATTTGTTATATATTTGTAACATATATGGTTATTTGTTATAACCTGCTTGTTCATCTGTTCTACCTATTTAAAAGTTAACGTTAAAATAGTAGTCCTATATATTGCCGTTTGTGCATCCTGTGCATTACTTTACCTTAGCCAAGCCTTGAATCATGGCCCTCCTGAACAGACAGGAAATAGCTTTGTTTTGCCAAGCAAGCTGAAACAGAGCTTTTCCTTGGCTCAGTAGAAACAAAACTGAGCTTGTTTCAGCTAAACTTCCTACTGGCATATCTTATAGAAGGCAGAACTTGACCTAAACTCATATAAGACAAAAATGTAATCAACTATCTAAAAATTACTGTAACAAAAATCAGGACAATTACGCCAATGTTAAGAAAAGAGAGCAATAAGAAGGTTGAAATGTCAGCATTAAATACTTGTTAGGGAGACAGAATGTGGGTAGTGGAGATGAAGATGAGGAAGAACCACTACCAAAGGGAATCTCTAATTCTATAGTATTTTCTCCCCTAAAATTTTCTACTATTGCTAATACAAGATCAAAGAAGTTAATTTACTTGCCAAGACTTCAATTCTGCCAACAATTATTCACATGAGTAACTTCCCACCTTAGTACTGGAGTTCAGTGGGACTACTCATGTGAATAAAATTACTCGTGTGTTTAAATGTTCGGAAAACTGAGGCTTAAATATGCCATTTTAGAGTGTTTTAGCAGGAAAATCAATTAAAGAGGGTGCAAAATAAACACTAGAACATCCCTGTCAAAATTATATCTGCACCAGCCCCCAATATACCCATGGCTAAATTCACACCTTCAACAATACATCAATAGGAGCTGTGTCCACTTATGCTAAGACAGAACCTTGTCCCCAGAGACTACCAGATTGACACATTAATTGTGCACATCCAGTAATTGTTAAATTGGAGCATGTTAAACTATTTTGACATTTACGCTTCTTCTGATGGATATACATAATACAGTGGTAAAATACTGCAAGTCTTGTAATTACCATTACTGCATTTTGTTGGTTCTTTTCCTTATAACTCAGTTTCCCTCTTGTGGCTGAAGAGGACTAGTCTTTTTTGATCTTTCTCCTACAGCATATTCTTAACAGCTCCATGCTATTTAGCCTTCTGGACTGTTTGGACCACCAGGGAACCATCAGTTGGGTGTTGAAAAAAACACTGAAATCCCTTTGCAGGAGCTTATTTCCTACCTGCCCTCCTAGAGATGGGTGGAATAGAGGCTAGAGTATGCCAGAACCATAACAGGCTCCAGAAGGCCCTCATTAATGGGAATTACTATTCTGTCCTGTGTTGCAGCATGGAGAATGTCCAGCAGTTTATATTGTTTCTCTTGACTAAACTCAGGAGAAATATTTAGAATCTCAGCAATCCTCTTGAGAAGATCCTGAAAAATCTGAATTTATCCTGGGAGGCTATAGAAGGTGGATTTACTGTTTCATCATGGAAAGATGAAAAGGCTCCTTGAGGCACTGGTAACTCCTGGGCTAGAGGAGGTAGATCATCCTCACTGATGTACTCCTCCTCCCATACCAGAGAAGATTGGAGGAGTGGTGGAGCTGGAGTATGCTTTAGTAGTTTTCTCAGATAAAGTGTTCTCATGAAAAATAGTGAAAGTGAATCCTTCCCTTTCTTTCCACATTCACTGGGAAACTCCTCTTTTGGCTCTCCATCAGTATCCCATGGGGTCACCTGGGATAGATTGAGGTCTGGAAGGAGGGAGATTTCCCAGTGTATTCAGGAGAGAAAGAGGAGTAGGAATAAGTTTTCCACAGATGAGGACCAATCCTGTCAGGAGAACGGTGCCTGCATAGTGTAGGCTGATCTGAGGCCAAGGTGAATAGCCAATTCAGAATGGAATCACTTAACTCAACAGATCCCAAAGTTGCCCTTAGGCTCTGAGGCAACAGGGAGAGTCACCAGGCTATGTGCCCTAGAAGAGGACTTCTCCTCCTCTGCCGGAGGAGAAGATATCAGTCTCTTAATTGGGACTGGAGAGGAGAATCTGCTCCTGGAGTCATGACCAGAGTGATGCTCCTCTACAGCCTTCTCTCAGATGGAACTGATCCGGTTGCTAAATTAGAATGATAAGTGGAAACCATGATGGAGGTGGAGATGGTACCACAGGTAGCCAGTGCCAACACTGGGTGTGATTAGTCTTTTCCATGCTACTCAGAGATCATGGGCTCCAACTGCATGGATTTCACCATCAAAAACAATTTTCATCTTGCCTCTCTGTTCTAAAGCGTCCTTTTGGAAAAGGAACAGCATACAGAGTAACAATTTGGAATATGCCCTTCTCCCAGACAGATGAGACATTCGAGCTGTCTTTCGTTAATGGACATGATGAAATCGCATAACAGACAAATCTTGAAGCCAGGAGATTTGGTGTCTGCCATTAAGAAGGAAAATCCGCCTGAATAGGGGGGTGTCTCCTTCTTCATCCTGTTCGTCTTTCTTTTTTTTGGTGCCAATGAGAACAAGGAAAAACAAATAATATGAAGAAAAGAATTGAAGAAATAAAAGAATACACAAGCGAAGAAAGGCTATGTCTCACTAAGACATAGATGGTGTTATGTCTCACACCCCAGGGAATAAAAAGGAACTGGGTGGTGGTTGTAGCTACCCCACGCCGTAGTCCCTCAGCTACAGTAGCTGCAAAGATATAGGGGGTGCAGGCCCAGACAGAACAAATACTGCTGTTCAAAAGAATCCTACTCCATGCACATATATGTGCATGCACACCAACAGTGGACTCCGTGTAGACAATCACTCAAAGATCATATCCCCTCTCAGCCTTCTTTTTGCTATGCTAGGCAAGCCGAGCTGTTTTTGTCGCCACATAAAATAGACCCTCCATTTTTCTGATCATCCTAGTAGCCCTTTTCTGTACCTGTTCCAGTTGGCATTAATCTTCTTTGAACATGGGTGGCCAGAATTCTACACAGTATTCCAAATGATGTCTTACCAGTGCCTTGTACAAAGGCATAAATACTTTACTGTCTTCAAAGGAAATACCTTGCCTTGTACATCCTAGGATTCCATTTGTCTTTTTCACAGCTGCATAAAAAAATCCATAAATATAATTCATAGAAATTGCTCACTGTCACTCCAAGTGCTTGGAAAATACTTTGTTTGGATTCTCTAAAGAAACTATGTTGAGCATATGTCACTACTAAGAACTCCTTGTTTCCTTTTCTTCCATCTCTTTGCTGATGTAAATATGAAATAGTCCTTTTAACTAAATAAAGGAACAAGCTGACAATGAAATAAAAGGATAAAAAAGAGAACAAAGATTCTAATGATATTATATATAAATAGCTCTTTGAAATTAAAACAGCTTCAGGTGTTGATGCTGTATATGAAGAAAGGACCTAGAAATTTGTTGTAGTTTGGTGTAAAGTGGTACTGCCTGGTTTAAAAAAAAAAAAAAACACACACCAAAACATTTTGACACTAAAAACAGAAGGAAGGATGGAAAGGAAAATTTATAGTTCATTTCTGCAAGGGGCTGAATGCCCTGAACTCCCATGAAAGTCAGGAGGAGCTGAAAGTGTTCTGCACATCACAGAAAGTGCTCAGTAGTGAATTCATAGAATGTCAGTGTTGGAAGGGACCTCACAAGGTGATCTAGTCCAACCTCTGCCCAAAGCAGGATTAATCCCCAGACAGATTTTTGCGCCAGATCCCTAAATGGCCCCCTCAAAGATTGAGCTCATAACCCTGGGTTTAGAAGGCCAATGCTCAAACCACTGAGCTATCCTAAAGCATGGTGAGAAAACTAATTTTTTATATTGTTCTTGTATTGCTTATTCAGCCAGTTTAATTAGGGTTTAAATTTACATAAAGTTACCACTGCCAATTTCATATGAAAGAACATTCCTTTACATTTCCCAGACTAAGAATAGTGTGTTACTGCTAAAATTAACACCTGAGTTCCAAGATTAAAACAAATGTGGTAGCTGTTGGTCCAGCATGGACAAAGTTATTACATAACTACATTAATATCAAACTTGCTTATGATAGATAAACCCCAAACACTGTATTCAATTATTTCCATGTACTGATTCTATTCCATGGTATGGAGAAACAATGAAATTCAGAACAATTTGCAACTTTGTTTGTACATATATTGCAATTAGAAACCATATTTGAATATTTTCTTTTGAAAAACAAAACTTTAGAAAGACACAGAGACCCAAAATTTAGATACTGGAAAAAACCAGCTAAAACCAATAAAAATGTTTCCATAAACTATTTTTATCCTCCAAAAGGAACAGGTTTTTTAAATTAATAAAGATTCTCTTGCAGTGTTTATAACCCCACTTAGCATTGCATTAAGGAATGAGAACCTGAAAGTTTAGAGTAAGAAACTCACTGTATGTTTTTACTTTACAAGTGCAAACATGCAAAAGATTCTATATGCCAGAAATAATGAAAAGTAAAATTCAAAATTTTAAAAAGATTTGCACGTGTTCCTAACTTTAAGCATGTGAGTAGTTCCACTGACTTCATTTAAATGTACTCACAAGCTTCAAGTTCAACACATGCATAAGTCTTTGCATAACCAGGGCTTTACATGCTATTCTAGATTCCTACTTTCCAGAGGGGTCTTTAACACAGATCCTTATGCCAGCACAAAAGTCAATGGAACTTTGAAGGCGCACTAGTGGGGCCTGTTGCAGCCCTTTTTAGTTCCATACAATAAGAAAAATATGATCGTTAACATGACAGTGTCCTTTTAATAAACCCATTTAATATAAAAAGGCACCACATTAGGGTTCAATCCTGCATACCCAAACGCCCACTGTTTTAATTGGGAGTTTTGATTTTGAGGGGTACAGTTCTATAGCATTTTTTTTTATTCCAACATTTTTCAGTAACTAACATGTAATGCTACCAAAAGTAGTACATGAGACCTGACTGACTTGATCCTCAGTATAATTTCCAATTAATCTACAGTATGCATGTACATATGTATGTATTACCTAGACACAATTCTTAGGAGAATGTCCAACTGCAACTTTTAGCATGGGAAAGAAGCCTTACTTCAAGTGTCCTGTAATGCAGAGAAATTGATAGGTATGTAGTAGAAATATGCATATATTAAAATTCATTATGATACTGAAGTCCCAACATATCAGTTTTTCACTTCTGAGGATAAAACAGAGGGAAAAAACCTAGAACAGGGACATATTTTAAATGTATATCATTGTTAATTTTTATGCTGGCTACAGTACATGGTATGTTTTTATAATAGGGGGCTGAAATAAATTAGAATAAATCAGTGATTTGCTGACTTAGAGAACTGTCAAAAATCTTCCACGGAAATTTCAGAAAAAAATATTGGATGGAATCCTAAGGTAACATTTGCAAACACAATATATGTGGACTTTATCTGGCCCACTGTCAAAAATTAATATAATCCATTAGGAAAAACTACATTCTTATACTTTTCTTCCTTTTCAAATAAATTATCTCATGGATTTATATAAAATTTTAATTTCATAAAGTGAGAATCAACATTTTAGCACAAATTATATAAAAAAAATAATATTGTCACAATCTTTATTGTATATAAACACACATTTATATCTAGATGCAACAAAACAAGATAAGGAGTCAATGTTAAATGAGAAAAACAGTTTTAGTAATTTTTGCTAACTTAAGGTGCTACTGAATACCCTCAACTTCTATTGCCCTCAAGAGGACTGCTTCTAGAAGGTACTTAGCATCTTGAAAACACAAAAATATTTTTTTCAAAAATATCCAAGTGACTTAGGAACTTAGGCCCCATTTTCAAAAGAGAGATTTAAGCACGTAGTAAATTAAGTCCTAATGAAAGTCAACAGGACTTAAGTCACTTCTGAGACAAGGGGTCTTATAAAGTATTTGCAAAATTCACTCCAGGTGTTCTAGGAGATGTGACTATACATCATCTTTATTTATTTATTTACAATTTATATTGCAGTGGCACCTAAAAGTCTCATTCATGGACCAGGACTCCATTTTGTGCTAGGCACTATACATGCAATTTAATATACACTTACATTTCTACTTCAAGAGGCAAACTGGCTATAAAAATATGTAATAACCTACACAAATGCACTCTAATATTGTCAAATTAGACATAAGAATATAGTACTAGAAAGGACCTCCTGGGTTTTCAAGTCCAATCCCCTGCTATTCCAGACAACCCCATCATATAATCCTGTCCATACGTTTATCAAGCTCCATTTTAAGTTAGGCTCTTCGCCCTCATTATTCCTACTGGGAGGCTGTTCCAGAACCTTGCTCCTCCGCTGGTGAGAACCCTCTTCTAATTTCATGGGCTGCTTATACCCAGTTGCTCTTGTGTCAACCCACCTGACAGACCAAGTACCAGCTAATGCCAAGACCCAGGGCCTCACTGAACACTGATAAATGCATAGCTGGAAATCAGTCTGGTTTACTGGTGGGTTAGTATATTTTAAATCGATATTAGTGTTATAAGAATGTGTTTAATGTTAAGACTTTATGGAATGCTTGTTGGATCCTGCATGTATTAATCCTACTTATAATATCTGCATCCCATGGTATAAAGTTATATTGAGTGTTTGGATTGTAAACCTCTAACTGTGCAAGTCACCAAATGAGAAAAGCATTACGGTAAAGTGCTCATCCTGCACACAAGATGGCCTACTGAAGGTAAACAAGGCACTGTGTAGCATCAAAGGACAGAAACCTTGTTGACTGCATTCCTAAATACCTCCATGAAGAGGAAACCTATTCATGAACTCATCCCATCAACTCAGATTCTGGGTTGAGGGAGGATAAAAATCCTTGACAAGGAAAAAACAGGGTCTTTATGCTGCCTGGACACTGAGGGGCAAAGCTTCCTAAACATAAGCAAGAGATCTCAGTGCTGTTTTGCATGGATCAGCCCTAAAGGACATACAGAAATGCTTATTACAGAAGCTTATATTACCTTTTTATAACTAAGACTGTAACTCATTTTTGCCTATATTTCCTATTTTAACTTTATAAATAACTTATTTCTTTTCTTAGTTAATAAATTTTTAGTTAGTTTATTATAGGATTGATTACAGGCAGTGTCTTGGGTTAGAAATCTGAATACATTTGACCTGGGGAAAGTGACTTGTTCTTTGAGATTGGGAGTAACCTGAATATTATTGTGATTTTTGGTGTAAAGTGACTATCTACCACATAGTCCAGCTTGCCTGGTCGGATAGACTGCAATGCCCAAGGGGACTGTCTGTACTCCATGGTAAGACTGTTATAGTGCTTTAGGAGTTCACACTTGTTACTGGGTTGGTAAAATCTAATTATAGAACATAGAGCTAGTTTGGGATTTCCACCCTGCTTTTTGACAGTCTGCCTTGAAGCTGGCACTCACAGTAGTGAGCCACACCAGACAGCACAACACCAACATTGCCCTTTAAGTTAAATAGCTTTTCTACTTCCCTGGTGTTTATCCCTCCGATGTATTTATAAAGAGCAATTATATCCCCTCTCAGCCTTCGTTTTGCTAAGTAAAACAAGCCAAGCTCATTTAGTCTCTGCTTGTAAGGTAAGGTGTCCATTCCTCCATCATCCTAGTAGTCCTGTTTGGCACATGTTCCAGTTTGAACCCACCCTCCTTGAATATGGATGAATCAGAATAGCACTCGGTATTCCAGAAGAGGTTTTACCAGTACAGCTGGCCAAAACTCAGTGCTTTCGGTTAGCCAGAAGATGAGGTATTTCTGAATTTGCTGTTATTCCAATTCGGAACAAAAGCAAATTTACAGAAATTTCTTAGTGAACCAGAGATCCTCAAAAATGTTTTCTCAAAAACTGAAATATGGTGATCCTGAAATATGCGAAGTTGACATTCTTGTCTGTTTCACAGCTGCAATTCAGGCCAGGAGACTATCAATTTCACATAGCTGCTCTACCAGCAGGAATCCTGCCAGCAAGAGAAGCCCAGGCTCCTGCCAGGGCTCTCAGGTTGCTAGGCTCCCCTCTGAGCTGTGACTCTTGGAGCTTGCTCTAGGGCTCTTTCATGGAACTGGGAGTCTGGAAGTGCTGAAAAACTTATGGGGCAGCCTTGCCTTGTAATGTGTCCCAGGCTGAGGCCCTCAGGGCTTCCACACTCACAGGCCAGCTAGCTCCCCGGGCTGTCCACTTGGAAGTAGGTAAGAACCTTAGAAGCCCTGAAAAGCCTCCTCGAGCAGGGAGCTCAGCTGCTTCCCTGAGAGCCCCAGAACCAGTGGTGCTCTATGGATTGGTAGGCACCTTGCAGCAGAGCAGGGAGACTAACAGCCCCAAGAGACGCAGTTTCAGCTGCCATTTTGGGCCTGGCAAGCTCCATGCAGGGTTCCTGTATTTTGGCAAAAGTTAAGTTGAGTCTGCAGTAGATTTGGCAATACACTTCACTTGAGCAAATCAGCAATTTCTGATTTCCAGCAGTTCTACTTACCTGTGCCTTGTACAATGGCATCAATACTTCCCTATTTCTACTCACCTGATACATACTAGGATTTCATTTGCTGTAACCACAGCCATATCACACTGAGAACTCAGTCATACACCAGTGATAAACTAGATCTTACTTTCCTTCCAAGCTTACTACTATATAATAAAAAGACAACTTTAAATTCCTACTCCAACAAATACTGAAACCTGTGTGTTATAAATACTTTTTGACTCAGATAAGAATCATGATTCTTCTTATGAGCAGAATGGTTCAAAGTAAACAAATGTCTGCATTTTCAGAAGCAAACACACCCGGGCTGCATATGTGTGACTCAGTGTGTATATAGCTTGGGATAAAAAGTCCCCAACGGCAGATACTATTGCCTAAGACTGGTAGGAAAAAAAAAACAAACCCTTTTTACCTGAATCTGTGTAGATATGGATATATTCAATCTGTAAAGTTGAACAAAGGTATGAGGCAACACATCTGTCTTTTGGATTGAAATACTGTCTTAGTGGGGTAAGCTTCAATTCTAAATGGAGATGGTCTTCTTCTGGCTCTGTAGGCTACACTAATGCTCAGTGGTTTGAGCACTGGCCTGCTAAACCAGGTGTCATTAACAGATAGTTAAGGGTTAATGTCTCTTTTACCTGTAAAGGGTTAACAAGCTCAGTGACCCTGGCTGACATCTGACCAGAGAACCAATCAGGAGACAAGATACTTTCAAATCTTGGTGGAGGGAAGCCTTTGTTTGAGTTTTTTGTTTGTGCTTTGTTCTCTCTTGGGGCTAAGAGAGGCCAGACATGCATCCAGGTTCCTCCAATCTTTCTGAAACAGTCTTCCATGTTCAAAATTGTAAGTATTAGCTAGAGAAGGCAGATTAGGCATTTGTTTGTTTTCTTTATTGCAAATGTGTATTTTGCTGGAAGGATTTTAACTCTGTTTGCTGTAACTTGTATACTTAGGCTGGGAGGGGAAATCCCTCTGGTCTAGGTGAAGCTGAAAGACCCTGTAATGTTTTTCCATCTTGAGTTTACAGAGATATTTTTACTTTTTTCTTTCTTTAATTAAAAAAGTTTTCTTTTTAAGAATCTGATTGATTTTTTTATTCTTGTGTAAGACCAGGAATTGGTGGGGGAGAGAAGGGAGGGGAAGGTTAATTTCTCTCTGTGTTAGGATCAGTGTCTCTCTCTCAGATACAGTCTGGGAGGGGGAGAGAAGGGGAGTGAAGGTGAATTTCCTCTCTATTTTAAGATTCAAGGAGTTTGAATCATAGTGATCTCCCAGTGGAACCAGGGAGGGGAGAATCTGGGAGGAAGAAAGGAGAGGGGAATGGTTTATATCCCTTTGTTTTAAGATCCAGGGAGTTTGGGTCTTGAGTTCCCCAGGGAAGGTTTTGGGGGAGAAGGAGTGTACCCAAACACTATATTTTGGGTTGGTGGCAGCGTGGTAAGATCTAAGCTAGGAATTAAGCTTAGAAGGGAACAAGCAGGTCCCCACTTCTGGACGCTAAAGTTCAAAGTGGGAAAGGAGACCCTGACACCAAGGTTGTGAGTTCAATCCTTGAGGGGGCCATTTAGGGAACTGGGATAAAGATCTGTCTGGGGATTGGTCCTGCTTTGAGCAGGGGATTGGACTAGCTCCTGAGGTCCCTTCCAACCCTGATAGTCTATGATTCTATGAAATAAGTAGTGAGATTTCCTTAATTCTAAGGCAGGGGTCAGAAACCTATGGCATGTGTGCCAAAGGCAGCACATGCGCTGATTTTCAGTGGCACTCTGCTGCCAGTCTGGGGTTCCAGCCGCCAGCCCCACTCAACCCGCCGCTGGCCTGGGATGCCAGCCCGGAGCTCTGCTCCTGACCTCGGCTGCCGCAGCGCTCTGCAGCCTCCCCCAGCTGTGGCCCACTGGCCCCAGCCTGGGGCAGTGAGGGGTGCAGACAGGGGCAAGTGGGGGTGTAGCTCAGCACCTCTACCTCAGACATTGTTCCAGCACCACTGGGATATTTTTAAGTTCTGATTTGCTGCTTATATCAGGCCACGTGGAACAGCGCACTGCGTGCCCATCATCATTTTTCCCCCTACTGTGAGTTGAGAGGTACATTTGAGAAAATGTCAGCTCCTAAGAAAGCAAAGTTAGATGTCCATTCATTTCAGCCTTCTTGGCAGGCCTGGCTCCAGGCACCAACTAAGGAATCAGGTGCTCGGGGTGGCCAATATCAAGGAGCGGCACTCCAGCCACTACTGGGGTGGCATATCCGGGTCTTCGATGGCAATTCAACGGTGGGTCCCTCAGTCTCTGTCTGAATGAAGGACCTGCCGCCGAATTGCCACCGAAGAGTGGAGTGGCACAATCGCACTGCCGCGGCTTTTTTGTTTTTTGCCACTTGGGACAGCAGAAAACCTGGAGCCGGCCCTGCTTCTTGGATAGACACATTTGGATTTATTCAAAAGAAGGACTGTGCTGTTTGTGCCTTCTGTTGTGAAAGTGTTGTTTGTCGCATATCAGGTGTTCAACGACATTTTGAAACAAAGCATGAGAAAACCTTTCTTGATGAAGGAGACAAGACTGAATCAATCAAAAAGGCAGTGGCAGGACGTGAGAAGCAAAGCAGTGTTTTTAAATGCTTAAGGGTAAGTAAAAATCAAGCTACAGAAGGAAGTTACAAGATTGCACAGCGCATTGCAAAAAAATGGAAAACTGTTTACAGACGGGGAATATATAAAAGAAGTTTTTCTCAGCAGTTCGGAAGTTTTGTTCAATGATTTTCCAAATAAAGATACGATCATATCTAGAATAAAAGAACTGCCTGTCTCTGCCAGAACCGTTGAGAGACACATAAGCAAAATGGCAGAAAACATTAATGAAAAGCAGACAACTGCATTAAAAGACACAGCAGTGTTTAGTGTTGCAGTTGATGAGAGTGTGGATATAAACAACATTCCACGTTTGGCAGCAGTTGCACGATATTGTGCTTCCAATTAAATCCAAGAAGAACTTTGTTGCCTAAAACCCCTGCATGGCACAATAAAGGGGGAAGAGATTGTGGAAAGTTTTGTAAACCATTTTGAAGAACAAGGAGTTGGCATCAGAAAAATATTTTGTGTGACAACAGATGGTGCTCCTGCCATGGTCGGAAAACAGAAGGGATCTGTAAAGTTATTTGATCAAATTGGCCATCTGACAGTTAAATTTCACTGCATCATCCATCAAGAAAACCTGTGTGCTAAAATTTCTAATTCAGAGCTTAATAATGTGATGAATACAGTGGTGTGAATTGTGAATTTCCTTGTTGCTCGATCTGCTTTGACTCAGACAGTTTCAAGCACTGCTGGAAGAGATGGACAGTTCTTATAACAACATTCCACTTCACAGCAACATCCGGTGGCTAAGTCGTGGCAAGGTTTTGGTGCTCTTTGTAAACTGTTTTGATGCAATCAAGGCCTTTTTGTTAGAAAAAGGACAGAACTACCCTGAACTGGATGATGACAAATGGCTGTGTAAGCTCATGCTTCTAACTGACATCACTGCTCACCTAAAACAAACTCAACCTCTGTCTGCAGCGTGCATGGCAAACGGTTCTGGAGCTTTATGAAGCCTGGGAAGCATTTGTTGAAAAACAAGCAGTTTTTTCTCGGGATATTCGAACTTCGACTTTCTGCTACTTACAAAACATGAGAGCTATCGACACGTTGCACTGTCGTTGATGAGATTGGAATGTACATGCAAGAACTGGAATCAGAATTTTCTGACAGATTTCAAGATTTCCAGCAATTTGGCCCAATGCTTTCTTTTCTAATTAAACCTGAAAACTGCAACGAAAGCGACTTGGATTTGTCTGTATTTCAGTGGATGGGTGTTGAAGATTTTGAAATGCAAGCTCATTCAGTTAAAAAGCTAAGAATTGTGGGCATCAAAGTTTAGAGATCTGAGGAGTGCACTTGAAGCTACTGGGAGAGATCATGAAGTCTCTATTCTGACCTGCTGGAACTACCTACTAGTGAAATTTAACTGTTTGAAGAAAACTGCGTTTGCAATGCTTTCAGCATTTGGATCCACATACCTGTGTGAACAGCTATTTTCACACATCAACTCTGTCCTCTGTCCCTCTCGAAGCTGGTTAACAATGATCACTCAGAAGCCTATGTGGAGCTTAAAGTATCCAAATATGTGCCAGACATTGGAAAACTCAGCAAGAAAAGTAAGGGCCAGGATCACACTAAACTGATAAGATCCGCATTTTAATTTAATTTTAAATGAAGCTTCTTAAACATTTTAAAAAGCTTATTTTCTTTACATACAACAATAGTTTAGTTATATAATATACACATAGAGAGAGACCTTCTAAAAACGTTAAAATGTATTACTGGCACACGAAACCTTAAATTAGAGTGAATAAATTAAGACTTGGCACAGCACTGTTGAAAGGTTGCCAACCCCTGCTCTAAGGTATACTTGAGGTAAACCTTCAGGGGCCTCTCAAAGTCAATACAATGGTTTCTTTTCCTCCGTATTCTTAGGATCTGAACAGAATTCCTATTTCAAGTGATAAGATAAGAGAGAGAATTAGCCTTTGTCCCTTGATAAAAAAAATAAAGTAGGGGTCCTTGCAAGACAGAGCCTTCAATTTATTCTACACATATCAGAGAACAAAGAGTCATCTGCAGTCCTTCCATTAAAACTTTTCAGAGTGTGAAAATGAACAGGAAACTCCCTCAGAAATTTCATGACAGTAAGAGACCTCTCTTTCTGCCAAGATGAAATCATAGAATCATATCAGACTAGTGTGTCTGTCAGTATCAGATCCTATAGAAAAAGATGCAAGAAATACCATATTGGACAGTCATAGAATAAACTGGTCATAGGCAAACTTCCATCCTAACATCCATCAATTCACTGTTGGCTTGTACCTCCAATTTCTTGTTCAGTCTCTTCTAAACATAACCGTCAATATTCTCACTCCATAAAAATGACACTCTATTAATCCTACTAAACTCCTGGTCTCTACAAAATTTTGAGGCAATGAGTACCAACAGGATAATTATGCAACTTAAATATTTATTTTTATTTAGTTTAAATCTGATTCCATTCCATTTCATTGGAGGTTCCCTCCTTCTTGTATTATTAGAAAAGATACACTGGAGTGCCCTATTTACCTTCTCATTCTCTTACATTATTTTTGTGTGTCTATCATGCCACACCTCTAAACCAGATGCTCTGAAGCTCAGGGTGTGACCCTCCTAGGGGGTGCAAAATGTATGGGGGGGGCATGAAAAGCTTTGGGGGAGGGACTTACTGTGCACATTCAGAGCTGGGTGGCTGGAGAGCGGCGGCTGCTGACTGGCTGCCTAGCTCTGAAGGAGGCACCGCCACCAGCAGCAGCGGAGAAGTAACAGCTGCCTTCGGAGCTGGATGCCTGACCAGCAGCTGCTGCTCTCCACTCTGCTTTCAGAGCTGAGCAGAGAGTTGTGGCTGCTGGCCAAGTGCCCAAAGGTGGTGGTGGGGAGCTAAACTACTACAGACACAAAGAAGTGGTGCAAGATTAAATAAGTTTGAGAACCACTACTCTAAACGAAATAGTTTTCTTTTCATTCAGAAGTTCCATGTCTCCCAATATTTCATGCACCCACTTCTGCAGTCCTTCCATTTCTGCTTTAATCCTTTTTGAGATAGGGTGACTAGAACTGAACACATTGTTTCATGTGAGAGCATGACAAAGTTATATAATGACATGATAATATTTTCAGTCTTATTTTCTATATAAGTCTACATCTTAGTCACAGGTATTTAAGTATTTAAGCCCGTGACCTGTCCATGACTTTTATTAAAAATATCTGTGACTAAAACTTAGATTGGGGGGGCTGAGGGTGAGAGAGAGGGGTCCATGGTCACCGTGGATGCAGGGGGGGTGGTGGCCCAGGACCCCTGCCTGTGCTGCGGGGGTGGGAGGGTTGGCAGGACCTTCCTACCCAGCTCAGCATCCCTGCAGCTTCTAGACGGTGGAGGGGCAAAAGCGCCAGCCGCCGCAGCTCCCGCTGGCCAAGAAACACAGCCAATGGGAGTTGCAGGGGTGGGTCCGGCGGACGCAGGCAGCCCTCGACCCCCTCCACTGCCTAGGAGCTGCAGGCCATGCCAGTGAGAGCCCTCCACCCTCAGGTAAGAGACCCCAATACCCCCTGTATCATAACTCTAGTCCCAGATTTGGACCTTAGCGTCCAAAATATGGGGGTTAGCATGAAAACCTCCAAGCTTAGTTACCAGCTTGGACCTGGTACTTGCTGCCACCACCCAAAAAATTAGAGTGTTTTGGGGCACTCTGGTCCCCCTGAAAAACCTTCCCTGGGGACCCCAAGACCCAAATCCCTTGAGTCTCACAACAAAGGGAAATAATCCTTTTTCCCTTCCCCCCTCCAGGTGCTCCTAGAGAGATACACAGACACAAGCTCTGTGAATCCAAACAGAGTGACTCCCCCTCTCCGTTCCCAGTCCTGGAAACAAAAGCACTTTCCTCTTCACCCAGAGGGAATGCAAAATCAGGCTAGCAAATCCAACACACACAGATCTCCCCCTGATTTCTTCCTCCCACCAATTCCCTGGTGAGTACAGACTCAATTTGCCCTGAATTATCCCAGTAAAGAAAACTTTAACAGGTTTTAAAAAGAAAGCTTTATATAAAAAAGAAAGAAAAATACATACAAATGGTCTCTCTGTATTAAGGTGACAAAATACAGGGTTAATTGCTTAAAAGAAATATGAATAAACAACCTTATTCAAAAAGAATACAAATCAAAGCACTCCAGCACTTATATTCATGCAAATACCAAAGAAAAGAAACCATATAACTTACTATCTGATCTCTTTGTCCTTACACTTAGAAACAGAAGATTAGAAAGCAGAAACTACTTCTCCAAAGCTCAGAGAAAACAGGCAGACAGACAACAAAGACCTCAGACACAAAATTCCCTCCACCCAAAGTTGAAAAAATCCGGTTTCCTGATTGGTCCTCTGGTCAGGTGCTTCAGGTGAAAGAGACATTAACCCTTAGCTATCTGTTTATGACACCCTGCCCCTAGCCCCCTCCCACACACCCAAATTGCTGCTGCTGCTGGCCCAGCCGCTGCAGAAGTCACGGAGGTCATGGAAAGTCAGAATCCATGATTTCCGTGACGTACATGACAGACTCACAGCCTTATTTATACATCCTGATATCAGGTTTACTTTTTTGACCATTGCTTCACATTCAGCAGAGTTTTTCACTAAGCTGTTCACAAGTTTTTTTCTTTAGTGGCTATAGTGATTTTAGAAGCCATTAATATGCTCAGTAGTTCAGACTATGTGTAGAGCCTTGTATTTTTCAACAACGACTTTCATTTACCATAATGCTCCCAATTCATTTAAGCTTTCTAAAGTCCCTCTTTAGTTCCTCAGTATTTTTAGTTGTGATTAAACTAAATAACTTTATGTCACCTGCAAATTTTGCCACCTCTCTATTTACCTTTTTCAGATCAACTATTAATATATGGCACACAATTAGGGTAGGTTAAATAGAAGTTATTTAGGTTGCCAAAGTCAAGCCCTCAAAAAATTACAAAATGCCAGATTAAAGGTTGCTCATGCAAACTTGTGTGTCCATCCAGTGCATGGAATAAATCTTTATCATGACGCATGTACATGAAGTACGGAATGTTAAATGTTAAATCCAGCATTTCCTAATTTTTGAGTTCTTGTCTTTGCAATTTAAAGAATATCTTTTAATATAGGATTCTTTTTATGTAATTTCCTATATTTTGTTTTAAAAGAAAGAGGTAAAAACAAAATTAAGTATAAACTGTAACAACCCCTAAGGCCCCAATCATGTACCATCATCAGGATTCAAACCGTGTATTGGCAGCGCAGAGGCACACACTTCTACCACTGGAGCTACAGGATATTAACTGTCAGCAGGCAACGACTGTAAGGAGAGATGATGGGACAGTAGAGCCATATGTCAGGGGGATAGCGGTCCAGGTGGGAGAACCCAGCCCAGCTTTCTCCCTCTGCTACTACAGCAGCTCCAGCAGCTCCCAGGTGTTCCCAGGACAGCACGCGACACTGTTGCTGCTTTGGAAGGCTGAAGGCTGGGCTCTTTAGGATGTTCATGTTCAACTATTTCTGCATGCTGCCAAAATTTTCTTGAGTAATGAAAGTGAGAGAAGGGAAGAAGTAATTTTAAAAAGGTAACTCAGCCAAGCCTGAATGCAATTTCCTAGGACAAACTGCAGACACATCTTTAGCCCCAGAGCTTTGTCTCTGACAAATTTCAACAGCCTGCTTCTAAAAAAAGTTTACTAGAATCATTTATAATGGAGGAGTATAAGACCTAAATCTATAGTTCACTACCATCTCCCCCTATCATTAAAGAATATAAGTCCTACTATAGAGCTTTGCGGTTCCCTTCATTTTTAAGCCATGATAGTACTTTATTTCTTAGCCCATGTAGTTTGCTTATGCATTCTCCAAACATAGTAGTACATAGCAGAATACTTCAGTGATTGCAGTAGCACAGTGGTTAACTGATTCAAATACAACCTCTTTTGGGTATATTTCTAATGAGATTGATTGGATATTAAAAAAAGAGAAGAATGACATTTTATAGGTAAGAGAGAGAGAGAGAGAGAGAGATCATTATACCTTTAAGAAATGTAGAAATAAAACCTTACCAGAGAGTGCTAAACAACTGACAAAGGAATTTTACTAGCTGGGAGGAAAGGTTATTGAGTATGTAACCAAGAGGTATGGGTGTTGCTGAATAAAGCAAATATGCATTAGAGAAAAGCTGGTGTAGCATTAAGGCAAGCATGCTCCCAAAGAAATAAGAAAATACTTTAGATATGTTGGTCAAAATAGCTAACCATTTATTAGGATGCAGAAGGAATGGGATAAGATTATAATGATTTAACATAAATCAATGGTATGGCTTCATTTGGAATTCTGTACATAGCACTGATCACTGCATCGCAAAAAGGATATTTCAGAACTAAAGGGGTTCAGAAAAGAGCAATGGAAATGATCAAAGGCCTGGAAAACCTCTTATATTAAAAAAAATAATGAATGGCATAAAGGAGGTAGATTGGGAACTTCCACTCTATCTTTCCTATAACACAAGGACAAGGAAAGATTCAATAACATTTAAAAGTGTAAAATTCAACACCAATAAAAGGAAAGATTTTTTCACATATGTGAACAAACTAAGGACCTTGTTGCTGCAGGAAGTTGCTGAAACCAGGAATTTAACAAAATTCAGAGAGGGCCTGAATATTTAAATGAACATTAAAAATATCCAGAGTCGTCATTATTAACAAATATTATTAACAAATATTAACAAATTTTGGAATTTATGTTAAACGTTGTGCTGATGGGTTTATGCCAATTTCTAACTATTAGAGATCAGGCTAAAACTTGCATGGAGCAGATTACCCCACATCTTCCTACTGCAGATTTCTCACACCTTCCTCTAAACCATCTGGTACTAATCACTGTCAGAGACAGGACGAACCTTGAATTTGAGCCAGTATAGTCTCATTCTCACTCTCTCTGGCCCAATTAATAATTGTTTAATACAAAGCGGAATGGCTTCAACAAGGGAGATTCAGACAAACCTACATCAGAACATTCCATAGTCTAATGGTTAAGTCACTCACCTAAAAGACAGGGGCCCCTGTTTAAATTCATTTTCGTCACACATAAGTGGGAATTCAACTGGAGTCTCCCACATCAATTTCCCATACCACTGGGCTAAATGTTATAAGAGAGGCACCCTCTCCTCCAGCTATTTTGTATGGAGCCAGGTGTGCACCTACAGGATTTGGCCCACAGGAAAGCTAAGCAAGGGAAACCTTCCTTTGCCCAGTTTGAGGATTGCACTGGGTTTAGGCATGAAATAGATGCCCAGATGCCTCACTGAAGAAGCAGATACAAATAATAAAATATCATATTTTTGCTATAAGAAAAAAATCTGTTATTTCTAAAAATAGACAGACAGTCACTCATAACTGAAAATACTATATGATTCAATCCTTTCCAAAGAGAGGAAGAGGCTATTCAAAGTGGGAAGAGTCAAATGGACCCAAAACTTCAAGAGTCTGGTCTTTAATGAGAAAAATAATGCTTATTTGTATGTTAAAACAAAAGTTCATGGAGGGCCACAAGGGATCAAAAAAGACTTTCTTGGCCTTGATGATCCAACTGAGACAACTTAAATGTCTGGTCCTTTGATAATCAGACCAACTATCCTCAGAGCTTGTCTACACAAACACTTAGTTTAAGAGTTAATGCCTCAGCAGGGTCCACGCAGACAAGTTAGTTTGCAGAAGGCTAGTGTGGGGTCAATTCACACCCCAGCTTGCCGTGAACTGAGAGTTCATGTAGACAAGACTTCAGTCTCTGAAGAGATGTGCATCAGGAAGACATCCAACAAATTAAGAAATGGAAAATTTATGCTAAAAAAAAAAATCATGCAAATCTTATTAGGGTGTTGAATAGTCCCCAAAGTAATGTGGTGAAAGGCCTATTACAGCTGGCTACACCCACCCAAGAAATGTATCTGCACCCTTGTGCGAACGTACGCATACACACACACACACACACACTCTCTCTCTCTCTCTCTCTGAAGGGAACAATCTTGTATTGGCAGGCAGATGAACTGCAATGTCTGCCTTCAACTTCAAGATTCTATTAATTCCGTTAACGCAACATAATCATTGCTTTCTGGCCTGATCTAGTTTTCTTGGGAAACCATCTTGAATTCAGCTCTCCTCTTTTTAGTGAGCAATGAATATGTTAATGAAAGCAGACTTGCAACACTATCTTACAATGTAAAAATCTGACTTCTCCTCAGAAGCTAAATGTAGATTGCTTCCTTGCAAATATTAGAATTAAGGGACCAAATTCCAAAACTTCTGTACCTAGGCACCTTTATCCATACTAAGGTACTTTGAATCTGAAATAAACAAAGTAAGTATGTATGTCCCCAAAATGGATATTTTCAAAAATCAAGCCCAGAAGCTTTAACAAAACACGTTTGATATGCTGCCATAGCACTAGGAAAACAAACATTAAGATCTGAAATAGACAAGTTCACAATACATTAAACTATCAATTTTGAAATGGACTCTCCATCAGACCTGTGAGTCTTTGTTAATACAGAAGTTGAGAGAATGCTTGACATCCAAGTTGGGAAGGAATGTTTTCCCTGCAAGGAAAACATGAGGAAAAGGCCAGGACCAAGGCCTATTAGTTCACATGAAAAGGTAACTTTTTAGGTAAAATCTTCTGATAACAAGTAACCTCTTGAAATTATGGAAGATTTGGTTCTATATAAAACATGCAGAAGAAAAAGGAACAGAAACGTAAGGCTGACATACCGTCCTTTTTAAATGAGATTCGGGACATGCTTCAAGACATATGACCTCAACTAACTGCCTTTTTTTTTTTTTAATGTTTCCCAGTCAATGTGATGGCACATGACTCCAACAGTGAGGAATTTCAGAAGAAATTCGATGAACAGGAATGTGACACTGTTTAATACCTACCAGGATTTGATTTTGAGATTTTTTTAAATTGCTTTTCCTTTTAGAGATAGGTAACAGTTTGTGTGTTTCTAACATTTAAACAGTTCCTAAAGTCTTAACTATAACAATATTTGACACCTTTTCGCCATTCTCCGCATGTTGAGCTTACACATAAATCTGAAACACCTGGGTGTTCCACACACAGTGCAGTAAAGTTATTTTTGGATTCTTAATGGGAATTTCCATTGAACCTTACCACTTTTATACTTGCTGGATGAATAAAGCAGCAGAATGAACTGAATTTTATTAGGGTTTTTTAAATTCATTTATAGCAAAAGATAGCTTCTGCTGGCTGCTAAGAAGTACTCATGTGTAATAGGCATGCTGTTGTTCAAATAAGCTATTTTTGATGTTAGGGCTTTCTTTTAAGACAGTAAAAAAAAAATTCACCAAAAATATTTTCTCAATTCAAATTCTCAGATAATGCTTCTGAAAGAGGCTATGCTGATCATTGCAACTAAAATTATAACTCCATTACACTCCTAGTACATGTATTCATATCTTATTTTAAAGTACCTGGACATTGCTTTCAAACCCATGGTCCTCAGTTACTTTCCAGATCCTGACATTTGTTCACATTCATTCAGCTTTATATCCCAGTAGTGGTTACTAGTTCATGCCACCAGTATCCACAACAGATTCTGGATTATCCTTATAGCAAAATAGTATGTTTCAGAATCTGTTATGGGTGCCAGCAGCATCAACTAGTAACCACTACTGGGACATAAAGCTGAATGAATGCGTACTCTATGTTTGTTTTCATGTTAAATCTTCAGAGTAACCATAATAATAAAGTTAGAACCCTTAACTCAAAATTTTACAAACAAATATCATCTTTCAAACCAATGCTCCACAGTTACTTTCCAGATGGTTTCCTTAAGATTAAATATTTCTTATGGTCAGGTGATCATTTCCATTCTATATTGCACGAAGACTGCTTCATGAGTTACCATTTGTTGTCAATTAGATGCTACTTAAAAACCTAATTAGCGAAAAACATCCATAGCATAGGTAGAATTAATTAAGAAAGAGATTTGACCTATCCTCTGAGGCTATCTACCCACCCATCTCAGGGTTTGACCAGTGCACTTAAACTCTGTATTAAATATGACCCCAATTCTGAAAACTCTTCTGGACAAGCAGACCCCAGCTCCCCAGAGTCCCACTGCAGGCCATTTGTGAGTATAAAGGCCTCACTTGAGAGCAGGGAAACTATTTGTGTGCGTTGCTGCACAGACTCAAGCTCAAAATATATGTATTTTTTCATGTTATTAAAGCTGAATCTGCCATAATAAAACACAACCTTTTAGCCATTTCAATACAAATGAATGTGAAATACGATACACAGCAAAACCAGACCCTCATGCTTATCTTTTCTTGGCTTACTACAATACAACCTGATTATTCTGAAGAGGAATATAATAAGTAGTCAAGATTATAGTAAATAAAGCGTAAGTGGTCATTTATATTCTGTTAGCCTTCCTCAGTAAATTTATACCATATATTTACTTATACCTTCTTATAGTTTGCAAAAATACAGGTTCTGAATAAATTTTCTATTTAACCCAGATTTCCTCCTGCATGCCAAATTCATTAGAGTTTACTATTATATGTATTACATAATGCTTAAGGCTCAACTGAGATCAAGGTCTGACACTTCCCAGGGGTATCCAAGGTTGTGAGACACCTCATTACCACCTGCTCTTCGTGAGAAGAAGCCTTGTCTGTGCCTCCTGTGAGTCCGCTCTCTGACTTCACCAGCCACGGGCAACACAAGCAACTCCCCTCTTGTCTACACAGACCCTGCTCTCTTTCCACCAGTTAATGACAGGTGCATTCCAGCCCCAAGACTTCTAAGCGTCTCCCTGGAGTGTCCAGTCCCTGTTCCACTCCCAGTATTCAAGGATTCACTGTTTCCAAAGAAGCAGTACCCCCCAGCTTATCAGTTTCACCTCAGATCACCATTCTCTTGCTAAAAGAACAGGAGTACTTGTGGCACCTTAGAGACTAACAAATTTATATCAGCATGAGCTTTCGTGAGCTACAGCTCACTTCTTCAGATGCAGCCTTAGAGACTCACAAATTTATTTCAGTATGAGCTTTCATGAGCTACAGCTCTTGCTACATTCTCTTGCTGTTTCCCTTTCTTGGGCTTCTGCTACCTGCTTTCATTCCTCTGCTTCTAAGCTTTTGCATGTCTGCTAATATCTCTTTTCCTGGTGTCTCTTTGCTTCCAGCTCCTTTTCTCAGGTTCTCATCTCTATTTCCAGCTTTTAGATCTCTACTCTGGCCAGTTCTAACTGCATGGATCTCTCTCTGGAACCGTGCCAGGCTGGTTTCCTAAGCCTGCAATGCCCCTCCCCTTGACCTCAGGTACCTTGGATGGATCAGTCAGTTCTCCCTGATGCTTATCATATTCCATAAGTAAAGCTCTTATTCTCTCTGCATTTTTTATTGTTGTTTCCAAGCCATGCTAAGCATACAGTTTTTCCAGCTGCAGTTTGGTACGTTTAGAATATGTCTCTAGGTTACTCATTTTGTCCATTCTCTGTTCTTCTCCCCTTATCCAAAATAAACAAATGAAAAATAACAAAGCATAACCTTTTTCTTAACTTGTTTCCAACCTTCTTACTTTTGAATCTCTTAGTATTATATGATCTGGTATATCTGTGCCTGGCGCATGAGCTTTGGTTAACCAGCAAACGAGGTATAGATCCTGCCAGCTACGCTTTTGTGATGCTTCCCAGAGTACCCAGCACTTTGAGACACCTCACTAGCAGCTGCCCTTCATGTGAGGAAGCCTTGTCTGTGCCAGCTCCCCGACTCCACCAGCCACAGGCAACACAAGCACTACCCACTATGTCTAAGCTCCCACCCCTGAGACCTCAGAGTATCTCCTTGGAGTGTCTAGCCCATTCCACTGGAAACTCTCAATATGCACAGATTTTCTGCTTCCAAAGAAGCAGTATACCCGAGCTTAGTAGTTTAACCTCAGATAACCACTCCATGTTTATACTGAAAACAAGTAAAAGTTTGTTTAACAAAGTAGAGAGACTCAAGTGATAGCAAGTAGAAGATTTGGAAACAAGTTACATATAAAATAAAATCATAAAATGCATTCTAGAACCTAGACTTACTTAGATATTTTCAGTAATAGATCAGTAACTGGTTAAAAGATAGGAAACAAATGGTAGGAATAAATGGTCAGTTTTCACAATGGAGAGAGATAAACAACAGAGTATCCCTACAATATGTACTGGGACAACATATTCATGAATGATCTGGAAAACGGAGTGAGCAATCAAGTGGCAAAGTTCACAGATGTTATAGAATTATTCAAGATAGTTAAGTCCAAAGCTGATTGCAAACAGTTAACAAAACTGGGTGATTGGGAAACAAAATGGCACATGAAATTCAATATGGGTAAGTACAAAGTAATGCACATTGGGGTAAAAAAATCTCAACCACACACATATAATGATGCGTCCTAAATTAACTGTTCCCACTCAAGAAAGATCTTGGAGCTACCAAGGATAATTCTCTGAAAACTTCCACTCCATGCATAGCAGTCGTCAAAAAGGCTAACTGAATGTTAGGAAATATTAGGAAAGGGATAGAAAATAAAACAGAAAACATCTATATACTATATACATCCCTGGTGCACCCACACCTTGAATACTGCATATAATTCTAGTCGCCCCATCTCAAAATGGATATAGTGGAACTGGAATAGCAGAACTGGAAAAGAAAGAGAGAAGTGCAACAAAGATGAGCAAGAAAATGGAATGGCTTCCATGTGAGGAGAGCATGTAGAGTATATGTGCAGCCCCAATGGGCACTCCTGTTCAAAAAGCCTCAGTCTCAGCTAAATATGTACCGAAGTGGAATACATGTGGACTATCATTCTAAGAATGGTACATTAAATGAACATTCACACCAACACAATCCTGAACTCCAAGCATTAGCCGTTTACCATCACGCTATTCAATGATACTACCAAAGTAACACCTCTCTAACATACTCACACTTTCAGTTTTCATCCTTAATGTAGGCATCAAAGGACTGAAATTCATACGGAGACATAACCTTTAATTCTAAATTAATGATGCTTTTTGGGTGCAGATTTCCTTGTTTAAAAAAAAATTCCAAGATATTTACATGACATGGCTAGGCATAGCTGTAGCTAACAGTAAGTAAAAAAAAAAATCCCACATACATTAATACATTTTAACAGTAGCCCATGCCTTAGATATTGCTAGTTTAGAAGTCAATTGTCAAATTTAAAAAAATCAGGAATTTATTTTTAGAGAGTGCTCTAGAGAAAATAGGATTTATCAAAAAAAAATTAAATGTTTAACAGACTAATTTAAAAAAAAAATTAAAAAATAATCCTACCCTTAATGAGCTGTACATTTGGGGAGGATACAGTGTTGCTTATATTTAACGAGTTAATCTTATGTAAATGTAAATCTCAATCCAAGCATACATAAGTATAGAGTTAATATGATGCCTCCATAATATTGCTTATTCTCTCTGTATATATTTTATGGGTTTGTACACACCAGTGTAAAAAAAAAACTTTATGAAATTTATCAATCCTTTCACAAATTAAAAAGAACATTATCAAATTGTTTCCTAGAAATGTCTTTATGAAAAAAAAAACAAACCCCAACTCTAAGTTTCATGGAAAATTAGAATCTTGAAACTTGGTACCATATCAGTGACTTGATTTAATATTAAAACTACAATGCAGAAGTTGTACAAGTAGTAACCTTTGTTCTCCTACATACTAACCAACAACAACTTTACTGTAATAAGGTGACCAGTATGACCCATTGAACTGGATGGAATAGAAACATTACCTCTTATTTTGCATTCTATCCTTTCTGCAAATTAAACTTTATTTTTATTACTGTAAATTTTTAGTGCTTTTTCTACAATAATCGTCAAATTATTTTTCTCATCATTGTGCTGTGTGTTTCATTCATGTAGCACTCAACTAACAACTTGTTTTTTCCTCCTAGCAAAACAATTGCAAATGCCTACTTCTAACTTGGGTGGATCAGAAGACAATAAGAGACTGTGATGACAAAGAAGGGGTTCACTAGAACCTGAGAACTCTAACAGCCCCACCTGATTACTCCTGGAGAGTTTATCAAACTCAGAGGGGAATTAAAAGGAAGGCGTTTAGTGCAGTTGAGGAGACAAGATCTAGGCAAGAGATAGCATGGAGTACCCTTTCTGTGGGAAGTGCATGGCAGAAGCCAAACAGAGAGAGAACCATGGGAACACAATAGGAGTGGAGTTAGCTCCTATGATGGGCCTTAAAACAGGGGTAAGAATCCAGGGAGGCAGCCTTTATGGTTCAGAGCTCTGCAGAGAGTGAACCACTAGGGAAAATCTAAGACAGACTAAAAGTTTAAGCCTGGTGCAAGCGGAATGTGTTAAATTTGTATTTTCATCTGGTGCAAGCAGAATGTGTTAAATTTGTATTTTCATCTGGGCTTTTTGAGTTTTGCTGAGGGACCTCATGGAGCAGCCCCAAAAGCTACTGCTTTGGAAGAAAAGTGAGGTTGAAGAGGAGCCCATGAAGGGCAGAGGATGTTGTGATGTTTACTCTATTTTGTCAACCATTATTTAGGGTGGAACTAAAATATGCCCTGGCTGGAAGGCCAAGTTATTACTATTCCAGACCACTGAAGTCACAAGAAAGAGTCATGGAAACACCAGGTCATACTACAAGGGGATGGTCCAGGACAGAGAGACCATTACAGGGACCAATGCATAAGAATTATGAATTGAGGCTACTAATAAGGCTGAAATAGCCTAGTCTTAGTTACATTGTGACAAATCATCAAACCATATATGGTCCTCTGCTGGGGATATCAGAAACAAAGTAGGCAATACAATACTTACACGATATATACTGCAATGCAGTTAATTCGTGCCTCAGCATTGTTTGTTTTAATATGATTTTCTTTAGTTATTATCATGGGATAGAAAATAATGGTAAGACCATGTGAAAAACTTCTACTTGTCCTGTAAAGTAAAAAGAATACCTTGTTTGACAGGAACCTATGAATGCTTTTCTAGTTTAACAATCTCTACTCAAATCTGGCAGGACTTTAGTCTGCAGGGAGATAGTTATTTTATTTTGTGAGATGACCCTGTTGTTTCATGAAACAAGATTAGTTTCATGAGGGGAGGCAAAGGGAGTTCACGTGATTTTTATGGAGAACTGGTGTAAGTTGTAACCAGAGAAGGTTTTTTTTTTTAAATCATTACTTTATTGACAAATCAAGAAACTGAATGTCAGTGGCTGAAGGAACTCTGTATAACAGGCCACACACAGAGTCGAGAGAGAGAGTGCCTTGTTTATTGAGTATACAGTTTACACTGCTGAACTTCTGAGTTACAAGCCAATCGTGAGCCACTGACTTATTACAGTATCACATAATAGATGCCCTGTCCACAGTATCATCAATGGATGTATTCATATCAAGATGTCCCTCAAAGGGAGGTGAAACAAGCTGAAACTTTTAAAAGTGCATATATCTGTAATTGCACTATAAATATACATTTCTATGCAGAATACTGCTGTGTACATACATACAGACATGCTTGGTCAACTGAAAAAAACATTTACAGGTGCCACACTAACATAACTGAAATACCACAACTACTGACTATTCTAAATGTACCTGGACATTACGGTATTGCAGAGACCATAGTATGGTAAACAATATGGTTAAGCAAGCTGGAACATTATTTGTCTCTGCCATCTCCTAACAGCGTGTTTATCTTTCAGTGTGCCAGAAGAATATGTATGTCTTATGATCAAGGAAATATTCATCTGCCAGGATGGGTATGAAAGAAAAGAACAGGTTTCCTTTGTTCTCCCAAAAGCAAACTAGAAAAATGCAGTTTAAAGACTGTACTGAAACAGTAGTTATTAATGGTTCGCTATCAATCTGGGAGGGTAATCTAGTCAGGTCCCACAGGGTTTACTCTTGGTTCTGGCACTATTCAATATTTTCATGAATGATTTGGATAACAGAGTAGAGGATATGCTTATAAAATTTGCAAATGATGCAAATTCTGGGGTATATTAATTTTAAGTAAGACCATGAGAGGTAATTATCCCATCTACTCGACACTTATGAGGTCTCAGCTAGAGTACTGGGCACCACTCTTTAGGAAAGATGTGGACAAATGAGAGACAGTCCAGATGAGACCAACAAAAATGATAAAAGGTTTAGAAAACCTCATCTATGAGGAAAGATTTAAAAACGTGGCATGTTTAGTTTTGAGAAAAGAAAACTGAGTGGGGACCTGACAACAGTCTTCAAATATGTTAGCAAGACAAGGAGGGTGAGGTAATTTCTTGTATGGGACCAACTTCTGTTGGTGAGAGAGACAAGCTTCTGAGCCACTCAGAGCTCTTCTTGAGGTCAGAGAAAGGTATTCCAAACATCACATCTAAATGCAAGGTGGAACAAATTGTTTAGCAATAAGTAATCAGCACATATTCTAAGAGATCATTCAAGGTAGAGCGGCCCATTAATAGCTCTACAATTACAGGACAGTTAATTACTTCAAATCAATAAATCATCATCATGGCAAATCCCAATGGGGGGTTCCTTGCAGATCAAGTGCTACATGGATCGATCTCTCGCTAGTCCTTAAGACAGCGATGTTGGATGTTCAGTCTATGTGCATCACTGACAATCTTTCTATACCACCAAGGCATTTAGTGACCTCATGCTCCCTGAGTAGTGAAATTTATTGGGAAACACACTTGATAATTAATTCATCTTCCATCTTAATAATTTATATCTGCTGCCTAAATCAAAACAGACTGACCACGGTGGGTGCTGTGTTCTGCTACAAGTGTCCTCATTGCTGATCTTGTCTTGGCACTTAATATAGAGTAGCTGAAATGAGAATTGAAAATGTCAGTCCACCGCTCTTCAGCCTTCCCTAGCACCCATGTTTCGTGGACATATGTTAAAGTTGGTATAACCACGGTCCTGTAGATATGCAGCTTCACAGAAGGCTTGATATCACAACATCTCCACAGAGGCCACTGAAGCATCCACATTGTTCAAACATCGTCCAGTACTTAGCTTTGTCCTAATTGGTAACCAAAGCAATGTGCGCAGCATCTTACCCAGCCGGATGAGCCATCAGCTGCAGCACTTTGTCAAACTGTGCCAACAATGCAACGTCACTGGCCTAGTCAACGTCTCAAAGCAAAATGGTGTTCAGCTCAATGCCACCAACAGCTCTCTCTTTAATGCTTAACCACCCAACACAATAAATACTACGATATATTAATTGCTGTCATTATGTCCTTCCTTTGATAAAAGGCCTTTATTTATCACTCATGACTGGCTAATGTGTTGTGCCTTTCTAAAATTAAACATAGGGAAAACAGGAATTAAGCTGGATACAAGTTACAGTGCGAAGATCCACAATGCTTTATGATCCTATTGAATTACCATTACCAGATATGCCAGAGACAGCTGCATAGTGGAGACTTGGAAAAGTTTCCATTTGGCAGGATGACAATGGCATTTCAGCATTTCTGATCATATATACCTGAAACAAATGATTCTAAAGAATAACTCCATATACAGCCATGCATTTACTAGTATTGGATTAATATAAAAATACTATTTAATTTTAAGATTAGGAGTATGGAAAACTCAGGCCATATTTGCCAGTGATGTGCTGCCAAAGATTTACCCAGGCAGCACTTCAAAAGTTCACAACATACAATATTTTCTCTCCACCTCTCCCCATCAACCCTAAATTGGTATCTTGAAGAGTGGAGTGATGTCAGATTGAGGAATGGGGCTTCAGGCCCTTCAAACTCTGGGATGGAGCTGGGCAATGATGAGCTGCCAAGATCTTAACAACCGGTTCCCTATCGGGTCTTCAGCAGCACTTCGGCAGTAGGTCCTTCACTCGCTGTGGGTCTTTGGCAGCACTTCAGCGGTGGGTCCTTCAGTGCCTCCAAAGACCCGGAGCGAATGAAGGACCCACAACCAAAGTGCCGCTGAAGACTTGGAGTGCCACTCGGTGAGTACAAGCCCCACATGGTTTTTTACGTGGTTTTTTTTTTAAGTCATCTCTGCTGGGGCCCCATCAAAATCAGGCCCTGCACTTCCTAAAGCTAGCCCTGCACATCAGGGTTGCAAAATTGTATCAGGGGCTGGGCATGGAAGACTGTGCCTCCCAAAACAGCCTGCTCCCCCATCCAACCCCCACCCACGTCCTGCTCCCGACCGTCCCCCTCAGAACCCGCAACCCATCAACCCCGCCCTGCTCCCTGTCCCCTGACCATCCCCTCCTGAGACCCCCCACCTTAACTGCCCCCCAGGACCCTACCCCCTACCAATTCCCCCCATTCCCCATCCCCTGACCGCCCCCCCGAACATCTGCCCCCTCCAAAACTCCCTGGCCCTTATCCAATCCCTCCTCCCAGTCCTGGCCTGGCCCCCAACCATGATGCTCAGGGCAGCGTGTAAGGATGCTGCATGGCCCGCTGTGGCTCTGCAAGGGGCAGGGAAGCGGGAAAGGGGCCGGGGGAGCTTCCCCAGCTGGGAGCTCAGGCAGGCCGGACAGGATGGTCCCATGGGCCGGATGTGGCCCGCAGACCAGAGTTGATTGCCCACCCGCCTGCCCCTTTAACAGCTGGTTTTACACCGGCTTCTAAATTTAAGAACTGGTTCTTGCAAACTGGTAAGAACCGGCTTCAACTCACCTCCAGAGCTGGGTGGGCAAGTTTATGCTGGTCAGAGACGGGGAGAGGTTGCCCCCCGTTATCTTTTCATTCATGTCCTCCAGGCTTGATTACTGCCACACATACCTAAAAATAAAGCCCTCTCTTTGCCACAAAAAGACTCCTGTTGCAAAAAAATTGAGCCCAACTGATTTCTCCTTTCACTCCTAGTAATTGGCTTACACTGTTGTCTTCAAGGCTTTGATCAGAAAGGCTGGGATCTGTTAATTGCTCCTCTCTCATTTTGACACAAAACACCATCAAATTTTCTGAAGCACAGTTTTACATTCTGTTCACTCTAGGCACAACCCCAGAACAGCAACTCAAATTACTCCTTCCAGGAGCACTTGTGAACAGGGATGCTGGAACAATCTGTATAGTGAGAGTACTGAAACCCGTTGAACCAAACTGTAAATAAACCCTACTGTCATAAACAGATAATTAACAGTTAACAGAACAGAAGTACTTCATATCTCTTTTGCCTGGAAAGGGTTAACAAGAACAGTGAGCCTGGCTGTCACCTGACCAGAGGACCAATCAGGGGACAGGATACTTTCAAATCTTGAGGGAGGGAAGTTTTTGTGTGTGCTGTTAGTTTTTGGTGGTTGTTCTCTCTGGGTTCTGAGAGTGACCAGACGTGCAACCAGCTCTCTCTCCAATCTCCCTGATTCAGGTTCTTATAAATTCAAAATAGTAAGTACTAGGTGATAAGGCGAGTAGGCTTATGTTTGTTTTCTTTATTTGCAAATGTGTATTTGGCTGGAAGGAGTTCAAATTTGCATTTTGCTGAAAGGATTTTAATTTGTACTTGTATACTTAGGCTGGGAAGGTATTCCCAGTGTCTACAGCTGAAAGACCTTGTAACATATTCCATCTTAAATTTACAAAGATCATGTTTACTGTTTTTCTTTCTTTAATTAAAAGCTTTTCTTGTTTAAGAATCTGATTGGTTTTTTTATTCTGGTGAGACCCCAGGGGACTGGGTCTGGATTCACCAGGGAATTGGTGGGGAGAAAGGAGGGAAGGGGGAGAGAAAGGTTAATTTTCTCTCTGTGTTAGGATTACTTTCTCTCTCAGAAAGAGTCTGAGAGGGGGAGAGAGAAGGAGGGGGGAAAGTGGATTTTCCTCTCTGTTTCAAGATTCAAGGAGTTTGAATCACAGTAATCTTCCAGGGTAACCCAGGGAGGGGAAGCCTGGGAGAGGCAACGGTGAGGGAAAGGGTTTACTTCCCGTGTGTTAAGATCCAGAGGGACTGGGTCTTGGGGGTCCCCAGGCAAGGTTTTGGGGGGGACCAGAGTGTACCAGGCACCGGAATTCCTGGTTGGGACGGCAGCGCTACAAGTACTAAGCTGGTAATTGAGCTTAGAGGAATTCATGCTGGTACCCCATCTTTTGGACGCTAAGGTTCAGAGTGGGGGTTTATACCAAGACACCTACATATGGAGGAAACCACTTCAAGCCAGGGGGTGCAGCAGCGCCTATGTGTGTGACCACAGCAAGGAAGGATGGATGTGTGTGGACCACTTGTGGAACAGCTTCACCTCAGCAGACCTGTGGAGAACTAACTCTATGGATTTGGTGGGAAGACAGGAGAACAAAATTTGCATCCTACTTCTCCCTTTTTCCTCTTCCCTCCACCTCCTGCCAAGTGTCAGTGCAGGTAAAAATAAAAGAGTCTGAACTTTATCCTATAAAGAATTTAAGTTCTGGGACCAGATCTTCAACTCTTATAAATTTGCATAGATCTGCTGACATCAGTAGAGTTACACTGATTTACACCAGCAGATAATTTGGCCCTCTAAGTTGAAATGTTAAAAAGTAAATCTTATTGAATAGAAACATTTTAATAATGTAGCTCAAGCCCTCCTCGAATGCTGGTTTATAATGTCGGAAAGAGACAGGCATACCTCAAATACTGATATACCAAATGATAGTACTTTGATAACCTAAAAAGAAAACTGAAAAAACAGTTAGCAGAAAAATTGAAGCGAATTTAAGGGGCTGCCTGATATGACAGTGTCTTTCCTATCCAAAAAGTTTTATATATGCTGCATCTTCTCACATTGTTCAAAATAAAAATTCATTCCAGAAAGAAAATGAGAAAATGGTATAAAAATTTAGAACACATTCCTGATTTTTTTTCTCTCTCTGTCTGTATGTACATAGGGGGGTGCACGCATATATTCTAAGGCCAATGCTCCTCAGACTGCTAAACTAAATTTGGATTAGGGTAAATTCATCCTTTTGCAGACATGTAACAAATGCAATTGTGCCTGTGGAAAAGCCTAATTAGGCTTTGTAAGATTATAAAATTCACCCATGTTTTAACACACTGAAACAACAGTTTATCTTTGCAATACAATATAAATTACAGTTTAACTTAACTATATTTTTAGTCTAGTATAGTTTGAATTATCTACGTTATTCCAGTTTTGGGTTACACTCAACTATGTTTAAAAAAAATCCTACAGAAAGCTGCCAAGAGGGGGGGGGAAAAAGATACAATTACGTTTATTTGAAATATAAACTTACATACCTTGGCCTCCGAAATGCTAAACCATATTGTTGGCAAGCCAGACCCACAGTGGGAGTATAAACAATAGGCATGAACCTTTCAATGTTAGACGTCAGCACTTTATAGAAAAGCTTTTCATTTCGATCCTGAAGACCCATTAACAGAATGTATCTGTGGAGAATTAAATATAATTAGACAGGTATCCAAGTGAACATTTAAAATAGTTAAAAAATAAAATAGATATGTAGAGAATTAATTAAAGCTGTGTTTGTTCCAGAAAGTCTCTCTCTGGTCCAGGATACTTACATTTAACCATATCTTAGTACCACAAGTGCTTCAGTTCTAAAGGATAACAAATCTGAGCCAGACAGTAGACAGAAGCTGAAACTGTTGAAAAGGTGACAGTCGGCATGTTCAGGAAGAGAGCTGATTCCTCTTAGACATAAAATGCTACATTTGCATTAAAATAGCAACACAGGTCCAATTTAAACCTTAATCCAAACATGCCAAATGTTGCATTTTGAGTGGGATAATCATAAATTTGCTGGAGGGGGTAATTAAAATTTCACTTTCCTACTCTGGACCTCTAAGAAATTTCTCCCAATCCAAGGAGAATGTTAGTTTTTCCATACCTCTCTACTAATAGATTTAAATACTGTCACACATGCAAAACACCTAATCCTGCAGTCCTCCGTGGCACCTACTCAATCCCACAAAAGCACTTTTATCTCCTTATGAAATCAATGGTAGCTCTGCATTTCAGAGCTCTGCAGAATCAGTTTAAATTAGGATAGCAAAAGGAAAGAATGACACTCCATATTTAACTCATCTTTTTTTGCTCACCTATTGTAACAAACACACACAATACATGAAATTACCACTGTTCTAGGATTCCAACAGAGAACCTTGTCTGATGTGAAGCATAAAAGGATGATTTAAAGACTGAAGATCAGACCCTCAGCTGGTATGAACTGGTTTAATGCCATAGATGAAAACTACACTAGTTTACAGCAGTTTAGGATAAAACCTAGAGTTTTCAACCTTAACACTGAATTTCTGTGGGTTTAACATTGACCTTACTAGATTCATTTAGTTTATGTAGAGTGAACTTTTTATTAACTTTTTCTTAGAAAATAATAATTAAAAAAACTTAGTTTAAATTAAAAACCCAACTTACTTCAAAATGTAAGAACATATATTTACCTATTTCACAATGAATAAGACATTATTTGTAGTCTTTAAAATGCACATGTTGTGCAGATGTTTTTAGAGATTAGGTACAGCACACATTTAACTAAAATAGAAGGTGGGAGAGTTGTTGTGGCTCATGTAAATATACATTTATGGATATTTTGTTTACAGTGGTGGTTTTTAGTTTTTTAATATCTTAGCAATGCTTTGCATAAAACTTGTCTACAACAAAACAGCAGCAAAGATTTGACCTTGCTCTTACCTATCTCACTTACCTTAATGAAACACAATCCCTCATCCTTCCCAATTCACTTCAATAAGGTGAACGTCAAAATCCACTTGGGACTACTTAAATACTAACTTTAATTTTTTTAATGACATTCAAGACATTCTTAGCACTTAATTAATCAAGAGAGGGGAGCCATTTTAATGAAATATTAAAGTTGCACAGTTAAAACTAAGACTCAGGAAACACAAAAACTTAAGCTTTCGGACATCAACCTTTTGTACATCCTGTATCTTTTATTTCATATATTTAACAGAATAAACCAAAATATATTAAGATTCCTATTGAACAAGAATATAAAATAGTCCACATGTGTAACATAGCTGCATTAATGATGGTAAACAAATCTTAATTGCGTATATCCTGACTTTTGTTGTTGTTGTTGCTATTTCAAAGTATTCTCCCTTAACCTGTCCAATGGGAAGAGTGGGCTGGGAGTTCCAACATAATAAATTCATGTGATGACAGGACTGTGGAAGAAAAGCAACGCTGAATCTTTTTTGAATTTTTTTAAATTTTATTTTTGTTATGTCAAGGGCACCCAGGCCCTCAGATGAGCATTTCTTTATTTTGAAATCGAAATAATTAAATAAATACATGAGATCAATATGAATAGCAGAAAATAAAGTGCCATAAATCACTTTTTAAAATACAAATAAATAATTCTATATCAAATATTTAAAAAATTTTACACATTTATTCCTTCTCCTACAAATATTTTCAAAAATATCTACATGTGTATTATTAAGTGTCTATACCTACCACCTTTTAACAGCCACTGCTCTGTCTTTAGCACATATCATTATACTCTTAACTCTTTAAGAAGTCTTCTTTATGAAGTAAATCACCATATTTTTAACTAATATGATTCTCCTACCATCTACTCCAAAATATTGATCCATTCATAATCAATTCTGACTGATATATCCGTCTTACTGAGGTGAATTTCTGGAGATATGTATTTCATTTCCACAGGATCTTGAAAAGTGACAGGTGGAGAACTTGTTATGAAAAACCTGGCTTGGTCACTGCCAGAATGCTCAGGCATGCACGGAAGCCAGAGGACTGAACCAGTCTCTGATTCTGAACACTTCTCCATTTTTCTTTTTATTACTACAGTACTTTCTTTGAAATCAGTTGCTGTTATTTAAAACCCCAAATGATCTTTTCATTCTCCAATCTTATTATTCAGAGCAATCCTATTTTCCAGATTTTGTAAAGTGATCTTTTGGAGAAGAAATTTAAAACTGCTGGAAGACTTTTGAATTGGGGTGCTTTAAACAAAGCAATTGTGTACTACTTGCAACATTTTATAAATATATAAATTGTTCCATTTTGGTTTACACCTCAATTTAAATTACAATTTCTGACATTCAATTGGGAAAAAATGCTGTTTTACTTAGCAGTTTTTATAAGCAAGGTGTCAAAGTGCTTACAAAGGTAATAGTAGCACAATACCTATAGTCAAACATTGCAGATAGTATGTGCTTAGCAATCTCTCAAATGAGCTTTAGATGTTATAACATGTTGATACATTGAGAAATGCAATTTTGATCAGGATGATGCCTGTATCTAACACAACAGGATTTGAAATATAGCATTAGATTGACTGAATGTTTCACTAAAATTATAATTTAAACAACAGGGGAAAAAGCAGATACTCTAAAATGTTAACCTGCACTGAGTGTATTTGATGGTACAAAACACATCACCACCACCACCACCCTTCTCACACAAGGGTTTGTGGGGAGGATTTTTGCTATCAACTAAAAGAGGACTCAAGTATTTACTACATGGCCAGACAGAAAACATAAGAAGAAATGGCTTGCACAGTGCTGCAGGTCTTATAGCTAGATTACGTTATCAGATTTGTAGAGTGAAATCTTGGTCCTACTGAAGTCTATGGTAAAACTCTCATTGACATTGGAGCCAAGACTTTGTCTGTGGAATGCATCACTAAATCTCTTGAAAAATGTTACAGTGCATGACTTGATGCTGCAGGTGTTGTTGCAGAATTAGAGAGAGAATATCAAAGTTTTAGACAGAGTAAAATACACTCCATTTCCAAGAAAACAAGGCAGTCTAATAGCATGCAATGGGTGGTATAATGCCTACATAAACACACACATACAAATGCATAGTGTATTTTTCAAGACACATGGTAATGCCCAGTATGTATCTGAAATTGACATTTAATTAGCCTGTATGTATTTAACTAAACTTATTAAGTTAAAGAGTCCTGAATAAAGATCACAAGAAAAGGAGGCAGAAAGTGAGAACCAAACATTGGGAAGAGTGAGGCTGCAGGGATTGTGAACTGCCTTTTCAGAGAAAATCATTGTGTTCTGCTCTAATTGAACCACAGTTACAGTTCCAATAAAGTACTTATTTCATTTCCAGAACCTACGATTGTCACTTTTTTCCCCTGGCCATAAGACACCTAAGAACTCAAATACTACTTTGTTGTTATGTAGGGAATTTAGCTACAATCGTAATGAGCAGAGTACAAGAACCTATTTATTTTATACAGTTTTGAGACTGAATATATGGTTTACATTTTCACAGAAGTATATTAATAAATATAAGTTACAAAATATTATTCAAAGGTAAGACATTCAACAAAAACCTCTTCATACAAAATGGCCTGATTGCACTTTTTCTCAAGACTGTTAATGCACTCCTATAACTAAAACATGTAACCAAGGTAACATGAGTCTTCAGAAAAAGAAAAACAGATAAGAAACATAAGGGAATCAGGCATTCAGAGGGACACACACATTAACAGCCTGGCACTCACTTCACTTGTGAATATAGACAGTAGAAATGTGATAAGAAAAAGAATAAAAGATCAGATTACTATCAAAAGACATAGAAATAGGTTTCTAAATTAAATTACAGGATAAGAATTATATTTCATCATTAACTTCTTGTCTGATTTCAATGTCCCAGATAAAACATACAGACATACTCTGTGCTGTATCACATATTCAGCATATTAAACGTTGGCCTTTCAAAGCACAGCACTTCAACATTCAAAGTCAGCTGCAAACAGCTTAAACCACAAAAAATAGTATTTACATAATATTGCAGCCATACCACTATGCGCTGTGAATTCATTACATCTTATATCATAAGCAGGTCAGGCCAGGCCAGTAATTAGATTGGAATCCTCCAAGGAATGTCTGTATCAGGTGCTGCCAGATATGGTGTTGATGAGTTAGCAGACAACTGACAATTCAGTAGACATTACACTATTTAAGTTATTTACATGACCCCACACTTATAGTATCTGAGTGTCTCAAAATCTTTCACGTTTTCATCTTCACAGCACCCTTATGAGCTGGGAAGCACTTATTATCCCTTTTTTATAGGCTAGGCACTGAGAGTCTAAGTGACTTGGCCCAAAGTCACACAGGAAGCTTCTGGCAGAGCAATTGCACCTGGATCTCCAGAGCCACAGGCTAGTGTCCTAACTCCTGGACCATTCTTCTCACCCCTTCAGAGTTTAATCAGTATCATGTGAGTGTTTAGACAGGGCTGGCTCTACTGTTTTCACCGCCCCAAGCAGCGCACCCAATTGTCACCGCGGACTGCGTGGGCAATTCGTGTGCCGTTAGGGCGGCACGCGCGTTTCTGCGGCGGTGGCAATTTGGTGGCACCTTCTGTCTTCAGCCGGAAGACAGAAGCTGCACCGACGCGGACAGCTGAACATAGAAGCTGCCACCGAATTGCCGCCACTGTGGAAACGCGCATGCCGCCCTAACGGCGCACGGACTCCCCCCGCCATCCGCGGCAGCAATTCGGCCTGCTGCTTGGGGGCAAAAACACAGGGACTGCCACCTCTTGCAGACTGCCGCCCCAACCACCTGCTTGGGATGCTGGTGCCTGGAGCCAGCCCTGTGTTTAGAGTATGAGTGAAGAGTGCAGAGATGACAACAAAGCAGAGTGTCATCTCCCCCACAGCCAAACCCAGTGCATTGACTCAAAAAGCTTCCAGTCACTAGGACACAAGCAAAGGACTCCAGGAAATTGATGCCAGGATCACCGTTAGAAAAAAAAGACAACTATAAAACCAAAATCACCACACTGTGGTATCTGAGATCCCAGAATGTTTCACTTTACTTAAGATTTTACTATGTGGTAACTGTGAGCAAACTCCTCAGCCTGCCATTCATTTGCTTTGGAAGCGACCTTCTTTCTTAAATATAAAATCAAGGCCTCCAGACTATGCGAGCTCATTGAAGAGATGATGACATTGTACAGGTATGGGCATTAATGATGGTGTCATGGCCAAATTCTAACTTCAGTGCTTATGCACAGCAAACACAAAATTTCCTATAGTTTCAGCTGGAAAAGGCATTCTTTATGTCCAATCCTAACCTGTTGTGTAGAGTTATTGTATACCACTGAACAGTTATGTTTCACCTAGAGATGGTTGCACTTCATCTGAAATGCAATGGCTGCGTGTAGTCTGTAAAGCTCTCTGTGATGAGGGCTATGTAAGCAAAATTAACATTAAGCAATCCATATGCTGTATAGTGAGAGAGCATATAGCTGTGCAACTATAGCTAATCTTAATGACACAAACATTCCATTTCACTTTAGTGATGGATGTCTTCTCTTCTGACTGTTATGCAGGAAAGAAAGGCTGGGGAGGAGAAGTGCCTACCTAAAAGGTATACCGATACCAGTGATGGGTGTGGTATAAGAAGCCAAGGAGACTACATAAGAACACAGAAGCAGCCAAGAATTGGCATTTCGCCAGCACTGAACAGAATTTAAATTCAAAAAAGTTTTTAAGTTCATTTCAGACTACAGAACCCACAATGCCTGAGTTGGTCCACACAACAAACTCGCCCCACCGCACTGAAGAGTCAATAGAGCTGGAAGAAAAGCAACAATATTTTATTCTGTCTTGTTCAGCAACAAAATTACATAAGAACGGCCATACTGGTCCAGACCAAAAGTCCATCTAGCCCAGCATCCTGCTTCTAACAGTGGCCAATGCCAGGTGCTTCAGAGGAAAGTAACAGAACAGGTAATCAAGTGATCCATCCCCTGTTGCCCATTTCCAGCTTTTGGCAAACAGGTTAGGGACACATGACAAGATCTGACTCAAAATTTTCATTTTAAATAATGACTGGTGATGATATATGATTTGGGTTGGAAGGATTAGTATTCTGTCAGTTACTGTCCATTTTACAGCACACACACAAACTTACTATTTACATCAATAACAATCAAAATGTACAGACAGGCAAAGTAAGAAAAATGATGCTTGAGAATATTTACTTTGTATATGTTGACACATGATGACAACTTGTGCTTTAACATTTATGAAGTTTTAACGTTATGAAATCAATATCAACTGTCATCAAATAATTATTGTCTGACCTCATAATTTCCCACAACTGTGAAAATTTAACTTGATAAAAATAAAACCCGTAATTTTGTACAACTGTGAAAATGTAAACAGATAAAAACAGAAAAAAGCTTATTATGATATTATCTCTTAAAATTATATTAAAAAAATAAATTCTACCAAGCCTATCTACTATTCACTACAGAACGTCTTGATCTTGTCTTCCTGCAAACTAAATCAACTACTTCTTGTCATACTCTCAGTGGACAGGAAGAACAACTGATCTCTGTCTTCTTTACAGTGAAGTAAAAATGTTTTTTTATTTTAAGAAAATTTCTCTAAATTGCACCATTTTTAAGCATAAGTGGTCCTATTTCCAAGTGAAAATAAAACTGTAATAGTTTATAGTTTTCTATGTGCTTGATGAAAATTAGTCTTTAGAATTCAATTATTTGTTATTTACACCACTTTTCATCAGCATGCTTAGTCAGTTAACAATGGGAATCATTCTTAATTCTATCATCCAATTATATGAGTACTGAGAACAAATATTTTGTCCTACACATAATGCTGATTTCAGATTCAAAGGGCTAACTCTGGTAAAATGTTATAGTGGCTTCATGTGGGCACCTTCTTCGAGGAACATGGGCCATTGGTGTACCTAAGCCAATTATTTCTTTAGTGGGGCATTTGTGGTGTGCCAGACACAGGGCCGGCTCTAGGCACTAACATCCCAAGCAGGTGGTTGGGGCGGCAATCTGCAAGGGGCGGCAGTCCCTGTGTTTTTGCCCCCAAGCAGCTTCTATGTTTAGCTGTCCGCGAATTGCTGCTGCCGCAGAAATGCGCATGCCACCCTAACAGCACATGGACTGCCCCCACTATCTGCGGCGGCAATTCAGCGTGCTGCTTGGGGCGGCAAAAACAGTAGAGCCGGCCCTGGCCAGACCTGATATTTACTTTGAGCAAGATGATTTTCTCTTCAATTTCTCCTCCCTCCCCTTGCACTAACTAAAGTTATCACATAGGTCATTTTTAGAGATTGATAACTTATTTTAACATTGTCCAGCTTTCCCAGAAAGAGGGCAGGAGACACTGGATGTGGTTTAATTAGGCCTCAACTTTATTCCTAAAAGTCTTGGGAGTAGCCAGAAGATAAAACTGTCCAGTGCAGGTAACTCCATAATCATTTACATATACCCAGGAGACTGCTGGAAGCCTCCTCCCTCCCCCAATCCTCATCCCCAACTCATCACCCCACCTCCTGGAATTAGGGTTACAGGGTACCCATCAGGTTGGCTCAAATGCCCGCTGTTGCCATGTACCCTGCATGCTGGTATAAGAGGGTGGGGCCACCCAACGCCCATCAGTTCCTTCCTCCAAAATAGAGGACAAGATGAGTGGGTTGTGGAATGGATATGTGCAACACATCCCGAAGAACAACAGTCACAGATAGACAGGTAACCGTTTTTTTCTTCAAGTGATTCCACGTGTTCATTCCATGACTGAAACAAACACGAATGGAGGTAGGCCCAGAGACTACCTGACAGTGATTGTAAGACAACCTGTCTACACCTGGCATCTTCTCTGGACTGATGGGAAATGGCATAATGAGAAGTGAAAGTGTGGACCGATGACCAAATCGCTGCTTTACAAATGTCTACTATCAGCATTTGTGCCAAGAAAGCTGCCAAAGTTGCCTGTGCACTATTAGAATGTGCCAATACTTTCGCTGGCGGGGTTATATTTGCCAATTGGTAACAAAATGAATGCACAAAGAGATCCACTATGAGATTCTCTCAGTGAAAACTTGTAGGCCCACAGCTCTGTCTTCAACCACAACGAACAAATGTGAGGAGGATCTAAAGGACTTGACATGCTCCTGGTAGAAAGTTAAAGCCCTTCTTACGTTCAGAGAACCAATTTTTTTCTCATCCCTGTGCTGATGAGGTTTTGGGAGTAATATTGGCAAATGAAAAACAGACTGCTCTTGTGAGAAATTTTGCATGACAGTGGAGATAAACTTTATCCTCATATAGGGAGCCTCTGACACTAGGACTCTCTACTCACCCACCCTTCTGGCTGCAGTAATTGCCACTAGATATGCTACCTTCATAGAGAAGAGAAGGATAGAGAAAGTTGCAAGAGCTCAAATAGCGGTCTCATCGACTTTGCAAGGACTACTTTCAGATCCCAAGGAGGGATGGGATCTTGTATGTGGAGGTACAATATTACTAAGCCCCTTAGGAATCAGGTGAGGATGGGTTTGACAAAAAGGGATGTAGTATCCATAAAGACGTGGAAGGCCAAAATAGTTGACAGAAGCACTCTTGTAGAGCTAATAGCCAAAGTCTGTTTTAGATCTAGAAGATAGTCAAGTACAAGATCCAGAAGTCTGTGCTCTGTAGATACATCTTTTCCAAATGGAGAAGTGCTTTGCTCAGCCAGGTAAGTGTTCCTAGTTGAGGGTTTTCTGCTATTCAGAAGCACTTTCTCAATGTCCTTCAAGTAGGACCTTGCAAAGATTGTCAACTATGAAGCATCCATGCTGTCAGATGGAGAGCTCAACGATTGGGATGGAGCAGCTGTCTGGGGTCCAATGACATTATGTCTGGAACCAACATAAGAGACAGCGGAGGTTGGATTGACAAGGTTAGTAGGGCCAAGTACCAGTGCCGACAAGGCCACAACAGTGCTCCAAGGATGAAGTGAGCATGGTCTTGTTTGACTTTGAACATGACCTTGGGAAGTAAAGGAATTGGAGGAAAGGCATACAGGATGGAATTCTTCCAAGATAGGAGAAAAGCATCAGTCAGTTAGCCTGGTCTGAGCCTTGCCCAAGAACAGAACTGATGGCATTTTCTGCTGCTTTTCATTGCAAACAGGTCCACTTGGGGAGTGCCCCAGAGCTGGAAGATGGACCTGGCCACATATGGATGTAGTGACTACTTGTGGTGATTGCTGATCTGCTAATGTGTTCTGTTTTCCTGAAAGGTAAGCAGCCCTGAGATTAACTGAGTTGGTTATACAAAAATCCCAGAGTTGAACTGCCTCCTGGCACAACTGAGTTGACAGTTCCTCTTCCTGCCTATTTATATAAAACACGGTCACCAAATTGTCCATCGCAATTAAGAAATTCTTTTCTACTATGTAAGGGAGGAAGGCTGAGCAAGCTAGACTCTGTTAACTCCCTGACATTTATGTGAGTTTTTATATCTTAAGATGACCAGACATCCTGAATCTAGAGGGACCCAGATAAGTTGCCCAACTCAGGGATGATGGGGGAGGGGCAAAGGGAATCCCCACAAACTTTCAGAGGGTCCATCCACCAATTCAGAGATAACAAAATTAAAAGTTGGCACTCAAACCACTTTGCTCCCAATCATCACCATTTGGATATATACTGAGGCTAGCCATGCCTGCAGCTTTCTGAGCTGCAACCTGACATGCTGAACTACAGAGTTACATGCTACCAGCTGACCCAGGAGACTGCGGTAGTTTCATGCTGCTGCGAATGGGTATGCTTTCAGTCACAGTACTAGGTCAAATAAAGTTTCGAAGCTGACTTGTAATACAAAGGCTACTCCTGGGAGAATTCTCCGCCACTGGACATGCAGCATTTGCACGGAAATTAATGTTGTGCATGCACAATTTCTTTTTTCTCCCACAGAAATGGGCTGCAGAGTTGCTGGTTGCCACTAGGGGCCACTGGACCAGGCAGAGCCCAGTTTGTAAACACAAGACTCTCCGGGGGAGGTGGGAGGGATAGGAGGAGCTGGAGGGTTCCTGGCAGCTGCAGTTCCTCACATGCCCTGAAGGAAGGAGGCAGTGTGCTGGAAACCCCACACAAGCCCAGGACCAAGCATCAGACTGTTTCTCCCTCTGGATCTCTGGGGGTTAGGGGGTGCAGGTGTCTGGTCTGGGGAAGGCCCTGGGGCTATGCTCTGGGGCATAAGGGGTGTATGTGAGTGTCTGGGTGGGGAGCTCTGAAGCTGGGCAATGGGGATAGGGGTGCAGGTGTCCGGGCTGGGGGGAATCCCGCAGCTGGGCTCTGGGTGGGCTGCAGGTGTCTGGCTGGGGCATGCCCCGCAGCTGGGCTCTGGGGCATAAGGAGGGGTGAGTGTCTGGCTGTGGGACACCACACAGCTGGGCTCCCAGGGGGAAGGGGGAGCAGGTGTCTGACCCCCACTGCTGGGCTCTGGGGGGCGGGGGCCATGCAGAGAAATGGGTTTCTTTAGTTCTCTATTCTGGGGGGACTTTTTTTATCTCTGTATTTTTACAGACAGTTGCTGACAGGTATTTTGAAATATATTACCAAAATAATTGAAACTGGTGTGATTATATCATATTATTTTAACAAAATATGCAGAAATTTAAAATATTATGCACAGATTTTTTAATTTTTTGGTGCAGAATTCCCCCCAGGAGTAAAAGGCCTGGGCCTTCATAAAGTCTAAGACTACCCCAATGAACTCTATTGCCTGTACCAGCTTCAGATTTGATTTCAAATATGCAAAAAATGAATAATGAGAATTTTTCATAATAGCTACTATAGCAGGTTTACATTTTCTAAAATGAACACAAAGCCACACCTATATAGAATATTACCAATACCATGCACTATTTACCCTTCATTAGCTTTTAAAAAGTGTTGACAGAATTTTTGGACAAGCAGACAAATCTGAAAAAATCAAATATTTCAAAGTCTAAAAATAAAGTTGCTGCCAAAAATTTTCTTTTTATTTATTGCTGAAACTGCCCAACTAAAGCAGAGATCAAATGTTATGAACCACATCGAGAAAAGATAAAAGTTTGGGCTTCACTGTAGCCAATCCTAACTGGCATGGAGATAAAGTATATTCTGAACTAATTAAAGTCAGCTCTGTTGAAATTATATACAATTACAGTTGCAATCTTCATGTTCATAATTAGTAAATGCAGAAATGTCTGCCAAAATGGCAGCAGTAGACATCTTTATGTTATCTTAGGAAAATTACGTTAAATATATGCTATGTTAAAGATAAAAAGAAACTGTTTCCTTTGCAGGTTTGTATTACCATAAAAAAAAATATCAGTTCAGTTCATTCTGGAGTAGCCGTTCCCATGCAACTTAACTCCTATACTAGGCATGTACATATTAGTTTGGCTAGGTAATTGAAAAGTAGTTTAATGTGTAGGAAAAAAAATAATACAAGGGAAAGTATGAAAATCTATAAAAGAATACAGAGGAAGTGTTTCTTTATCTTCATTACTTCAAAACGCTTAAAATGAAATAAACACAGATGTATAATATGGAACGGAGATAGGGACATATTGGTGAGGCAATAGCTAAGAAATGAATCACAAGAAAAAGAAAAGGCAAGAACACAAGTAAAATAGTACATTATTTTCCCCACTTGATTATCCATGTAGGAAATCACATGCAGCCATATTCACCAGTGATATGAATGGACACAAATCCACTGAATGGAAAGTTGGAGGCAGAAAAGTTATTGGTGAGGAAAAAGTATAAGAAGTGAAATTTTGCAAGGAAAAACCCCAAAACCCTGCACTACAGTGAAATTAAACATTAAAATTTATAAAACGGGACTTTTTTTTCAAATTACAGCGTCCCTGGATTGTTTCCCAATTTTCCCTCATAACAGAAGGATGAAAACTCCAGCCCACCCTGAACTTTGCTATTCCAGGCTCACATCTTCAACTCGAGAGACAAGATGGATGAGGTAATATCTTTTATTGGACCAACTTCTGTTGTTGAAAGATACAAGCTTTCAAGACAAAACAGAGCTCTTCTTCATGTTTCCTGGAATCAACACAGTCACAACAACACTGCAAACAACAATTAAAGTCCGACTTGAAGCAGCAGTTTACCCTCCAAGCTCTCTGGGTTTCCTAAGACTATTTCCCCCTATTCCCCAAGTAAAACAAGTATTTGCTTCTCTGCCTTACGGTCTCTGGGAAACAGAGAAAGTAAAGCGGTTAAACAGACAACAAAACAAAACAGTTTCCAGATAAGCACAGACTTGAAGCGAAAATCACCAATACCGAAATTATCACTGTTGTCTCTATGAGAAGCTTCTCTTCAGACATGTATAGACTCCCAGTTCCTGCTATTACCTTGCACTTCCACTTACGTACTCCAAATTAGCTTTCTGGGAGACTAATGTGCTTCAACTGTTTAACAGTCTTGCTGATTAATCATTGCCATAGAACTCTGTCCTGAAACTCTTAAGTTTTCTCAGCTGGTTTCTCTCTTGCACATTCTGGAACCTCAGATGGGTAACATCCCATATCAGACAGAGCCTCTGGTCTATATCTTCAGGAGTGACTAAAAGTTACTTTAATTATTGTATCATGGGCCAAAATTCTATCATTGTTTAAATTCAGCAGTGCCTTAAATGCTTGGAAGTCAACACCAATAAAAATGTTTCATGCTTCAAATTTATGATCATGGCAGGAAAAGAAGCACTTTCTTCCAAAGAAATTAATAATATGTATTTGTGGTTAAGAGGGAGAGGAGAGAGGTAAAACTAAATGAGGCTCTATTAACTCCTAATTTTTTTTTATTAAAATTGAAGGAACTGGTTGCTGCAGGGATAGATTATGAATATTTCAGTTCTTCTCTATAGCAGTCACATTTTATCTCAGAATCTTCTTTTAAAGTGCACTGAATTTGTGTGTAGGGGCTAATGCAACAGTCCTTACACAGCCAAATCCTCCAGTGATTTCAGTGGGAATTTCTGATTTAGACCTGCAGGGTTGTGCTCCATATGTCCTTTTAAGATATATGTATGATTAAAAGACACTCAAACATTATTTAACCTAAAATCCAGATCCCAGAGCTCAACAAGTGTAGCTGGCCCAAACACTGGGGATATGTACAAGTTGACAGGAATAACAGAAGTAGCTATGCAGGATACATACAGAGCCCTCTCACCTCTTTCTTTACCAACCCTGCCCCTATATGGGTGAAGAGGTATGAGAAAAGAAATCCATGGATTGGCCATTGCCCCATGACCATTCAATATCACACTCTTTCCTACACCCAGCCACAATAAGCACTCACAAATAACAGGGCAACACGCAACAGTTGCATATCCCCTGTGAATCTCCCCAAAATCCAGCCCCATCCCTGGGCTGGCCAAAGGTGTTGTGTTGCCCAGAGTGGAAAACATTTTCGGCATCTGCCCAAATGGCTAAGCTAAAGAGCATCTGAGATGGAAGCAGGTTGACTTGGCATCTTCAGAGATTGGTGATCAGGGCAGTTTCCCTAATCACCAATCTCCTAAGGCTGGCCCTGCCCAGTCCTTCGGCAAGAGAACCACACCTATTTAGCCTCATAGGGTATGTCTAAACACTGCAATGAAATTCTGCAGCTAATTCATGTCAGCTGACTCAGGCTGGTGGGGCTCAGTCTGCAGGCCCAAACCCCACACGCCTGTATCATCTGACATGGGCCAGCCACCGGCGTTTAATTTGCCGTGCAGACATACTCATAAGAGCCAACAATACAGAAGGGGGATGGATTTGCCCCTAAAGGGCACATTTTCTTTTTAATTTGTGTCATGATTTTATGGTATTTGATACTGTTTAGGTTTTTTTAAGGTGAAAATCCAATTTGGATTCCATTGATCATAGTTAAAGTTATGATTCTGTCACATAGGTCCTGGATTCCGTGACTTTCCAAGACTCTGAACTCTTCTGGGGCAAGGCTGGAGCAGCTGTCAGCCCCAGGGCTGCCAGAGTAGCAGCCAGGGTTAGGTCAGCCCCACTGGGGATGGTGCAGGGCTGGAGCAGCAGCCAGCCTCCAGGCCCACTGGAGCAGTTGGCTGGCGGTCGGCAGGTGGGCCTACAGAGCAGCATCCAGGGTTGGGTCATCCCCGCTGGGACTAGAGAAGCAACAGTGCTGAGGCAGCTACCAGAAGTCAGCCCTCCGCAATGCTCTGACTGTTAATGACCCTCCCACAGAGTATTTTTGTTAAAAGTCAGGAACAGGTTGTAGGCTTCCATTAATTCTTCTTTATTGCCCGTGACCTGTACCTGACTTTTAGGAAAAATATGTGTGACAGAATCTTAACCTTAACCATAGTTCTGGATAACAATCCTTCCTAAGACCATTTAGTCAGGAGAATAAAAATGCAACAGGTGCTAGGGACAGTGCAATAAATAACTGTCCATCTTGGTTGTGTGTTTTTTCTCCCTCTAAAAATGCCACATATAGTATATGGTGACTTTCCAAACACCATGATGAGCCAATGTCTTTTTTGCATTTTAATTAGAAACCTGAAAGTACCGTAATACAAATTAGACCCCAACCTTGCAACATCTTTCTTGTGGACAGGTTACTGTGTATGTGCAGAGGGTTCCCTCTATGCAATATATTGCAGGACTGGGCTCTTAGAAAATAAATTTTATTTTAACATGAAAACAGATTGCGACTAAGTTAAAATGTGATCAAACAAGATTTAAATGATTAAAATATTAATACTTTGCACATTCATAACAACTCCTATCTAAAGATCTCAAAATAATTTACCAAAACGACTGCTAATAGGGAGCTCAGATTTTATGTATATAAAATATAGATGGGTAATAGGGTGAAAATTAAAGAGTCACTGATAACACAATCATTTAAAAAATCAATTTTATTAAATATATCTATTATTTCTCTTCAGTTATATTTTATTATTAGGAATCCTGTCCTCAAAACTGAACTTTGATTCAGATGGGTTCATTTGCTCCTGCTACTTCTTGCCTAGCTTGTTATTGGGGAAATAATTTTCATATAAGAAAAATCAAATATTACTATTTCAGTTGAGAAAAAAGGCAGGAGTTGAATAATAGTAACCAGTTTTTATAAAAACTGCTCTAGCAACAAAATGTCTGCTGCTTGTTAATGTAATGTTTTTCATCCATCTTTAAGTATCAGAAACTTTTTAAGTCCTCAGTTAAAAAACAGAATAAATATAATATCAGAACATGGTTATTCATCAATATCTGCAACATTTCCCCTGAATACAGTCACAGAGAAGTGAAGGAACTGAACAATGACTTGGGAAAAATGATAAGGTTATTTAGCAGTACTTTACCTGTCTAGGTCAGATGTTTGTCTTTCAAAATTCACAAGAATCCTTAAAACCTGGACATCTTGACTGAGAAAGCAAGGAGGCAATAATCCGTGAATGTTCAACTGCTGTCTCTCTTCCAAAGTAAAAGCCATGCCCTGTGTAAGAAGTGCATGACATTACCATCAGGATAATTCAACATGTATTTTTCACTATCAAAATATCCCATTAACTGAAGGGAAACTTCCCCCAAAAAACAACAAAAAACACAATGCTATCTATCTATAATAGGTATTTTGAAAGCACCATCATTCTATTATCCAGGCTTTAACTCAACTCAGTGCAAACTTTTGAACTTTTAAAAAAGATTGGCACATAGATCATGGCATGACAATATTACAACATCTTCACCTCAGCATCAGTAGGTCACAGTCTTCTAATACTGAAATATTATTCCTAGCAACTCCTCTAAGAAATAACTGAATAACCAAAGAAATAATTGAACTCCTCCAAAAAATATGAGCAGCACTCAATTACCTCAAAAGGTAGAGCAATGAACAACCCAAATGCCTACACACACTCTTCTTTAACACGAAGATTTGAGAATATTTTCATTTTGTCTACTAGTGTAAACAATTATGCTTTCTAATATTTAGAAATTTTTTAAGATCTCTAATGAAAATAATAGCCGAAAATTCATATAAGCAATGCAGTGGCTGCATTACAACCCACCTGCTTCTCTATCAATTTATTTACATAGCACCTAACCCAAAGCTCACTGAAGTCAAAGGAAAAATATCCACAATGACGCCAATGGACTTTGAATCAAATCCATAGTTTTTATCCTACTGAATTCTTAACTATACTAAAAATAAGTGAAAAGGTATTTTAAAGGTTCACTGATTTCTTACAAGTATCCAGAAAAACAGTTTAAATTAAATGAAATTATTTAATATATTCTATGTAGACTGGATAGGCATGTGGACTATTAAATAAAGATTCCTGTTAGTTTGACTGTAATGTTCTTTATGTAGCAGGCTTTTAGTACAGTTTGCACTGAAGCATTTCTATTATTTTGACTGTAAGTTAAAGTTTTGGAATAGCAGCAGATTGCTAAGTAACAGGGAAGATCATTAAATATCTTACTTAGTAAGAGAAGACAGGTGCTTTTCTAATCTGTTAAGAATTTCTGCCCAAACAGTACACAATGGAAATTAATGTATTATCACTTCTACTATATAATGTATGCCTTCTTTCCTTGTCTTTTGTCTGTATGATTTGTTTGAAGAAACTGAAAACTATGTAAAATACTCCTAATGTACTTCATGACCACCTATGCAAGTCTTTCTAACAAGTATACGTGGTTGCAAATCCCGTTTTCTTTTTCCCTAGATTGTGACTGGATTCATATGGGGCAATAGATCCACTGTTTCACCTGTAGGACAGATACACAAGGCATCCACTCTTCTGGATCACAATAATTATTTTATTTATGTCTGCACAGACAAATTGATGGTCAGAACATAAAAAGGTTTGAGTTGCCTTTTTGCAAACAGAAGATGACTCCAGGTGACAATGATGTGACCACCAGGAGTAATTTCTGAAAACACCGAGGCTTTGTTTCCATTAGACAAATTTAACACACAGTATTCACTGAGTGAATGGGTGACAAAATGACAGATGAAATTCAATGCTGATAAATGCAAAGTAATGCACTTTAGAAAAAATATTCCCACCAATACATACAAAATGCTGGAGTCTAAATTTGCTGTTACTACCCAAGAAAGATATTGAGTCATCCTGTATAGTTCTCTAAAAATATCCATTCAAAGTGCAGCAACAGCCAAAAAAGCTAACTGAATGTTAGTAAACGTTATGAAAGGGATAAATAATGAGATAGAAAACATCATAATGCCATTACATAAAACCATGGTATGCCCACACCTTGAATACTGCACGCAGTTCTGATCATCTCATCTTAACTGGAATTGGAAATTGGAAAAAGTGCAGAGAAGGGCAATAAATATAACTGGGGTACAGACCATGGGGTAGGAGGGAATAGCTCAGTGGTTTGAGCATTGGCCTGCTAAATCCACGGTTGTGAGTTCAATCCTTGAGGGGGCCATTTAGGGATCTGGGCAAAAATCTGTCTGGGGATTGGTCCTGCTTTGAGCAGGAGGTTGAACTAGACAACATCAGTGAGGTCCCTTGCAACCCAATAGTCTATGATTCTAACAGTTTACATATGACAAAAATTTAAATGATTGGCACTATTCATCTTAGAAAACAAGATGACCAAGGGGGGATATAATAGATGTCTATAAAATCATGAATCATGTAGAGAAAGAGAATAGGGAAATGTTATTTACACCTTCATATAAACATAAGAACTAGGGGGCTCACAATGAAATTAATAGATAGCATTTAAAACAAACAAAAGGAAATACTTCACACAATGCAGACAGCCTGTGAAACTCATTGTTACAGGATGTTGTGAAGGCCAAAAGTACAAATGGGTTTTAAAAGGAATTAGATAAGTTCATGGAGGGTAGATCCATGAACGGCTATTAGCCAAGATGGTCAGGGAGACAACCCCATGCTTCAGGTGTCCCAAAACCTCCTGCCAGAAGATCATACAAGATGACAGGGGATGGATCACTCAAAATTCCCCTGTACTGTTCATTCCCACTGAAGCATCTAGCATTGGTCACTACCCGAGACAGGATATTGGTCTAGATGGACCATTGTTCTGACCTGGTATGGCTGTTCTTATGTATTGTTTTATGGATGTGTGAAAGGGAACACTCACTGGCAGTGTTACCCAGAGGTCAGGCCAGGGTGTGGCAGGTTGTCTTCTTCCCGGGATGTCCACTTTCTCACTATGATCCACTGTGTGAAGGTCTGTCCTTTTCAGCAACTCAGCCCTTCAGCTAGGTCACATATTCAAGGCCACCCTTTTTGGGGTACATGATGTCCAATGATGCGAAAAATCTTCACAAATCAGCAATGGCTTCAGGGCTTTCCCCCTTGCACTGAGGTCTCAAGAGTCTGGAACCTTGCACCTTCAGGATCTTACTCAATTAACTTAAGTGCCGAGGGATGGAATTCTGTCATTGTCACTCCTTAGGGGTTGGTAGGGTCCACCCTCCACCAGGCTCTGATCCAGGGTCAAATGGTAGGAAGTTAAGACCTGCACCTGCATAGCTGCCTCCCTGGGTCACTTCCTACCTGTGTCTCCTCTTTCCTCAGGGAAAAATAAAAACTGAACATAAAATGACAGTCTTTGACCTTCAAAAGTCACCAGTCCCACCTTTGCAGGTCAGGTCAGTATCTCCAAGCCTTAGATAGCAAGAGCTCCGGAGGTACCTCTTCCCAAGAGCTCAGAGCACAGGTTTTCTCCCTTCCACTGTCTGCCTCACTCTGAGCTGCTCCACTTGCCTTTTTAAGCTCCGCCTCCAGTTTGTGCAGACTTTGCAGATGCAGCAGAGCAGGGCCATCTGTGCCCAGAGCTGCTCCTTAACTCCTTCTTCTCCCTCCTGGAATTTGTATACCCCATCACAGGCTGCCTAACAGAAACGTGTGCTGATGTTGTTCTCTCAAATAACAAAATATAATATGTATTTCTATCTTGGCTACATGAATATGGCATCTTTTACTGCTGTGCATTTCTGTTTATGCCAAACAAATTTAAGTCCATTAAAGTCATTTGTATAAAAGAAAAAGTGATCACTGATGATTTTACACCTCATTATACTTAACTCAAACTATACCTAAGAACAACAAGAAAAAAATACAGCAACGCTAACCTCTTGCGAGAACATCAGTAGTTCTAGAACTGTTCAATAAGTGGGGATGCAATCTGCGTACCTCCTTTATATAATAATAGCAGAAATCTAGGCCCCTGTATAGTCAATGGGAAGTTTGCACTGACATCAGTGGAGCCAGGATTTCATCAAGGGTTTCTCTACACGCATGGAAGTACACCGCCCCTCTCACGGCTTGATGCTGGAGGTGCTAAGTGCCCTCAACACCCACAGAAATCTGTAAACATTGTAGCAGACTTACTGAAATCAACAGGAGTTGAGGTTCCTAAGCACCTCTGGCCCTTAGTCTCCATTTGTCTTTATTGGTTCAAAAATGATACATTTTCAACAGAAGAGTCCAAAGGTGGGAATCTGTGGAACTTCACAGTATCAAAAATGGTTCTATTAGTGGAATATCTGTGTTGGCACAACACAGTTACAGACCAGTTATCCCTTGCATTCATCTCTTCTCCTCTTGCCCAAATTAAACTAACTAAAGTTTAAAAAAAAAAAAGAAAAGAAAAGAAAATATGTGCATATTCAATAGTATTACTGTAATTGCTATTGATACAGGAAAGATTTGCCTTCTTACTGGAAAGCATACTTTCATTTAAAACATTAAGAAATACAAAAATTCACTTTTTTCTAGGTAAGAAATGTGTGCCATTTCCTCTATTTATGATCCAGATAGTACGGTTAGGGCTGATTTTTTTGTGGTTGAACCCGTTTCACTTACCTAGCACTTTGACAACTCTTCATTCTAAATTTTTCCCAACCCTAATTTTTTCCAAGCTTATCAATGCTGTTTCTTGGATCATCCAGCAGAGAGTGGCCCCGATGCAGGTTGGCTCTCATAACCACATTATCTCCTAGATCTTTGATGACACTTGCCTGCCCCTATCACAGAATAAGTAGGAATCTCAAGATTATTCTTGACACATACATGCATCATTACATGTCATTTCTCATGTACAGTTTAATATATCAATCCTGTATTGCAAATACTATAGTGTAAGGGGAATTTCAGACAACATAATCTAACATTTGTGTGACAACAAACAACAGGGTGCAACTACAGTACCTTACATCATCTTCTCTTACCAATAATTACTCCTGGGGGAATTCCCCGCAGATTTCTTGGCTCCCCCACAGAAAAATGGGGGAGCCAAGAAACCTGTGGGGAACACATACCCCTTTCCTGGCAGCCCAAGTGCCTCTGCCAGGAGCAATCAGCAGCAGAGAGCAGATTACCTTGGGGGAGAGAAGGGAGGCTGGGCGTGCATGCATACGTTCATGAAGAGACATTAAGGGTGTGGGGCTGCGAACGTGCCTGCCTGCCAATGAATCATACTTTTTGTTGGCTCGTTTACATGTATGTGGTGCATTAGCTGGCAACACAGTTTTGAAAGAACCAAGTAAAGCCTCAGTTATTGATAATGCTAATCCATCATAGAATCGTGGGACTGGAAGGGACCACAAAAGGTCTTCTAGTCCAGTTCCCTACACTCATGGCAGGACTAAGTACTATCTAGACCAGGGATGGCCAACCTGAGCCTGAGAAGGAGGCAGAATTTACCAATGTACATTGCCAAAGAGCCACAGAAACAGGTCAGCAGCCCCCATCAGCTCCCGCCCCAACTCCCAGCGCCTCCTACCCACCGGCAGCCCCTCTGATCAGTGCCTCCCCCTCCCTCCCCACACCTCTCAATCAGCTGTTTTGTGGCATGCAGGAGGCTGTGGGGGGCGGGGGAAGTGAGGGCATGGCAGGCTCAAGGGAGGATGCAGGAAAGGACAGTTACCTGTTCCATAACTGGCGTTCTTCAAGATGTGTTACTCATGTCTATTCCACAGTAGATGTGCCTGCTCACCATGTGCACTGGTGCCGAAAGTTTTTCCCTCAGCAGTACCCATAGAGGGAGCACTGCTGTGACCCCTGGAGTGGCGCTGCTATAGCACACTACAAGGGGAGCTGCGTGCTCCCCCCACCCTCAGAGCCTTCTTGCCGGACCAACTCCAACAGTGGGGAAGGAGGGCGGGATGTGGAATAGACATGAGCAACACATCTGGAAGAACGCCAGTTACGGAACAGATAAACAGTCCTTTCTTCTTCGAGTGCTTGCTCATGTAATATTCCACAGTAGGTGATTATAAACTGTGTCTGATGGAGGTGGGTAGAAGTTCACAGATTCCCTGGCTAGAGCACAGCCCTACCGAAAACAGCATCATCCCTGGTGTGGGAGACGATCGCATAGTGCGACGTGAACGTGTGTTCTGAGGACCAGGCACCGGTTCCCTATAAAAAGTTCTGATTTAAGGGATCTGCCACAATATGTATTTTTTGTACCAATAGGGTTACCACACATCCGTATTTTCCTCCCGGATGGCAATTTAAGAACCAAAAAGACTGACATGTCTGGGAAAATACGGATATATATTAAGCCTACCTAAAGTTCTTTTTTAAAAAAGATGGGCCTGAACTAGAAATGAGCTCCGTTTCACATGTGTGGGTCCCCGCCACTCCCTGGGGGCCGGTGTGCACATATGTGGGTCCCAGCTTCTCCCTGCCCCCCCCATTGAAGCAGGTGTGCAAAGTTACTGCCCTGGGAACTGCAGGGCACCAGTGGACATGGGGCTGACTGGAGGCAGGGCAGGGGCTCACTGGAGGTAGGGTCTGGCTCCAGGCAGGGCAAGGGGTGCGGGGCTGGATGGAGACAGAGGTGTGTGGGGCGGGCTGGCTGGCTTCATATAGGGCCACAGGGGTGTGTGGCCTGGGTTGGCAGGGCTGGAGACAGAGGAGTGCAGGACTGGCTGGCTTCAGGCAGGGGGGTGCGGCATGGGTTGGCTGGAGACAGGGCAGGGGGTGCGGGGCTGGTGCAGGCAGGGCAGGGGGTGCGTCAGGGGCTGGCTGGAGACAGGCTGGCTGCAGGCAGTGGGTGCAGGGCTGGCTGGAGACGGGTTGGCTGTGGGCAGGGCAGGGGGTGTGGGGCTGGCTGCAGGCAGGGGCTGGTGCAGGCAGGGTAGGGGGCGCGAGGCTGGCTGGAGATGGGCTGGATGCAGGCAGTGGTGCGGGCAGGGGGTGCAGCAAAGGCTGGCTGTGGGCAGGGGGTGTGCGTACAGGGGGTATAGCACACCCTGTACGGTGAGTGCTCCCTCCTCCCTCCCCCACCAGGATAGCAGCAGCAGCCTGGGGATCGGGGGCTATTTAAAGGGCCCGGGGCTCCCTTGCTTCCACTGCCCCGTAAATAGCAAAGGGAGCCCTTGGGAAGTGGTGGGGTTCCAGCAGCTATTTAAAGGACGGGGCAGCAGAGGCAACTGGATCCCCGGCCCTTTAAATAGCCCCCGGAGCCCCCCGCTACCCAAGGGCTCTGAGGGTTATTTAAAGGGCCCGGAGCTCCCCTGTTTCTACTATCCTGGCCCTTTAAATAGTCCTGGGGAAGTGGCAGAGCTCCAGTGGCTATTTAAAGGGCTGGAGTGGTAGAAGCAATGGGACCTCCAGACTTTTTAAATAGGCCCCAGAGCCCTGCAGCCTTACCCCGGGGCTCCAGCAGTGGAGCTCTGGTGGCAATTTAAAGGGCCTGGGGCTCCAGCACCTGCTGGGAGCCCCAGGCCCTTTATATTGCCCCCTGGGGAAGCCAGGCCACCCCAGTACAGCACACCGGATCTTGCCAGTACGCCGTACTGGGGCTTGGGCGCAGGGCTCTCTTAGGGGCGGGGTCCAGTTCAAGGGAATTGGTTGAATTGGCCTAAAGCCGGCCCCAGTTGCCCATGGGTTCCAACACGGTCACTGCGGGGATCATGAGGTAGAAAGGGAGGCATCCAGTGCAGCTTGTACCAGTGAGGCATGACATGGTCTTTCCCTTGGGGTTTCCTTCTCAGTTAAAGTGTGAGGAGAGATGTGCCATGTAGGGGATCCCTGCACAAAGATCTGAGAATCTGAAGAGGAATCCTCAACACAGTCCAGAGGAGGAGCAGACATTGGAGACAAGGATGGTTATTTGCCTTGTGCTGCTGGTTCTGGAGAACCAGGCTACCAGAGAAAGATAAAGTTTCAGAGACCCTGCAGATCTCAGTACCAACAGCCATTCAGTACCCATCAATACAGGAGACTCTGACTCATCCGACACCAAGTCTTTGGACAATCTAAACTCTTATGTTACCAGATAAATCTGTGCTGAAAGCTAGGAAGTCGATTATTTCAGGAGTAGTTGTTTAGATAATGGTACCAATACCAAAAGATATTTACCTCACAAGTTCTGATGTTGCAGTCTGGATCACCTGTTTAGGTACCAGAGGTGGTACTGAAAAGTCTGTCTATGCTACAGACTTTCTAGAGACTGAGTGTTTAGAGTCTCTGCTGAAACGATCATGGTACAGCAGATGACTTCGGTACCGAGGTCTGCTTGGTGCTGTGGGTCTCTGAGGAGTTCAAGGTCTCCAACAACCTAATACCATAGAAGCCTGGAGCCTCAGGATTACCCTTCCTGTGACACAAGGTCTCTAAATTGGTCATTCCTGATGGTGATAGAGGCTTTTTTGAAGTAAATTCTCTCTGAGGTGACCCAGAAACTTCTTCTCTTAGGAACTTTACCGGTAACCTCCATTTTCTTGTCCCATGAAGACATAAACAAGTGGAGTACGATGTTTGATGGGGCACTGTGCTCACATAGAGGCCAATGTCCACAGGGATGTATCTGGGCCTAGACCATGGCTGGTTGGAAAGTGCACTCCACCATGAAAAGCCCAAGTTTAATCACCTGTTTGCTTTTTTCCAAGATCTGCTTTTAAAAAGTTAGTAGGACCTTGCACATTGCTGCAATGTGGGTGTCTCCCTGACACTGGGAATATCCATCACTGACCAGATAGATTCCTGGCAGGTAAGGCAGCCCTTGAATCCCAGGTATTCTGGCACACCAGACTGATGAGTCTGAGAAAAACCACTCAGAAAGGGAGTAGGAGGGTATATTAAATGGAAAAACAAAAGTTAACTAAAGAGGTATTATAAAATAAATAAGAGAACTAAATAAACTAAACTTAAATTAGAACTAGAAATAAGAACTCAGGACTAAGCTAGAGCAAAGCTGGAGTGTACATGCTAAATTCTGTGTCTCAGGCTGTCAAACGGTTGAGAAGGAACTGAGGGCGGTTCACTCACAAAGCTCTGTATAGTTTCAGTACAGGTCACGAGGATGCCCAGAGTGCAAGGAGGGGCCGAATGATACAATCATAAAATATCAGGGTTGGAAGGGACCTCAGGAGTCCATCTAATCCAACCCCCTGCTCAAAGCAGGACCAATCCCCAGACAGATTTTTGCCCCAGTTCCCTAAATGGCCCCCTTAAGGATTGAACTCACAATCCTGTGTTTAGCAGGCCAATGCTCAAACCACTGAGCTATCCCTCCCCACAAACAGGCACTGCTACCAAAAATCTCAAAGGTGAATTAATTTTATGTATTTTGTTCACTTGTCAATGGTTGTTGGTTTAGATTGCAAACGTAGAATAATGAAAGTATCAAAGTGAAAGTGACTGGAAGATTGCATAATTTCCTTGTGATGAAATCCGAGCTTAGAAATAGCATTTAAGATACTGAATGGAATGTGCACACTGAATTGGAAGGTGAAATTCTGCACCACTGAAATCAATGAGTGTGTATTTAAACTACCGGTCTGAATTACATGTCTTATACAGCAACTGCTCTCATAGTTACAGCCAGTTAACCGTCTTCTTTTCACAGTTTTGAAGTTCAATTTCAAGGTGGTTCTTTGAGAACTAAAGAAGACTAAGATTTTTCTTTAGTATAGAAGAAAATTCAATTCTGAGATAAAATAAAAATGCCAGCAGCACAGGCTGCTATAGGAATACATGGAATCAACATTTCTGTGGATGCCCTTTCCTCACCAGCATTTTGGACTTCATTGGCATGTAATGGCCCCTCTAGTGGAGGAAAGCTTGCAGCCTCTTTTTATGGATGCAGCCTCTCCTACTCAACTTTTCACCTGGTTCTATGTGGGCAAAAGCCAAAACAGTCATTCAGGTGAAATTAGCTCTATGGCTCACATTTTCTAGATTTACTTTTTAGAAAGAAGATACTTGTATCATAAGTATATTCGGCCAACGTCCTCACTGCAGTGAGGGCCTTTTTCCAGCTTAACAGAGATGGGGCTTATATGGCAACCTGGTGACAAGGGAGCTGTTGTCCCTTAAGGCCCCTCCCTTCCAAGTAGATTACCTTTTCCAGGTAGGAAGCAGGAAAACAACACAGCTGGACCAGATTGGTGGCTGCCTCCTTCCTCTCTAGTTGACCAGAAGAGAGGGAGGTTTAAGAGAAGGGGAGTATTTATACTCAGGAAAGTTCCAGGAAAGCCCTCTTTAACCTGCACCAGGCAAACACTCTCCTGCCTTCCACTCATGGAAGGAGTTAAAATACCATGTTTCATCATGATCTGCTGTGGTCATTACATTAGTCGCTTCTTTTCTTGGAGGGTTGAAAAGGAATTGTCTGTTTTTTTGCCTTCCTCACAGCAGGTTGTGGACCTATTAGGGTAGGAAAGGGGGGCTATACTATAATGTCACAATTCATTATGTAAACTTGGGGTGGGTGTCCAGTTCAGGTACTCCATTGGGAATAGATTCGGATCAGATAAAAAATGGTTGGTAAAGGATTCAAAGGAGACATACTTAAAAGGAGAAAAAAGGAGGGGGTTGGGGCTCCTACGATCAGTCCAGCAGACAGTCAATTCCCTCTCAACCCTCAGATGAGAAGGGTGGCATGGTAATATGAATGGGGAGGATAACGGGAAGCCCCACGTATATAGAAATAATCATGGAATTACCTGCACTGTACAATTTTATATGCCAGGTACTCCCAGATAATTTTTTTAATAAAGTTGCGCCTCATTAAATGTCTCCTGTCCTTCCAGCATAGACAGACAAAAGGCTAGTAATGGAGGGAAGAATCCAGCTTTGATTAAAAGATTATAAATTCAGAACGACTGAAAAAGCCAGAGGCAGGATTCTCACATTTCGCCCCCACTTCTGATGTAACATTTTACATAAACTTTGCTTAATGACTATAGAAGAGGGAGAACAGTGGTGAATTACACCCTTACATCAACATAAAAGGCACTGTTCACCTTTGAGCTAATGCTAAAGAAAAAAGTAATAACCCATTTATTTGTATTGCTATAACTGGAGTTTATCTTTTGGCATTCTTCTTCTTATGCTGTAGTTTAAAGTGCTGTCAAAAGGCACTTTTTGCTTCTGATAAAAACATGCAAAACTGCATTGATAAAGCTAATTTCTTTTTAATTTTTAGTAAAAAGGGCTGAAGTAAAGATTTGTTGGCTTTATGAGGGAAACTTTCATCCAGATGCACTCTTAACACCTCACTCAGATGCTGGAAACTTGTATGAGATTGATGTAATGTTCATGCTACCACAAACAGAATCACAAACTAAAGCACTGTTATACTGAAAAATGATCAATAATTCTGAATTACCATACATAAAACATCTTAGACAAAATATTATGCAAATACTAGGTATTACAATTTGTATTTGTCTAAATTAAAAATTAATGGCAGATTAGGTAGAAGTGATCGTGACTTGATCACATTTATAATGTACTAACCGAATAAAGTCCAGACCAGTATTGGCACTTTAAAAGGACCAATTTCACAATGCTGATAACAATTATGAGGCAAATCAGCTAGGAGGAAGAATTAAATCAGAAAAATATGAATGATCATTGGGAATTGTTTAAGAACCCTTTACTAGATGTTCCAAATGCCATAATTGAGGAAGAAGGCCATCCTGCTTAAAAAAACAAACAAACAAACAATCTAGTTAAGAGGGGAAATGAAGGCAGCTATAAAATTTAAAAAAAATAATAATATACAACAAATAGAAGAAAAAAGGTTGACAGTAATGGACATAAATCAGAAGCTAAGAGCTGTAAACAAATTGGTAAAGGAAACAAAGAGACACAAGAAGAAATTATGACCTGCAGCGTTAAGGGCAGTAAGGAGTTTTTAAGTATATTAAGAACAAAAAGAATCCTAACACTGGTATTGGTCCATTGCTAGATGGAAATGGTAGAATTATCAACAACAAGACAGAAGAGACAGATGCATTCAACGGATATTCCTGTTCTGTATTCAGTGAAAAATCAGATAACGCAAGTATAACATATGATGATGAAACATTCTCCATTCCATCAGGATCTCCTGAGAATGTAAAAGAGCAGCTACTAAAATTAGACATTTTTAAATTAGCAGGTCCGAATAATCTGCATTCATGAGTTTTAAAAGAACTAGTTGAAGAGCTTGCTGGACCATAAATGTTGATTTTCATTAAGTCTTACAACACCAGGGAAGTTTCAGAAGACAAATAAAGCTAATGTTGTGCCAATATGTAAAATAGGTAAATGAGATGACCCAGGTAATTATAGACCTGTCAGTCGGTCATTAATCCCAGGCAAGATAATGAAGTGGCAGATACAGGATTAGATTAATAAAAATTAAAAGAAAGTCATTTAATTAATGCCAATCAGTGAGGGTTAATGAAAAATAGATCCTGTCAAACTAACTTGAAATCTTTTCTTTTTATTTATGAGATCTGATTGACAAAGGTAATAGACATGATGCAATATACTTAAGACTTCCCTAAGGCCTTTGACTTGGTACTGCATGACATTTTGATTAAAAACTGGAACAATATAAAATTAATATAACACATATTAAATGGATTAAAAGCTGGCTAACTGATAGGTCTCAAAATGTAATTGTAAACAGGGTATCATCATTGAACGAGTGCGTTTCTAGTGGGATCCTAGAGTTCTTGACCCTACGCTATTTAACATTTTTACCAATGACCTGGAGGAAAACATGAAGCCCAGGGACATTGTGGGTCTCTGCCTCACCAACTTGCAAGTGCTCCACCCAAAGGAGCCGGGGAACAAGACCAGGTGCTGCTCAAGATCCACAAGAGGACCCTATGGGAAGCAGGCTGCCCAACTAATTGGATTAGAGGGGCCATGCCCAAAACTAAACAGACAGTGGTAGGAAATAGCCCAGAACAGTGGGTTTAAACTCCATATTGAGATGACTGCCCCTGTTCAGGGGTTGACAAACATAGGGCCCTGAGGAGAGGGAGGACTTGGGTCCCTCCCTCTCTCTCTCTCTCTCTCTCTATCTCTCTCTCCCACCACCAGCCTTAAAGACTGACGCTATGCAACCAAGCATGGGGTCAGAAGCTACACATTGTACTAGGCTGTCCAGCCCTCCAGGCCACCTGTTACAAGGAGGAAGAGGAATTTCTAAAAGCAGGCAGAACTCCTGGCACACACAATCTATTAATGTCTTAGAATCATAGAAGATTACGATTGGAAGAGATCTCAGGAGGTCATCTAGTCCAACCTCCTGCTCAAAGCAGGACCAACACCAACTAAATCATCCCAGACAGGGCTTTGTCAAACTGGGCCTTAAAAACCTCTCAGGATGGAGATTCCATCACCTCCCTAGGTCACTCATTCCAGTGCTTCACCACCCTACTAGTGAAATAGTGTTTCCTAATATGCAACCTAGACCTCCCCCACTGCAACTTGAGACCATTGCTCCTTGTTCTGTTATCTGCCAACCCTGAGAACAGCCAAACTCCATCCTCTCTGGAACCCTCCTTCAGATAGTTGAAGGCTGCTATCAAATCCCCTCTCACTCTTCACTTCTGCAGACTAAACAAGCCCAGTTCCCTCAGCCTCTCCTCATAAGTCATGTGCCCCAGCCCCCTGATCATTTCTATTGCCCTCTGCTGAACTCTCTCCAATTTGTCTACATTCTCTCTGTAGTAGGGGGGTCCAAAACTGGACAATACTCCAGATGTGGCCTCACCAGTGCCGAATAGAGGGGAATAATCACTTCCCTCAATCTGCTGGCAATGCTCCTGCTAATGCAGCCCAATATGCCATTAGCCTTCTTGGCAACAAGGGCACACTGCTGACTCATATCCAGCTTCTCATCCACTGTAATCCCCAGGTCCTTTTCTGCAGAACTGCTGCTTAGCCAGCTGGTCCCCAGCCTGTAGCAGCGCATGGGATTCTTCTGTCTTAAGTGCAGAAATCTGCACTTGTCCTTGTTGAACCTCATCAGATTTCTTTTGGCCCAATCCTCCAATTTGTCTAGGTCACTCTGGACCCTATCCCTACCCTCCAGCATATCTACCTCTCCCCCTCAGCTTAGTGTCATCCGTGAACTTGCAGAGGGTGCAATCTATCCCATTGTCCAGATCATTAAAAAAGAGAAAGATCAAAACCAGCCCCAGGACTGACCCCTGGGGCACTCCACTTGATACCAGCTGCCAACTAGACATCGAGCCATTGATCACTACCTATTGAGTCCAACAATGGAGCCAGCTTTCTATGCACCTTATAGTCCATTCATCTAATCCATATTTTTTTTTTAACTTTCTGGCAAGAATACTGTGGGAGACCATATCAAAAGCTTTGCTGAAGTCAAAATATATCATGTCCACCGCTTTCCCCATATGCACAGAGCCAGTTATCTCATCATAGAAGGCAATTAGGTTAGTCAGGCATAACTTGCATTTGGTGAATCCATGTTGACTGTTCCTGATCATCTTCCTCTCCTCCAAGTGTTTCAAAACGGTTTCCTTGAGGACCTGTTCCATGATTTTTCCAGGGACAGAGGTGAGGCTGACTCGTCTGCAGTTCCCCAGGTTCCCCTTCTTTCCTTTTTTAAAGATGGACACTATAATTGCCTGCTTCCAGTCGTCCGAGACCACCCCTGATTGCCACGAGTTTTCAAAGATAATGGCCAATGGCTCTGCAATCACATCAGCCAACTCCCTCAGCACCCTCGGATGCATTAGCTCTGGACCCATGGACTTGTGCATGTCCAACTTTTCTAAATAGTCTTTAATCTGTTCCTTCACCACTGAAGGTTGCTCACCTACTCCCCATACTGTGCTGTCCTGTGCAGCAGTATGGGAGCTGACCTTGTCCGTGAAGACCAGGACAAAAAAAAGCATTAAGTACTTCAGCTTTTTCCACATTGTCTGTCACTAGGTTGCCTCTCCCATCCATGAAGGGTCCCACATTTTCCCTGACCTTTTTCTTGTTGCTAACATACCTGTAGAAACCCTCCTTGTTACCCTTTACATCCCTTGCTAGCTGCAATTCTAGTTGTGTTGTGGCCTTCCTGACTACACCCCTGCATGCTCGAACAATATTTTTATACTCCTTCCTAGTTATCTGACCAAGTTTCCACTTCTTATAACTTCTCCAAGTGCAATTTAATAAACACTAAAGCCCTGAGGGCCTTTGATAAAGTTGATGTGCTTTGCAGACCCTATTGCTGGCTTTTAGACATTAAACCGAGACTAAACTGAGTACATAAATCTAACAATGAAGTACATTACAACTACAGTATTTTATGCTATTGACTGAATTAAGAAATAAATACTTCTCTTCATCTAGTTGCTTCATTTAAACATAAGAAGGAAAGACTAAGAGTAATATATTCTAAAAACAGTTAAATCAAGGTTCTAAATTCTAAACCAAGGTCGACAGGTCCAAAATATAGTATATATTAAAATTACTATGGTTTTTAAAGAGTCCTCCTTATTCTGAAAAATCAGCTCCAAAATTATGTCTATACCATTGTGAAAATCTTATTTCTCCGCTGAGCCATGCACTCAACAATTATAGAGTACCCAGTTTGCAAGCTGTCCCTTCTCTCTTCTCTTTTCTACGTATTAGACTTTTTTCTTTAAAAAATTCCCACAGTGATTACCATCAATGCTGCACTAGGGTAGAAAGCTCATTGTGTTATAATCACTCTGTCATCCAGGCAACACAGTAGTTTAAAAACACCAGTGGCTGGCTGGAACTCCCCCTCTTACCACTCATCGTACTGCATAGATAGCAGTACTGGTGCCATATTTAAGAAAAGATGTTTAAAAAACATGCATTTAGAATTCAAGATACTGAAATAAGTGTTAACAATTGAGATAAACAGAGGAAAGTTAATGATTATGTTAGTACCATGTACTATGTTGTTTTCCCATGTCTAATTGGGGAATGAACAAACAAAAACAAAAAAGTCGTACATTGCTTTATATGTATTTTTATTAAAAACATTTACACTGTAAAAAACAAAAGAAATACAAGTACTGTAGTGCAATATATTTATCATGAAAGTTGAACTTATAGATGTAGAATTTTGTACAAAAAAAAACTGCATTCAAAAATAAAACAATGTAAAACTTTAGAGCCTACAAGTCCATTCAGTCCTATTTCAGCCAATCAAGTTTGGTTACAATTTGCAGGAGATAATGCTGCCCACTTCTTGTTTACAATATTACCTGAAAGTGTAATCAGGTATTTGCATAGCACTGTTGTAGCCAGTGTCACAAGATATTGATGTGCCAGATGGGCTAAAGATTCATATGTCTCTCCATGCTTCAACCACCATTCCAGAGGGCGTGCTCATGCTGATGACAGGTTCTGCTCAATAACGATCCAAAGCAGAGCAGACCCACACATGTTCATTTTCATAATCTGAGTCACATGCAACCAGCAGAAAGTTGATTTTCTTTTTTGGTGATTCGGGTTCTGTAGTTTATGCATTGGAGTGTTGCTCTTTTAAGATTTCTGAAAGCATGTTCCACACCTTGTCCCTCTCAGATTTTGGATGGCATTTCAGATTCTTAAAACTTGAGTTAAGTGCTGTAGTTACCTGTAGAAATCTCACGTTGGTATCTTGTTTGCGTTTTGTTAAATCTGCTGTGAAAATGTTCTTAAAGTGAACATGTGCTGAGTCATCATCTGAGACTGCTATAACATGAAATATATGGCAGAATGCAGGTAAAACAGAACAGGAGACATACAATTCTCCCCCAAGGGGTTCAGTCACAAATTTAAGTAACGCATTTTTTTTAAATGAGCAACACCAGCATGGAAGCATGTCCTCTGGAATGGTGGCCGAAGCATGAAGGGGCACACGAACATTTAGCATATCTAGCAAGTAAACACCTTGCAATGCCAGCTACAAAAGTGCCGTGAGAACACCTGTTCTCACTTTTAGGTGACACTGTAAATAAGAAACAGGCAGCAGTATCTCCCGTAAGTGTAAACAAACTTGTGTGTCTTAGCGATTGGCTGAACAAGAAGTAGGACTGACTGGACATGTAGGCTCTAATGTTTTACACTGTTTTGTTTTTGAGTGCAGTTATGTAATAATAAAAATCTACATTTGTAAACTACACTTTCACAATAAAGAGATTGCGCTACAGTACTTGTATGAGGTGAACTGAAAAATACTATTTCTTTTATCATTTTTACAAGGCAAATGTTAGTAATAAAAAATAATATAAAGTGAGCACTGTATACTTTGTATTCGGTGTTGTAATAGAAATCAATATATTTGAAAATGTAGAAAAACATCCAAAAATATTTAATAAATTTCAATTGGTATTCTATTTTTAACAGTGCAAGTAATCATGATTAATTTTTTTGAGTTAATCACAAGTTAACTGCAATTAATCAACAGCCCTAATTAACACATTACTATTATTTTATATCAGAGTTTTAAAATAAAATGCTTACGGTCAATATTTCTATGCAAGTATCAGAGTAAGTTAGGAGAAATACTTAAGACATTTTCAAAGCATATCTTCTTTTCCATAGAATGTAATGAGAAATAAAAATCCTTATAGTAGAAAAAACAGAACTGTTTTGTTAGTGATCCAAGCTTAGACTAAAGTTAATATCTCTATTTTCTTCAGCATCTCACCACTTTAATATTCTTTTGAAGTACTCAGAGTCCCATAAAATTTGCCCAAACACTGTGCGATGTGGTAATATACAACAACCCCATCTGCTACATTTTTTTCCCCCTCAAACCTGAATCTAAATTTGCAGACTAAAGCAGAAGAATGCTGAGATACATGTGTGAAGTGGTAAAATGTGTTCTTACTGAAGCAATATTGCACAACATTCATTTTTCTTAATTGATTTTTAATTGCCCATCTTTTGTTGGCTTTAGGCAACATGAAAAAGAAGGGTAACCCAAGTTCCTTGGACTATGGCCACATATATAAACCGGCATCATAGCTGTAAATCAACCATGTACATGTGGTATCAGCAACCGAACACATGGCCTTGACCTCTGACTGAAGGATGAGATTAAACAGCAACTCTGTTCATTACATTAGGCAGCAGGTCTTTTTAAAGCAAAGTCTAACAGCTGTACTAGACATTAGGTGCCCCAATTCCCTTTTTATGGCTTCCATGGGTGATACCTTCATCTAAATCCACTTCCAACTACTGGTATACCCCCACTGCATATACCCCTGCACTGGACACATAAGCGCCGACTTCTCCGCTTTCCCCTGGGTGCTCGATACCCCCCCCCGTCCCTGGCCCCACTCCCACTCCACCCTTTCCATGCACCCCCACTCGCCTCTACCTACCCCTGCCATGACCCCATTGCCACCCCTTCTCCAAATCCCCACCCCCGGCCCTGCCTCTTCCCCTCCTTCCCCTGAGTGCACCACATTCCCTCTCCTCCCTCTCCCTCCCAGCATGCTGCCAAACTGTTTGGCAGTGGCCAGGCGGGAAACGCTGGGAGGTAGGCAGAGGAGCGGGGACACGACATGCTCAGGGGTGGGGGAGGGAGAGGGGGAGCCGGAGGAGGTGGAGTAGGGGTGAGGGGAACTTGGCTGCCAGTGGGTGCAGAAAACCTACTAAAAACTTTTCTCTGTGGGTGCTCCAGCCCCAGAGCACCCACGGAGTGAGTGCCTATGATGGACACCTGCCATACCTGCTACCTACTAAGTTGTGACATCTTGACCTAACCTCCTTTCCTTCCTCACTATGTCCCTGACCTGTTGTGTGAAAGGCAATCCCCTTTTCCCTTTCACACTTCACTTCAGACAATCTGGCGGTGAGGGAAAAATTCCTTCCCAGCCACAAAAGAAAAAAAAGATGACTAGTGTAGGCCTACAGCAGATTATACAATCCAGTCCTACTCTGAGCCCATTGGTGGGAACTTCTGATCCACAATTTATGAGAAACTGTTCCTTCTAGAATGCATGGGAAATAAATACCTCCCCCTCCCTCTATTGCATATGGTGGGGCAGTGCCCCCACCTGTTCTGGCCACTTCCTCTTCCCTATTTGCTCCATTCAAGTAAGTCTGTCCTCCTTTCCCCTCCCTCATAACCCAAATACAGTAGGGACCCTTACAGTAGCCTGTCCTCTTATTTCCAGCTGCCCAAACAATGCCATATCTCAGTAGGATTGTGATGGCCCTAGCAAAATTAAGCTACGGTGATAGTGTGACAAAGCGCTAGCTTTGCCACAAGACATCACAAAAGGAAATAAAACCTGATACTGCACAGTGAATAATTTGAAAAAGAATGGTGAATTCACATTATTAACCTGCTCATTTCCAAGAACAAAGGATTGCGTGTCTTGTTTAATCCACAGTGTGAAAAGAATTTGGCTGTGTGTTTTAGGGTTTTGAACTACCACTACCTCAGTGTCATTTCTTAACCTAAAAACCACCAGCACAGTTTACAACGAATTACAGCCTGTTTGGTAGCCTCAGCAGAGTTGTGAAGGATTGAGCAGGCATGGAAAAAAAAAAAAAAAAAAAAAAACCAAAAAACTATCCTCTCTCAGAATGGATTGATTTAAATCAAAACAATTGAAAACACTGGTTTTAATCATGATTTTAAAATCAGCAAGAAAATGATTTAATTGATGTTATTCTTGTTTTGCATTTGTACTTTTTAATTATTTTTCCTAAAGAAAGTCTGATTTTCATTGATTACTACCTATTAAAATATGTTGATTTACAGCTTAATATAGCATCAAGTATCAGAGGGACAGCCATGTTAGTCTAGATCTGTAAAAGCAGCAAAGAGTCCTGTGACACCTTATAGACTAACAGACATTTTGGAGCATGAGCTTCCGTGGGTGAATATCCACTTCATCAGATACATGTAGTGGTAGCTGGCAGGTTGTCTGTGGGCGAGGACTGGCCTGCCACCCAAGGCCTGTGAAAGTGTGGGATCATTGTCCAGGATGGGTTGTAGATCCCTGATGATGCGTTGGAGGGGTTTTAGCTGGGGACTGTATGTGATGGCCAGTGGAGTCCTGTTGGTTTCTTTCTTGGCTTTGTCTTGCAGTAGGCAAGGCCAGTCCTCGCCCACAGACAACCTGCCAGCCTGAAGCATATTCTCACCAGTAACTGCATACCGCACCATAGTAACTCTAACTCAGGAACCAATCCATGCAACAAACCTCGATGCCAACTCTGCCCACATATCTACGCCAGCGACACCATGACAGGACCTAACCAGATCAGCCACACCATCACCGGTTCATACACCTGCATGTCCACCAATGTAATATACGCCATCACATGCCAGCAATGCTCCTCTGCTATGTACATCAGCCAAACTGGACAGTCGCTATGGAAAAGGATAAATGGACATAAATCAGATATTAGGAATGGCAATATATAAAAACCTGTAGGAGAACACTTCAACCTCCCTGGCCACACCATAGCAGATCTTAAGGTGGCCATCCTGCAGCAAAAACACTTCAGGACCAGACTTCAAAGAGAAACTGCTGAGCTTCAGTTCAACTGCAAATTTGACACCATCAGCTCAGGATTAAACAAAGACTGTGAATGGCTTGCCAACTACAAAACCAGTTTCTCCTCCCTTGGTTTTCACACCTCAGCTGCTAGAAGAGGGCCTCATCCTCCCTGATTGAACTAACCTCGTTATCTCTAGCCTGCTTCCTGCTTGCATATATATACCTGCCCTTGGAAATTTCCACTGGATGCATCCGACGGAGTGGGTATTCACCCACGAAAGCTCATACTCCAAAACGTCCATTTGTCTATAAGGTGCCACAGGACTCTTTGCAGCTAAATATAGCCTTTATTCCAAATTCGGTGATTTTTGCTAGCCAGGATGGTACACTGAAGCTATACAGATTTATTAAACTAACTATATAGCTTCATTTACATTTATTCAGATTCTTAATTTATTACATTTTTATTGTGCTATAAAATGGTGAATGATGCATTTTTTACTTATAGAACCATTGAATTGTAGCATTGGAAGGGACCTCGAGAGGTCATTAGTCCAGTCCCCTGCACTCCTGGCAGGACTAAGTATTATCTAGATCAGTGGTTCTCAAAGCCAGCCCGCCACTTGTTCAGGGACAGTCCCTGGCGAGTCAGGCCAGTCTGTTTACCTGCCGTGTCAGCAGGTTCGGCCGATTGCGGCTCCCACTGGCCATGGTTCACTGCTCCAGGCCAATGGGGGCTGCAGGAAGCAGCCCTGGCCAAGGGATGTGTTGGCCACACTACCCACAGCCCCATTGGCCTGGAGCGGCAAACTATGCCCAAAGGGAGCCGTGATCGGCCAAACCTGTGGACACGGCAGGTAAACAGACTGCCCCTGCCCACCAGAGGCTTTCCCTGAACAAGAGGCAGACCAGCTTTGAGAACCACTGAGCTAAACCATCCCTGACAGGTGTTTGTCTAACCTGCTCTTAAAAATCTCCAATGACTGAGGTTCCACAATCTCCCTAGGCAATTAATTCCAGTGCTTAATCACCCTGAGAGTTACGAAGTTTTTCCTAATGTCGAACCTAAACCACTCTTGGTGCAATTTAAAGCCTTTTAAGTTTACTCCTGGGGGAAATCTGCACATAGTATTTTTAAATTCTGCAAAAAAAATGCAATATAATCACTCTGGTTTCAATTATTTCAGTCATTTATTTGAATTACAAAACAATGGATGGAGAATGGTAGTGGGGAGCATTGGAGGAAATCCCTAACCCCCCAAGACTAATAGTAATGTAGATAGGTTTGACCCTTTATTTCTAGGTATTAGTTATCAAATATATGCAGCCATATACTCAGTGTTACAACAAAGAGAAATGAAGAGCAAGGGAGGGCTGGGGAATCAAACACACAATTTATATTTGCTACTGACCATCTCCAGAAAAGTCAGTAGCAAACACTTCATGGAGCATATTTTGATAGGAAATTTTGTCAGTCCTAATCACTAAAGCACCATATGCATTTATAAGACCATACTGTCTTTTACACCACTCTGGCAATGTAAAGGAGCCTTAAAACTTTTATACCTGTTTTATACTTCCAGGGGAATTCACAATGGGAACAATCCATTAAGCAGACAGGCTACTACATTCTGCTTGTCTGAGGGGACAGAGTCTGCCCCATGCCTACTTCCTCAGAAACACCCCCAAGTCCTAACTCTCCACACTGAGCGTGCTTCAATAGTGAGTGAGAGGGACAGAGTCTCTCCCTCTCTCTCTCTCTCACACACACACACCCCCTTACCTCTCCCCAGCCCAGCCCCACCCCCCTTCTTGGCAGTGATTTACATCTCTATTGGTTGCTCAGGGCACCTGAACCAGCCTCCCTGCGCTGCCCGGGGAGGGCCACATGACCACTCTTGTGGCTTCCCTTTGCTTCCCTGTCAGAAGTCATTTTTCTGCAGGGAAGCAGATAAATCTGGGAGGAACATTAATTCTGTGCACGTGCAGTGAAACAAAATTCCCCCAGGACTAAAGCCTTTTAAGTAAGCCTATTTACTTAATGATGATCAATTTTTACTTGTGATTTGTATCAAGCACTAAATTCAAATTAAATTAAAAACCACAAAAACATTTTACAATTTTTATTAGTTAAATAAAACTATATTAAATGTGCTGTATACATAAGAAAAAAAAGTTTACCAAAAAGTTTTTCAAATTTTGTTTTGCATTTAAAACTATTGGATGTTTTAAAGTATTATCCTTAGGTAGTGAATTGAACTTGTTTCTTGTCACCACTGTCCTTCAGGAATTTAGAAATAGATGTCTCATCCTCCCACACCTAGTGTTTATTCATAGCTTGGAAGAGGAAAACAATCTTCCCTGAATTTTCAACTCCTAATTGGTTTCTTAAATTTGAATAAAGTAGTCAACCTGAAGCTGAACTAGCTGAACAACATATTCTCTGCGCCTGTAGAATTAGCAATTTCTGTCAAAGAGCTGGTTAAACACTTCAACAAACTCTGGTTATAGGCTGTGATGCTATATGATTGAAATATGACCATGTATATCTTTGTTGCCACCACTGTTATACAATTGCAACAAATCTTATACAAATTATATCATGTAAGATGTCAATGATAAAGTTATGATTTGCTAAGTATGATTATCCTGTTTATATGCATGTATCATTTTGTATCTGAAGTTATCTCCTCTATAAAATGATGGGGTCTACATTAGCTGTTACCAGTCAAGAAAGATTTTAGTATCATTGTGGATAGTTCTCTGAAAACATCATCTGACAGTTTCATTTATTTCTTAAATTCTGAGTAGCAGAGTTCAAGTGTCAGTAATTTTAAACTGCTTTTGTGCAGAAAGTTACTACTCTGATTTTAACAATATCAGTCTAGTTATCTGTGGATCAGCAGAAGGCACAGCTCCCAAAACTGCTAAATTTTCCCTCTGTTAAATGCAAAAATCTTGGCACTGTCGCAGGTAAGTATTTGAATTTCCTGGGACACATGTGGCTTCTGAGTCTTCCTCCCATCCCAAACAGCTGAGATATTTCCAACACTTCAACCTCTCTACTGAGGCTGCTTGTGGGTGGTTAATGGATAGGTCCCATCCTGGAGAGGGACAGGAAGGGGACAGGCTGGTCTTATCAGGAAGCAATGGGGGTGAAGCAAGGCATCGGACCACATGGCACCATGGAGAACCCAGACCAGAACAGTGATCAGAGTCCAGCTTACTCTATGCTCAGTTTTGGCCCAGGCTGCTGTATCCTGTACAGACAGCCATCAGGAAGAGGAAGGTGGCTCTGACAACATGTGAGACAATTAGGCATCACAGCCCAGCCCAAACCATGCCACCCCCCCCAGCAGGCATGGGGGAAGACACTATAGTGACGTCTGGCAAGGAACTGAGACCGGGATCCACCACTTGGAGCTCATGCAAGTGTGTGCATGGCGCTGAGAATTTATCACATTCCCCTACCCTGATCTCCCCACCAGGGCAGGGCCTCCTCACATACTTGCTCATGCTCAAAATGGTGGATTCCAGTCTTAGCTCTTCAACAGCTGGTGCTGCATTGTCTCCCCTAGGGATTACTCTGGGGCAGGGCACCTCATTGCAGCACATTGTCAATGCTTTCCCCCTCTCCCCACTGGCTGGCCAGCCAGCCAGAAAGCAGCAGTGGCACCCTGGGCCAAATCTGAGCATGGAGCGAACCTGGCCCTGTTCCAAGTTGTTCACCAGCTACCATGTGGTGAAACACCCCTGCTGGCCTGCTGCCTGTGTCCTCCCTTCTCCCCAACCAGCCCACCACCTCCCCATACCCTTCTGGGATGGGACCAGACAACTAACCACAAATGAGCCCAATACTGTGATTTTTTATGACAGTGGGGAGGCAGAGGTGAGGATGTCTGCTTCCACCTCCCCAGTGTTGGAAAAATCATGATATTAGGCTAATTTTGGATTTACACAGGGCCTTAGTTATAGGACACTACCACTAGATGCAAACATAAGAGGCAAGGCAATTTAAGGAAATGGATGGCTGTGTTAAGCTCTTAAATTCTTAACTGATTTATGAGGAAACGACGACTGACTAGGAAACATGATGAAAGGCTTAATCTTTGTAAAACTATATGGCTAACTCACTATATCTTAATTCCAAGAACGTCCATCTGTCTGGCATGGTTTACATGAATTCTTGCTTGAATTTCCATTGCCACTTGATTGAATCGAAGTGTGGAAAGCTATAAAACTTCAGATAGCCATGGTGAGAACTGAGAAGAGAAATCTATAGATCTTGTGAAAGTTTTTGTCAAGTCTTATACTAAAAGGAAAAACGAGCAAACCTGCTTCAATACAGAAAAAAAACAAACCCTTCCAATCTCACACCCCTTAAGTTGTCACCTTACCACCCCATTCTAGAACCCACGCAGAATATCATTCAACAGTTAAAATCCATACTTGATGGGGACCGCTTCCTGAAAGAAATCTTTCCTAAACCCTCCTTCTGGCCTTCAAACAACCCCCACAACCTCATCAGAAGAAAACTCCCCACAGACCAGGACACACCAACTCAAAACAGCACCAGACCCTGCTATAACAAATGCAAAGCTTGCTGACATCTCCATTGCTGCAATGATCAATACCCCTTCAATACACCTTTCAGCATCCATGGGTCCTACACATGACTATCCCAACATGTGGTGTACCTCATCCAGTGCACTAAATGTCCCAACAACAACTATGTGGGTGAAACCAGACAATCACTATGCACTGAAATGAATTCACATAGAAATATGATAAAAGACAAAGACACCCTATTGCATGTGGGCAAACCCTTTTCATAAAACAATCACTCCATATCTGACCTCTCAGTCCTCATCCTCAAAGGAAAGCTGCATAAGACCTTCAGAAGATGAGCCCGGGCACTTAAATTCATAACTCTGCTAGACACTAACAATCATGGTCTTAATAAAGACACTGGATTTATAACTTATTACAACAACCTGTAACCCACTAACAGCCCCTTTTTGTGCTATGACTGCATGGATGTCAAAAGGCCACTTTACCTGGAATGGTCTCTTAGAAAATGCTATGACTATTTATGCTAAATAATCTTGTTCTATCTTGTATTTAACTGTGATGGCTTTACTACACTTAAAACATTACAGGGATTCTCCCACCAGCATAGGTAATCCACCTCTCTGATCCATAGTAGTTAGGTTGATAGAAGAATCCTTCCGTTGACCTAGCGCTGTCTACACAGGGACTTACATCAGTATAGCTATATCTCACAAAGATGTGAAAAATCCATACCCCTGAGAGACATAGCTATACTGACCTAAGTTCCTAGTGTAGACAGAGTCTAAGTACCTTTCCCAGACCTGCAGAAATGCTCTGTGTAACTCAAAAGCTCAACAGAAGTTGGTCCAATAACAGATATTACCTCACCCACTTCATCTGTCTAATGTCCTGGGACCAACATGGCTACAACACCACTGCAAACTAAAAGGAACACTCAGTAATAAAAACCTTACAAAAATAATCAAAGTGTCCAACTCTTAACAATTATTGGGGCCAACCCACCAGTTCCTTTTTTGTTTAGAAAGTGAAATATAGGGCTGGCCTATACTGGGAATTTACATTGGCAAAGCTATGTCATTTGGGGTATACAAAATCCAAATCCCTGAGCGATGTACTATGCTGACATAACCACCAGTGTGGACAGCACTAAGTTGTCAGAAAAATTCTTCCACCAACCTAGCTAACACCTACACTAAAGAGAGAACCTCTTCCATCAGCGTAGGTAGTGTCCACACTGAAGCGCTGCAGCTGCGCCACTGCAGCAGTTTAAGTGTAGACATGCCCTTAAAAGCATCAGCTGGCTGATTCTCTAGTTATACTGTACTTTGGAGAGCCCAGAAACTCACTCTAGTAAAAGGAAAATTTTCTCCTGCTAGGTGTAAGTGACTACTCTTCAGCTGTACTCAAAGAGTGTAATGAAAAGTTCCTAAAAGGATTATTAATATGCAGAAATCATAAAGGATTTAAACCATTTACTCTACTATTCAGCATAAATATGTTTTGTCTCTTTGTTCTCATATTTACATATGTAATAAGAAAAAGTACTACAAAAAACTGCATATTTAGAATATTTACTGCAATAATCACATTTCCAGGTTCCATTTGTGGTAGAAAGGCACTTAAAGAATGAGGCGTGTTTACCACAAGAAAAAAAATATTTGTTTCACAACAGTTTACTTGAAATATACACATGCAGCAATTAAATACACTCTCATACTTCAACTTCAGTAATGATTTTGTATCATCAAATTTTGTGGACATATAGAAGACCCTCATCATTTTTCAATATATTTCGGGGGGGGGGTGTTAAAATAAAACTGTTTTTTGTACATAGAACTATATCATAAGATAATATTTCAGGGAAGATGGTAGTTTTACAGTCAAGGAGGAATCAGTATGTTAAATTTAAATCATTTGTATTACTGGGATCTGGAGAGAAAAAAGACCTAGGCATCAGAGTACAGCAGTTAAATATTGTAACAACGCACATAAATGGATTTAACATCCCCATCTGTACACCTTCATATAACGAAATACTGACAGTCTCAATTTTGCTATACAAGGTTTGTTCCAAGAGTTTGCTACATATCTGCAGCAGTCATCAAACAATAGAATAGACAAGAAAAAGAGAATTAGGGACCAAAGTTCATGATATGCCAGTCACCTCCTAAAACACGAGTGGGAATTGAATGAGCTTAGAATTTTGTAGGATACAGTCAGCCCCTTGTCTGAACCCTCTCTCTTGTTCTCTTGCCTAAACTATTATTTTATTACTGTTGCAGGAATGAAGCAAAATCCTGGAGCAAATTTCTGGAATGTGGGAAAATTGTGACTATTTATATTTAATTATATGAAAATTTACAGATGTTGATAAATTTGGTAAACCCATTTATCTACATACTTATAATATCCATGTTTAATAGTTGTATTTGCTTTTATCAAAATAACTACCCTTATACTGATCACATCCTTTTAGTCTAATTTAGATATGTACTAGAGACACAACTCAAAAAAAAAAAAAGATCCATGGAAAAAATGCACTGTTTAGTAAATAGCTTTTCTTTAACAACTCTCCAAGATAGCTGGACTCATAAAAATAAAAAATAGATTTTAAAATTGGACATTTCTGTGGATTTAAAAGTCAGAGGGAAGTTTAAAATTTCAGCTAAAACAAAACATACTGAATTGGGTAAAAGAGGCACAGAATTCCTAATGAAAGAAAATTAAAGTAATTTGCGACTCTTATACAATGCCAGGAATCTCCTCCCAACTGACCTTATTCACCTCCCAAGTCACTATTGATTTCAAAGTGATACCAGTGATTAAGTTGGGCCTCTCTCTCTTTCTGCCAGTGGAAGAAATTTGAAGGAAAAAAAAAAGAACTTACAAAGAATGGCTGAGAAACACTATATTCTAATTATATATTGAAAAAAATATATATCCAGTCATTAAACATTATTTCACTAACACAAGTTTATGAAATAAGAATGGAAGGAAGCAGAGGAAGAAAATGAACACAGGCATACTAGTTTAAAAAAAACCAAAACAGACTGAAGTGTAATGTCATGATATTTCATTAATTACATAACATCCATAAAAACATGTTATTTTGTTAGAAGAATGCAGCAGTATGCTAAAGTGTGCCAAATTCACCACTGGCCTGAGTTGGACACTTAAGTTAGCTCATTGTAACTAAAAAGGAGCAAGCATTTAACATGACCCCAACACCTTTCATGAATTTGAAAGTCAAAAAGGTTAAGCATAAGAACTACCATACTGGGTCAGACCAAAGGTCCGTCTAGCCCAGTATGCTGTCTTCCATTTCGACAGTGGCCAATACGAGGTGCCCCAGAGAGAATGAACAGAAGAGGTAATCATCTAGTGATCCATCTCCTGTTGCCCATCCCCAGCTTCTGGCAAACAGAGACTAGAGACGTCATCCCTGTCCATCCTGGCTAATAGCCATTGATGAACCTATCCTCCACGAATTTATCTAGTTCTTTTTTTAAGCAGATATCAAGACATGCAGTGCAATCCTTAGTGTAAAAGGTGGAATAATTCTCACCGAGACAGGATTAGCAGTTGACGAACTGCTATGCTAACATTATACTGATTATCCAACACCTCATTTACTATCATTAAAAAAGTGGGTATAGTAAATACGAGAACGTGACAATTTTCAGGAAATGAGTGGGGACTTGCATCTCTTACTTATGGCCTCTAAAATAGATTGAAAATATTTAGCTGAAACATCTAGCTAGTTAGCTGAAACATTTTTCCGCCTAAAAGTGCACTGTCCAATTAGAATAGCAGAGCTGAGAGATTAGTTTTCACCAAAAATTTCATAAAGGGTTTTAACTACAAGGAAATATTGCACATACCTGACAGCTTATTGACATTACAGACCATAGTGGTCTCACAAATCATGTCAATAACCCATGAATTACATCAGCTTCAAATCAAACTTGACATAAGATACTGTAGTGGAACAGTTTCAAAGAAGCAATTACGTTCTACTTGGCTAATAATCCACATGTTAAGGTGACCACGTCATAAAAGATCCTAAAATTTGGAATACAGTTCAGAGATTTAAAATAAATTTATGTTCTCATTACTCATCCATGACATGAAAAGAAAGAATTCAAAAAAAAAAGTCCAACTATAAGAATTGTTAAAGTAATATTAAGATCATGACATAAAGCCCCAATATCACTGCTGAAATCCATGACATAACAGTGTCCACAGTTACAGGTGAGACCCTAGCCACAATTGTCAAGTGTCTACAAACTTTGGGGATAATGTTTTAACTTGGCATGACAAAGATTATCTCCCTGGACAATATTTTTAAAACTTAGGCCCCCAACACTAACTGGAGCACCACTGTACTAGGTGCTGTACAAATACATTTTAAAATACAGCTCCCAAACCAAAGAGTTCAAAGTCTGTAAGACTAAAAGCTGACTAAGGGAAGCAGGATACAGCATACAAGCAAAGTGGTCAGGAAAGTTACCAGTAAATATTCTGTTAATTGTGGCTCCTTCATTCACTATTCTACTATTCTTTACAACTGAAAAAAAAATACTTCTGAAGTTGAACAGACTGTAGATAAAAGTTTAATTTTCATACCATACGTTCACTGTGTATAAAACAAAACACTTTCAACCATATCCATTCATCTCTCCTACCTTTTCTGAGCATCTCTTTCTGAAGTCATCAAATTTGATTAATTATTCCCTAATTGTGACACTACTATTTTTCATGCCTTTTTCACTGACCTGCATGACATGGGACATTGCTTCTTATTATTGCTGATGCGTACAAATGAAGTTCTCCATCCTGTTTTGGATAAGACAGCACACTCCCCTCCTTCAGAAGTGACTTCCAACACAAGTGATCCAGTCTTATATGTTAGATTGGAGTTCTGTTCCCTGCCTCTGCTCGTCCTCTTCTCCCAAGTCCCCATTCCCTAGTCAGGCTGGAACCCAGAGCTGGGCCATGGTAAGAGCTGTCCAGGGAACATCAGCCACTGTGGGGAGTCTTAGACCTGGGTGGTGGGACACAGTGCCCAAGAGCAGCCCCTGGCCTGTGTCCCTGCCCATGGGGTGTGCCACCCAGGGCAAGTAGAAGATCTGGGGTGCCTCACAGTAGATCAGGCTCCCTGAGCAGCTCTTACTACTGGCCAGTTCTGGCTTCTAGCTTGGCCAGGGCCTTGGTGGGGAGAAGAGCAGCAGCAGACAGGGCCTTGTGTATAGGGGGGCCTAAGGCCCACCTTGGCCCCCATCCCTCCCCCACTTGAACCTCAGGCAGGGCCAGCTCCAGGCACCAGCCCAGCAAGCAGCTGCTTGGGGGTGGCCAGTGAGGGTGGCATGTCCGGGTCTTCGGCAGCAAGTCCCTCACTCCCTCTCCAAGCAAAGGACCAGCCACCGAATTGCTGCCGAAGACTGAAGCAGCAGTGGTAGAGCTGCAGATCGTGAGTGCGGCTTTTTTTTTCTCTTCTTCTTCTTCCCTCTCCTTTTTTGCTGCTTGGGGTGGCAAAAATCTGGAGCCGGCCCTGGCCTCAGGTTTTAAATCAACAAAAATAAGTTTCCTAATAAGTCCACGCACATGCCCTGCATCACCTTGTTGTTTCACCAGAGGGCCACCAACATCTCCAGTTCCTTCTCCACCACAGACCTATCAGATCTGCAGCAGAGGGGAGGAAGGGTGGGGGGTCTGGAATACAGATAGGGACCACACATCTCAAAGAACTTCCAGTTACAGGTAAGCAACTGCCTCATTTTCTTCTTTGAGTGATGGTCCGGTCCCTATTGTATGCCACTGTGGTTGATTAACAGGCAGTACCTGTGTAGCAGGAAGGTGTGAAGAGAGTGATCGAACTGTAGAACAAACAAAGCATCCGTCGCAGAATCATGCACCAGAGCACAGAATGCAGAAAAGGCATGTACCAAACTCCACGTTGCCACCTTGCATACATCTGCAAGGGACACATTTTGGAGTGCAGCTGTGGTTGATGTTTGCACTTTCATGGAAGGGGTCCGAATCCTGTCTGGTGGGGATCATCCTCATAATTGGTGGCAGCGCAAAATGCACCCTGAGACTTAGAGATTCTCTGGGTGGAAATGGCTTGGTCTTTAATTTTTCTGCTAGGGCTACAAATAGTTTGGGAGATTTCTGGAAAGACTGTCTGTTCAAGGTAGATAAGTGTATGGGTTGATAGAGGTGGAATTGGGAAACCACTCTGGGTAGGAACTTGGGATGAAGAGACCTTATCCTTATGAAAACTGATGGAATGGAGGTTAGCCATCATGGCTCCCAGTTTGCCAACCCTCCTAGCTGGTGTAATGGTGATGCGGAAAGAGACTTTCATGGAGAATAATGACAGAGAGCAGGAGGCCATAGGTTCAAAGGAGGTGGTTGTTAATGAGGTGAGGACTAGGTTGAAGACCCACTGAGGAGCAACAGGTTGAATGAGTGAGTATTTCAATAGAAGACCCTTCCAGAGTGGTATAGTTAAGGAGGTTAAAAAAAAGAATGCCCATCCACTGGAGGGTGGATGGTGCTAATGGCAGATGCATTCCCCTTAAAGGAACTGAGGGCAAGTCCGAAATTCTTTAGATAGCGGAAATATTCTAAGAGCAGCAGAATGCTCACAGCTTCAGGGAAGGCCCTGCTGCGCTGCCCAAGAAGTGAATTGTGTTTATTTGGCTCGATATGAGCGTGTTTGAAAGGATACCTCACACTGCTAGGGAGCACTCTTGCACTAGTGGAGGTGTTGTAGCAGGGCAGTTACCCTGCTCCTAGAGAAAAGGCTAGGCTGACTGAAGAAGCAGCCACAGCTGGGGCCATGCCCCAATTAGGCCACACCCGGTCCTGTTAGAACGGCTCAGGGAGGAGCTGGGTCAGTCTCTCTCTTTAGCTTTTGAGAGAGATGGACATAGTTGCCTGAAGAAGCAAAAGGGTACCATGGACAGAGCAGAGCTTGGGAAGGGGCAAGCTGAGCTGGGGAGATCAGGCCTGGTGAACTCCCAGGCCACAGCCTGATAGGAAGGCCTAGAGACGTACTGGGCTGCAGGGAAAGGAAGCAGATCCAAATCCCCCTTGCCAGTGATGAGTGGCCATTATACTGAAGTCTTCTCCAGTGAACACAGGCTAGACAATGAGTGGCAGTAGCCACTGAGGTGAGGTGGGCTTAGAGGGCTGGGGGTTCCCCTGAGAGGGGAGATCCAGAGAGAGGGGGTGCTGCTGGGGCAGAATCCCAGGGAAAGGGTCACCGGGGTCTGAGAGGAACATGGGGGCCTGAGGCAGGTGAGCCACCAGCCAGGAGAGGGAGCTAGAAGCTGGAATCGAGCTAATTCCTAGCACAACAAGCAGGAGGCACCGTGCTGGTGAGTTCTCGCTATGCTATAGTGTCCATCCAAACACCAAGCCATCAGTTGAAGCATGTATGGGCTGAGGTGTCTGAGTCTGCCGTCATGTTGAATCAGCAGCTTTGGAACATCTGAAGCATGACCTGAGGGTGCTTCGGTCGGTATTCAGAGAAGTGGAAGCCAGAATTGTCAAGGACAGAAGGGAGTGATCAGGATGCTTGTTGCTTTCTCTCACCTGATTTTATAAACCCCTGGTGGTAGGAGAGATGGGGGTGGGGGGACAGTGCATTTCATCTGGACCAAACAAACAATCTATCGGGCATAGTCCTGCAAGTGAGCCCTAATTCCTCCTCTTGAGCAATACTGGGTGCATTTAGTATTGGTGTGGGATGCGAAAAGATCCATTTTTGGGGTCCCCCATCAACCAAAGATGTCTGATTGCCATGTTGTTCAATCCACATTCATCGTCCATTGCAAAGTTTCTGCTATGAGCATTAGCAATCATGTTCTAGGTGCCTGGTAAGTAAGCTGCTGTCAAAAAGGATATGATATGCAATGCACCATTCCATAGGCATATTGCTTCTGCACACAGGGCTCGGGATCTTGTGTCTGCTTGTTTGTTTATGTAGGAGATTGTAGTGGTGTTGTCTCGCATGAAGACGACATGCTGGCCATGAATGGTTGGCAGGAATGTGAGGCAAGCTCTGTAGACTGCCCAGAGATCCAATATGTTTATGTGCATCCTGGTCTCCCGTGGGGTCCAAGTGCTTTGTGCCTGTGAGAGATGCATTCACTATAAAGAACACGATGGATGAGGATGGTAGGAAGGTCATCCCAGAGCAGACTTGTAATGGGTCTATCCACCATTGTAGTGGAGAGATGACTTTTGCTGGGATGCTGATTCGGGTGCGCATAGGTTGGTACAAGTGGGAGTAGACTCTTTGTAGCTATAGTTGTAGACAACGCAGATTCATTTGAGCGAAGGACGTGATGTATGTGTAGGCCGCCATGTGCCCCAATAGGGAAAGGCAGGTCTTGGCTGAAATTGAAGGACTTCACTGAAGTGATTAGTTCTCACATTGCCATGGGACAGATTTTAGGCAGATAAGCCTGAGCGGATGTAGCATCTATGTGAGCTCCTATGAACTCCAGAGATTGTGCAGGGCGTAAAGTTAATTTTTTGACATTGACTCCCCGGGAGGAAAGGAGTAGAAGCAGCTGAAACGTTGATTCCCAGACCTCTCCTTTGGACCATGCTGTTATCAGCCAGTCATCTAAATAGGGCTCTCTGACATCAGAGCTGAACTGCCACCACAGAGAACTTGTGAATACTCACAGGGCAGTGATAAGTCTGAATGGGAGAAACCTATACTGAAAATGTCAAGGCCCCACATTCAACCTCAAGATATACATCAGTTTAAAAGCAGGCATCTTGCCTATCAAGAACCATAAACTACATGTATTTTTCTAGTGAGGGAAAGTTTGAGGTGGCCTGCAAAGGGAGTAGACAAATGGGGACATTGGTGTATGGCATGGCTGATGGGTCTCTAATGACATCCAGAAATAATGTTTACATGATGACTGAGTGTGTTATGTGGATGGCTAGGCTATCAGTGTAAGCGGATGGGTTCTGTGGGCCTTATGGCGTTTTTGAGGAGGTTCGTAAGTACATTGGTGGTATAGTTGTGGGGCCCTGTAGCATTGTGATTGGAGCGGGTGGTACAACTTTCTCTTAGGTGCTGGTGGGTAGATGCCCAAAATTCTTAATGTGGCTGTAAAGTCCTTCAGTGAGTATAAGGAATCATCCATCTTCTGTTGAAGAGGCATGATTCATCGACTGGGAAATCTCTAGCGTTCTGAACCTCCCTAGGGAAGCTTGAGAGGTATAGCCTGGATTCCCTCCACTTGATGATCCCTGTTGCCAGCACACACGATGCTATGTCTGGTGAGTCCACTGCGGCCTGTAGCACAGATCTGGTGAGTAACTTGCCTTCCTGGAAAAACGCCTGGAATCGGTTCTGATCTTGCAAAGTAGTTTGTCAGCAAACTGACCATTCGCTCATAGCTGATAAAGTCATACTTGGCCACCAGGGCTATGTAGCTGGAGATATGGAATTGGAGTCCTGCCAAGGAGACGACCTTTCTGCCTAGTTTCTTGTCCTCTGTGTCAGAGGGAGTGAGGCAGAGGTAGTGTTGCTTGGATGACCAGTGAGTTGGGTAGAAGGTGAGAGAATAGAAACTATGACCCATTGTGGGGGGGGGGACATAGCACCTCATTTCAGCCCCTTTTGGAGTGCATGTTCATGTGGCTGGGGTGTGCCATACAGTGTGTGCCAGTTGTAGGATGGTGTTGTTGATTGGTAGGGCCACACTCACCAGTACTGATGTGTGCAAGATGTCAAGTAGTTGGTGTTGACTGTCCTGTACGACTATGGGATATCAAGAGCATTAGCTATTCTCTGCAGCAGTTCCTGGAAATGGCGATAGTTGTCCAGAGACAAGGAGGCTGATGAGATGGCCACATCTAGAGATAAGGGATACCTCTCCGGATCCATTGGTACTGTTAGAGCTAGGCTGAGTGGTGCATCGTCCAACACTATTTTGGAGTGTCTACCTAATGAGGATTGTGGTGGCAATGCAGAGGAGTCCCCCCAAACTGTTCAGAGGGTGAATACTGGGGCCATCAGTTCAAATATGGCCAACCCAGTTGACCCTGCTGTTGTGTAGCCTGTGACCATGGTGCCACATACTAGCTCTGCAAGTAAGACAATGTGGAAAACTGCTGTTGGAACCTTGCAGTAATTGTGCTTCTGGAAAGGGAGCAGTGGACCATGTCAGACATCCATATCATCCAAATCAGAGAGTCAAAGACCTCCACAAATGGCAGGGCAGACTGACAGAAGAGGAAGTGGCAGGCACATAGCAGGGAAGGAGCCCTGCAAGCAGGTGACTGGATCAGGGCTCATGCCATTCTAACGCAAACAGCTCGGGGGGACCATCCAAGTCTTCTAGGGGTCAATGGTATCCATTCCACTGGAGGGACCAGTATCAGTAACGACATCTGTCTGGTGACAGATGATTCAAAAGACACCAGCAGAGCTGAAGTAGGCAGAGTAACAGGATCTGTGATCAGTAGCGATGGATCAGGTGATCGGTGTTGTCTTTTGTCACTCTCATGAGTCTTGGAATGGGTGATTCCTCCATGTCCAGAACTTAAGGATGGTGCCAACTCTTAGACTTGGAGGAAGACTTACTGCCACACTTTTAAGCATGCTTCCTTAGCCTGTGGCTAGGCCCTAGTGTGGGGTCCTTAGCACTGGTACTGGCAGAACCCAAAGAAGGCTCCACAGTAGGGGGAGCGGTCTCTGCTTGCTCAGGCTGATGTACAAGGCAGGAGGGAGCGGGTGTTCCCAAGTCAGAATCTGAAACTTGGGTACGTCTTGAGGAAGAGAGCCTGGTTTTCTCGACTACAGGAAGGAAGGAGAGGCAGCTACTGCACTTGGACACAATGTGGGATTCCCCCAAGCAGTAGAAACAGAACTGGTGCTCATCGCTGATGGAAAAACAAACAGGGACAGGAAGCACAGATTTTGAACCTTGGTGTCTTTGGCATAACGTAGTACCCAGGTCAGGGTACTAGGTGCGGGGGGAAGAGAAAAAATGTTTGGTGGGAAACACCACCAAGCAGCAGCCCAAGTCCTAATCATTTTTTTTAAAGGAACAATTTAAACTAGAAAATGTAGAACAAAAACAATAAATCTTAACTAAGAACAGTAACACAGTTTTTTCTTCTAAACATTTTGGAAAGTGCATCACACACAGACAAGAGGACAGCAGAGGCTCCGACTTGGACCTTGCAACCGTGAGAAGGAACTGGAGATGCCAGTGGCCACTGCGTCCTTTATTGCCTGAGGTGAAACCATGAGATGGTGCAGGGCACATGCATGGACAGCCGAACAGTACTACTTTCGAAAGCTCTGGCTCCGGGCACATGTTGCATGCACATAACTAGGGCCCTACCAAATTCACAGTCCATTTTGGTCAATTTCACGGTCATAGGATTTTAAAAATAGTAAATGTCATGATTTCAGCTATTTAAATCTGAAATTTCACTGTGTTATAATTGTACGGGTCCTGACTCAAAAAGGGATTACAGAGAAGGGAGTTGCAAGGTTATTGTGGGAGGGGTTGTGGCAGCACTACCTTTAGAGCTGGGCAGCTGGAGAACAGCAGCCGAGGGATGTGGTGGCTGTCGCTGCTTGCAGCCCCCATAGGCCTGGAGTGGCGAACTGCGGCCAGTGGGAGCCACAATTGGCTGAACCTGCGGGCGCAGCAGGTAAACAAACCAACCCGGCCCGCCAAGGGCTTTTCCTGAACAAGCGGCAGACTGGTTTCGAGAACCACTGCTTTAGAGAATATGGTTATGAGGCTAATCACAAATGTTTGTACTTTGATAGTCCACATAACCTGTCTTGTCAGCTTTATATCTTTTACAACTTGTACGCTGGTATAAACTCAAAAATCTCACAATCTACACAAGAAATCCAACAAATTAAAAATGACACCAGAAATCTTGTATCTATACAAGCAATAGTTTTAATTTAATCCATATTTCAGCTAACAAAATATTTCACTTTTAGCTAAAAACTTTAATTTTAATACAGATTTAATGTATTTAAAATTATTTTCCATAGGTACAGAGAATCCAAATATATGTTTCTAGATATCCACTTAGGCCTCAATCCTGAAAAAACATACATGCTTAAATTTACTACTGCAAGTACTCTCATAGTAGGAAAGTGTTTTTAGGATTAGGTCAAAGTTTGTACTGTTCAAGTAAATATAAAATAGGTCTCTTTAACTATGTACCTTATGAAAATAGAAAATCTCCACCATAATAATAATATAAACTTTAATTTTTAAATATTGTTTCAGCTCCAAACTGTCCATTGTCATGGCTTGAATTTGCAATACAATATATTACCACTATTCAGTGTCTGCAAACTGTGTTCACTGCATATTCAGACTATGTCTACACTACAGCCAATGTTGGCGTAACTTATGTCACTCAGCGGTGTGAAAAAACCCACCCCCTTGAGCAACACAAGTTATGACAACATAAGCACTTGTGTGCGCAGTGCTATGGCAGTGGAAGAAGGTCTTCTGGAGTTCACAGAGGTGATTTTACTATGCAGACGGGAAAGGCTTCTCTCTCAAACGTACATATTCCCTAAGTTCAAATATTCTTATGCCTTATTGTAGTGTGAATTAGATATATATATAGATATATATATCCCTAAAATATATGTGCTAATGTGAAAAAAATACAAGAACCATAAGCTAGTGCAAAAGGTATCTGATTTCATGAAAGAATGTTCTCATTAATTAAATTTAGTGAGCATTATTAAAATCCAAGCACATGGAATAACGGTGGCTCATACTAAAAAGACACCATAACAACAAACATTCCACTAAAAGGATTGAGATGAGTCTGCACTGTATACTGTAATTATCATGTTCAACCTCTAAACAGAAGTACATTTCTCAGTACCCTCTGAAAAACAGATTGCCAAGATTTTAATTTATATTTTGATATGTGACATTTGAGTAATGTCATAAAAAAAGAACAAAGGCAAGTTAATAAAAATATAACAGTATCAAAGAATGTTTTAAAATCTTTTCCAAGTCTTTTTGCTTTAAATACACACACTGTACTTTGTTAGCATTTTTTGCTGTAACAAAATGCTAATATGAATACATAAACAGCTCACACCACATTGGAAACTACAAAAGAAAAATATGAAACACTCTTTTTGGCATTTCTGTCTGCAGATAATTCTAGAAGTAGAATGCCTTAACTTCAGCCAAACCTACAAATAAAGTATTTTTTTTGCTTGTCCTTTCAATTCCTTCAGGCCAAAATGTCAGCAGGAAACTGAAAAATACAGATATGAGAACCATGGATCCACTCAGCCCATCATCTTTTTAGAAGATATTATATATACAGAAATATTGCTGATTACTAGAAAATATATCCTTCCTAAATTTAAGTTCATTAAGGCCCAGATTTAATAAAGGATTGAAGTACATGGTTGACTTTAAGTACCACAGTAGTTCCATTAAACTTATATGAGTTTACTGAGGTGCCTAAAAATGAAGCATATATATCAGTTCTTGGTTGAATCACAGTCTGATACTGTTATATGTAACTGTTATAGGTAGCTTCTTCCACAGATGTATATAACCCATTATAATTAGGGTGACCATATTTTCCTGTGCTGTATACAGGACACCTGGTAAAATTACTTGTATTCAAGCGCGCTCAACAGCAATCAATCAGAACTATGCAGTACAAATGTTCAAATTAAACACCAAGTTGACTGTCAAAAAGAAAATCTAACTATGCTGTATTTATCTTCTTATCTTTAAGGCTTTAGGGTTCACACAGGGAGAGGTGACACACACACTCCCATACACCTCTCTCACATATGGGGTTGGGGGAAGAGACTGATCAACCTGGCCCTCCCTGTCCAGCGCTCTTCACACTCCAAGCCTGGCTGGGCCCCCAGGACAGACTCACCTCTCCTGGTACCTGGTGCCTCATCTTCCCATGGTAGGGTGATCAGATGTCCTGATAAAATCAGGACTGTCCTGATATTTAACCCTTTGTCCCGCATCCCGATCAATGTACGATCGCGATGCCTTTTTTCCCTGATATTCAGGTAAGGAGGCGAGCGGGAGGAAGGTGCTGACCCCGTGGGTGCTCCGGGCTGGAGCACCCATTGGGAAAAATTGCAGCCAAGCTCCACCCTCTTCGCCACCTCCTCCCCCGCAGCGTGCTGTGTCCCCACTCTTCCCCCTCACAGCACTTCCTGCTGCCTAACAGCTGTTTGGCAGCACTTAACGCTTTCCAGGAGGGAAGGGGGAGGAGTGGGGATGCAGCACGCTCAGGGGCGGAGGCAGGGAAGGGGCAGGGTGAGGGCAGTGGAGGGGTGGGATGAGGCGGTGAGTGGACAAGCACCCACCCGGCAGAGGGGAAGTTGGTGTCATAGGGGCAAGTGGCCGGCGAGGGGGTGAAGAGGTGAGCGAGTGGGCAGGGGACTGAGGAGGGACGCAGCAAGCCAGCAGCAGGCCAAAGGGATGAGGAAGGGTGTGGGGGGGGATGTGAGCAGGGAGGGGGCGGGACCTGGGGCAGAGTGGAGGATGAGCCTGGAAGGAGCGGGGGTGGACTGTGGGTGGGGCTGATGGCACCCCAATGTGTTCCGATATTTTAGTCTGGTGATCTGGTCAACCTATCCCGAGGCAACATGTGGGGGAAGGGATGCGGGGTCACATGCCCCCTCCCCAGATTTCTGCCAGGGTTCACACCAGAGTGTGGCCAGCAGCAGCCTTTTGGCACTGTGCAGAAGGGAAGGGATGACCTGGCTCGTGTCTTTCTGCACAATGTTGAAAGGTAGCTAGCACCTCCAGACTACTACTGGCCACTGACATAACTCAGCTGCCTCCAGTCCCCCGGCTACAGCGCGGGCAGGAAGAGATTAAGCCCTACGGATGCATTGTGTGCCAGGGCCAAGGGAACCTGGCTGCAGGGGCTTCAGTGAACCCAGCCAGAGAAATGGCTCAGGAGGAAAAGGTCCTAGAGATGGAGCAGTCCCGTGCTCCCTGGGGGCAGGACCCAGGGGAGGGGGGCAGGTGAAGAGGGTGCTATGCCCTTGCCCAGAGGGCTGCTGTGGAGCCTGCAGGGTTGGGGCATGAACAGGCTGGAAATCATTTCCCCCCCACTCCATTCCAGAACTTAGCTGACGGGCAGAGAGGCTTCCTTATGCCAGCACTGCGTGGGGCTTTGGCACATGCAGGGCTTGGTTCCTCCTGGCCAGCACCCTGGGCTGGAGGGTCTTGGGTTTTCCCAGGGTACCACCCCAGCCAGAGGCAGTGAGGGAAGGAAGGAGCCTGGCAGCCAGGCTGTTGGTGAGCTGAGCACTCCGACCAGGGGCTGGGTTGCTGCATAGCGCTGGGAGCGGGACATGCCCCACCTAGGGGGGTATGGAGGAGCAGTGGGGTTTGAGGGTGAAGGGGCAAAGCAGGGAAAGGACATTGAGAGAGCGAGCATGTAAAGGGTCGATGGGTGGGCAGCAGAGGCGACATGTAGCTGGATGCTGCCTGGAGCCTGCCCGCACTCAGCAGTCACTGCAGCTCACAGAGTGCAGCCAGTGCCAACCAGAAATGGGGTTGGGGACAGGGACCTGCTGGCCGAGAGCTAGTGTGCTGCAGAGACTGTGCTGAGGAAACAGCAGGGGGAGTGGCCACCCCCACATACTACAGCTTTGCCCTGCCACCAGCCGTGCACACCTACCCCCATCGTCGTCCACTGGAACCCCCACACTCACGGCTGGTGGGTGGGCGGGCGGACAGCTGCTGAGCAGGGATCCGGCCAGCAGCAGTACCAGCCAGTACTGATGGGGGGGAGGGAGGAGGAAGACAGAAAATACGGGACAATTTGCCTGTTTTTAAGAAAAATTTGGGACACCTGCAGGAGGGCTTAATACAGGACTGTCCTTTTAAAAATGGGACATCTGGTCACCCTAATTATAATCCAGGATTGTTTTCCAATTAAGTCTCAGTGTATGCCCTCAGCATTTGCTTAGATTATATTTTACTGCAATATTCCCAACCAAGCCTTTGTAGGGCTTCTTGAGATTAGGGTACCTAGATGTAACAAGAATGTGTGTTAGAACTAGGTAAGTAGGTTACAAGTAGACTATCTCACAGCACCCTTTTTGTTATGCTGGTTTAATTCTTTTCTTATAAGATGTTTTCATCTTACTTTCTAATACAAATAATTCAGGATATCTGCAACAAGATAATGTTTGAATATCTTAGTTTGAGGTAGGCAACATTGTTGGCTCATATTGACTTTTTTTTTTTTTTAAGTATTTCAAATGAAAATCAGCTTACCATTCTCTTCTAAGGTCATTCAAATTCTGGCTTGCACTTCGTACTGCAAGAGATTCACAATCTTTCATGAAAACTAGAACTAAGATTTGGGCAAACTTCAGTTTTGGCAAAACTCCAATGCAAAAAAACCCACTTGGTGCATGTTCAAACCCATAAAATGCTCACCAAGCCCCCCCAAAAAATTGGCAACTGTTTTATACAGCTCTTTGGGCAGAAAAAGTTGATGTTTGTTATGTTACCATAGCAGAAGCAACTGGCTGGCTTAGTTGGGAAGCAGTGCCAGTTCTCTCTCATCTTTGCCTTCTACAAGTTTACAAAATCTATGTTGATTTTAAGTTTCAAAATTCTTTAATTTCAAAGCAGACCAGCCAATGGCATGGCAATAGTGCACTTAGAGAATCTTGGGTTTGGATAAGATCCTGTTTCTCTCATGCTCTCAGAAGGTAGAGGTCAGATGTATCATACCATAACCCCTGTCTGCGTAGTGTGGCACTTTGTCCCCCACTAGTGGCACCTAGGCCAGCTAAAGATTGATGAATCTGCCACAGCCTTGGCTAAGAAGCATGTGGCTTTTAGCTCATGCAGAAGAGCTGGGGTGGGCAAACTTTTTGGCCCAAGGGCCACATCTGGGTATAGAAATTGTATGGTGGGCCATGAATGCTCATGAAATTGGGGGAGGGGGTGAGGGCTCCAGTGAGGGATGCAGGCTCTGGGGTGCAGGAGGGTGGGACTGAGGGATTCAGAGGGTGGGAGAGGCATCAGGACTGGGGCAAGGGGTTGGGGAGCAGGCTTCAGGCAGCACTTACCTCAAGCAGCTTCTGGAAGCAGCAGCAGCATGTCCCCCTTCTGGCTCCTACATGGAGGCACAGCCAGGCAGCTCTGCGCGCTGCCCCATCCACAGGTGCTGCTCCTGGAGCTCCCATTGGCCCCACTGGCTGGCCAATGGGAGCTGCAGGGGAGGCGCCTGGGGTGAGGGTGACGTGCGGAGCTCCTGTCAGCCCCTACACATAGGAGCCTGAGAAGGGACGTACCGCTGCTTCTGGGAGCCATGCAGAACAAGCCCTCCACCCCGCTCCCCAGCAGGACCTTGAGGGCCAGATGAAAACATCTGAAGGGCCAGATGCGGCCCTTGGGCCGTAGTTTGCCCAACCCTACAGTAGAGGCTCATACACTAAGTTTCAGAGGTGCCAGGTTGAATCCTGCCTGCTGCTGATGGTCTGTTGGCATTACAATACGAGCCCACTTGTTGAGAGAGAGAGAGAGAGAGAGAGAGAGAGAGAGACACACACACAGACAGACAGACAGACACACACACACACACCCTTTTCTGTTAGTGATCAGGCTCTATTAACAGAAAAATAAACAAGCTGAAGGCCCTCCCAAATAAATCCCTAAGTTTTTATGACACTTGAATTCCAAGAAGGCTATCTGCCAGCCTAAACACACTAGTATTTTTGTTTCGGTTTGTTTATTTTTTATATATAATTTATTAGTTGAAAATCTCTCTGCATCTTGTTTTCCCTTATTGGTGGGGGAAAAAAATATGCATGTCCTCCTCTATTACCAACCTATATGATCTCAGTTACCGTGAACTTAAAACAAACTACAGATCCATAATAAAAATATTTACATCCATTATTTTGCAAGTTTTAATTAACATTTAATTCTGAAATCGTGAAATATTTGATTTTGATATTAGTCATTATGTATGTACCACACTTAAACCATTATCAAAACTATAAACAACAAATGCCTTATATGCATTGTTTTTGTAGCCATGTCAGTCCCAGAATATTAGACACATAAAGTTGATCCAATAAAAATATTACCTCACTCACCCTGTCTCTCTAAATGCTTTATAGTGAGAGACTTTAAAAAAGCTCAATCTATTTCATTTACCCAAGAGAAAGTTAAGAGGTCATTGGAGAGAGATTTCTGATAGTAAATGTCTTCTTAATTTAAGAGAAGAGATATAACAAGATCTAATGTTTGGAACTTGAAGCTACGCAAATTCAGGCAAGAAATAACGTACAATTTTTAACGCTAAGGGGAATTACCCTTAGAACAACTTACATAGGGATGTTGTGGATTCTCCATTACCTGAAGCCCTTAAATCTAGATTTGATGTCTTTCTAAAAAGCTATGATCTAAGGGGGAGGGATAGCTCAGTGGTTTGAGCATTGGCTTGCTAAACCCAGGGTTGTGAGTTCAATCCTTGAGGGGGCTATTTGGGGATTGGTCCTGCTTTGAGCAGGGGGTTGGACTAGATGATCTCTTGAGGTCCCTTCCAATTCTATAAACTCAAACAGAAGTTATGGTTCTGATGAAAAAATTACTGGGTGAGGTTCAATAGTCTGTTATGCAAAAGATCAGACTAGATTATTATAATGTTTCCTGATGACTTTAAAAATCAATTATCTATGTAATTCAGTACTTTTCATTAAAATCCAATATTTAAAAGATCTTCAGTTCCTTGCAGCGAGTTCCAAACTTTTGTTATGTAAAAAGTGTAAAATATTGACCTAATTTAGAGCTACATAACAAAAACTAATATGAAACAAACTGTCTCTTAGAAGTCTATAAAATCTTATTTTTATTTCATGTACAAGTTGTTTTTGTTTTGCTGAGCTGACCATTAAATTCAAGTCACATTATCAACTTAATATACACGTTTGGCAGTCTCTAACAAACAAAAATGAAATCAGTCATGTTTTAAGCACAACAGTTCGCAATCTGACCTTACAGTAACAAAAAACAGATGCACGTTCTGAATATTTATCTTAATTTATTGCTACAAAGTTTTTTTTAAAAATACAAAAGTAGTTTCCTCCAGCTTCTTACTGATAATCAAGCTTTTATTTAACCTTTTAAAACTCAAATGTCATACAGTCTGAAAAGTTCTTTTGTAAAGATTCACCATCCAATCCCATTGATTAAGGACTGAGAAAGTAGAACTCCAGGGAAATCCTGACTTGACATTCCTGATGTTGCAAAAAGATTTCTCTTCATAAAAGTGTTGTTGAAGCTGTATTGGTCCCAGGATATGAGAGGGACAAGGTAGGTGAGGTAATATCTTTCATTAACAGACACTGGTCCAATAAAACAGATAAGCTTTCGAGCTACATGGAGCTCTTCTTTAGTCTGGGCAGCTGGTCTCTTTCACCAACAGAAGTTAGTCCAATAAAAGATATTACCTTACCCACTTCGTCTCTATCATCTTTAAAAAAAACAATGAACCCATGTGAATGGAGACTGGATAAATCAGTAGCATCCTCAATGAAATCAGTGGAGTTAAACTGCTATAAAACTGAACTTGATTCTACTCTTGGCCAAACTTATTTTTAAAGTTGGGAGTGGCAACATGAACTGTTTTAGCTTACAGTCCCATTAACTTTTTGTATTTGCATATTCCAACAGGGCTAGATGATAGATTGTCAATTCTATTTTGTCCAAAGGTGGGATAATTTCCAGATCAATTTTTATTGCCACTAGGAACAGCCAAAGCACCATTATATCAGACTCAGAATGCAATCCCTTAATTTTTTGCTTGACTTTTTCCTCTATATCTTGAGGGATTCTCTTCCAATATCCATGTTTTCCCTGAGACTGGTTTTCTTCCTATAATTTTTCATCCACTTATTTTTTTCCCGTCTAAAACACACTTCCTTCATAACAATGTTTGGGTTTTGTGGCCTCTTTTTGTCCTCTTCTTACCCTATATTTCTCTTCCCCATTCCTGGTCCTCCCTCTCCTCCATCTCTATACACTTGGTCTTTTGGGGATGAGGCTTGGCCCTGTTATTTTTTCTACACAGGTGTGGAGTGTTTTGGAAAGTGAAATGAGAGTCATTTTCAGGCATAACCCTCCAAATGCAGGTGAGTGACACGCATGCATAAATATCTGGTTTTTTAAAAAAACACATGTGTAAGTGCATACTAACACGTCCCTACCCCTCTCCAGGAAAAATATGTACGTTCACATTTGCAACTTGATCAAGGCCTCTTGCTCATTAACAAATACAGTATTTCCTTTTCCAAAGTGTCCTCCTTTGCACAGCATTTAACAGTTCCCTTGCCTCTTCACTCAAGGGGACAACGTTATATTTACTTAAAAAGGCCATTAGCAGAGACATTTATACAATATTAACATTGACATATTTGGCACCTTTCCCATATTTACTTGGATTGAGGTAAAATTTTAAATGTTAAGCTTATTCTTCTATGGTCTGTAAGCGCCCACTGTGAATCTCTCAGTTGAAATAATCGTAAAGCAGGAGAAAATCATTTTAAAAGAAAATGAAGTTAGATTTAATGCTCACTTCCATTACTGGTATAACTGAACGGAGTGAGGGATGGATATAGATCAGTATATTTAATATTGATTCTAAATTAGATCACAGACGTATGAATGTAGTATCAATTCCACTGACATTTTTTGTTACAGTATAGCACAGATAATTGGAGACAGACCGGTTTTTATTTTCAGTACTTTTATTCATACACACTATTTGGCAAGGTACTTTAAACACTATAAATCAAAGAATCAGAGCTCTTTTCCAAGAACATATTGCCAAATGTATTCTGTAGCTGAATTCTCATTCTTGGAGATTGCAGAGTATACATACAAACAATATTTCATTTAAAAACTGAGCTAGCGATATTTGGATCCCTCTTTTATACTTAAGGCGAAGAGCAGAACATGAACCAAATCCTTCACTGATCTTAAGCTAAATACTGAACAGAATTTTGGTTAGGGCAGGTCAACGCTACAGACTTATATCAGCATAACTACTTTGCTCAAGGGTGTGAAAAATCCACACCTCTGTGCAACATAGTTATCTGACCTAACCCCCCCGTGTAGACAGCGCCATGTCAATGCTACCGCCGCTCAGGAAGCTGGATTAACTATGACAATGGGAAAAGCTCTATCATCACTGTAGTAGCATCTTCACTAAATTGCTACAGTGGCACTGCACACTGTACATGAAGACAGGCTCTCATAAGTACAACCAAATTCCACCTCTTCCCAAAACAGCTAATGACCACTTCAGGTTTCAATGAATAAGATGTATGGTTATGATAAAGATTTTTTTTATCAGAGTCATACATTGATGGTAGATTGTACAAGTAATTCTCAGCAAAAAGCATTTCTACATTGTTTCACAAAATGTAAATCTGATCTTGCACACCTAACAAACTGATTTAAATATATTATTTATTTTAAAACATTTTTGCTGTTAACAAGCATGTTATCTCTGGAGACACAAATCCAGTTTGAGAACTGCAAAACTAAGCATCTCTGATGGTATCTTCTAGAGACTGTGCACTAAGTCCCATTGGGTAGATAGAAAGTCCCTAGAACCCCATAAGATTGGATCCCTAATCCATGAACTTTTGGAACTCATTTACAAAACTTTTCTGAAACATTACATGAATATATAATCCCTATTCCATGATGAGAGATCTTTGAGTTATAATGTATCTTAATTAAAATGATCTTTAGATAGGTTTTTTTCCTCAAAAAACATTAAAAAAAGGATTTAAAGCAAAACAAATCTAATTTTTTAATTTTTTTTTTAATCATTGATTTTTTATCTACCCTTGACAATATACATATTAATACTTGGCAAAAACAATTATGTAGAGTCCCATCATATACTTAACTTGTTATGAGAAAATACAATTTATAGCTACGAGGGGAAAAAAGAGTAATCTGAAATAAATGTCATCTACACAAGATACTGCTGTGTACTAGCCTTGAAAATTATGCTGCTTAAGCCTGTTGCCATTTCCAAGAATGTCATATTTACTGGTTATTCACAAAAAGGAAAAAGCTGCTAGGATGCAGCTTCCTGCATTTGAAGATAAAAGATATAGCATGCCGATTGTTGTAACATATCTTGCTAGCTTTACTGTGAAAACAGTCCCACAGTGAGTAAAATTAGAAGCCTCATTAAAGGAGACACTACAGCACAATGTCTTAGACAGCATTTTGGAATACCAAACAATGTAGAGAGACAAGAGGGGAGGTAATATCTTTTACTGGACCAACTTCTGCTGGTGAAAGAGACACGCTTTAGAGATATACAGAACTCTTTTTCAAATCTCAATGAAATAAAGTACATATTGTACTTGGAGCATATACAGTATCACAATTCCATGGAATTTTAAAAGTTAGCTACATATTTAAGACAAGCCCATATGGTGACCTTCATGGGTATTGTTTCCAATTACAGTGCTTCCTTTATTTAAATTGTGCCTATTAAATTTCTACAATGATGAAAATTTTCAAACCCAAGTCCCTAAATCCATATTTAAGCATCTAAATAAACATGATTTGATTTTCAGGCACTATTATCCTGAGTCCAATTGAACTGAAGATATAAATATAGAGTCCAGATTCTTCAAGAAATTCATTTATATTAAGTTAAAGAAAAAAAGTGGAATAATAGATATGTAAAATTATGGTGAGAGTGAGCAAGTGGTGCCAGTCATTACTAAAATAACCAAAGAATCTTCCCTTCCATCTTCAAACTTGCAACAGTCAGATCAACACTGAAGAAACCCACACTGGACGCATCAGTTCTAGTTAACCACCGATCAGTATCAAACCTCAGAAAATGTTAAAGCAGAGACAATAGCTAGGGCACTACCAAATTCATGGACGTGAAAAATGCATCATGGACCGTGAAATCTGGTCTGCCCCTGTGAAATTTGGACTTTTATGTGCTTTTGCCCTATATTATACAGATTTCATGGGGGAAACCAGGGTTTCTCAAATTGAGGGTCCTGACCCAAAAGGGAGTTGCAGGGGAGTTGCGGTATTGCCACCCTTACTTCTGTGCTGCCTTCAGACCTGGGTGGCTGGAGAGCTGCAGCTGTTGGCCAGGTGCCCAGCTCTGAAGGCAGCACCCACAAGCAACAATGCAGAACTAAGAGTGGCAATACCATACTAAGCCATCCTTTACTTCTGCACTGCTGGCTTCAGAGGTGGGTGGACAGAGCGTGGTGGCTGCTGACTGAGGGCCAAGCTCTGCAGGTAGCAGCAGAGAAGAGTGGCAATACCTTACCATCCCATCCCATCCTTATTTCTGCGCTGGTGCTGGCGATGGCTCTGCCTTCAAAGCTGGGCTCCCAGCCAGCAGCCACCACTCTCCAGATGCCCCCCTACAATAACATTGTGACCCCCGTCCACAACTCCTTTTTGGGTCAGGATCCGTGCAATTACAACTCAGTGAAATTTAGCATTTAAATAGCTGAAATCATGACATTTATGATTTTTAAAATCCTACGACTGTGAAATTGACCAAAACAGTCCATGAATTTCGTAGGGCCCTAACAATAGCCAAAGGCCAACTATAAACTCACCTAAATTAACCTAATATCCTTGACCTGGCACAAACTCGAACCAGGCTAGGACATGGGACAGAAACCAATTTTGTGGCACTGATAGATGATATCCTGCTGTTAATGGATGGTGAGCAGGCATCCATTCTCATCCAGATAGGCCTCTCTGCAGTATTTGACACTGTGGACCATAAGATACTACTTTTGGAGAGGTGGCATGGGTTCAAGGAACTGCACTAAAATGGTTTAAGTCCTCTCCACAGGGACACACCCAAAGCATTGTACTGTGAAACGGCACTTCCACCACTGGACACATCACTTGTAGAGCTCCACAAAGATCAGTTGTCTCCCTAGCTATCAGGCAAACTGGTAAGATGACAGGGACTCATGTGTCAGCAACGTGCAGATAATGTACAGCTCCACTTCTCCATCACATACAATTACACCACTACTAGCAAAATGTTCCAATGCTTAGACAAAATCAGTTTATGATTGAAAAACAACTGATTGAAGCTGATCCCATGCAAGATAGAGGTAATGCTTGGGAGTGGGGCACAGCAAAGGAAAGCACTTTGAGGAGTTTTCAGCCACAGTACAGTCTCCTTTGGTTGAAGACACATACTAACAATTGATCAACTCAGTTTGTAGTTTGGGAGTACTCCTAGATTCTTCATGATAAGTTCTCATGTAGTAGCATCCAGAAGCAGAGAGCAGCTTTCCACTATCTGGGGTGGGCTAGGAGACCCTATATTATTGTGGCAGACAATGACCCAGCCTCAATTATATACATCTTTGTTACCTTCTATCTGGGCAACACTATGCAATGTATCTGGGCATGAAGCCGTCAGCCCTTGGCAAACTCTTTCTAGTAGAGAATGCTGCAGCATGTCTTCTCAATATTACAGGCTACTGCAAGCACATTGAACCCATCTTCCATTTTCTACACTGGATTTCTATAAAATATTAATTCAAGCTCAAGATCTCTGTTCTACTCTTTAGGGCACTCAATGACCTAGACCCATGATATCTAAAAGATTGCCTAAGGATCCAAGATGAAGACCATAGTCAACAACTCTACCCCTCAGCCATGACAGAATTTTCTAGCATAAGGTTAAAGCTCATCTGTGCAGGAGACAAGAGTTTGCTCGGGAGCCAGCCCAAGACTGTGCAATGAACTCCCACAGAAACTTAAGATCACCACAAACCTCACCAGCTTCCACTCCAAATGCAAGTAGGGTGATCAGGTGTCTGGTTGCCAACCACCTGCCCCAGCCCAGTGAAAGCGAGTGAGGGTTGGATAAAGCGAGCCACCGAGGGAGGGGGGAATGTAGTGAGTGGGTGGCAGGGCCTCGGGGCACGGGTGGGGCCTGGGGAAGGGGCAGGACTAGGGTGTTCAGTTTTGTGCGATTAGAAAGTTGGCAATCCTAAGTGCAAGGCACATTTCTTTGATCTTGCCTTCTAACACATAGCAAGGTATACACCTCCCAAAACAGTACATTACACATACAATTTTCCTTCTGGGAAGAAGGGAATTGAAAGTATGAACCACATCTGTTAGATGTTGCTCATGTCACAATGTACTAATGGAAGAGCTCAGAAACTACAGAAAAGAGGAAGTTATAAGAATCTACATAAAATATAAAGAATAGCTTGTTTACCTAGTCAAATTCTGGAAAAAAGCTTATTATTCTTCCTGGTACAATTACATTAAAGCAGTGGTCCCCAACCTTTTTCGTCTGGCGAGCGCCAGACAACGAGCCACGGAGGACCATGGCGGTGGAGGAGCATCTGCCGAAATTCAGCCAGCAAGTGGAAACGTCAATAGACGTCGCTGCTGAAATGCTGCCGACAAGCAGCATCATCCAGAGTCGTCGCCACCGAAATACCGCCGAAAATCGGAGGTGGCACCTCTGGATGACGCAGCTTGTCGGCAGCATTTCGGCAGATGCTCATCCGCCAGCCAGTACACATGGCGCCATGGCACCCACAGGCACCGCGTTGGGGACCCCTGCATTAAAGTTATAAACCTCATTTCATATATTTTATTGAACTTTTTTGTAGCTGATATGCTAAAATAGTATTTAATGTTCTGATCTGGTTTCCAAGTTATCAATTTTCAGTATCACCAAATAATAAAATGTTATCTAAAAAAAAAGACATATTAAGAGAGCACTAACAGTCCCATTTTTGGACAAAATACCCTTTATTACAAAAAGGACTTAATTCCACTTACGCTTAATTACTTTATAGGTATTATGCTATGAAACTCAGTCAGGATTCATTGCATTAGTTACATACAGTTTAAATTAAATATATTTTGCATAATATTAAAAAAAAAAGAGTCATGTGGGTGTATGTGCCATCTCTTATAAAACATTAATCCAATAAATATGATACATTAAGAACAAAGTGTGACACTTTTTCAGAATCTGTTTGCAGCAGTACTTCTCCACATCCTCACTGGATACAGAGGAAAACCTATGCATGAGGTCTTCCCCATTACATGTTTTATGTAAACTAGATGTAAAGTTCATTCAGAACTGCATTTATAGCTTTATATGAGCTGAATGTCTATTTAGAGGTTTGAGGTGTATATCACAAGGAAAACCAAAAGTAGGGGAGCAACTTTAGTTGTGTGTGCTCTATTTAGCATTCCAGACAGACATAACTCTTATGATTATTAAGCTGTACTTTGCTAGATAATAAATATCAGTTTCTCACTAGAAATAATAGAAAGCTGGTGTAACCTATATTCTGGATGCGAGATTTATATTTCATAACAATAAAATTAAGAATGAAGAGATTTTTTATTAACAGAGGACATGGCATCAGAAAAGATATAGCCTACATCTACTCTTATGGTGGCATGAAGAACATAAACACTGCACGCTCGGCTAGCTAGGGTGATCAGATGTCCCGATTTTATAGGGGCAGTCCCTATTGTGGCGGTCTTTTTCTTATAAAGACTCCTATTACCCCCACCCCCACCCCATCCCAATTTTTCTTATTTGCTATCTAGTCACCCTACAGCTAGTGCAGATATAAATAGCAGTGTAGACAGAGAGACACTGCTTAGGCAAATAAGTGCCCTATGCACCTGTGGTACCCCCAGAGTACCCTACACGCCCAAGCAGTGCCTCCCAGATCTACACTGCTATTTTTAGCAGTATAGCGTCCCACTACCTTTCCCTGCCACAGCGAAAGGCTCCAGCAGTAGGGAAAGGCAGCAGGGAAAAGCTCTGCCAGAGCCTTTCACTGTGGCACATCACTGCATACTGCTGTGACAACTGTGGACACGGCCCACCAGGTGTGCAGCTACATATGCAGTGCCAACAAAAGTGTAGCCATAGCGATTTCTTTTTTTTTGGCATTAAAATTACTAGTGAACTGCAAAACAAAAAGCTAATTAATTAAGGGTGTTTACTTCTCTGAATTAAAGATAAATAATTTTTATTTATTTTCTTTACATTTGAAAAGGTGGAGTTCAATTCTTATTTCGCATTTTTAGTTTTCCCACATTCATGGTCATGCCATTATTCCCCAGGAAAAGAATATTTTGGGCATTTCAAAAACAAAGAATAAACCAACCAAAAAACCAGAGAACCCACCAGCAACAATGTCGTTCTCTCAAAAGCAAGTACATTTTTCTTAGGCCTGGCAGAAGAGCAGGAGTCTAATATCCACTACAAAACTTGGGACTATCAGCAAAGTTAAATGCTGTAAAACAATGAAGGGCTGGTCTACACTACGGGGGAAAATCGATCTCAGATATGCAACTTCAGCTACGTGAATAACGTAGCTGAAGTCGAAGTATCTAAGATCGAATTACCGTCCTCATGGTGCGGGATCGATGTCTGCGGCTCCCCATGTCGACTCTGCAACTCCGTTGGGGTTGGTGGAGTTCCGGAATCAATATAAGCGTGTTCGGGGATCAATATATTGCGTCTAGATGAGACGCGATATATCGATCCCCGAGCAATCGTTTGCTACCCGCCGATACGGCGGGTAGTGAAGACGTAGCCAAAGGAATAGACATGTCCGCAAAGCTGAGCTCCAAATTGAGGCCCCAGAGACCAATTTATGTCTGAGGCTCTTCAGCTATAAAGGTCTGTTTCCCTCTGGCAGCTGTTTGGGTTGGGATTGGTTTATACATCAGAAATTATCCAAAAAACAGCTGAAAGAATCAGCATAAGAAACAGAATTGGTCACAACAGTTTACATATTCACCACAAAAGCAACATTTATTTGTTCAAGGGCTACGCCTTCAATTTTTACTCGATATCCTCTCAGGTGGATGACCTAACTAAACAGAGACATATTCTGGAAGAAAGACTGAGTGCTAAGCACTCATGTTTATGTTGCACGTGAAGCCAAATGAGAAATTTCTTATCTGATCATTTTCTCTGTTAGCAGCTTCTCAACAAATTCATTACTAATGGGTAGGGCTCCTTATCTGTCACGGAGGTCGATGAAGTCATGGATTCAGTGACTTTCCACAACCTCCGTGACTTCTGCAGCAGCCAACGTGGCTGACCCCTAAGCCATCCAAGCAGCAGCCGATGCGGCTAGCCCTGGAGACTGCCTGAGCAGCAGTCGCAGGAGCAGCCGGAGCAGTTGTTGCTCGGCAGCCCCCAGCAGCTGATGCTGCTGGCCCCAGAGCGCCTCTCCAGCATCAGGCCTCCCAGTGCACTTGCCCCCAAGCAGCAGGCACATTGCCGCTAAGATCTAGTCAGGAGTATTTATGGTAGAAGAGTTATGGATAGGTCACTGGCATGAATTGTTTATTGCCTGTGACCGGTCCATGACTTTTAATAAAAATATACATGACTAAGTCATAGCTTTACTAATGAATCCATGCCTCCACCTATGGAATTAAGAGGTGGTCCAAAGTTGTTGCAGGAGGCACCAAGGCTATGCTCCACCCTTCAGCTCAGGCCTCCAGAAGAGTTCTTCCACAAGAGAAGAAACACTCCAGCAACAGATTTTTAGCACTAAGCCATTAGATATAATGTATTAACCTTAAGACAATGTATGTCTAAGTCTTCCTTTAGAGAAAATGTTCCATTTATATTCTGGTCATTTATTAGACCAGAAGAAGGGTTTGAATTAGAAGAGAAGTTGCTAACAGAAAGAAAATTATGTTAGAAATTTCTCAATCCATTGCATAGGTTTCTCTCCTCATTCATTACTAATGGGAAGTAGCAAGCAGTGAATCCCAGAAGTACGGGAGGAAAGGATAAGAAGAGTTTATTTATTATGGTAGAATAATAGGCAGAAATGGGAGTTCCCTCCATAGAAAGCAAGAACTTTATAAATGAAGGACTGATGTGGGAATCAATGCAGTAGTATCTTCTACCAAAGGATGACTTTGTAGAGGAATGGAAACCTACTTTGCAAATCTTCCTGACGCCCATATACTTTTCCTCCACTGCCTCTAGGAACGTCTGTTAATAGTTTCACTGATGCCTAGCATGCCAATTGGTGCAGGATTTTTTACGCCTTGCCAGCAACAACCTTGAGCCATAAGGTATTTTGGACAGAATGAGACGAACAGGGTAAAATTGGCGTACAAACTCCATATGCTTGAGATATATCTTTAGAGCTCCAGGAATGCCCATTTATGTCACAACCTTCAAAGGATGAGAACAAAATGATGGGATAGCTATTTCCCAGCAACTGTGGAAAGAAGATCTTTCCTTGAATAAAAAGGCTTCTGGAACCATACAACAAACCTTTTCCTCTTGACAAAGGCAGTGTGGTTCTTGTATGGATATGGGAACTAATTCCAAAACTTGTTTTTCAGACGTAATGGCAACTAGAAAGGCCAGCAACAGGCTTGTCTAGTTCGTCACTGTGGCACCTGATACTCAAATGGAGGATCCAAAATTCTTGTCTACAAAATGCTGCTATGGCTGGTATCCACGCTTCTATGTTTGGTTATAAGACCCAACGAAACCTCCTGAAGAAACTCTAACATAGCTAAAATCAACAGAACTTTTAGATTATTACAATATTTGTATCACAATAGCAATAGAGGTCATTGCTCTAAGCACTGCACGAAGAGGCAGTCCCTGCCCCAAGAACTTTGTTTCCCCTCACACTAGAAATGTAAATTCAACCAGATCAACAAATGAAACATTGTGGTTGAATTCCATGTGGATAGCACACTGTACCACGAGTTAATGAAGAATCCATGGTGAACTACATCTCTTCCAATGCTTAGGCTGTTAAACTGTAGGTGTTCCTGATCTGAATGAAAAAGAGTCCTTACTTCAAGAGGTCTAATGTTTTCTGCAGGAATAAAGTGGGATCTCTGGCTGTCTAGAAAGTCCAAAATGCCTCCTAAGACAGTGGAGGACTAAAAGGACCTCAGCTCTCCTATTTTCTTTGTCCTTTACGTGAACTGTTTTTGACAGCAGTTTCTCTCGGCCACGGACATTATTTCTATTGCCACAGAGAAACTTTGTCCTCTTGTTACTCCCTGGTTTGGAAGGCATATAAACTCTCATGTCATAAAGCCAATCTCTAACAGGAGGTAGTAGAGGAAATCTCCAAGTACCATAATTGCTCGTTACTTGTTTTTTTTAAACTTTCTTTCCAATGCAGCTGGTACTGGTCACTTGCCAGACAGGATACTGGACTCAAACCACTGATCTGATCCCCTATGGCCATATTTGTAAGGGATTTTTTGGTTTAAGTCACACCCTGACAGAGATGTCAAAATGAACTAAAAGGATGCATAATATGAGTTTTTTGTAGTTTATCATCTTCCAAGGATGCTTGCTTCCACAGCAAGTATATAAGGGTCTAGAGTGAAAACTGGATTGGCTTTCAGCATGCTTGTATCTTCCTGCCCACAAAAGGTCATTCAGATGTGATGAGACTGTCACCTAATTTTGCACTATACGGAGTGCATAGTTCAATGCCCTGAGACAGAATTTCTGCAGGTGCATTTTCAGAAACCCTCTGTAGCCAATTAGTTCATTTTATCATTTAAATGTGTTATTGCTATGATGAACTCATAGGCTATTTCATATACAACAGAAGTGTGATGAATAGATACAAGTATTTAGGAGTGCCAAGTATATAAGTATATACACGTGTTGCATATGCTGCCTACCTCTGAGTTAGAAGATCATGGACTCAAACCAAGTGAAGACAGGGGCATACTGGATACCTTTGTCCACGTTTGTTGACTCCCCTCAAAGAATTCTAATAGATTGGTAAGGCGTGATTGCACTTTACAAAAGCCATTTTGACTGGTCCCTGTAGTAAGATAAGGCCCTGAAACACAAACTCTTGTGTCAGAGGCCCAATTTGAGGCCTGAAGCCTGAACCAAAGTACTTCCAGGCATTGCTAAGCAAAGGCTGGGCTGTGAGCCAGAGGCAGGCCCCACTCACAGAAGTTGGCAAGAAGAAGACTGCTAGAAGCAGGTGCATCCACACATAAGTGCTAATAAGAGGAACTTGTGCTAAGATGGCATCAGAACATTCCACAGAGATCATGAGGAACAGGCAGGTGCATCTTAAAGACAGGGTTAAAAAGGACAGCATGATGGATAGATATGTTTGAAACAACATGATCAAAAGGGGAGACAGCACACCAATGAGATAAGGGGCTATACCTCAATACGTCAGTAGGGATGAGTAATCTGTCCTGTAACTGTATAAAAGTAGGTCCCGGAGTGTACATCTTTGTCTGGTCTAGGAGGCAGTGGAAAGTCCCACCACTGACTGAGCTGGTCCATTGCCAGGGGGCAAAAATTCGTAGTAGGTCTTGTAGAGTCTACAGGAAGCTACTACTGTGCTTCATTTGACAATAAACCTGGCTCAGGTTCCTTCGTACCTTACTAGCGTCTGTGGTCACTCAGTGTCTGCTGTGTTAGCCATCTGCACAGAACTGGGGCAGCACACAGAGGGAACACGCACGCAGCCGAATGTTATCATCGAACAAGAGCAGAGCACCATACCGGTAACTACTGACAACAGTCCCCAACTTATCATTTTTATCTACATGTCTGTTAATTTTGTTCTTTACTATAGTTTCAACCAGTTTACCTGGTAGTGAAGCGTTGTATCAACCAGACAAGATACTAACACCCTTCAACAGGACTTTATTTTTATGAAGTGGAAAACTCTTTACCAATCTGCTGCTGCACCTTCTCTAGCTCTCACTCTGCCTCAACTCCTCCCCCCTCCTTCCTGTTTCCTGTCCTTTCAGACTCCCAACAGCCAGTGCTCCCAGTTCTAACAACATCTAAACACCACATGAAGTTAGGCTTATAGGTCTGTAATTGCCAGGTTCACCTTTGAAGTCTTTTTAAAAATAGGCATTACATTAACTATCTTCCAGTCATCTCATGCAGAGGCTGATTTAAGTGATATGCTACATACCACAGTTAGTATCTGAGTTCCTCAGAACTCTTGGGAAAATGCCATCTGATCCTGATGACTTATTATTATTTAAATTATCAATTTGTTACAAAACCTCCTCTATTAACACCTCAATCTGGAAAAGTTCCTCAGATTTGTCACCTAAAAAGAATGGGTTGGGTGTGGGGATTCCTCACATCCTCAGCAATGAAGACCAATGCAAAGAATTCATTTAGCTTTTCTGCAATGGCCTTCTTTTCCTTGAGTGCTCCTTTAGCAATTCAATCATCCAGTGGACCCACTGACCCTGATCCTAACTCCAGTTACCACATGGATTACCCAGACCTTGCGGTGGGATGCCTGGGAGCCAACCAATGCTATGCACCAACTCCTCAGCTCCTTTGAAGCAGAAGATCAGGAAGTGAGGAAGGAGAGAAAGGGTCGGTCGGAGCCAACCCTGCACACTGAGCACTGATAAGCCAGCAAAGAAGGTGTTATAATTCGCTGTGGCAGTCCCACTGAAGTCAATCGGTTTCTACACAATTCAGGGACACAAGCTGGTGGATCCCAAAGCAACATTTAGACCACAGAAATTCCCTGAAACAGGAACTATATCTTTTTGCTAATCTATCAGGAGGCACTGTGCAAAGTTGATTCTATTTAAGTATTTAATACTGTCATAAACAGATAGTTAAGGGTTAATGTCTCTTTTACCTGTAAAGGGTTAAGAAGTTCAGTAAACCTGGCTGACACCTGACAAGAGGACCAATGAGGGGACAAGACACTTTCAAATCTTGGTGGAGGGAAGTCTTTGTTTGTGCTCTTTGTTTTGGGGGTTGTTCGCTCTTGGGACTAAGAGGGACCGGATGTCAGTCCAGGCTCTCCAAATCTTTCTGAATCAGTCTCTCATGTTTCAAAATTGCAAGTAATAGCCAGGCAAGGCGGATTAGTCTTACTTTTGTTTTCTCAACCTGTAAATGTCCCTTTTTTTTGCTGAGAAGATTTTACCTCTGCTTGCTGTAACTTTGAATCTAAGGCTAGAGGGAGTTCCTCTGGGCTATAGGAATCTGATTACCCTGTAAAGTATTTTCCATCCTGATTTTACAGAGATTATTTTTTTACTTTTCTTTCTTTAAATAAAAGCTTTTTTTTTTTAAGAACCTGATTGATTTTTCCTTGTTTTAAGATCCAAGGGGTTGGGATCTGTGTTCACCAGGGAATTGGTGAAGCCTCTCAAGGCTGCCCAGGGAGGGGAAGGTTTTGGGGGGGACAAGAAGTGATCCAAACACTGAAATTTCTGGATGGTGGCAGAGTTACCAGATCTAAGCTAGTAATTAAGCTTACAAGTGTCCACAAATGCAGGTCCCCACATTTGTACCCTAAAGTTCAGAGTGGGGAAGGAACCTTGACAAATACCAAGAGGATCTATATATTAAAAAGTGTACAAATATACTAACTGTAGAACATATATAAATGAAACTATAATACTGTACCTGTTCATGATTATAGTGCAATACAATTTAAAATGAAAACAACAAATTTTAGAAAGCCACAGAAACTACTAAAAAAAAAAAAAACAGTCATCTTATATATTTTACATCCACCAAAGATTGCACATGCAAGACACCTATCTGTCTTTCAAAAGTAACTTATTAAAATCTGAATTCAAGGTATGTTTTCAGTTTTTTCCATTTCTTATTTAAAACCCTTCTGTACAGCATTAATGAGATATTCTAAACCAAATTTCAATGAAACATATGGAAATAATCTTGCATTGCAAGATTTTTTTTAAAGAGAAATTGAGATACCAACCTTAACATTGCCCAGAGTTGACAATGTTTTTGTTACCCAAGTAAAACAAAGGATGAAGAAGAATTTAGCAGCAGAAGAAACAGAGCACTTTTCGCTACAGAGTGTTTTGAAACCAAGAGGAGTTAGGTCAGCATTTTTTGTTATTGGAGGCTTCTCATTCCATGTAATTACACACACACACACACACACACACACACACTTCCTTCAACAACTTAGTGGCCTTCCAGACTTTCCAGTCAACCTTATGGATTTCCATTTGCTCTTCACTGAAGCACACTGATGTCCACATCTTTCCTGAGTGGAATTTGTGAATTAGATGCAGTTGTACCAGCTTGGTACCCTGGATGTAAGATGCAATGGAGGTTTGAGGTATATCACATTACATTACAGTTTGGAGAACTTCAGAATTTAAAATGCTGAAGGCTTCAGGGCTTACAACAAGTCAATGTTCAATACTAGGTTCAACAGACAGAACAAAGGTCATCTTTAAACATCACATTCACCTTTAAGAGTAGCAGGACAGTGCTAAAGAATGCTGCTAAGCAAAAGTGGTAACAGACTGTACATTTGCTTTTTCATGAAGAAAGCGTCCACCAATCTAAAGAATGTTGTTGTGTAGACTTCTATGTAATACAAGATTCTGTTTTCTCTTAGCATACCTCAATACATTGTGAAGCATTCTACAGACGACATATTCCAAAGCCCAATAATATAGAGTATAGAGATTATTATATTTGTATACATATAATGTACTTTGTTTTAGGGGAGGTTATTTTTTCTGGATTCGTGAATGTTCTACTCATCAGAAAACCTATGTACAGTTAAGGCAAAATGCAGTCTATCGCATATGGGAACATACACCAACACATATGATACTGCTGTGACACACAAGCACCTAGGAATTTTTAAATCAAAATAATGAAAGACAAGAGATGATAAAATATATCCACTGCATAATTAGAGGAGTGAAGTTCTGGAACAGCCTTTCAAGGGGAGTAGTGGGGGACAAAAGACATATCTGGCTTCAAGACTAAGCTTGATAAGTTTATGGAAGGGACGGTATGACCGGATAGCCTAATTTTGGCAATTGATCTTTGATTATCAGCAGGTAAGTATGCCCAGTGGTCTGTGATGGAATGTTAGATGGGGTGGGATCTGAGTTACTACAGAGAATTCTTTCCTGGGTGCTGGCTGGTGAGTCTTGCTCACATGCTCAGGATTTAGCTGATCGCCATATTTAGGGCTGGGAAGGAATTTTCCTCCAGAGCAGATTGGCAAAGGCCCTGGAGGTTTTTCACCTTCCACTACAGAGTGGGGCACGGGTCACTTGCTGGAGGCTTCTCTGCACCTTGAGGTCTTTAAACCATGATTTGAGGACTTCAGCAACTCGGATGTAGGTTAGGGGTTTGTTCCAGAAATGGGTGGGTGAGATTCTGTGGCCTGCATTGTGCAGAAGGTCAGACTAGATGATCAGAATGGTCCCTTCTGACCTTAAAGTCTATGTTTCATAAACAAATGGATTTATGACTATGTACTATGGCTGTTCTAACTGTACATAAGAAACTCTATTCTTTTCCGCCCAAGACATGAATAAGGATCTCCTGGGAAAGCTTTTTGGTTACATTTGATGTGTTATTGGTTTTAGGGTTGTTAAAATATAGACTTCAACCAGGTGCATAATTTGAAGTTTTAAGATTTTTTTTCCACATTGAAAAAAATGCAGTATATTTTCTCCAGGTCTAGATTGTGCAAACAAATTCTCTTTCCACTGCCTGAGGTTTAGAAGGGAGAAAAGGGAAGTACAATACTTGGGTTTGGCTGAAATGAAGTCGTCTTGAATAAAAATGTAAGAGGTGAATTCTTATGGAATTATATCTGCAACCCTATTAATCAATCTGGGAGTGGAAAAATCTTTGTACTGATCAAAGAATTACCTTGTGTTTTAGACCATTAATAAAACATTTTTTCAAATACATTTGCAAACCCTAGAGACCCAAGAAATCTCTAAACTTATTATTGATTAACTCACGGGATGTCCACAAGTTTGGAGAGTCATCTTTTAATCTCCCAGCAGTTAAATTCAATCTGTTTAGATCTTATGAATAGAATTGTTATGCTGCATTTTCTTGTAAATTGGAATCCTAAAACTGTGCTTAACCACTAGCTCCCAAAATCCGGACTATTTCAGGTTTTGTGGCTAGTGTGAAGATTTTGAATATTTTTTCCTCATTTGTCTTTTTACTTTCTTGACCATTTATATCAGAGGGGGTCAAACTACTGCCCGCAGACCACATCTGGCCCACAGTACCCTTCCCTCTGGTCCCCGAGCTCCTGCCAGGGAGCAGGGTCAGGACATGCTTGCGGAGGAGTTAGCCAACTTCCCGCAGGGCAGCGTAGTGAGCAGGGTGAAGGCTGGCCCCTGGCCCCTCCCCTTCTCCCTCACAGTCACAGTTCCCCCAGCACCTGGGCAGCAGCTCCGGCCAGGCAGCATGGCTATAGCGCTGCCAGACCTGGTGCTCCAGGCCAGCGTGGTCAGGGGGCAGGGGGAGTTCTAGGGGGATGGTCAAGGGGCCTGGGCCCTGCTGCCAGGCCAGAGGCAGAGCAAGCCAGGGCTCCCCTCCACTCCCAGCATGCTTGGCCCCTGTCCCCAGCAGCCAAGCCCAGACAGGGAGCAAGCCCTGCCCAACTGCCAGGGAGAGCAGCCAAATGAGCAGGGGAAACGCACAGAGAAAGACTGAGAACCCCTTTCCCCCATCCCAAAGGTAATGTGGGGTGGAGAGAGTAGGGAGGGTTGGATAGAGGGCTACAGGAGAGCTGTCAGGGGGTGGGGAGCAGGGGAGATTGGATAAGGGTGGGGGTCCTGGGGGGTGGTCAGGGGCCGGCTCCAGGAACCAGTGGAGGAAGCATGTGCCTGGGGTGGCATTCTGTCCATTCTTGGGGTGGCACAATCTGAGCAACTTTTTTCCTTTTGTATTGCTTCAGCAGTTCTGGCAGCAGTCCGAGCGGCTTTTTTTTTGGGGAGGGGGCTTGGGGCAGCAAAAATGGCAAGAGAGATGCTGTTCCGTCTATCTACCCCCAGTTTGTGGACTACCTTGGGGCTTAGGCATCAGATAGGTGTCCGAATGCCTAGAGCAAGACTGCAGTGCACATGCCCAGAGGTGGAAATACAGGCACCAAGAGAACTTTTACTGAGGAAATTTAGGCGCTGAGGGAGTTTAAAACCCTACAGGGTTAGGTAGCAGCCAAACGGGGCATATGTGGATCAGAGTAGTGCCTAAATCTCAGACATAGGCACCTAAAACTGGGGTTTAGGCACTTAAGTCTCTTTTTGTTGATCTGGGCCATGGTGACCAGAAACAGTCCATTCAAATCACTAATTACAGATATTTCCTTTGTTAAATAAATCAGTTTTAAATGCAAAGTGTGTTTTGATAAACTTAGTTTTATTTAACTTAAATGTGGAAAAAAACTAATAAAGAACAATTTTAAAATGCTTTGTTTGTGTGTTTTAAGTCCCATTTCCATCCAAATGCAGCTTGACACAAATCACAAGTAAATAACTGACCTAGTAAATAAGAGTCATTCATAACTTTCTAACAAAATATAAAAATTAAGAAACTGAATGTAGGGTAAACTATGTAACTGTTTGTATAAATGGATATAGCTATATTGTATACTTCTGATTCACACAAAGTATCAAATTTAGTGTAAAGACTATTAGTTAATTTCAGACCTCAGCGAGGGCCTCTTGGTTTGCAGGAAAAGTTCCTGTATATGTTCCTTTGTACTTTAGAGCCACTAACTTTTTATTATTATTATTTAAAGTTCAACTCTATAATATTGGCTGTCTGTTAAATAGTCCTCCTGGTAGCAGTTGGTAGTCTCAGGCTATTATGTCTTATGCAGCCACAATTACATAATAAACCATCACCACAACTGGCAACATTTTTGACAGTGTCCCACAAATTCTCCATTTGCTCTTCTCCCCTCCACTAATAATCATCTATATAGCCACATAGGTTGTAGAATCCCCTCCCTTGGGAGAGTCTTTTTTTAGAAAATTTTACTACTCGTCTGAAAATGTTATTGCACATGTATAACACAAATCTTCATTCACAGTAAAGAGTTTCAGCCAGAAAACCCAATAGAAATCTTGCCTAGCCCCGAAAAGCCAAAGAGGTCCTCTTCATTCAGGGTTGACTGAAACTGGGGGGCAGAAAAGGGATGGTGTTGTTTTGCCTAAAAGTGGCCTCTACCAGAGGCATTTTAGAGTTCGTACTAGAATTACAGCATTCTTAAAGTGAGGGGTGTTTGTCTTGGTTATTCAGATTTTTTACATGAATGCCGTTACTCTATTTCATTTGGGGAACATTTGAAGTCCTTTATCATCATTCTTTGCATTGGGTTGTTTGTTTAATCACCTTTCATTTCAGCTGATCCCAAAATACCTCACTCAAGACTCTGTAGATTTAGATTCACAACAGAAAATATGTGGAATCTTAGTATCCAAGATGGACCAACACCACCGCTTGTCATGCCAATAAAGTACTTTTGAGCTGAATTGCACAAATGTTTATTAGAACAAATACATTCACAAAAGGAAAAGCAAAAAATGAGAAACAATGTGCTCATACGAAAGTTAAATATCCTTTTCCTTGTCATCTATCAAAAGTCAAAACTGACTTCAGCATTTGATGAGGGTAAGCAAAGGGAACAGTATGCAATTGTGATAGGTGGCAGGGGAACTTACATTTCCTCACCGATGTCTCCTGAACCAAGCATAGGAGCAGAACCACAGTGCTAGGAAAATAATTACACCTCTACCCTGATATAAAGTAACCAGTTATAACACGAATTCAGATATAATGCAGTAAAGCAGTGCTCCAGGGGAGGGGGGGCTGCACGCTCCTGCGGAACAAAGCAACTTCAATATAATGCAGTTTCACCTATTACACTGTCCTTGGGAGCCAAAAAATCTTACCGTGTTATATCAGGGTAGAGGTGTATGTTGGAACAAAGAATTTGTAGGGGAGCATGTCAATATCATATCAGTATCTGAATTCTCTATCAGCATCTATTTTTTTCAGCACCTGCCTGGGATGGGTGCTTCCTACCCTGTCTGCCAAAAATATGTCCGCTCTGCTTGATGGCAATGCTATTATGTAGCAATAGCCTCATTTGCTCAATGGGTAAACTGAGGCATAGGGAGACGAAGTGACTTGCACAGGTTCACAAAGGGGTAGGGAACTGAGTCTATATTAAGAGTCTCCCGGGCGGCAGTGGCGTTATCTAAGGCAGAGGAAGCATCAGCTGATCCGCAGGAACTTGGAAGTATCAGAGTTTGTTGCCAAGTGCTGAGTCTACAAGACAACCGCCTCCGCCCCCACCCCGCCGGCATCCAACCAGGCCGGTGCCCCCCCACGGGAGCGAGGACCCGGGCTGGAGGTGGGATCAGGTTCAGCTCCCGCCGCTGTGGTGTGACAGGTGCCGGCGCCCCCCGCGGAGCAGCGGGTCCGAGGGACTGGGGAGGCGCCCATGGAGAAACGTCCCCCAGTTACGCGCCCAGAGCTGGGGGCGGCGGGGACTAACCAGCCCCCCGCCCCGGGCCCTTCCTCAGCAGCAGCCCGCCCCGCCCACCTGCCCGGTACCTTGTTGAGATGCGGGTTGCGGGTCACCTCGTAGCCCCGCTTCATGGTGAGCTCCGCGCGCCGGGCCGGTCCTGCAGCCGCTGCCGAGGCCAGTGTCCGCCGGGAAGGTACCGCGGGGGCGGGGAGGAGGAAGCGCCCTGACACGCCGGGGTCACCGGGGCAGGAACCGCTTAGAGACGGGAGCGGCGGGGGCCGCGTCAGCGCCCGCAGCCTTTCACCGCGCGGCTGCGTCGACAGGCGGGAGCCGAGGCCGGCTGGGAGCGGGAGCTTCCGGGGAAGCGGCGGGGGAAGGAGGAGACGGGGCAGGCCATGGATCTGGGGAGATTTGGCTGGTGATGGAGGCGCTGAGGGAGTTGGGAAGTGAGGCTGGGGGTGTGTCCTGAGGGAACTTGGATGGAGGGGTGAGGGGTGTGTCCTGAGTGGGAGGGACTGGCCATGTGATGGAGGGATTAGTGGTAAGTGAATGTGGGGTGTGTGTTTGGGAAGGTAAGACTGGCCATGTGATGGAGGGGATGAGGGAGCAGGGGTGAGTGAATGTGGGGTGTGTGTTTGGGAAGGTAAGACTGGCCATGTGATGGAGGGGATGAGGGAGCAGGGGTGAGTGAATGTGGAGTGTGTGTTTGGGAGGGTGGGACTGGTCATATGATGGAGGGGATGAGGGAGTAGGGGAGAGGGTGTGAGGGGTGTATGCTTGGGAGGAGGGCTTGGCCATGTGATGGATGGGTGAGAGAATTGGGGGGGGATGAGAGGTGTATATGCTGTGCAGGGAAAGCATTTGGAGGTGTAGTAGGGGTTCAGGAAGATGTGAAGACTTGAGGGACAAGGGAATAGGCAAAATATAGGCAGAGAAGTATACTCTTGCACCCTCCTACAAGAGCTTCAGTGTCCATCCCTCCTTTTTGTATGTTCTGTGGGCTGCTCATGAAATATTACTTGGGAGACTTGCAGTTGCCAGTCTAATGTTTTGTTCAGTGATGCGCTTCATATCAGATTAATGTCATTATGTCACATTATGAAAGTGTGTCATTATAAATCAAATGCTTTAATCTTTTATTTTTCATCTAAAGTCTGAGCTTGTTTTTAAAACAAAAGAGTTAATCAATTATTCTAACATAATTATTCGGCATTCACATTTCATTACATAACTCCATTGTATCAATTCCCCTGTTTTTCTGACAGCCCATCCAAATTCATCTCTATTACATGCCAATTGAAAATTGTTTAACGTTTCATGAAGTGTCTTATGTTGTGCTACTCATTTTTTTGTGAAGAAGAGTATAATGAAAACTACCAAATTTTCAGTATTCTTAATGATAGTGTCCTGAGACAATATGGGCACATCCTGAAGTCAAATCTAGGTAGGCTGTCAGTGGAGCTCTTCATGGGTGTAGGCGTCTGCCTGCACAGATTCAGTTGCAGGAGTGGGGTCAATATTATTATTAAAATTGAAATCCCACCCTCATCATGCTATGTAATGACTATGAAACCTAAACTTCCTGCTAAAGGGCCACTGTAACTGGTGGCTGAATAGTGTTGTATACTTAATATGGTGCAAGTTTCTGGTCTATACAGGGTTGTTGTACCAATTCAACTAGTTTGAGTAGAGGTGTAGTTTTTACCAAAATAATTAAATCAGTACAATGTCTAGTCTGGCTGGAGCTATAACAGTATAAAAGGTGCCTTATCAATATAGCTATCTCCTCTCAGTTTACAGGTATAAAGGCTATAACTGTGCCCACACTGGAAGGGTTGTACTGCTTTTAAATATACTAGTAGGGTTTTGTGTGTAGAAAAGTCCTTAAGGACTGGGAATTTACTGTCCACTACCTCTATGTATTGCAAACAAATTGATTATGTCACACATCACACTTAAATCAGAATTTTTTAGTTTTTCTAAAAAATGTCAAATCTTTATAGGTAATCTGTAGGGTTGTGTCCTTTTTTGATTCATTATGATTTATACACAAGGTCAGGAAAAAATATGTTTAGTTTTTGGGATTTGGTGTGGTTTTGGTTAGATTTTTAAACTATACCAATACAAAAAATCAAGTCCGGTCTTCCCTGAATTTCTTGAGGACTTATTTGTGGCAGTGCTTGGAAATGTATATTGAGAACTTTCTTGGTTCTTAATTGAAGAGGTGGAGATGTTGAATTGTTAACAAAGAGAGCTTTCTCCCCAAAATGTATTAGTTACATAGTTAAGAGACTGTTTAAAAAGATTTGCTGACAACTAATCACATTTTGCTTGTTGATGTCATAAATCTGCTAATTCTGTAGGTGTCTTTAGACTTTTGTAAGCTTTCCAAGATGGACAAAATCTGTTTTTATTTAAATCTGCCTTTTTAATGTAAAAAAAAAACACTTTAGGCCTCTCTTGTACCTAATAAAAGGCAAAAAAAAGGGGGGGGGGCACAAGCCCTTTTTCAGGTCACCTTTAAAGTATTTTTAATGGAAGTACAATTTAATTTCCATATTTTTTGTCCAAGATAGAAAAACTTGTATTGACATGATTTCATTAAAGTGTTGCATGTGGTTTTTATAACATTTCACCGAGTGTATGCCAAAAGTCACTGAAACCAACACTATTATGCAATCCTGAGACTGCCCAAGCAGGATTCTTGAGCTTCATCTTCCAAAAACCTATGGTGACTCATGTTGCTCACCTCATTGTGAAACACCTGTTCATTTGGAATCAGGTTTGGGAACCTATTTTCTTTTCCGCATATTTTACCAGGCTTGAGAAAAAAAGTTAGCTACAATCCCTTCAGCACAAAAGATATTAATGCTGTCTCACTTCTCCAGAAAATTGTAACTGATTCTTGTCCTTTATCCCCACACTTTTCTCTTAATTAACATAAATGAACAATAAAATCTCAAGTATGTTAAGGTAAACATGTGCCTGAATCCTGGGAATGGCTCTGCTTTCAGGGACAGTCCCTGGTGGCTACCTTTTTATCATTAAAGAGTGAAGAAGCCAGCTGAGCTTCTGAAACTGGAAGCATGCTGGATGACTACATATGTACTCAGGGACACTCTTCTGAGGTGTTATACAATAATAGTATAACCATGACCTCTCCTGGAGCATTTCAATCTAGGTAGCCCTCCCAGCATGCCTAGGTTTTGTCTTCACTAGGAAGAGTGGTTGAGTTTAGGTCAAACTTCGCAAATATGTAATACCTAAGCTTGGCCTAAACTTGACTACTTTTCTTAGTCAAGACAAAGAGTCAGATCCATGTAAAGTCCAACATTCTGAACACAGAAGGGACAGACATACTCTGCAGGTAAAATACTCAGAGGAAGAGATTAAGGTGTGATTGGACTGGAAATGCTCTATTTAGTTGTATGAAGTGTTATTGCAGTCTGCTTCTCTGGTAGGGTGTTCTTGACACACTCAAAAATCACCTTCACAAAAGAAAGACACCATGCAAGATGTAGATCACATGATGGATCAGATCACACATATACCCTGAAAAACCGTGCTTCAACACAGAAATATAACTCCTCCCCAGCTGTTCTGTATGAATTTACCTGAGAAGCCCAACCTAGTACGCAGCTTCTGAGCACGCCTACCAGATTGGGTCCTGCACACAAGTTAGGCGGCCAAACACCTATCTTCCCCAGTGTTTTAATCACTCTGGGGCTTAGGCAGGAGATTCGTGCCTGGATGCCAAGAGTGAGGCAGCAGTGCTCATGCTTAGGTGGGAGATAGGTGCCTTGGTGTCCAGAGTGATGCTACACTCTTCGGTGCTGAGTGAATTTAGGTACCTACAGGATTAGATGGCAGCAGAATGGGAGTTTTATAGAATACAATGGTGCCTAAAAAGAGACTTATGTGCCTAAAAATGGGACTTAAGCCCCTAAATATCTTCAGGGATCACACCCCTGTCACAGGTTGACCGGAACTTTTAAGAGGGAGTGGGATCCATTGCACCCATGACTTGTCAGATGCCTCCTTAATTGAGTTTCAAGAGAAGGCACCTTGGACACATATGAGAAATCTTGACAACAGAGAAGACCAGTCAGGTGATTGCTGCCAGAGATCTTAAAGGAATCTCTGGGGAAACTGCATACAGCAGAGTGCTCTCTGTATGCTCTTTCTGGAAAGAGAGGAATTGTCAGGAAACCAGTGGAGGAGCTAGTCTGCTGACCTTTCTGAGCCACAGAGCCATGGCCAGAGAAGGGCTGAACGCTAAGAGCAGTGGAGGGAGATGCCTGCTTGTTCTTTGCAGGGCTGCCCAGAGGATTCAGGGGGTCTGGGGCAAAGTGGGGGAGCTGCGGTGCTTGTACTCACCCAGCGGTGGTCCAGGTCTTCGGCGGCATTTTGGCGGTGGGGGGCCCTTCAGTCACTCCGCGTCTTTGGCAGCAATGAAAGGCCCCCCACCATCGAAGACTCGGACCGCTGCCAGGCCAGGGCTTGCGGGGCCCCTGCAGGGCCCGGGGCAAATTGCCCCACTTCCCCGCCCCCTCTGGGCGGCCCTTGTTCTTTGAGCCAAAGAGCTGAAGCCAGAGAGGGCTGAAGCCTGGGGGTGAGGTATGGTGAAACAAGCCAGGGCAGTACTTGGTGTTTTGATGGCCTGTTGAGACTTGAAAATGGACTATATTGTTTGGACTATGCTGGGGAATTCTGGATTATAGTCATGGAACTCTTGTCATGGTTTATACTAGGAAATCATTTGTAGACTACTTATGGGAATCTCTGAATGGGAAACTGAGGCAGGCTTACCTGTTGACCCATGGCCTGACACTGGAAGGCACCCCAGGATGGGCTGAACTATGACACACCTTTATAGTGGTATAACTACTTCCATACTAGAGCCTTCACCCATATCCCATAGCACTTTTAAAAAAAGTATCCGAACCTTAAATGACATAGTCAGAGCGGTCCCACTTTGAAGTGTAGGTCAGGCGTTGCAGAGATCCTGGATGTGTTTGAAGAACTTTATAGCACTACATCTGCAATGTATCCTTGCTCTTCCAGTATGGAAGTACAGTATCTTTTTGTTGCTGGAGATTGTTAGTACTTCTTTGAGGAGGACATGATGTTGATTTCTTTAAAGGAAGCATGTGTTCAACCTCTGTCCAAAAACCAATCTTTTAACAATGATACTCTCTCCAGTCCTCAATCACTATCTAATCTTCTATTCTTGATGAAGATTATTAAAAAGTTGTGGTGAGACAACTCTGAGTATTGCCAGGGATTTCTTACTTCTCAGCCTTGTTTCTACAGATGATTATACTTATCTCAATGCATGTAAACTAAATAAAAGCAAACATAATTCTGTGATGTATTAGCAGCAATGTTGTAAGGAAGACACAAGAAGTAATTCTTCTGATCTACTCTGTGCTGATTAGGCCTCAGCTAGAGTATTATGTCCCGTTTTGGATGCCATGTTTCAGAAAAGATGTGGACAAATTAGAGAAAGTCCAGGGAAGAGTAACAAAAATGATTAAAGTTCTAGAAAACATGACCTATGAGGAAAGATTGAAAAAATTGAATTTCTTTAGTCTGGAGAAGAGAAGACTGGGAGGTGTGGGGGGGGGACATGATAGTTTTCAAGTTCCTAAAAGGTTTAAACTAAATAAAAATACTCCTAGAATATGCAGGGAGCTTCTTGAAGTGCTCAAGGAACTCACTGAGGAGATACCTGAGCCATTACCCATTATCTTCAAAAAACCTATGGATGACAAGAGAGATTCCAGAGGACTGAAAGAGGGCAAATATAGTGCCAGTCTATAAAAAGGGGAATAAGGACAACACGGGGAATTACAAATCAGTCAGCTTAACTTCAGTACCCAGAAAGATAATGGAGCAAATAATCACGTGTTGCGAGGTAGGTACACCCCCTCATGGGGTGTAGGGTCACATGTGGTCAAAAGAAAGGGAAGAGGCTGTACCACACCTGGTTAGGTCCTATGCTGACCACCCTTACTATAAAACATGGTAGTACAGCCTAGTGGCTGGAGTCAGTAGAATGGCCCTTCCACTCAGGACACCGTGGCCCAATGGCCAGAGTCAATAAAGTTGCACCCCTCTGTGGGATGGTGTAGCCAGTTGGCCCATTGGGGAAGTGGGGCACCACTCAGGGGCGTGGGGGACTCGGGCCCTCCCTGGTCCTCTGAGCCCTAGCCCAGGGCCCTAACAGTGACAGGATTACTTGCCACTGAGTCAGCAGGGATCCTTCCAAAACACACTAACTGGTTCCCCGTTTCACCCAGCAGAACACAGTCTAAGTCCTCTAGGCAGCTTCCTACCCTGTCTTCGCCAGCAATGGTTCATGGTTCCCCTGAGTCTGTGGGGTCCTCAGGCAGTGTAGCTCCTGACAGTGTGGCCTCCTCTCTGGTTCGTCCAGCTCCTGGAATCCATCTGGGGCTCTGCATGCCTTGGCTCTGCAGTCAGGGCCTGAAGCAGCTCCCTGGAGACAGCCTGCATCGTTTCCCTTCAGCAGCCTGCCCAGGCTGAGCTGGGCTGCTTCATTTTATATCTTGCCTCCAGGCTGAGCATGCCCAGCAGAGGTGAAGGAGCCTGGCTTCTGCAGCCTGCAATGCATAGTTAATCCCTGCAGATCCAGAGTGGGGTAGGTATACCCCATCATCTCAAGCAATCAATTTGCAAACACCTAGAAGATGATAAGGTGATAAGTAACACTCAACATGGATGTGTCAAGAACAAATTGTGTCAAACCAACCTAATAGCTTTCTCAGATGCTGTTATATCTTGACTTTAATAAGACTTTTGATACTATCTCGCATGACCTTCTCATAAACAAACTAGGGAAATATAGCTTAGATGGAGCTACAATAAGGGTATGTCTTCACTACCGGCCAGATCTAGATGTAATAAATGGATCCCGAGCGCTTTCCCATCGACTCCTGTACTTCAGCTCAGCAAGAGGCACAGGCAGAGCCAATGGTGGAGTGGCAGCAGTCGACTCACCGTAGTGAAGACACCACAGTAAGTCAATCTAAGTATGTCAACTTCAGCTACGTTATTCACATAGCTGAAGTTGCATAACTTAGATCGATTCCTCCCTCCTCCCAGTGTAGACCAGGCCTTAGGTGGATTCATAACTGTTTGGGAAATCATTCCCAGAGAGCAGTTATCTGTGGTTCACAGTCATGCAAGAAGAGCATATTGAGTGGGGTCCTGCAGAGAATCAGTTCTCTATCTGGTTCTGTTCAATATCCTCATAAATTATTTAGATAATGTAATAGAGAGTGCACTTACAAGGTTTGTGGATGATAACAAGCTGGGAAGGGATGCAAGTTCTTTGGAGGATAGGATTAAAATTCAAAATGATCTGGACAAACTGGAGAAATGGTCTGAAGTAAATAGGATGAAATTTAATATGGACAAATACAAAGTATTCCACTTAGGAAGGAACAATCAGTCGTAAACATACAAAATGAGAAATGACTGCCTACGAAGTAGTAATGTGAAAAGGGATCTGGGCGTTACAGTGGATCACAACCTAAACATGAGTCAACAGTGTAACACTTGCAAAAAAAGCAAACATAATTCTGTGATGTATTAGCAGCAATGTTGTAAGGAAGACACAAGAAGTAATTCTTCTGATCTACTCTGTGCTGATTAGGCCTCAGCTAGAGTATTATGTCCCGTTTTGGATGCCATGTTTCAGAAAAGATGTGGACAAATTAGAGAAAGTCCAGGGAAGAGTAACAAAAATGATTAAAGTTCTAGAAAACATGACCTATGAGGAAAGATTGAAAAAACTGAATTTCTTTAGTCTGGAGAAGAGAAGACTGGGAGGTGTGGGGGGGGACATGATAGTTTTCAAGTTCCTAAAAGGTTGTTATAAGGAGGAGGGTGAAAAATATTCTTGTTAAACTCTGAGGATAGGACAAGAAGCAATAGGCTTAAATTACAGCAAAGCACGTTTAGGTTGGATATTAGGAAAAGCTTCCTAACGGTCAGAGTAGTTAAGCACTGGAACAAACAGCATAGGGATGTTTTGGAATCTCTGTCATTGGAGGCTTTTAAGGACAGGTTAGACCAGAGGTCAGCAGCCTTTCGGAAGTGGTGTGCTAAGTCTTCATTTATTCACTCTAATTTAAGGTTTCGCATGACAGTAATATATTTTAATGGTTTTAGAAGTTTTCTTTCTATAAGTCTATAATATATAACTAAACTATTGTTGTATGTAAAGTAAATAAGATTTTTAAAATGTTTAAGAAGCTTCATTTAAAATTAAATTAAAATGCAGACACCCCCCACCCCGGACCGGTGGCCAGGACCCAGGTAGTGTACCACTGAAAATCAGCTAGGCAGCACGCATACCATAGGTTGCCTACCCCTGGATTAGACAAACACATCAAGAATGGTCTAGTTATTATTTAACCCTGTTTTGTGTGCAGGGGACTGGACTAGATGACTACTGAGGTCCCTTCCAGTCCTACACTTCTATGATTCTATAATATGACTAATTTTAAATAAATTTAAATTTGAATGAAATAGTTGTTTAGTTCCTCTGAAGAGACAAGCTCTGTCAACATATTGGTTTGTTGAATTAGTTCTCATTTGATTCTCTTTTGAATTGCTTTTAGAAATTCCTATAAATGGCACATAGTAGTAAACTTCAACAATTGTACCTATATGAGACCAATATTTGAAAAGAAAAATACATTGGTTGAATAGAATAAAACATGATAGTTACAGTAATGTAAATAAGGTATTTCCTACCTGGTCCAAATTATTTTGCAGGGATATGGCTCCACATTTGTGAACTACTGGCATATTTCCAAAATCATACTCAAGTTAATGCATAGTGGGCCCCTTACAGTTTCAAAATATTGCTGACCAGAGATACGATGGATGGTTTTGCTTTTCCAATTTGCTGTGGCATGTATGTAAACCTATTCTGAAATAGTTTTCATATGGAAAATTTCTGATATTTATACCAAAGATTGCTTATACTCTTCTGTAATAAAGTTTGGTTCTTTCCTGCATTCCTGAATTAAATTAATTAATTTAGAACTTTCTCTATTAGTAATACCTTTTGCATATCAGTTTCTACAATAAACTTCTTACAGAAATGCAGAAAACTGTCTAAAATGTTAAAAGGACATTAGATCAAATTTGGCTGAAATCTGTTTTGTTAAAAAATTAACTTTAAAAAAAATATTCTTACAAATAAATATTTCACTGTAATGTGGGTATGCCAAACACTGCAGCATTGGGCTAATGCTTGATAAAGTTAAAGTGAATTGATTTTAAACACAAGTATAGACAACTGGTCTATTTTTAATTTTCCAAGCTGAGAGGTGAGCAAAAATTAAACATAATAGTGAATTTTTAAAATAATGTTGAGTAATCTAAAGTGTTCAAAACTTATTTTTCTTAAAACAAAAATGATTTTTTTCAACACATTATCATTACCTTAAAATGACACACAGAATATTAAAACATAAAGAATGGTAATTAGACACAATTCTAAAGCAAAAACTCCCTAAATCTACTGAGATCCATAAAGCTCTCAGGATACCCCCAAGAGATAGGAACATCTGCATGGAGGTGTAGGGCCTCATTTTGTTCAATGCCTTGGATCAAATTTATCTTTTGTAACATCATTAGCTTCAGTTTAGTTAAACTAGGAAGTAATTTGGACTTGTTGTTTAGTCTGGATCTGTAAAAGCAGCAAAGAGTCCTGTGGAATCTTATAGACTAACAGACATTATGGAGCATGAGCTTTCATGGGTGAATACCCAGTTCTGAAGAGACTGAACATCATCATAAATAGATTTTTATCTAATCAATAACATTTGTATTGTGCCCACCAGGGCCAGCTCTAGTTTTTTTGCTGCCCCAAGCAAAAAAATTTTGGCTGCCCCCATCCCAGCCCTGGGCTCCCCCCTGCACCCTCCTGCTGCCCCAGCCCTGGGCTCTCCCCCCTCACCACAAGCCCTGCTGCCCCAGCCCTGGGCTTCCCCCTTCCCCCTCCCACCAGTGGCCTCCCCCCCCCCGCCGCCCCAACCCTGGTCTCCACCCTTCCCCCCCCCCAATGCCCCACATACACACCTCCTGCCGCCCCAGCCCTGGGCTCTCCCCCTCCCCCCGCCTGTACCCTCCTTCCACCGCAGCCCTGGGTCACTGGTAACTTGCTCCCAGGGCTGGTCATTCAGCAGGAATTTTGGATGTGCACAAAACACAGACAGGATTGGTTCCCATGTGGTTACAGAGCTGCAGTAAAGTGGAACAATTTTCAGCTTGTGTGACTGGAGGATATCTGGATGCATATTAAAAGACTGTCCTCCAAAAATGAGGAAAAGTTGAGGTGCCTATATTATTCTTTTGTTCCACTCTTTCTTTCTATGGGGAATTTGCCAATGCAATATCACTGTCTTCCTTTTAAACAAACAAACAAACAAAAAAAGGCAATGGCTGTTGAAAATAGCAATTCCAGTCCTAATAACCACTGGGAAGCATTTCTTGCTCAATTTTATCCTACTTTTTCTACAGCAAGTTACAGTGGATCAGTATATTTGATTTGGGAGAGATGAAGTAACAGCTGCCCAAACTGAGCTTGAGCACTCCTGAATTTTGAGGTGTTCAAATCTGGAAGGCAGATGCTGGGTGTGTGTGTGGGGGCGGGCTGTGGGCTTTGCAGGGGAGCACGGCAGTATGTATGCAGCAGCGTGTCTGGCGCTGCGCGGAGCCAGACATGCTGGTCTGAGTGGCACAGTAAGGGGGTTGGGGGTTGGAGAAGGGGTAGGGGGTTCCGGGGGTGCAGTCAAGGGACAGGGAGAAGGGGGGGTTAGATAGGGCAGAGGTTTGGGGGGGGCAGTCAGGGGCAGGGAGAAGGGGGATTAGATGGGTCAGTGGTTGGGGGGGGGCAGTCAGGGGACAGGCAGTGCTTGGATAGGCATGGGAGTCCCAGGGGTTTGTCAGGGGACAGGTAGGGGGTGTGGTCCTAGGGGGAAGTTGGGGGGGGGGTCTCAGGAGTGGGCAGTTGGGGACAAGGAGAAGGGAGGCTTAGATGGGGGTGGGATCCTGGGAGGCAGTTAGGGACAGGGGTCCCGGGAGGGGGTGATCAAGGGACAGGGAGCGGGGGGGGGGAGGTTGGTTGAGTTGGGATTTCTGTGGGGGGCAGTCAGAGGGAGTGGATGATGGCAGGTTGGGCCTTCCTTCCCCATGGAGTGTCCTGTTTTTTGAAGGTTAAAATATGGTCTGCCTACCATTCACAGCACGCTGCCACATGAGGTCCCCCTCCTTCCTTTCCAGTTGGTAGTGGCCAAGGGAATGCTGGGAAATGTAGTTCTTTCCCTGCTCCAGGGCTGGCTCCATAGGCAGGGAACTAACCAAGGCACCATAGCTCCCAGAGCCCCCTGTTGGTTCTCATGCTTCCCTGTCACCCCTGCAAATGGGCTGCACTCAATCAAGCAGGTGCTTGCTTTGCTGGTGCTTAAAGCTGCCCTTGGTGCCCACCCTTATGACCCCATGCTCTCAATATGAAATGGAGATTCGTAATCTATAAATGATTAGGTGGATAACTAGCATTACTATTAAGTTCCAAGTCTTTCTCTTGGTAGTTAATCATTGGTCTTTTTCATCTGAAGCTGCCAGTTTTATGGATTCATGCATGTGAGAAGTATAGATAGATTCCCTAATAAAAAAAACATTGCTAAGGGAGGGTTGTAAATATGTCTACTAACTGAACAATTCTAGAACATATGTTGCCACAATTAAAAAAAAATCTGAAAGTCAGGAAATACTAAGTTAAGGTCTTGTACTAGCACCAACCTTAACTCTTTACCTTTCCTTGCTTTATCTTTCTCTTACTTGTAGGAGAACCCCAGTAGTAACCACTTCAAGGAAAGTTAAGTAATCCTAACTATGTATATGAAACATGATAGAATGGTCTTGTGTTGTCTGAACACAGAGCATGCACTCCACTTCCAGTTTATAGACAGAACAGGCAAATACAGAATCTCAGGTCCAGTTTTCTTTCTGACATTAATGATTTAAAATGAATTTCATTATTTTCCATACAAAAGATCCTAAGTCCCTTCTGTTGCAATGTTTGATGCAAAATGGAGATTAGCCAAAGAAATTTAGAGTGGATTGGCAAGGAGTTATATAGAAGAGAGATCAATTTCCATGCACTATGCCCATAAGCAATGGGTGTCTCTGAGTAGTCATATTCTTTTTCCATCATTGTTATTCTTCTATTTGATTACAGGTGTTTCCCTTGTAATATATTACATATGTGCTGCTGTTTTCTGGAACATTTCTGAATAATATTTAGAATGCACCAGAAGACTGAGATCATTTGTCTGTACTTTTTTGGTGTCTTTTTTTGTTGTTGGTTTGTGGTTTTTGCTTACAGATACAGCATCCAGAACTCCAAATAAGCCAAAGAGAATTTTGAGTGCAAAATGCATTCAGGGATTAGACTAGAAAAGAATTTTGTTCTAGATACCTAAGCAATGGTAATAAAAATTCCAATGTTATTTTAAAAGAGAATTTTGAGTGATATAGTAGGAGGACAACAACGTTCAGACTACAGAATGTTTATTTTTCAGTTTCCTTGAAACAGTCAAATGTTAAAAAGTGTTTGCTCTCAGGCTGAACATAAGAATGGCCATACTCAGGGGCAGCTCTAGGTATTTTTCCACCCCAAGCATGGCAGGCAGGCTGCCTTCGGTGACTTGCCTGTGGAGGGTCCGCTGGTCCCGCAGCTTTGGCATGGCAGGCAGGCATGCCTGCGGGAGGTCCGCCAAAGCCGCGAGACCAGCGGACCCTCCACAGGCACGCTTGCGGGAGGTCCGCCAAAGCTGCGGGACCAGCAGACCGTCCGCAGGCACGCCTGCAGGAGGTCCGCTGAAGCCGCAGGACCAGCGGACCCTCCGCAGGCAAGCCACCAAAGGCAGCCTGCCTGCCACCCTCGCAGTGACTGGCAGAGCACCCCCAGTGGCTTACCGTCCCAAGCACGCGCTTGGCATGCTGATGCCTGGAGCTGCGCCTGGCCATACTGAGGTCAGACCAATGTTCCATCTAGCCCAGTATCCTGTCTTCTGACAGCTAACGCTGCCGGATGCTTCAGAGGGAGTGAACTGAAAAGGACAATTATTGAGTGATCCATCCCGTCATCAAGTCCCAGCTTCTGCCAGTCAGATGTTTAGGGACATTCAGAGCCTGGAGTTGCATCCCTGACCATCTTGGGTAATAACCATTGATGGACCTATCCTCCATGAACTCATCTAATTCTTTTTTGAACCCACTTATACTTTTGGCCTTCACAAGATCCCCTGGCAACAAGTTCCACAGGGTTACTGTGTGTTGTGTGAAGAAGTACTTACTTTTGTTTGATTTAAACCTGCTACCTATTAATTTCATTGGGTGACACTTGGTTCTTGTGTTATGTGAAGAAGTAAATACTACTTCCTTATTTGCTTTCTTCATACTAATGATTTTATAGACCTCTAGCATATCACCTCATAGTCGTCTCTTTTCTAAAATGAACAGTCCCAATCTTTTTAATCTCTCCTCGTATGGAAACTGGTCCATACCCGTAATCATTTTTGGTGCCCTTCACTGTACCTTTTCCAACTCTAATATCTTTTTTTCAGACGGGGCAACTAGAATTGAATGCAGTATTGAAGATGTGGGTGTATCATGGATTTATATAGTGGTATTATGATATTTACTGTCTTATTATCTATCCCTGTCCTAATGATTACTAACATTCTATTAGCTTTTTAAAGTGCTGCTGCATACTGAGCAGACGTTTTTAGAGAACTATCCATGATGATGCCAAGATCTCCTTCTTAAGTGGTAATAGCTAATTTAGTCTATCATTTTATATGCATAGGTGGGATTATGTTTTCCAATGTGCATTACTTTGTCCTTATCAATTTTGAATTTCATCTGCCATTTTGTTGCCAGCTCACCCAGTTTTCTGAGATCCCTTTGTAACTCTTCAGTCAGCTTTGGACTTAACTATCTTGAATAATTTTGTATAATCTGCAAGCTTTGTCACCTGTTGACTCTTTTTTCCAGATCAGTTCTGAATATAGTGAACAGCACAGGTCCCAAAACAGATATTTGGAAGACCCCGCTATTTACCTTTCTCCACTGTGAAAACTGTTCTTTTAACTATTTACTGATCTGAGAGGAGTTTTCCTCTTATCCCAGGACTGCTTACTTTGCTTAAGAGCCTGTGGTGAGGGATCTTATGAAAGGCTTTTGAAAGTCCAAGTACACTATATCCACTGGATTACCCTTGTCCACGTTTGTAGACGCCCTCGAAGAATTCTAATAGATTGGTAAGGCATGATTTCCCTTTACAAAAGCCATGTTGACTCTTCCCCCAACATATTGTGTTCATGTATGTGTCCAGTAATTCTGCTCTTTACTACAGTTTCAACCAATTTGCCTGATACTGAAGTTAGGCTTGCCGGCCTGTAATTGCCAGGATCACCTTTGCAATCTTTTTTTTTTTTTTTAAATGGCATTACCTTAGCTAGCTTCCAGTTATGAGGCACAGAGGATGATTCAAGCAATAGATTACATAGCACAGTTAGTAGTTCTGCATTTTCATATCTGAGTTCCTTCAGAACTCTTGAGTGAATACCATCTGGTCCTGGTGACTTACTTGTATGCCAAATATTAACCTTAAGCACATTTTTATGGTTAGATTATAAACGTCTAAAGATAGGTGTTTACAATTGATATGAATACTTGTGGCACCTTAGAGACTAACAAATTTATTTCAGCATGAGCTTTCGTGAGTAGCTCACAAAAGCTCATGCTGAAATAAATTTGTTAGTCTCTAAGGTGCCACAAGTACTCCTGTTCTTTTTAAGGATACAGACTAACACGGCTTGTACTCTGAAAACAATTGATATGCTGACACAAGCTTTATCAGAGTAGCACAAATAGCACCATTGTAATTAAATATCATAAATTATAAGGCAGAGATTTAATGAGTGCTTATGTAATAATTCTTAGCTCTTGCACAACACTTTTCTCTTCAAAGCATTTCACAGACGTCAACTAATCAATCTTTACAACACCCATTCTGAGGCATGTCGCTATGTTCTATTACCCTCATTTTACAATTAGGGAACTGAAGCAAAGAAGTATATGCCCAGTCCTGCAAAGTGCTGCACAGTCTCAGTTCCCATTGACTTGGGAGTGAAGATCTCCAGGCCTTTACATGACTCTTACCTAAGTGATTTACCAAGGCCACAGTAGGAAGTCAGTGCCTGATCTGCAATTACAACTCCTTTTTTCTTTGTTTGTGGTTCCATGTGAAGATCCCAAACAAGATCAAGGCGTCATTGTACTAGGCACTGTAAAAAGACAGTCCCTGAAAAATGGAGTATTTTTACCCTAAGGCCCCAATCCTGCATTTATGAATGTGAGTGAACTTACATGTGTGAATAGTCCCATTTAAAATTTAATAGGCAAAATTTGCAGAAAGACCACGCTTGCTGAGTTTCTTCCTAATTCTGGCAAGTACAAGTAGAGAGGATTAATGGGAAAAGATGACAACTTAGCTGGGTACATATCTGCTTGGCCACATGCAAATCACATGCAAGTTGATGTGGAAAAATAACTAATAGTGATTTTGTAGTGCTTTTCTTCATTCAAAACTTCTTTGTGTCTCAACCAATGTTTTTTACATTCAGCAAAGTGCACATTCCTCACTGAGGAATACATATAGTGTGAGCCAAATTTTAAGTTTTTAAAATGTCAAATGGTTTGAGTTATCCAAGGTCAAAAAGCATCTACAACGCTTTTTAAAATATCTGGAAAGCATTTTTCATGCTGACTTATGGCTTTTATTTAATAGAAAGGATTTCCTGGTCTGATAACAATTGTGAGAGATTTAGACCCAGAAGATAATTTTGAAGAAAGTTATAAAACATGTAGAATGTAAGTACCATCTCAGCCACAACTGAGGTTCCTAAAGAGATTATCTTGACCACTTTATTTTTCATAGGACCTTCTATAATGTATTTTTGAAGAACCCTGTGTAACCCATAAAGCATAAAGCGTGGGTTACACATACATAACTCTACAGATGAACTAACAGACCTTGCCTCATGGATTCCACTCAGCAACTGTAAATCTTATATATTTTTTCTTTTCCACTATTTTTCTTCTTCATATTAATCTTTTTATATTAACTTTGTATTATTGACATCCTTAGCAGATGTCTTAACCAGACCTGAATGCTCTACAGCACCTGCCAGCTTTCTCTTAGTTTAAGTAATCCATCAAATCCTTGTTTTTCTGTGTCAGTGTGATGAAGTGGGGTTTTTCCCCTGGTTATGTTGTACGTGAGCCTATGTGAGTCTTACTGTTTTGCATGAATACTGTGTGTACTTCAGTTTCCCTGTATATTACACCAATGTCTAAGTGGTGGGAATAAGGGTATGTGACTTTTGCTGAGACCCTCTGGGGCAGGTGAGGCTGCTCCAGCGGCCTGCACATAAGTGATAGATGGTGCCCTTTGTAACCTGAGAGCCAGGAGGGAGATGCAACCAAGTGACACTTTCCTGGGAAGCAGGACTAAGACTTGAGGAGGGGCAGCAGAGGTGTCAAAGGTCTGGCTGCTGGAAGAGTTCAGTCTCCTGTTGAGGGTTGAAGCGGGTACCCAGGGGGCGTGAGGCACTGGGTCATCCCTAGATGGACTTTACTGAATGATCCTGATTTCTGTGCTAGCAAGCTCTGTTCTGTGCTGTGGTCCTCTAGACTAATAAACTTTCTGTTTTGCAACACTGGCTGAGAGTCAATGCTGATTGCGAAGTTGGGGTGCAGGGCCCCTCTGGCTTCCCCAGGGGTCCCATCCAGGTGGACCTGCTGCGGGAAGTGCACAGTGAGAACAGGGGTGCTGAATGCTCTGAGGTCAGACCATAGCCAAGGAGGCTCCTTGCCCTGAATAGCGTGCCCTTAGGGGAGTTACGCTACTCCAGAGTCCTGGCTGGCTTCATACAGAGCAGTTCTAGAGCACTGGACCTGTGACTCCATGACAGTCAGCTCTACAGGTTCTATTTTGATCAATATCCTTTCTGTTAAATTTAGATTCCAGGTCTTCTCTTCTACACCTGCCTATAATATTAGTACTAATAGGTATCGTGATCACAAGCTCTTCCACATCACTGACTAGACATTTGTTTAGATATCTCATGATAACTTCATAGCAATTAACTGAATGGTTTTCATGGTCACTATGGTCTTGATCGAAATCCCAATGAAGTATATTAAAAGGCTCTCATTGACTTTGAATCCTTTGGATCAGGCACCATATTCAGCCATAAGTATTTCTATTGACTCAGTTCCCTATCAGTACAGCCTGTGTTATGTCTAACCACAGTAATTCTATCTCCTGGATAGATCTCAATGTGGCCTCAATCCTGCAAGATGCTGAACACTCTGGCCCTGATCGGCAAAGTGCTTAAAGTTAAACATGTTCTTACAAAACAGATTGCGGGCCTGTGCTCAGCATTTTGCAGGATCAAGCCCTGTGTCAGGAATGATCAGTCTGTTCTGCTTCTATCAGAAGATGGGTCCCTAATAAGGGAGCTATTCTTCATCCCACTTTGTTTCTCTCCCATCGTGAGGCTGAAGGATCTGGGCAGGAAGTTCTGAGGTAAGTCCACTCTACGATATCCTTATTTGCTGTCTCTGTGACTATGCTATAATAAATAATTAAGATAATTCAATATTATATAGCCCACATAAAACATTTCAGTTTCATCCTTATTATAGCAATCAATACTAGCAAAATTCACTCCCATTGTAGGTGACAGTAGCTCCTGAACTTCATTTGCTTACAACGCCAGTGAATTTGGCCTACTGCCCTGAAAATATAGTTTGAAAGTATATATGAATTAAGAAAATAGCTGCTTGTAGTACACACAGAAACAATTTAAAAATTTGATTCACTTACATGGGTACTAGTGTTACCACAAAAAGCAAAGCTTTCCTTGAAAGTACTTCTATAGGCAGAGTTTCTATGGAATACAGTACTATTCAGACTTACCGCATGTACGACAACTTAAACGGTGAACTATGAAAAGAGCAAAAAGTCAAGCAATATCAAACTTGTAGTCTTTGGCTGCAATACATTTCAAAGCTTAGTAACATAGGCTTTTACACAAAGGTTTCCTATAAAAGTTTTATGGCCATGCTCTGCTTTCAGATGCTCACATGTGACTCCCACTGAAATGGATGGGAGCCACTATTGTTGTAACTGGGTTAGAAAATTACCCAGTTGTTAGCTCAACTGTAAGAAATGAGTGAAAGTTCATAAAATATCACAGTAATCTAAAATGGACGTTGATGGGAAAAGGTGCAAAAGGGAGACAAAAACTGAATTAGTCCAAACAAAAAAGTCTGCTGATATAACTCAAGGACTGTGTTGAGATCATGCCCGGTAAACAAAAGAAGTATGGTACCTGACATGAATAGACCAAAATTGATGTGTTGGAAATTAGGCCACCAAAAAATGAGAAGATGGGCTATTCTGTCCATCACTCCTGCCTAGGGTTCTTTAAAAGAAAAGACTTTTGGAGGGAAATCAGCAGAAGTTGTCTGCCAACAACTGGTGCAGTGAGCTACACCATCATGTATACCATCCCCACCATCTCCTATGACTGCAGGATCTACTGTAACACTGGTGGACCTTCATTGTCCTGATCCTGAGAGATGTCCTGACCAGACCAGGCCAGAGAGAGGGACTATGATAATGTCACCACCTCCACCTCAATTGGCTCTGGCCAAATCCCAACTGTCATCTGAAATGGGAGACTTTGTCACACCACACCCATGTATTCTTGGTCCTTCCCCACCTTATTTCTTTTTCTCATCCTTCTCCTTTTCCCTTCTGTCTAATAAGTCTGTTTTAGTCATCCTAGACTGTATATTTTGCAACATTGCTGCAAGCCTATGACTACAGAGATGACTAAAAGCAATGCCTTGAACATCCTGATGCTAATACAAGTGTGTTGGATCTCAGAATGGCTGATAAGCCTGAGTGCCATGATTGTGCTTCTCTAGCAGAGAGATTGCAAATGAGAGTCAACAACAGAAACAGAAACTGTGTTTTCTATCTTTGCTATTATTTTCTCCCCACTCTTGTATATTTGTCTTGTTTTGTCTTTTAGGAAACTGGACTGGACTTAATAACAACTCCAGTCCCACTCAGCTGATTTTTTTATCTTTTCCCCTGTAAAGGACAGTTATTACCTTCCAAAAACCTGCCAAATAGGGGGAGGTTTCCTTCTAAAAATTCTCTCCAGCTAAAAGGAAATGGAACATGGAATGTTGTTAAAATGAAAGCCTTAATTAATATTTTACATTTCAAGTGTTTTAACTGCTTTCCCTCTTCCCTATTTTTAATAAAAGGTTAAAAGGTTGTTTAATTGTATGTTTGCCATGATATTAACCTGGGTGCAGTCTCTGTATACCAAACTCCAAACCTTGTTTTACTGTTTACTGTTGGACAGTTTCAGGATCATGTTAGCACCTTTAACTTTTTGGGCCCATATAGTCCTTTGAAATTAATAATACCTCACCTACTTGCATTACCTGATCAGAATTTGACCCTATATTACTGTGTTTTTCTAAAATTATATGCTGTTATGTTGTTTTGTTTAAATTAAGATTAAAAAAAGACTTTACCAGGCACTTGTTTGTTTGCTCAATGGAACAAGTTTTTCAGAGAGGAAAAGATTTTGTATGTCTAGCTGGAGTTTAAACAAATAATGGCCTGTCATTTTAAGGGACAACTACAATATAAGAAAGTTTCCCTTACTTAATATGTACATGTCAGCCACATCTTGAAGCAAAGGTTTAAAATCTGTCTGACCTCAACCAACTTTCAGAGGAAAAGAGGAACCCTTAGTTCTGTTCTCAGCTCTAGTCTTCTCCCTAGAGATCCCAACTCTTATTCCAACCCTAGTTCTGTACAGTACATCACTCTAATAGTTAGATAACAATATTGCCCTATTGCTCAGAAGTGTTGACAAATTAATGTTTGTGAAGTGCTCAAGTACTACAGTGATGGGGGGTGGGCGGGCATGTAGATAGATAAGAAAGAGTTGAACTAGAGCAGAACAGCTCACAAAGCACTCATGTTACTTAGTGTGTAGTACAATGTTGTACCTTTGTTTCAAAAAAGGTGTTTTGCAACCACATTGACTGTTACAAATGCAGTTATTTACTAGCTGTTCTCTGAAGAAGGGATAATAAATGCTGATTTACTAATTTCAATGTTCTTAATTTCTGTCTTCTTGTGAATAAGTCACATTTTTAGTACAATAGGTTATGGTGAATGTATGTTCCATTTTCTTAAATCCTAATTTATTTGAATCTCAAAATAAATGTATTTCAGCCACAGAGCATACTGTACCAATTTCATATTTACTGCAATGGTCTAAGTTGAGTTGAGCCAGATCAATAGTGGATGGGTGCACTGTAAGGAAATCCCAGGAGCTGCAGAAAGTGAGGATGGGAACCTAATAGGTATCATTTTTCTTTCTGAGGCTCCCCAGCCTTCAGTCAGTTCTGTGCAAATAGATCCCTGTATCCATATTGAGATCTGTTGATTTAAATGGGCCTTCACAACAGCATAAAGGTCCACCTGTGGGAATCCAATTTCAGGATCAGATCCTGTTCCAATGACCCAATTCCCAAGAATGGAATAATTAGGGACTGCCTGTTGCAAATGCAATCTCCAGGATGACACATAAACATTTTTAACATTGGAAAAGATGTCCTGACTCATGGTACTTTGAAATCTCATGGTACTTTCTACAAGTACAGTTTATAATTTAGTGATTAAAAGTCAATAGAATCTTGGTAATTCTCATTGACTGGGAGACCCATTTGTGAATTACTGAATTTGCAATTAGTTAAGCAGATTATAATAAAATAAAATAATAATTAAAGATACAATGCACCATAATGTGCTTTGGTAATTTGACAAGTGTAGTTCAAACTAGTTATGAAAATACTTTATAATGTAGCAGTAACTGTTGCAATACCTATATAATGTAATGTATTGCAAAAGCAGTGAAGTCTCGATTTACTTAATGTTTGTGAAGTATTACTATGTGATCCACAATTGGAAGGTGGTGTTATAGAAGTCCCAATATTACTTGTGAGATCTCTTTGCTGAGAAATGGGAGAGCTCATTGTTTGTGTGTGCCTTGTCCACTGGATTATGTATCCCAAGACAAATATGGGAGAGTCAAATATTCAGGTATCTCTGATTTCAAAACATTGCCTTTGCATGACAGAATTAACTTGGAGGCTTGGCTGTGGTATGTCAGCAAAATATATTGCTGAATTAGCATGGGCTTCTGTGATTTATAACAATGAGAAGCACTGTCATGTCAAATATTGCTGTTAACTACTATGATTAGTTTGTGTCTTTCAGAAAAGGAATGAATCATTAATTATGTGGCATGATATAGAGCAGGGGTGGCCAAACAGCGACCCCTGAGCCACATACAACTCTTTTACAGTTAAAGTGCAGCTCGTGGAGTCCTGCATGCCCCTCCCCCCAGTCTCCACCTATCAGACTTCCGGGAGGGGAGAAGGGAGCTCGGGGCTTCTGCCCTGCGGCAGAGTGGTGGGGCTTTAGCCTCTGGGGAGGTACCTGCCAGGACTTGGGACATGCCTGCTGGGGCTCAGGACTTCAGCAGGAGTGGGGCTGAAGCCCAGACACACCCTCCCCTCAGGGCAGAAGCCCCAAACCCCACTATCTTGCCACAGGGCAGAAGAACCAAGATCCAGCCAGTGCTCCCAGCTCTTGAACTTCTGAATATTATCGTATGCATCTTGGAGGGTCAGTAAGTTTGGCCACCCTGATATAGAGACATTAGGCTTACAGAGATTAAAAGGAGGTCCAAAAGTAGCAGAGACAAGGGGTAATACAGGTCCCTAGGTTTGATATCTCTAAGTATATACATCCGTGTGCATTTTAGTTTGCCCATTCAAATAACCACAGCAATGTGTATAGTCAAACCTTGATTAACCAAAACTTGTGGTTAAACAAAGCACAATCCTGTACTGATTCTCCGTTTATCCAGCTCCCTATCATGATCTTAGGTACTCCTTGAAATCTTTAGATGGACGAGGTTATACTGTATTTGAATATGCAATACAAAGATTCAAGGCACTATTTTGAGAAGATTGCTGCAGCTGTGAGGGGCAGGGCAGCTTGAGTGTTCTTCTCTGAGAGAATATGGCAGCAGGGAGAGAGATGGTGAGATCAGACTTGTCATCAGAGAAAAATTAGGCAGACTTGGCGGCCATTGATAGGAGAAAGACTGTGTTAAGTACTTGCAGTTGGATGGAGGGTTTGGCAATTGAGAAGGTGGCTCAGGTTGGGCACCTTTGTGTTTGGAGGTGTGACCTGTGTCGGTTGGCCCACTGAGCTGCTAGGAGATGGTGGGGAGCTACTGCCTCGTGGGCCTAAGTCACGCCATCTGTCACTAGGGAATTAGCGGAGGGAGGGGCGCAGGCAAGGGTCTCTAGCGCGCCCCTCAGGCAGGGGAGCCCCGGCAAGGGTCTCTAGCGCGCCCCTCAGGCAGGGGAGCCCCGGCAAGGGTCTCTAGCGCGCCCCTCAGGCAGGGGAGCCCCGGCAAGGGTCTCTAGTGTTGTTGGGATTCTGCTACCCACGGTAGGTTGGCCAGGGTAGGGGAAGGCAGGCCTACCCAACTCCACTGTGTTCTAGCCCAGGGCCCTGACAGTGGTGGGGCAAGGGTCATGCCACTGGGTCAGCAGGGGTCCTTCCATAACACGCTGACCAAATAGACTCACCACACTGTGCAGCTCTGTCCTTGGGCTACTTCGTACTCGATTGCTCGAGCAAGTCCCTCCAGCTCATTCGGATACTCAACTGCTTGCAGCTCCAGCTCCCCCTCCATGTCAGGTTCCTCCAGTTCCTCCAAGTACTTGGCAGCAGGCAGTCCTGGTAGCCCCAGTCCTTCCTCCAGGTGAGGTTTCTCCTGGTCCAGGGCCTCCCCTGGAATGGCAGCTGGGTCTTAAGGGAACAGCCAGTGATCTGCATCTGCCTTCCTCCCTGGTGCTGCCCTGACTGGGCTAAGGGCCCCACCCTTTGTACTTCCTGTTCCACTCCTCCTCTTCTGGGGGTTGGAGTAAGCTTGGCCTGGCCCCACCCACTCAGGCTCAGAGAGCAGCTCTTTACCCTCAGGTTCAGACGGAAGCCACCCTGGCTCCCTACAGGAGGGTTTTAGTGTTTAAACTAGGAAGCGGTAGAGCATGTGTATTTTTCAAGGTGGAGAGGAGCATGGTGTAGTTAGAAGTGATGGAGTGGTTTCTTGTCACTCAAGTTGTAGGTTGGGAGGGTTTCTGACAGAGGAGTATTTATTATTATTTATTTGTGTAACAGCAAATCTTCAACCAAGACTGAGGCTCCGTTGTACTATGTACTGTACAAACACATAGTAAGAGACAGATGCTGCTTTGCAAAGGTTACAGTCTAAGAGGCCTTCATTCACCAAAAAACTTAAACATGCTTAATTTTATGCATGTGCTTAAATCCCATTGACATCAATGAAACATTTTAATATATATATAATTTGCTCAGATATGAAAAAATTTTGAAGCATGAAAACACTTTTCCTCCATGTTTTAATAAATCAAACTTAACTCATCAGATTCTTTAAACTTTACAACAACAACAAAAGTCAGCTCTGGAATGGCAACAGAAAAGGTCATTTTCATTCCCAAAGACAATTTTTTTTAGAAAGTTAAAAACACTCTCTTGGACCCAGAACCGTGATGGGAAGATCCCTCCCACTCTGGAAGCACTAATATCTCAAGTGGTGTCTCCTCCTCCCCTTCATAATCTTGGGGGAAAACTGCAGAGAGGAGTCTGCCAGAAAGGCTCTTCCCAGCTGATAGGAACAAAACAGCCAAAACACAGACCTTTGAACATTCAGAGAACTTTCTGCAACTTTGACTTAACATTGTCTGCTCTGTACTTACTGGCTGTTTGTTCCAACCCTCTCACTATCTCTTCATCTCAACATCTACCCATTACCTTCTTCTCCCCGACCTGTCCTCAGCTTCCCTTTTCTTTTCACTTAACCTATCCCCTCTTAAGTAACCCCATCCCCAAAACACCTGTGGAACCAACATGATGTTTGCTGCCATCACACTGCTGGTGCGTTCTATTCCTTCCCCTAACCTGCGTCTGTCTTGCCTATTTAGATTGTAATCTCTTCAGGGCTGTGACCATCTACTACTCTTTGGGGTATGTCTACACTATCTGCCGGATCGGCAGGTAGTAATTGATACATCGATTCCCCGAACGCGCTCCCTATCGACTCCGGAACTCCACCAGGGCGAGAGGCGGAAGCAGAGTCAACAGGAGAGTGGCAACCATTGATCCCGCACTGCGAGGACGTGAAGTAAGTCAGTCTAAGTCGATCTAAGATATGTCGACTTCAGCTACGCTGTTCTCGTAGCTGAAGTTACATATCTTAGATCAATCCCCCTCCCAGTGTAGATGAGGCCTATGTTTGTACAGTGCCTAGCACAACAGGGTCCCATTCTTAGTTGGCCCTTAGGCATGACCATAACAAATATGATTCTTATTAATAATAAATAGAAGAGGTTTGATTTAAGATAGTAACCAAGGGTTTAAAACTAACAGTTGCAAATGCCAGGCTTTGAGTATTCTGTAATTTAATGTCAACAAGACTTAATTCAGACATAGAGCTCATTTAGAATACTACAGGTCTTCATTTGTTTATATTGGCAATATTTATAATATTGCAGTTCTCCAGGAAACATCTGCAGAATGGTTTAATTGGCTAATGATATAGCTTTGTCCATAGGGTTCAAAGCAATAAGGTGCAACATTGCAACTGAAAAGTTCAAACTATTCTGGCACTTGACAGCAGTCTATAGTCTAATTCTACAGAGCTATAGCTAAATATTTTAGCTTTGTAGAAACTAGTTAGCTTCGATACTTGAGTTTGAATATTTTGAGATGTTCATGTGTGCCAAGCCCATTAAGCATTTCACACGCTTTCACTTAGAAAAAAAATGTTCCAATTCCTCTGCTTTTATTGGCAGACTTAAGCAATTTAGACAAATTTCTAGATATTATGGGGAAAAGGTACTGCTTGACTGCCAAAGACAGTACAGAGAGGAGAAGATGAAAATCACCACCACTAAGCCAGCAATATTGGATTTCTTCCTGAGTCCACTGGAAAAAAAAGTAAGTTTTATTCTTCAGTTCAATGGGAGCAAGATTGGGCCCATAGTATCCATGATATACTTTTTAAAAATTAAGTATTTTTTTAATGGATGGGAGGAACATACAGGTTTTACTATCATGCTAGGTATATTCTTCACTTGACTTCACTCAGACTAAAGTGCTGCTCCTGCAAGGAGAGCCATGCAAGTAGACCTCTGCACCAGTAAGGAGCCCCAAAGGTTTCAATGGGACTCTATACAGACATATGGTCTGTGGCATCATTCTCCTTGCAGGCATTGAGGCCTCCAAAGGATCTTCATTGTGACTCCATAATAAAAGTGGCAGTTAGAGCTGGTTGTGAATTTTTCAACAAACGTTTTTGTGGGAAAATACGGATTTGTCAGGAAGGGTTTCTTTGATTCACAAAAAAGGCTCACCCCTATGTAACCAAAGTTTTGGGAGAACCAGGTTCAAGTCTCTTCTCTCATTTGGGGCAGGGACTTGAACCCAGCTCTCCCACATCTCAGGTAAGTGTCCTAACTGCATGCTATTGGATTTAGAGGACTTTCTCAATTTCCCTATTTGGAGCTGTTCCACTGTATATACATAATTTAACTGTTCATTGGGCCAGCAAGAGAGACAAGTTCTATAAGCCAAGTAGTTATGGAACTCCTGTGGAATGTAGGAGAACCAAGTTTCCACTCCTTGATCTGAGTCACACAGAAAAGAGACTTGAACACAGCTCTCCCAATAGGATATAGTTTGTCTCTTTCTCAACCAACTATTAGAGCACTTCTAGTTTCTATAAATAACTCTTCATTAGGCCCAGAGAGAGAGCACCAGTGACCAGGACATTCATCTGGGATGTGGGAGAGTCAGTTTCAAGTTCCTGATCCAATTCATATTTAATTATTTATGTATACCAGGTGGAATAGCTTCAATGGGAAATATTAAGAGAGACCTTCCACCCTGCAAAAAAATATCCAGTACCTTGTGGTTAGGGCACTCACATGGGAGATCTGGGTTCATATTCTTCCTCCAGATCAGGCAGAGAAAGGACTTTAATCCTGGTCTCCCACATCACAGATAAGTACTCCTACCACTGGGCCACTAGCTTCTTTAAGATCAGTTGATCAGTCACTCACTCTCTCTCACTCACTCTTTCCTGTTTGTTGGGGGAGGGGAGAAAGAGGGGAACAAAAATTTTCCAAAAAAATCTCAGTTTCATCCCAGTGTAGAATAGGACAAATTACTGAACTCTCAAAATAAAGCCAAAGGTCTGACTTCTGCATTCCTTAATTTTAATGGGAGTTGTAGCTCCATGGAAGCACAGGATTGGGTCCTGTCTCATGCAAACAGCAGGGCAAAGGTTTGAGATCAGATATATAGTGCGCTCCATCCACAATCAATTTCCCTTTGAGGTTTATTTTTTCTGATTTTCTTGTCATTGCTTTACAATTCTTCTTAACTAGGAGGAACTCACAGAGAACAAGTAAAGGATGACAAAAGAAACATACAGATTTATTGAGAAGAGGAAATCTTCAACAATACCTATCTTATAGAACTGGAAGGGACCCTGAAAGATCATCAAGTCCAGCCCTCTGCCTTCACTAGCAGGACCAAGTACTGATTTTGCTCCAGATCCCTAAGTGGCCTCCTGAAAGATTGAACTCACAACCCTGGTTTTAGCAGGCCAATGCTCAAACCACTGAGATATCCCTCCCCCCAATGTCCTGCTAGAAGAGAGGGAACCAACTAATAAATAAGTTTCAAGCTGGGCTATGACTATTTTTATAGATGGATGGCCCATTTAGAGCTGAGGCAGAGACACCCGGCTTCTGGTCATGGCCTGTTTGCTTTCCTTCCCTAGCTAACTGATCCCACTCTCATGATATGGAGACTTACTAATTAATCCCCCAATGTCTTTTCCTATAGCCAAATTGTCATGCATGCTTGCAACTCAGCTTTAGAAAAGTCAGTGCAAGCAGAATTATGTTATTTATTCTCCAAGGTGACAGTAATTGATGCATAAGACAGTATTCAGGGTAAACTATTCAAAAGCTATTTACAAAGACAGTAAATTCAATCGTGCTTTTAATGATTTCAGTGGGAGCAAGACTGCACCAATATCTCATTTTATTTTACTATATAATTTCCCCACCGGCAATCCTTCAAGGGAGGAACCTAATTTATTGACACAATTTTCCCATGGAATTAACATACTTTTGTTTTATACTGTCACTGGCACATCTGTCAGCACCCTTACAAGTGTTAACAGAGTGACAATGATTTAGTTAGCAAGATTAGGTTTTACTGTATTTATTTCTTAAAATGCAATAGCTGTAAAAATACCATCATAAATTATGTCAAAAATTATACTATATGATAGCAGGATTGACTTCACAATATAACAATACATATATAGTCAAAACTCAGGTGATTATTAAAGCAGACCAGGCTAATATATTGATTTACTTTTAGTATATTAATTTATAAGAGTTTTAAAACTGTAAATATTTACTCACCAAGATAATTAAATAAACTAATAGTGCCTATTATACTTTTGCTTAAAACATCTTTTTATAAACCAACTTGTAAGTACTTATATTGTCTTCTGCTCAAACATAAAACAAAAATAGATATATTTTATCATGGAGACTTTTGATTTGCTCCTTTTCTTAAGATTCTTTATTTGTACAACAGTTAACATTCAGCTGTTCTGGCAAAACAACAAAGGAAGAGTGCTGCCCAATACTCACAGTCAGCTGTTTCTCTGGTTGTCACAATGGTGCTTGTAAACTTAATCTCCATCTAGTAGCAAGATATCAATCCTTCAGTTTACAATTTTCTTAATTCAGCCCTCCCAGAATCCCAGGTCAAATGTGTGACATTTATGTGAATTTTTCTGCATTCTCAAGTATCAGATGAGAACAGTACATATGTCTGTCTATAAATTAAAGATTGCTATTTATTTTTCTCTTTGTCTATCATCTGGATTTTGTGAAATGTATATAGACAGTTCAGAGTTACACAACGTAACATCTGCGGGAGTTACAATACCGTTAGGCAGCTTTAGGATTTTTTAACTTCCAAGTGGGACTAATACAGTGTAATCTCAGAATTACAGGAAACAAAAAGAGGAGAATATTTTACTAAACTGCCATTTTCACTATCTTTGTTAAAGAAGCAGATACTATAGCTGCCAAAGGGCAGTGTTCAATCATCAAATGAAGTTGGATACATGGTTTTGAAAAGGAGTACAACATAACACTAGTCAGCACATAAGGCTGGGATATCCACTCGCTCTTCATTATTCATGTGGGAGAGAAAGGAATTTGTGTAAACAACCATCTCTTAGGTATTAGAATTTATTTAATCTCTATCAGTCCCTCTTGATTTAGAAAGAGAACTGTAAAGCAATGACAAGGGAAATCAGAAAAATAAATAAACCTCATAGGGAAAATGATTGCTTGTGGGGTGGTCTATAGATATTATCTCAGACCTCTGCCCTATTCTTTGAACAAGTCAGTTAAGGCCTGATCCTATGCTCCTATGGAGACAAAATTCCCTTTGAAATCAAGAGACCTGATTCCCATTTATACTAAGATTCCTTTACCCTTCTCTAGTAGTGTAAAAGGAGCCTTAAAGTGGGCATAAATTACACTTACACTACCAGAATGATGTAAAGCAGCTTTAGTACAAGTGAGAATAAGGCCAGGTCCACAACTAAAACTTAGGTTGACCTAGCTACAGCACACAGGGCTGTGAAAAATTTCATGCCCTATGCAACGTATGCAGGGCCGATGAGAGGAGGGGGAAGCCGGTACAAATTACCGGGAAATGGCAGTCTGGAAGGGGGCCCAGGGCACAGCTTCCCTGGCTTCACTGGTCCTGTTTAGCCAGTCTGTCCTTGTTGGAGGGCCCCAAAAATTTTTTTCACTGGGGCCCAAACCCTGAATGTAGGTAGGTCAACCTAACCCCCACCAAGGGGGTGGATTTATTACAACAATGGAAAGACCCCCTTCTATCACTGTAATATCTATGCTACTGTGGTGTAGTTGCAGGGCTGCAGCTGTGCAACTGTAGCGTTTGTAGTATAGGCCTATCCTGAGGCCCATGGAGTGCAGAAATGACTCCTCTGGCTATAAGCAAAGGATTGCAACGTTCATTATGGAGCCACATAAAAGCACAATTCCATTTCCATAAAAACACAGCTATAGCAAAAGGGCAAATACCAGGACTAAGCTAGTGATTACTATCAATTTTTTGGTTGTTTTTTTCCATTCAATCTAACAGACATTTTGGCTCTCTAGTGAATGTCTTAATTCTGAACATATGGTATAACCCCAAGAAAACTAAAGGAGTTTAGTTATTATTAATTTATTCACATAGGCTCCAGTCCAGTAAAATACTTAGATATGTGCTTTATTTCAGTCAATGGCATTACTCACATGCTTAAGTTAAACACGTCCTTAAATACTTTGCTGAATTGAGAGCATGCTCAATGTCTTATATGGTGTGGAGGGGAAAGATTTATGTGTAAATAATGTATGTCAGATTTCTTCATGTTATACATAATAAAAAAAGACAATGTGAGCAATGTTATAGCACATAAATGGAAGTTTTGACTGCTGGAATGTAATAATCAGAACCATTTACCATACCTTTTGAATCCTCCATAGGGCATGGAACATTAAATATTTTGACCCGTAATATACATCGTGCTCTATTATACATATGTGCTGTAAAAAGAAAAAGGAATCAAATTATTTTGTTGTTGTTTTTCCAGAGGTGTTCTTCAAATTCCTATCAGATCCATAATTGTATGTTGGGAGATGAAGTTGTTAGTTCATAAATGGGAAATAGGAACAGCATCATTTGAGAAGAGCCTTTCTGAAGCTATCTCAAAAGAGAATAAGTTGACCAGAGTCAATAAACAGAATAAATAGCTGTGCCATAATGAAGCAGCTCTTTATGAAGAGGTAGGGTGCATCTGCCTGTGACTACTCTAGGAAGGCCCCACCTGGAAGGTAACGGACTGATTAGTACTTAATAAAGGACCTAATAAAGGTTGTCAAGCTCAGTTAGAGAAACTCTAAAAGGGAGACAGGAGGCTCATGTGAAAGGGATCTCTCAAGATAAACCTGAGCCAGCGGGCTAAATAGGGAGCCTTGAAGGCAAGCTCTCTGGGAAACCTATCAGGGTGGAGACCTTGTAAGAGGAGCTCCTAGAGAGGGGAGCCTCCTAGACACACATCCCCCAAGACATTAGCCAGAAGCCTGCCTGGCAAGGATCACTCACTGTCCCTGGAGTAAAATCGCAGTAGACAGACCTCCCTGGATGCCAGAGAAGAATGTTACTTCAGTAGGGGTAAGAGGCCTAGCACCAGGGAGAGAAACTGGAACTAAGAGAACCCTGGAGGAAGAGCCTGGGTAGAGGTGAACAACGGACCCAAGCGGGGTACATGAATTAAGAATGATCTAGTCACCCTGCTGGGATGTTGGGATGAGAGTTTTGTTTATTTTCTGAGTTGGCTTTTCCGTTAATAAATGAAATCTTCCACAAGGAGGTGCTTTTTAGCACTTAACTGGCTGTTTGGACTTGTTTATATCCTGGGCAAGAGGAAGATCCTGTATAACACAGGCCAAAGGACATAATTAGGACTGTCAATCACAGTTAACTCAAGCAATTAACTAAAAAACAAATTAACTTGATTAAAAAATTGCAGTTTTAAGCACACTATTAAATAATAATAGAATGCCAATTTATGTTTATTAACATTTTGGATGTTTTTCTCCATTTTCAAATATATTGATTTCAATTACAACATGAATACAAAGTGTACAATGCTCACTTTATATTTGATTACAAAGATTTGCACTGTAAAAAAAAATTTCAATTCACCTCATACCACTATTATTATGATACAGACTACAAAGTGTACAGTGCTTACTTTATATTTTTGATTACAGTGCAAATATTTGTAAAAAAAGATAGAGTATTTTTCATTTCACTTCATACAAGTACTGTAATGCAGTCTCTTAATCATGAAAGTGCAAATTACAAATGCAGAATTTTTTTAACGTAACTGCACTCAAAAACAAAACAATATGAAACTTTAGAGCCTACAAGTCCATTCAGTCCTAGTTCTTGTTCAGCCAATCGCTAAGACAAACAAGTTTGTTTACATTTATGGAAGCTAATGCTGCCCACTTCTTATATACAATGTCACCTGAAAGTGAGAACAGGCATTTGAATGTTGCAAGGTACTTACGTGCTAGGTATGCTAAGCATTTGTAGGACCTTCATGTTTTGGCCACATTTTAGTGGACATGCTTCCATGCTGATGACACTCGTTTAAAAAAATAATGTGTTAATTAAATTTGTAACTTAACTCCTTGGGGGAGAATTGTATCTTCTGCTCCGTGGTTTTACCTGCATTCTGCTGTATATTTAGTGTTATTGCAGTCTCAGACGACAACCCAGCACATGTTGTTTGATTTAAGAACACTTTCACTATAGATTTGACAAAATGCAAAGAAGGTACCAATGTGAGATTTCTAAAGATATCTATAGCACTCAACCCAAGGTTTTATAATCTGAAGTGCTTTCCAAAATTTAAGAGGGACGAGTTGTGGAACTTAAAAGACCAACACTCCAATGCAGAAACTACAGAACCCGAAGCACCAAAATAGAAAATTGTCTAAGTAAGACCACCAACAGAAGGTTGGTGAAAATGAACATGTCAGTTTGCACTGCTTTGGATAGTTATCCAGCAGAACCCATCATCAGCATGGAAGAATGTTCTCTGGAATGGTGGTCAGTTATATAAAAAGCAACAAAGAGTCCTGTGGCACCTTATAGACTAACAGATGTATTGGAGCATAAGCTTTTGTGGGTGAATACCCACTTCATCAGAACCATGTAATGGAAATTTCCAGAGGCAGGTATAAATATGCAGGCTAGAATCAGTATGGAGATTAAAAAAAATATAAAAAAAAAATCTATGTTTGTAAATTGCACTTTCCTGATTAAGAGATTGCACTACAGTACTTGTATGAGGTGAAATGAAAAATACTATGTCTTATTTTTTACAAGTATTTGCACTGTAATCAAATATTATAAAATAAGCACTGTACACTTTGTAGTCTGTAATGTAACTGAACATATTTGAAAATGTAGAAATAAAAAATGGTATTCTTTTATTGTTTAATATTGCAATTAAAACTGCAACTAATTGTGATTTGTATTAATCTTAAAATTAATCTAGATTAATTTTTAATAGTTTGACAGCCCTAGACATAATTCAGCATTGTGTTCCTCTAGCAATCTTAATGCATTTCCTTTGAATTTATTTACTTTACATGTTTCAGGTTTTAACCATAATATTGGATTAATGTGGGTTTTGACAGTTAGTAGTTTAAACCCCACCCCCACTCAAATGTGGTCTCTCTCAAACCCAATGTAATAATCCTAGGGAAACTCTACAAGCTACAACTGAGAGTATTCTAGTCCCTTATGTGTGTAACCCTTCTGCCCCTCTAGTTGGCAGCAACAAGGGCCGGGTTCAGTATCCAGGGGTTCCGTTTCAGTAACACAATGCATAACCGGCTCGAGCCCCCACCCAGTGACCTGGGACACTCACATACCACACCCCCCTGGGCGCCTCTAGGAGGCAATACTTCCCCTCTCGCAAGCACGGAGTCTGAGTGTAGCAAAATCTTTTTTAATAAAGGAAGGAATCAATGCGGCATCCCATTGGAGAAACACCACAAACAGGGTTATAACACAAACCATAAACAAAAACCCACCTCCAAGTACGTTTGGCACTGTCCTTTTTCCACTTAGGGTTTTAAGTCCAATCACCCCAAAGTCCAACAACCCAAAAGTCTCTGGTCAATGCCACCCCAGAGTTCGAGAGTCTATCTGTAGAGGTCCCTCCCCCCAGCCTGGGTAGAAAGGGGCACCTTACGTGGTCCAGGGCCAACTGCCCTGCCTCTCCGTGGGTTCTGCTTCCGCCTTCTCCACGAACTGCTCCGCTTCACCAGCCGCTCCACTCTGCTCCTCCAGCCGTCCTCAGGAACTGCTCCGCTCCACCAGCTGCTCTGCTCCATGAGCTGCTCTGCAAAACTGCTCGGCTCCGCTCACTCTGTGGGCCGCTCCACCCGTCCCGCAGCTACTCCGCTCTGCCAGCCGCTCTGCTGCCACCAGCTGTCGCGTGATCCGCTCCAGCCGTCCCCGCAACTGCTCCACTCCGCCAGCTGCTCTGTTCCACAGCATATCTTCAGGCTCCCCCACTAGCTAGCACAATGCTCAGTGCTCTCAGCTAAGTCATTTCAGCTTTTTTGTGATCTCAGCTCTTAGTGGGGGAGCCCCAGTGCTAGTGCACCATTAGCCCAAAGTGAGTTCAGCTCAGCAACCTGTATTTAGATTCTTGAGGGAATAAAAAAATCAACTCTGACATTCCACAGTGGAGAGAGGAGAGGGTGGAACTGGTGCTTCTGGCTCCACAAGGAGACTGCACCACCAGGCACAGATACCTGTCCCCAGCCTCTCTACTTCACTGGGTTTTGGAACCCATGACCCTTGTCTAGCAAGTACCACCCAACTGAGGGTGAGTCATTTGTCACCAAGCAGTCCCACCGCTCAGCAATCTGGGATAGGGTAGGCGTGTCTATGCAAATAAACTCTCTGACATTCTTTCCACCAGATGTCAGGGTAGAGCTTATCCTGACTCTGCTTACATGTGGATTTGCCTTTGCAGAGGATGAAATGGACTGTGGACAAATAATTTGTATAAATCATCAAGGTAATTATATATCTAAAGTGGATTTTTCCCACAATTGTTAGAGATCTGTTTGATTCTTGCCTGAAAATTTTGACTCATTAAATTTGGTTGGTTCTTAATTTCACAATCAGACATTTCATTAAACTTGTAGTATGCTTATGTGAGTGGGAAATTATTTAAATAAGTGAATTGCATGGGTTTATTTAACTTTCTCATATCTACACTATATATGCATAGTGTAGATTTCTTTGAATGTGTAATCATTAAGGCTAACATCCACCAAGAGTCTTAGGTGTTGAGACTTTAGGCACTTAGAAGATCACTTGAGAAAAGATACGTTTCAAAAGGCCTGAGTTGGGCATCTAGGCTTTCTATACAATGCACGGGGAGAGACAGGTGCTTAAGAATGGGTTCCATAACAGCTAACATGCTAGGCAAGGAGCTGGGTTTGATCAGCTAACAACCTTTTTTACTCCAAATGCTTTTTACATTATTTTTTGTTCTTCATATTTAAAACAACATCCAAAACAAAACCAAATAGTCTTAAAAATGTTAAAAAATTGATCCTACATGAAACATTGATGCCAGCTTTCAGCTGAGTAAAATTTTTATAGCCAGTTTGTTAACAGTTAAATAAGGAATTTGAAGTGGCAATGCAGATAAATTCTTAGCTGCAGCAGTGTGTTATTAGCCTTGGCTGTAAAAAGCAGAGGAGCTATTGGCTTCAAACAGACTAACAGCCTTAGTTCAATATTTTTTCCAGCAAGAGCTATTATAGCAACTGAAACTTATTTATTAAGTCCCCAATCCCCAAAAACACTTACGCACATGTTTAAATTTGTTACTGTGAGTAGTGGGACTTATTCAAGGTATAAAGTTAAATCTTTGCAGTATCAGGGACTTAACTGCTGATAACATGCTCATCCCTGTACAAAATACAAAAGAGAGAAATCCTGACTCCTGAAGCTTACAATATAACAGACTTAACATACTGTTTCAGTGATTTGGTAAATGAATCATGTGTAAATTCGTCCAAAAGTGTTGGTTGAGGAGATGCATGTGCATGGGTGATAATTCTTATGAGTATTAAATTTCCATTGGTTTGTGTTTATTTACCATCTACTTCAACTTGAATGAAAGTCATACTAAAGTAGAAATGCATGCATCTTATTTTAATTTGATTTCTTAGTTAATATTTTAATATGGTTAAAAGTAGGGCACGATCTTTTGTACACGTCCATTGGACTAATGGAAAGCATGGGTGAGATGAGTTTGTCAGGAGACAAAGATGCAATGGTTTTACATGCATAATAACTCAACACCATTATCTCTCTTGAGGCCCAATCTAAAATCTACTGAAGTAAAAGGAAAGGCTTCCACTAACTTCAATGGGGTTTGGATTTGTCCCTTATTACTTAAGAATTACATCAGCAAGTTGATCAAATAAACTCATGGGGCCAAATTTCACATTGGTATAAAGTCAAATAGGACTCAAAGGATGCAAGCTGAGACAGACTTTGACTTGTGATGCTTAACTCAAAATGGAAAGCAAGAATGTGCTGTGATGATCAAGATACTGTACTTAGTGTCCTGCCCTATAAAGCTTATTAATTTGTATTATCATAGCACCTAGGAGTCCCAGTCATAGACCAGGACCCCATCATGTTAGGCACTGTCCAAACCATTAAAAAAAAAGTACCTGCCCCAAAGAGCATATAATCTAAGGCCAGGTCTATGCTACAGATTTTTGCCAGAATAGCTGTCTGTCAGGCACATGATGAGATGATCCGCAACCAACATAATGGTATAGATGCAGGTATACATTGAAAACTGCACTTTTATCACCATAGTTGAATTTGCCTGGAGTGTTGGAATAAGCTATGCCAGCAAAAGCAGTTTTGCAGGTCTGAGCTGAATCCATACTAGAAATGCTCTGCCAATATACCTACAGATAAAGCACTCTTAGTGTAGACCTGACCTAAGTATAAGACAAGAGACAGATGCAGACATGTTATCAGGGAGTACAGGACACAATGAGACAATGCTTGCACTGTATATTTCATTGCTTGCAATGTTACTTGACATCTTGCTGGAGAGTGGTGGGGATGGAGTTAGTAAAAACAGAATTCTCCCACACATATAGTTCATGTCTTATTAAACTCAATTGTTATTTTTCTGTCTTTCCTCCAGACTCGTACAGTTGTTCCAAACATCTGGATACGATTTTAAAAAGTGTATTTTTTGCCAGGACAGATAACATTCTGCCTCAATACATTTGCTTTCTTAGGGATTTCCTCTAAGAAATCACTGTGTCATGATCAATGGAACAAGATTCAGAGGGCCATGTTCCCGGACTGGAGAGACAGTTATTGATGGGAAACCAGGGGAAAAGGAATGCGTAGAGTTAGGCTAGAAGCAACTCAGTCACATGGACAGAGCAGTGCACATAGTTTAATAAAGTTCCACTTGGTCAGCTAAACCTGCATTCAGCTTCACTCTTAGCTAATGAAACATGGTGGCAGCACCTGAGCTGTGAGTTCTCTGCAGTGCAGCAGGTGGCAGCATGAGCCATGGAACTTGCTCTGAAAACCCCCTAGATTTTGCTGACACATAACTAGTCCAGGATGGACCAGTGGAAGGAAGAGTTCAAGATGTACACAGACCGCTGGAGGATGACAACAGAAGGGAAGTAAAACTGCTATTTCACCTTATTGTGGAACAAAGCAACAAGGTCTGCATTACTCTGAAGCTTACCACTGCCTCAGGTCCTAGGAACCCTGGGAAACTATTGCTCCCCAAAAGAAAAACTATGGAGTGACAAGTTTTTCACTAGAGACCAACATGAGCGGGAGGGGATAGACCCCTATGTTACTGCTTTATGCACACTGGCTGCTACAATTTGGGAACTTGACAGACTCCTTGATTCAGAACAGGATAGTCTGTGGCATTTGGGACCACCACCTATGGGAGCAGCTACTCTGGGAAGGCTATCTCACATTAGACAGATACTTAGACATAGGGTGCAGCCTCAAGAGAGAGAGGATGTAAGCCTTAGGAGGCACCAAGCCAACTACATGAAGTGAGACAACAGAAAGGAGAGCAAGTGGCTAGGGTTCCATACCCATAGTGAGACACATTTACTGTGGGAGACAGCATAAGCAGGTAAAGGAGAAGTGCTTTGCACTAGGACAGTATTTCAAGGAATGTGGCAAGTTGAACCATTTTAGCAATGTGTGCAAGAGCAGAGGAAGGTCCCAAAAAGTTTGTCAGACTTGTACAAGAGGGGATGGCACATCAGACAGTGGTGATGATATTGTTACTCTCTCCTTCAGTATGAGAGCATATCAGGTTCAGGCAGTGGCGTAGCCTGGTTCTAAGTGTAGGGGGAGCAAACATAAAAAAGCCCCCCCCTTGGCTCGTCCTCTGGCCACGCCCCCTGGCTCCTCCCATTTCCCCCCCAGATTAACCCCGGGGCCCAGCTCAGGACACTTGTGGGCTTCCCGGGGTGCGGATACCCCCATCTCCCCATGGTCCCGGGACAGTCTCTCCTACCCAGCGTGCTCTGCAGGTGTCCCCCCGCCAGGCTGCACCACCCAGCCCCACCCACGGGGTCCCATCCCCCCCTGTCCCAGGCTCCAGGCTCCAGAGGGCCCCTCATCCAGACAGCGTGGCCTGCGCCCCTGCCTGCGGGCCCGGCCCCAGGGAGCCCCTTGCCCGGACCCCCCAGTGCAAGGCACTGGACCCCCGCTGCTCACCTTTCATCCTGCACCACTGCCTGTCCCCGGCCGATCCTGGCTCCGCGCTGCAGGTGGATTCCGGCTCCAACTCATGAGTCGCTGGCTGAGCCTCACTCCATGGCACTGCTGGGCCGGGCCGGGCCAGGCCAGGCTGGGCCTTGACCTGCCCATCGTTGTCCGGGGTAAACGCCAGCCCGGATTCACAAGCTTGCCCTGCACCCGGCGCTCGGTGCACTCCACGCTGGGCTCGCCAGCCAGGTGGCCTTAAAGGTGCAGGGGCTCTTTCGCCTCCCCATGCCCGCTGCAATGGGATGCGGGGCGGCAGAATATTTCACTGGGCCGTGAGCTGCTGCCAAGATATCCTGCTGCTGCCGCCAAGCTCTGAGCCACCGCAGGAGGTGGCTGCGGCGATGTTGAGGCCGCGCTGAGTGTGGGGCGTGATGGCCGAGGTGCCGGCTCCCTCGCTCCTCCAGCCATGCCTGCCACCCACACCCCGCCATGGCTCCTCCGGCTTGCTGCCCCCAGCACAGGCCCGGCAGGTGCCGCTTTTGGAAAAATGTGCTGAGGGGAAGCAGCTGCTTCCCCTGCACCCTGCTAGCTATGCTACTGGGTTTGGGCTGTCGGAACATGAAAGCAACAAGGGAAAACTTCTTCGCATGCAACTATGTTAATAGGGAAATGCTCTGTGTGACTTCAGCTAGATAGTGGAGCAGTGTGATTCCTCAGAGTAAATGGGACTCAAACACACCCATTACAAAGAGCAGGCACACTCTAATAACGTAGAATCAGAGCAATAAGCAACGCATAAAAAAATGTAACTTCATAGTAATTAACCTGAAAAGTATTAGACAGTAACTAAACTGAAGTTTGTGGTGGTGGATGGTAAGCACCAGAGATCATCTTGGAGAGTACAGCCAGACAAGCCCTGGATCTGATCAGGATGCAGCATCAGAATTTTACAGCTGACGCACAAGAATCGAAAGGGGGAGTTCTATGGACAATGGAGACAATTTCAAAAGCATACAGGGATGTTTGCAAAGGTACCTTGAAGGAAAACTGTGACTGGCAATAGTCCACAAAGTGGAACCTGTGCGCTTACCATGAAGGAACATTCCAGTGGCACCATGTATTCCATTATGCAAACTCAAAAAGTCTGCCAAGTAGAATATCATAGCATCTGCAGAGGCCAGTACAGCCTGGGTAAGCAGTCATATGGTGGTAAAGAAGCCATCTGCATAGACCCCAAAGCTACTGAACCAGACATTGAAAAGATGCCACTATCCACTGGCCCCAACTGATGACATCTTGCCAGAACTTTCCAAAGCCAGAATCTTTACAGTCTGATATGAGGATTGGGTTTTAGCACAAAAGCTTAGATAGAGTCCAGCATCCTAAAAATATTTGCAACATCATAATTTGGTTACTACAGATAGCTGCACATGCCAATGGACATAAGCCCAGCATGAGAGGTGTTCCAGAAAAGACTCTACTAAGTGCTGGAAGGGCTGCCTGGAGTGAAAATACATATTACATTCTGATTGTAGGTGGAGGGAGCAATGCTACATGGCTGAATAAGACCATGACAGAAAACTACCAGCTTTTCAACAGTGATGCAAGGACAAGAACATAAAAATCAACCCAGAAAAAATGTGGCTCACACAGCACGAGGTGACATACATTGCAGCGCTACTCACAGCAGAGGGACTGAAAGCAGATCTCAACAAGATCAAAGCACTCAGACATGGCGGCTCCAGTGGATGTGAAAGGGGTACAGCACTTCATAGATATGACACTTTCTGTCCAAGCTGTGGCCATACCTCAATGCAGTAGCAGAACCCATATGTCGGCAAGTGAGGCAGATGTTGAGTGGGACTGGGCAGGTCCCCAACAGCATGTATTAGACACACAAACTAATTATAATGGATGTCTCTGTCCTGAAGTATTACCAACCAAGCCAGCCACTGACATGCCAGTGTGGTCCATTGGAGAAAGGATTGGGTGTAACTTGTTGGCAGAAACAGCCAGTTGTTGATGCTGGCAGAGCTTTGTCAGAGACCAAACAGGGGTGTGAAACTGGCATGCCAGGTGGCAGCTCATGCCAACGTCCCTATTTCTCAACTGGTCACTGATAAATATAGAGCTGGAATCAGTCTGACTCACTTGTGGGTTAATACTGATAAAATAGACATTAGATTTATAAGAAAGTGTTTAGACTCTATTGAATGCATGTGAGATGCTGCATGCATTAATCTTACTTGTAATATCTGTGTTCCATACTGTAATATATTTGAGCAGTTGTATAGTAAGTCTCTGTGATTGTATGAATCGCCATACAGGAGAAGAACATTAGTCTGAAGAGCTGCCACCTCTAGAAATTGTTATGCCCCTCCTGTAAGAGGAGATCCATTTATACTAGATGGACTACAGTTTGATCTTACAACAGAAAAATCCATACACCTGTATTGAGAAACCATCAGCAAAAGGACTAAAGACTCTTGTTGTTCTGCTCGCCTCCCTGTGAAGAGAAGTCATGCAAGTTGACAGAGTAATGGTAAGGTGGAAACAGCTAAGTGACTGTTACACAAAGCAGTTTCTTCTGGTTCAGTGTCCTGGTTACCATTTTTAGCATGCAGGAATATTCCATTACAGGGGTGCAGAAATACACCAGTGCAGGCACTGATGGGATGAAGGACCAAATTCTGCTCCCAGAGAGGGGAGAGCTGTTGCAGGGAGAAGACTGGGGACATCAGAAAGAGGAGATGACCAATAATCAAAGAAAGCAGGCACTAGAGTACAACAGATCAGCTGAGGATCTACTAGCCGTGGACACAGGCACTCTTGTCAGGATCCAGCCATTAGAAGGACACCAGAAGGTGTGGACTAACAGAGTTGTAAGGAGTGCAGTGGCAGCCAGGCCACATAAGGTGACTATGCAAGAGGCACAACTAATCCAAAGGAACAGGAGACACATACCAGCAGCCACAACGCCCAGAAACAGCCTAATGCAATCAAAGTGGGAGGAGATTCTACAGTGAGATAGCTTGCTAGACTTGGGGACAGGGAAACAGACAAGTTACTCCTGACGTGGTCACCCCTATGTAATCAGCTGAGTCCATGGTAAGGATGAGAATCCAATTCAGATATGTGTGCTAGCAACCTCGGGCTGCAGAAAAAGGAGGTGGGAGGTCTGGGGGCAATTATTTGTTTTTAAATGTTTATATTAAATCTTCATAAACAGTGAAGATATATCCCAATCAGTGGAACTAGAAGAAGAAGGTCCATTTCCTGGAGGGGCTGTTATGAAGGGACACCAGGAAAATGGGGAACTTGGGAGTTTGGCTGGAGGCAATTCAGCCACAGGATCACAGCAATGCACAGTTTAATAAAGTTCAACTTGTTCAACTTTACTCTTTGCTAATGAAATAATCACCTTCAATTAGCCTTGACTAAGCCTTGTGGTGCAGTGAGATGTGTCATGAGCCTGCTAGAACCCCCTCAGAGCACTAGTGTAGCACAGAGGACAGAAAGGATACATGGTACTGTGTGAATACCAGTGAACTCTGAGCATACACAACCAAATATTAGAATCACTCTTTATAGTCCCTTCTTTTTAATACACATAGGGGAATGTCAGCATGTGGCAGTGACTATGACAGCCATACTAAACAGCCTTGCTACTCTACAAACATTTCTAAAACTCTTTCATGCTGTTATGCTGGTGGATGAGTGACCTCCAGCAATCATATATTTACTCTGTGGGCAATCACAAACTGTGGTGAAGCTGATGGGCATGCTAACCACCTTCCAGGCTAAGTGAGGGAACAATTAAATGTACATTGTTCAGTGACAGCTGAAGCACCAGAAGCCACCACCCAAAGACTATACTGAATGCAAACACCAGGGCTAGAGATTAATTGATGGAGCTGTGTATGGGTCAGAAGCAGACAGGAAGCAGTAGGCCCTGAGAGAAAGCCAAGATAGGTAGCTTTTAGGGGAGAGTGCTAGCTGGAAAGGCAGGCTTGGAATTGTGAGCAAAGAAACTGCTTCTAGTTGTCTGTTCCTTCTGAGACCAGGGAAACAGGACTTTGTGTACATTCTCTGGGAATAAACAGGATTGCAAAGAAATACCTGTCATCAGTTTCTCCTCTTCTAGAAACAAGCCACAAGATCCTGCACATTTTATAACCGCTTGGGCCAAAAGGGGTAACAATACATTCTTAGATTTTGGAGTCAAGTGGGGCCATTATGACCACCTACTTGGACCACCTGCCTATCAGACCTTCCTATAAAAGGGATTCCTTGAGCTACATTGGATCTAGACTGTTCTCAGTGGTACCTCAGATGACGGAACAAGGAGTAACGGTCTTAAGTTGCAGTGGGAGAGCTTTAAGTTGGATATTAGGAAAACCTTTTTCACAAGGAGGGTGGTGAAGCACTGGAATGGGTTACCTAAGGAGGTAGTGGAATCTCCTTCCTTAGAGGTTTTTAAGGTCAGGCTTGATTAAACTCTGGCTGGGATGATTTAGTTGGGGATTGGTCCTGCTTTGAACAGGGAGTTGGACTAGATGACCTCCTGAGTTCCCTTCCAACACTGATATTCTATGATTCACCTGAACCTTTCCTCAGATGACAGGATGAGCGCAGCAACCTGCTGCAACTATTCTCTGGATCTATCAGTTACACTGAATACAGTGAAAGTCAGTGAATGCATGAATAGAAGAGGTGGTACAGAATTTGTGGGTCATAACACAACACAGAAAAAAGGCAGCCATCAAGTATGATTTGGTCCCAGTGCCTACTGCCAGCTCCAGGGGACCAAAGATAATGTGTGGTGTGGGAGACATTACCTTAACTCTGGATTTCAGATTGTGTAAAAAACAAACACACACCCAACATCCAAGTTCTGGAAGGGTACCAAGCAGTGCTTGGCAACTTTAACTCTGCATTAGCCATGTTTTCTGGCAGCTGAATGCAATACTGTCTTTGGATATCTGCAAGCAAATATAGTTTTAAAGATGTGTAAGCTTCAGCTCAGTGGGGTGTTAACTTTGAAATCTAACAATATAGCCATAAAAACTGCTCATAATTTTAGCAGACTTATTCCACAAAACTCACCTCCCACGCGTAGCTCACTAGGAGAATAAGCAGGAAGATCTTCCTTAAGTTGTAATGCTATTCTGGAAAATGACTTTCGCAATAGCACCTTCTTACTCAACAGATCTGCTAAGCTCTGAATATTTACTCATAGTTGCTGAATTTAGGGGGGAAATGTAAATGTTTGCAGCTTTACTCTCAGAGATAAGATTGCAAGGCTGCCAATTAGAAACTTTTTTAAAATTGTAAACTGAGCAAACATGATCTGATCACTGAGCATCAATAAACAGAGTTCCACAATGCCATTTTTAAGGGGTCACCTTTCAAAGTAAAAGCATATTTCACACTCTTCAATCCAGTGGGTATAGGAGCATCAGCTGCCATAGTTTAAGCCTCACTGCTTCTCCAAGGGCTGTCAACATTTTGGCTGGAGCCTTGTGGACCGCTCTTTTCTTGGGCCACGTCTATACTATAAACTTTGGTTGCTGCAAGATATGGCAGTGTACAGCTGCAGCAGTTTCTAGCTCACTCATGCACATTCATATCTATCTGGCTGCTTGCATCTGCACTGTACATACTCACTAGACGTGCTTGTGCTAATGCAAAGTGTGGTGCACCACAGGTAGGCATCCCAGTGTGCCACAAGCTATTGCCCCGTACAATCCCTTTTGGGAACTATTTGCAATCTATTATGGGATAAAAAAGACTCACTGAGCGATCTCTGGGAACTAGAGGTCAAGTTCCCAGCATGCAACTTTCTCCATCCTACAATGCCAGCTGTATCCCATAATTTTCACTTTTTAAAAAAAAATCCCACAAACTGAAAGAAGAATGGAACCCATGGACCACTGCACTAGTCTCATGAACATTTCAAATACAGGATGCACAATGCTCACGTATTTGCAGGCCAACAGAAAGTACTGCAACAGGGACATGACGATATCTTGGAGGACAGTTTATGGAGGGAAATAGCAAAAAACAATTCAAGGTTGGTGCTGGCATTCATGGGAGCAGCTGCAGACAATGGAGCAATGCTTCTGGGCCTGAGAAATGAGCTCTGGTGCCTATTGGGTCTTGCATAACATCTGTGGGGCAAAGGAAGAAAAGCTGCCACCATGGTGGTAATGGAGAGGCTGTTTGCTCATTTTGAGCTCTTGCAATGGCCCTTGTGTCCGGCTGTTCAGTGTGGAGCTAGATGATTGAGGGAAGCTTTGAAAGAGCCCTTTAGCGGTTAGCCACAGTAGTGTTCTGGGCCTGGAGCTTTAGGCAATGCTGGGAATTGTGTAGTGCTTGCTGTACACATTTATAAATACGACTATTTTCCTGAAGCTATGCATCATGTACTGTTTCCTGTACATTTACAAGTACTGTGTGCTTTGAGTACTGTTATGCATTCTGCAATGTATTGTGAGCTAATAAAGATTGTTTTGGGAGAACAAAACTGTGTGCCAAAAACAAGCACCACAATGCAAATTTAATGAATTAGTAGAATGTAACTTTGAAATTGGAAAGGCACCAAACATTTTCTATTTCAGTGCATAAGCATAGTCCATTATGACTACACACTACAACAGCTGTGGTTGTTAGAGGTCAATGTATGTGAAACTGTGGTTTTGCTTGCTGTGTCACAGCATGGAGTGGTAGGGGTATGGATGTGCCCCACAATGGCTCATGGAAAGTTGGAGATGGGGGTGTAAGAGCTGCTACTATGAAATTCTCCAAGGAGTGGAGAAGCGTCTGGGATTTTTGGACCTGTAGCTCAACCAAGGTCTGCAGCATCTAAGAAGACCCCTTATGTCCTCATGCATCTTCCTTTCCTTGTGCTGCTGGGTCTTTCTGTCTGCCATATTGGCCATCCAGGCCCTTTGTTCATAGTCTGATATAGTATTGGCTTGCAGGATGTCACTGATCATGTGCTCTTCTTTCTTCTCCTTAGCAAGGTCAGGCATTCTGCAAGTGTGTAAGGGGCATCCCTCAAACGCCACAATGGCAGAAGCTGCCAATTAAGACAGACAGAAGTATCATTAGATTTAGAATCACAATGGAAAGGGAAAGCTAAGTCTCAAAATGCCTTTTTCTTATTCCCATAAGCTTTCAATAAGACTTGTTCATTGACATTTCAACTTTGGAGTGCCTCTGCCCAGCACTGCTTTCTAGCCTCAGCTATGATGAGCATGACCCGCCAGAAATTGGGGGGTGTGGGTGGGAAAGGATTTTTTGATTGCATGAAGCAAACTTTCAGTCCCTATTCCAGGGTATGAATATAAAGGCAGTATCACTGAATATTGGCACTATTTCCACAGGTGGTAGTGGTTTTAGCTGCTATCTCATTCCTGAGGGTAACTAAGTCATAGAAAGCACAGCCCCCCGGGCCTGTATGCTGCAAGCCTATTCATTGCAATGGTGCCAGCCAAACTAATTTTGGAGTGATGTGAGAAAGCATCTTACCATGGAGGAAGAAATAAAGCAGCAATCCCTAGAAACCTTAGGGAGAGGATTGCAGAGTATCTCCATAAATTTTTTTTTGAGATATCTCAGGAGGATACAAGGGACATCTTTATGTACATAACTGCTCCACATGTCCCTCCCATCCCCGCTAACCCACCCATGGAATGAAAAGATGCCAACTCTACCTCTGTGTCTTCTCAGCTAAGTAAAACAATGAGAAACTGATACCTATGTCTTGTTTTGATGGCCAGACCCTATCTTTAAATTTAAATATTGTGAGAAAAAAAATCCATGTAGATACTTACTCACTCTTGGGCAGGAGAGAGAATGTGGGCAAAAGTTCTACATTTTGACAAAGCATCATCATTCCTGTCCACGCCAACTTTCTGTCTTCTGAACATCAGCTGATGATACTTGTGCAAGAGAATGGGATATAAGAGGAGTAGGTAAGTATCAGAGGGGTAGCCGTGTTAGTCTGGATCTGTAAAAGCAGCAAAGAATCCTGTGGCACCTTATAGACTAACAGACGTTTTGGAGCATGAGCTTTTGTGGGTGAATACCCACTTTGTCGGATGCATGAGGAGTAGGCAGTTGCCCCAAATCATCTCTCCCTTGCTCTCTACTCACAGCATCATCAAGACCTGAAGAACAAAGGGGGAGGAGGGAGGGAAGATCCTGACTAAAAGAGGTTCAGCCAGTAAGACAGCTGGAACATATGGTGAGAGAGATCTTTGCTTTGCATTCACTTAGCTTGTTAAGTTAGGTGTCAGTTGCATTTTACCTTTTATTTCTTTGTAATCAATTCTGATTCATATGCCTCATCACTTGCAGTTACTTAAAATCTATCTTTCTGTAGTTAATACATTGGTTTGGTTGTTTTATCTAAACCAGTGTGTTTGGGAAACTCCATTTGAAATAACAGTATTTGTTTATATCATTTTCTATTAATAAATGACACACTTTTTATGAGCTTGTATTATCCAGGAGGGTGCTGGGCAGTACAAGATGAACTTTTCTGGAGAAGAGTCTGTGACAAGGAGTTTGCTAGTGTTGCCCTGTAATGTAATTCATGAGTGGCTGGCTATAGCACTCCTACAGCATAGGTGGGAGTGATTTATATGTCGGAGGCCATGAGTGAACAGACCAGAAGTGGTTGCTCTCACAGCAAAGCAGTGTAAAAAGCACCTCAGGTTAGAGAATTGAGGAGACATAGCTGTCCATCAGTCCAGATTGCACTCTGCGCAATGTCAGAGTCGAAGTGCCAGAACCAAGAGTTGACACAGCTGGAGCCATGGACCAGGGCTTACCTGAAGGCAGGATCAAGGCTAGGACATGACTAGAACAAGGGTGGGTGCAGAGCAGCATCTAGGCAGAAACAGTACAGGAGTAATGAGTAGGACTTGGAGCAAAGCAAGCCTAGCAGGGCAGAGAATCCACAGGCATATGCATTGAACAGCTGCTGGGCTTAAGAGCAAGCCACCTGATTGCCTAATCCAATCAGGCGGTTGTGCAGGCCCTAGTTCCAGACCGTACTACCACTTTGAGCCTCCTAGGTACCCCAGGGCCTGGTTTCACAGGGTAAGTTTGGTGAAAATCTTGCAGCAGATCTGTGGTGTGGATAGTTTCCAATGGTTCACAGGATCATTCATCAGGGCCATAAACTTCCCAGTCTACTAAGTACAAGAGCTTCTTTCTAAAGAGTTGTGAGTGCAGGATCTGTCAAACCAAGTACTCTTCTTGTCCCTGGATGTTGATAGCCACGACAACAGAGTTGGACAGGAACAGGTTCTATGTGCAGGGCTTTAGGACAGAGATATGAAACAGGGTGGATACCAAGGAATTTTGGTAATTGCAACTTGAATGCCACCAGGTTGATCCGTTCCAGAATCGTAGCTGGGCTAAGATATTGGTGGTCTAATTTAGCCAATGGGCAATCTGACCTTAGATTCTGAATGGACAGCCAAACCTTGTCCCCGATGACAAGATCATGGATGGCTTGGCAGCCCTGATCAGTGTGATGCTTATACACCTCCTTGGCAGATTCTAGCTGCTCCTTCAGTTTTAGATCTACTTGGTAGAGGTGGGCAGTGAAGTCTGCAACAGCAGGTACCAGAGATCCCATGAGGATGTCTGGGTGAAACCAAGGGTGAAATCCATAGTTGGAGGAAAAAGGGCCTTGAGAGGTGGAGGGTGGCCTTATTATATGCAAATTCCATATGAAGATGGAGGGAAACCCAGTCATCTTGGCGGTAGTTCATGAAACATCAAAGATATTGCTCAAGTACCTGGTTAAACTATGGAGAGAGGGACATGTGGTTCAGGTTGGGGGGAGATGGTGGGGGAGGGGTACAGGTGGGAGAGATGATGGTGCGGAGGGTGCAGGGGAGGCTTGGGGTGGGTGGGGGGAGAGGTGATAGGGAGGAGGACATGGTGAGGGGAGTTCAGTGGGGCTCAGGGTGGCAGGAGGTGATGATGAGGGAGGGTGCGGTGGGGCTCAGGGTGGGGGAAGGTAGTGAGAAAGGTATGGTGGGGCTCAGGGAGGAGGTGATGGTGAGGAGGGCACGGTGGGGATCAGGGTAGGGGGGAGGTGGTAAGGAAGGTGTGGGGCTCAGGGAGGAGGTGATGGCAAGGGGGCGTGGTGGGGCTCACGGAGGAGGTGAGGGGGGCATGGAGGGGCTCAGGGGGAAGGTGATGGTGAGGGTGACGCGGTGGGGTTCAGGGTGGAAGGTGGTGATGAAGGTGCGGTGGGGCTCAGGGGGGAGGTGATGACAATGGGGGCGCGGTGGGACTCAGGGTGGGGGGGAGGTGGTCAGGAAGGTGCGGTGGGGCTCGGGGGGGGAGTGATGACGAGGGGGGTGCGGTGGGACTCAGGGTGGGAGGTGGTGATGAAGGTGCGGTGGGACTCGGGGAGGGGGGAGGTGATGGTGAAGGGGCACGGTGGGGCTCAGGGTGGCGGGTGATGGCGAGGGGGGCGCGCTGGGGGGGAGGGCGCAGGGGAACTCGTGGGGGTGATGGTGAGGAGAGCGCGGGGGGGCGATGGTGGTCGGAGGGAGGTGATGCGAGGGGGCGCTGATCTGTGCTGGGCAGGCCGTTGGGTGAAGCAGCAAGCGGCGCCTCCTGCGTTTCCAAGGCAGGAAACGTCCCGCCCCCCAGCCCAGCTCAGAGCCCCGCTGGACCTGAGGCGCGAGGAGCAGCGGGAGCGCCCTTGGCAGGGGCAGCGCGAGGACTGACCGATCCCTCCGCCAGCTGCAGCGCAGGAGCCGTGGGAGCGGGCGCGGGGCGGTGCTCTCCGGCCGCAGCTCCGACCCCGGTCAGGGGGGCGGCGCCCTCTCTCAGTTCCCCAGCCTGCAGGAGCGGGGAAATCTGCACCCCCTCCCGCTTCCCAGCCACAGCCCGCCCCAGAGAAACACCCCAGTCTGTTCCCCTTCTCCTCTGCACCCCCCGCTGTCCCTGTCATCCCCAGTCTGTTCCCCTTCTCCCCTGCACCCCCGCTGTCCCTGTCATCCCCAGTCTGTTCCCGTGAACCCCCGCTGTCCCTGTCATCCCCAGTCTGTTCCCCTTCTCCTCTGCACCCCCCGCTGTCCCTGTCATCCCCAGTCTGTTCCCCTTCTCCCCCGCACCCCCCGCTGTCCCTGTCATCCCCAGTCTCTTCCCCTTCTCCCCCGCACCCCGCGCTGTCCCTGTCCTCCCCAGTCTGTTCCCCTTCTCCCCGCACCCCCCGCTGTCCCTGTCCTCCCCAGTCTGTTCCCCTTCTCCCCTGCACCCCCCGCTGTCCCTGTCATCCCCAGTCTCTTCCCCTTCTCCCCTGCACCCCCCGCTGTCCCTGTCATCCCCAGTCTGTTCCCCTTCTCCCCTGCACCCCCCGCTGTCCCTGTCATCCCCAGTCTCTTCCCCTTCTCCCCTGCACCCCCCGCTGTCCCTGTCATCCCCAGTCTGTTCCCCTGCACCCCCCGCTGTCCCTGTCATCCCCAGTCTGTTCCTCTTCTCCCTGCACCCTGCGCTGTCCCTGTCATCCCCAATCTGTTCCCCTGCACCCCCCGCTGTCCCTGTCATCCCCAGTCTGTTCCCCTTCTCCCCTGCACCCCCCGCTGTCCCTGTCATCCCCAGTCTGTTCCCCTTCTCCCCTGCACCCCCCGCTGTCCCTGTCCTCCCCAGTCTGTTCCCCTTCTCCCCCGCACCCCCCGCTGTCCCTGTCATCCCCAGTCTGTTCCCCTTCTCCCCTGCACCCCCCGCTGTCCCTGTCATCCCCAGTCTGTTCCCCTTCTCCCCTGCACCCCCCGCTGTCCCTGTCATCCCCAGTCTGTTCCCCTTCTCCCCTGCACCCCCCGCTGTCCCTGTCATCCCCAGTCTGTTCCCCTTCTCCCCTGCACCCCCCGCTGTCCCTGTCATCCCCAGTCTGTTCCCCTTCTCCCCTGCACCCCCCGCTGTCCCTGTCATCCCCAGTCTGTTCCCCTTCTCCCCTGTACCCCGCGCTGTCCCTGTCATCCCCAGTCTGTTCCCCTTCTCCCCTGCACCCCCCGCTGTCCCTGTCATCCCCAGTCTCTTCCCCTTCTCCCCTGCACCCCCCGCTGTCCCTGTCATCCCCAATCTGTTCCCCTTCTCCCCTGCACCCCCTGCTGTCCCTGACACCCCACAGCCTGCTCTCCAGCTTCCCTACAGAGCGGTCATCCCACAGCGTGCACCTCTGCCGCCCTCTCCCGCCTTCCCGTCCAGCCAGCTGTTCCAGCTCATCCCGCCAGCCCTTTTCCTTCCCCTCCCATCCACAGAGACACCCGCACGCGGTCCCAGCAGCTCACCCTCGGGCCGACCTCCCTCTCCTTCCATCTATCCCCCCCTCCCTCCGCCTTTCCATCCCCTCCCCCGCCTGGGAAAATGCTGGCAGCTCCCCCCGTTCCCTTCTTCAGTAGTCGCCAGGGCTCAGACTGTGCTCAGTGGCTGCTGCTCTCTCCGGTGCTGGCTGGCTGGAGGTGGCGATCTCTCTCTCACTAAATTGGGAACCAGCTGGCAAATACGGATTACTAACTAGATTAGAGTAGAGCACCTATTGCGTGTCCGCGTAGAAAGTTTTAGGAGCCGGGGATTTGGACAGGTTTTCACCTTTTCTCTCGAATGCTAACAGGTATGAAACGGTCTTTCCAATGATGTTCCTATCTAGTGCCGTCTGAGCTAGGAAAAAACTCTCAGGGGACTGGTTGCTTTGAAAGCACACAGGCACGCTAAAATGCGGGCTGCACCTGAGACCTCTTTTGTACCACAAAAATGCTGAACGGACTTTTTTTGTTTAAGATTTGAGAGCTGGAGTTTACCGAATAGCTGCTTGGAGCCTCAGCTGGAAAAGGTAGATAAATCTATTAAGGTGACCGTGTTTACACTGGACCACAAATGTGGTCCTCTCTGTTACAGTAGCGTTTACAAATAGATACAATTGATGAGAGGTCAATAAATAAATTTTGGCCAGTTACAGAATTTTACACTAAAAGTAGCTTTTTCCGAATAGCCTGACCAGTCTGCTGAAAATATTCTTGGCTAGTGAACGGAGACACTTTTTTCCTCTGGTACTTGTCAAGAGTCTTGTTCCACATGGGTAGCTTAAAAATAGATAGAAAGAAAAGGCTTATTCTGGAAGTTTTCATACTTCTGCCCTTGTACAGTCCCAGCAGTGCTTATTGAGAGAGCCTTTTTTTGCGATTCCCCTCCACCCCATCCCGCTTCATCTGCTCAGTTTCTGTGCTACCATTCCTCCCATGTTTTGAAATTGACACTAATTTTATCCAGATTGCTTGTGGCAATGAGGCGGTACAAAAATCTCTGCTAAGCTTCTTATTTAATTTTCAGCCTCTGGAGTCTTTTTATAAAACGAGTTCATCTGCAAGAGAAATGGAAAAAGTAAAGGCAGCAGGTATTTAAATTTGAAAACTGATTATTTTGTTTTAGAAAGCTGGGATCTCTCTCTGTCTCCCCCTAAACACTAGGCTAAAACCGATTTTCTTTCTTTTAGACAATTCCTTAAATGCGATCCTAGAGTTATCTGTTGAGATATATATGTCCATAAAAGTGATTTAAAAATGTTTGAGGTAACACTGCTTCTGTTCCTGATAATGCTGGAGTAAATTCCATCCACATATGTTTAATTCTTCTGTCTGTGCCCAAGACCCTGATATGCAGGCTCAGTGCATTATAGAGAGCATGTAGTAATTGTACACAAGAGGGTATTATTGTAGATAATTGTATAGTTACTAGACTTCAATCTTGTAAACAGGCAAAGCTGATCAGTATCGATAAATAGGCAGGCTAGTTGCAGTGCAATCAAAGAACTTAACAGACTACTGAGACTAGAACAGCTCATTCCTAGGAATGGGGGTGGACAAAATAAACTAATTGGAAGTGAAAGCAACTGCTAACCGCAACTTTAAAAGGGAGTTTCTTGGCCTCTACAACTCTCATTTCACTGGGAACGGAAAGATGCTTATTAATGACAGAGCGTTAATTTTAGGAGCTGTTCAAACCATCCTCCAAAACGAACAAAAGTTGCTTGACAAAGATGCTTTCGTTCTCTCATCCTTGAAAAGTAAGAGAAGAAAATAGTGGGCGTAGTACTGTCTGGAAAGAAATGGAATCTGTGCGGCAAGCTTTGAGAGATATACAAAGTTAAAATAACGTTTGTTAAAGTGGAAAATGGAGCCGTTTCTCTAGCTTGGTTTAGCACTCGTAGTTCACCACTAACTGTATGCATTTGTATCTCTCTGGAGCGATACATTCGGGACGGTGAGAGGGACACTTGGGATTGGCGGAAGATATGTAAGAGTATTTCATTCTCTAGTGGAATAAATGTTATCACAAAACAACCATGCCTTAGTGTACTGGGAAAACTAACTCTGGATGAACTAGCGATAGTATGGGTCAGAAGTGAGGTGTGTTGTGAAAACACTTGCCAGAGCAGTGTCTTCAGGCAATCTTTTAAACTGTCATTTTTCTCAAGACAGTTCATAAGGTAAATGTATCTTTTCCACCTGAAAGAGGCGTACGAGAGACTATTCGTACAATGAGCACGGCTTTTTCCAGAAAACTGAAAAACGACAGATGCCTACATCAGAGTTTACAGTTGTCCTCAACTAAAATTTAATTTAAAGTTCAGTCTAGGAATAAATTTCGGGAAAGTATCCTTACTAAAAGCGGTTTTATAATGCATTTTACACTCCATTGAAAGATAAAATATTTAGTAAGAGTGCGTTTAAAGCGCAGATAAGAGACGATCTAATTTTGCCATCTAGTGGCCACACACCCTCTCTCTCTCTCTCTCTCTCCCTCCGGTGGCACCTTAAAGACTGACAGATTTATTTGGGCATGAGCTCTTGTGGGTTAAAAAAAAAAAAGTGGCTTTTAACCATAAAGCTTATGCCCAAATAAATGTCAGTCTTTAAGGTGTCACCAGACTCCTTGTTTTTGTGGATACAGACTTACACAGTTACCCCCAATACCTGAGAGATACAGACATACAAATTTAAGCAATAAGGAAAGTCAAAATTAAGGCTGAAACTACCATTAATTCATTTTTGCAGCTGAAGTAAGTTTAGTTTGAGATTTCAGAACCTGCCTTGTGCTTTTATACATATTTTGTAAAATTAGCTTCTATGCTTGTGCACTACACCCATACCTAAATTTACAATCTCAGACTAGATCTGTTTTTTCTTAAATCATAATGGAAGGTCAGATATGTAAACTAGTGCACTCATCAAGCATATCAGCACAAGTTTAGGAGGAAGTGGCAGACAGAATTCAGGATGGAGATTTATTGTTACCTCTTAGCTCATTGCTAGAGTAACAGTTTCTTCTATGGAGTCTGGAGGAGCAGGTGTTGTTACCACTGAACATTTTCATGATTCATCTTGAGATTTTCACATGCTAGCTATGGTTATATGTTGATAGTTGCCAAAACCAATGAGTTTTCTTCCTGAACTGTTCATTTCAGTTTTTTCCCCTTGCAAAACTGGGTGGAAAAAGATGCACCTCTGTACAGGCTGAAGTAGCAATTCCTCACTTTGAGGTCTGAAAATTGCTTAACTATGTTTTTGAGATACTAGAGACCTAGTCCTTGTGCAAACCCTATCCAATGATAAGTACCTTTTCAACAACCCCAGGACACAGATTGTACTAAACAGACATTGGAGAGGAAAACCCTGCCAGGAACCTGAGCTTCATTTTTCTTCTCATCCATCCTATATTAGCAAGTGATTTACAATCGAGCATGAATTAGTGGGAAATTTGGGACAGATCCACAAATCTGCTTGTGGGTGTTTGAATTGTATGAAGTGGGAGAGACGTTTATATTAGAGCTTGTTGTTGAAGGGGGACTAGAGTAGAACCAGAGTGTAGAGTTTGGGAGAGTTTGCTATGCAGGATGGAGAAGTATTTGGGATGTTGGAAGTTTGAAGTGGAGAAAGTTGGAGGGGTTTGTAAGTGCAGCAGAGATCAAGCTGAGAGCCCTCATCACGCTGCTGGGGGGTTTGACAAAGGGGAGGAGAAGCTGGAATTTTTCACAAGGGACCAAGTCTCCCCTCTCCCTTTCATTTTGTTTCTTACCTTAAAGCAGTCTAGTGTTTAAGATCTCTCTGTTTACTAATTTTAAACACATGTAGCAATAAAACATTGTCTAGAACACCTAGTTTGCTCTGATATGGCAATTCTATGTTTGTAATGCTTTCTAGGTAAAGGCTTCTTCCAACTCTCAAAGTACATCATTTCCAATTCATAGCAAACAAAAAATGGTTAATTATAAATGACAAAATCCTTGACTTCTAATGTCTGCCCTTAGAGGGAATAAGTAATCTATTCTAGTCTTTCAAACAGGAGGAGGTTACGTGGTCTTTGTGGCTGTGCTAGAGATGATTACAGAGAGCTACATCACCCCACCCATTTTATTGTAGGAAGCCTCTATATAGAGAAAAAAGTTAGTTATAGCTCAAGCTGGGACAAAATCAACCATATTCCTGGAAAGACTTCAGCAGTGGTTTGCCAAGTCTCTCTGCATGAAATCAGGATTAGTGAACATTCCTAAACATTTATGACACTTAGCTGTAGGAAAACATCATGTATGTGGACTCTGAATTGTGAGCCAGTCATTAGGCTCAAAGAGAAGAGAAATTCTAGGAAGAATGGGTCTTGCATATTGACAGGTTTCACAAGTTTAACAAAAGAGCAGGCTTTCTTTGCACCTCACTACTTGTTAAACAGGTATTTGAGGACATTAAAACAGTTGTTTCACATTAATATCAGTAATATTTATCCTTTCAGACATTTAAAGTGTTTTGTGTACTTTAAAGCAGAATCTGTCCTAATTTAAAGTTCATATTCTTATACTCTCATGTTAGTTGCCTTTATTGCCACAATCCTGCCTTCATGCCCACTTTAACTCCCTTTACCTCAGACTTAGTGGTCCAAATCTAGAAGATCTGTAAGAAGAATAAATTTGTAAGTGTGCATAGGGTGACCAGACAGCAAATATGAAAAATTGGGATGGGGTGTGTGTGTGTGGGGGGGTGTATAGGAGCCTATATAAGAGACCCCAAAATTGGGACTGTCCCTATAAAATCGGGACAGCTGGTCATCCTAAGTGGGCATGAATTGAAGGGCAGGTCTGCACCGATGCAGCTGCGCCACTGTAGTGCATCTTGTGAAGACACTCTATGCCAATGGAAGAACGTTTCCCCATCGGCAGAATTACTCTACCTTCACAAGAGGCGGAAGCTGTGTCAGCAGGAGAGCATCTCCCGCTGACATAGCACTGGTGTGGAGAGTGCTTGGGTTGCTGTAACTTGCAGTAGTGTAGTTCCACCCTAAGTAAGTTAATTAGGAATCAAAGTTACTGTATCACACAAGTTTAGGATCTTAGAAAATGTTGTAAATTACACAGACGACAAGAGACTCACTCCTGAATATGGTAGAAGTAATAAACTCCACTGCTGGACATGGTGCTCACAGTTGAATAAAGGATGGTGGGTGCTAATTGTTCTAGCTAAGATCTTAGTCTGATAACTGGTACAACAAGTTGTCCAAAAAATATAGGACATATTGGTTCATGGTGTGCATTTTAAAGCAAAGCTATCACTTTTTGAATTTTATTCACAAGGTACTGTTTTGTACCTTATCACTTTATCTAGCCTTATTCATTGTTTTATTACCTTTAATTTTCACTATAACAAAGAATTCAGATTTTGCTAAACTATATTATATATAATATAAAACAGACATTTTATCCAGATTTAAACTGTACTTATGGTAAACCAAAGAGCATAACCATATACATGCTTAAATTGCTTAACTTAAGGTTTAATTATAGACAGTGCCCTTTCTACAGGTTGAGGTTTCACTATTACCCAACTGTACAAAGGGTACATGAAAAAGCTCAAATCTCCAGCTGGCAACAGCCAGTATCTGGTTAATATTTTAAGCATCCAGTCCATCTACAGAGTTAGAATAGACTTGCAATTAAGGTACTGAGCTGGGATTCAGAGGAGCTTAGTTCCACTTCTGGCTATGCTACAGACTTGCTGTGTGACCTTGGGCAAGTCACTTAGTCTTTCTATGCCTTAGTTCCCTATCTGTAAAACAAGAATAATGCTTAATTTGTGTTTGTCTATTTAAATGTAAGCTCTTGTGTATGAACAGCACCTGGTACAATGGGTCTCGCATCTTAGGTGGGGCCTCCAGGCATCACTGTATATGTATGAACAGTTTTGTGAGCGATTTCAAAGGGAAATAGCTTTGGGGGCCCATCTAGCTCCTCCGCCACCTATGACTGTGTCCTCCCTACTCTATGAATTCCTGAAACCTCTCCCCCAAATTAGCCATCTTCTACTTTCTTGTGAGTCACCCTTTGTGTATGAAGCTCTGTGGCTCTTGGGTCCCTCAGACAGACTAGAAATTCAGGGGATGGAGCAGAAGCAAATCCTTCCAAGCAAGAGCACAAGCAGGCTATTTGAGGAATGAATGTGTCTCACTGTCCACAGGTACCAGAAACGGACAGAATTGAAGATGGACATCTGTCTTTCTGGTTGGATGCGTGGCATGGCCTAAGCAACCTATGCAGCCACAAACGCTGCTACTCTTGGATGAGATACAATAAGAACATTTTCATTTGGAGAAAGTACTAATTTGAATCAAGCTATTTTACTTTTATACAGCCTTTTAACATAATATTTTGCACATGGTCTGCATTTATTGCATATTGTCAATTTTTGCAGTCATGATTGTTTTCAGCCACAAACACAAGAACAAAATTAGACTAGGGACTACATTACAAAGCCTGATGTTGATAGATTTGAAATGTATCAAATGCATTTATGATCGGTACGATGCCATGTAATTAAAGTAGAACATCAAGGAAATGGGGCTAGCTTCTTAAAATATTACTTGAGGGTTATGATTTATATCTAGTGTAATTTAATGAATAACAGAAGTAGAATTATAAAGATCAAAATGTGGAGAAATGAATGAAGAGTCAATGAGTTCCTGTTTCTTTTGTAACCTGGATGCTAATATTCTACCCCACTGATTTTGATGGAAATATTGGACAGTGCTGTAGTCATACAATAAAATCAGATCAATTTTATTTTTAAATATCAAATTGATTCTCTATTCTCCCTTTTTCAGAGCAACACACATTAACAGAATGGGGCATATCTTGTTGTTATTGATGCTTTCCATTCCCATATTATGTCTGACTGATGGAGCCGAAACAGAACAAGATTTCACCTGGCACTTGAAGAAGGTACCCCAGATTGTGAGTGAACGGATTTTCTCCCTTGACAGCCCTAAATTTGAGGCAAAAGCCAAATTAGAACTGAGTAATGTGTGTGGAATTGAATGCCAAAGGAGACTCCCAGTGCCAAGCTTGTCTGACCTGAAGGAGTTTCTGTCCTATGAGACTGTTTTTGAGAATGGCACACGGACCTTGACTCATGTGAATGTTCTAGGACTAGCAGTTGACACAGCCAAGAACACCACCACCACAAGAACGTCCTCAAGAAGGAAGAGGCAGATATATGGCACAGACAGCAGATTCAGCATCTTTGACAAGCGGTTCATGACCAACTTCCCTTTTAGCACAGCTGTGAAGATTTCCACAGGCTGCAGTGGCATTCTTGTTTCCCCCAAGCACGTTCTAACAGCCGCTCACTGTATTCATAATGGCAAGGATTACATCAAGGGCAGCAAAAAGCTGAGGGTGGGATTGCTGAAGACGAGATCTAAAGGTGAGGGCAAGAAACGCAGAGTTCAAAGGGGTAAGAGAGAGGTTTCTGTGGCAAGAGATCACAGTGAGCGTACCTCAGAATTGAAGCAGAGATCCAAAGGTCGTGGGAGAAAACAAAAGGCAACTGGGAGGAGTCAGAAAACCTCTGATAGTAAACCTTCCTTCCAGTGGACCAGAGTAAAGAGTACCCAGATCCCAAAAGGCTGGTTTGAAGGTGTAACTGGGGATGTTTCCCTGGATTATGATTATGCTGTTCTTGAGCTCAAGCGCCCTCACAAAAAGAAATATATGGAGCTGGGAATCAGCCCAACAATCAGAAAGATGCCTGGTAGCATGATCCACTTCTCAGGTTTTGATGATGATCGATCTGGGCAGTTGGTCTATCGATTTTGTAGTGTGTCTGATGAATCCAGTGATCTCTTTTACCAGTACTGTGATGCTGAGTCTGGGTCTATTGGCTCTGGAGTCTATCTCCGCCTTAAAGAGCCAAACAAGAAGAAATGGAAACGCAAGATCATTGCTATTTATTCAGGTCATCAGTGGATGGATGTCAATGGTGTGCAGCAAGATTATAATGTAGCAGTACGAATTACTCCTCTCAAGTATGCCCAGATTTGTTTCTGGATACATGGGAATGATGAGAATTGTACACAAGGCTGAAAAGCTGAAACTAGATCATCTAGCACCTAAAATATAATAAAGTAAAAACTTGCCCTAATAGTTATTGGAAGAGCATTGCCCCGTATCTGGAATTATTTGAACCTGAAGCCTGCAAATATTTTGATGTATTGAGTATTGCTACTCTTAGAGGGTTAGAATTTTCAGATTAGTTTTTTAATTATATAATAATCAACATGACATGCACTTATAATCCAAAACTGTATTTATGTTTAAAATTCTGATAAATTTGAATTGTTCTCATTAGAAAAATTGTGACTTCACTTAATTTTTTAAAGAGAAGTATTGAAACTTTTCAAACTGATACTATTAAACAATATGTGGATTTTTTAAAAATATACATTTGTCTTGATTTTCTCAGGGTTCTGCTCCAACAAGCATCTTCTAGTATACAAGTTGCACATATCTTATATAAGAGCATGTTCAGAGTGATACAAATTGTGAAACATTGGGATAAGACCAAACTAATGAAGGTTAGTTTACTCTAAAGAGTATATGCACTCTGAGGGCATGTCTACCCTTACTGTGGATCGATACTGCAGTGATTGATCCACTGGGGGTCGATTTAGTGGGTCTAGTGAAGGCCTGCTAAATCAGCCACAGATTGCTCTCCCATCGATGACAGTACTCCACTGGAACAAGAAACATAAGGTAAGTGGATGGGAGAAACTCTTCACATAGCTGGAGTTGCATAACTTAGGTTGACTTAACCCCGTAGTGTAGACCTGCCCTGAGAGGCGACTATCTAGTTCATACTTGCTAGCTTGGAAAAATTTTTTTTGCATACCTTGCAAACTCTTCCATGGAAATTGTAAATTGGTGTAGCTGATGAATCCTAAAACCAATGAATTTCATTTCATTGCATGCTAAAATAGCAAAGAATCTAATGAATGTAGCAATTCTGTTTGGAATAAGGAAGAACCATATTAGTTTAATTTAATGCCCTTAAGTCTAGTTTGAGAAGATATGCAAAGCTGGGGAATCTTAAACATGTGCATTTTAATATTTGGAGACAAGTAGGTTTAATGAATAATAAAATATTCAACCTTTCTGCCAGGTGAAGTATTCTGTAGTTGTCTTTGTCAGGAACTGGCTATTTGTCAACAGTTTTAAAGCTTCAAAAAAAGGTGTGTGATAAACATTAACAGCTTTTGTAATTCCTTTTATAAGAACTCAGCTGTTATAGACAGACTGTAGCCTATCAGACTAGGAATTGGAAAGCAATGTTCTTTTTCATACAAGTCTAGAAGCTGGATAGTTCTAATCCCATCATATTCAGACCTCATCAACATGAGTTACTGGGAGAGAAAATAATCCTCCCATGCTAAATCATGTTATGCCACCTAACGAAATGGTAGGTGAGCTATCCTGTAAATGCAATAGGTATCTTAGATAGCAATAATGCTAATCAGGCTCATTTCTGCTACTGAATCACACAATACATACAGAGGGTACAATATTTCTATGAAGTGAGCCTGATTGTTTAACATTTGTATACAAGTATCACTAATTTTTTTTGTTATCAGTTGTGCTCGATTGCTTCACGTATAATCTAATCTTGTGCATTTCAGAGTCTTAGTTTAACAAGCAAAACTGTCAGGATGCTAATTTAATCTAATAATGTAAAATTTAAATGCATATTTCAGGCTATATGCATTTGCTTATTACTGTTAAAGTTATTTAGTATTTCAGTTTTTAATTTGCTGTGATGATTAGCTTGCATTAACCAAAATTCTTTTCTTTACCAATCTAGAAGAAAATAAACAAGATATTTTTGCTTGCTCTATCTTTTAAATCACATGTAATGCTGCACGTTTATACTTGATATGTTTTGATGAAGTAGGTTTTTTAAAATCATTTTGTATACAAGTGAAAACACAAAATCTGGTACTTTTCATTTGCAAGTGACTTTGCTATTGTATTTCCAAAGCATGAACATTTGAGGTTTATTAGATTAGATTATAGCATAGATACGGAGAGGTTGCAAGTGCTTTGAATAAATAGGATTAAAATTCAAAATGATCTGGACAAACTGGAGAAATGGTCTGAAGTAAATAGGATGAAATTCAATAAGGACAAACACAAAGTACTCTGTTTAGGAAGGAACAATCAGTTGCATGCGTACAAAATGGGAAATGACTGTCTAAGGCTATGTCTTCACTACCTGCCATATCGGCGTGTAGCAATCGATTTCTCTGGGATCAATATATCATGTCTCATCTAGACGCGATATATCGATCCCCGAACGTGCTCCTGTCAACTCCGGAACTCCACCAACGCGAACAGCAGCAGCGGAGTTGATAGGGGGACCCACGGATGTTGATTCCGCGCCGTGAGGACGGTAAGTAATTCTATCTAAGATACTTCGACTTCAGCTACATTAGTCATGTAGCTGAAGTTGCGTATCTTAGATCGATCGCCTCCCCTTGTGTAGACCAGCCCTAAGAAGGAGTACAGCGGAAAGAGATCTCTGGGTTATAGTGGATCACAAACTAAAGGTATAATACTGTGCAAAAAAAAAAAAGCAAACAGCATTCTGGGATGTATCAGCAGGAGTGTTGTAAGCGAGACACGATAAGTAATTCTTCCACTCTACTTCGCACTGATGTGGCCTCAACTGGAGTATCGTGTCCAGTTCTGGGTGCCATGTTTCAGGAAAGATATGGACAAACTGGAGAAAGTCCAGAGGAGAACAACAAATGATTAAATATCTAGAAAACATGACCTATGAGGGAAGATTGAAAAAACTGGGTTTGTTTAGTCTGGAGAAAAGAAAAACGAGGCAAGACATAACAGTTTTCAAGTACATAAAAGATTGTTACAAAGAGAAGGATGAAAAATTGTTTTCATTAACTTTTGAGGAAGCAAAGGGCTTAAATTGTAGCAAGGAAGGTTAGGTTGGACATTAGGAAAAGCTTCCTAACTGTCAGGATAGTTAAGCACTAGAACAAATAGCCTAGGAAGGTTATTGAATATCTATCACTGGAGATTTTTAAGAACAGGTTAGATGCTTGTCAGGAATGGTCTGATTATTACTTAGTCCTGCCTTGAGTGCAGGGGACTGGATTAGATGACCTGTTGAGGTCTCTTCCAGTCCTACATTTCTAGGATTCCATGTACAGTACCATTGCATATCAATAGGTAAAAGTAGATGCTCACAGGAAAATATGGAAATTCATCAAAACCATCTTAATATGTTCACTTTTTGGCTTGGTGTAAGCAGGTATAATTTCACTGAAGTCAGAGTTAAATTAAATGTAGAGTTGAATGTAGTCCATGATATTCCATGGCACTCAAGTCAAAAAGTAAAAGACAAGATAGATGATGTATCCCAATACCATAAAACATTCAAAATGATCACTGCATGTAAGAGGATGAAGTGATTTACCTAAGCAGTGTTGTTGCTCACTTCTGGCATTTCTTAAATATTTCACAAGTCAATTGATTTTCACACACTGATGTGCACAATCCCAAAAGGTCAATGCAGTGTCCACAGCAACTGCCACTCTCTGATGGCAAATGAAATAAGTAGTCCTTATAATAATTTAAAAATTCTTAAATCAAAATTGATGCCTGGTAATATATAGTCCCAAATTCAGATATGCTCTAAGTGGGTGCAACAGATCTGAATTTGACTTTGACCATATCCCTCAAGACTAAAACTGGGGAAGAGCTCTTGCCATAATTCTCCACTAGTTTTTCTCCCTCTGAAGAATTTGAATACTTGCAGCTTATATTTACCCAATACTAACACTCTTCCTTAATGGGTTTTCTGATCTGCCATATTGGACCCATTTCTTAATATTGTACCTGGCTTTACAAAGAGCTATTCTCAGACTTTTTTTGGCAAGAGACTACTGGCAAAGATGAACCAATAACTTCTTGATATAAAAAAAGATAAGCCTTGTCAGCAAACCATCTATCAAACTAATACCTCAATTCTGCAAAGATTCCTGCATTTGCTTAACATTATGCTCCATGAGAAGTCCCAGGGATAACTAAGTATGTGAAGTACAGCACATGCAAAGTCTTTTTAGGATTGGGGTCCAAGTCTATACTAGCTTAGTAAAAGAAAAATAAAGTTAGCAAAATTATTAGGTATATAGCACTGTAAAAGTATATGGTGCTTTAAAACACACACACAGACACACACAATCATTGACCCAAGGAGTTTATAAACTGAGGTTTACATTTTGCACTGATTTACATCCCATGAATGGGGTATAAATCAAAATAGAATATAGCCCTAGGTCAGACAAATTTATTATACAGAAAAAAAAGTTCATGTGCAAGAAAGAATGAAGACCTTGGGGAGACAATAAGGCTTTTTTTCTTACTGTTTTTGATGTTGAGAAATCAATATTCAACATTTTATGGAGGCACATATATACAACATTATAACAGGAAGAGACAGAGTTTGGTTTTACAGAGGATTTGAGGGAGGAGTTGGAAGACACTTGATGCACGGGGATTAGATATTTTTTCCAAGAAAAAAGGGTGGCATGAAAGGCAATAAATGAAATGGTTAGAGAGTATGAAGAGAAGCATAAGAGCAAGAGGCCTGTAGAATGCAGGTGAAAGAGAAAGATTATGATCTATTACATAAAATTCTGTATAACCACAAACAACCTTAGTTTTACTATTAAATGATTTAGTCTGTCCCTACCAAGCAGGTGCAGGTGTTTCCAAATTCTGGACGTGAGCAAGGGAACATTATGTTTACACTACGGCAGCTTGGCAGGTAGTGATCGATCTATCGAGGATCGATGTATCATGTCTCATCTAGACAAGATAAACTGATCCCCGAACACACTCCCTGTCGAGACTGGAACTCCACCAGGGTGAGAGGCAGAAGCGGAGTCAACGGGGGAGTGGCGGTCGTCGATCCGGTGCCACGAGGACGTGAAGTAAGTCAATCTAAATCTATTTAAGATATGTCGACTTCAGCTACGCTATTCTCGTAGCTGAAGTTGTGTATCTTAGATCGATTTCCTCCCCCTCAGTGTAGACCAGGCCTTAGACACACTCTAGACACCAATGTCCAGACTTCACTCATGAGCAGTCTCACTGAAGTCAACAGGACTACTCACGTAAGACTACTCGTGTAAGTATTATGTGGTCAGGTGCCATAGTAAGCAACAGGTCCAAGCTCTAGTTGAAAATTTGGGGAATAAGAACCCTTCAGTCAATGTTGGATCCTAGAGAGTGCAATAAATGTCTCTGGTTTGATAGTAGCTCAACATGATGATGTTGGGGTTCCCAGCAAGACCTGGTCCTTATCGAAGAAAGAACCTTAGGTTTTAAAATGTCTTTGCCATTTATTGCCTCAATCACAGCCAATAACATTTTTCAAATACTTTTGATTTTTCTAAGGCATATTGGCTGAAGTGTAATTGTGTACTTTAATTTAAAAATACAGCATATCACTGATTTAATGTCTATTAAAAGCATTTTTATCCAGAAATGACAGGATTGAAAGCTGTCTGAAACAATTAAATTTAAAGGCTGTTGCTCAAGTAAAAGCTTGATATTGCTCAATAAGCTCTAAGGATGTGGAAGAAAAATCTGTGCGCACTCAGTTATTTTTATTTTCCACAACTGTGTTCTCCCAATGTAAATTATGTTCAATTAAAAATAAAAAGAATCACTAACCTTGGGCTGTAGCTTTTCATCCTTTTTGTCTTCTGCAAAATGCAAACTTGATTGACAAGTCATTTAAATTTTCTAAAGAATGGGGGCAAGTATCCCTAGACAAACTGTAGTGCATATAGATAGATAGATAGATAGATAGATAGATAGATAGATAGATAGATATCTGTTGGTGAGAGAGACAAACTTTTGAGCTTAGAGAGAGCTCTTCTTCAGGTCTGAGAAATATACTCAGAATGTCATAGCTGCATGCTTGCAGGTACCCAGACTCCTGGTGAGATTCCTCCAGGCCCAGCACTTTTCTTAGTATGCCTAACAAGGAACTTCTGCTCTGATAGGACATTCAGTAAGGTAAAGGTTGATAAACAACAAAAATACACAGTATATAATTTAACTGAAGATGATATGATTTCTCCCTTTCTTTGACTGTTACCTTACATTCTTTAGCCTTTCCTTAAAACAATTAACTTATCAAGTAACCTTTTTGACTGGACAATGTGTTACTTTGTTATGGAAATACAACAGACGATCTAATAAGTCTCTTCCATCTCTTATATAGATGGTGACAAAAAAAATCAGATGGGAACATTTATCATTCAGTGTGGGATTTACTATGTAGTATGAGGAGAAAGTGCTCTCACTCATCAAAATTGTTATTTCAGCAGATATGTATATGGTAAGACCAAAAAAATTTGGTCTTTTTAGTTGATTAAATTATGAAAGATATTTTGAAAAACATCTATATAGACTGTGTGGAGTTTTTGTCCATGTTTGATTTTATTCTATTCTATATGGATTCTTGTACCACCCTTATTGAAAAAAAGAACAGAAGTACTTGTGGCACCTTAGAGACTAACAAATTTATTTAAGCTTTCGTGGGCTAGAACCCACTTCATCAGATGCATGTAGTGGAAAATACATTGAGTATCTGAGGACCTTCCGTAGTGCAGTAAACTACATGGCTAACATCTGTCACATGCAGTTTGTTCTTTCTCCCCTCTTCTCCCCCAGAGAGTTGATGTGTGGTGCTATCAAAGTTTTTATTGCAACAAGTTTGGGACAATTCTAATATTTATGAATGGTGGACAATATAGAGAAACTCCCAGAAACATAGTACGCCACTTAACACACATTTTGTTTATGCCATCTGTTTAGCCTATTCTTTTTTAGTTTTCATATATTTTCTCTCCATAGTATATTAGTTTCTATGAAAACAAAGTTGGCATAGGCAAGGGTGGAGCTTATACTAAGTCATTTGAGATACAGTGGCCTGAAATTTAGGCTGTTTTTAAAAATATTGGAGTTCTATTAGGACTATGAGCAAATGTCACAAATACGGAGTCAAATTCTCATCTCATTTACAAGGGTGAAACTGAGAAGAATTTGTCCCACTACATACATATTCACATTTATGTTATAAAGGACCAGGCATTTGAGGCATATACCTGCAGATAGGTTTTTAAAAAACTAAAAATTAAAAGGAAAAAATCTTTAGAATATCAATAGTCAATAGAAAAAGAGGCAGTTTAAAAAACATTCAACGTTAAGGGACCTGTTTTGCAATCATTGCTTAGGTAAAACTCCCAAGGCCTATCTAAAGGGCCACCACAAAGCCATATGTGGTGCTTAGGCCTTATGATGGTGCTCTGTCCATGGGCGAATTTAACCCTCAATGATTAAATGAATGTATTCCCTAAGTGAACTAAAAGGAGACCCCCAATATAAATGAGATGAAAGACCCTATCTTGTAAAGTTGTGGGCACCCTGAACTCCTTGGGAATTTGGCGGAAGTTGAGGGTAATCAGTTCACAACATCAACAGGAAATAGGGGTTCAAGGGTTGCAAAATAGCACTGATAAGCTACTTTTACATTTTTCACAGGCTATAAAAGTTTTCAGTTTCTTACCATTTAATTTTATAAATTTATCTTAAGAGCCTCAGATGTTCACTATAGAATGACAACTTTTAAAAAAATGCTTTGGGTGGAATAACAGTATTGCTAGACATTTTAAAAAGATAGTTACTTGCTTTGTACCAATAAAATAGAAAAGTGTAAAAGTAAAAATGTTAACTTTTTGTAATTACGCAGCCAATGGTGCTATAATATACCTGCATGTGCCTTTGTATTGTAATTATCATAACTTTTTAAGCAGCTTTTAAGAAAAACTCCAGTTTTAGTTTTGCTAGCTAAACACCTCAAGTTGTTGTTCTTGTAACTTGTATCCCTGCATATTAGACTCTGTGGGTGACAGTTTAACTACATTTTATGTCAAATGCTACTGTCTGTAGCTAATGGGCTTATTTTATTTAAATCTTTCCTCCACCAGTTGTTTATTAGAGAAAAATGCATTTCCAAGCCCTTATGCCAGATGACCTCTAGAGCTAAGTAGCTGGCAACCCAAACATTCTTCAAAAATAATAATGTCTAAAATGTTTGAGCTGCATAATATACCTTTTAAGATACCATTGGACAGTATTCTACAAACTCTCACAGTAAATGTGGCACACTGATTTGCAGTGTTTTTTACTTTTTCAGAAGCAACCACATAAATAAAAAAAACATAGCTCAAATACAGCCTTCATCTAATGACTGGTAAACATTTGTGATATTAGGCCTTGAAAATGCGTTCAGTTATTCTGCCAAAACAGACCACAGCGCTTGGGTCTGCAAATCCTTTCATTATAGTAATGTATTATAACATTTATACACAGCAATATTGTTTCATTATGGTGAAGAATTATTACCAGAACATTAACTTAAAAAATCAATATGCTTTTGGATGAAATTAAAGAAATTAAGTTTTACTGTATACTGTTCTCTCCTCTGTTTATAAATATTTGAAGTGTATGTTTGGATGCTGCAGTATTTGACTATTCTGCACAATGATGTTTTGAGTTCACTGTGATGATGTATGTTTTCACTATGCCAATATATTTTTTTCTGAGTTAATTTGCTTTTTACGTAAACTATATTAATGCTGTAGTCAAGTGTGCAGTTCTTAATTTTTCATACTAAACTAATTAACTGCATCAAAGTGGCAATGAGTAAACAAAATACTGTGTATCCAAGTATAGACAGAACAATCCTATTACATTATGAAATCTTATTAGTTTAGTAATTTAATTCAGAAGATGAGGCCCAGAAATAGTTGATACTGTTACATAAAGCATAGCTAGAAGTATTACTCTGGAGACAGGGCCGGCTCCAGGGGTTTTGCCGCCCCAAGCAGCCAAAAAAAAAGGTTGCGATCTGCAGCAATTCAGCAGGAGGTCCTTCACTCTGAGCAGGAGCAAGGGATCCTTCCCCGAATCGCTGCCAAATACCTGGACATGCCGCCCCTCCCCCGAGTGACCTCCCCAAGCACCTGCTTGCTAAGCTGGTGCCTGGAGCCAGCCCTGTCTGGAGACATCCTAGACTAAGAGCTGTGATCTCCTTATTTCTTATTCATCTACTAGTTATGCTGCCCCATGTTTGCTTCCCAGGCAGTGAGTAAGCAAATTTAACTGATGAAAATGGGTAGTTCCCTCCTCCTTCCTGCTCTCTGCCAGCGTTTTAATTTTGGCACTAGGAAATAGGGGTTCAAGGGTTGCAAAATAGCACTGATAAGCCACTTTTACATAGGTAAGGAATATCAATTAAAGAAGTCTCCAAAGACCTTAAAATGCCAGAAGGGGATGGACTACAAACAAGCCAAGCCAATTTGTTTTTCTGGAGTCTTTTAATCTTTGCCATAATTCTGTGGAAAGCCCTTGCCAGGATATATAATGGAGTCTAATCCACACCTGGAGGAGGGTTTAGATGTGAAGAGGGTGTGTGAGGAACAAGTAGACTAGCTTCATCAATGTGTAGAAACCATTACAGTAGACTTCTGTAAAGAGCATTTGGATTAAAGCCATGGAGGTTTACAGCAGGTATCTTCATTCACACTGACAGCAAGGGAGCAATTTGCCCTCTCCTCTTTTCAGTTGAATAGGTTGCTATTGGCGAGGTCATTATGGACAGCTTTTTATTGTGATTTGTTTAAATTATAGGTATTTATTATACTTTATTGGCTGTAAAATTATAGTAATAAAGCTACAATATTTGGCCCCTTACATTGGTGGTGATGTTATTAATGAACGTTATTGCCAGATTCACTGAAAAAAGATGGTTGGATGACTCAAGTGACTGGGTTTTTCACTGCTAGGTCACTGGTTCATTTCCAGACCAATTAGTAATAACCACAACTACTTTGACAGCTATGCAGTAATCTATGTAAAATTAGTTTGATTTCAGTCAGTTCATAGTAGGCAGTTTCCACAGACAAAAATGAATGATAGCTGGCATTAATTGACTTATTACTTTAAATTGCAGGAGATGTAGCCCTGAGGCAGCAGATGTAACTTTCACATTGATCCTTGAGCTACTAGTGTTTATTTTGAAAAATTTATGAATGACTACCCTGAACCTTTAACAGGAGGTGTTTGGCTGGCATGGCCAAGTGAAGGGAACAGTGCTTTATGGCAGGGGAGGGAAGAGATGAAAACTGCTGCAAAAGGGGCAGTGTGATCACTGACTCATCCCCTGGGAATGTAGGGTTTGAAAAGGGGCAGCACGGTGCCTCGAGCCTTCCTTTTTACACAGACCAATGCTTGATCAGACTTGCTTCAGCGAAGGGTCTGGCAGGGAGCTGTGAGTCCCCCCCAGGGTGGACAAGGCAAGGAGGTATGAACAGAGGTGGCCAAATTCCTTGGGACCACAGGAGGGGCAGTAATATCACATCTTGGCATAGTATATGGGGCAGCAGAGTTGTTTCGGGAGGATGGGGTTCACCTGTCCGACTTAGGTGCTGTCATGTTTTAAACTTATATAAAAGACAACATTAGGAGATGTCTGGGAACCAGACTGAGTGTGGGGAGGAGGAAGCCAAGCTAATTGCTGATGCCTCCTTGTAGTGGACATCCAGTGCAGGTACTCCACAGAAAAAGTATACAGTGACCAGATAAATGACTTGGAAAATAACTTAGAGGTGTTCATTAAAGGAACAAACGGGGTGGTTGGGAACTCTTATGATTTGGTACAGCAGGGAGCCAACCCCGCATTCTTATAGCCCACCTTAACTCTCCTATGAGAGGATGGGGAATGGTAAGGTCCTGGCAGGTCTGGTGCAAGGAAGTTTCGCGCCCTAGGTGAAACTTCCACCTTGCGCCCCTCACCTCCAGCCCTATGGCAGCTCCCCACCCCTGCCCTTAGGCTCCCTCCCCCCAACCATGCAGCACCTCCCCACCCGAGCTCACCTCTGCTCTGCGTCCTCCCCCAGCATGCTGCCCCACTCTAGTTCTCCACCCAGGCTTGCGGCACCAAACAGCTGATTGGTGCTGCAAGCCTGGAGGCAGAAGAAGTGGAGCAGCAACCACACGCTCGGGGAGGAACCACTGTAAAAAAAAAAAATTGGAGGCACTGCTTTTTGGCACCCCCAAATCTAGTTCGCCTAGTTCGCCTTGATGGTAGCACCGGCCCTGGGTCCCAGCCATGGATTTGCTGGAGGGACCAGGAAGGAAGAAGTGAGGGGAGCTGGTAAAAGCCCCCCAGATAATTATTGAATAAACATGGGGTTACCTGCACTGTACAGTTATCTGCTGGGTAGTCCCAGACATCTCATAATAAAGTTACAACCTGATTAAACCCATGTCAAATGTCTCCTGTCCTTCTTTCAGCATAGCCGGACAATCTACCTTAAACAACAGTTGCTTAGATAGAAAGCTCTTTGGGGATTGCACCATATCCACCTCTGGCACTACTGCAATATAAATATTAAAAGAAACACCTCTGTTTTAATTCGCAACTCACACTTCCACTTTTCTGCCATTATTTGTAATAATGGCATCATATTTGACCTTTTGCTAAACTCCATCTATATACCTCTATGGCCACCATTAACATAGTATCTGAGCATCTCCCATATTTCTTTTCGTAAGTCTGCAAAGGTATCATTAACTCTGCAATATTGCCTATGTACCTAAGTGCCTTGACTCCACTTTTTTGGCATTCTTTTTCTATTCTGTAATTTCTGATCACCTTGACTACTGCAACTATTTTTATAGCCCCCAAAAGTCTTGACTCTCCAGGATCCAGTAGCCTAAATACAGAAAGTCATTGCCTAGGTTCTCACATCCCCCATAATAATTGCCAAACATGTACATCAGTCACAGAAGCAAACAATTCAACTAATATCTTATTCAGTCCAAGATCGAGTTCAAAACTGACTTTCCTGTTTTTAAAACCTTCTATAAAGAGTGCTATAGCTTCTCCTGCAAATGAGTCTCTCTGTATACCCATCCCCACTTTTAACAGCTCACTTAGCCAAGGTCTCATGTCTCACTGTGCAATCTCACCAATGATGGCTCAAGTACCTCTTCCACTGAAGATTTTACCAGATGGAATAATTTTACTCTCTCTCTCCACCAACTCATCTATTTTTAATTTCCTATTTGAAAACATGTTCTCTCACTTGCCTGTATCTCTTGGTTTCTTTCTTCTGCTAATTTCACTTTTAAATTGTAATTTTAAAAAACACTACATCAAGTATTTTGGAATAGTTAGTACAGTACAAAAGATGCTGTAGAAAATGTAAAATAAAGTATACTAGTATCAATTTTCTATAATTACTACTTCCATAACATAGCTCATGTGAAAATAGGTTTTACTATCATGTTCTATTTTATATTATCTAGCATCTCAAATTAAATAAATAATGCATAAACAATTCTGCTAGACAGAGGAATTTGGTTTCACTTCTGGAAGAGACACTTTAAACACCATTAATTACTAAAAACAAAGAGCCAAAGGAAAAAGAACACCCAGTAAAATAATATTTGTATTTCTAAAACAATTATGTACTTTTAATAAGCTGGGGAATGCTTTTTAATAAACTGGGGAATGATTTCACAAGCTGAGTGAATGTAAGCATGATACTATGCAGAAGATCAATCATATGATATCTGCTACAAAATTTAAGGCAGCAGCTGTTTAGCAGAGCTCCTCTAGCTACAGTCCACCTTGATAATTCATTAGAAGTTGCTCTTTCTTCAAAGCGCGACCAAAGCACAAATCTTGTTGTGAGAAGTTACTCCAGTGCAGGGCCCTTTGGCCAGCCTCTATGTAACTGGGTTGTACACTGATAAGTTCTGCATGATCTTAGGAGAAAATGAATCCTCCTGCACTTCTCCTCCATCCACTTAGGGTTGCCACCTATTCCGGTTTTCCTGGGATGATTCCTTTTTTTGAAGTAGCTGTCCCAGGAAATCTCTAACGGTGCTCAGTACACAATGCAAGCTGTACAGTATTAGAGGCCCAGGATTCACTGTTTCCCGTGTCCTACCCATAAAACTGTCTGCACCAGGGCAGCCAGTCGGCTGTTTAGAATGGTGGACTTTTCCTAATCCTAGCACTTGTTAGCCAATACATATATATTAGGTGTAGTGCACACCACATTATACATAGCACATGGGCAGTTATGTTAACCAAATTATATTATGTCTTCCCACAATGCTGTTGTCAGGGTTCCTTCCTCACTCTGAACTCTGGGGTACAGATGTGGGGACCCACATGAAAGACTCCCTAAACTTATTTTTACCAGCTTAGGTTAAAAACTTCCCCAAAGCACAAATTCCTTTCTAGCCTTAGTATCGCTGCCACCACCAAGTGATTTAAACAAACATTTAGGGAGGGCCACTTGGAGCCATACATTCCCCAAATATCCACCCAAGCCTCTACACTCCCTTTCCTGGGGAGCCTTGAGAATAATATCCTCACCAACTGGTACAGGTGAACACAGATCCAAACCCTTGGATCTTAAGAACTGTCATGGTATAATTCCCCACTCTGAACCTTAGCGTCCAAAAGATGGGGTACCAGCATGAATTCCTCTAAGCTCAATTACCAGCTTAGTACTTGTAGTGCTGCCACCAACCAGGAATTCCAGTGCCTGGTACACTCTGGTCCCCCCAAAACCTTGCCCGGGGACCCCCAAGACCCAGACCCTCTGGATCTTAACACAAGGAAAGTAAACCCTTTCCCTCACCATTGCCTCTCCCAGGCTTCCCCTCCCTGGGTTACCTTGGAAGATCACTGTGATTCAAACTCCTTGAATCTTAAAACAGAGAGGAAAATTCACCTTTCCCCTCCTTCTCTCTCCCCCTCCCAGACTCTCCCTGAGAGAGAAAGTAAGCCTAACAGAGAGAGAAAATTAACCTCTCTCTCCCTCTTCCCTCCTTTCTCCCCACCAATTCCCTGGTGGATCCAGACCCAGTCCCCTGGGGTCTCACCAGAATAAAAAAGCAAACAATCAGGTTCTTAAACAAGAAAAGCTTTTAATTAAAGAAAGAAAAAACAGTAAAATTTATCTTTGTAAATTTAAAATGGAATAGGTACAGGGTCTTTCAGCTATAGACACTGGGAATACCCTCCCAGCTTAAGTATACAAGTACAAATTAAAATCCTTTCAGCAAAATACAAATTTGAACTCCTTCCAGCCAAATACACATTTGCAAATAAAGAAAACAATATAAGCCTAACTCGCCTTATCACCTAGTACTTACTATTTTGAGTTTATAAGAACCTGTATCAGGGAGATTGGAGAGAAAGCTGGTTGCACGTCTAGTCACTCTCAGAACCCAGAGAGAACAACCACCAAAAACTAACAGCACACACAAAAACTTCCCTCCCTCAAGATTTGAAAGTATCCTGTCCCCTGATTGGTCCTCTGGTCAGGTGACAGCCAGGCTCACTGAACTTGTTAACCCTTTACAGGCAAAAGAGACATGAAGTACTCCTGTTCTATTAACCCTTAACTATCTGTTTATGACAAGAACAATGAAAATCAATCAGGTTCTTAAAAAGAATTTTTATTAAAGAAAAGGTAAAAGAATCACCTCCGTAAAATCAGGATGGTAAGTACTTTACAGAATAACAAAAGACTCAAGAACACAGAGGATCTCCCCTCTAGGAAAAACCTTAATGTTACAAAAACAGTGATAAACCTCCCTCTTAGCACAGGGAAATTCACAAGCTAAAACAAAAGTTAATCTAATGCATTTCTTTTCTGCTATTACTTACTATTTCTGCAAGACTAGATGCTTAGTTCAGATATACTTAAGAAGATGGACTTTCCCTGCCTGGTTTCTTGGCTGGCTCCAAGAGACACAGACTAAAACTTTCCCCCACAGATTTGAAAGTATCTTCTCCCGTTGGTCCTTTTGGTCAGGTGTCACCCAGGTTATCTGAGCTTCTTTACTCTTTACAGGTAAAAGAGGCATTAACCCTTTAAAGGGTAAAGAGGGATTTTATGCTATCTTTAGCTGTATGTTTATGACAGCTGTTCACTCACGTCAAGATATATGTCCCATGATACCCTGCAAAGGTGAAATCAGCTTTGGCACTGGAAAATATATATCTTATCTCTGACAGGTTTCATTCGCTCTGTGTCCTGATACAAGCTGAGGGAGGTACCTTCACAGGCAACTGATTTGGAATGTAATATCCAAAGCAGAGATGAGGAAAGGCACACCCTGCTACCAGAAAAACAAGGTAAAAGCTAATAGGTCAAATTTGTCTTGGATGACACACAGAATGCTTTTAGTTAGTAAATAGTGAGGATATAAATACTGGTAGTTATGGGGGCATGTAAAGTGAATTGAATGCTGTGAGAATTACTCCCCAGAAGGACTAGTAACATTAATTCTTTCTTGTCTGTATTGTACTGCTTTGTCTTTGGATAATATGTCTGGCTGAGTTTGGTTAGCTGGTCTCAAATATGCTTAAATATCTTGGCCTCTTACTGAAATTTAGCGGGACGAAGAAGAGGGAGTTGGTTGGCCCTCTTCCACTACCAGGAGAAAGGCCAAAGGGGAGGAGGATCCTGAGACAAACAGGTCCCCAGAACTAATGGGGAGAGGCTAGCACCACAATTTGGTCAGATTGAAAGGACAGGCAAAGCCAACGAGGGAGTTAAAAGCTCAGGGTCCATCCTCCATTTGAGCCAGGGAGCAAGAGCAGCAGCCCAGAACAGAGTCAAGGAGGGTGCAGCACAGAGCCGGAGAAGCATCAGCACAATTAAGTCTCCCCCTCTCAGCAGGGTTGTGTGAGCTGGTCGAGGGAGTGAGGAAAAACTGGACCTGTTTCCCAAAGTCTGTTGAGAAGGCATTAAGCACCAGACCCAGAGAAGGAGATGGCCTGACAGGAGGCCAGAACCGACAGTGGAGAACGGGTTCTGTCACAGATGCCCACACCTCTCCTGGGTGAGTGCCACACTAACAGCATCACAGCAGCACATAAGGATTTGTAAATTACACCAGACTCAAAATTTTTTTTGTTAATGTAAAGTTCATTGCACTTTAGAGATGGCTGCGTTGAACAAGCCATTTCCTCACAGTGCTTATGTTGTGATATGTTCTTTAATCCCCAAGGGAACAGTTTTGGTGTAAATAAATGATTTACATGTTTAAGTGAATTGCAGTGATTATGGGTTAAAAGGGTAACAAGTGAGTTAGGAGTAATCTGGAGTAGGAGCACTCTTGTCCCTCCCCAGAGTTGCCCATGGAGAGACTGTGGGAAGGAAACACCCAGGAATCCCTGGACTCGGTCATCCATGTGTAGTGTGAGGCCTGCACATGTGGTCTAGGAGGGAAAGTTGAGGTGAGCAGGTACTAGGGTGAAATGAATCAGGGCGGGGACTCAAATCCTTTTGTCACTTGGTTCAGCTGGGGTACTGTGTACATACAGAAATTCCCCTACTATGGTGAGATAAATCGTCTGCTTACATCAGCACGGTACATGATCAGGCAGTAACTTCTGAAGTTAGTCAATGATCTGTTTAATAGGCCACACAGAATAACTGATGAGACAGAATTTGCCAGGCAGCAAAACACAGGCCTGTGTATGCTATAATGAAATACCTTTTTAAACAACAGTTGTCACTGAAGCTACTCTAAACTAACCCCTGCCATGTGAGAGGTGTAATTTTTTGTAACCTTGACTGATATCAGGTGATGTAGGCCAGGAAATAAACTCAGCCTCTTACCAGTACTCTAGGGCACCACATCCTTATTACTGCTTTATACCCCATTAGATACAAAGTCACAACATCATGAAGGGAGTGAAATCTTTGACTGAGATGATGTTCTGAAACAAAGAAGGGGCAGGGCATCCATCCTTCTGCCACAGGAAATGTAAAATGTTTATTAAATATTACAAGAATCAGCCTGAAGTACCCCAATATGGGTGCAAAAGCTCTAACCTCTCCTCTCTCATTCAGTTCTTCCATACAACCCTAGTCCACCTTTCTCCTTCACAGCAGTAACAAACAATGCAACCTCTCTTACAGCTGGAAGGATGGAAAACTCGTAGGGAGATAGTTCACAACACACCAAGAATTACAAGAGGAGCACAAGCTCCATCTGCAGTCTCAAAAGCTGAGACTCTCCCATCTTGCCCAGAGACTATGAGATTAAAGCTGGTTCCCCAGCAAAGGCTGCCCACATGGCAGTGTACCACATTATTCAGTGGGTGAGTCCAAGGCCAAAAAAAAAATCAACCTTTAATTTTAATGTGCAAGGTGGAGGCAATAATATAAGTGCAGACAGTAGTTTGCTGAGTCTACACTGCCCTTTTTGTATTTGCACCTAACCACATCAGTCATAAAGCGCTGTTTTGAACTGAAATTACGCAGCTCGCAAATAGCTGGGTGCAGCAATATACTTTGCTTGTACAGACCACAATGAAGTTTTCTTATTTGGCAGATGCTAAGCTCCATGGCAAATATAAAAAACAGTGACATACTCTAACTAGAGGTCAACTCCTTAAGCTTAATTTTGAAGTAAACTTTTGATATATTTGTAGTTTTGCCTGGCAACAGCATTTTGAAGTCAAGTATTTGTGAATTTTTAAAATAAAATGTTAAGACAAGACAGTGAAAAGAATATGGCCCTCTTCTAGCAGTTTCGCCTCCCTTGCTGTTCACACTTCAACTGCTAGAAGAGGGCCTCATCCTCCCTGACTGAACTAACCTCATTATCTCTAGACTGATTCTTGCCTGCATATTTATATCTGCCTCTGGAAATTTCCACCACATGCCTCTGATGAAGTGGGTTTCACCCACAAAAGCTTATGTTCCAATACGTCTATTAGCCTTGATCTACACTATGAGTTTAGGTCCAATTTAGCAACGTTAGATTGATTTAACCCTGCACCCATCCACACGACAAAGCCATTTTTGTTGACTTAAAGGGCTCTTAAAATTGATTTCTGTACTCATCCCCGATGAGGGAATTAGCGCTGAAATCGACCCTGCTGGGTCGAATTTGGGGTAGTATGGATGCAATTTGACGTTATTGGCCTCTGGGAGCTATCCCAGAGTGCTCCATTGTGACCGCTCTGGACAGCACTCTCAACTCAGATGCACTGGCCAAGTAGACAGGAAAAGCCCTGTGAACTTTTGAATTTCATTTCCTGTTTGGCCACTGTGATGAGCTGATCAGCACAGGTGACCATGGAGTCCCAAAATCACAAAAGAGCTGCAGCATGGACCGAATGGGAGGTACTGGATCTGATCGCTGTATGGGGAGATGAATCCATGCTATCCGAACTCCCTTCTAAAAGACGAAATGATTAAGTGCAGCCAGACACCAGGGCAGTTAGAAAAGTGCAGCAGTGCGCGCTGCGCATCAGAGAAGCTTTGAAAGCCAGTTTCATGACTGGCCAGGCTACGGTGTGAAAGTTCTGCTTGTTTTTCCTTGATGAAAACCCACCCCCTGGGTTCACTCTACTTCCCTGTAAGTCAACCGCTCTCCCCTCCCCCGTTTGATCTCCGCTTGCAGAGGCAATAAAGTCATTGTTTCAAATTCATGCATTCTTTATTAATTCATCACACAAATGGGGGGAAAACTGCCAAGGTAGCCTGGGTGGGGCAGGGGAGGAGGGAAGCACAGGGGTGGGGTAGTTGTAGGGGCACTCCCTAGAATGGCATGCAGCTCATCATAGAAGCAGGATATCTGGGACTCTGACCTGGAGTGGCCGTTTACCTCTCTGGTTCTTTGATAGGCTTGCCTGATATTCTAGGCAGGCCTGAATCTCCATTAGACGAAACTTAAAGGGAATGACCTGGAGTCACTCCCATTTATGTCCAGGCACCCCGACTGACCTCACCAAGGCCGGCCAGCAGCACCCATGTCTGCCCAGGCACCCCCGACCAACCTCACCGAGGCCAGCCAGGAGGAACCAGGAGACAGCAGCAGATGGTACAATACGGCTGCTAACTGTCTTTGCTAACTTGCAAAGGCATGGAGCTGCTGCTGTGTAGCACTGTAGTACCGCGTCTGCCAGCAGCACCCAGGAAACATACGGTGACAGTGAGCTGAGAGTGCTCCATGCTTGCCATGGAATGTCATCTGTATGGGTAACCCAGGGAAAAAGGCAAGAAACCATTTTTTGCCATTGCTTTCACGAAGGGGGGGGAGGGAGGAGGGGCGCTGATGACATGTACGCAGAACCACCCGTGACAATGTTTTTGCCTCATCGGGCATTGGGAGCTCAACCCAGAATTCCAGTCGGCGGCAGAGACTGTGGGATAGCTACCCACAGTGCAATGCTCCAAAAATTGATGCTAGCCTCAGTACTGTGGATGCACTCCACCAACTTAATGGTCTTAAGTGGGGACACACACAATAGACTGTATCAAATTGATTTCCAAAAAAATCGACATTAAATCAACCTAATTTTGTAGCGTAGACTTACCCTTAGTCTATAAAGGTGCCACAGGACTCTTTATGGTGATTTTAATCACTGTACTATTTATCAGTTATTTCAAGGAACAAGAATTTAATTTAAAATGATTGTCAATTAGTCACAGAGTAGTTAAGAGGCAGCACTGAAATTGGGCATCAAGCAGAAGATCTTTAAAATTATCAGCAAAGTGAGTGAGAGAGAATTCTGCAACACTTCACTGCCAGTCCTTAACTCGGTCAAAGCTTTCATTGACTTAATTGCTTCCGGAAGGACTGCAGAAGTTGGTCCTATTTCTTTGGAATGAGTAAAGAAAATAAAGGACACTTCATAGTAACCTTATTATAGATTTTATGGCATTTTGGCCAGTTCTCAAAGTTCTGCATACACCTGGAGGATCCATTAAAGGCTACCAAATTCCATTCTTTGTTTGCTACTTCTTAATATTATAGCCCTGTTCAGCGCTCCCGACTCAACAGAAACTCATTTACTTTTCTGAATTTGATGCCATTTACAGTGGAATTGCACCAAATTGTAGGTAACTTGTTTATATAAATAGTGGAGGACCAACTACTAAAGTAAAATAACCTGCAAGGAATAATTCATGACATTCTGCAGGCTTTCAGTTTGTGGGGGGGGGGGGTGGAGAAGAGGGCTGGGGGGGGGAAGACTTCTTTTGATCATATCCTCTCTCTAGTATTTATCAAATTATCTGATTTATCAGTGAAAATGTATAGCTACAGTGAGACCTGTCTTAAATGACTGCCAAGAGCCCAGCAAAGCTTGGTTGGCTAATACAAGTGGTATTTAGCTAGCGATAAAATACAAACTGTTTTTGAAATCCTAAGATATTTTAAATTGTTAACCTAAGATAGAAGACTTTCTATTGTAGGCAGCGGCGGCTCCAAGCACCTGCACTCCAAGCATGTGCCTGGGATGGCAAGCCGCCGGGGGCGCTCTGCCGGTCCCTGAGAGGGTGGCAGTCTGGCAGAACTTGGATGGCTTGCCTGCAGGAGGTCTGCCGGTCCTTTGGATTTGGCAGCAATTCGGTGGAGGGTACGCTGAAGCCGCGGGACCGGCAGACCTCCCGCAGGCAAGCTGAACGCAGCCTTCCTGCTGTGCTTGGGGCAGCAAAAAACCTAGAGCCGTCCCTGATTAAAGGCCTTTGGTGCAAGTTTCACTGTAGTGTACTTGAAAATGCTACTATAAATTAGTAACTTACTTCAAGATTTCCACACAGATCATTTAAAACATTGCATTTGGGAATTAGATGCAGGCAATAGATATGTGCCTTGCTTAAAAACTGAACCAGTGTTTATTAGAATGTTTGGCCCAAATAGAGCAAATGTGCATCAAATATAATATTTCAGCTTTGAGATGGGGTCATATCATTGCTGGAGGCATAAGCAATACTAAGCTTCAGCATGGAAAATCATTGCAGTACCCTGGGTTTGCTCTTCATGGCTATATCCTGCTCTCCGTGGATTCAAGGGAAACATTATGTCTAACTCGCCTATTTTTCAGAAAATACTCCTCATCCAAAGAGAGAGACTTTTTATAAACTTGGAATTGATATGTTGGCAAATTCCATATGCTCTTAAACAGGTTTTAAAAATACCTCAAACAAACCTAATCCAGCCCTTAACAGTTGTTGGCAAAAACCTAAATGTATGAAAAGTCTGCAAACCAGTCTAAATTATATGGTGGGGTAAAAGTAAATCTTGATGTTCCATCATGAAGCAAAAGATGCAGAATATTCTGAGATGTACACAAACTGCTAAATTATATATGAATACTTGCCATGATCTCAAAACACTGAAAGCCTTAAATGCAAGATACTCTGTTACAGTTCAAAATAATCGAGCAATAATTAATAGAATACATTTAGGCTACATCTTCTGATTACTAGATAGGCAATAAGTACAACACAGACTGGTCTGATTACTCATGCTAAAACCTCCCCCTCCCCCGTCATAATTTAATGAAAAACTATAAGAACATGGTTTAAACCTTTCAGAAGATAATTATTCAGATATGATCCTAACAAACATCTTTCTGCATGCAACTGAAGGTTTTCAATCCTGAATAATGACAAAGAAATGGAATCACTCATTTTTCAGTAAAATGGTTAAAATGTAATGCATCAAACTAGTGAGCTGAGCATTTACAGTTACATATGCAGCTAGTTACTTTAATCTGTTCAGCATTGCAAGCACTAATCATAGCAGTGTTTAGTGAAAAATCTAACTCACAAGATGGTTCATATTCATAGTACATTTAAGATGAACAGTATTTTTTTTCTTTTAAAGTAAACCACTTTGTTCACAGATGAGATTTAACGCTGCATATAAAATGCCAGCCACTATTTGTGAGATTTCACGTGCATATTTTTGGATTTTGTAACATAAAAGTGGAATTTTAGAGCAATAACACAAACTGAAGTGAATCATCAGCTACATTTGTCTAAGGTGGTACTATGCAGCGTTTCTTTTCTTTTTTTCTTCCAACCCTAACATTTAGATGAGTTTCACAAAAGTACATGAAGGTGCTCAAAAGAGCAGCTAGACACAAGTGGTTGGTTTATATGTAACTAGGAGTTGAATGCAGCTCCTGTTGCCCATAAAGGAAACAAACTAGATGAAATATCCTACAGAGGCCTGAGATTAGAACATGCTCAATAGAGCAGAGCTCTTGAGCCAGCCTACAGGTTAGGGTTGCCAGGTATCTGGTTTTCGACCAGAACGCCCGGTCTAAAAGGGACCCTGGCAGCTCCGATCAGCACCGCTGACCAGGCCATTAAAAGTCCAGTCGGCAGGGCTAAGGGAGGCTCCCTGCCTGCCCTGGCTCCGCATGGCTCCAGCATGTCCCCCCCGGCTCCTAGGCATGGGGCAGCCAGGGGGTTCTGCGCTTTACCCATGCCCCTGACACCAGCTCCGCAGCTGCCATTGGCCAAGACCTCCTGGCCTCTTAACCCCTCTATCCCAGCCCAGAGCACCCTCCTACACCCCAAACCCGTCATCCCCAGCCTCATCCCAGAGCCTGCACCCCCCACACCGCAACCTCCTGCCCCAGCCCATAGCACCCTCCTGTACCCTGAACCCCTCATTTCTGGCCCCATCCTGGAACCAAGACCCCCAGCCCAGAGCCCATGCCCCCTCCCATACCCTAACCCACTCCCATAGTCTGAACCCCTCGGCTCCACTCCTCAGCCCAGAGCCCCCTGATCCCTGGCCCCACCCCTGAGCCCATACCCCCAGCTGGAGCTCTCACTCCCTCCCGCATCTGAATCTACTGCCTCAGCCCAGAGCCCCCTCCCACACCCTGAACACCTCATTTCTGGCCCCCACCCCAGAGCCCGCACCCACAGCCGGAGCCCTTTCCTCCTCCCGCACCACAACCCCCTGAGCCAGCCTGGTAAAAATGAGAGAGGCTGGGGAGAGTGAGCAACAGAGGGAGGGGGAGTGGTAAGAGGGGGCGGGGCCTTGGATGAGATGTGGGGACTCGGAGGGGGAAGGTTGTTCAGTTTTGTGTGAGTAGAAAGTTAACAACCCTACAACAAGTGCCTCCAAGGTCAAATATTTTAGGAGCTAGGGGAATTTTCCAGCATGACTTGCTCTAGAGCAGCGGTTCTCAAACTTCATTGAATCGTGATCCCCAGGCCTTAAAAACCTCTAAGGATGGAGATTCCACCACCTCTCTAGGTAACTCATTCCAGTGCTTCACCACCCTCCTAGTGAAATAGTGTTTCTTAATATCCAACCGAGACCTCACCCACTGCAACTTGAGACCATTGCTTCTTGTTCTGTCATCTGCCACCACTGAATGGCCTAGGTGCACCCTCCCTTCAGGTGGTTGAAGGCTGCTATCAAATCCACCCTCACACTTCTCTTCTGCAGACTAAATACCCCAGATCCCTCAGCCTCTCCTCTTAAGTCATGTGCCGCAGCCCTCTAATCATTTTCATTGCCCTCCACTGGACTCTCTCAAATTTGTCCACATACCTTCTGAACTGCGGGGGGTGCTGTGGGGGGGATGACCAAAACTGGATGCAATACTCCAGGTGTGGCCTCACGATTGCCGAACAGAGAGGAATAATCACTTCCCTCGATCTGCTGGCAATGCACCTACTAATACAGCCCAATGTGCCATTGGCCTTCTTGGCAACAAGGGCACACTGCTGACTCATATCCAGCTTCTCGTCCACTATAAGACTTCAGGTTTAACAAATATGCTTCAGTTTTCCATAAAAACAAGTATAAGGAAATCAGCCTAATATTACATAAAAGTCAGAAATACTTGTCTAACCTGTGTTTGGTGTATGGAGTTCCAGGACATCCAGGGACAGATTTCCCACTTCTTGAGGTATAGTAACTACAACGTTAAGTGAGGAGTTATGTTCCTGAAAAATGCGACTAAGTGTAACGATGTTAAGCGAATCCAATTTCCCCATAAGAATTAATGTAAAATGAGGGAGTTAGGGTCCAGGGAAATTTTTTTCACAGAGAAAAAAAAGACTACATGTACACACACACACACACACACACACACACACACACACACACACAGTTTTAAACAAAATTTAATACTGGTACACAGTGATGAGTGTGAAGCTTGGTTGAGCTGGAGGAGTCAGAGGGTGGGATATTTCCCTTACTGCCAAATGATGAACTAGCAATTGGCTGAGCCCTCAAGGGTTAACTCTCTCACTCTGCAAGGCAGCAGGACTGGAGGGAGATATGCACATTTCCCTTAAGTACACTGCCTTGTTAATTAGATCAGCTTGCTGAGACCACCACCATGGTGTGTCCCCCCCGCTCTATGAAAGATGGGGTAAGCAGGGTGCAGAAGCAGCGGGGAGGGAGACACCCTGACATTAACATCCCTCTTCCTTCCCTCCCCCCACCCCCAGCACAGCAAGCAGGAGCAGCTTCAAAGCAGAGGGCAGGAACACAGCTGAACTGCAGGCAGCTGCTGCACAGGGAACTTAGGGAGTTGATGGGGGGCTGCTAGTCCACCCTGGTTTCAAGCCCCCACCAGCTAGCTGCAATGGGCTGCTCTTCCTGCAAGCAGCAGACAAAGCAGGCAGCTGCCAAACAACATTAAAAGGGAGCATTACACAACTTTAAACAAGCATGTTCCCTAATTGATCAGCAACATAACAACGAAATAACATTAACTGGGACGACTTTAAGCGAGGAGTTACTGTGTAAGACAAAATCATTGCTTCGTATAGAAAACACTGAGTGCTTCTGTGCTTGTTCAGAGGATATTAGATGCCATCTACTTAGAAAGAAGGTGTGTCTTTTGGTGCGACATCGGATTTAAAGTAACATGGGCTGCCATATAGATAGGATGAAGCAAGCAAGAAACCCTTTCCACTATTAAAGGTGGCTTTGCTTTAAAATATCTAGTTGAGTTGTGTTTAGATAACCCATGTATGAATTATTAAAAAAGACAGTTACCTTTTCCATAACTGGTGTTCTTCGAGATGTGTTGCCCATGTCCATTCCACAATAGGTTTCTGTGCTCGTCACGTGCATGTGCGTCACGTGGAAGTTTTTCCCCAGCAGCATCTGTAGGGGAGCGCTCCTAGCGGCCCCTGGAGTGGCGTCTCTATGGTGTGGTATAAGGGGCACTGCGAGCTCCCCACACTTTCAGTTCCTTCTTGCCAGACAACTCTGGCAGAGGGGAAGGAGGGTGAGATGTGGAATGGACATGAGCAACATCTTGAAGAACACCATTTACAGAAAAGGTAACTGTCTTTTCTTCGAGTGATTGCTCATGTGCATTCCACAATAGATGATGCCAAGCTATATCTGCTGGAGGTGGGTAGGAGTTCAGACACTGGGGACTGAGTACAACCCTGCCGAACCCGGCATCCTCCCTAGTTTGGGAGACAATCGCATAATGCGAGGTGAACGTGTGAACCGAAAACCATGTGGCAGCTCTACAAATGTCCTGAATGGGAACATGGGACAAAAAAGCAGCCAACAAGGCTTGTGCCCTAGTCGAGTGTGCCCTCAACTGGCAGCAGAGGGGACTCCCACCAGGTTGTAACAAGTACAAATACACTATGTGATCCAGTTTGAGAGCCGCTAAGTGGAGATCAGCCGACCTCTGATGTGCTCGGCTGAGATGATGAACAGCTGCGAGGACTTCCTGAATGGCATTGTATGTTCTAGGTAAAAAGCCAGAGCCCATCTCACATCCAGCATGTGGAGATGGTGCTCCTCACTGGACGCATGGGGCTTGGGGCAGAGCACCGGCAAGAAAATGTCCTGACCCATATGGTACGCGGAGACCACCTTGGGGAGGAACAAAGGATGTGGTCAGAGCTGGACCTTCTCCTTATGGAACACTGTGTACGGGGATTCAGAGGTCAAGGCCTGGAGCTCCGAGACCAGTCTAGAAGATGTGATCGCCACCAGGAATGCTACCTTCCACAAGAGATGCGACCAGGAGCACGTAGCTAGTGGTTTGAACAGGAGACCCATCCATCTGTTCAGCACCAAGTTCAGGTCCCACTGCAGGACTGGGGGCCTAACATATGGGAAGAAACGATCCAATCCCTTGAGGAATCGGCCAGTCATGGCATGGGAGAACGCTGTATGGTCCTGCACCAGCAGGACGAAAGCCAAAATGGCTGCCAAGTGTATCTTGACAGACAAGGGCGCCAGGCCTTGGGCTCTAAGGTGAAGGAGGTAGTCTAAAATGAGCTGAATTGGAGCTGCCACAGGCGAAATGCCCCAATCAGCTGCTCACTAGGAAAACTGAGACCACTTTGCCCAATGTGTGGAGGGCCATCTGCTTTCCAGGAGGATGCACTGAACCCCTTCTGAGCAAGTCCTCTCCTCTCGGCCTAACCATTGAGCAGCCATGCCATGAGGTGGAGTGCTGCTAGGTTGGGGTGGAGGATGTGACCCTGATCCTGGGAAAGGAGGTCTGGGTGGGATGGCAATGGACACGGGAGGGAGACCACCAGGCTCTTGAGAATCCTGTACCAATGTTGCCTGGGTCATGCCAGGGCGATCAGGAGGACCTGGGCCCTGTCCGATTTTCTCTTTTCCAAGAGCTTGCCGATAAGCAGGACTGGGGGAAAGGCATAGAGAAGCTGGCCCGACCAGGACAGGAGGAAGGCATCGGAGATGTCTCTCAAGCCCCCCACCCACCGCCTTGGAGCAGAAGCAGAGACACTGGCAGTTCTGCCATGTCACGAACAGGTCCACCTGGGAAGTGCCCCATGTTTGGAAAATCCTGTGCACCACCTCTGGGTACAGTGACCACTCGTGCTGAGAGGAGAAGTTTTGGCTCAGGTGATCCACCTGACAGTTCTGGGTTAGTGGTGGGCTTCCAGGCAAATATTGTGGGCTATCCAAAAGTCCCACAGCCTGAGGGCTTCCTGGCAGAGGGCAGAGGAGCAGGCCCCGCCTTGCCTGTTGGTCTAGGCCAAGGAGCCGGCCCACCTCCTGCTTGAGCAAGGTCTCGTGAGAGGGGACAGGGATGGAGGGTGGGTGGCAGAGTAGAGGTAAATGGACAGGCGTAGCCCCAGGAGATAGTGTTGAGGACCCATTGGTCTGAGGTCAGCTGAAACCAGTGTGGGAGAAAAGCACACAACTGGTTGGAGAAGGGAAGCTTTTTTTGTGGGTGGATCCCACGTATGAACTGGTAAGTCACCCCCGGGCAGCTTGTCAAAACTTACACTTTCCCACCTGTTTACCCTTAGAGGGCCCAGGTTGGGATGCAGACTGGGATTGCCTCTGTGCATGTTTTATAGTCCCAGGACTTTTTATAAGGGGGCTCATATTTAGAGTGGGTGGCCTAGGTGGGAGTCTGCTGCAGCTTAAACTTGGTCCTGCCCGGGGCCAGGACATAGAGGCCAAGGGTCTTTAGTGTTGTGCGGGAATCTTTCAGGCTGTGCAATTTCACATCCATCTGTTCCGCAAACAGGGCCTTGCCATCGAATGGAAGGTCCTGTAAGGAATTCTGTGCCTCACTGGACAGCCCAGACAGCAGGAGCCACGACACCCTCTGTCAAACCTTAGTCCCAGATTTGGACCTTAGCGTCCAAAATATGGGGGTTAGCATGAAACCCTCCAAGCTTAGTTACCAGCTTGGACCTGGTAATGCTGCCACCACCCAAAAAATTAGAGTGTTTTGGGGCACTCTGGTCCCCCTGAAAACCTTCCCTGGGGACCCCAAGACCCAAATCCCTTGAGTCTCACAAAGGGAAATAAACCTTTTCCCTTCTCCCCCCTCCAGGTGCTCCTGGAGAGATACACAGACACAAGCTCTGTGAATCTAAACAGAGGGACTCCCCCCCCTCCCCGTTTCCAGTCCTGGAGAACAGAATTACCGAGAGTTAATCTCTCTTTCCCCCCTCACCCAGAGGGTATGCAAAGTCAGGCGAATAAATCTAACACACACAGATCTCCCTCTGACTTCTTCCTCCCACCAATTCCCTGGTGAGTACAGACTCAATTTCCGTGAAGTTTCCCAGTAAAGAAAACTCCAACAGGTCTTAAAAAGAAAGCTTTATATAAAAAGAAAGAAAAATACATAAAAATGGTCTCTCTGTATTAAGGTGACAAATACAGGGTCAATTGCTTAAAAGAATATTGAATAAACAGCCTTATTCAAAAAGAATACAAATCAAAGCACTCCAGCCACTATAGACATGTAAATACAAAAACAACAAACTCTTTTTGCACTCACAACTTGGAAACAGAAGATTAGAAAGCAGGAAATAGAAATCACTCCTCCTCCGAGAGAGCATACAGGCAGACAGAAAACAAAGAACTCAGACACAACCTTCCCTCCACCCAGAGTTGAAAAAATCCGGTTTCCTGATTGGTCCTCTGGTCAGGTGGTTCAGATTACTTCTTTCCAGGTGAAAGAGACATTAACCCTTAGCTATCTGTTTATGACACCCTCCTCATGGACACTGCAGAGGCCATAGACCTTGTAGCCATATTTGCGGCATTCGTAGCTGTCTGAAGGGCTGCCCTGGCGGCAGCCGTATCCTCCTCCATCAGAGACTTGAACTCTTTGTCACGCTCTTGGAGGGAGTCCTCGAATTTGGGCAGAGCACCCCACAAATTGAACTCGTATCTCCCCAGCAGGGTTTGATGGTTCGCCACTTTCAGTTGAAAATTCAAGGATAAATTAACTTTTTTCCCAAATAGAGCCAGCCTCCTCAAGTTCTTATTTTTTGGATTAGGGGCTGGTTGGCCTTGCCTCTCCCTGTGGTTGACAGACTCGGCCACCAAGGAGTTGGGGTCAGTGTGGATGTACAGGTATTTATAACCCTTGGCAGGCACAAATTACTTCCGTTCTGCCCTCTTAGATATGGGGGGCAAGGAAGCTGGAGTTTCCCACAAGGCGTTCAAGATCTTTGCCACCCCTTCATGAAGTGGGAAAGCCACCCTGCCCAGTGCCAAAGCCAAGAGGATGTTGAAGGAGGAGTCCGAGGGTTCCTCCACCTCCTCAGTTTGAAGGTTGAGGCTTGATGTCACCCTTTTCAAACAATTCCTAGTGGGCTTTCGAGTCCTCCTGTGGGACAGTCGGAGGAAGGGCCATGATCGCCTCATCCAGGGAGGATGGGGGTGCGGTACTCTGCATACCCACTGGTGCCGCAGGTCCCACCACATAGTCCCTCTCCTGGAGTGGAACTGGGATGAATGCTCCACTGACTCCTTCCTGGGAGGCCAACAGTATCTCCAAGGCTCCGGCCACTGAGCGAGCCACCACTGGGGACCACGGGCCCCATTGGTACCATGGTGCTGGCCAAGGAGCCTGTTGCCACTACACCTGCTGTGGCACCAGTGGAGCAGGCTGTTCAGCCTGACTAGCCTGTCTCATCAACTGATGACTGCGAAGGGAGGCCGGACTGGCATACGATCTGCCACTATCCTGGGACTGAGACTAGCTGTGGCGTCGGGAACAGTGCAGATCACAAGACGACCGAGAGTGACTTTTGTAAAGTAGAAATCTTACCAACTTGTACAGATTAGCTGCTGCAATTTCATTTTCTTCCACTTCCTGGTTCTTCTCTCCTGCCTCCTTTCCCTTAAGTTATCCTAACTGGAAGTTACCTATGTTTAGAGATGTATATTAGATACTGTATATGCAAGAACAATTAGCAGGCTTTGCTTTTAAAATGGTTTGCCCCAGGATTGGGGTGGTGAAGGGAGAGAAGGTGAGTTCAGCATTTGGAAGCATGAAATCCAGAGAAGAGCATGACAGAACAGTCCATCTAGTCTCCTAAGTAGCAGTGTTGGACACTTTAGAAGATGTGGGGGAAAAAATCTGCTCATCTATCTTAGGTTTTTATTCAGCCCCCATTACTGTACTGAGTGCCTTGCAATCTTCAATGTATTTTTGTATCCATAATAAAATATTGCACAAGTGGGAGACTGGAACAGGAACTGGAGGGGTTTGTTTTCTTTTCCCTTTATGGTGGCTGGTGGATTAGATTCTGTTCAGGAGGAGGCTTAATAACCCTTATATTTTATCATCCTATGTAGTGGCACTGTAATTGCCACTGTTGCCTTTTTTTTTTTTAAACTGACAATTGTTCTGATGTTGTGAGACTTTGTAAATCTGCAGTACCTGCCACATACAGGAATTGTGATTGGCTGCCCTTTTCCACAGGGGGTGGGAGAAAGCATCCCATCAGATCTTAATCTCCTGTAGGCTAGGGCGCTTTCTCCTACAGACTGCAAAAGGGAGTGAAACCCTGGAGTCTATTGGGGACCATTAGCATTCACGGGTCTGTGGATCATACAAATACTAGCTAGATCTACACAGATTAAAGCAATGCAGGTGTCAAGGTTCCTTCCCCACTCTGAACTTTAGGGTACAGATGTGGAGACCTGCATGGACACTTCCAAGCTTAATTACTAGCTTAGATCTGGTACACTGCTGCCATCCAGAATTCCAGTGTCTGGAGCACTCTCTGTCCCCCCAAAACTTTCCCCTCCCTGGGTTGCCCTGAGGGACTTCACCAATTCCCTAGTGAACACAGATCCAAATCCCTTGGATCTTAAAACAAAGAGAAATTAACCATCCCCCCTCCTTTCCCCTCACTAATCCCTGGTGAGTCCAGATCCAATCCCCTTGGATCTTAAAACAAGGAAAAATCAGATTCTTAAAAAGAAAGCTTTTAATTAAAGAAAAAAGTAAAAATCATCTCTGTAAAATCAGGATGGAAAATACTTTACAGGGTAATCAGATTCATATAGCCCAGAGAAACCCCCTCTAGTCTTAGGTTCAAAGTTCCAGCAAACAGAGGTAAAATCCTCTCAGCAAAAAAAGGGACATTTACAAGTTGAGAAAACAAAAGTAAGACTAACACGCCTTGCTTGGCTATTACTTACAAGTTTGAAACATGAGAGACTGATTCAGAAAGATTTGGAGAGCCTGGATTGACCTCTGGTCCCTCTTAGTCCCAAGAGCGAACAACTCCCAAAACAAAGAGCACACACAAAAGACTTCCCTCCACCAAGATTTGAAAGTGTCTTGTCCCCTCATTGGTCCTCTGATCAGGTGTCAGCCAAGTTTACTGAGCTTCTTAACCCTTTACAGGTAAGAGACATTAACCCTTAGCTATCTGTTTATGACGCCCCCCCAAATCGCAGACAGTGGGGAACCACACTGGCGATGATTTCTTCCTAGAAGTGTAGAACAAACAGATTAATAAAACACATGCACCTTTACATATACTACTAATTATGTAAAACTACATGATTTTTTACATTCCAAGGACAATTTAACTAGTTTACTCCGGGAAACTTTCACGGGAGAGTGCATCAGCTACTTTGTTAGAAGCTCCTGAAATGTGTTGTATTTCAAAATCAAAATCTTGGAGAGCTAAACTCCATCGAAGCAGTTTTTTGTTGTTTCCCTTGGTAGCATGAAGCCACTTTAGCGCAGCATGGTCGGTTTGTAGCTGGAAACACCGTCCCCATACGTATGGGCGTAGCTTTTCCAGGGCGTACACAATGGCATAGCTTTCTTTTTCACTGACTGACCAGTGACTTTCCCTCTCAGACAGTTTCTTGCTGAAAAACACGACAGGATGAAATTCTTGATCCGGTCCTTCCTGCATTGAAACTGCTCCTACACCACGCTCAGATGCATCTGTGGTTACTAGGAATGGTTTGTCAAAGTCCAGGGCCCTTAGCACAGGGTCAGACATGAGTGTCGCCTTAAGCTGGTTAAAGGCCTTCTGACACTCATCAGTCCACTTAACTGCATTTGGCTGTGTTTTTCTGGTCAGGTCTGTTAGTGGGGCAGCGATTTGGCTGTAGTGTGATACAAATCGCCTGTAATATCCGGCCAAGCCTAAGAAGGATTGGACCTGTTTCTTTCACTATGGGACAGGCCACTTTTGGATGGCCTATAGGGGAGTTATCGTTCCTTGACCCACCTGGTGTCCAAGGTAAGTCACTCTGTTTTGGCCTATTTGACACTTTTTAGCCTTAACAGTTAGTCCTACCTGCCTGATGCGCTCGAAGACTTTTTCCAAGTGTTCCAGGTGTTCTGCCCATGAATCAGAAAAAATGGCCACATCGAGGTAGGCAACTGCATATTCTCCCAATCCTGCTAGGAGACCATCTACAAGTCTTTGGAAGGTGGCGGGTGCATTTCGCAGCCCGAAGGGAAGCACATTAAATTCATACACCCCTGCATGGGTGATGAAGGCTGACCTTTCCTTGGCGGGTTCATCTAGCGGTACTTGCCAGTACCCCTTGGTTAAGTCTAATGTAGAGATGAACTGGGCACGTCCCAATTTCTCCAACAGCTCATCAGTGCATGGCATTGGATAGTTGTTGGGACGAGTTACAGCATTTAGCTTATGTTAGTCCATGCAAAAGCGTATTTCCCCATCTGGTTTGGGTACCAGAACCACGGGAGATGCCCATGCACTGATAGAGGGGCGGATTATACCCATCTGTAGCATGTTTTGGATCTCCCGTTCTATAGCAGCTTGGGCATGAGGAGACACCCGGTAGGGTGGGGTTCTAATTGGGTGAGCATTACCTGTGTCAATGGAGTGGTATGCCCGTTTGGTCCGTCTTGGGGTGGCTGAGAACATTGGCGCCAAGCTAGTGCACAGCTGTCACTGCAGACATCCAAGGGTGGTGGGGAGGTTCACCTCTTCCACACCACCGTCACTTTTTCCTTCGTAGTAGACACCTTCAGGCCACTCAGCGTCATCTCCTCCCTGGGCTGTAAACTGACAAACCTTTAAGTCTCTGGAATAAAAGGGCTTTAGAGAATTAACATGGTACACTTTAGGCTTTAGAGTTGAGGTGGGGAATGCTATGAAATAGTTGACAGCTCCCAGGCGCTCTTGGACCGTGAATGGCCCTTCCCATGATGCTTCCATCTTATGGGCCTGTAGCGCCTTGAAGACCATAACCTGGTCCCCTGCTTTGAAGGAACGCTCTCTGGTATGTTTATCATACCAGGCCTTTTGCTCTTCCCGAGCATCCTTTAGGTTTTCTTTAGCAAGGGCTAAAGAGTGTCGGAGAGTGCTTTGTAGGTTGCTTACAAAGTCTAGAATGTTAGTTCCTGGAGAAGGCTTCACCAGCTGTAATGGCCCCTTAACCTCGTGGCCATACACAAGTTCGAATGATGAAAACCCTAAACTGGGAAGTGGTACAGCCCTGTAGGCAAAAAGCAACTGCTGCAACACTAAGTCCCAATCATTGGAGTGTTCATTTACGAATTTACATATCATGGCCCCCAAAGTTCCATTAAATCTCTCCACCAGGCCATTGGTTTGATGGTGGTAAGGGGTGGCAACCAAGTGATTCACCCCATGAGCTTCCCACAGATTTTTCATGGTCCCTGCCAGGAAATTAGTTCCCAAATCTGTAAGGATATCGGAGGGCCAACCTACCCTGGCAAAAATGCCTGCTAAGGCCTGGCACACAGTTTTAGCCCTGGTGTTGCTTAGAGCTACTGCTTCCGGCCATTGGGTAGCAAAGTCCATGAAAGTCAGTATGTACTGCTTTCCTCTGGGTGTCTTTTTTTGGGAAAGGATCCAGAATATCCACAGCTACTCGCTGAAATGGGACCTCAATTATGGGGAGTGGCTGGAAAGGGGCTTTCCCACTCGTTGGCACACCTCATAAGACAGGACATAATTAGCAAAGTCCTTGCCCATTCCCTCCCAGTGGAAAGGCTTCCCCAACTGGTCCTTGGTTCTGTTCGCCCCGGAATGACCACTGGGATGATCATGGGATAAGCTCAAGAGCTTTACCTGGTACTTAGTTGGAACTACCAACTGTTTTTGAGGACGCCGATCTTCCTGGTGTCCACCAGAAAGAGAGTCTCCTTGTATAAGAGTCCTTGTTCTACAACAAACCAGGATTGGTTAGAAGAGCTGAGAGGCGGTGGGTGCTCCATGCTGCCGCCCAAGCTTTCTGAAGGCTGTCATCTGCTTCCTGCTCAGCCTGGAACAGTTTCCTTGAGGCTGGAGACGTCAGTTCCTCCTTAGACTGTGGACTTGGTCCGTCTGGAAGTGATGTAGATGGTGAGGTTGTTTTAGCTGATTGTGAACCGCTCTACGCTGGTGCACTATGTGATATTTCAGGCTCTGGCTGAGTCTCTTGGGTAGGGTTGTCTGCTGCTTCTGCCAGTTCAGGCCTGCTGGTGCCCTCTGGTGTTGGAGTGGTAGATAGGTTTGCAAGCGCTGGAGTCAGTGTTGGCAACGGTTCTAGTGCTGGTTGTTTTCCAGTTCCGGTTCTGGGACTGGATGCACTATGGCTGTTGCAGTCATTGGCAGGGCATTTGGTTCCTCCACCTCTGTCTGGGTCTCTGGTAACACAGACGGGGCCCTGGTGGACGGCTCAGGAACAGAGATGGGTGTGGAAGCTTGCTTGGCCTGGCTGCGTGTGACCATTCCCACCCTCTTGGCCAGCTTCACCTCGTTGGCCAAGTCTTCCCCCAGTAGCATGGGGATGGGATAATTGTCATAGACTGCAAAAGCCCACATTCCTGACCAGCCTTTGTACTGGACAGGCAATTCAGCTGCAGGCAAGTTTACAGATTTTGACATGAATGGGTGAATTGTCACTTGGGCCTCTGGGTTGATGAATTTGGGGTCCACTAAGGATTGGAGGATAGCTGACACTTGTGCCCCCGTGTCTCTCCACACGATAACTTTCTTTCCGCCCACTCTCAAGGTTTCCCTTCGCTCTGAGGGTATTTGAGAGGCATCTGGGCCTGGGGATCTTTGGTGTGATGGTAGTGTAATTGTCATAAACAGATAGCTAAGGGTTAATGTCTCTTTCACCTGAAGCACCTGACCAGAGGACCAATCAGGAAACCGGATTTTTTCAACTTTGGGTGGAGGGAATTTTGTGTCTGAGGTCTTTGTTGTCTGTCTGCCTGCTTTCTCTGAGCTTTGGAGAAGTAGTTTCTGCTTTCTAATCTTCTGTTTCTAAGTGTAAGGACAAAGAGATCAGATAGTAAGTTATATGGTTTCTTTTCTTTGGTATTTGCATGAATATAAGTGCTGGAGTGCTTTGATTTGTATTCTTTTTGAATAAGGCTGTTTATTCATATTTCTTTTAAGCAATCGACCCTGTATTTGTCACCTTGATACAGAGAGACCATTTGTATGTATTTTTCTTTCTTTTTAAAACCTGTTTTCTTTACTGGGAAATTTCAGGGAAATTGAGTCTGTACTCACCAGGGAATTGGTGGGAGGAAGAAATCAGGGGGAGATCTGTGTGTGTTGGATTTGCTAGCCTGATTTTGCATTCCCTCTGGGTGAAGAGGAAAGTGCTTTTGTTTCCAGGACTGGGAACGGAGAGGGGGAGTCACTCTGTTTGGATTCACAGAGCTTGTGTCTGTGTATCTCTCCAGGAGCACCTGGAGGGGGGAAGGGAAAAAGGATTATTTCCCTTTGTTGTGAGACTCAAGGGATTTGGGTCTTGGGGTCCCCAGGGAAGGTTTTTCAGGGGGACCAGAGTGCCCCAAAACACTCTAATTTTTTGGGTGGTGGCAGCAAGTACCAGGTCCAAGCTGGTAACTAAGCTTGGAGGTTTTCATGCTAACCCCCATATTCTGGACGCTAAGGTCCAAATCTGGGACTAAAGGTATGATAGTAATGAACTGCACTCGGTTGGGGTTCTTGGGGCAGTGGGCCTTTATATGTCCCAGTTCATTACATTTAAAACATCGCCCAGCTGACTGGTCACTGGGTCAAGGGGGGTTGCTGGACACTGGTGAGGTGGGACAATAGGGTGTCTGGGTCTTTCCTTGGGTTGTAAGTGGGATCTTGGGTTGCCCCCAGTGATAGGGTTTATTTTTGGTTTGCCCCCTCTGATATTCGCTCCCCTTGCTAGTAGTTTTTTTCTTTTCTGCCACTTCCACCCATCTGGCTCCAATCTCCCCCGCCTCGGTTACAGTTTTGGGCTTCCCATCTAGGATGTACCTTTCTATTTCCTCAGGAACACCCTCTAAGAACTGCTCCATTTGCATTAGGAAGGACAGCTCTTCCAGAGAGTTAGCATTTGCTCCTGATATCCAGGCATTCCAATTCTTTCCAATGTGGTAGGTGTGTCGGGTAAATGACACATCTGGTTTCCACCTTAGGGCTCTGAACCGCCGACGGCCATGCTCAGGTGTTAGCCCCATTCTGATTCTGGCCTTGGTTTGAAAAAGATCATAATCATTCATGTGTTCCTTAGGTATTTCAGCCGCCACCTCTGCTAAGGGTCCACTGAGCTCTGGCCTCAGCTCTATCATTTACTGGTCTGTAGAGATGCTGTATCCAAGGCAGGCCCTTTCAAAATTTTCTAAGAAGGCCTCAGTATCATCACCTGCCTTGTAGGTGGGGAATTTTCTGGAATGGGAAACAGTACCTGGAGAAGGGTAGTCTGCCACATCCTGCTTAGCCCTTGCTAATTCCAGGGCCTGCTGGTGGGCCTCCCTCTGGATCTCCATCTCTTTTTGTTTGATCTCCATAGCTCTTTTGTGGGCAGCCTCTTCTCTGGCTATTTCTAATTGTTTTAGTTCCATCTGTCTCTTATGTTCCTTGTCTCTCTGTTGCTTCCAGCCTAGCCAGCTCTAGTCTGTTAGTTGATCCACTGGTACTCATTTTTCTGCTTTCTTGTGCTGGCCAGACCCCTCTGCAGTTCACTGAAACTGGGATGCACTCAGCTCAGGGCTGCTTGGTTAACAGAGACTTTCTAACTAGCTATACCCGAGAGGTAGAAAGAAAGAAAACAATTCAGCTTGTAAATTCCTTTTGCTGGCTGCTTGCTCACAGCTTGAAGCCTCCTCTTAACAAAGACCCTTGTTAAAAAACTTAACACCTCTGCCCTCAGGCTGCTTTCTAAGCACCTAGAAATGAGAGAAAAAAAATCCTACTGGCTTTTAAGTTCCTCACCTCTGCTCACCATGTCAAGGTTCCTTCCCCACTCTGAACTTTAGGGTACAGATGTGAGGACCTGCATGGACACTTCTAAGCTTAATTATTAGCTGAGATCTGGTACACTGCCACCATCCAGAATTCCAGTGTCTGGAGCACTCTGTCCCCCCAAAACTTTCCCCTCCCTGGGTTGCCCTGAGGGACTTCACCAATTCCCTGGTGAATACAGATCCAAATCCCTTGGATCTTAAAACAAGGACAAATCAATCAGGTTCTTAAAAAAAGCTTTTAATTAAAGAAAGAAAAGTAAAGATCATCTCTGTAAAATCAGGATGGAAAACATTTTACAGGGTAATCAGATTCATTATAGCCCAGAGGAACCCCCTCTAGTCTTAGGTTCAAAGTTCCAGCAAACAGAGGTAAAATCCTCTCAGCAAAAAAAGGGACATTTACAAGTTGAGAAAACAAAAGTAAGACTAACACACCTTGCCTGGCTATTGCTTACAAGTTGAAACATGAGAGACTGATTCAGAAAGATTTGGAGAGTCTGGATTGACATCTGGTCCCTCTTAGTCCCAAGAGCGAACAACCCCCAAAACAAAGAGCACAAACAAAAAAAGACTTCCCTCCACCAAGATTTGAAAGTATCTTGTCCCCCTATTGGTCCTCTGGTCAGGTGTCAGCCAGGTTTACTGAGCTTCTTAACCCTTTACAGGTAAGAGAGACATTAACCCCTAACTATCTGTTTATGACAGCAGGGAAGATTGCTCCTATTATGAAAAGAAAAAAAAGAAGGGATGTGGGAAAGGTTTCGGAGAGTAGCACCAATTATTTCCACTCCCCACACACACTTTAATTCCTGCATGTTCCTTATGGCTATTAAAACACCCACACTTGTTTCTTGCTTATTGGATTCAGAGTGTGTGCCCACGTCACGTATGTTCAAAGCAGTCTGTATAACAGTTCTCAGGATTTCACTTCCAAACCTAGATGACTTCTATCTAGTATCGTTGAGGTTTTTGGTGGAGGGGAAGTCCCCTTTCTTGAGGCATAGTGTGAGAGTACTAACTAACTCTTGATAAGATTCCCTTCCCCAAGGAAGTGGTCAAGTTTAATTATATTAAGGTCACTGTTACTTAGGCCTGGGCTACACTGGGCGGGGGGGAGGTGGGAATTCAAACTAAGATACTTCGACTTCAGCTATGCAAATAGTTTGACTTACCTGGGCCGTCCTCATGGTGGCAAGTCAACTGCTGCAGCTTCCCTGTTGACTCTGCTTACTCCTCCTGCTGAGGTGGAATATAGGCATTGATTCGAGGATCTATTTATTGCATCTAGATGAGACATGATAAATCGATCCCTGATACTTCGAACACTACCTGCCAATCCGGCAGGTAATATAGACATAGCCTTAGTGGCACACTTTCTTATTACATCTATGGCCATGTATTACGAAGGACTATATTACAAGGGAATCCCTCTTGGATTAACTCTTTCTGGAGCATAAAACAAGCAGTTTTATAAGTGGTATTGAAAGTGTTTGAATATCACATCAGAACATAACAGTTAATATTTGGGTATTTTGAGCAATTGTTACCATCCATGTCTAATTCAAAAGACTAACACATGCCTATTATACCTGTTTTCTTTACAGTGCAAGTCCTGGTTCATAAAGAGGTTCTTCCTACCTCCAACATGCCTTTGAAAACAAGAGTGAGTGAGTGAGTGAGTGAGAGAGAAAGAAATTACTACTCTCCCATGCCTCTATGAAATAAACTATGCAGCCAGTGTGTGTGTGTGTGTGTGTGTGTGTGTGAGAGAGAGAGAAAGATTACTACTCTCCCATGCCTCTATGAAATAAACTATGCAGCAAGTACAGGTGTTGTGTGTGTGTGTGTGTGTGTGTGTGTGTGTGTGTGTGTGTGTGTGTGTGTGTGTGTGTGTGTGTGAGAGAGAGAGAGAGAGAGAGAAATTACTACTCTCCCATGCCTCTATGAAATAAACTATGCAGCAAGTACAGGTTATCAGGGATCAGTGACCACTTTCTATCCACAATATTTCAGAAATGCCAGATGAGTCTTGCTGTTCTTCCCAATGTCAGGCGTCTAGTGCAACCCTTTTTCTCTACACACTAGTCAAGAAAGAGATTTTAGTGTCTCGTTTATGATGTTACAAGTTATATGCCATGCAAGTGCTACCATTTGGCATATGAAGCAAACAATTAAATTAAACAGAAAAATGAGAGCTCTTCAGTACAATGAGATCCAGTTAATTTGCTTATTTAAAAAAGCAACACAATAGACACAAGTATTTATTTTAGGGAGAAAGTTTACTGCTGTAAGCTTTTTACACATTCTAAGTCAAATGTATGTCATAGTCTGAAATTCAATCTGTCCTGGCAAGCATTAATGGGATACTCAACAGCTGAAGTTTTGCTTTGATGGTTATGACTGGTCATTAGCTACATATCTGAGTACATAATCTCTACCTGGTGTTTAGTTATGCCTGTCTCTAAAAGTGCTCTCATTCATTGTATCCATTTTTGCCCCAGGAAACAGTATGGCTGTAGAGTTCATCTGTATGTTCCTTTGGGCATTACATCATATGAATTGAAGGAAAGTGGTACAATAAAAAGTTTTCTTCTTTTGAGGCTACTATCTGTGCAAGCTTGGCAGAATAGCCCATATTTTCTAAACACTTATGCATGTGAATAACTTTATATATATATATGTTTATTTGCAGAGCCTGGGCCTACGTTTATCTATCTGTTTGATAAGGGTGAAAGAAACCAGCACCACAGTATTTGTCAGGTAAACTTTTGAAATTTAAAATTCAAATGCAATCTTTGCTGCAAAGCATTTTGGAACGACTCAAATAATCCCAAGTGCCAAATTCAGTTCTGGTTTAAGGTACAATTCCACTGAAAATAACTGAACTGCACCCATTTAGCCAAAGGCTGGATGTAGTCCAAAGACTTTGCATCTAATTTTAAATATTAGTAATTGTTCTGTAAGTTGCGTTACCTTAAACAGCTGCAACATTGTATTAGTCTAAGACAATTTCAAACCAATTTTACTACCAGTTTCAGAATTAGAAACTCATCTGGAAAACAGTACTGATTGACTTGAATTTAACGTTTATATTGTGTTTTTTAAATGTTTCAGTATTTTTTTTGTGTGAAATCCAGTCTTAGTTGAAAGGTCATGTAAACTTTAAACTGTATGTTATATGTCATATACGTTACAGAGGTGTGATTTTTAAAGACTAAAGAGAACAAATTGAAAAATATGCTTACTTTGTCCAGAGTATGTCACTTTGTGCCTAGTCAGTCAGTTTAATTTTTCTTTCACAGAACAATAGGAGAAAGATTTTAGCCACAGGAAACAGATTGTAAAAGTCAAACTTTAGTAGGGGACTCAGGTGTAGACAGACACTAAATTTTTTGGAAAATGATGCACTTTTAAAACTGTGGAACAAACAATACATTGAGAACTAGTGGCTATAATTCTGGATCTTTTCTTTTATGAAATTAGAAAGACAATTAGAGTGTTCATCTTTACTTTGATCAAGGTGTTTATTGCATCTCAGAGGGTGTACATGCACTGGGTTCTTAAACCAAAATACAAAGAAAAGCTATTTTGAAATTAGCTTTATATAACTTTTTCCCCATTAGAGTGTATGTTATCCCCACAGTTAATTCAGATACAACCACTTTTAATGGTACCATACATTGATTAAATAGTTAGTTTGAAAGACTTAGGTGAACATCTTTCTAATTCAATATGCTTTGAACAAAGAGCTGCCAAGCCACTTGTAACACTGATCAACAGTGACCTCATTTAAGAGTCAAAATCTTAAGCCAAGCCATCAGCACAAACAGTATGAGAACAAACTAAAAATTTAAGAAATACAATATGTACAGTAAAGGGTGTGGTTCTCTGGATCAGAATGAGGTCTAATCACGAATAGTACAAAAACTACTCACAGCATAGTTGGGGAATGGAAATACACTACTCCAAGGCATACACACAGGTAAGCACTAAAATAACAGATGTACATAAAAGAGTTAAATAAAAATGCAATAATGTTATAACTACAGACACACCAAAGAGTGCTTTCATATTTGACATTAAAGAACGTCAGCACAACTGTGGCTGCTTTTTTTAACTACATGGAGAGAAACTGACCCTTTACTTATTTTCAATACATTTAGCAAGATAAATAAGTGAATTTAAATGCAAGAACTCAAAGAGTTGAAATATATTTTAAATTAAAAAAAGTGATAAATACAGTATTCTTTCAGATATGATTTTTCATTATTTGTAAGGTAACTTGAAAGGAGTATTTGTTATGGAAATTTACCTTTATATTACTTTAAATTATAATATAACATATACAGTGCCACAAAAATAAAACATTTCTCACAACAATTGAAATTCATGTGACTGGGAAAAATGTATTTCACACAAAGATTTTGTCTAGTTAAGTGTTTCTTACTATTGGTATTGTCACACTATGTTTTGTAACAGATGAAGAAACTGAACTTTTAGGGAAATTTCAGATGTTTGTCAAAAGTTATATACATTGAAACCTTCAAAAAACACAGACATATCGCTCCAAATGGCTCACCACACAACAGCTGCATAATCTGCCCCTACTGAATAGGTTCAGAAAAGCACTAGAAGGCATCAGAAACATACATCCATTGTTTAAACTGTAGAACACAAATAACCCAAGTACACAAATTGAGAGAGAGTAGGGATAACAGCTAAGGTAGTACACATTCCTAACATTCACTTTCACAGCTGTGCTACACGTTTCGGAAATAAGAGACAGTCTGAATAAGCACTGGGTTTGGTACTGGTGGCTCACTTTGAAACTCTGAGCATCAATCTGTGATTTGTAGACTCCAAACTCACATTTTTAACTATCCAGTCAGAAAAAACTGCAGCTGTGAAGACAAAAACATAGTCAGAAGGAATAGCTGAACAAGTCTGACTCAAATTTGATTATAATGGCTTGCAGAGCAGCTCTAAGGCCAAACTTGGTATACAAAATAATCTATATTCCCCTTATCATATCTTAAAGCAGCTATGAAACTACTCACTGAAGGAGTGGCTAACGTTTAAGAATTCAGATATTTTCTAACTTGAGTTCTGATGGAGGTGTCTCCCCAACAAATTGGGGCCCCAATATTGCAACTGGACTATCATGCCTATGTAGAGATCTTTGAAGACACTGGATCCTAATTACAATGGGTTATTTATGCTCACGAATAGCTCCGATTTGGTCATTATCTATAGCAGAGGTTTTCAAACTTCATTGCACTGTGATCCCCTTCTCACGACAAAAATTACTACATGGCCTCAGGAGGAGGGACCAAGACCTGCCCCCGCCTGAGCTCACTGCCCCAGAGGGGACCCAAAGCCAAAGCCTGAGCCCCAGTCCTTCGGCTTCAGCCCTGACCCCAAGAGGTGGAGTTCAGGCTTTGGCACCAGGCCCTAGCAAGTCTAATATCAGCCTTGGCAACCCCATTAAAATGGAGTCATGAACCACTTTGGGGTCCCAATCCATAGTCTGAGAACCACTTTTCTATAGCCAGCAATGGGTGTAGCTGCACCAGTGTAGACCTCAAGTGTAGACAACGGCATGTCAGAGAGAGTTTGCACTGGCTGAGCTAATCTGTGAAAAACCCAGTTTGACTTGGTCTACAGTTATGCGTCACCAAAGGTGCAGCTCCTTCAGTCACTGAATCAGGACAATTCTCAAATTTTCATAAGCTGTGGATTGCACTTAGACCAATAAGGAAAAACTACCACCACAGATGATGTAAAGCTGCTACTTTTTCCTCTTGTTTAATTCTAATAGATGGCAGACAAAACTATTCAACGCAATTTCTCATAGCCTATCTGCTCTACTTCAGTGATCTCCAAATTTTCTTGGTTGGCTCCCTCAAACCGTTTTGTGATATTTTGGTATCTGAACCCTCATATTGCTTCCCAGAAAGTTTTATTATGGTTACTGTCTTTTCCCTTTTTTTTTTAAATTGTTTTTTGGTTGCTCCTCTTTGCCTCTTATTCTCCCTCAGCTCACTCCTTCCCTAGTTTCCCCTTCTCTCTTTCAGTGTATCCTCACTGGTGTTTGTTCCCTCCCTAATCCATGCTTCCCATAGGCTGTTCTACATAGAACTGCTCAATGCCTTATGCCATGATGTGCAGAAGAGCAATAATCTGTAGCACCCCACAGGGAGAAGAGGAGAGACCATAGGGCTGGAAGCAATGAAGGATGCAGGCAATAACCCCTTCCATCCCTATCAGAGATATGGCATCCTTTGAGGACATGCACATGTTTGAGAGTCTCAATTACACTCATTCATAACAGTGATATCAAATCAGTTTTATGGCCACAAGTTAATTTCTCGCACCAGATTAGGATTACAGTGTAGGACTGGTCACAAGAATTAATGTGAAGAGGACAGTTATTAAAACAAATCTACTACAACGGCAGCATAAAGAAACAAGATTGCTTCTGGCAAAGTAACCTATCTTTCAGTTTTGCCCCAGTGTTCTAGTCCACCGCTAACAGCCTTCATAATCAAATGAAGGCAGAGTGGATAGACAAAAGAACACTGCAAACTCAAATGATGTAAATGAAAACTGGCTGGAACAGAGAACCAAAATGATACAACAATGAACTTTAAAAACCAACATATGCACTGCTTTTTTTCAGTTTATAGAGTATATGAGATTACAGTTTAAGAAAATATTTTCTTAGCAAATTAAGGCACATATTGTGAATAAATATACTGTTACCAGTTTATTCTGTTTGTTAAATAGAATGGCATGGAGAAGTAGTTATGATTTAAACTTATCTTGCATCCTGAAAAAAAACTTTTAAAAAGGGCTTTAACTTGATTGCTTTAACTTGTACCTCCTGGATCTCATTCACAGTTCTATTTTTCTACAAATAGTTGCAGGTTCTTACTCAAACTTAAAGGGAGTGGTACGCTTGTAGTAACGTTTTATATGTTGTACTAGTTAACCCGGGTAAGTTCAAAGTCAGTCACAGAATACCTTAATTGTTTACAAGAAATCCTTGATGTTAAGATCTGCTAATGGGTCCTTTGTTGGAGGTTTCTTGGGACTCTGAGTGGCAGGTGTAGGGCTTGGAGACAGCTGGCAAAACAGAAACCAGCCAAGGAAAGCAGAAAAAGAAAGGAGACAGATGCACAAGCATTAGACAGATTCTACACAACAAGCACATTACAAACATGCAAAAAGTTAGAGTTCTTGATTTATGGGCTTAACAGTATCTTCTCTGTCATCTCTTGTTTGACTCCTGTGTTTAATTTCAAAATACAGTTAATATGAAGTGACAGTGCTTAGCAGACATTTTAATTCAAGACAAAACAAGGTGTCCTGGTTTTCTAAGTAACCTACTAGTCATATTTGGCAGCAGTGAATATTCTGCTTGTAGTAAGATGAGGCCCTGAAACAAACTCTTATCAGAGGCCCAGTATGAGGCCTAAGGCATGAACTAAGGTAATGGTCAAGACTTTGCTAACAAAGCAAAAAGTTAAGCTGTGAGCCAGAGGCAGCCCCTGCTCATAGAAGCTGGCAAGGAAAGGGCTGATGCTGCAAAAAGAGACATCCCTAAAAGGTACTGGACACCAGATATCAGAACATTCACATACTTGTACATTCCACACAGATATCAAGGAACAAGCTGACCCATCCCAATGGCAGGGCCAAAAGGGTAATATGATGGATAGAGTTGTTTTGTTTGAACCAACATGTACAAGGTGAGAGGCGGCACCTTACTTCGTAGTGGGGTTGTAACTTGCTACGTAGAGGGGTTGTACCTCAATACGTCAGGAGTGATGTGTAACTTGTTTGTACCTGTGTATAAGAATGCACCCTTGAGTGGATCTCTTTGTCTGGCCTAGGAGGCAGTGGAAAGTCCTGCCACTGACTGAGCTGGTCCATTGTCAAGGAGCATATATGTACTAGCTAGTGGCACCTTAGCAACACTGTGGATATCTAATCCAGGGAGCTGGAGACTGTTTCTCTTTGACAATAAACCAGGCCCAGGTGCCTTTGTACCTTACAAGAGTCTGTGGTCATTGGGGGTTCTCTCAGGGTCTGCTGTGTCAGCTATCTGCAGCACACAGAGGGAACATGCACGCAGTCGACTGATATCAACAATGAACACAGAAGAAGAGCATCACACTGGTAGCATCTGATGACACTGCTCAGTGTACCCATTAAATGATAAGGGAGTTTAGAGAGCATGTCAATGCCTAATACACTTTCCCAAGCAGATTAGAATTTCTCTAACTAGATAGTTGAGAATTGTTTGGAGCACTAACCTGGTAAGAAAGCAATTTAACTGATATTTTGTGGCAACAGTTTAACATCAATATACGGAATACACAATATATTTTTGCAGAATAACTTAGTTTTCACTGGCATAAAGCAATCTGCAGTCAAAAGGAAAACCCAAATATACAGTAGGCCAAGCTACAGTATACACAATATTAAACACATAAAACTACATCAAAAGAACACGATTAAAGTTGTGAAGACAAGCACTCAAAAGTTAAGAAATACGAGAATTAAGGTTCCATAGACAACCTTAATTTTGGCTCCCTTAGACTGGATCATAATGCATATGCATGGGGTGTATGGGGTTGTCAGGGAGGGGTAGTACCTCTGATGGGGGAGCAGTCATACTCCTAGGAGTAGCTCATCCACTTTGGTCCCCACTTGACACCCAGCTCTCACCTGTGGCTCCAAGTAGCTGTCAGCATGCGACAGCGGCCACACCCCGGAAACCATCTCGACTGGAGGACTAAACCAGGTGAGGGTAGCCAATGAGTCTGAGACCCTCGGTGAGTTAGGGCCTGTCTACCCATTGCATGCGAAGGCTGGATCTGGCTGACTGAGGAAACCTGGTTCAATGGTCAGGAAGGCGGTGACAGCAAGCATTGTGGAATGCTCAAGAGCGCGACAAGACACGTAGGCATCCTCATCATCCACTGCACCCTGCTCTATCTCCAGCTGTCTCGACTCTTGTCCTGCCACTGGATACAGAAAGGAACTGGGGAGAGAGAGAGGTTGACGTCATGCAACTCTCCCTTACTTTAATACAATTCACGCGCAAGTCTCGACATCATATCATATCACATCATATCAAGTCCTGTGGTGATGGGCAAGCGACGAAGCAGCAGGTGTGGATACACTGGGAGCTGTAGCCACGGACCTGCACACAGACGTCTCAGGTATAATGGTCGTTCCTCACTGACCGAAGCAGCAGTGGAGCTCAGCATCTTCTTGAGCGACTGAGCAGCCCTATTCAGGATTGCACTCCTCACCTCCGTAGAATGACGAGGAGGCTAGAAAAGGGGCCCTAAACATTGCTTGCTTCACCTTACCCTGGCCAGCATCCGCGGGGATCCCATAAAAGCGGTCGAACAAAAACAAAAAACTTAGTGACACTGATCACCATTGGCACATGGAATGTGCGCACGCTACTGGACAACATCACGGCAGACAGACTGGAGAGAAGAACAGCACTTGTCACCAGAAAGCTTGCATGCTACAACATTGACATTGCAGCCCTTAGCGAAACTCGCCTTGCTAATGAAGGACAGCTGTCCGAGTCAGGCGGAGGCTATACATTCTTCTGGAATGGCCGCAGCAGTGATGAGCGTCACGAATCTGGAGTTGGCTTCACCATCAAGAATCATGTTCAGAAACTTTCCAGTCCCTCCAAGGGTGTGAATGACCAACTCATGACAATGCAGCTTCCGCTTCAAAAAGGAAAAACTACTTTGATCAGCACATATGTTCCCATAATGACCAACCCAGAGGATAAATTCTATGAAGAACTAGATGCTCTGCTATCATCAGTGCACCGCACAGACAAGCTGATCCTGCTTGGCGATTTTAACACAAGAGTTGGATGCGATGCTGCAGCCTGGGAAGGAGTCATCAGGAAAAATAGAGTGGGAAAGTTTAACAGCAATGGCCTGTTACTGCTGAAAACTTGTGCAGCACATGACCTTCTGATCACCAATACGGTCTTCCACCTCCCTACCCATAACAGGACTTCGTGGATGCATCCCTGTTCCAAGCACTGGCATCTGACCGACTATGTCATCATCAGGAGAAGGGACAGACAAGATGTCAGGGTTACAAAAGCTATGTGCAGCGCTGACTGTTGGACGGGTCACAGGCTCATAGCATCCAAAGTGAAGCTCCGTATCATGCCGAAGAGACGACCACAAGGCTGTAAGGCTCTCAAAAAGATCAACGTGTCGAAGCTGAAGAACAGCTGCATCAATGAAAATCTAGCGGAAGACCTAGAGAACGAGCTTGCTGATCTTTGTATTGAGGATGACGCTGAGAAAGACTGGGAGTGATTCCGCAACACCGTCCATACCTTTGGTGCAGCTATATTGGGGCCCTCCACAAGCAGGCGGCAAGACTGATTTGACAAAAATGATGCAGAAATCCAGGCCTTACTTGCTGAGAAGCACCGCCTGCATCGTGCATATCAGAACGACCCATCCTCAGCGGCAAAGACGACTGCCTTTATCAATACTCGCAGAACAGTACAGAACTGACTGCGCAAAATGTGGGACTAGTGGCTGAGCGCCAAAGCAGATGAAATACAAGCGTATATGGACAGGAACGAATATAAGCAGTTCTATGAAGCCCTCAACACACACTATGGTCCACAGTCTTCTGGGAGCTTTCCCCTCCTGACCTCTGATGGCACTGTGCTCCTTACAGAGAAGACTCAGATTCTCCAGAGATGGGCTGAACATTTTGAAGCAGTTCTCAACTGCCCCTCAGTCATCAATGAGGAGGCCATTGACAAGATGCCCCAGGTTGCAGTCAATGACTCCATGGATGCTTCATCAGAAAAGGACAAAGTGAAGAAAGCCATCAACCAGCTGTCAAGTGGCAAAGCCCCAGGGTCAAATGCCATACCAGCAGAGGTGTACAAAGTCGGTGGACCTGTGCTGCTATGGAAACTCACTGAGCTGTTTCAGTCCTTCTGGAAGCAGGGATCCATTCCACAGGAATTTAGAGACGCGTCCATCGTGCACCTCTATAAGAGGAAGGGCAATCGCCAGGTATGCGACAATCACCGTGGAATCTCGCTGCTCTCTACATCAGGGAAAGTTCTTGCACGAATTACGTTGAACCAATTGATCACTCACCTGGAGCAGGGCTTACTGCCAGAATCACAGTTTGGCTTCCGCAAGGGACGTGGGACTATTGACATGATCTTCGCTGTGCGTCAGCTACAGGAGAAATGTCAAGAGCAAAATCGTGAACTCTACATAACTTTTGTGGACCTCACGAAAGCGTTCGACTCTGTCAGTTGCCAGGGCCTGTGGAGGATCATGTTGAAATTTGGCTGTCCAGACAGATTCATGCGAATGGTACATCAATTTCATCACGGTATGATGGCTCGTGTCCTGGATGATGGTGAAACATCTGAGGCCTTCCCAGTCACCAACGGCATCAAGCAAGGGTGTGTTTTAGCATCCACTTTGTTCAGCATGATATTCTCTGCCACTCTGACTGATGCCTTTCAACACTGCACTGAAGGGGTAGGCCTGAAGTACAGAACTGACTGGAAACTATTCAATCTGAGGCGACTGCGTGCCATCACCAAGGTGAAGGAAACTGTACTTCGAGACTCTCTTTGCCGATGATTGTGCTCTGAATGCTAGTACAGAGCCAGAAATGCAAGTCAGTATGGACAAGTTTTCATCTGCATGCAACAACTTCGGTCTCACCATTAACATCAAGACGACTGAGGTCATGCACCAGCCAGCTCCCCACACTCCGTACTCAGAACCGTCCATCACTGTAAATCGACAGAGACTTCAGGCAGTGGACCACTTCATGTACTTGGGCAGTACCCTTTCCTGAGCAGTGTCAATTGATGAAGAAGTGAACTGCAGAATTGCTAAAGCCAGCTCTGCATTTGGCTGATTGCGCTCCAACGTCTGGGAACGTCGAGGGATCAGCCTACCAATGAAGCTGAAGGTCTACCGAGCAGTGGTGCTTCCAACTCTGCTGTACGCCTGAGAGACGTGGACTGTCTATCGGAGTCATGCACGAAGGCTCAATCACTTCCACATTTCCTGTCGGCGAAAGCTTCTAAAAATCAGATGGCAGGACAAAGTGCCCGATGCTGAAGTCCTTACCAGAGCCAGTCTGCCATCAGTTCACACACTGCTGATGAGAGCCCAGACCAGAAGGGCTGGACATGTCGTGAGAATGTCAGACAAGCGCATTCCTAAACATCTTTTCTACGGACAACTCACCCAGGGAAAGTGCTCCCATGGAGGACAAAAGAAGTGGTTCAAGGACACGCTGAAGACCTCTCTGAAGTCCCTCGAGATCAACACCGCCACATAGGAAACCCTCGCACTGAACTGTCCAGCATGGCGCAGCCTCATTCACACAGGCAGCAATACCTCTGAGGCGAGGCGTACTGCTGAGGCTGAAAGAAAGCGTGAGCTGCGCAAGTGCAGAGCTGTCCACACATCAACAACAGTGCCATCACGTCTGCCTGACATGTGATAGGACGTTCCACGCCCGAATCGGACTGATCAGTCATCTTTGGACACAAAGAGCCCAGTCATAGAACGAATGAGTTGTTGAGGTCTTGATCAACGACGATGGACGAACATCAATGCATATGCACAATTACTTGATCCCATATTATGTTTTCCACAGGACCTATACATCATTCAATGCACAGGATGGACAATGCTCATTTAATGAGCTACTATTCAATATTTTGTTTTTTCCTCACTTCTCAAAGTGGGGCCCGTGCCTTGTTTATGGCACACTATTTCAAAGCCCGATTCTGAAGACAGAATTAATTTCCTCATAGGCTTGTATCTATAGTGCTCAGCGTAGTTTGTGGGTGCTTCCAGCATTCATGAATTTATTTTTAACACTATTATGAGGTGAGGAGGGGTTATCCCCATTCTACAGTTCAGAAACTGAGGGACAGAGAGATTAAGGTCCAAAGTTTCCATTAATTTTGGTTGCCCAACTTGACACCCCAGGACCGGATTTTTCAGAGTATTGTGCATTATATAGCGCTTTATATGCTCTGTCATCAGTGTAACTGAAGTCAGTGGAAGCAGTGCTTTGCTCAGCACTTCTGCAAATCAGACCCCAGGGTGTCAAGTCAGGCACTCAGTAAATGAAAAGCACACAATTAATGTGACCACCTGAGAGAAGTTTGGTTTAAGTGGACTTGCTATGCATCCCATAGGAACTCTATGGCAGAGGCAGAGATAGAAACCAATTTCCCAAAGCAGCATTCAACTGCCTTGGACCATGAGACTTTCCTTTCTTTTCCTGCAGTCCCCTACCTCATTCACTACACATTCCCCAGCTTTAGCAACAAATGAAGCAGGTATCCTACAGCCAACAGCATTCCCTCCCTACATAACCCTTATTCATCCCCAGAGAAAGTCCATTCTGTACCCTGAATGAGATAGGATCATGTGGAATTTTTCAGTATTGTTTCAAACGTTTATAACTTGGCCAAATTTGGATACATTTTCACAGGGACATCAAAAGACACATCCCTTACAAAGGCCATCACTCTTGCATAATTTCTCAAATCTCTGTTTCAAAGTGGGGGTGGAGGGGAAAGAGGGAGCCAGGACTTATCAAGGAAATGATTGCCGGAATTTAACATTAGTGAAAAACATTTTTCATTAGTCTTATTCTTGGCAATGACTGAACTGTTTTGGGAAGCTTCTGCCAAAACATTTCAACTGGAAGACAACACTCAGCATGGTAAATTTCACCTCAAACAATTAAACTTCGGCAAAAAAAGTTATAAGCAACTGAAAACAGGAAGTGTCAGACTACTGTATTTGGCAGTGCTACCAGTCTCACCTCTAGTACACACTTTTCTTTGTCTCTCGTATACCATATACTCTTCCTTTAAATTATACCAGAAGTACAATGCAACCTGACTGAGCGAATATCCAAGGTCATAACTTTAACAGAATACATCTTACGGATGTCTCACAACTGTCACTGTAGGTGGTCTGTAGTGTCATTATACTATTTTTTTATACAAAGCAATACAGCCACAACTGATATATTTTAAAACACCACAATAACATTGGTAATAATTTGTGATACTTCACACCTGCATTTCCCAACCAGCATCGGGGCCCCTTTGTGCTAGGCACTGTATATAAAGAAAGAAATATAGCATTCCACCTAGGGCCTAATGTTCCTAAATGACAGTTTGTCCAAAGCAGGCAAGGAACGGGATTGATGCAGAGCATTTTAGATCAAGAGCATCTCAAGTTATTCTCTAGCAAATGCTTCCAATAACACTACTCTCTATGTCTGGCAGTGACCCACCTATCCCCAACCTGTTTAAGTGAGAGCCACTGAAATAGGAAGCCTTTAAGGGAAGGTGTAATACTTGGATGGGGGAGCCTTTACAAATCCATCTCTTCATTCTCACTGAAGATAGCTCAATGCCCAACTTTTCTGTTTGGGCAAAGAAAAGAGTATCATGCATATAAAGGGACATTTTCATGTGATTTATTCTCATAAAGGCTACATACACTTCAGTGGAGTTAAAAGCCAACACAATCAAGTTCTCCTTTATCATATACTCAGAGCTGTATCTAGATAGCATTTAAAACCAAGTTTCCAGCCAGGGTTTAGTAGGAGGAAAAGCTTACACAACAAACGGCTGTATAAGTGGCATTGCATTCCATGCCCCCAAAACCCTATTTCTACTTTAAAACTTACATTTAATTATTTTAAATATATACAGGACTTACTTGTGCACCAGGTCCAGATGCAACTCCGAATGGTGGCCTCATCATAGGTTGTCCATACATAACTGGCGGCTGAGGCATCATGGATACACTTGGTCCAGAAGGAGGCTGCAAAATTAAGAAGTTAAAAAGATATAAGGTTGCTAAAATTGATTAGGAAGAGTTATTTATGAAGAAAAATATCATTCACCATTCCAAATCCTGATCCTGGCTGTGCAACTGGGGGGACACCTGAGGCAGGAGGAATACCACTTGCTGGAGGCACAGTTCCAGTCTAAAATTTAAAAAAAAACCAAACACAGAGATGGGAATTCCTATAAATACAACTGCAATTACATAGACTCAAAGTGGGGAAAAGTCTTATTGTATTTCAAGATAAAAAATGTCAGAACTATTGTGCTACATATTGTTAGGTAACAGAGGTTGCCCAAATTGCACCGCAGAGTCACCTCTACGGTAATTCAGCCATTTTAATTCTCAAAAAACAATGAGAACTGCTCATTTGAAACTTCAAAATTTGGTTTCTAGAGAAGTATATCAGTGTCAATGATATTAAACTTTAGATATTTACGTCTTACTAGGATTTGCATGGTATGTTCTGCTCTACAGATAGAATTCTTAATTCTGAAAACAGCTTCAATATATTATCCATGTCTTAATCTAATACAACTTGAAAATGACTGCAAGGGAAATCTTCTGTACAGAACTGCAACAATACTTCCCATTTATCTTCTTCCCACCCGATAACACTTTTCAAATATGTTAAGGGTTGTTATAAAGAGGATAGTGATCAATTGTTCTCAATGTCCACTGAAGGTAGGACAAGTAACAGGCTTAAAACTGCAGCAAGGGAGATTTAGGTCATATTAAGAAAGGCTTTCTAACTGTAAGGATAGATAAGTGCTTGGACAGGCTTCCAAGGGAGGTTGTGGAATCCCTATCATTGGGCATTTAAGAACAAAGTTAGGCAAACACTTGTGAGGCATAGTTTAACTATACTTGGCCTTGCCTCAGCACGGAGGGAGAACTAGATAACCTCTCAAGGTACTGTCTAGCCCACATTTCTATGATGCTACATCAACCACCAATCACGGGTGCTACTCCAAACAAAATGAATTATGAAGACCTTTTAGAACGTGTCACACAATCCCAGATGTATTATGTTTATCTTGATCCAAGATGAGCAACAAAGCAACCTACAGATCCTGGTCAATTAATTACTGTGATGGATTAGTGTATGTCTGTATGTGTGTCTATCAGTCTGCAACCTCCATTTTCTTTTGTGTACACCATTTTGATTATAAATAGTGCTGCACCTTCACTTTTGCCTTTTAGCCTCTATAGTTGAGTAGAATACCCAAGAAAGATGTTGGCACAAAATCTGTGTGCTCATTGGTGGAGAGCTTACTATGGAGAGCTTTTAAGAGTCATTATTAACCTGGATGGTCTTCCATTCAATGGAAACATTCTAGAACAATGAGCTGACTGCAGATCAAGGGAGTTAGAGTCTCTAGTTCGGGGACCAAACAACCAATCACCTGACAAGGGACCTGAAGACAAGAGACTTGGGGGAGGAGGGCGTTTACCTGATATAGAGGGTTAAAACAAGTATTGCTCTTAGCAGGGGCTCTCTCATCACCCAGGACAAAAAGGTATGGCTGGGAAGAAGAAAGGAGGGGCCTGAAATTCTGAAAGGACTGATGAAAACCCAAAGGACTCCCAGAGTGGTGAGGGCAGGGGAGGAAGGGATTTGCATGCAGCTGTTACTTTCCATAGACCTTTACCCATTGTGCTTTGTCTATGAGTAAAATGTAACTTGTTTAGAAATTCCTTTGTAAGGTCTGACTCTTAGTTAGTTTGCTCTAACTGCTGTAACACTTGCTTTAACTGTCACAGAATCCCTAAAGGGTTAAACAGTAATCTAGTTTCAGTTGAACTCTGAGGAGCATCAAGAATTACTGGGGATGCTTGGTAGAGCTAGCACTAGCTTCAGGGCCAAAGCAGTTGGACTGTTGTATACTTTCTCAGGAAGGGGTGTGTGTGTGCGCATGTGCATGCATGTACTAACTGGCTTCCAAAGAGTGAAAAACTCTTCAAAAGTCACCACTGCCTTTGAAGTATCCTCCTACAATGGTCCAGAGCATAAGTTTGGCAAATATTTTCACTAAGTCAGGCTTTTGAATGAAAATCAATATGAATATAGGTAGTCTGTTTGAAGACTAGGACTTTTAGATAAGTTTTGATGACTAATTTGTGTCTTTTACTGTTATTGTGCAGTGCCATAGGTACCCTCCATTATAGACACTAGACAACAAATAGTAATAATTTAACTTCTTGAATATTTAAATAAAGTTCAACAGTCCTAGAACTATTAAAGTTCACATAAACAGTAGAAATGGACTTTTATTTTTAAAACAATAGCAGCGATAAGAATTATGTAGCTAACATTACCATGTGAATTTAGTACTCTCAAAAAGTGTCAAGATTGATGCCCTGGACAGAGCCAAAGGACAGACCGCATAAGCAGCAGTTGTTCAAGCTTCCATATTGCTCTGCCAATGTATTTCAATACTGACCTGAAGAGACTTTAACGGTTTCAATCTCCATAGTCATTTCTATGTCACTGGTATCCTTGCTGGCAGAGATTTAATGTTTTTTACAGGCTTTAGACATCAGTGAACTATGAACTCTACCAAAGCCACCCAACTCATTTCACAGAGACCAGTGAATTCCTATCAGATGATAACTACTTTCAGTTACAACCAGTCTAGTCTGGGTTTGAGTGACTGACTAGAAGTGAAGTTCCACATATCATAAATCTCCAGATGCATCCAGCTCCTCAGTTTTTCAGTATCTGCTGGGAACAAGGATACCCTCAAACAACTGTTTTTAACTTGACTTCTATAAAAGAACTTATTACCAAGTTGTTTCTCATGAACGTGTCATCTGGTCACAATGACATGGTCTCAGGCATACAAGAAAAGACGGTTACTCACCTTTGTAACTGTTGTTCTTCGAGATGTGTTGCTCACATCCATTCCAGTTAGGTGTGCGCGCCGCGCGTGCACGTTCGTCGGAAACTTTTTACCCTAGCAACTCCAGTGGGCCGGCAGGTCGCCCCCTGGAGTGGCGCCGCCATGGCGCCCAATATATATCCCTGCCGGCCCGCCCGCTCCTCAGTTCCTTCTTGCCAGCGACTCCGACAGTGGGGAAGGAGGGCGGGTGTGGAATGGATGTGAGCAACACATCTCGAAGAACAGTTACAAAGGTGAGTAACCGTCTTTTCTTCTTCGAGTGATTGCTCACATCCATTCCAGTTAGGTGAATCCCAAGCCATACCTAGGCGGTGGGGTCGGAGTGAGAAGTCGCGGCATGGAGCACTGCAGTTCCGAAGGCCGCATCCTCTCTTGACTGCTGGACCAGGGCGTAGTGGGAAGCAAAGGTGTGGACCGATGACCAGGTCGCTGCCCGACAGATTTCCTGGATGGGCACACGGGCGAGGAAAGCCAGCGACGACACCTGCGCCCTGGTAGAATGCGCAGTCACACGGCCCGTAGGGACACGGGCCAAGTCATAACAGGTCCTGATGCAGGACGTTACCCAAGAGGATAACCTCTGGGAGGAGATAGGAAGCCCTTTCATGCGGTCCGCTACTGCCACGAAAAGCTGGGGGGATTTGCGGAAGGGCTTGGTCCTCTCCACGTAGAACGCGAGAGCCCTACGGACATCAAGCGAGTGGAGCTGCTGCTCCCTGCCTGAGGAGTGAGGTTTCGGGGAAAAAACCGGGAGGAATATCTCTTGGTTGACGTGGAAGGCTGAGACCACCTTGGGGAGAAAGGCAGGGTGTGGTCTCAGTTGCACCTTGTCCTTGTGGAAGACCGTATATGGGGGGTCTACCACAAGAGCCCGGAGCTCCGACACCCGTCTAGCTGAGGTGATAGCTACTAGAAAGGCAGTCTTCCAAGAGAGGTATAGCAGGGAGCAAGTAGCTAACGGCTCAAAGGGGGGTCCCATGAGCCGGGACAACACCAGGTTAAGATCCCAGGTTGGAGCAGGGGGACGGACGTTAGGGTATAAACGTTCCAGCCCCTTAAGGAATCTAGACACCGTTGGGTGAGAAAAAACAGAGCGACCATCCGCACCCGGGTGAAAGGTGGAGATAGCTGCTAGGTGGACTCGCAACGACGATATGGCCAGACCTTGCCCTTTGAGGGACCAAACGTAGTCTAAGATGTCGGCTACCGAAACTTCCATAGGGCGGAGATTTCTCTCCACGCACCAACAGGAGAAGCATTTCCATTTGGCCGAATATGTCGCTCTCGTGGACGGCTTCCTGCTGCCCAAGAGCACCTCCCTCACCGGCGTGGAGCAGCGCAGCTCAGAGCCAGTCAGCCACGCAGGAGCCATGCCGCTAGGTGCAGCGACTGCAGGTCCGGGTGACAGAGGGTCCCGTGCTCCTGGGTAATCAGGTCCGGATGAAGGGGCAGGGGAACTGGGTCGGCTATGGTCAGGTCCAGCAGCATGGGGTACCAGTGCTGTCTGGGCCATGCCGGGGCTACCATGATGACGTGAGCCCTGTCCCTGCGCACCTTCAGAAGGACCCTGTGGACCAGAGGGAATGGGGGAAACGCATAGTACAGGTGGGTCGACCACTGAATGAGGAAGGCATCCGCTATCGACCCGGGCTCCCTGCCCTGAAAGGAGCAGAACGCTTGGCACTTCCTGTTCCCCTTGGACGCGAATAGGTCCACCTGGGGATAACCCCACCTCCGGAAGATGGAGAGGGCGACGTCCGGGCGAAGGGACCACTCGTGCGACAGGAAGGATCTGCTCAATCGATCCGCCAGCGTATTCCGTACTCCGGGGAGGAAGGAAGCCATGAGGTGAATGGAGTGGGCTACACAAAAGTCCCAGAGTCGTATCGCCTCGTGGCACAGGGGGGAGGATCTGGTGCCGCCCTGCTTGTTGATATAATACATGGTCGTCGTGTTGTCGGTGAACACCGCGACACAGCGACCCTGAAGCTGATGACAGAACGTTTGACAAGCAAGGCGGACCGCTCTCAACTCCCGCAGGTTGATGTGTAGCCCCACCTCCTCCTGGGACCACAGGCCCTGCGTTCTCAGGGTCCCCAGGTGGGCCCCCCAGCCCAGATCTGAGGCATCCGTTGTTAGGGACACCGAGGGCTGAGGTGGGTGGAAAGGGAGACCCGCACATAACACGGACTGGTCTAGCCACCAGCCGAGAGAATCTAATACCCTCTGGGGGATTGTGATTAACATATCTAGCGGCTGTCTTGTCGGCCTGTAATGATTGATGAGCCACAACTGGAGGGGCCTCATGCGGAGCCGAGCGTAACCGGTCACAAAGGTGCAAGCCGCCATGTGGCCTAACAGGGTTAGACATGTCCGCACTGACATCAAGGGGGCTGTCCGCAGTCGTTGAACGATCGCCGACAAGGCCTGGAACCGCTGCAATGGCAGCAAGGCCCTGCCCACAGTGGCGTCCAGGACGGCCCCGATGAATTCCACCCTCTGTGTGGGAATGAGGGTGGACTTGTCCGTGTTTACTAAGAGGCCCAGAGTGGCGAACATGCCGGTGATCACGCGGACATGGCTGCAGACTTGTTGTTCCGACGTGCCCCGAATCAACCAATCGTCCAGATAAGGAAACACGTGGATACGATTGCGCCGAAGATGCGCCACAACAACTGCCATGCATTTTGTAAACACCCTCGGGGCCGTGGACAGGCCGAATGGGAGGACTGCAAATTGATAATGAAGAGGGCCCACCACGAAGCGAAGGAAACGTCTGTGGCGTGGCCAAATGGCAATGTGAAAATACGCGTCCTGCATGTCGAGGGCGGCGTACCAGTCTCCCGGATCCAGGGATGGGATAATGGTCCCCAGGGATACCATGCGGAACTTCAACTTCACCAGGTACTTGTTGAGTTCTCGCAGGTCGAGGATAGGCCTGAGGCCCCCCTTGGCCTTGGGGATCAGAAAGTAGCGGGAATAAAACCCCTTGCCTTTCTCGTTCTCCGGCACTGCCTCTATAGCTCCTTTGCCGAGGAGCGTCTGCACCTCCTGTCGAAGGAATTGCTCATGAGAGGGGTCCCTGAAGAGGGACGAGGAAGGGGGTCGGGAAGGAGGAAATGAAACAAACTGCAGGCGGTATCCTGTCTGCACCGTGCTTAAGACCCAGCGGTCCGATGTTATTTGGGACCACGCCGGGAGGAAAAACGAAAGGCGGTTGGAAAACGGGGGGGAAGGATCCATTGGGGAAACTGTTACTGCGCCCTCGGGCGCACCTTCAAAATGAAGGCTTAGGTCCAGGCGGGGGCTTAGAGGAGCCTTGGTTCTGCCCCCCTTGGTTCCCCGAATGCCTGCGCCTTCCATTCCTGCCGCGGCGCCTGTTAAGGTCCTGCCGCTGGCGGAACTGGGAATACGGCCTGCGCTGTTGTTGTTGCTGTGGCCGGAAGGGTCTGCGTTGCGTCACGGGTGTGTGCATCCCGAGGGACCGCATAATGACTCGGTTATCTTTCAGACTCTTGAGTCTGGGGTCTGTCTTTTCAGAGAACAAGCCCTGGCCTTCGAAAGGAAGGTCCTGTATAGTATGCTGGAGCTCCGGCGGAAGGCCGGAAACCTGCAGCCAGGAGATGCGACGCATCGTTACTCCCGACGCGAGGGTACGGGCAGCCGAGTCTGCAGCGTCCAAAGAGGCTTGCAAGGACGTGCGTGCGACCTTCTTGCCTTCATCCAAGATGGCCGCAAACTCTTGGCGAGCATCTTGTGGCAGCAGCTCCTTGAATTTGTCTGCTGCCACCCAGGAGTTGAAGGCGTATCTGCTCAGTAGGGCTTGCTGGTTGGAGACCCTGAGCTGCAGCGCCCCAGCCGAGTACACCTTACGGCCGAGGAGGTCCATCCGCCTGGCCTCTCTGGATTTGGGGGCTGGGGCCTCTTGGCCATGACGCTCCTTATCGTTCACTGATTGAACCACCAGTGAACACGGAGTCGGGTGCACATGGAGGTACTCGTAGCCCTTAGAAGGAGCCATGTACTTCCTCTCGACGCCCTTCGCAGTAGGAGGGATGGAGGCCGGAGACTGCCAGATGGTGTTGGCATTGACCTGCATGGTTCGTATGAAGGGTAGGGCGACCCTGGTGGGAGCATCTGCTGAGAGGATGGTGACAATTGGATCCTCTATCTCCGAGACCTCCTCGGCTTGCAGACTCAGATTTTGAGCTACTCGCCTGAGGAGGTCTTGGTGCGCCCTGAGATCCAGCGGGGGGGGGCTGTTGGAGGAGGTACCAGCCACCGCTTCATCCGGGGAGGAGGATGAGGAGACCCCCGGCAAGAGAGTGTCTAACGGTGGGTCTCCTTCGGCCCTCGCCTCTGCCTCAGGAGCCAAAGCGGAGTCTTGTTGCTTAGACCCTTCCTCCCCGTCCGGGGAGGGAGGGGGGCGAGACAACGAGGCTTCAGGTGCCCTGCGCTCCGCAGTCGCCGGCCTAGCAGGGAGCTGTTGGGGGCCCTGGGCCTGATGGTATGCCCAGGGTGTCCAGAATTCCCATTGTTGCGGGCCTTGGTCCTGCTGTGGCGGATCGCTGAACAGCGCCGCCTGCCGGTCGGTGCCCAGCGCATACCCGCTGTCCGCTTGTGAAGATACGGACGGCTGTCTAGAGGGCCATGGCGGGGCTGACCCTGGATGGTAAGGGTCTGCGCGGGTCGGCACGGACGATCTTCTCGGTGCCGGGAACCGGTGCCGGGAGTCATATCGGTGCCGGGATCGGGACCGGGACCGGGTTCTGTCACGGTGCCGGGATCTGGACCGGTACCGGGCGCCGCTTCGGTGCCGGGACCGGGACCTGCCACCAGCTCGGTGCCGGGAGGTCGACCGGGACCGGGACCTGCCACCAGCTCGGTGCCGGGAGGTCGACAGGTGCGGCGAGTAACGTCGGGACCGGCTCCTGGAATCGCTGTGCCGGTATCGGCGGCTGGAGTCCGACCGCGATCGTCTTGATGTCGACCGGCGCCGCGAGTGCGACCGGTACCGCTGAGGGGAGCGGTGCCGGGACTGCGAGCGGCGGCGGGATCTGGAGCGACCGTGGCGTCGGGACCTGGATCGTGAACGTGAGTCCCGAGACGGTGCCGACATCATGGGCTTGCCTCTGGACACGACCCGCACCGGAGGTACCGGGGGTGGCAGCTGAGTGGGCTCAGTCAGGGCTATGAGGTCCCGAGCCGAGGCGAAGGTCTCCGGTGTGGATGGGACCACTATCTCAACCCCAGATCTCATGGGGGAGCTCGGCGGCACCGGACTCGACGGACCCGCCGGGCCCGGAGTCGACGGTGCCGGCGGCGCCGCGGCCGATGTTGAGGCCGGGCGCTCCAGTCGGGTCTGCCTGGCCGGAGTAGCAGACTTCGACGGCCTTGGCTCTGTCCCCGGTGCCGGAGAAGGTCGGTGCCGGGGAGTCTTCTCGGTGCCGGTGCGATCCGGTGCCGGCGCTGAGATCACGGCCTGCGAAGCCGCCGGGTCAAGTGCCGCCTCCATAAGGAGAGTTCGGAGTCTTTGATCCCTCTCCTTCTTTGTCCTTGGCTTAAAAGCCTTGCAGATGCGGCACTTGTCGGATCTGTGCGATTCCCCCAGGCACTTCAGGCACGCGTCGTGGGGATCGCTGGTAGGCATGGGCTTCTTGCAGGCCGCACACTGCTTGAAGCCCGGCGAACCAGGCATGAGCCCGGTGCCGGGTGCCGGGAAGGGCTAAGCCCCCGGCGAAGAACTATTTACAAACTACTTAACTTAACTACTACTATCTACACTTAACAATCTAATTAACAACTACAATAGTACTAGAGATAAACGATAGATAACGAGGAGAGCTAGGGACGTGGAGGACAGCTATGCCGCGCTCCACAGTTCCAACGACCGACACGGCGGTAAGAAGGAACTGAGGAGCGGGCGGGCCGGCAGGGATATATATTGGGCGCCATGGCGGCGCCACTCCAGGGGGCGACCTGCCGGCCCACTGGAGTTGCTAGGGTAAAAAGTTTCCGACGAACGTGCACGCGCAGCGCGCACACCTAACTGGAATGGATGTGAGCAATCACTCGAAGAAGAACAGCTACATTAATATATTAGTGACAATTTCCATCTAACTTTGCCTGCACTACAGTTCTTACAGCTGGCTTAAAGAGCAGTTAGTATTTTCCAGTTTAGTTAAAACAAAACAAAAACAAAAAAACCCTTTGTAAGTACAATTAGTAGAACTTTACAATGAAATTCATTTACATAATAGAATATTGCCCAACCTTTCTGGTAAGAAAAATGTTGAAATAACTTATTAATTGATCAAAATTCTACACCCACATTAAATGGAAGCCAAAACGAAGACTGCAAAAAAAATGCCCCCCCCCTTGCATGAAACATTTTGCTCATAAATTACTAAAAGAAAATACCACACCCTATTGTCTTGGAAATGACTGACCACACTTTCTGGCACATATACACAGATCCTGAGCAGGTGTAGGTCTGTGTAGTTCGAATGACATCAATTCCATGATGCTGATTTACATCAGCTAAAGATCTGGCCCAAAGACATTGGTAGTCTCAAATCATCATTAGTCACATTGTCATACAAGATACCACAGTATTTCTCTACATTTAGAGACAATTAAAGGTATCTCTGATATCACAGCATGTTTAACAGTTGGCTAATGTTGACTAATAGTCACAGTTGTATAGACACAGTCCACCAGAAAACATAGGGAAGACCACCAGTTTATGTACACAATAGTAATAATTTGTTCCTATTTCATCATCACTTGAGTGGGTCCTGGACATGAAGTGCTAGGACTAATTACTGAACTACATACCAAGGGACCAGCTGGAGGAACACCAGTTGACCATGTTGCAGGTGCTACTTTTGGTTGCCAGTTAGCTCCTCCTGTTAACTTCTTTTCTCCAGCATTCCACTGAAGGTCTCCCCTAATAAGGATTCAAATGCAGAAGCAGAGATAAGGAAGAATAAAGCTGTACACTGAATGTTAAAACTAAGCACTCTGAATGTATATACATTAATTTACATAAGCACTAAACAAAGCTAGCACGTGCATTAGTTTTTGTTATAGGCAACTGAGAAATTCTGAACGCATTTAGCGTGCACATGTGAATAAATTTTCTCCAATCTCAGTGGTGGTCATTAGCTATGGCAACTAAATTGCCAAGTTTATGATAGTCTATATTAAAAGATGAAAACAGAATTAATGGTGTAAGCCTTTAAATCTCATTACCAATGAGTAATTAGTAATATGAGAGAAGGCAAAAACGTTGTTTAGTGCTATATTCACATTCACCTGAACGGTATTATAATCTATAGGGGAGGATACAATTTATATCAAGGCAAAAAGTGAGGGATTGGCACTGCTTATTCAACTGTTGATAAAGGCATTTCACAGTTAAGAATCTTGTTCAGAAAGCTGCAGCAGAAGAAAAGGACGGCTTTTCCCTTCAGAACAGTCAAGTTGCAGCATACAAGATCTATAAAAAAAATTCATAGAAAAGGGAAGAATTTTTTCACCCCTTCTAGATGCAGAACAACTATTAGTAAGGCGTAGCCAAACATTAGATGTTTTAACAAAAGCCTGCAGAAAAAACAACAGGATTTGAGGCACATGACAAACCAATGGCACCTCAAACCTGGACAGTGTTGGAATGCCCCACCTTCCAACCCCAAACCAGTTAAAAAGGTAAAACTCAGAGTGAAGATTTTGAGAGAGACATGCTCTACAGATGTAAGGCTTGTTTGTTGGGACAAGTGAGAAAGAATCCATTGGAAACTTGGGGTGAAATCCTGACCCCACTGAAGTCAACTTGAATTTTGCTTCAGTGGAGGACAGGACTGCACCTTTTGCCAGTAAATTGGGACTGATTTTGTTTTAAAGTGTAACTAAGAAAGTGGGAAAACCAGCTAAGCTAGGAAGAAACAAACCAACCAACCAAACCAAACACTCCCAAAAAACCCAACATGGTGGAAAAGATCCAAACAATGATAATTTAAGTAATTTTACATTCTCCTTTTCTCAGAGAAAGAAGACCTTAGCCAAAATACCATGGATTTCCACGCCCCCCCTTAGCTCAGTCTAAGTAGAGGTTGTGAACCAGCTCAGTAGTCAGTGGAGTCGAATAATCACAGAAAATGTATCTAAATATAAAGCTCAGCAAAAAAATAAAAGGAACTGTATAAACTTGGACACTACATCCATTGCAAAATGATATATTTCATGTCGTTTAAGAACTGAAACTTGTCCCTAGTTACCCTGCCACTGGTGTCGTTTTACAAACCCACATTTTCTTATTTCTTTAAAAGTATATCTCCCTATTAATGTGGAAACCAACAGACTGTGCCAGAAAGATAGTGAAACTGACTAGGTTCAAAGTGCTGTCAAATACACCAAACAAAATGGGAAAAAAGTTCTCTAATCTTTCAGTTTTATTAATCTTATGTATTACAAGGACTAGCATTTTTAAACAATAAAAAACACCCAAAATTCAGAACTTACTTTTTTGATATGGTGCCAGAAATTCCAAGATCTGAAAATCAGAAATGAAATCAGGATAGGAGTTACTTGTTTATAAAATTAAGTGAAGGACTCTGTCAAATGCTTTTACTGTAAAAACATCTGTGCACCTGCACAAAACTGATCCAACAGCACTGTTCTAGGAATAGTGCTCATTTTTTCTAAAAGCCCTCTAAATAATGACAGTTAAAAATCTGAAGCTCACCACTTTCAACGATTTCCTTATGACAAACTTGTTCTTCCAATAATTTTTTTTTTTAAGGTATGTTAAAAAACATGAGGCCTGAAGAGCCAATCTCATTGTTTCCTTGACTGTGTATTTATGTATATGTGCAAAATAAAATGTAAATATAGTTAGTTGATCCAGGTGGCAAGTCTGTTCATCTTTTATGTCATACTTGTGAGACGTTCCAGCCACCTGGGTGTAGGTGTGCAAACAAGTTGGTCTCTAACAGTATCTTTTCAAATTTTTTTTGCATTGCACTGCTAGGCTAGGACTTCTGTGCACATCAACTGGCTCTAAGTTTGTAAGCAACAGTTAAGTGGACTGAAATATAAAAGGTTTTGGAATCTCAGTGATTGAGAATTTTTTAAAAATAATATTTTCTTTTCTCTACATCACCAGTAGAGATCCTACAGGTGTATCCCCACTGCCCACAAATACACAGGAGAAACTGAGGATGGAATTTGATTTACAGGATCATTTACAAGTTATCATGCATAGAAGAAAAGAAGCTAGCTTTGCTCCTGTTGATCAGTTAACTGTTTTTAGGGCTGACAGAAAAAAATCTGTTTGTAAAGCAAGTACATATTAGATAATGTCACTGAGAAACATGAAACAGTGCAATTTCTGTGGTCTTTTTCAGACTGCAACCACATTTTAAATATGGTTACCCTTTTGCCCAAGCAGTTGGTCAGTATTCAGGGCCTTGTTGGGTTGTTTCCATTAGAAGAAAAGATTGATTATACAGATTTGGGGTAATTTTTGTGTGTGTAATTTTGTTTATTTACAACAGAAGTACAAAGTCCTGTTTCCCTGAAAAAGTAGAAATAGTTTTCTTGCCCAGAAATCAAAGTCTGCCTTTTCAGTGAACACTCTGCCCAAAAAAACACTTCCTCCCAGGGCCATGCACTGCTGCATCTCCTGTTGTCTGCTGACTTTCTCCTTGCTGTTTTTTGACTTTCCCACAGGGACACAGCTGCAACCAACCAAAGCTGCAATCCTTACATGTGTAATCAGAGAAAACTCTTAAATTACATGGCTCTGCCTCTGATCAGGCTTCGCCTTGCTGGCCTGTGCCTTGGGCGGTGGCTTCTATTGTTTCAGCTATCACTAAGCAGCCACTGACTTTTACCAGATCTGATTGATGGCTGTTAGTAACTGCTTCAGCTTAATGTATACCTCTAGAATGGCAAGTGCTATTTTTTCCATCTGTACTCTAGTCTGTTTCAAGGATCTAAGCTTGAAAACCTGTTTCCAACAGACAAATTTGTAAGTGTCCCTTAGATTATAGAACAGAGGAATTTAGTGTGCTTGAAAACAGAAGCTCTGTGAAGTGTCAAAAACTTTAACATGAGACCAGGAACTTCCATTCACTGAACTGTGAAAACCCAAGCACCTTGGCCTCCTACAGAGGACTATAGCATAATGCAATGAATCAGAGTATCAGGGTTGGAAGGGACCTCAGGAGACCTAGTCCAACCCCCTGCTCAAAGCAGGACCAATCCCAAGGCAGATTTTTGCCCCAGATCCCTAAATGGCCCCCTCAAGGATTGAACTCACAACCCTGGGTTTAGAAGGCCAATGCTCAAACCACTGAGCTATCTTCCTCCCACCCCTTTTTTGACATTTCAAAAGATATCTATGGCTGCAACAGAGAGGCAGGATTTTTGAGGGGTGCAGTAGACTGAGCTGAAGTACAAGTGATAGCTATATTTATGTACTCAAAAACAAATATTACCAATAAGTTGAATGACTTGGGTAGTTGAGATACCAACCAACCCACCCACCCACCAACCCAAACCAAGCCAAACCAAACAGCAGTTGGGTGACTTACTGCCTACTAAATTTGCGAGAGATGAATCAAGATCACTTCCAAGGCCTTTGCTTGCTGCTGAAGCTGTAGCAGCCGAAGCTGCTACAGACTGACCAGATGGAATCATAGTTGGCATAAGAAGATCACCTAAACCATCAAACACTAGAATTTAAAGAAGACAGTAGATTAGGATAGTAACCTTTACAGTAATATTTCTTTAAGTAACACCACTGCATAGAACCTTTAGTATTACTCAACAAATGATCATAGCACAGACAATCACTACACCGGTATTACTAATACATAATTTCACATGAAAGAATGCCGACACGGCATGCATGATATTTTACTAACACACTGAAATGTAGAATTACTCTGAAATAGAAATATACTAATGAAGACTGGAACAATAAATGCCTAAATGGTTGCAAATGCATCCGTAAACCTGGTAACAAACTTAAAAATCCCAGAGCATTGCAAACATGTATACACAGAGAGGCAAAGAGGTTTAGAAAAGCTATATAAAAATAAATTTTTTTATAGATGTACAAGTTACTGTAGTAGGAGAGCCAGGAAGATAGAGGATTTTAAAATGTTTTAACTGATAACAGGTTTCTCCAACATAATTCAAAGGGATCAACAGGGATGTAACTGGTACTCTTCACCCACACTGACAGATATAACTTCCCCAGAGCAGATGTCAGGTTTACATAACAAAACTCAAACTGCTTCTCTATTGCCTGGTCAGCCCACTATTATTTTTAATAACCTATATTACTTTATTCCACCACAGTAAATATTCTGATCCACATTTGATGTGCATGCTAACATTATTTCAACAGGCAAGTGTAGCATATTATGCACTGGCAAGCAACAAAATAATCAAGCAGCAATACTACTCAGATTTCTCTCCTACTCATTTAGTTGTAGAACTCACCAATTGTTAATGTGTAGCAAGGACCCAGCATGGAAAGTGTAGAATGGAAGAGATACAAACAAAGTGACAGCAGTGATGAAAGATTAAGCTTTATGTCAAGCAAAGAACACTATCTTGATCTCAGTTTTGTGTAACTCTGGGTGCCATGCAAGCTTAAGGGCTTCAGCAACAGCAGTGAGATCACATGCCTATACACTGAATATACAGTACCAAGTGTCGGTGTTTTTCCTCTGATAACTCCTAACAGTCATGCAGAGAAGCACGTGCAAAGAGATGACATACACTTCTATTTGCCTTCTGCTAAAAATTGGGAGAAGATAATGGGAACAAGGAAAGATTTCCTAGAATTATTCCCACTGCTGGTGAACACTTACGGTACTAACTGGTATTTTCTCTTTCAATTGAATAAGTGATAAGAAACTGATACCCATGAGAATTATTTTTATATCCCTTGTATTAAGAGCAGTAACAATTGTATCATTTACGTTAGTGTTGAATGAACACATTTGTTCTGAAGATACATAGGGAAACCCTTCCCTCACCTGATGGATCAAATGAGCTGCCACCAGTTGATGGTGATGTTCCAAAAGCTGCTTCAAAGTTGGGCTGTAATAAGGTGGTTTGAGCTGGAGTAACTGGTGATGGTGATGGAGAGGGAGCAATGAAAGAACCTCCAAAGCCTTTGAAAAAAGTCATATTAAAAAAGATCAGATGCACCCAGATGGAATCACAAAATAAAAGCCTTGACATACTTACTGTTCTTAAAGTCATAACATAATAGTTACTCTATCATTATGCTTTTTGATAGCTAATAAGCATCCCTTGATGTAACGCCAAGTATTCTAATAAAAATCACTCTAAAATCAGCTAAAGGAAGATGTACTGTAAGTGGCAAGTTCTGGGTTGCTAAAATCATAAGACTGCATTGTAAACCTAATTTGTAACTTCACCCACAAATGAAATGCAGTCACCTCTGGGGTAGAGCACAGCAGTTTAATAGCACATTCAGTGCGCAATGTAAGATAGACATTAAATACACTTTACCCAATTATAATGATAGGGGTAATCTATAAGTAGGCAGAGTGCAGTTACTGGGATTTGGTCAGGATACTGGGGTTAGCTCTTAAGGAAAAGTGTACCATGAGTTTTTTAATGACCCTGACTTGAGTAGCCAGGAATGCCAACAGTACCTCTTAATCTCATATTGGTTAAATACTGGCTGCCTATTGATTCACCAACCAAGCAAATGAATCACCATCACTACTTCCTACAGCACATGGGACTCCTTTGCACCTCTCCCAAGTTCTTATCTAACCTGACCCTCAATTTCATTGATTTCTATTAATGGTACCACTATCCTTTAAATATATCTGGGCTTTTAAGTTGTCTCCAACTATAATTTTAGATTTTTGAAGTACTATAACATATTATAAATAAGAAAAATGATTTTATAGATTTCTTTCTACAGCATTTTCCCCAGACTCCTTGATTTAAATTCTCCTTGTTAAAAAACATTAAATGTTTTCCCTGAAAAATTAAAATAAAAGCAATAATCCACCACATTTCTCCCAAAAAGAGTTCTGTGCCAATATAACATGAGTTGAGTAGTAGCAGGAGGTCAGACTAGATGATCACATTGGTCCCTTCTGACCTTAAAGTCTATGATAGTTCTGCCAGCAAGATATGGATTGATAGTTATGGCGTGTTTTTCCAGAGGTGTGAAAACACCCAAAAATCTCAATGAAATTAACAGAAGCTGCAGGTGCTTAGCAACTTTGGGAGACCTACCCAGATAGATTTTAGTCACAAGGTCAATTTTCAAGAAGAATAGTCAGCAACCTACAATACTGTATTTTCTTGTTGTACTAATTTCAGGTTGTCAGGATTCTGGTTGCATTGGTTGAGGACACAGCATACATTAGGGGTTAGTGATGTTGAAGTATAGAAATGAAAATCAGAACCTTGAACTCATCTTGTGAAAAGAGTGAAGGAGGAACTGACTTAAACTGTTAAGATTTGTAGTCTACACATTATGCTAAATGCTTAAAAATACCAAATCTATTAACATTTTTAAACAGATGGCAACTGATATACTTTAGGGAGATTATGGCAGATCAAACACTGACATTTTATCCACTTACAAATTGCAATATGTACCTTCAAATGTCAGACTAATGTCATAAGGAAGAAGACAGCCAGACCTGTATGTTTGGAGAACACTGGACATAAGTGTGCTAAAGTTGACTACCTTCAATTTAAATAATTAATACTTTAAAAAAAGTAAGTTAAAAATATAAAAAAACTCACCAAAAGTTGTAAAACAGTAATATATATCGTTTCTCATAGCAGTTTAAGCCCAAATCAAACTTTTGCCCCAAGCTTTTGAAAAAGCACATCACATTCCCAAAGAATACCTCATTAGCCCACTATTCTGGGAATACTAGCTTTGGAATGATCCTGACGTCATTTTCTAGAATATGAATGCACTAAGAGATTACTGAGAAGTGATACAGTAATGTTGATTAACTGCAATCTATCAGCCACTCTCAGCAATCGTCAGATACTGGTAACCTAAAAACATAACCTAAAAGATCCCGACAAGTCACAATGGGTAGCTACTTTTTCTTCCCAAGGTTTTAGGTAAGAATGGTGACAAAGTACTTGCAACTACACCTAGTAAATGCATATCAGCATAATTTGAATTAAACTGAAACAGGTGCAGAGAAGGGCTACTAGGATGAACAGGCGAATGGATAGTCTATCTTACAGGAGGAGACTAAAAGAACTTAGCTTTTTAACCTAGAAAAAACAAGGCTGAGAAAGGATAAGACTGCTCTCTATGAATACATCAGAAAGATATGCACCAGAGAGGGAGAAAGGTGTTATTTAAGGTGAAGAACAACATTGGCACAAGAACAAATGCGTATAAATAGCCCAATAATAAAATTTAGGCTGGAAAATAGAAGAATGTTTCTAATCAGAAGAATGAGGTTTTGGACCAGCCTTACAACAGGAGCTGTGAGGGCAAATGACCTAACTAGTTTTAAGATGGAGCCTGAAAAAATTTATGACTGGGACTACATGATGAGGTTGTCTGTGACAGCAGGAGACTGGACTCTTTGACCCACAAGGTCTCTTCTAGTCCTATGCGCAACAAGGATTACCATACCAGCAGCATGATGATCCAAGTTTTTTTCAATCACAGAAGACACTATATTCCAGTTATCTCCAGATAAAGAGGGGCTGGTACGTGGCATAACAGCCTGTCTGTTCAAAGTGTATCTAGGAAAGACTGAATCCTTGATCAAGGTTTCTGACCTCTAGTAATTAAGACAGCTGCAGTCTTGGTTATGCTAGACTCATTGACCGTGGACACCTGGCTAATTAGTGCCCTTCCATCTCAAGTTAGCCTGACAATTCCTGGACAAAGCTGAGAGTGACCAGTCCACAGTAGTTAGAGAATTGCAATTAATGTGATCTAGAGCTGCCAAATGCTCTATCTGGGGCCCTGATAAAGTAATTAGGAACTAGACAATTATATAGCCCATGTAAATGGCTAAAGAAAATGTCACTTTTCCAGAACCTGCACTGACTTCCCTTTGTTAGCAGAGCCACTTGAGGGTTCTGCTAGGACAAAGACTTGAATTACCCCCATTATCTCAAACTGCCTCTTTTTCAAGGGACCCATACCAGCTGCAATCATCAGACTAAGATTTAGAGCCCAGACAAACTTATGAGCGAGTTGAGCAGCCTTTACAGCATCCCATAGGCTCTCAAACTTTGTCCTGAAGGACACATCGCTTCAGATCCCTCTGCACTTTCACTAAAACTAAGCATTCAAAAACCTTGGAGGACAAGCCTTCAAGAACTATGAGAAATCAAGAGGATTTCAAATTTAGAATTGGATTATGCTGCAGGTTATACATCTGCCATTATCTGAAGCAAACAAATGCTTAGCAATATGGTGTTATGGTTTAACAGAGCCTTGTATCTGCCAAATTGTTATTCAAACTGGTATCCATTTTGGATTTAAAATGCAGACGCAGCTCTGTAGGCAGGAAAAAAATAGTTTACTTAATAGTAAGTGAGGCTGTTGGAATTTTACCTCTGTTCACAGGCACGTCAACAAGTGGATCCAGAAACACTGAAAGAATAAAGCTTAAAGGCACGATCACATACCTCAATGCAGGGTAGGATGGGCAACTGTGGGTTTGATGAGTTCTAACTAAGCCTCAGTTATCCAAAAAACAGGTTCACGTCCTCCATCCTTTACACAGTGAAGTCTTGATTTAATATAAAACTTCATCAATTTTTTCAAACCCCCCCCACAATACAATGGAAAACTGAATATATTTTGAAGGCTCCAATTACTAATGAGTATGCAAAATATTCAAGGAATATCTATATTCCCAGATAGACCACATTTTCATGCTGAAATTGCATTTTTGGAAGTAAAATTGCTTTCAGCCTGAATACACAAGATTGTGATTTGATGTTTTCAAACAGATTAACACTTTTTTTCAAAATTTAACCACATGGAGACTGGTGAAAATCGGTTGCTAAATTTGCTTTAACATTTTCTGCAATTTTACATATTCCTACAAGTAACCAACAATGTTCTCATTCATGAAATTGGCTACAGATACTCCTATAAAATTGTCATTTATGAAACTTCACAAAAAGAGGGACTCTAAATTAGAAGGCAAGGACTGCCTTCACTGATGACTCCTGGTTTATCCGCATTCAGTCTCAAGAAGCTGTCTTGGAACCAGTAAATGTAATCATTTCTGGAATAGGCACTTACTTTCTTGTAATGAAATAGAAAGTTTTCCATGCATATGTTTACATGCTGGTGGGAGATGTGTTCTCCTTTGGATTTACCCCAAAAGAAACTCATAGCACTTGCAATATAAAAATTCTCATATTTATCTTTTATAGGAGAGCTCCCCTATTTAAGGACTTATTGTGTGAAGGGGACCATATAAGAACATGGATGAGGAAAAAAACTAAATATTGACCAGCTGAGAAAGATTTAAGCAACTTTACTTTAAAGATGACAGCATGCAAGTATTTAAGGGACGAATATGCTTTAGCAAATAGGGCCAAATAATTAGTTCATATGTGCTGGAACAGTTTTTATAGTTAGGAGTGCTGAAAGCGATTCAACAAAACTGAAAACTTTGTATATACAATGGAAACCACTTCAAACAGTCTTTTTCAGACTGCAACCGTATTTTAAATAAGGTTACCCCCTTGGCTGTACCCCAAGCATCCATGAAGTAGTTACCTGAAAGGCAGCAAGGAAAGATTTTCACTTTAATTCTGAATTAAGAGCCCATGTATATGAGAGGGATTTAAAAGGGGAGTACAGTATTAGAAAGGCAGCAACATTTTCAATCTGCTAACTCAAGGGAGAAGAGGTAACACTTTCAGTTACTGGACTTGCCAAATTTCACTTTCTAGATGAACCAAAGTCACAGTGAGTTAGTGACTATTCTTTGGCCATTTAGAAATATATAAATACAATTCCTGAAACTAGAGGAAAGCTGGCTAGGAACTTGTTCCACCACTGATTTAGTGGCCTTTTTGGTTTGGTGTAGAACAGGTAGATTGTGTTACATGAGCCAGTATATGGCATCACATCAGGTCTGGTAGCATAAAAAGGTAATTCTTCTAAGTTGGTCATTGCCTAATGTGAGTCAATAACAAGGGTACTGCTCACACAGTTGGCACATGGTACACACCAAAGAAGAAAGCCAAATACATAGTGGCGGAAAAAGGAGGCTGTAGTACATGGATATTTCTGGTTGATATGCATTTATTTTTACTGGAAGAAAAGCGAGTGTCATACTTGCCCCCCAGAAGGAGTAGTGTGTTACATGTACACTTGGCAACGAAGCTTCAAGGAATCAGACTGACATGAGGCAGTCATCTTAAACTTGAACATCAGCATGATGTCCTCAGTTTTGATTTGGTGCCATACTCCGCACAGTTCAGGTTTTTACAATCCCTTCTGATATGAACAAAGGGTGACAAAGACTTTGAACGCTGAGGGTGTTATGCTGCTCCTCTGTAATAGTATCCTTTGTCCCAGATCTTACTGAGGGATACTATAAGTTTACTTTCCACACAGTTTGGATCAAATAAAATCAGAAGAAAATAACTTTTCATCCTACTTTCCACGGAACCTCAAAAACTAAAATTATGCACTGATATTGCAGCCAACACTTAGAGGTTACCTTAATTTATTAGCTATAATCTGCAGCACAAGTAGTACAGTAGGACTACTTTGATCAGTAACCCACAACTGTGCAATTTTAAGGTATTATAATATAATTCAAGTAGAGATGCCTTTGCAGTAACAGATTTAAATTCAAATGAGTTTATATTGTTTGATTTAAAAGAAGCATAGCAGTACCACATAGAAGTTGTGAGGTTCTGATCACCTCACTAAATCTTCAGTTTATATTAATTTTGAGAGCTGCTCATTTAGATGTTTGCATTGTTTAAAATATTTGTATCATGTTTGACCTTATCCTGATGACGCATGGTTTGGATTCTTTCTCAATGCAAAGTTTTTAGACAGAACTTTATTAAGTTTAGTACAGCACTGAACATATTTAGTCCAATAGATCATTCTCCCAAAACTGCTAACAGCAGTTATCCTCTGCTTCTCAGTTAGCCAAAATGCAAAATGGGGTAAGTGATGTTTGCAAGGATTAGTTAACATACCTTCAGAGCTTTGAAAAAGGACGTTCTTCGAGATGTGTTGCTCATGTCTATTCCACAGTAGGTGTGCGTGCTCGCCACATGCACCCACTAGTGCCAGAAGTTTTCCCCTCAGCAGTACCCGTAGGGGGAACGCTGCTGTGACCCCTGGAGTGGCGCCGCTATAGCGCGCTATAAGGGGAGCCGCGCGCTCCCCCCACCCTCAGTTCCTTCTTGCCGGACCAACTCCGACAGTGGGGAAGGAGGGCGGGGTGTGGAATATAGACATGAGCAACACGTCTCAAAGAATGCCAGTTATGGAACAGGTAACTGTCCTTTCTTCTTCGAGTGCTTGCTCATGTGTATTCCACAGTAGATGATTACAAGCTGTGTCTGATGGAGGTGGGTAGGAGATCACAGATTACCTGGCTACAGCACAGCCCTACCAAAAACAGCATAATCCCTGGTGTGGGAGACGATCACACAGTGCTACATGAACGTGTGTTCTGAGGACCAGGCAGCGGCCCTACAGATGTCCTAGATAGGGACATGGGCCACAAAGGCAGCCGACGAGGCCTGAGCCCTTGTTGAGTGAGCCCATAAAATAGGTGGTGTGGGAACCCCTGCTAGGCTGTAGCACGTGTGGATGCATGATGTAATCCATCGAGAAAGCCTCTGGGTGGAGATTGGTTGGCGCCTCATGCGCTCGGCTGAAGCAACAAAGAGTTGCGAAGACCTGCGGAACTGCTTGGTCTGATCCAGATAAAAGGCCAGAGCCCTGCACACGTCGAGCGTATGGAGGTGGCGCTCCTCATTAGAGGTATGCGGCTTTGGGCAGAGGACAGGTAAGATGATGTCCTGGCTCATGTGAAAGACGGAGACCACCTTGGGCAGGAATGCAGGGTGTGGGCAGAGCTGAATTTTGTCTTTGTGAAGACCGTATACGGTGGGTCACAGGTCAGGGCCCTGAGCTCCAACACCTGCTGGGCTGACGTGATGGCCACAAGGAAGGCTACCTTCCAGGAAAGATCAGACCATGAGCATGTGGCCAGGGGTTGGAACGGGGACCCTGTAAGGCAGGATAGCACCAATTTAGATCCCACTGAGGGATAGGGGTCTTAACATAAGGGAAGGATCGATCTAGCCCCTTGAGGAAACGCCTGGTCATGGCATGGGAGAAAACCGAGCAGATGGAATGCTGAAATAGCTGCCAGGTGTACCCTGACAGAGGAAGGGGCCAGGCCTTGAGTTCTAAGGTGAAGTAGGTACTCAAGGATAAGTTGGAGCGGGGCAGATGTTGGGGAAACACCCCACTCGCCCACCCACCTGGAGAATCGTGATCACTTTGCCAGGTAGGCTCAGCGTGTAGATGGCCTTCTACTTTTGAGGAGGACATGCCCAACTCCCTCCAAACACATCTAGCCACTGATCAGCCACGCTGTCAGATGGAAGCTGGCCAGATTGGGGCGGAGGAGGCAGTCCTGGTCTTGGGAGAGTAGGTACAGGTGGAGTGGCAATGGCCAGGGAAGGGTCACGAGTAAGCCTAGGAGAGTGCCATACCAATGCTGTTGGAACCACGCTGGGGCGATCAAAAGGACTCATGCCTTGTCCGTATTTACTTTCTCCAGGACCTTGGCAATGAGGGGAAACAGAGGAAAAGCGTAAAGAAGTTGGTCCAACCATGACAGGAGGAAGACGTCCGAGATCACGTTCCCCCACCCCCACCCCCCGGAGCAGAACCCGTGGCAATGGCGGTTCTGTCAAGTCGCAAACAGATCTACCTGGGGAGTGCCCCACTCTCTGAAGAGTTGATGAGTTACCTCCAGGTGAAGTGACCACTCGTGTTGGGAACAGAAAACCCTGCTCAAGCGATCGGCCTGCGTGTTGTAGGTGCCTGGCAGGTGGAAAGCCTTCAGGGAGATGTCGTGGGCTATACAAAACTCCCACAGGCTGAGGGCTTCCTGGCAGAGGGCCAAGGACCTTGCCCCGCCTTGTCTGCTGATGTAAAACATCGCAGCGGTGTTGTCTGTGAGTACTCTGGCCACCTTGCCGCACAGCTGTGAGCTGAATGTCATGCAGGCTAAAGGTATTGCCCTGAGTTCCCTGACATTTATATGAAGGGAAAGCTCTCCAGTGGACCACAAGCCTTGTGTCTGTGAGGTCCCTATGGGTGCCCCCCAGCTCAAGTCTGACATGTCGGACACGAGGTCCAGTGACGGGGTGGGGTCGCGGAAGGGAATTCCCTGAAGCATATTGGCCAGGCAGGACCACCATTAGCGTGGTGATCACCTGCGCTGGTACTGACAGGATTTTGTCCAATTTGTCCCTGGCTTAGGAGAACTGAGGCCAACCAGAGCTGGAGGGGCCTCATACGAAGCCTGGCGCGGCGGACTACGTATATGCATGCTGCCATGTGGCCCAGGAGCTATAGGCATGCCCTGGCCATGGTAACGGGAAACTCTGTGACCGAGGGGCTATAAGCCCCTTCAGGGTCCAGAACCCGTCCATGGGAAGAGGGGCTGTGGCCTTGGAGGCATCCAGGAAAGCACCTATGAATTCTATGCTCTGCACCAGGACCAGTGTTGACTCGGCCTCATTTACTAGGAGGCCTAGTTTGCCATACATGGCCAAGAGCAGGTTCACGTGGTTGTGTACCTGGGACCACGAGCTGCCTTTGAGCAGCCAGTTGTCAAGGTAGGGGAATATCTGTGCCCTTTGGCGTCTGAGGTAGGCCGCCTCTACCGCCATACACTTCGTGAACACACTGGGTGCAGTGGACAGGTCAAAGGGGAGAACTGTAAATTGGTAGTGGTCCTGTTCTACTAGGAAGCGGAGGAAGCATCTGTGCCTCTCGAATATGTGGATATGGAAGTAAGCATCCGGAAGGTCCAGGGCCGCATACCAATCACCAGAGTCCAAAGAAGATATGATACATGCCAGAGAGACCATGCGAAACTGGCATTTTGCCATGAACCGATTAAGGCCTCGCAGATCCAGGATGGGTCTGAGCCCCACTTTCGCCTTGGGGATCAGGAATGGGAGTAAACCCCTTTCCCCCAGAACGCCCATGGAACCTTCTCCACAGCTCCCAGGCTGAGGAGCCGAACCACTTCCTGCCGCAGCGGGTGGGAGGGGGGAGGGAAGGCAGGCAGGTGTGAGGCAAATTGTAGCATATAACCCTGGGAAATGGCACTGAGGACTCATTGGTCCGATGTTATTCAGGACCATTCCACAAGGAACACAGAAGTTGTTGCTGAAAAACTAACTATTGGTGGGAGGGTCCTTTCAGGGGTCACCGGGGTACCCTCCCACAACCAGTCAAAGCTGCCTCTTGCCCTGCTGCATGCCCTTGGAGGGCCCAGGCTGCGGGGCAGAGCAAGACTGCCTCTGAGGCTGCCTCTTCTGAGCTTCGGAACTCTTGCAGGTGGGCTTGTATCTTGGCTGGGGCACAGGGACAGAGGCTTGCACCTTAGGCTTTTCCTTGGGCAGGATGTAGACCCTGAGGGTTTGAAGGGTGGGTACATGAGCCCTTCATGCCGTGGAGCCTCACCTCTAATTTGTCCCGTGAACAGATTCTTGCCGGGAAGGGAAGATGCTGCATCGCAGACTGTGCCTCTGCGGAGAGCCCAGATAGCAGTAGCCACAATGCCCTGTGCATGGACACTGCCGAGGCCATGGATCGAGCAGCTGTGTTAGCTGCATCTGACACCGCCTTCAAAGTAGCCTTTGTGACAGCAGCACCCTCCTCCACCAGCAACTTGAATTCCTTCCTTTCGCGCTCCGGAAGGGAGGGCTTGAGTTTTGGCAGTGACCCCGACAAGTTAAACTCGTATCGACTGAAGAGGGCCTTGTGGTTGGCTACCCGGAGCTGGAAGCTGGCGGACGAATAAAGCTTTCTGCCAAATGAGTCCAGTCATCTGGAGTCTTTATTTTTGGGTGTGGGTCCTGATTAGCCTCGTCTTTCCCTGTGGTTCACAGGTTCCACCACTAGGCAGTTGGGGGCTGGGCGAGTATAGAGGTATTCATGCTCCTTCATAGGCATGAAGTATTTGGGCTCTGCCTTTTTTGATACCGGGGCCAGGAAGGCCAGTGTTTGCCAGAGGGCACTGGAGATGTTGGCCACCCCTTCATGGAGCAGGAGGGCCACTCTGCCTGGTGCTGAGGATGAGAGCACGTTAAACAGCGAGTCCAAGGGTCCCTCCATCTCCTCAGCTTGGAGATGGAGACTGGATGCTACTCGCTTTAGCAGCTCCTGATGAGCCCTGAGTCCTCCTGTGGTATGGAGGCAGAACTGCGATCTTGTCATCTGGTGCAGGGGAAGGGGCTGGTAATGGGCTCTGCACAGCAGCAGGTGCCATGGGGTCCACCCCTTGATCTGATTCCTCGTGCAGTGCTGAGGAGCCACGATTATGTGGAGCTGGCGATCCCCGACAGGGGTGGTGGGCGTGGTGCCTCAACGCGTGAGAGCTGGAGCGTGACCAGCGACGGCATCCGTGTCAGGAGTGGCTCCTGTAGCTGTGCCGAGAGCAGGAGCATCTATGGCATTGGTGCCTGTCCCACCAATACTCTGTACTTGGCATAGAATGGTGCCTAGAACTGTGCTCTGACGGCACCCTACCAGACAACCTGGAGGGCAACAAGAGTGGAGGCTGGGGGCTGTGTCCCGACAGGACACTGGGCGACGAGCAGCCTCAAAGTGGTCTCCTGATCGAGATCTGCATCAGGTCAGCATCAGCTGATGAGACCCCCAGCAGCGGCTTGCCTCTAGAGCTGGGTCCAGGTGCTGGTGGTGCCCCGGGCACCTGCAGGGTCATAATAACTTTGGCCACCTGCAGGCCTCCGGTGTCAAAGGCATATGGACTTCAGCCAGAGAGGTCTGAGTTGACGCAACCGGGCTGCTCCACTAGACCTGAGTCAGAGCTCTAGAGCCTGGGGGTGGGAGAGGGGACTGAGGCTGCTCAAGGTGGGTCTAGCCTCCCCTCGTGCCTTCTCTCTACGCTTCTGAGACGACGAAGCCTTCTTCTGCTTTTTCAATGGAGTGCGATGCTGGCCACCAGAATGTGCTGGGGGATTGTCATGCGCCGAAGACAAAGTACCCAGTGCCAATTCCGCTCAGCGCACCGCGGTAGGGATCAGTGCCGACTCCATGAGAAGTGCTCAAAGACTAATGTCTCTTTTTTTGTCCTGGGTTTGAAGGATCTGCAGATTTTACAGCGGTCACTGATGTGGGATTCGCCCAGGCAGCAGAGTCAGTCGGTGTGCGGGTCACTCCTGGAACTGAACGCCTGCAAGACTCGCACGATTTAAACCCTGGGGCCCAGGCATGCCCCGGCCCGAAAAATAACTAAACTAGAACTTTTATGAACTAGCTAACTGATATAGGTATTACTGAACAATTAACGAGATTTGAGATGAGCTGCAGCAAAGCTGGAGCAAGTAGATCCAATCCACCGCCACTGGTGGCAAGAAGGAACTGAGGGTGAGGGGGACTGCACGGTTCCCCTTATAGCGTGCTATAGCGGCGTCACTCCAGGGGTCACAGCAGTGCTCCCGCTACAGGTACTGCTAAGGGAAAAACTTCTGGCACCGGTGCACACGGCGAGCACACACACCTACTGTGGAATATACATGAGCAAGCACTTGAAGAACAACATTATCTGAATATTTTCAGAAATTAAATAAACTACAAATGGTGATACTTCCATTTGTTAAAGAAAGCTTGTACAGCTGTGAAGATATAGGACAAGTGTTTAGCATGGAGAGGTTAGTTTAATAACTGACAAGCAGTTACACCCCAAAGTTATCAAAATTGTAACTAGTCTAGAGCAAGTTTACTTCTATAATCAACTCTTTGTTTCCTGGAACTAAAGTTATCCTGTTTACTTACATAGCAACACAAATATGCATGGGACCATACAGTAGATATAATACCTATGTCCAACCCTGAAGTAAAACCTAAAGGAAGAACCAACAGGAGGAGATTAGGAGAAATAAGGAGAGGGAAGTAGGGTCAGGAAAAGGGAAGAATAAGACCATAAGAACAATATGATCATGCAGTCACTTAGGAGATGTATCATGAAGGTAGTAAGATGTGTTATACACAGCTTTAAGCTACTTAAGAATGTTTAATACTATGAAATCTTTGCTGCTGTCCAACAACATTTATAAGTTTACTCCACTGCAAAATGAAGGTTCATTTTGAAATAAAATAGCAGTGTGACTAAAAAAAATCCAAAAAACCCCCACTCTTCCACAATGACGTACACACGTTTTATTTAAATTTATATTTATTACCAGCCAGTAGGTCTGCAGAAGCTGAGGAACTAGAAGATGTCTGGGTTGCAGGTTGGAGTTCAGAAGCACTACTTCCAAAAGCATCTACAGGGTAAATTCCACAATGCAGCAAGAAAGGCAAAAAAAGTTTAACATAAATACTGTGATTCATCATTGCTATGTAAAGAATGCATGAATAGCAGTAGTATGACAACTTCATTCACCAGGTAGAATTACAGAATGAGGAGCCAACATGTTTGGGAACCTCAGACAGAATTGCAGAAAAAAGTGGTTTTGATTGCATATAGTCAAGGTGGAGAAATAAGGCAATGAGCCAACACTTTAAGAGATATTTTCATATGAGAAATAGTGATTTTTTTTGACCAACACTTAGCCCGTGAGGTTTTTCCAATAGGAGACCCCAACTATATTTACAGTATGTTATTCTCGACTTGAGTTAAGCCACTTACACAGATCCACATAACGGATTAAATAAAAGGCAATGATAACTCCAGCTAAAAGTATAGTGCTGAAAGTGCTCTTTAACAACCTACAAGCCTGTTATTTTAGTTGACTGTTTCACTGAAGTTTAGAAATAGCTTCATAATACATGAAACAGAAGTTCTGTTGTGTTGGCCTATACAGTCTTATTAAGAGTTAGCTATGCCTGTCCTAACTTTTGTTTCCACCATTTCAGATCAATTCAATATAATCTAGTAAAATTCACATTTACCAATTTGTTTTAGTTTATATACCAATTCCAGTTGCTTACAGAAGTTGAGCTGCTCAGAGAAACATCAACAGAAGATGAAAAGATATACAGCTACATATAATGAACTTTGAGTGAAAACTCAAAATACTTGATCAAGAAAGATAAAACTCATGCACTGAATATAGATGATAGAATGGTAAATACAATTAGGATGGATGATGGAATAGAAGTGTTGCAACCATTTATTTGCAGTTTAAGTTTTAGTGAGTTCTTGGATAGGAAGACTTCAATACATACAAAGTTGTTCAGCTGCAACACTGCATGAGCTAAACTGTGAAAAGAGGAAATTGCAACTGCCAACACGAAAACAGTGTAAATGTATCTGAAATGAAATGATTTAACTTGCAAGTGGTGAGGAAGGAGAAATACCCACCACCAAATAGGTCAATCACACCTGAAGAATCCACTTTTGCTGGAGAGGCAGCGGGTAGAGGAGATGGTGCTGCAAATGCATCCACTGCAGTAGACATATGACAGATAATATTTAGTATCAGCAAGTTAATAGCAATAACTAAATATTTTGAAATCCACACTTAGACTCCACCAGTTAGCACCACAGGACTTGTACATTAGTTGAGATTCCAAATCTACAACACTGCAATCAGAAAGGATGTGAAGTTTTGCATATATTAGTTTTTAAAAACTGTTTATGAAGAAGACAGTTTTGTTGTGCACAGTGTAGCACTTATTTTCTGAAAAATTAAGGCTATACATACATGTCATCTACTACCAGTATAGGTAACTTCAGTGGAGCTGGCAAAATAAATCTGAAGTTTTATTTTTAAGACATATTTGACTATTGTGACCATTAGAAAATATTCTTCAGGAATAACATGCATCACAATTTATCATTGAAACATTTGAGGTATTATAGATTGAGAATCCCCTTTCAAATCCCTAAACAAGCATAAATCAATCATTTATTTTTACTTGGGAAAGGACTGAATCTGTCGTGGCCTGTGAAACAAGCACTCACCAGATAAGAGATCAGCAGTGAGAGAACTCTCAGGCACAGGAGAAGTTCCATGTGGTGGAGATGAAAAAGCATCTTCCAGAAGTAAAAGAAAAACCAAGTAGAAGTAGTAAGTACTGTGTTTAAAATCAAAGTCAGCTTATGCTGTAAGTGTCAAATGAGAGGACATTTAAAAGGAAACAAAAAACAAAAAAAAACCCCACTACATTGTGGGAAAGGATCTTTTTATCTTTACCTGTACCAAACAGGTCTATGCTAGGAGTAGCATCTGGTTTAGGCACTGCGGGAGCATCAGGAGCAGACTCAAATAAATCTAAGACCAAGAATATACATGTCTAACTCATTTTGGAAGACAGGACTGAAAGCAGTAACTTTTCAGTTTTGCACATCGTATTTGGAGAATTTTAAAAGACTGGCTCTTTGTCTGTAAAGAACCTTCTAATATACAGTATACATGCAATAATGATAGTGTATGCTGTACATTTATTTGACAAACCAGAGTTCAATCCACCAGAATCAAAGACTTAAAAACAATTACCACCAAAGATATCTAGAGCAGGAGGAGCGGAAGTGGTGGTAGTGGTGGTGGCAGATGTGGTGGCTGTGGTGGTAGTGGTAGTTGCTGTAGCAGTAGTAGCAGTGGCAGCAGTGGCAGCTGGAGAAGGAGTAGTTGTGGGAGCTGGAGTAGCTGCACTAGTAGGGGTAACTACAGGAACACTGGTCTCAGTTGGCTTCATAGCAAAGAGGTCCAGCTCGGGAGCAGCCTCTGCACTACCTTCAGATGGGGCAAATGGGTCTTGTAAAAAGGAAAGCGGAGAATATATATAGGATCAGTAAGGGAGGAAGTTAGCAAAAATCAAGCATAACTATGGGTAACATACATACACAGCAGATACATACAATGACTAGGTTATTGACTTCTCTGTAACATCTATCCTACTGATCTGGGAAAGCTATTCAGCAGTTTTTCTAAAATAAAGTATTTTATAAAAGTGGAAAGTTTGGGGAATGAACAAAGTTGGTTTTGGTTTTTGTTTGTTTTTTTGAAAGGTTGGTTTGGCAAGATTGAAATGCAGCAGATGAAGATAACAGAAGAAAACAGGTCAGTCTCCAAAACATTAACAGGATATTAAACTTGTTGCTGCTTACAAACACTCAGTATTGTCAAAATTATTCAGTAGTGCTACTGAATAAATGTACGGAGAAAGGATTCTCGCTTTGACAGAAGACATGCAGTTATGTGAAGAATGCTCTTCTGTCTCAAAGTTCTATGTTTTTGATCAACTACAATGAATACTATGTGCTGAGGAAAAAAAAGGTTGACTGATAATTTCAGAAAAAACACACTGCCATGTAGTTTAACACACACAAGAGACTGATGACATAAAACCCACCATTTCCTGAACATGCATCAAGAGCTGCTGCTACAGGGGTTGGGGTAGCTGGTGCTGCTGCCCCTTCAGGTGCCGCAGGGGCTTCTCCAGGAGAAGCTGCAAAGGCATCTTGAGTGCAGTTTTTAAAAACAAATTAAAAGGATAAAGAGAAGAAAAATATAGTAAAAGAACCAAGTTAAATTGCATAGGAAGATTCCCTTATACAACATGAATTTGTATTAGTACTTTTACCGATGCAAGATAAATCACGCATTATAATTTCTCAATCTCCCTCCCACCCCAACCCAATTCAACGTATTTATTTTAGATGAGACTACATATTAATACTTGGAGGTGCTAGGCAAGAGGCATATTAACATGTTAACAGCAACAGGATTCTCATTGTATAAGGGTTCTGAGCAGCATGTTTATGTAACATGAGAAGTTAACTAAAGCACGTAAAAAGTTTGGCAGTAAACTCATGCCAATTAAGATATTAAACTTTCATGTTCAGTCAAATAACCTCAATGTCTGTCTGAATAATAATTTATCATCTAACTTTTAGTTTCCTGAATATTTTGAGGAGCTAAAAGCTAGTGCTGTGAATTAGAATGCGCAGTTCTCTCTTATTGCATTACTGGCAGCATTTTATTGACTAGAATTTGTGAAGCCCATTTATAGCGAAACCTCATTTGTGAGATACCTGTCAGTTATGTGGGTATCTTGAGAAGTGGAATTTTAATTAAGTATCGTAAAAAAACCAGACTGGTGAATGAAAATGCAATCATTCTTCGTGATTAACCGAAATAGTTGGAAATATTTCTAATTCCTGAAAGGTGCTGCACTAAAAATTTAGCAGTTTAAAATATTTTTTTGTAGCCTAGTCTTATAAAAACATCCCAGGAACTGCAGTGTTTTCCATGAGTATTGATACTCACTGGGTTCCCCAGATGGAAACACTCCTTTGCACTTTTCTAAAACCCATCTATTTCTCCATATATTGCAGCTCAGCAGTCTAAATTCAGATTTTATCCATGTATCCATTTGATAATGTAACTTTTAAAATTAGTCTTATAATTTTCCACATCAATCTTTATTAAATCAATAAGGCCCTATAAAATAATTTGTTAGAACACATTAGCAGGTCTTGGGGATTTGCATGAGAGGATTCACTATAAAAAGGTTTCACAGACCTTCAAACTCAGACTCACAGACTTTAGAGTCAGAAGGGACCAATATGATCATCTAGTCTGACCTCCTGCACAAAGCAGGCCACATAATCCTACCCATCCACTTCTATAACAAACCCCTAATCTATGTCTGAGTTATTGAAGTCTTCAGATTGTGGTTTGAAGACCTCAAGCTGCAGAGAATCCACCAGCAAGTGACCCATGCCCCACGCTGCAGAGGAACGTGAAAAACCTCCAGGGCCTCTGCCAATCTGCCCTGGAGGAAAATTCCTTCCTGACCCCAAATATGGCCATCAGCTAAACCCTGAGCATGTGGGCAAGACTCACCAGCCAGCACTCAGGAAAGAATTCTCTGCAGTAACTCAGATCCCATCCCATCACAGACCACTGGGCATACTTACCTGCTGATAATCAAAGATCAATTGCCAAAATTAAGCTATCCCATCATACCATCCCTTCCATAAACTTATCAAGCTTAGTCTTAAAGCCAGATATGTCTTTTACCCCCACTACTCCCCTTGGAAGGCTGTTCCAGAACTTCACTCCTCTAATGGTTAGAAACCTTCGTCTAATTTCAAGTCTAAACTTCCTAGTGTCCAGTTTATACCCATTTGTTCTTGTGTCTACATTGGTACTAAGCTTAAATAATTCCTCTCCCTCCCTAATATTAATCCCGCTGATATACTTCTAAAGAGCAAGCATATCCCCCCTCAACCTTGTTTTGGTTAGGCTAAACAAGCCAAGCTCTTTGAGTCTCCTTTCATAAGACAGGTTTTCTATTCCTCGGATCATCCTAGTAGCCCCTCTCTGAACCTGTTCCAGTTTGAATTCATCCTTCTTAAACACAGGAGACCAGAACTGCACACAGTATTCCAGATGAGGTCTCACCAGTGCCTTGTATAATGGTACTAACACCTCCTTATCTTTGCTGGAAATACCTCGCCTGATGCATCCTAAAACTGCATTAGCTTTTTTAACGGCCATATCACATTGGCGGCTCATAGTCATCCTATGATCAACCAATACTCCAAAGGTCCTTCTCCTCCTCTGTTGCTTCCACCTGATGTGTCCCCAATTTATAACTAAAATTATTATTAATCCCTAAATTAACCATCTTTCTAAAAAAAACCAACAACTCAAAAAAAGGTTCACTCATCTTGCTTTTGACAGAGTAAGAAAGTTCATCTTAACATACGGTGTAGTAAAAGACAACAAACCCATCTCCTCTAATTTGATGTCAGTGTTCCCTTGAGACTAAACATTTAAAAATTGACCCAACCATTACATTTGGGTGACAGTTGAGCAATAGTTTTTTGCCTTTTTTAAACAAGTGCTAACATTATAGCATTTCAAGCTTTGAAACCATAATAGTAATACATTCCCAGCATTATACAACTAGGCCTGAATTGGGTAAGTTAGGCACATAATGTTAAATCTTACTACAACATGTAGTGTTTACTATCATGGAGTAGTCCTAAAGCAACAATTCATTAGGACTACTCACATAAGCAAGCTCACTGCATAATTGCATTTGCATGATCAGGTCCTAAAGTGAGGTGCATAAACACCTTCAGCTACCTAAAGCATTTCTATATCCTAAATGTCCAAGGTGGCTCAGGAGATAGAAAGGAATGAGGAAAAAATAGTGAACTGCAAAGTTCCTGTTAGAAAGGAATGCTGCAACCGCATTGCCAAGCCAGCAGAGAAAGCTTTACATGCTGTAACAAGTTTCAATTTGAATGAAAATGTCCATTTAAAAAACAAATTTTATGCCAACTACTTTTAAAAAAAAGCTCAACGACATGCATCTGAACTTCAGCAAAACTAGATGAAAGTTGATATTTTAATTCTATCAGACCAAGTAAAAAGCGAGAACTAAGAGCAACAGGAGAAAGCCTGCCAATAAGCAGTTTCTCATTATTGCATTTAAAATTTAAATGTATTTAATTTACAAGAATTCACAATGGCAAAACTGAATGGCAGTTGTTCAAACAGTAAAATGCATAATCAGTCAAAAATTCTCTACATTATTGCAGAAATACTACACACTGGCATATGATTTAGAAGAATGGGGAAATTTGATCAGTTTAGCAAAGAATTGGACTAAAAGCTTTTTTGAATTTGAGTACTTCCAACTGTAATTCCTCTTGAAGGTTAGTATGTGAGTGACTTTTTGCTTACATCACTAGCTTCTGAATCAGTGGAGAGTTTCATCTGGAATACAATCTCTGGTATTACTCCTGAAGAAAAACACTTCCAATGTACTATATAAAGTAGTCTGATACTCTGGAATACTTTGAGTAAATACTGTTTTTAGATAAGTTCGTTCTGATAATATAGTGTATTACAGTAATAAAACCCCTTGTAGGATTGCAAGAAAGCCCATCAGGATTACTAGGAATAATAATTAGTTATGTGCTGAGACCACGTAAGCAAGGGCATAAAAACGTATTCACGTTAAGATGTAAAACACCATCTCTGAAATGTAACAGCTAAAGAACTCCAGCAGGATTAACACTCCTTCCACCCCCGCCTCCTCCCCCCAAAAAATACTCAAAAGGGGGAGTGGCAGGCTCGGAGTATGGCAAACGTTTTCCATTCTGGTTTCTTACTTAGCTGGGACCTACAATAGGTTTTCAATTTATAAACAGTGCTCTAGCTAGCTATACTACAATTTTCATAACTTTCTAAAGTGCTCAGACTATCTACTATACAAAGACTTACAATAGTGAATTAATATTATAATGCCTCTACAACCCTGACAGTTTCTGAAAGTTTTCAGTTTATCAGAATAAGCCACAAAGAATGCCCTTAAAAGCTTGTGAGACTAAAATAAAACTTACCTTAGCAACAGTCCCCATAATATATGATTTACCTTAAGTATTTCAGCATAAGATTTTAAAACAAAAATAAACTTGCACAAGTTTTGCTACAAACTTTGAAAGGCATGTAAAGTTGAGTCATGAAAAAACTGTACTACACACATAGTTAGAATGATAATGGAAACATTCACAAGCCTAGCTTAATTTTCACTATACTGCATGTGGTATGAACTTTTCAAATTTTATCCATCATGGATGATAAAATAGTCTAGTTATTTTCTCTTTCTAATCCCATAGTACTGGCACAATACTGCTATCTCTGAATTTATCATGTAAAATTTAAGATTAATGACATTTCTACTCAATTTTTTACATTCCCACTTTAAAAAATAAATCACAAAATCAAAGTTTTGGTTCTATAGATCAGAGGTAGGCACCTATGGCATGTGTGCTGATGGCGGCACATGAGCTCATTTTCAGTGGCACTCACACTGCCTCGGTCCTGGCCACCGGTCCAGGGGGCTCTGCATTTTAATTTAATTTTAAATGAAGCTTCTTAAACATTTTAAAAACCTTATTTACTTTACATACAATAATAGTTTAGTTATATATTATAGACTTATAGAAAGAGACCTTCTAAAAACTGTTAAATGTATTACTGGTATGCGAAATCTTCAATTAGAGTGAATAAATGAAGACTCCGCACACCACTTCTGAAAGGTTGCCGACCCCTGCTATAGACTAATGTAAAATAAATGGGTACACGATCCCTGGTTACGTCTGGAATGAGAAAAATAACTGCATTACTTAAAAGAAAAAAAAAACACAATCTGTATGAAACATACATTTTTGAAACCCTTAAATTAAGAGTACACAATTTGCGACTACTGAGATAGTTTTAACATCTACATAAACATATTTAAGTTAGATGTGCATATTGCTTTAGGAAAAATTATTTGTGTTCAATACAAAACATCTTTCTTCTGTGGAGTTCTGCAGTAAGATAATTATGCTTCCTTACCTAGAGACCATTGAAACGAGAGACCATTGAAAAATATTTTGTCTACAAATTCATAATTCCAAACTGTGCATGCCATGTTATGTGGACACAAGACCCATAAATGACAAAATATTTCATACATGCACTGAGACGTGCTGGATAGGGTTGCCAACCCACCCGGATTGGCCAGGAGTCTACCAGAATCGGCATCGATCTCCTGGTGGCAATTGAAAACAATACGGCAGATTTTAATAGCTGCTAAAAGTCTGGTTGCTAGTGCAGCGGGGCTAAGGCAGGCTCCCTACCTGCTCTGGCTCTGCGTTGCTCCCAGAAGCAACCAGCATGTCTGAATCCTACGCACAGGGGCGGTCAGGGGATCTCCATGAGCTGCTCCCTCTTCGTGCACCCAACTCCGCAGCTCCCATTGGCCAGAAGCCACAGCCAATGGGAGCTGAGGAGGTGGTGCCTGCATGCAGAGCCACCTGGCTGCCCTGAGCCTAGGAGTCGGACATCCCAGTCACTTCCAGGAGCTGCTCAAAGCAAGCATAGCTTGGTCAGACCCCACACCCCAGCCCCCTATCCCTTATCCCCGCAGCACCCAAACTCTTCCAGCGCCTGCACCCCAAACCCCCTCCTGTACCCCCAACACCTGCCTCAGCTTGGTGAAAGTGAGTGAGAGTGGGGAACAACAAGTGATGGAGGAAGCGGGGATGGACTAAGCAGGGGTTGGGGCCTTGGAGCAGGGGCAGGGCAAGAATGTTCAGATTTCTGCTATTAGAAAGTTGGCAACCCTAGTACTGAAGCACAATTCTCTTATGAACTCTGTCAAACAACTCCACTCTACTAAACAAAAGTCAGTGAAGAACGGGTGGAAGATCTGGACACAAAACTACTTTTAAATGCCAGTAACTTTGCTTTCTTCATGTAATCTCTCAACATAGACACTATGCCTCCTCACCAAAAATCAGAATGCTAAGAAATATTAAAATAAGCAACATCAGTAGCTCATAAACCCAAGAAATGTTAATTAAAGCATTATCTGATGTTAATTAAAGCATTATTCACCCACGAAAGCTCATGCTCCAAAACGTCTGTTAGTCTATAAGGTGCCACAGGACTCTTTGCTGCTTTTACAGATCCAGACTAACACGGCTACCCCTCTGATATCAGAGCTACAGCGAGTGAAGAACATTTAAATCAGTATTAGTTTGAGACAAACTGTTGACAAGTGAATCATAATGAATCTTTGTAATTGGAACAGTTTGTAAGAAGGATATATTCAACAAACATTATCTCAGAAGATTCTTGGTAAGTTTCTTTTCTGTTATATTAGAGAATAGGGAAAGTCACGTAATTTTCATCCCTCAACTAAATAACCAAAAACAACCAGTTACTCACGCATTTTTAAAAGCAATAGCCTTAGTGAAGGAACCTTGCTTCAAGTTTCTTGTCCCTTAACCAGCCCTTCAGCCATTATATTTTGGAGGAAACTAATTCAAGTGAACATAAGACTCCAACAAAATTCAGAGATATGCAATATATTCCAAGATCTTTCCCCATCAGTTTTCTTAATAAATTTGATGCATTCTATTGCAATCCATTTGGCCGCCTATTACTCAAAAGTACAGAAGCTAGGTTCTCTGGAAAACAAGGTAAGAAATTGTTAAGTTTAGCCTAGTTAATAAGCTACCTCCCAAATAAGTTATTCTGAGATCTCATTGAACCCAGAAGCTTAGCTTCTTTTTAGAACAAGGCAATATTGATTAATCCTGACCTTAAATAAACACAATGGACAACCACTTTGTGTTTCTGAATAATAAACTGATCGGGTAGCAGTTCAAGTGGAGCCTAAGTATAGTTTAAATCTCTTCAGTGCAAGTTTCAGTACCCATAAAGCTAAACTCCTGATCTCTAGACTAGTAAATTTAGTACACTTTTCTCTCTTTTTTTTTTTTTTAAAGATTAGTGAAACATTAATTCTTGTATAAACTCACCTTTGTGTTTTCCTTCTATGCCCAAACAACAGAGCCTCTGCCACTGCGTCCACCCCTTTCTTCTTTCTGCCTTCCTAGCCCTTTTTTCTTTAGTGTCTATTTCTGCTCTAGACTATTTCTCTGGCTTCTGCCCCATCTCACACACACACACACACACACACACACACACACACACCACCACCAGAGAGAATAGCTAAGAACTGCTGAACTTTGAGAAGTTAACTTAGTGGAATCACTGTAACATCTTCACTCTCCAGAATACAGGTCAACAAATAACCTAACAAGATAAGCATCAATGAGGTCAGCACCATTCAAAATACATTAAACGATTACCCCTGCCCTGAAGAATTTAAAATCTGCTAATGTGAAGTGAACACAAAAGGGACAAAAAAATTGAAGGACAGAAGAAAATAAGAGCTGGAAGCGTTGGACTAAGGCAGTGGTCCCCAACCATTTTCATCTGGCAGGCATCAGACAAGCCACGCAGGACAGTGGCTGTGGTTGAGCATCTGCCGAAATTCCGCCAAAAAGTGGCAACATCAATAGGTGTCGCCGCCGAAATGCAACATCATCCAAAGCCGTCGCTGCTGAAATACCACTGAAAATCAGCAGCATTTCGGCAGCGAAGCCTCTGGATGACGCAGCTTGTCGGTGGCATTTCAGTGGATGCTTGTCTGCCGGCCAGTACGTGAGTGAACTTAGATGCCCTGTGGGCACAGTGTTGGGGACCCCTGGCCTAAGGGATTGGTGAGGGGAAACAGATTTCAGTTATAGGTCACTGGGCTGTGTTTGACCCTGTCATAAACAGATAGTTAAGGGTTAATGTCTCTCTTACCTGTAAAGGGTTAAGAAGCTCAGTAAACTTGGCTGACACCTGATCAGAGGACCAATAAGGGGACAAGATACTTTCAAATCTTGGTGGAGGGAAGTCTTTTGTTCGTGCTCTTTGTTTTGGGGGTTGTTCGCTCTTGGGACTAAGAGGGACCAGACGTCAATCCAGGCTCTCCAAATCTTTCTGAATCAGTCTCTCATGTTTCAAACTTGTAAGTAGTAGCCAGGCAAGGCGTGTTAGTCTTACTTTTGTTTTCTCAACTTGTAAATGTCCCTTTTTTTGCTAAGAGGATTTTACCTCTGTTTGCTGGAACTTTGAACCTAAAAAGAGAGGGGGTTCCTCTGGGCTATATGAATCTGATTACCCTGTAAAGTATTTTCCATCCTGATTTTACAGAGATGATTTTTACTTTCTTTCTTTAATTAAAAGCTTTCTTTTTAAGAACCTGATTGATTTGTCCTTATTTTAAGATCCAAGGGATTTGGATTTGTGTTCACCAGGGAATTGGTGAAGTTCCTCAAGGCAACCCAGGGAAGGGAAAGTTTTGGGGGGACAGAGAGTGCTCCAGACACTGGAATTCTGGATGGTGGCAGCGTACTAGATCTAAGCTAGTAATTAAGCTTAGAAGTGTCCATGCAGGTCCCCACATCTGTACTCTAAAGTTCAGAGTGGAGAAGGAATTTTGACAGACCCAGATGAGTGGATATCAAAAGTTACTAACTAATAGTCATTTGGTGCCTTTTGCAGAAGGTTTTAATCTGAGTCTGGTGCTTAGCAGATACATCTTTACTATACAAGAATCACTTAAACTTATGTTTCTTGTGGGCAGCTTCAGGAGAAAGGCAAAGACCAATAGATCCTGAAGGAGACTACATCAGGGGTTCTCAAATGTCATTGCACTGTGACCCCCTTGTGACAACAAAAATTACTACAGGACCCCAGAAGTGGGGACTGAAGCTGGAGCCCATCCAAGCCCCACGACCCTGGGGGGAAGGGTGGGGAGAGAAAACACAAAGCCAAAGCCCCACTGCCCCAGGCTAGGGGATCAAAGCCGAAGCCCAAGCCCAAGGGCTTCAGCCCCAGGTAGGGGGCCTATAACCTTAGCCCCGCCGTCCAGGGCTGAAGCCCTCAGGCTTGGGCTTTGGCTCTGGATCCCAGCAAGTCTAAGCCAGCCTTGGCAACCCCATTAAAATGGGACTGTGACCCACTCTGGGGTCCTGACCCACAATTTGAGAACCGCTGGACTAAACTATCCTTTCTTCCCTATATCTAATGGTCCATCAGATCAAAGCACGTTAGTAGGCAGGTGTAATGAAATCTGCAAAGCTGCTGCCTATATGGCATCGGATCTACGGCTGCTTAGAATATTGCAGACTTGTGTCAATTCAGTGACTCATGAAAGATACCTTTTCCATGAAAATTCAAAACTCTCAGAATCAGAGGACTAGAGGAAAGGTGAGAGTTAGATATACTTCCTAAGAGCTTTTGTGAACAGGGGCCGCTAACAGGGAGTTTCGGGAGGGAGTTTGGAAGGGGAGTGGGAAGGAGGCAAAGTACACTTACCGTTCTTTAAAACCTTTAAATTAAATTATAATCAAAACTTCTTGAGTTAAACAAAAACCCTTTCATTAACCTAGGCAGCTGTAGGAGAAAATGCAGGCAGAAGCCCAGCAGCAGAGTGGGGGCTATCCTGTTTATTGTGCTTCATGTAGCATGTATGATTATCTGCCCGGTGGGCAGGTGGTTTGTGTGTGCATTCGGTGCAAGGAGCTCCTGGCCCTCAGAGACCACGTACGGGCTTTGGAGGCCAGGGTGGCGGAACTGGAGGAGCTAAGGTAGGCAGAGAGGTATGTTGATGAGGCTTTCTGGGACACTGTGGAATTGTCCCACCTCCGGTCAGACAACCCCTGCACTGTAAGGAAGATGAAAGACTCAGGGAAGGAGAGCAGTCAACAGGAGCAGGGAGAAACAATCCCATAGCTGGGACCTTCATTCCAGATGACATTGGGAGGTAACTCAGTGTGAAAGGATACCCCGGGGGACAGAAATCCAGTCATTAGAAAGGCGGGTGTTAGTAATGGGAGACTCTATCATTAGAAACACAGATAGCTGGGTTTGTGATGACCGGGAGAACCATATGGTGACTTGCCTGCCTGGTGTGAAGGTTGCGGATCTCTCGAGGCATCTAGACAGACTTATGTCTAGGGAGGAGCCAGTGGTCGTGGTACATATAGGTACCAATGACATAAGGAAGGGTAGGAGAGACATCCTGGAGGCCAAATTTGGGCTGCTAGGAAAGAGATTGAAATCCAGGACTTCTATGGTGGCATTCTCAGAAATGCTTCCAGTTCCACATGCAGGGCCAGGTAGGCAGGCAGAGCTTCAGAGTTTCAATACATGGATGAGACAATGGTGTAGGGAGGAGGGGTTTAGATTTATTAGGAATTGGGGAAACTTTTGGGATGGGGAAAGCCGACACAGGAAGGATGGCTCCACCTAAACCAGAGTGGATCCAGACTGCTGGCACTTAGTTTAAAAAGTGCTCTGCAACCTTTTTCATGTTAAGAGATGGAGGAAAGCTGATTGCTGCAGAGGAGTATGTGGATCAGACAGACTTCTTTTAGAGGAGAGTCTATTGATAGAGATTCTCTAGGTTTTAGTCAGGAGGATAGGATGGAAGAGGATCAAGTATGGGCCAGATCAGACAAGAAACATTCACAAAGAATCTGACACATCAGAAAAAAGTCAGACAAACAGTGACAAATTTTTCAAGTGCTTGTATGCAAATGCTATAAGTCTAAATAATAATAAGATGGGTGAACTAGAGTGCCTTGTGTTAAAGGAGGATATTGATATAATTGGCATCACAGAAACTTGGTGGAGTGACGACAATCAATGGGACACAAAATATATCGGAAAGACAGAACTATACTGCGGGGGGCTCAGATAATCGTCATCCAAGAATATTAAAGGAACTGGCGCATGAAATTGCAAGCCCATTAGCAAGAATTTTTAATGAATCTGTAAACTCAGGGGTTGTACCATATGACGGGAGAATTGCTAACATAGTTCTCATTTTTAAAAAAGGAAAAAAAGGTGATCCGGGTAACTACCGGCCTGTTAGTTTGACATCTGTAGTATGCAAGGTCTTGGAAAAAAAACTTTGAAGGAGAAAGTAGTTAAGGATATTGAGGTCAATGGTAACTGGGGTAAAATACAACATGGTTTTACTGAAGGCAGATCGTGACAAACCAACCTGACTTCCTTTGAGGAGGTACCAGATTTTTTAGACAAAGGAAATGCAGTGGATCTAATTTACCTTGATTTCAGTAAGGCATTTGATACTGGTCCACATGGGGAATTATTAGCTAAATGAGAAAAGATGGGGATCATATGAAAACTGAAAGGTGGATAAGGAACTGGTTAAAGGGGAGAATACAACGGGTCATACTGAAAGGAAAACTGTCAGGCTGGAAGGAGGTTACTAGTGGTGTTCCTCAGGGATCGGTTTTGGGACCAATCTTATTATTACTGACCTTGGCACAAAGTGGGAATGTGCTAATAAAGTTTGTGGATGACACAAAGCTGGGAGGTATTGCCAATACAGAGAGGGACTGGGATATCTTACAGGAAGATCTGGATGACCTTGTAAACTGGAGTAATAGTAATAGGATGAAATTTAATAGTGAAAAGTGCAAGGTCATGAATTTAGGAATTAACAAGAAGAATTTTTGTTACAAACTGGGAATGCATCAGTTGGAAGTAACAGAGAAGAAGGACCTCGGCATATTGGTTGATCACAGGATGATTATGGGCCGCCAATGTGATATGGCTATGAAAAAAGCTAAATGCGATCTTGGGATGCATCAGGCAAGGTATTTCCAGTAGAGATAAATAGGTGTTAGTACCATTATATAAGGCACTGGTGAAACCTCATCTGGAATAGTGTACACAGTTCTGGTCTCCCACGTTTAAGAAGGATGAATTCAAACTGGAACAGGTATAGAGAAGGGCTACTAGGATGATCTGAGGAATGGAAAACCTGTCTTATGAAAGAAGACTCAAAGAGCTTGGCTTGTTTAGCCTAACCAAAAGAAGGCTGAGGAGAGATATGACTGCTCTCTATAAATATATCAGAGGGATAAATACCAGGGAGGGAGAGGAATTATTTAAGCTCAGTACCAATGTGGATACAGGAACAAATGGATATAAACTGGCCATCAGGAAGCTTAGACTTGAAATTAGATGAAAGTTTCTAACCATCAGAGGACTGAAGTTCTGGAATAGCCTTCCAGGGGACCAGTGGAGGCAAGAGACATATCTGGCTTCAAGAGTAAGCTTGATAAATTTATGGAGGGGATGTTTTGATAATTGCCAAAATTAAACTAATTGACCTTTATTATTAGCAGGTAAATATGCCCAATGGCCTTTGATGGGACACTAAATAGGGTGGGATCTGAGTTACTGCAGAGAATTCTTTCCTGGGAGTCTGGCTGGTGAGTCTTGCCCACATGCTCAGGGTTTAGCTGATCGCCATATTTGGGGTCGGGAAGGAATTTTCCTTCAGGGCAGATTGGCAGAGGCACTGGGGGTTTTTCGTCTTCCTCTGCAGTGTGGGGCACAGGTCACCTGCTGGAGGAATCTCTGCACCTTGAAGTTTTTAAACCACAAGTTAAGGATTTCAATAGCTCGAACATAGGTCAGGGGTTTGTTACAGGAGTGGGTGGGTGAGATTCTGTGGCCTGCATTGTGCAGGAGTTCAGACTAGAAGATCATAATGGTCCCTTCTGACCTTAAAGTCTATGAGTCAGGTCGTGTGGTGGGGGAGGAGGGGGGGTTGTGAAAGAAAATGTAGAATCAAATGAAGTAAAAATCTTGAATGAATACACGTTCCATAGAACCTCCACGGGTAGAAATTCCATGCTCTAATAAGAATATAACAGTAGGGATCTATCGACCACCTGATCAGACGGTGATAGTGACTATGAAATGCTAAGGGAGACTAGAGAGGCTATCAAAATAAAGAACTCAATAAAAGTGTGGGATTTCAATTATCCCCATATTGACTGGGTACATGTCTCCTCAGGACGAAATGCAGAGACAAAATTTGTCGATACTTTAAATGACGGCTTCTTGGAGCAGCTGGTACAGGAACCCAGAAGGGGAGAAGCAATTCTCGATTTAGTCCTGAGTGGAGCACAGGATCTGATCCAAGAAGTAACTGCAACAGGACCGCTTGGAAATAGTGACCATAATATAACAATATTTAACATTCCTGTGCTGGGAAAAACATTGCTCAACAGCTCAACACTGGTATTTTATTTCAGACAGGGTAACTATGCAAAAATAAGGAGGAAAGTTAAACAGAAATTAAAAGGTACAGTGACTAGAGTGAAATCCCTGCAAGTTGCATGGACACTTCTCAAAGACACCATAATAGAGGCCCAACTTAAACGTATATCCCAAATTAAAAAACACATACACACAGACACACACACAGTAAAAGAACTAAAGAGCCACTGCGGCTTATCTACCATGTTAAAGAAGCAGTGAGAGATAAAAAGGCATCTTTTTAAAAGTGGAAGTTAAATCCTAGTGAGGTAAATAGGAAGGACCATAAATACTGCCAAATAAAATGTAAAAATGTAATAAGAAAAGATAAGAATTTGAAGAAGAATAGCTAGCCAAAAACTCCAAAGGTAACAACAAAATGTTTAAGTACATCAGAAGCAGGAAGCCTGCTGAACAACCAGTGAGGCCCCTGGACGATCAAGATACAAAAGGAGCCCTTAAAGACGATAAAGTCATTGCAGAGAAAAAAACGGTTACTCACCTTTGTAACTGTTGTTCTTCGAGATGTGTTGCTCATATTCATTCCAGTTAGGTGTGCGCGCGCCGCATGCACGTTCGTCGGAAACTTTTTACCCTAGCAACACTCGGCGGGTCGGCTGGGCGCCCCCTGGAGTGGCGCCACTATGGCACCAGATATATACCCCAGCCGACTCGGCCACCCTTCAGTTTCTTCTTGCCGGTTACTACAACAGTGGGGAAGGAGGGTGAGTTTGGAATAGATATGAGCAACACATCTCGAAGAACAACAGTTACAAAGGTGAGTAACCATCTTTTCTTCTTCGAGTGATTGCTCATATCCATTCCAGTTAGGTGATTCCCAAGCCTTACCTAGGCAGAGGGGTCGGAGTGAGATGTGGCAGCATGCAGAACCGCTGCGCCAAAGGCTGCATCATCTCTAGACTGTTGGACCAGCGCATAGTGCGAGGCAAAGGTGTGGACCGATGACCAGGTCGCTGCGCGGCATATCTCCTGGATAGGCACTTGGGCCAGGAAAGCGGCTGATGAAGCCTGAACTCTGGTTGAATGCGCAGTGGGATGTCCCGAAGGGACATGAGCCAGGTCATAGCATGTGCGTATGCACGCTGTTACCCAAGAGGAGATCCTCTGGGAGGAGACCGGTAGACCTTTCATCCTCTTGGCAACTGCCACGAACAGCTGGGGGGGATTTCCGGAAGGTCTTTGTCCGCTCGATATAAAAGGCTAGCGCCCTACGGACATCTAAGAAGTGTAACTGCTGCTCCCGTCACGAAGAGTGAGGCTTCGGAAAGAAGATCGGGAGGAAGATGTCCTGGTTGGTATGGAAATCCGACACTACCTTAGGGAGGAACGCAGGATGAGGTTGCAGCTGTACCTTGTCCTTGTGAAAGATAGTATACGGCGGGGCTACCGTAAGCACCCAAAGTTCTGAAACCCTTCTGGCCGATGTAATGGCCACTAAGACGATTGTCTTCCACAACAGGTACAGGAGCGAGCAAGTCGCCAATGGCTCAAATGGCGGAAGCATAAGTCTGCTTAGGACTAAGTTGAGGTCCCAAGTGGGGGCAGGGCAGCGTACTGGGGGGTAGAGGCTCTCAAGGCCCTTAAGGAACCTGGTGACTAAGGGGTGGGAAAACACAGAGTGGCCACTTTCTCCAGGATGGAATGTGGAGATAGCCGCCAAGTGCACTGTCAAAGAAGATATCGCAAGGCCCTGTTGCTTAAGCGACCAGAGATAGTCCAGAACTACGGGAATCGAGGCCTGAGAAGGAGTAACGTTCTGCGTTGTATAGCAGGAGGAGAAACGTTTCCACTTGACCAGGTACGTGGACCGAGTGGAAGGCTTTCTGCTACTAAGGAGAATATGCTGTACCGGAACGGAACAGCGCAGCTCCGATGTGTTCAGCCATGTAGGAGCCACGCCGTGAGGTGAAGGGCCTGCAGGTCCAGGTGGCGAAGACTGCCATGGTCCTGCGTTATGAGGTCTGGAAGGAGAGGCAGGGTAACTGGGCTGGCCATGGACAGGTCGAGCAGGGTGGTGTACCAGTGCTGTCTGGGCCACGCTGGCGCAATCAGAATTAGGTGTGCTCTGTCCCTGCGGAGTTTTATTAGGACCTTGTGAACCAGAGGGAATGGTGGGAAGGCATAGAGCAGGTGGTGCCTCCATGACATGAGGAATGTGTCCATGATTGACCCCGGTGAAAGACCATGGAAAGAGCAGAACGCTTGGCACTTCCTGTTCGTGCGCGAGGCAAACAGGTCTATGCGGGGAAACTCCCACCTCTGGAAGATCGAATGAACAACATCTGGCCTTATCGACCACTCGTGGCAGAGGAAGGATCTGCTCAGCTGATCCGCCAGAGTGTTCCGAACCCCTGGAAGAAAGACCTGGTGGCATCCTATCGAGTGGGCTATGCAAAAGTCCCAGAGTCGAACGGTCTCTTGACACAGGGGAGAGGAGCGAGTCCCTCCCTGTTTGTTGATATAATACAAGGCCGTTGTGTTGTCTGTAAACACTTGAGACACAACAGCCGTGAAGATGTTGCTGGAACGCCCGACACGCGAGGAGGACTGCTCTCAGCTCCCGGACGTTTATGCGGAGCGTCAGCTCATGTGGTGTCCAAAGGCCCTGTTTACGAAGGTGACCGAGGTGAGCCCCCCAACCAAGAAATGACGCATCTGTCGTCAGGGACAGCAAGGGCTGTGGTGGATGGAATGGTAGCCCTGCACACACCAGGGAGGGAGTTAGCCACCAGTTGAGGGAGCGTTAGGCACTCGGGGGAACTGTCACCAGAACATCTATAGGGTCCCTGCCCGGATGGTAGACCGAATTGAGCCATGTCTGGAGGGGCCGCAGGCGGAGTCTGGCATATTTGGTCACAAAAGTACATGTGGCCATGCGGCCTAGTAGACCGAGACACGTGCGAGCTGAGGTGTTTAGGGAGGTCTGCAGGCCTCGAATGATAGTCATGATCGCCTGGAAACGTGGCTGGGGGAGGTAGGCCCTGGCTCGAGTGGAGTCCAGGGTTGCCCCTATGAAGTCCAGCCTTTGTGTGGGGACCAGGGTGGACTTTTCTGCATTGAGGAGGAGCCCCAACTGGGAGAATAGGTCCGTGATTACCCCCACGTATTGTCGGACCTGAGTCTGGGGGGTTGCCTTGATGAGCCAGTCGTCCAGATACGGAAATACATGTATCTGCTGCCGGCGGAGGTAGGCGGCGACGACGGCCATGCACTTCGTAAACACTCTTGGGGCCGTGGAGAGGCCAAACGGGAGGACAGTAAATTGGAAGTGCAGGTGATTGGCCACAAAGCAGAGATACCTCCTGTGCGGAGGGAAGATGGTGATGTGGAAGTATGCGTCCTTCATGTCGAGGGCGGCATACCAGTCTCCAGGATCCAAGGATAGGATAATAGTCCCCAGGGAGACCATGCGGAACTTCAACTTGACTAGAAACTTGTTGAGGCCACCCTTGGACTTGGGAATCAGAAAGTAGCGGGAGTAAAACCCCTTCCCCTTCTCGTCTGATACCTCCTCTATTGCTCCTGCGGCGAGGAGAGACTGCATCTCTTGTAAGAGGCCTTGCTCGTGAGAGGGGTCCCTGAAGAGGGACTGGGATGGGGGGTGGGAAGGCAGGGATGAAACAAATTGGAGGTGGTATCCTTGTTTCACCGTCCGTAGGACCCAGATATCTGAGGTCAACTGGGACCACGCCGGGAGGAAGTAGGAGAGGCGGTTTTAGAAGGGAGGAGAAGGATCCTGCCCTGAGACTGGTACGCCGTCCTTGTGCGTACCTTCAAAAGGTAGACTTAGGCCCCAGATGTGCCTTTGTGGGGCTGTTTTGACCTCCTTGGGGCCCAGACTGGCGTCTACAGCCACCCTGCCTGTGCCTTCTACTGAAATCTTGCCTGTGCCGGGGCACAAAGTACGGGCGGTGGGGTTGAGGCCGGAAGGCTCTATGTTGGGTCACGGAGGTATGCATGCCCAATGAGCGCATGATGACCCTGTAGTCTTTTAAATTCTGCAACCTGGGGTCAGTCTTCTCAGAGAACAAACCCTTGCCATCAAAGGGTAAGTCCTGGATGGTGTATTGGAGCTCGGGTGGCAGGTTGGAGACCTGGAGCCAGGAGATACGCCTCATGGGTGATACCTGAGGGTAGAGTTCTGGCTGCCGAGTCGGCTGCATCAAGAGAAGCTTGGATGGAGGTTCTGGCCACCTTCTTCCAGGAATGCGGCAAATTCTTGGCGTGAGTCTGGGGGTAGGAGTTCTGTGAACCCACCCACCTCCGCCCAGGTGTTGTAGCTGTAATGGCTCAAGAGAGCCTGCTGATTGGCCACCTGGAGCTGCAGAGCACCTGCCGAATACACCTTGCGGCCCAGTAGGTCCATCCACCTAGCCTCCTTAGATTTGGGGGCTGGTGCCTGTTGGCCATGGCATTCCTTTTCATTGACTGATTGGACAACTAATGAGGAGGGTGGACATACAGGTATTCATACCCTCAAGAAGGTACCATGTATTTCCTCTCGACTCCATTTGCCATAGGGGGAATGGAGGCTGGGGACTACTATAAGGTGTCGGCAGTGGCCTGGATGGTCTTAATGAAGGGCAGAGCCACCCTAGTGGGAGTATCCGCCAACAGGATTCTCACGACGGGATCCTCAACCTCCAGGACTTCCTCTACAGGGAGGTTAATGTTAAGCGCCACCCTTTAAGGAGGTCCTGATTAGCTCTGAGGTCTATAGGCGGGGGCCCTGATGACGAGGTACCTGCCACCACCTCATCCGGAGAAGAAGAGGATGACACTCCAGGGATGAGAGGGTCCTGAATGGCCTCTTGCTCGTGGGTCGGTTCCAGCTCTAGCAATACCGGGGAGCCTGGTGGATGGATCAGCTGCTCCTCTGTCCCAGCAGGAGGGGGACGGCTGATGGTGGCCTCAGGTGCCTGATGCTCTGAGGAAGCGGGGCATGTCTGGGGCAAAGGAGCACCCTGGGCCTGGTGGTACGCCCAGGGTGTCCCAAAGGACCACTGTTGAGGTCCCGCGTCCTGAGACCGGACGTCCTGGAAGACCCCGGTAGGCACCTCTGTATCACGGTCCTGGTCGTAGAAACTGTCCGCGTGGGAAGACACCGATGTCTGCCTGGATGGCCATGGAGGAGCAGAGAAACCTTGGGCTGAGGTTCCAACGGACCTCATTCCCCTCCTTAGCGGGGACCGGTGCCGGTATTCGTGATCGAGATCGGGAGCTGCAACCAGACCAGTGCCGGGAGGTCGACCGGGATCTCGAGTCCCTGCGACGTGAGCGGCTCCGGGAGGTACGGTGCCTGGGTCGGTGCCGGGAGCTAGAGTGGTGCCTCGAATAGTGAGGTGGGGAGCATGAGTCCGACCGGTGCCGCGAGTCTGACCGGTGCTGTGTAGAGGAACGGTGCCGGGACTGCGAGCGGCGTCGAGAGCGGGAGTGTCATCTCGACCGGGAACGCCTGAGGGACCGCGATCTTGAGCGGTGCCGGTCCGCTGAGCCAACAGACGGTGGTCTGGTCAGAGCAACGTGGAGTCGACTTCAGTGCCGGTCACAGTCGGTGCCGGGAGTCTTTAGGCGTACCGGTGCGATCTGGTGCCTCTGCTCACTGACTGCCCAGCGCCTGGTGCCGAAGGTGGTGGTGTCAAGGCTGCTTCCATGAGGAGCTGTTTTAGTCTGATGTCCCGCTCCTTTTTAGTTCGTGGCTCGAAAGCCTTGCAAATCCAGCACTTAGCAGTTAAATGTGATTCCCCGAGGCACTTCAAACAGGAGTTGTGTGGGTCTCCTGTTGGCATCGGCCTGTGAGAGGCCGAGCACGGTTTGAAACCCGGTGAGCCGGGCAGGAGCTCCGGTACCGGGTGCGGGGAAGGGGCTATTCCCCGAACTCTGCTAACTAGTAACTAATTATACTATTAACCTAATAACTTACAATTAAAATCTATCTATATACAAGAACGACAACTATGTATAAGACAACAACAAGAAAGACTACGAGTAGCCAGGGAAGGTGGAGGTCAGCTAAGCCGCACTCCACCGTTCCAACGACTTAAATGGGTGGTAAGAAGGAACTTAAGGGTGGCCGGGTCGGCTGGGGTATATATCTGGTGCCATAGTGGCGCCACTCCAGGGGGCGCCCAGCTGACTCGCCGAGTGTTGCTAGGGTAAAAAGTTTCTGACGAATGTTCACGTGGTGCACGCACACCTAACTGGAATGGATATGAGCAATCACTCGAAGAACTAAATGAATTCTTTACTTCAGTCTTCACGGCTGAGGATGTTAGGAAGATTCCCAAACCTGAGTCGTGCTTTGTAGGTGACAAATCTGAGTAATTGTCACAGACTGAAGTGTCAGAGGAGGTTTTGGAATTAATTGATAAACTTAACAGTAACATGTCACTGAGACCAGATGGCATTCATCCAAAAGTTCTGAAAGAACTCAAATGTGAAATTGCAGAACTATTAACTATGGTTTGTAACCTGTCCTTTAAATCAGCTTCTGTACCCAATGACTGGAAGATAGCTAATGTAACGCCAATATTTAAAAGGAGCTCTAGAGGTGATCCTGGCAATTACAGACTGGTATGTCTAACGTCAATACCGGGCAAATTAGTTGGAACAACAACAGTAAATAATAAAATTGTCAGACACATGGAAAATTGTTGGGCAAAAGTCAACATGGTTTCTGTAAAGGGAAATGTCTTACTAATCTATTAGAAGGGGTCAACAAACTTGTGGACAAGGGGGATACTTAGATTTCCAGAAAGCCTTTGACAAGGTTCCTCACTGAAAGCTCTTACGTAAATTAAAGTTGTCATGGGATAAGAGAGAAGATCCTTTCATGGGTTGAGAACTGGTTAAAAAGACAGGGAACAAAGGGTAGGAATAAATGGTAAATTTTCAGAATGGAGAGGGGTAACTAGTGGTGTTCCCCAAGGATCAGTTCTAGGACCAATCCTATTCAACTTATTCATAAATGATCTGGAGAAAGGGATAAACAGTGAAGTGGTAAAGTTTGCTGATGATACTAAACTACTCAAGATAGTTAAGACCAAAGCAGACTGTGAAGAACTTCAAAAAGATCTCACAAAACTAAGTGATTGGGCAACAAAATGGCAAATGAAACTTAATGTGGATAAATGTAAAGTAATGCACATTGGAAAAAATAACCCCAACTATACATACAATATGATGGGGGCTAATTTAGCTACAGCTAATCAGGAAAAAGATCTTGGTGTCACCGTGGATAGCTCTCTGAATGCATTCATGCAGTGTGCAGCAGCAGTCAAAAAAGCAAACAGGATGTTAGGAATCATTAAAAAAGGGATAGAAGTAAGATGGAGAATATCTTATTGCCCTTATATAAAACCATGGTAGACTCACATCTTGAATACTGTGTACAGATATGGTCTCATCTCAGAAAAGATATTGGCATTAGGAAAGGTTCAGAGACAGGCAACTAAAATGATTAGGGGTTTGGAATGGGTCCCATATGAGGTGAGATTAAAGAGGCTAGGACTTTTCAGCTTGGAAAAGAGGAGACTAAGGGGGGGTATGAGAGGTATATAAAATCACGAGTGGTGTGGAGAAAGTGAATAAGGAAAAAAGTTTTTTACTTGTTCCCATAATATAAGAACTAGGGGCCACAAAATGAAATTAATGGGCAGCAGGTTTAAAACAAATACAAGGAAGTTCTTCTTCACATAGCGCACAGTCAACTTGTCGAACTCCTTGCCTGAGGAGGTTGTGAAGGCTAGGACTATAACACGGTTTAAAAGAGAACTAGATAAATTCATGGAGGTTAAGTCCATTAATGGCTATTAGCCAGGATGGGTAAAGAATGGTGTCCCTAGCCTCTGTTTGTCAGAGGGTGGAGATGGATGGCATGAGACACATCAATTCATCATTGCCTGTTAAGTTCACTCCCTCTGGGGCACCTGGCATTGGCCACTGTTGGCCGACAGGATACTGGGCTGGATGGACCTTTGGTCTGACCCAGTGTGGCCATTCTTATGAGAGAAATGGTTTAAGATTTGATATTTTTTTCCAGAAAAAGAAGTGGCAAAAAAAATTGTAAACCATTTCTTAAGGCAGAAAAAAAATGGCTATTCATTTAGGATCTGAGCAGATTAGTATTTAAAATTATCAATTTTTTCTTCACAATATCCTCTTCTAATGACAAGATCCAGGTAACAGAGGTCTAGAACCATTACTTGTTCATCCATGGAAAGTAGCTACTGATGGTTACAGATAATCTCCGATATAACTTCTCAAAATGCTTGAGACCCAAATATCATTGAAGTGATAAAAGAAAGGTTTCTTGACATGTTCTACTATATAGTTCAGAATGCTAATCATTTTTATAACACCAAAAAGCAGGTTTAAAACAAATACAAGGAAGTTGTTCTTCACACAGCGCACAGTCAACTTGTTTAACTTGCTAGACATTTTAAACAAACTCCGTGATACAGGTTATAAACATGGCCTATGGAGACAAAAAGGTAGTCCCCCCAGTCATCATTTTCTTTTAACTGCAGGGCACAGATGAAGCTGATAAATTGAATTTAGTAGCGGAACTATAAAGAAAGTCACATTTGCAGCTTCTTTGCTGAGGAATACATTTATTGTAAGAAAATGTTATAGGTAAAACATTTAATAACTGTTCTTCTGCAGTGTATGCAGTTATACATTTATAATTTTACTATCTTAGAGCTCACATTTCAATTTCTCATTTATATATTTTAAAATAGTTACAGCAATATGTATGTTTACTGTGCTATACATAATTTATACACATTTGTATGAACTGTGTATAAACTGTGTTCAATGAGAAGTAGCCTTCAGACTCCTGGAAATTACAGTAGGACCCCTTGAGTCATAAAGTTGAGGCAGGTATTGCAGTCCTAGATTTCTCTGCCACAAATAGTAATGAGCGCTTCAGAAAGTAACCCATTATAAGAGAAAAAGCACTTCATGAATGTTTATCCTCCTGTAGTATAGAATACTCAGCTTCTTCTCACTAGGAGCTGAGTAGCACTTCAGCAATTCCAGAGAGCTACTGCTGAAGTCTGAAGTATAGAGAAATGGCTTGACTGCTTATGGACTGCCTATTTTTGTGCAGTTAAAATGGTAGCTGTAGATAACCAAGTCTGTTTATCTAAAAACTGCCTGTCTGATGAAGGCTCATTCTATTTTACATGTGCTCGCCTGAACAAGAATCCCTATTTAGTGGGTTATATGGACAGGAGAGATTTGGGAACTTCCAGGACTTCTGTGATTTTAAATCATGGGAAAGATGTATTGGGTAAAAATTCTGTACAAGAAATGTAATCTTTTTACCTTTGCTGTTCATAAAAGGATAAAATAGGTTCAAGCACATGTGTGGATCCTGTGTAATCTGGAAAAGCTGCAGTAAGAAAATTCCCAATCCTCTGAGTTTTACTGGTACAGGAGTCAGAAGAGAAGATACAGAGTCTAGCATGCAAAATACCATTTGGCAAAGTATACAATAATTTTAGCTGGAGTCGGAAGTTTGAAATGAGGATGACTCCAGTAAATGTTTGTGTGATTGGGAATCTGAGGAGGGTGGGAAGCTTGTGATGAGGAGAAGACAAACCAGAAAGAAATAGGAAAAGATCAGATTATGATCAGAACCCTGCCTAAGCCCTTACAAATCACCATCATCGCTTACCAAATGAGACATAACTATTGATAGCTTTAGTCAACCAAGAAAGCTTCAAGGGTACAGAAGATGGACACATTACCAGAAAGTTCTAATGTAAAACCAAACATTCCTCAATAACACAATTAATTTCCTTGGGGCATGGATTTCACAGGACCTTTCTTTAAAGTTTATAAAGAAAAGGTAATTAGATTCTGTAGAAGGGATGTCAAAGAACTCAAGCCAACAAGCACATAGAGGCAGAAGCCAGAGCTGGGTGAATTTTTGGCAAATAGTTTTATCACTGAAAAATAAGTTTGGGTTGACCAAAACTATTTGCCAATTCACATCACATTTGCCAAAAATAGTTTTCACCAAATCCAAACCGATACATTTTAAAAATGTAACTCAACAAATTGAGTTACATTTCAGCCATTCAATTTCAGCTATTTTGACAAGAGCAAAGACTAGAACTAGACTTACAAAATGGGAGGAGGTGGTGCTGCTACTCTTATAGATTCTCTCTCACTGGTTACGGCACTTACCTGGGATGTGGGATATCTGGGTTCAATTCCTCCATCCACATCAGATGGAGAGAAGGGATTTGGACTCTGGTCTCTCAATTGCAGGGAAATGCCCTAGCCAATGGCCTGTATATAATATAAACATTCTGATCTGGTTCTTCTAATCTCTCCTTTTGAAGCTGTTCCACTCTATATAATTGGAGCAGAGACTTGAAATTGGGTCTCCCACAGCCTGAGTGCACTAGCCACCAGGCTACAGATATTCTCACTCTGCCATTGGCCAGGCAAAAGGCAGAGAAAGGGCTCAGTTTTACCTCAAAGTCTAGCAGTAGATATTTAATTTGCCATTTGAATCTCTTTGGGTAGGATTCCCCTTTTGGCTCAGCTACGCAGCAATTCAAAAAATTAGGAAAAAGGCACCAATTATGCCAGTCAGTGACAATTTTGTTTTCAAAACACTTTTTAGGGTTTACTTTCAACAAAAAACTTCAACAAAGCCTTCTGAAATACAAGAAAATTTAGGACTAGATTACTAGAATTTAAAGAAAGGGTCAAAGAATAGCACAACGTGGGTCTCTGAGTGTGCCAATTAAGTACAGTGACAAACAGCTGTAGAGCACTGGTAATTTTAGGGACATGAGCCTATACATTTCAGTGAAAAAGGTCTTAGGTTCACTTACAGTATAAGAACGCAGATCTGCAGATGAGTGGGCTTATTTTTTTTTAAATCCTTCCACTATTTAATTTTTAACGTTAATTGTTAGTTCTATAATTGGTGACGTAAGAGTTAAGCTTAGAACCCAGTTGAACATGTATCCTATTTTATGTCCCCCCTCCACAGGGGATATGCAAAAAGGAAACCTGCACACAGAAAAGGGAAAGTCTTTCAGAATGTACAATGACCAAAAAAAAAACCAACCCAGAAAATACTTTAATCTGTAAGTTCCACTCAAATATATCTAATTACTTGAATAATTTGGGCTTCCAGACACCACAAGATCAAGTTTTTAGTTAGACTACAAAAGTTGATGATTTCAAGATGGCTTATTCTTCCTGTATAAATTGCAGCATTACAGCAACGATACTAACCTCCAAAGAGATCCACTTCAGCAGTGACAGCAGTAATGGTTGTTGTAGTTGTAGCAGAAGCTGAAGCAGTTGCAATTTCAGTAGTTGTAGCAGTAGTTGGGCTAGGCTCTGGAGCAAATGGATCTGAAATCTGTGGCTCAGAAGTAACACTGGAAAGCGCTGCCAGATTGTCTATATGCAACCATATACGAAGACCAAATGGAAATAGTGAGCGGAAGAGAAGGGGAAAAAAACCACTAGACTCCAAGAAGCAAAGACAGCTGTTAATATAATATTAACAATTCTCTATTAAAAGAAGCTTAGAAAAAAAAAGTGTTACTCACCCTCTCCCAAGAGGTCTTTAACATTGTCCATTACATGATAGCAATATAAAGAAATCGGAGAGTTAACAAAACTGCCAGAGTGAACATGTACATTAGCCACACACGTGAAACAACTTCTGAACAATTCAATCAATAGTATGCCAGTCTACCCAGACATGCCAAAGAACTTGAATTGAGCTTATACAGGAAAGTCTAATTTTAGGAACTTTGAAAGGTGAAAGTAAAGACTTAAGTGAATAGCCTGACGTGAAACTGAATCCATTTCTTTAATAGCTTGATTCAGTTACTTAACCACTGGTGCACGGAATTTTGATTCACTTGTCAAAATTCATTCATTACATAGTTTCTATTAAATACACTATCAACAGTGAGTCTGAATGGACTGCTGATTAATAGTTTGCTTTAGCTAACTGAAATATTTTCTATGTAAGAAAAGTACTTTGAGTCACATCAGTTCTTAAAAATCCAGGACTATACTGGCACTGAACAAGAAAACAATTTAAGTATTTTGTTGCCACAGATTATACCGGTCTCCCTATTTCCCATATTGCTGTCGATCTCAAGACTACTGTATTTAAGAGATTATTTTTGCAATGGAAGAGCCAAAGTGCTTGCCTTTAACCCATACATTTACAGCTAAATAGATTAATGGAATTATCCAGGATAATGGGTCACTCTAAGGTTTGTCAGTGATACCTTACCTATGGATAACTATTCTCCTCCTGCTTAGATTTGCATAACTACTGATGGCCAACTAAAATGAAACCTCAATTAAAGAGATAAGGACTATTTGACTAATACAGTTCTAAAAACTGGCACACAAAATATTCAATTATAATCTGCCCCTTTCCTCAAAGCCTGCTATGACATATGGTCTATGAGACTGCTTCATATTGGTCCCTCATCCAGAAACAATGTACATACACACACACAAAAGACACTGGACTGGCTGGTTAACAATGTTTGGATTCAAGACTAGAGTTCATGTTAAAAGAAGTTAGTTATCCAAACTGAGTCATTTTAAAAAACGCACACTGCAAGACAGAAAATGATGTAGCGAACTATCTATAGCCAATTGGAGTCTTCAAATATAAACTTTTTATTTTGTCATTTCAACTTGTCAGTTTTGGGTGGAAATTGAACTACTCTGTGGAAATCTAACTGAATATCAAGTGGTCTTTTCCTATCAGAATTAAATGATTATGCTCAAATTCTAAATTTTACATCAGAGTAAACATTTTAGCAATAGGACAATGTACAAAATGAGGAAGCAAAAAGAGAGGTATTTTTATATCCATGCTTCATCCCAAATTTATACAAAAAGGCACACATTCAGGAGTGCTAGAACAGTTTGTACAGTGGAGATGCTGAGAGTCATTGAATCAAACTGTAAACCCTGTATGATGGGAATCACTTCAAGTCAGGGAGTGTGGAAGTGCCCCAACCAGCCCTACTTCCAGCACATAAGCACAAACTAGAGCAGAATTAAGTGACAAAATTAGATAATTCAAAAACATTCTATATCAATTGCTTCAGGATACCACTCATGCATCCTATATGAATTTTTTGTTTTACGCTTTCCATAAAGAAGTTCACGATGGTGATTAATACACAGTACAAGTGGTTTGGAGTTCACTGTATGGTATTTGAAGTGTTTTGCATTAGAAAAAATCCAGCTGCATTAGAAAGGAAGCAAAGTCTCCCAAAAGGTGTAAGTACTTTGGCAAAGTATGTCTTGTTAAGATGTATAACTAGATATGCCTCAAAACCAGACGTGATTTTTAGGTTACTATTGACCAGTGACTGGATCTTGGGGGGTCTCTGGTTTTGGGTAAACTAAAGGAAGTTACTGAAGCTGTAACAGCAAGTAGAAGAACCAAAATATATGTAACTAAAGTAGGTTTGGTTATAGGTCCTAAGCATTAAGGGCTTAGAGTGTGGCCTAGTTTACAATCTCTATCTTCATCTTATAATGAATAGGTAAACTGCAAATGGACAGTAGCATCTAGAAGCTTTTTGCAAAAAAGAGATAACACAATAATTTCAATACATCAATGAGGTTAATTGTTGGAAATGTAATTATGGGGAACTGGAATACCACATATGGATTACCAGAACCCTGAAACTGATTGCCCAGTATAAGCAGGCTGGGATGTTATCAGATATGGTCCTGGATGCATGTGGATGGAATAGAAAAAGGCACATAAGATTGTCAAATCCACCCCTAACTGGGACACAAGAGAAGACTGAATAGTGGAAGCCTGAAATGAACAAGCCCTCCTGTGGTGATAGACAAAAAATGTGAGTGGCAATCTTCACTGTCACCAGCAAAAAGACTGTAGTATTACGGAGGGCAGGGGGGTGAGGGGGAAGAAAAAAGTCCTGTATTTCTATTCAAAAGATGTGTTGCGATTTCATACATACGTGGGGAAAAGTGTTGGTTAGAATGCACAATATGCAAGAGGGGGCAAAACAAGTTGTTACCAAGTGTTCAGAAAAATACCACATGTGATAACTGATAGCTGGAGTGAATGGCTCAGGGATGCAATAATGGGATGCAGAGACTTTCACCTTCAGATCATTAGCCAGCAAGTGCTTGATAAATTTAAGAAAGGGATTATACAACATCGTTGCCTGCTAATGCAATGACCCATGAAGTCTTTTTTAGTTTTATGTCTCCAAGTGCCAGATTTTCAAAAGGCAAGAGAGGTATTTGTTTTAGAAAAGCCTACTGTTGAGTTAATATGAAAACTGCCATCCTCTTCTAGAGCAGTCAGACTTGGAGCACATTGAAAGAGTCAGATTAAAGCTTGCCATGGTTCCTGCCACAAACTGTGCTTGCCGTCTGATTTAGAAGATTCAATTAAGATGAACTATCATGAAAAGGAGACTAAGAGCCTTTACCTATAAGATCAGCCTTCTAATAGGAAGCATATGTCAATCTTTGTAGCATCTCTCAACACATCTGTTAAAAACAGCAGTGGCTATTGTTAGGATACAGATATTCAGGCCTGTCTGCAAAGGCCTATACTTTAAGAATTTAGGTGTATTCTTATCACTTAGCTAGTTATAGAGGTATAAAACAAGAATCAAAATCACAGTCTGCACGTTTATAGGCCTTATCTCACTATGATAGTCTAAAGCCTTGCTCTTAGGCTAAGGCCTTTGACTAAACAGTTCGGGCAGCCACAAGCTGGGAAGAGAACGGTCACATCCTCACCAGTCAGTGAAATAAGGCAATTTTGGGTTGTTAAAAAGGTGATCCGATCTATCACCTCCAGATAAAGGGAAGCCTAGAAGATGTAAAAGGCAATTTAGTTTGATACTTTTCTGTTTGGTAAGAACTCATTTATCAATAGACAGCTGGGAAATCCTTATATCTTTATAGATGTAGTTGTGAAATCCTTACTTCTGTATTGTTTTGTCATTACAGTTTCCACTTTGCTATTGTTTATTTGCATGGTCTCTGTCTGGTTCTGTGACTGTTTCTGTCTGCTGTATAATTAATTTTGTTGTGTGTAAACCAATTAAGATGGTGGGATATAATTGGTTAGATAAGCATGTTACCATATGTTAGGATTGGTCAGTTAAATTTCAGTAAAATGATTGGTTAAGGTACAGCTAAGCAGAACTCAAGTTTCACTACATAGCAGGGAGCGGCAACCTCTCAGAAGTGCTGCGCCGAGTCTTCATTTATTCACTCTAATTTAAGGTTTCGCGTGCCAGTCATACATTTTAACGTTTTTAGAAGGTCTCTTTCTATAAGTCTGCAATACATAAACTAAACTACTGTTGTATGTAGAGTAAATAAGGTTTGTAAAATGTTTTAAGAAGCTTAATTTAAAATTAAATTAAAATGCAGAGCCTCCTGGACCGGTGGCCAGGACCTGGGCAGTGTGAGTGCCGCTGAAAATCAGTTCGCATGCCAAAGGCGGAACGCGTGCCATAGGTTGCCTACCCCTGCTATATAGTATGCAGTCAGTCAATCAGGAAGTGGGGTGGAGTGGGAAATTGGAATAATGTTTTGCTAAGGGGGTGGGAAATGGGAACAGGGATACAGGCAATGCTCTCTGGCGTCAGAGCTGGGAAGGTGGGGACACTGAGGAAGGAAACTGTAATCATGCTTGCTGGAAGTTCACTCCAACAAATATCGAATTGTTTGCACCTTTGGACTTCAGGTATTGTTGCTCTCTGTTCATGCGAGAAGGACCAGGGAACAGAGAGTGAAGGAATAAGCCCCCTAACAGCTACGTGATTCAGTGATCTCCATCAAAAAATTGGCATTTTTTAACAGCTATGGACAGTGAAATTAAAGTACCAAAGCTTCTGTTTCACTTAAGATAGAAACTAAGTGTAGTATCTGTGGGAAAAAAAACTTTCACTCTAAAATTGAGACCATTGTAGCTTCTAACATAGTAAATATGTGCACCTGCAGCTACAGTCACATCTTTTAGTATATGCATCTCCCCCCCACCCCCCCCGAGCCCTTAATGAGCATGCCTCCTTTGTCATTTCATAAAGTAACATCTGTGATTTACTAACAAAATGTCAGATATAGAAACAAACATTAAAAGTTGCAAGACGTTTTGGCTGGCTCTGAACTTCTTGCAGTCTTCAGACTCTCCTCATTTGGCCCTACCAAATTCATGATCCATTTTGGTGAACTTCTTGGTCATAGAATTTTAAAAAATAATACGTTTCTTGATTTCAGCTATTTGAATCTGAAATTTCATGCTGCTGTAACTGTAGGGATCCTGACTGAAAAAGGAGCTGGGGGTGGGGTGGGAGGTTTGTGGTACTACTACCCTTACACTTCTGTGCTGCTGTTGGCGGTGGTGCTGCCATCAGAGCCAGGCAGCTAGAGAGTGGAGGCTGCTGGCCCGGAGCGGAGCTCTGCAGGCACAGCCACTGCCAGCAGCAGCAGCAGCAGACACAAGGATGGCGTGGTATGGTATTGCCACCCTTACTTCTGCACTGCTGCTAGCAGGGTGGATGCTGCCTTCAAAGCTGGGTGCCCAACCAACAGCCACCACTCTCTGGCCACCCAGCTCTGAAGGCACTGCAGAAGTAATGGTGGCCATACCGCGACTCCCCCCCTTAAAATAACCTTGCGACCCCACTGCAACTCACTTTTGAGTCAAGAATCCCAATTTGAGAAAAACTGGTCTCCCCTGTGAAATCTGTATACTATAGGGTAAAAATCATACAATACCAGATTTCATGGGGGAGGAAGACCAGATTTCATGGCTGTGAATTTGGTAGGGCCCTACTCAATGCTGCTGTTGTCTTCTTCACTGAAGTCAAGGGTTAAAATAATGAAGAGGGAGACGTGGACACAGTTCCTTTAGATTTTAAAAAGGCTCCCTGTCTATGTAACTTGGGTGAGCAGACTCCCCCACACCTCCTCCTCCTCCTGCTGGTGCAGGAAGCATTCCCCTTCCTGTTTTGATTTAGTTTAAAATATAACCAACTAACGTAACTGGTATTTGCCAGTGACTTTTGGATTATTTAGGGTGACCAGACGTATTGATTTTATAGGGACAGTCCCCATATTTGGGGCTGTGTCTTATATAGGTGCCAATTGTGCCCCCATCCCCTGTCCTGATTTTTCACCCTTGCTATGTGGTCACCCTAAGATTATTACACATCAGGGCAGCTCTACTGTATCACAATACCACTGGGTACTTACAGTTCTCAACTGCACTTTGATAGTCAAAACTGCAAAATAAAAGACTTCTCAGCTTCACAAAAACAGTAGCTCTTATAACCTTTCACTACAGAGATGCAAGGAGTAAAAACCTTTAACTTCAATAAGACAGAAAGGAGTGACTATGTAGTTCCAACTCATCTTTACAATGATGCAAAATCCACTGGCTGTGACACTATTGGTTTAGATTTCTTGTTTTAAATCAACTCTTTACTAGTCTGCCCACAGCTTTAGTCTAAAAAACATACTGAGCACAAGCTAATGGCACACACATGTAGTATATGGGCCAATACAGTCATTAAAAATTCTTCCCTGAAGAAAAGTTAGTGTAGAGGAACACTATAAGTACATGTAGCATGACCCAAACATACATAGTTATGGTCCCTTTGTATTATATAACAAACCCTTTACATCAGACATTGTTATAAAAAGAAAGTTCCTGCTCTGTAGAAATGAAGTATTTACTGCCGAATTCCTATTACAAAGACCAGAGGAATATTCACAGAATTAGATGCACTGGTAGGAAAAAATCCAAACATATTTAAGTTTTTTTTCTTTTTTTTTTTTTTTTTAACTTGAGATAGTCAAGAGGCATACTTCCTTCCATAAAAGAATTTACAACAGTAGCAAGAGGTATATTAAAAAACATATCACTGCATACCTGGCTGAGCTTTGAAAGCCTGACTTGAGATATTGCTGTTGAAACAGTTACACCTTGCATTTGTCTATACTGACACATAACCAATTTGTTACCTCACTAATTTATAGTTGATTATATTGTACTGAAGCCTCCTAATTTTCCAGCATGGTAGCCTACTAAAACCTTGTAAAAAAAAAGAGTTTCAATTATTGTTTTATAAAGCAATTAAAGAGAAAACACTGCAACTATTTAAGAATGCAAGATTTAAAAATAATGTTTTACTGCTTTTTATACTTACTGCCGTTACAGATATTTTTGTGGAACAGAGGAATGAAGCTGTGAAATTATCAAAAGTTGAGTATTAGGTCACAGTTTAAAATTAATCTACTTTAACATTTCATGATATTGTGATGTTGTAGGGACCATAAAATATTTGCAAGGAAAAATTTACATGTCCAAGGAAAACATGGCATCAAGAAACACAACTGAACAGTTAACATTTGGGACACTTTCCAGAGGAATGAATCATACCCACATACTATATATTGTTTCAGTAGACATAGTTTGCAGCATTGCTTCACTTCTTTTAATCAATCATTCCCTTTGCAAGTCTAATAATCATAGACAATGCAGAAATTAAAGGGTTGAACTTCCAAAAGCACCTGAGGGTATGTCTACACTACAATTAGCTACCTACCGCTGGCCCATGCCAACTGACTGCTCTGGGACTCTGAAGTAGGAAGGCCCAGAGCCTGTGCTGTAGCCAGAGCTTGAATGTCTATACTACAATTCAACAGTCTCTTAGCCCAAACCCAAGTCAGCTGGCATGGGCCAGTCATGGGTGTCTAATTGCAGTGTAGACACACCCGAGGTGGCTAACTTGGGATCACGTGTCATTTAGGGTGGGATTTTTCAAAGTGCCTAAGATTTCAGAAACAAATAGGGAAAGGCTCAAAAGAGTGGTCTGTTCTCAAGTTTGTGTTAATTAGAAATGGAGAAGAATGTAAGTAAATTCTCATCACAGAGGTCCAAGAAACTGCAAAATTTAATCTACTGAATCCTTAGTACAGGGGTCTGCAACCTTTGGCATGCGGCCCATCAGTGTGATCTGCCGGCAGGCTGTGAGGCATTTTGTTTACATTGACCATCTCCAGGAACTGCACCCCGCAGCTCCCAGTGGCTGCAGTGCCCCATCCCCAGCCAATTGGAGCTGCAAAAAATGGTGGCCAGCATGTCCATGCAACCCACGCCGCTTCCCGCAGCTCCCATTGGCCAGGATCGGCAAACAGTGGCCACTGGGAGCTGTGGGGGAACCATTCCTGCAGACGGTCAACGTAAATAAAATGTCTCGCAGCCCGCCGGCGGATTACCCTGCCAGGCCCCGTGCTGAAGGCTGCCGACCCCTGCCTTAGTAATACACTGCATTCCTTCAGCACATTTCCTCTTCGCTTGCTCACTCTTCCCTACATTCCATTTGGTACATTATGTTCCATTAATTCTGCAATTTTTATTTCTCAAACCTTGCTCTATTAAAACCTACTGCCACAGAAAAATGAAAGCAGATTATTGCACCTGTAGCTATGGAAAAGTTTGTATAATAAATGGAAGCATGGCAGCTACAGTGAAACTAAGCAAAAGAGGGAGAAATTTTCAAAAAGCAATATTAAAGTGCAGATACATTTTAAAATCCAAATCACCATTAAAACAGTTTGTGTGACCACGTATGATATAGATTATGACACTGTACTAGAAACAAAGTTTCTGATGTGCCTTAAACTCTGAAAATAAAAACAGACTCTTAGCCACAACAGCTATTCTCTTCTTTAGTTTCATGGTTTCTTTTCCCTATCTCTAGATCTGTTTTTCTAAACTTCTTTCAGCATATAAAATTAGCCTAGGTTTGAAGCCTAGAGACTTAAGTTTCTGGAATCCTACAAGAGGATGTTACAAGCTTCAAGAGAATGTCAAAACTTTTGGTTCACATATTACAACTGCTTGGCATTGCTGAACGAAAGGAGTATGTTAGCATATGAAGACATGAGTAGATTGTCAACTTCTCAATACTTGTGAGAGACTGATGCAAAGGAAGGAGGTCTGGAGAATGAAGAGTCTTGACCAGTTATAAATTTCATTTGTCCAATTTTTTCTGCTCTGTTCATGTCTTCATTCTAGAAGAACTCACTTCAACTGTAGCACAGGGTTCATGTGAATGGTGAAATACTCCATACTTGAGCATCCCATCTCAAACTCTCTTTAGTTTATTATTGTTATTTTATATTGTAAAGATATGAAGTTGACAAGGGCATACTATGATCAACAATACTTTCAGGCAGTCCCTATTCTTACAGAGTTCAGTGGTGGTTGTGATGTGTAGTATGAGGTATGCTGGAACACCAGTGAAAAAGGAGACAACTAAAAGCAGTGGGGGATGGACGGGGCTGGCGCTTCCATTAGGCCACCAAAGGCCGTTTCCTAGGGCGCCAGAATCCGGGGGGTGGCATTTTGTGCGCTTCCCATGGGGCGCATGGGAGCTTCCGGTTCCGTTCCCATCACGCCACTGCCGAAGGACCTTCTGCTGATGTGCCGCGGAAAACAGCGGCAGGCAATTGAGCAGCTCAATAACTGCCGCTGTTGCCTGTGGCATTTTGGCGGAAGGTCCTTCTTTGGTGGCACGATGGGAACGGAACCGGAAGCTCCCACGTGCCCCGTGGGGAGCGCACAAAATGCTGCCCCCTGACTTCTGCCTAGGGCGCCAGAAACCCTGGCGCCGCTCCTAGGGATGGACATTTGAAACCTAAAGCAAATCACCATATACCTTGTTGAACTATCATCCCCTGTTTTAAAACAAGGCAGCCCACATAGCCAGTTGAAGTGAAATAGGGTTTTGTTTACAATTAACCTTTAAGACCTAAGGACAGTATAAGTTTCTTTTTAATTATTTTACCTAGTGACCATTTAAAATTTGACTCTGATCAGGAGAAATCTAATTTTTATTTCTCCCCAACTGTGTCTGAATCATTCCTAGACCATTTAATGAGTTGATCTGACTTTGAGTATCAAGCTCTTTTGGCCTTGCATGCAGGCGGCACATAACCCAGAGAGAGGTATATGGAATTGAAGCATGAACACCTATTGTTGCTTTCCAACAATTTCCCTATACCTGACAAGTGGAGCTGTACAAATACCGGAAAAGAATACATTCTGATTTCCTATGCTGAATTGTGATAACTGATGCAAGAGCATTGAGGAAGGAAGTGGATGGGAAGCCCAGAGTTCCCCATGAGAAAGTAAGCCTAGCTTTTCTGAAAGTGTATTCCCCCACAGCGTAAAAATTTCAGTATAGCAACAGGAAGAGTCTCTAAAATACATTTACTGATGGCTTGCATTCTCTTACGGAGTCCTGACTATTTAGCTATTTTTAGAGCTCATTCTAAATTAAGTGAAATTTACCTATCATACCCCTCCAGAGTGAAAAAATAAATCCCAGTTTCAAAATAAAGAAACCTCACAAAATATATAAAAAGCAACCTATTCCAGTACATAATACTTTAACGGATTCGCCAATTGCTTGAAGGATGTGTCAGAGTAAGGCAAAGAGTTATTCCTTGCAATTAGCATATTATCTCACACAGAATTACTACATATTTAACAGGTTACCATATTCGTATTACTGCCAATGGTAAAGTAGACTTATTCGAATAAAAAATAATGAGTTGTTGAAACAAGTGCTTTCCTAATAAAATGGTTGAAAAGAATATCAAAGATTACATTCAGTAGGTTAGAAGAAAATAAGAAGGAAATTACATCAGGAACAAAACAAATCCTAGTTGTGTTATAGGTACATTACTAGACAAAGATGCTAAAATTGTCAGTGACTTAGATATGGCAGAAGGGTTCAAAAATGTTTTTGTTCTGTATGCATAATCAAGTTGGAGGACATTTACATGATAATGAAATATTTTCTACTTCAACTGTAATTAGGATGTTTAAATTCACAATTGCTCTTTAGCATTTTTAAGTCTGCAGATAATTGGCACCTCAGGATTTTTAGAAGAATTGGCTGAGAGGTTTGCAGTGTTGATATTTAACAAAATCCAGAGGCCTGGATAAAAGCTAATATGCTAGTATTTATAAAAGCTAAATAAGATGACCTGGGTAACTATAGGGTGCTTAGCTTTACCATGATCCAAGACAAAATCATAGAAAGGTCAATACAGGATACTCTAGGTGCAGAATTAAAGCATGGCTGCATAATTTTTTTTCAGACAATATATCTTTATGAAAAAGATAATAAAAAATAAAATCAAGTTTGGCCTAAAAGGAGATTAAAGTTTGGCTGACAAAGCCATAGGTTGACAATATATAGATTTCTAAAAGATATTTTACTTGATACCACATAACACTACTTAAAAATTAATATTATACAAAAACCAATGTAGCCCATATTTAATCTGTTACTAAGATGGCTAGACAGATAAAGAAATAACTGTAAATAACTAAACTTCATTCATCGAGGGCATTTTTAATGGGGACCTACTGCTATCTGTTTTGGACTCAGTGCTATTCCACATCTAGATCTTGTTAACTTCCAGATCATTGATAACTGCCAATAAAATCCACAGATGATAAAAATGGTGGAGCAGACAACAGGGACAACTCAGTTCTACACACAGAATTCAAATGCATGGTAAGCTGGACTCACTTGAACATACATTTTAACATAGTTAATGCAAGGTCATACTTCTAAGAACCAAGAATGTAGGTCACACTTATAAGACTTGGAGAGGGGACAAATATATTCTAGAATACAATGCAATGGCTAAGAGGAAATGCATCCCTTGGATGTACAAGAGTGAATATTGAGAAGTAAGGAGGTATTGTTAGATGGTATTAAGATTATTACTGGAATACTGTGTCCAGTTCTGTTATCCATGCTTTAAAAAGAATGTGGACACATGGGAAAAAAGTTCAGAAAACTACTACAAAAATGACTTGAGGTTTAGAAAACCAGCTTTACCAAAGAAGATGAAAAAAGCTTCATCTATGCAGTTTATCCAAGAGAAGATTAAGAGGTAACTTGATCATTGTCTGTAAGTATCTACATAGAAGGGACAAATTGTGAATTTGTGTAGCTCTGGCTCCCAACCACTGTATCTTGTTATATCTAACACAGAGGGGAATTAACCACTGGAACAACTTATGTAGTGATGTGGCGGATTCTCCATCACTTGAAGTCTTTGGATCACAATTTGATGTCTTGAAAAAGGATATGCTCTAACTTAACCAAAAGTTACAGGCTTCATGCAGGAATAACTAGGTGACATTCTACAGCATGTATTATGTAGAAAAAAGGTTAGACGAGCTGATCATAGTCTTCTTTTCTTGCCTTAAGATCTTTGAAAATAGTGGTTAATATGGAAAACTTTAGAGCTAGAAGATTCACAAGAGTTGCTGCTCTAAGAGTTCAAAAATCAGAGCAAATACAGACCAGATATATAAATACATTGCCCAAAAGGCCTTTTCTTCCTTAGAAGTTTCAGAGAGAGAATTTGAGTCCATGAAATGTTTTGGATATAGAGTAGTGTTAGCCCAAACTGAAGTTTTTTAGGATTTTGCATACCATGGCTATGCAAATAAGGCTGTTACCAACAGCAGTTTTGTTCACCTGGAAGTATTTCAGGAAATATATGTTTTCAACATTTAGGACTCCTAGGATTGTTAATACACTTACAGGCCAACTGAAAATATCACCACTCACTGAACGAGGGTGGATTAACAAATCCAAGAAGTAACAGTGCCAATATTTTAGAATTTTCATGGTGTATTTCTTCTACAGATCTCACTTGTCTGCAGAAAATCTGTTGTGAAGTGACTTACCCGTAGTCACATCACAAGTCACTGGAAGAGCTACTGGTATAGATTAGAACACTGGTCTTTTGACTCCTATCCCTATGCCCCATCCCTACTTAATCAGCACACTACCAGGCTGTTCCACACCCTCGCCACTCCACCCTCTCCTTCCCAGCTGTTCCCTCCCACTCTCTGGGCTGCACACTCTGGCTCCCCCTTGGATGTGCACATCCACACCTAGAAGATTCTTCACTGCAAAGAGCCTACAACCCGAGTTCCACTGACTTGTCAGCTGAGGCTAGTGAGCGAGTTTGGAACATGGTTCCTTCTTTTCATAACAGGAGGGAAAGAAAAGTTTCAGTTCAGCTGCCAATCTAAGAGTGAGATTAAAAGGAAAAAAGTCAGCATAGAACAAACAGGTATTTTACCTCCCCACGAAGTTGCTCCTGCTGAAGCAGTTGGAGCTGCTTGCCCAGTAGATGTGAAATCTGGCTGAAGATCTAGAAGATCACTGGATGGTTTGGAAGTGCTATTGAGGGTAGAGGGGAAGGGGGGCGGGAAGAGAAGAAAAATAAAAACAAATCTGTAGTATTAGACGTTTGTATAATTCTGCAAAGTAAAAGCTGTTCCAGGTTACACCAGAGCATAAACATTGTGAACAAGATTAGGGTATCTGTCAAACCACTGCAAAGCAAGTATTTTTCTGGATCAGAACCTAATCCTTCAGATGCTACTGAATGCCTTTAACATGCATTTAGAATCATAGGCTATCAGGGTTGGAAGGGACCTCAAGAGGTCATCTAGTCCAATCCCCTGCTCAATGCAGGACCAATCCCCAACTAAATCCCCAAATGGCCGCCTCAAGGGTTGAACTCACAACCTTGGGTTTAGCAGGCCAATGCTGAACCCATTGAGCTATCCCTCCCCCTATTAGCTCAGTAAATGCTGAAGGTATTCAGCACCTGGAGAGAGGACATCACTGTTCCTAACCACTTATTTATATGACTGGACACAGATACTGTTCTGTGTCTCCAGAGGACACGATTAAACTGCAATGATATTGTAGGACAAAGCACAATAGAGGAAATACTACTGCAGAATTTCTAAAAGGAAAATCAAAACCCTTTTAGGACCAAATGGGAATAGAGCTCTGTCTTCATTCACAGCAACTATCTTCCAAAATATTTTTGTCCACTAGGTCAGAAACTATAGACCTGTGCACCAAGTACTGAACAGGCAACATGGAAAATTAATATCAAGGGCTCATTTTAGAACTGTATCACAAACTAATCACATTTCAGTACATCACCCTTCAAAAGAATGAAGTGAAAAAATAATTTAATTTTGGTTCAGCATGTCTATTTAGATGTGAAGATTAATACTGAAGGTTAACAAAGTAGAAATAAAAATCAATAAATTAAGATAACACTAGTTCCATGAACATATTCGGGAAATGGCTCAGTGGTTTGAGCATTAGCCTGCTAAACCCAGGGTTGTGAGTTCAATCCTGGGGGGGGGGTATTTAGGGATTTGGGGCAAAAGTCTGTCCGGGGATTGGTCCTGCTTTGATCTGGGGGTTGGACTAGGTGACCTCCTGAGGTCCCTTCAAACCGTGGTATTCTATGATTCTAGTCAAACAGAACTTGTTTGTTTATATGAAGTAGCAGTGCTTAACAGTTGTGATATTGGATACTGTCCAAAGTAGCTACGGAACTAATTTCAGTTTTCTTGGAATTAGTCATATAAATTTAGTGTTTCTACAACTGTAATGCCATACCATTCCACAAATATGCTATGTTTAAGTAAACTAAAAATTGTGAGCGAGTTCAGTGATAAAGTGTAGAGCTGTAACTGGTATACTCCAGAGATCTGGAATTTGTATAGCAGGCACAGCATTTCTCAGAACTATGCAACATTGTTAGCTTTTAAAATCCACAATGTGAAATGAGGAAAGGGTCTGTAGGCAATACATAAAAACAGTTCACGATTAACATATTGCAGAACTCACCTGACTGGAGCTGCTGTAGATGAAGTTGCAAAGAGATCAACTGGTGGAGAGGTATCAATACTTTTTGCTGGGGTAGAATTAGGAGATGTAACAGTTGTGGCTGGAGAAGACTGGAGACAAAAAGTCAAAATACCCATCATTCAAAAAAGTAGTGCCATCATCAATATATAGACTAGCATAGGCATTCAAGTCTACCTTATCAACTAATATTACCTCTAATATGAAAACACCTTTTTTAGTGATTAAAAGTTAATCTGGGAACAACACAAGGAAATCAAGTCTCCATACAGAGTGCACTTCCCTTTCCTTCAAAGACTGAACAGCACAAATATTCTTAAAGAAGAAATGCTTTAATGGACTAGAAAATTTGAAAAACTACACAAGTACAGAACACTACTTAACTAATTGTGTACTCTGTTTATGGGATCCTTTACTTGCATGGGGGATGTCTGGTCACTGGGTAAGCTTCTTAAACCCTGCCTTTCCAAAGGCTCAAATCCCAATTTACCTCTTTTCTTGGAGATGCAAGTTATTCACCCTATGCATTTGGTTTCAGTGAAATTGAGAAAAGAAAAAATGGTCAGCTATAAAAAAAATAAATACTATGTGGCTTGTTTCTTTGTACTAGCCATGTTTGCACATCACTAATTTCCACTGCAAACCCTCCACCCTGAGAAGCTTGATAAACCAGTTTAAAAGAAAATCCTTTACTTCCGTTCATGAAATGCTCCAACAAACCCAAAATTATGATTTGTTAAAACAACTTACTACAGGCAACTATCTCCTTAATTAATGGTGGCATTGGGAGATACCTACTCTTAGGTGCAACATCCAAATGCTGTCTGTGGCTCTTATGGCTAAAGTTTGTAGTCTCAACTTTCTTTACCCTGATAGGGATTAACAGTTTACCACTATTCACTTTTAAGAAGATCCTACATTAAGTCTTAAGCTGGTGGCGGAGGTGTTGGGGGTTATTTTTGCTATACACATCTAGGGAAAAGAAATCTGCTCTTCCTCAATTTCTGTCCCATCCATCCTCCAACGTTTAAATGATTCTAGTTCCCCATCCATTAAAATGGGTTAAACAGAAAACATAATTGTTGGCACTTTGTTTCTGCATGTATATAAATACCCTTTTTTGGTGAGAGGATTCTGTTTAGATACCGTACTGTTCCACTTTTGAATCATTGCATAGCACCTCAAGAGCTTTGTCTGGGTGGAGGCAGAGGGTAAAGGGAACAAGAATGATGAAGAGTTAACAACAAGAGGCTAATTGGTTAATGCGTAAAATGCTCTGAAGATGAGAAGTGCCAGTATCACCAATCAGGGAATCACATGGTAGCTCCCTGGGGAAAAAACAGCTCAAATGAGTAATTCTATCAAGAAAAATATTGGGAACATAAAGCAAACCAAATATTATCGTACATTCAGATAATTATAGACAAGCAAGTTCTTTGTTTGATGTACTTTGAATAGATCAACAACACGTCTCCTCGAGGCTAGGAGCATGGGTGATATTTAAGAATTTTGAAGTGCGACTTCCTGTGGGAAGAGAGAGATTGCCCTTTCACAACAGTATTAAAAGCAGAACAGCAAGAAAATATGCAAGGGATTTGGGGTTATTTAGGAAGTGGGTAAGTATACTCATGGTAAAAACGGTAATCCAGTTTATGGGCTGGAGAAGAAAATTAGGAATGAAGATACTGTGCCTCTTCCTCAGTCTGAAAGTTAGAGGGTGGAGAAATCAGCATGATCCAGGAACAAGCTTCCAAATGGAGAGAGAGATTTAGATCAAATCCTACATAATGGATAATGCAAGAATGTGGGAGTAGGGTACAATAAATAGTCAGATACATCTCAAAAATAGGTCAAGTTGTGTGTAAAATGAAGTTTTGTCAGCTCCAAAACCTTGGACTCCCACAGAGCTGCTCTGCAGGATTTTATAGGCAATTACAAAAGTTTGATACCAGCAGCAGTTCCTTTTAAATATTTAAGCTATTACTGATGCGTTATATTTTGATACCAGATAGCGTTACAACTAATGCTGTGAGAACAGACCAAAAACTCAACTATAGCTTTGTTAACCTCTCTGTGGTCATATAGCAATTTCTCCTATTACTAACGTACTGTCAGGGAAGCCCATAGTTCTCAGCTGTGCACCCTTACAAGAAATCACTTTTGAGGAAGCTGCCCTCATTTGACAAATTGCAAACGTTAAGATATACCATGAAAGGAGGTTTCAAGACTGCTGCATTTATCTGTTGTAACTACAACCACCTATTTGGAGTAATAGAATCAAAGACTCAGGCCACTCTTCAGTTCTTCACTCAGTAATTCACCTCGCAGAAGTCAGTCTGACGTTTAGCAGTGTAGGTATTTAAAAGGACTAAAGATTTTCCCATCAGAATAATCTGTAATTACTGTCTGAGACACTGAGTCATGCATCCCCTTGACTGGGGCTTGTTATTGTATTCTGTAACCACAAGTAATGAAGACTGAACATAATAGTACATGGTTGTAACCCAATAGCCCCTTAATGCCAGCAAGCAAGGGGGTTACAGGAAAGTCCCAATTCTTGTATGTACATTCTGATTCACCACAGAATGCCATGTGAGGTCTTAAACAAAAGCTAGGGTCACACTGTTTTTTAGTATCATTGTGAAATGTACCTACGGAAACTTTGTACAGAGTTATGCACATAAACAATGAAAATACATCATGAGAGTCTGTGCCAAGGTACAAGTCATCAGCAGAGGTGGAGAAACAGGTTTTCTGGCAGACATATAATGTTTATTCACCTCTCTTGGATGTACACTAAGCATTGTAAGCTAAACTGGATGTCTATTTACATATGAATGCATTGAAGAAATGTGAAGTCAAGAAGGCAGCAGCACACAGGAAAAACTAACCATGGGAGGGAGAGGGGGGTCCATAGTGCTCTGGCTTGCTGAGTACACTAGGCAATTCACTTTTCCTCTATGTGCCTAAGTTTCCCCATCTGTAAGATATGGATACTGACCACCTTTGTAAAGCACTTTGAGATCTATGGATGAAAAGGCTATCGAAGAGGTAGGTATTATTACTACTATATTCCTTGGAAGAAGTAGGCATTAAAAGCTGTTGAAATACCTTGCACAACTGAAAATTCACAATAGCCACATTGTTCCTAGTGAGGTGACTATTTGATCCACCTGTCTTCGTGGAAGTCTTAGTGCATACAAGTTTGATCTACAGAATGAGTTTGGTGTATGAATGAATGACTTGAGTCATGTTTCCTTGGCACTGAAAGACTGATGGCAAACGTTTGCAGAGATCCCTCTGAGCTGATGTGACCAAGCCTAAAAGAGGCAGTGCTCCTGTTGTTTAAGGTCATTAGGATAAGGCTGGATGCTGCTTGGTATTAGAATTTCTGTAACAGAAGTATGGAGACATTTGAGGGAAGGGAAAACCAGTGATCTGAAAACAGCCAAATAGGGGATGGCAAATCAAACAGAGGACAACTCAAAAAGGCAGTTTCCCCACAGTAAATATACCACTAGAGAGAAAGATGTAGGTGAGAGAAGCTGACATGCCACAGAGTCAGCTTCTCACTGAGAAATGGGAAAGGCCAAGTTGAAGGTGTGGACATCTGTTATGCCTCCACATAGCACTTGATTGTCATCTCCTGGCAAGGCAGTTCAACATTCTTTCAAGAGCATTCCCAACCACCATGAATTAGCAGCTTAAAATTCAAGAGCAGGTATCTAATCCCTGTTTTACAGTGGTTTCATTGTTTGCGTCCACCCCCAACTCCCCCCCCTTTTTTTTTTTTTTTAAGCTAATGGCAGTTTGCCTAGAGCTTGGGATATGCGGAGGTTTCTTGGGGTTGGGGGGGAACTAAAAAAAGCCACACATACCCAAATAAAGATTTTTTTCTTAAGCACCTTTAACTCTAATGGTAATTTAAAAGCACATGCTGACAGAGCAAAAATCAATCAATCAATCTTAATTAGTACATAAGCTATTAATATTTACCTTGCTCAAGGGAGAAGGAGCACCAGAACTAAAAAGAAAAGAATATAATGAAGATTTTCAAGCTAAGTACATTTTAGGAAAGCATGCTGAAGAAACATCAGAATGGTATTAAAACAGTTTTTCAAATTCTCATTAAAAAATTATTATTTAACCAAAGAGATTACAAACAAGTATGCTGGACTTGTCTAAAAGCCATTTCAAAACCAATACATGCTGTAGTTTTACTCAAAGTCTGTCATTTTAGGAAATAAAGAGAAGTTTTAGGCTGTGAAATACTAATACCTACGTTTAGTACTGTTTGTGGCATTTGACACCCTGGGCCAAATCTTCCAGTTCAGACCCAATGTACTTCACACAAGAATTTAAGTAAGGCAGCAATTTACACGTTTGCTTTTGGCCCCATGAAAACTGTTTGGGTTTTTGAGTGCCCTAGCTGTGCATTTTCTTAAACAAACAGCTATCTATGGGTATTATAAAAAGAGTAATTGTGTCACTGATTGCTGCTTTCACAGAACGTCAGCTGGTTAAAAAAACCTGAAGAAGAGCTCTGTGAGAGCTCAAGAGTGTGTCTTTCACCAACAGAAACTGGCCCAATAAAAAGATAAACTGTAGTTAAGACAACTAGTTCTGAAATACACTATTAGATAGTCCTCTGTGCAAGAGAAAGCAAATATTCCTTGATTACATGCAAATATCAATGAACACAAATATATACAAAGCTCATGAAAAAGCAACTTAAGCCTGGTCTACACTATGATTTTAGGTCGAATTTAGCAGCATTGCTTTGATTTAACCCTGCACCCGTCCACATAACAAAGCCCTTCTTTTTCCCCCGATTTAAAGGGCTCTTAAAATCTATTTCTTTACTCCACCCCCGAAGAGGGGATTAGCACTGAAATCGGCCTTGCTGGGTCAAATTTGGGGTAGTGTGGACACAATTCGACAGTATTGGCCTCCGGGAGCTACCCCAGAGTACTCTATTGTAACCGCTCTGGACAGCACTCTCAACTCAGATGCACTGACCAAGTAAACAGGAAAAGTCCCACAAACTTTTGAATTTCATTTCCTGTTTGGCCAGCATGGCGAGCTGATCAGCAGAGGATCATGGAGTCCCAGAATCGCAAAAGAGCTCCAGCATGGACCGAATGGGAGGTACGGGACCTGATCGCTGTATAAGGAGATGAATCTGTGCTAACTGAACTCCATTCCAGTAAACGAAATGCCAAAACATTTGAAAAAAATCTCCAAGGGCATGAAGGACAGAGGCTATAATGAACTCGCAGCAGTGCTGCGTGAAAATTAAGGAGCTCAGACAAGCCTACCAAAAAACCAGAGAGGCAAACAGCCAGTCTGGGTCGCAGCCCCAAACATGCCACTTCTATTATGATCTGCATGCCATTCTAGCGGGTGCAGCCACCACTACCCCAACCCTGCGTTTTGACTCCGTCAATGGAGTAGAACGCACCACGGAAGCAGGTTTTGGGGATGTGGAAGATGAGGAGGAGGAGGTTGAAGACAGCTCACAGCAAGGAAGTGGAGAAATCGGTTTCCCCAATAGCCAGGATCTGTTTCTCACCCTGGACCTGGAGACAGTACCCCTGTAACCCACCCAAGGCAGGCTCCCGGACCCTGAAGGCAGAGAAGGGACCTCTGGTGAGTGTACCTTTGTAAGTATTAGACATGGTTTAAAAGCAAGTGTGTTTAATGATTAATTTGCCTTGGCATTCATGGTCAGTACAACTACTGAAAAAGTCTGTTAACGTGCCCGGGGATGGAGTGGAAATCCTCCAGGGACATCTCCATAAAGCTCTCCTAGATGTACTCCCAAAGCCTTTGCAAAAGGTTTCTGGGGAGGGCAGCCTTATTCCGTCTTCCATGGCAAGACACTTTACCAAGCCAGGCCAGTAGCACATAGTCGGGAATCACTGCAGAACAAAGCATTGCAGCTTATGGTCCTGGTGTTTGCTGGCATTCGAATGACATCTGTTCTTTGTGTGTTATCCTCAGGAGAGTGATATCATTCATGGTCACGTGGTGGAAACAGGGTGGTTTTATTAAGTGGACATTCAGAGGTGCCCGTTCCTGCTGGGCTGTTTGCCTGTGGCTGAACAGAAATGCTCCCCACTATAAGCCACACGGGGGGGGAGGGGTGAAGTCATCATCCCAGAGAATTGGGTGTGTGTGTAGGGAGAGGTTAGTTGGGTTTGTGCTGCACATTAACCTGGAAACTGCAGCCCTGCCTTTTAAATTGCCAACCCATTTTAAATGGCCAACCCAATGGCTGCTTGCTATGGGAAATGAGGGCCCTGCTGTTTGAAACCATTCCCACATGTTATGAAGGTTAAAAAAGCCAAAAAAGACTGGCTTACCATAGCTGCCAGCAAGCCGAATTCTGTTTCCCGCCCCTGCATGAGTGATCTCATGCACCAAACCGGCATACCCTCAATAAGAGGCAAAATGTGATCTTGTACTAAAAGCACATGTGCTATGTAATGTTAACAGCAAGGTTTACCATGAAAGTGGACCCATTGTTCTATAAAATGTGTCTTTTTAACCACCACTCTCCCTTTTTCCCCCTCCACCAGCTGCATATGTTTCTTCTTCACAGAGGCTAGCGAAGATTAGAAGGCAAAAAAAATGCACTCGGGATGAAATGTTCTCCAAGCTCATGCTGTTCTCCCACACTGACAGAGCACAGCAGAATGTGTGGAGGCAGACAATGTCAGAGTGCAAGAAAGCACAATATGAACGCGAGGAGAGGTGGCGGGCTGAAGAGAGTAAGTGGTATCAGCTTGCTGACAGATGGCAGGAGTCAATGCTCAGGCTGCTGGAGCATCACACTCATACACTCCAACGTATGGCTGAGTTGCAGGAAAGGCAGCAGGAGCACAGACCACTGCTACAGCCCCTGTATAACCAACCATCCTCCACCCCAAGTTCCATAGCCTCCTCATCCAGATGCCCAAGAACACGGGGGGGGGCCCCCCTCCGGCCACCCAGCCACTCCACCCCAGAGAACTTCCCAAGCAACAGAAGGCTGGCATTCAATAAGTTTTGAAGTGCAGTGTGGCCTTGTCCTTCCCTCCTCCCCTACCCCTTCCAGCCTACCTTGGCAGTTATCCCCCTATTTGTGTCATAAATTAATGAAGAATGCATGAATGTGAAGGAACAATGATTATTGCCTCTGCAAGCAGTGATTGAAGGAGGACGGGAGGGTGGTTAGCTTACAGGGAAGTAGAGTGAACCAAGGGGGGTGGGGGGACAGGATTTCATCAAGGAGAAAAAGAAAACAACTTTCACACCATAGCCTGGCCACTCATGAAACTGGTTTTCAAACCTTCTCTGATGCGCAGTGCGCTCTCCTGTATGCCAGGTGACTTGCCTCAACCTCCCACCCCGCCATAAACATCTCCCTCTTACTCTCACAGATATTGTGGAGGGCACAGCAAGCAGTAATAACAATGGGAATATTGGTTTCGCTGAGGTCTATCCGAGTCCGTAAACTGCGCCAGCGTGCTTTTAAATGTCCAAATGCACATTCTACCATCATTCTGCACTTGCTCAGCCTGTAGTTGAACAGCTCCTGACTACTGTCCAGGCTGCCTGTGTATGGCTTCATGAGCCGTGGCATTAAGGGGTAGGCTGGGTCCCCAAGGATAACTATAGGCATTTCAACATCCCCAGCGGTTATTTTCTGGTCTGGGAAGAAAGTCCCTTCCTGCAGCTTTCGAAACAGACCAGAGTTCCTGAAGATGCGAGTGTCATGTACCTTTCCCGGCCATCCCATGTGGATGTTGATGAAACATCCCTTGTGATCCACCAGGGCTTGCAGCACCACTGAAAAGTATCCCTTTCGGTTTACGTACTCACTGCCTTGGTGCTCCGGTGCCAAGATAGGGATATGAGTCCCGTCTATCGCCCCACAACCGTTAGGGAATCCCATTTCAGCAAAGCCATCCACTGCGATCTGCACATTTTCCAGAGTCGGTGCCCTTGATATCAGCAGCTCTTTGATTGCTTTGGCTACTTGCATCACAGCAGCCCCCACAGTAGATTTGCCCACTCCAAATTGATGCCCAACTGACCAGTAGCTGTCTGGCATTGCAAGCTTCCACAAGGCTATAGCCACTCACTTCTCAACTGTGAGGGCTGCTCTCATCTTTGTATCCTGGCTCTTCAAGGCAGGGGAAAACAAGTCAAAGATCCATGAAAGTGCCCTTATGCATGCGAAAGTTTCGCAGCCACTGGGAAGCCTCCATGACCTGCAACTATGTGGTCCCACCAGTCTGTGCTTGTTTCCCAGGCCCAGAATCGGCATTCCATGCCATGAACCTGCCCAATTAACAGCATGATGTGCACACTGCCGGGGCCGGCACTTTGTGAAAAAAGTCTATATCCATGTCTATGTCCTCATCAGCACACTGCCGTTGCCTCCTCGCCTGGTTTTGCTTTTGCAGGTTCTGCATATCTTCCTGGATAATGCACATGGTGTTTACAGTGCTCATAATTGCCGCAGTGATCTGAGCAGGCTCCATATTCCCAGTGCTATGGCGTCTGCGCTGAAAAAAGGCGCGAAACAATTGTCTGCCATTGCTCTGACAGAGGGAGGGATGACTGATGACATGGCTTACAGAGTTGGCTTACAGGGAATGAAAATCCACAGAGGGGGTGGGCTTTGCATCAAGGAGAAACACAAACAACTGTCACACAGAATGGCCCCCTCAAGGATTGAACTCAAAACCCTGGGCTTGGCAGGCCATTGATTTCATGGAGGGAGGGAGGAGTAAATGAATACAAAACAAATCTGGTCTATTTCTTGTTTTGATCCACTCCATCTACCTTCTACATATTAGGCTGGCAGCAGACAGTGCAATACGACTGCTAGCCATCGTCGTTATCTCCTGGCTGCGCGGCAGAAGATGGTGCATTATGATTGCTAGCCATCATCATCTCCTGGCTGCTCACAGTATGACTTGAAAAGGGAATGACCTGGCTGAGTCACTCCCATGTCTGCCCAGGTGCCCCTGACTGACCTCACCGAGGTCAGCTAAAAGAGCATCCAGGAGTATGACAACAACAGCTACCAATCGTAATTCACCGTCTGCTGCCAAAAGGCAATGGACCTGCTGCTGTGTAGCAATGCAATACAACGTCTGCTAGCACCCAGGAGATGTATGGTGATGGTGAGCTGAGCAGGCTCCATGCTTGCCATGGTATGGCATCTGCGCAGGTAACCCAGAAAAAAAGGCGTGAAACGATTGTCTGCTGTTGCTTTCGGGGGGGGGGGGGAGGGAGGGAGGGGGCCGGGGCCTGACGACATGTACCCAGAAGCACCCGTGACACTGTTTTTGCCACCTCAGGCACTGGGATCTCAACCCAGAATTCCAATGGGCAGTGGAGACTGCAGGAACTGTGGGATAACTACTCACAGTGCAATGCTCCAGAAGTCGATGCCAGCCTTGATACTACGGAAGCAGTCTGCTGACTTAATGCTCTTAGAGCATTTTGTGTGGGGACACGCACACGACTGTATAAAAACGATTACTAAAAATACAACTTCTATAAATTTGACCTAATTTCATACTGTAGACATACCCTGACTCATAAGAAATCGGCTAGATTTAATCAGTCAATCTCTTCAATAAGATGAGCACCTAAATATACATGCAAACAAGAGTGTATTAAAAAAAAACAAAAACAAACAACTTACCCTTCACTAAATTGCACGGCAAACAGACATACAGAAAGAAAAAGAAAGAATGCCTAGGTTAAGTGCACTTTTAACTTTTTTCCTCAAATAAGTGAACAGTTAACAAACATCTAGATAAGAGGCTGCAAGACAATTAGAAAAATCTGCCCAGCAAATAAAATTTGTAAAAATTTTTTTACAGCAAATAAAGTAATAGTGAAGAACCAATTTATTCTTCCTCAAAATGGTCCTTGTACAAAAGCAATACAAGTTAAGCGGATTCCATTATGTTGCAGCGTATATACAGGGGTTTTTTGGGTTAAAATTAAGAACTCCATAAAGCAGTGCTTGTGTACATCTGAGAAGTCAATGATGCTAACTAAATGATATGATTAGTCTGTTCTGAAAAGTGAATCATAAATGACATAAGTGCAGGCTGTCTTCAATATTGATGTTTAATTAGTTGGTGTCAAAACAAAGCAGAATTACATTTGCATAGGTTATACTTGGTTCAGATATAAAAAACAAAGGGAAATCTTAAAATAGCTGTAAAAAGGGATTGCTTGTATGGTCATAATGGTGTGAAAAAAAAATGAAATCTCAAGCAGCGTTTAAAGTCAAGTATGGGGAAACAGACCCAGTATAAATTAGAGGAACAACAAATACTGGGATGAACTTAGTGTGATGCTGTTATACTCCCAATGGGCAAATGGAGTCTCACATCACTAGGCTTCCCCTACTTCCCTGGAAGTTCCAGCAGAGAACAGTGATACACAGACCACTTTCTCTCTTCAGCGGTCTTGCAAAGAACTTAAATGTGGCAGCTCTAAAACAATCAACATAGCCTGAAGAATTAAAGATGATTGGATCCAAGTGTTGCTCTAGGAGAGACATGAGGTGAAACCAAGAGCTACCTCTTCTTTCAATAAGAAGCAAAAGAGGAAGCCCTGGATGCTGGGTGTCCCCTCTGGCCTGGAGGGGCTTCTCTTTGTGGCTTGATGAATTTTTAATCTAGTTCTACACATGTAATAGGATCATTTTACCTGTTCCCAGGTTTTTTCCCTTCCAATGTGTTTAGATGCTGTTCCAGGGTCTCCATAAGACTGCTGGGAGCCTAGACAGTGAATGTAAAAAAAAGGTGCACATTTTTTTCTTTAAACACACTAAATGATGGGAGCCTTAAGGTTATCAGGGCAATTTAATTCATCTTCTGCTAAAAATAAAACAAGTTTGCACACTCATGCTATAATCCCAATTCCACTCCATTGTGTAAAGAAAAAAAAGTGTATTTTCATGCTGGAAATATCAAGACAAAAAAGCAGTTCTATAAAAAGGCCAATTCTGAAAACACTTATTCTTTGCAGAGTTATAGCCAACTCTTTCTTTACTATACAATTATTGAATCCTATGTACATGATGTGCTCACCATACTTCCAGCCAGATCATGTGTTTGACATTGACAACAGCACAGGCATCCACAGGTTAAGTGAAAATCACACACACAAAATCTACACAAGTATTTATGCTCATATCAACTGGGTGTGTTGTATACAGTGAGTCTAAATTAGCTTTTAGCTAAAACACCGAATTTTTCCCATTTGTGGCTAATCGTTACAGTTGTATTTATCAGCTAGTATTTTCCACTAAAAGGAAAAAAGTGTAAATTAAAAAATGGTCCAGATTAATTATAGAAAGCTAGGCTCAGAATTTGAGCACTTTCCAGGTAATAGCATGAAATATCTACATAGTCTGGTTTAAAAACAAAAAAAAAACAAAAAAACCAACCACTTATGAATATATAGGACAGGTAATCAAGATTCAGGAGCCAGAAGAAAATAAAATTCAAAAATCCCAATTTCAGATACTTATAAAATGAAATTAATCTCAGTCTAATGAAGTTTGACTAATACTGCAATCATTTTTCTTAAACGCAAGATCCTCAGTGTTTTGAGACTTTAAATAACCAGATTTTATAGCCAAATAAAATACCCAGGCATGCTGTTGCTGTTACAATGGTGGATAAAAAGGAAAGAACGCAAGAACAAGTTTCAGTGTCCTTAGCTACTCCAGTATAAAAATAGTGCCTAGATAAGTAGATTTCCATAAGACCAATGAGTGAACAAGAAGCCCTTGAGAGCTACAACAGTAGATAACAGCAATATTTTATCAGGGTTACCAGTTCATCAATGGTACATTCTTTAAAAGGGGAATTTTCATTATCAGTGATTTGCAGATCAACCAAAACTCTTGTCAGCAATACCTAAAATGTTTGTCATAAATAAGTTTTAATATCTCACTGTAAATATATGCATTGAAAATTTAAAACAAAACAAAAAACCTGTCATGCTTGAAGTCAGTGCTATTATTTCCAATATGCACATACAGTGTTACTGACTGCCAGACTAAAATCAACTTAATAAGATACGACCACCACCGATATCAAATGTGAAATACATACATTAGGGGAGGGGGGAGAGAAAGGGTTAACATTCAAACATGGCCAAGTGTGAAACACTCTGAGCTGTCTTAACGATTTGAAAAGTTCTATATCTATTTACAAATCCTAACATTTGAAATAAATAATGCAAGCACATGCAAATAGCTCAGGACAGATAACTTCATTAATAAGTGAAAAGGTTGCTAGAATTCACTGGTAGTGAAAAACAAAAGCCACAGAAGTTTCAGGTTTGCTAAAAAGCAACAGACTTGGCCATTCGCCTCTATTTCTCCCTAGGCTAATTCTCTGTTATACAGGGTATCCATTTTTGTGGATAAGAGGAATAATGATGAAGCATTTAGTATTTTGTTGGGCACACTGAGTGTTCGGCCAATTAATATTTCAATATTCTAGCTACATTATTCAGGTCTCTTCCTGAGACTTAATAGTTTTCCAATGTACTATTTGTAGCATTTGTGCTAGATTAGCTTTTAAAAACAAGTGAACTTTAAAAAGTCTGTTTGATAAAGCTATAGATAGGGCTATAGAACTAGGAGTTCCAAGGCCTCGGAGGTCATAGTGCCACACCCAAACAGGGTGACCAGATAGTAACTCTGAAAAATCAGGATGGGGTGTGTGAGGGGGAGTAATAGACCTCTATATAAGAAAAAGCCCCAAATACCAGGACTGTCCCTATAAACAAACATCGAGACATTTGGTCACCCTATACCCAGACCAGTTAAATATGACGCTTAATAGCATGCAGCTGGCAACATTTGCTATTCAGAAGTTGACACATTCATGGGGATAATCTCTGGCACAGATGACTAGGCAGTATCCACAGAAGGTGACTCTCTAGAGTTAGCAAAGTCAGCCTAATCTTCTATTCAGTTTGGTGGTGGCTGCCACAAACCTGTTCTCTCCACTTCAGACAAAACTAATTTATTCTGTTTGGCTACCAAAATTTAAAATCTCTCATGTTTTCTAGCAACTAAGACGCCCACCTCAGCTTCCAACTCCCCGAACCTGAACCAGAAAGACTAAAATTTATATGAAGCAAAAATCCAAGCGCAAGAGACATGGTTGGGTAATAAACAGAAGTATTTATGAAAAGTTAAAACCCACGATGTTTCCCTTCTTTGGGGCTGCAAAGCATCAAACCTAGATGCCAAGTTGAGAGAGTAGCACTGTGTACATGTAAATCTTCTACATGAGACATTTTGGGAGGTATATTAACATCACTAAGGAATACCACTAAAACCATTCTAGACCTAGTAGATGGAGCCTTAAGAATACAGAGGTAATGTCACTTTACATAAAATATAACTGCTATTTCAATTAGAGCTGGGCAAATAACTGCTTCCTCTGTTCAGCAGCTGAACAAAAAAAAATTAAGAAATTTCAGATTGCCAAACACAAATCTGGGGTCTAACAAAAAAGAAAGTTTCATCTGAGGTCAAATGAAGAATTTAATTTGACATGAAACAAACATTTTTTAAAGGGCTAACCTCCAAACCAAAACTGAAGTAAAATTGGAAACAAAGAAATTTCAAATAAAAAAAGATTTTAAATTTCAAATGTGCTCCTGGTTGAGAACCACTGTGCTAGGGGACCAATTATCTGAATCTGGTGGAATTTAAACACCAGTTTTGGAATACATTTGTTCTCAAAATCCAGGTCTCTCTGGTGACTCCTTCGGTACTAACCTGAGGTTTCCTGCCCAGACTGGATTCTGCCTAGATGCAAGTTTCTTCAGTGCCTCAGAATTGTTTGCTCCTGCCATGCCTGTCAGACTAGATAAGAACTAGTAACTGATTTTTCAGTGACTGTTTACTTGACGTGGGCATCTTTGGTGCCAGATACTGATCCAAGATTGATCAGGGACCCTGACTTTTAAGGTTTCACATTAAGAAATATTGGCACTGTCTGTGCTTAGTCAGTCAGGGTCTAAAATATAAACACGCCACACTGCCCTTTTACTATTGGCTCTGAATGTTCAGAATGTTCTGAGACAGAAGCTGCTCATGCAGTCCAATGGACATTGCTTTCCTGAAGGCTGCAGAAGCGTAGCAGCATAAGGGCAAATATGCAGAAGTACTTCAAGAATTAAATTTCATTGTAACAATTTCTGGGTGCTTCCTGTGTTCTCAGTAACAGCCATAACCCAAGTTAAAACCTCTTAGCCTAAGGATTTCATAATCCACATGTGACAAAGTGTGGAAGTGTCTAGTATCTTATCACTATCATGTGAGACTGTGGCCTGGTCTACACTACGCATTTAAATCGATTTTAGCAGTGTTAAACTGATTTAACGGTGCACCCGTCCACACTATGAGGCCCTTTATATCGATATAAAGGGCTCTTTAAATCGGTTTCTGTACTCCTCCCCAACAAGAGAGTAGCGCTAAAATCGGTATTACCATATTGGACTAGGATTAGTGTGGCCGCAAATCGACTGTATTGGCCTCCGGGTGGTATCCCACAGTGCACCACTGTGACCGCTCTGGACAGCGATCTGAACTCTGATGCAGTGGCCAGGTAAACAGAAAAAGCCCAGCAAACTTCTGAATTACATTTCCTGTTTGCCCAGTGTGGAGCTCTGATCAGCACGGGTGGCAATGCAGTCCCAAATCCAAAAAGAGCTCCAGCATGGACCATACGGGAGATACTGGATCTGATCGCTGTATGGGGAGACAAACTGTTCTATCAGAACTCCGTTACAGAAGACAAAATGCCAAAGCATTTGAAAAAAAAATCTCCAGGCTACACAGTGCTGCGTGACAAGCGTAACGGAAAGCCAAAGAATCAAATGGATGCTCATGGAGGGAGGGAGGGGGTACTGAGCACTCCAACTATCCCACAGTCCACAGCAGTCTCTGAAAAATATTTGCATTCTTGGCTGAGCTCCCAGTGCCTGTAGGTTCAATCACATTGTCTGGCGTGGTTCAGGGTATAGCTCGTCAATTTACTCCCTCCCCCCACCATGTGAAAGAAAAGGGAAAAATCGTTTGACTTTTTTCACTGTCACCCTATGTCTACTGAATGTTGGTGGTAGACGTGATGCTGCAGCAGTGAAGAGCAGTATCCGCTCTTCTCCCCTTCCCGGTGGCAGACGGTACAATATGACTGCTATCCGTCATCACCATCAGCCCGAGAGTGCTCCTGGCTGGCCTCAGGTGAGGCTGGCCAGGGGCACCTGGGTAAAAATAGGAATGATTCCTGGTCATTCCCAGTAGATGGTACAGAATGGCTGGTAACCGTCTTCATCATAGCAACTGGGGGCTGAGCTCCATCAGCCCCCTCCCTTTGATGTGTAAAGAAAAGATTCTGTACTGCCTGGACTATCATAGCAGCGGGATGCTAGGCTCCTCTCTCCCGCACTGCTTAATGTCCCGCTGGGACTGTCATAGCAGCAGGAGGCTGCCTCCCCCTCATTTTATCTCACTAACCAGTCACTGTTTCTTATTCCTGCTTTCTTTACAACTTCATGACACAAATGGGGGGGGGACACTGCCACGGTAGCCCAGGAAGGTTGGGGGAGGAGGGATGCAATGGGTGGGGTTGTTGCAGGGGCATCCCCCGTGAATGGCATGCAGCTCATCATTTCTGCAGGATCTGACACAAGCAGCTGTGCTCTCTGATACACTGGTTCTCTAGTACACTTGCCCCACATTCTAGGCAGGACTATTTTTAGAAACCATAAAGGAGGGATTGACTCGGGGAGTCATTCCCAGTTTTCCCTTTGCACCCCTGGCTGACCTCAGCCAGGAGCACTCATGATAGCAGCAGACAGTACAGAACAACAGATAACCATCTCTGCTATCATGCAAAAGCAAATGAATGCTGCTGTGTAGCGCCGCAGTAACGCCTCTGTCAGCGGCATCCAGTACACATACAGTGACAGTTAAAAAAAGCTGAACGGGCTCCATGGTTGCTGTGCTATGGCGTCTGCCAGAGCAATCCAGGGAAAAAGGGCACGAAATGATTGTCTACCATTGTTTTCCTGGAGGAAGGAATGACTGATGACATTTACCCAGAACCACCCGCGACAATGATTTTTGCCCCATCAGGCACTGGGATGTCAACCCAGAATTCCAAGGAGCGGGGGAGACTGCGGGAACTATGGGATAGCTACGGAATAGCTACCCACAGTGCAACGCTCCAGAAATCGACGCTAGCCTAGGACCATGGACGCACACCGCCGAATTAATGTGCTTAGTGTGGCTGCGTGCACTCGACTTTATACAATCTGTTTTACAAAACCGGTTTATGTAAAATCAGACTAATCCCGTAGTGTAGACGTACCCTGTTTCTCTGTTCAGTTTTGTATAGTTGCATGATAGTGCATAGAGTTAAATCAGGGAGGGGGGTAATAAAGGGATTAAAGAATAAGGAGCAGGGACAGAGCTTCTGGTAAACACCTTTAAAGCAGCTAACAAAAATAACTGCACCAGACATAACTGAGATGAAGAAGCTGAGACCCCAAAAATAAGAGACCTTAGAAGGTGGCCCTGGCAGAAAGGAAGAGGGAGAAGTGGTCAGCATGCTATGAGGCTGATACAGACTAGGGGAGAGGTAGAGCTGTAGGCAAGTAGCCTCTCTCTAAATGAGACCTAAGCATCTAGGCCAGGAGCAGCTAAGGTAAAAGCAATGCAAGATTCATGTGGCCAGGCCTCTTATTTTTACTCTATGTCTCAGACTGTTTTATTCCTACTGGTAATATTGAACAGTACTTGTTTGAGAAAGCTTTGTGGTCCCTGTGCACTAAGTACTAGTCACAGCTCTCAGAGAGAACTCAACAGCACGATTCAAATCCCAGTTGGGCCTGCCGAAGTAATCATAGTTGGTATCCAAGAGGACATAACTCAAGTCCTGGCGTCACAACTCAAAGCACCAGGAGCAGAGTTCCCTGAACAAAACTCCCTCCCGCTTCCCCTCCCCCCAAGGAGCCCAGGACTTAAAACCCTCCTGAGAGCTGAAACAACTCAGAGAACACAGCAGATCCTTGGACAGTCTGGGCCCAGGACAGCACTCCCGTCCACTTTCCCTCCCACTTCTTCTGATGTTACACTTGGACTTGGCCAGTCTGGGTCGTGTGTGTGCGCGAGTATGAAAGCGGGTTAGGGCTTGGGGCCTTAACGCTTTCTTTCTTCCCCTGAGTGACGTGGGAGCGTTCCCAGCACACACTGCTGTTATTTTATTATTTTATCAATAAAGCTTTAAAATTTAGACACTTGGGGTGCCTCTTCATCTCCTCCCCAAAAAAGATCCTGTGGCCCCAGCCTGATCAACTGTGGCCTGAGGCAGATTGGTAATGAAAATCTGTCACACTGGTCTAAAAGCAGGAAAATCACAGAATTCTACCCTCTGAGAGATAAAGATCTGAGGCCTGACATCTTTGGGGTGCACTCAGACCTCAAGAAGGGCAGTGGTGCAGCAGCTACCCTAGAGGCTGACACCATATAGCTATTACTTTGTAAAAAGAACACTGCATTCAGTGTTTCAAGTTATGCAACAATTTTAGCTTCCAGCAAACTAAAATAGAAACTGAACTATTTAAAAAGTAAAATTGTTGTAAATGAAGTATTTTAGATTATATAAAAACCCTCAGGAATTCCTTAGGCTTCAGTTATTTTCCCCCAAATCAAGCCAAGATGTTAAATGCAAACTTTTATTTAGCTTTATTTCAGTTCTGAGCTTTAAGAAACTAGGGATATTTTCCAGTCAGAAGAAACAATTTATGGAATATTGTAGGGAACCAAACATTCAGATACTTTTATTTTATATTTATAAGCAGTGAACATATCTATTAAAAATTCATTAGATGTTTATATAGTTGCTCTCCAGTTTGATTAAGAGTTTTTAGTTTCTGTGACATTTTGCAGGCATTGAGATATGCAAGAAGTTATAATTTGATCTGAGTACACTGTTTGGCATTCATTAACAAAAATTTTCATGCTACTGTGCATCAAGGCAAACAATTAACAAATACTGTTATGGTTCTGGTTAAAGGCAGGAATGCCATATTGATATTTGTAGTTGCTGTAAGTAAGGAGTTTGATCCAGGTTTGAGTATCAAGGAATAAAATTCTGCCTCTAGTTTTATCCCCTTACCACGTTTTAAAGTTTAAGATGCTCTTATTTGGTCATATTATGTCAACTTCTGTATATCTATAGACCAAGACACTCTGCCAGAGGTGAAATTACGAAGTAGGTCAAAGCACAAATTCAGTGCTATGACACCTTTGTCCATTTTTCAAATGCAATACTCTCACTCCTTGTGGGATAAATCTGCACTTCTACAAGGGAGAAAAGACTGCCAATCTAGTTACAAACTGTAAAACAATAGTCAGAAAATGAAACTGGTCTTCTGGAATTAAATGACCAGCAGAGCTCAATCTGCCAAAAATGGTTGACGATTTGCAATTTCCTGCCTTTTGCATTTGAGAAGGATTTCAAGAAATGTATATATCAGGGCACATGCCAATTATCTGACTCGTCCTCATACAGTTTTAGCTTACTGTGTCTTTCCTTACTGAATCAGTTTATACAAAAACTGAAAAACTTACTTGTGTGAGATCAGGAATGTCTCCTTTGTCAATTCCAACTTGCTGTGGATTTAAAAAACAATTTTATTGTGAAACCAGTTGTATGCTACAACTGCAGCAAGTATTCAGTTTGATTAAAACAGTCACGTTTTCTCTTCAGTTAACTTCTTATGCATTACATCTCAATATCATTAAGTTATAAAGTCTGTAACTTATGTACCAATTTTCTCCCACAAGCCACTCCCTCACCCTTCCTAACACCGTGAAAATGCTGCAAGGCTCACTTCTAGGGAGAAAAAAAAATTTAGAAACAACCCCACAAAACTCAATCCTCACTCAGGTCTTATACTCCCTAGCACATACAAGCAGAACTTTTCGGTCTGAAAAGGCAGCAGTAGTGAGCTCAAGAAAGCATTATCCAGGACTCAGAACTCTTTCTGAAACTTCTAGTTAATCCCCTCTCAGTCAGCAAAAACTCCTGCAGGAGCTGCACCTCCTCATCCTTCAATCTGGGTTCCTTTTGTTTATGTCCCTTTCAGCTCTTTGGAAAACTAAAATAAAATGTTAAAACAGGGATCTCAAACTCAAATCACCACAAGGACCACATGAGGACTAGTATAGTGGCCTGAGGGCTGCATCACTGACACCTTTTCATATAAAGGTACAAACCCACCCACCCCTGCCCTGTCCCCACTCCATCCCCTTCCATCAGTCCCCGCCCTGCCTCTTCCCACCCCTTCCCTGCCACATCCCTATTCCAACCCCTTCCCCAAATCCCCGCCCTGCCTCTTCTCCACCTCCTCCCCCGAGTGCACTGCTCCCTGCTCCTCCCCCCTCTCCCTCCCTTCTGGAAAGTGCTAAGCATCACCAAACAGTGGGAAGTGCCTGGAGGTAGGCAGAGGAGCAGAGACACAGCGCTCTAGGGGGGAGGACAGGGCAGCGGATGAGGGGAGCTTGGCAGGCTGCGGCAAGTAACTCCGCGGGGCTGCAGGTGGCCCGCAAGCCACGTGTTTGAGACTCCTGTGTTAAAATATCCATCTTTGCGAACATCCTTAGTCCAGTTGTGCTGTGGCCCACAGCTTCGATTTTTCTGTCCCAGTTTTTTTAAGTCTCAGCTCACTGCCTTGAGACTTGCACTCCGATTTAGAGTTTTCAACTCCAAAGCCACTTGCTTGATTTTAGAATGTGATCTGCTTCTTCTGCCCATCAAAAAAAGGAAAATTATAAATCTGAGCAACGTCCATGTAGCAGGAGGATATTATGAATGGGCACACCTGCTGCAGATTCTACTTGAGCTAGGAATGTTGTACAAGAGAGTGTCAAATCTAGTTGTCAGCGTGACACCTGAAGGTAGATCTTCATGAAGATCACTTCTAGTCCCCAAAATTGCCACCCTCTTCAAGGTTACATTTAAGTCAGGGACTGTCCATTGGCACAGGTGGTGGTTCTAATCATGAATAGAATGCAACAAGCTATGGTTAGCTTTGGTAGTTTTGGTATCTTGTGCTTCAACTCACTACTGACGCCCATAGGGACCAAGAACTTTAGAACCTGGATTTAATCGGCATTGCTTGAGCTAGATAGTACACAGCACATCAAATATCTGAAAATAGAAGTTATATTTTGATACATGTGCTTTTTAGTCTGATATGGAGAAAACTACAGCTTATCCTTCAGCAGATAATATTTGAGGTTACTTACCTCTGCAACTTTAAGAAATTCAGATACTCTAGTCATTCTAGTCAGAAAACGTTTGTAGATTTCAAGAGCATCTTTACACTGTCCCTTTTTCATTTCAAAAAATTTCTCTGGAAGAAAAACAAAAAAGTGAACAACCATTTTCTCTTTAGCAGTATGTCAGTCACTGGAACTACATTTATGGTAGATCTGCACTCATCTGCAATCCTACTTACAGAAAAATGATACTTCAAGAATTTAATTGCTAAGTGGTGTATTGATTGGTCCTATTGAGGCCTTTCCCTCCTCCTCCACTAGCTAAAATGCAACATTATCTTAAGTTATGACTACATGACAATTAAAGTTTAATTGGTGCACATGGTTAAAATTTCATTTCCCTCTACATATTTGTGAAACTAATTGAGCAGCTCTTCTAGTCATTAGTACAAGTTATCAAGTTACATGACCAGCAGATAAAAGTCAAACTTCTCATAATTTTCATTGTGAAAAATTTTTAGTATGATCTGTGAGCAGGTTTTTAAGTTTTCAGAAAACCAGTTTTAAAAATATTTAAACAAAAATAGTGAGTACACTTGTGTACCTATCACTAATTTAAAATAAGCTGAAATTATTTGAAGTTCAAGGAGCTTTTTCTCCCTTCTTCCTTCCCCTTTAAGCATACTATATTGAACAATAGAACTCAGAACTCAAACTGTTCTCACTTTGGACTTTGAGACGCTATCTTATGCTCATTTTTCAAATTCACAACCATTCCTATAAAACAGTGTCGATGCAGGTTTCTCAACCCTAAACACTCAAAGAGGCATCACGAAAAACCCATGAAGGTTTATGAAATAGAATACAAGAACAAACACTTCATAAGCACAATTTATTCCTCAAAGAGGGACGTTTTATCTAAATCAAAGAAATTGCAAGATTTTAAGCACCACCTTAAACAAAAAAACAAGAACACATACCCAAGCCTTTAACTCAAATAATTAGTTCTTCCACAAACAGCTATCAATTTCTTCACTTTTGCAACCCTCAGAAGCAGCAACAGTAGGTAAGGTCCAACTTCTCAACTTTTCCCGAGAGCCAGCAAAGGAGCACATGCCTGAGCACACATGCACACACAACTCCCACTACTTCCTAGCCCCAGGGAGAGGTATGGGGAAGTAAAGTTTGTCCCAACTCCACATGGGAGTCCTACTAAGGAGATAGCTTGATCTCAACCAAACAGAAGAAACTACTACTGGTAAGCACCCTCTGTCAGGGCCTGGAAAACATCATGCACACAAACCTCCTCTACCCCAATGCAGTCTATTAGGCCATATTATTGCATGCAATAGGAAGGGCAACTTCCCACAAACAAAAACCACAGCTACACAAAATTCAAGAATTGAAGAGAATGTTCCCTGGCTAGCTTGCAGCTGTAGTTATTGTAAGTGTGCCATCTGCCTCCTTATCTTCTTGTGGCTGGCATAGTTCTGAGACATCCTGCCTCAGTTTTCCCTCTTTCAGGTTCCACAATGAACTCCAAACACAAAATGCTTTCATGAGCTCCCACATCAGTCACCCTTCTTGGGGTCTGATTTCATTAACACAATGTTCAAAATTAACACAGAAAATCTCCCACAGCAGCCTTAAACTAGGCACAGCCTTTCCTCCCTGAGGTATAGTCTGTTCCTGCTCTCAAAGCAGCTGAAGAAGATACAAGGCCTGACCTGCCTTCTTTGTCTTCTCCCTAGCAATAAAATACAACTTCTAGCCAGGGCTTCATACTCAGCCACAACCCCCTGGGCTTCCAGCCTAGAGTCTCTCTTCCTCAGGTACCATGGCAGCAGACTCTCCTTTCTGGCAGCATCACTCTGCAGTCCACAGGCTTCCTTTTTCTACACCATTTCAGCCTGGTTTAGTCACATGACTTAATTCATTCTCCCCAACCTGGGGAGCCATATCAGTTTTGTCACAGGTGGGCCAAGACCTATCTCCCTTTAAAGGGGCCAGCCACACTCTGGCAGTTACTGTTCTAAGCAACAGTAGGTACAGTTTTCAGACAGACATGTCATTTCCAAGTTAGAGGCTCTTCAAATTTGTTTACAGTTTTAAAGCAAACTCCATCAGAACCAAGAAGTGGGGGAAAACACAAGACAGGAAGCATTTTAGTTCATCATGATGGCGTATAAAACATTAGCTCTGTTTTATAAAAAAAAAAAAATCTACATTTTATCAGCTTTGAGTTGCCTATGCTAAGAAAATGGGTGACTTGAAAGTAATAAAAAGGAAACTAGAGTCTCTTTCCAGTTCAGTAGTTGAAACTCATCCCAATTGGACAGTTACTAACTGTCACCGTACATGAACCCTCCAATTTCCTGGTGAACTTGCCTCCATCATATAATATAACTGAAACCAAGTACCACCAGCCTTGTTGGCAGTTAAAGCAATAAGGCCAAGGAAAAAGTCAGCAAGGGGTCAGAACTACAAATTCAGCCCTACAGACTGTTAATCCAGAAGAGAAAGCAGCTGCACCCTGTCACATGTGGCTGTCCTGTTGATAAGAATGTCTCTGAATGTCAATCCTACTTTTTAGGAGAAGGATTTATTTTTAATTGATAAGAGACTGAAAGCCTCAGTATGCATTTATGAGATTCAAGTAGCTACAATACCCAGACACCTTGCCAAATACTAGCTGACTCACATTAAAAGTCAGTATCATAACTTTGTATAGTAATAGTTAGGTGTATATGATTTATATAGTTCTATACTAAAACGTAAAGGCTAAAATAATCAAGACTGAAGCAGCAAAGAATCCTGTGGCTCCTTATAGGCTAACAGACGTTTTGGGAGCATGAGCTTTTCTGGGTGAATACCTACTTTGTCAGACGCAAGGGCTGAAGGTTAACATATCCCAGCCCCACCTCAAGTCTCCTCATTTAAGATTCCAGTACTACTTCTATTTTCTTGGTATTTTAGAAGGCAAGGTGTTTATTATCAAATAATAAATGGGCAAGACGAAAAGGGTATTACTTGTAAAAAATACTAGTGTCAAGAGTGTCAATTTTTTATACTAAAATAAGTGTTTGCAAGAATTCTATTTTTTTCTGTTTCTTGAAGTTATATTTTCAAATGCCGTTGCTATACAACTCTTTTATAGCCCGTCTAGCTGAGTAACTGCTATAGAAAACCTGCATGTCAGATTAAGAAAAACACAAAAACAAAAACAAAAAGACTACCAAAAAAGTCACATCACATCTTTTATTTGGCAAGAGTATTTAAAGTTGCCTCAGAGAAACTGAATTTCTACTTAAGTCTACTACTTTACAATAAAATCTCAGCCTACTTACCCAGTAAATTAATAACTCCATCATTGTAACATGCAAAAAGCTTGATGAGATCTTTAAAGAGAAGCATAAATGCAGCATTTATGACGCCATTTGTCAATTCGTTTGGATGAACCTACACACAAATAAAACTTCATTCAGATACATTTAATTGAGCTATAAAATGCTTAACAATTTGGCTTTCAGCAGCAGATACATATTAAGTTAATATATTATTCAATTATATTGATTTAGATGTATTTGAATTCTGAGGATACTCTGCTAACTCAATTTTATTCAGGTGAAGGGAAAGAGGTCAGTTCTGTTCCATCACTTGGTGCTCAAGTGGCACATGTTGCTATCACTTAACAATCCTGTGGAAGATTCCTACAATGTTGATCTGGAAGACCCATATTATGAAGGAAAAATCCAACTGATTATTTGTTCAGGCGTCACATGGACAGAAAGTGCCATTTTTTTCCCACGGATCACACTTGATTTTTCCATATTCTGTTACCAGTATGCATCAAACACATTTGATATTGTAATATTCTTGAGAATCATGAAGTTTTTAAATTGATCAAGAGAGCTAATGTATTAATAAAATATACAAGCCTGAGTTATTACCACAGTAATAACCCTGGTACATTTAGGTTGAGAAACAGCAGCAGCTACCATCTTCTCCCCTGCTCCACTTTCCCTATCACTGCTGCTCTTAATAGGGAAGTGCTACATATCCCCACCCATTGCTGCCTCCCAGTCAGAAAGAACTGCAGTGTTCCTTCCCCCTCCTTCCTTTTATTGTTCCCTTTCTCCCCTTCCTGTCCTCCCCACCAGTGTCAACCAAAAGTGGATAAAAAAAACCCAAAAAATGTTTTTTTAAATGAAGAATTGCTTCCATTTTTAAGAGCAGACTTCATTATTTTATATCTTATTAAGATACTAAAGTCGATTTTTTGCTTATTTCTTTAATTTCCTAGTTTTAATAGAATGTCAGATTTTTCATAAGTTTATTCTAAAGAGAGTTTCATACTTAAAATGCTCATCTATGGTGAGAGAGACCAGTACAGAGTCTCATTAACACCTTTCTTGTGAGAAGGGCACGAAGTTCAATAAATAGCCTATATTATACAATGTTTGTAACCAATGCCCTTCCTATAACACACATTTCCACAAGTCAAAAGTGAAATGCTTTGACCTGGCAAATAGTCCATCACTATTTGCAGTTAAAAGCAGAAGTCTCACTGGCTTCAGAGTGCATGTCTACACTGAAGCTGTAGGCGTAATTTCCAGTTTAGGTAGATGTACCTGAGCTAGCTTTGATTAAGCTAGTGCACTAAAACCTCACAGCCAGCTGGCCCATCCCACCATCACTGCAGCTCTGGACATGCTGCTATTTTGAGCACATTAGGTTGATCAAAACTAGCACTGGCATGTCTACCTGAGCTGGAAATTACACCTTCAACTCCAGTGTGGACATGGACACCTAAGTGATTTAGGTGCCCAAGGAGTTTAGGGGCTTAATTTTAGATTTCCACTTTTGAAAACTTTGTGTACAAGAAGTTCACAATACTGCATCAATGCACTGAAAGTTTGAATAAACTTTTTAATGTTAACATAGAAACAATTTTTAAGTGACGAAGATTTCATGCCCCTAAGAAAAGTTTTCAATAAAAATGCTTTAGCCACTGATGCTGCCACTTATACACATGCCTAACTAAGTGTGCAAGCAGTCACTCTGAAGCCAATGGGACTACTCTGTGATTAAAGTTATTTACCTGCTTAAGAAACCCTACTCGGTTGACCAGATGTCCCAATTTTATAGGCTGTCTTATATGGTGTCCCTAGCCTCTGTTTGTCAGAGGGTGGAGATGGATGGCAGGAGAGAAATCACTTGATCACCACCTGTTAGGTTCACTTCCTCTGGGGCACCTGGCATTGGCCACCGATGGTAGACAGGATACTGGGCTGGATGGACCTTTGGTCTGACCAAGTATGGCCATTCTTATAGGTGCCTATTACCCACCACCCCATCCCGATTTTTCACACTTGCTGTCTGGTCACCCTAAACCCTACCAGCAGTAGCATGTAAAAAAAGCTAGCATTTATAATTTAGTTAATTAAAAGTTTTAAATCTGAAGTTACAATAGCACAAGTTTCCAGTTTAGTTTTACAAAGCCTCTGTCTGATTTAAAAAAAATAAACGGACAAAAACCTTATGATTTATGGTTGCTCTGCCATGGTCTTAACTGAGATTTGCAGCAGTGTTTTCCTCTTATTCTTTCACCTTTTTCTTCTGCTGCTCTCAATCACTCTCCTTCCCATTTTTTCCCTTATGTCCTGTCCTTTATATGCAAAAACAATTTCCCAAGCTCAAGTTTAAAAAACAAAACAAAAAAGAAACTTGGGCATCAATTCTTCCACTCCCACTCTCTTCTCCTGCCTCATCTTGTCTGCTCCTTCATTCCCCTGTCCACAGCCCACCTTCATTATCCTTTCAACTACTATTTACTTTGCATTATCCACAAAACCTATATTTACCCTGAAAACAGAAAAACATTAAAAAACAAACACTGTACTTCACCAACCCCTTGAAATGCAACAAATTGGAGGAAAGTACGTTGTGCCCTATTACACTAAAGTGTTAAGTCCCATTAATCTCAGCTGCTACTATGGTAAAGCAACACATTTAGGTAGCTTTTAAAAAAAATGTATGAAGTAATGTTTATAGTTCTGTTTTCAATTTAAAATTCTGAATACATACATCAAATTCAAGAAGTGCATCAATTTGTTCTTGTAATATTGGCATGCTTTTCAATAGCTTTTCTGGAACCATTGTTCTCATTACACCTTCAGCGCTGCAAGACAGAAGAAGTTGACAAGTTTGATTGAAGATTAGTTACTCATTAACTACAGGGCCTGAAGTACAATAGTGTGGTGGTTTAGAAAGTTTCAAAACACAACACAGCATCTCAAATATGTTTTGGTTGCCATCTAGGTCACCTATTTCAGTGAATCGTGTAAAAGATGTAAAATTGAAGTTAAATCTTGGTAAGCGTTGGAGAGGTCCACTTATTTCATAGGTTCCATTGTTTGCTAAGTACCTAATTTGTAGTCTATTACTACTAAAAAAAGTGACAGGTAGTCGTGGAAAAATACAGTGCAGCATATCATGTCAGACACAAAGGTACAGTGTTGCACTTAAATGTTCTCCCACTATAGCATCCACAAGGGCAGTTAGCCACCTGTAATTCTGCTCATCTTCAAGTATCTTTTGAATCGATTCCATCACTCCTACCTTTTGGTAGCCACACCCTGGCATAGAGACTGGAATTCCCATGGCTTGGACAGTGCCTACCACAATAGGATCCAGTTGCTTGGCACTGTGGTACTACAAATAGTTCTCAAAGATTTGACCCTTTGAGACAACACTAGTTCAGTCTGATAGTGAGACCAATTTCTAGAGCCTCTGCAATCCCATAGAGAAAATTCAGTTTCACTTTCTTGATAAAAAGGAAGTTCTTTGCTTTCTATGTTTTGAGTGCCCAAGGAAACCGTCACTTGAAAAAAGTAACCTTCAACAGCTCTGAGGGAAGATGGGTACACAAAACAGGAATTCCATCAAACAGTCCCTTCAGAGAATCTGAATTACAGGAGTAGAACTCTTCTCTAAAGAGAACATGTTGAACAGATTTCTACTTGTGCAGACTAAGAACTTTGAAATGAACCTCCATAAACATACAAAGATTCTGCTGTTAGGGAGGAACAAAGACCTACACAAAAACTGTTTTTAAATATATGACCAGGAAGACTGTATTCACAGCAGAGGGAAGTACTGATAAACACAATCAAGTAGTCGTCAAGAAGAAAATATTTTGTACAAACAAACAAACAAAAACTTGAGTGGATGAGAGTTTATCTGACCTATTCCATCCACAGCAGATAAAAACCAAATTCCAGTACCCAGTAGGTACTTCCTGTCCGTCTTTCTGCCTGTATTGCTCTATTTGTTTCTATGAATTTCTAATACCTACAGAAACCCATTCTATGTTTCTGGTGACTGTAACATAAACTGAACACACACCCTCCTCCAAAGATGGCTGACCATAAATACAGTATCTCTCTCTCAAACCATGGATCACTTCTTCAGCCTTAGAAAGACTAGTGGTCTTGTTTTGGAGACACTAAGGTCCACTGGAATCAAGACTGAAGTCTTTATGATTAATTGACAGGAGGGTTTTAAGGTCTGGCTCGGGACCTGTATATTACCCTTAAAGAAGATTAACTCAGATCCAGAGGTCTGTGGTGATGATCTGATACACATTATCCAGTCATCCCCTTCAGCTGCAAACAAGCAAGGTGTCTGGAGTCTCTATAGTTAGATATAACATAGTATGAGATATGTTATACCTTGAAAGGGATCTCTGAAATGCAAATTGGACTTTAACCAGCTAGATTAGTCATAAAGGAGTTTGAAAGTCTTAAGATAGGCCCCAAGACTACTAAATGTAACCTAGAGACTAATGTGTGTGGTTCTTGTGCATTACTAGTTTATTCAATTTATAAATTTAATGGCACGATTTTATATGACAATTTATTGTGCATGAGAATTCTGAGAGTGGAAAGAGTAAGGAGAAATTCATTTAAGGTTACTAAATTCATGTTATGTTAATAAGATGCACTAAATTCCAGAAGATTTCCATGTTAATATTCCTGTCACTTAGTAGGGATTTCAACCCCATAAATAAAAAAGGACTGATTGGAGGCGGGAGGGTTGAAGATCATCTCTTTGCTTGAGAAGAGAGAAACTCTTATACCAAGGATCATCCCAACTGGTTTCTGAGCAGCTACTGAAGCAAGCCTGTAAGATTCCTATAGGGTGCCTCCAGGACACAAGATCCCAGGCCCTGCAAGGAACAGAGCCAATATATAAAACCATAAAGAAAACGTTCCCTGAAGTATTCATTTCCCAGGTAAGAGGATATAAATCATCCAGTCATAACTTATGCTATAGCAGTATCAGAGTATAGCAGCACCTTCATAATGTGAAACAGGAATTATAAACCATTACTAGGCGAGTCAGAACAATCACCTAGCAGTCCTTATGTACTGAAAATGGATTCTAAAACATGCACTGTGTAGTTACGTTCATGGCTTGAGTTTCTGTATCAATATGCTCAGTTTACCAATAAATGTTTTTCTCACTGCAAATGCTACATACTCAACCTGGGCTCGGAAATGCACATGGAGGTTTCCTTCTCACACATTCTTGAGCTGTAATAAGCCCTGTAATGATTCTATGGGCTAAGTTAGCAGATCAGCAACATCTGCGCAAACCCACTGCCTACAAGTTTCATCTCAGTTTTACAGAATATTAAAACAAGTAATGTTTGCATGCTGATGGAAAGCCACATGAAATTACGACTATGAAAAATATTTAGTCTAACTTGAAGGGAGGTCTGTGACTTAAGATCTTCTTAATGCCAACTGGGAAGGGTGTGCAGTGGGGTTACAGAAATTTTCTGATTCGGGTACGTATATTCTGGTTCACCCAAGAACGTTATGTGAGGTCTCAAATGAAAGCTGATGTCACACTGATCATCAATATCATTGTGAAATGTATGTATATGCACCATGCAAGGAGTTATGTATGTGTGCCAGAAAATTATGTTCTTTAGTATATAAAAGATAAAAGCAGGTCACCAAAAGGTAACATGCTGCAGACCAGTTTCTCCAGACAGGGGGTAAGAAATGTCTGTCTCTCTCTGTTGGGATATAAATTGAACATTGTATGCTAACACAATGGATGTCTATTTACACATGCAGTCAAATGCTGAGATGCGAAACCAACAGGAAAGCACACAGGAAAAAAAAAAAAAAGCCATGGTGGGCTATTCTGTCTATGAGTAAAGACAATGAACTTAGGAGTAATTCTAGAAGGCAAAGATACCCTGGTATCCTGCACCTAGGAAGTAAACGGACAGCATATCTGCATTCATGAAAGCAGGGTCTTAGACAGCCATAGTTAAAAATGCAGCAGAAGATTGAGCGAGAGAAAACATTTAGTTAAGTTTAGTCTGTAAAAAGCATGTTATGTCCATGCTTTCTATGTAACCATTTGTTTCGAATAGTCTTACTAACTACTACTTCTAGTAAGTTTATTACTACTTTCACTATAAATATATTAAACACTGTGATATTAAGCAAAGTGATGGTCCCGAGCTGAATCTTACAAGCTGGTGTGTACTGTTCCTTTGGGAATATGAGACCTGCTAATTGAGAGTATCTAGGTGAAAAGGGGCAAGGGAATGTTCCAAGGACTCAGGGTTGGTATGTACCTATTGCTACCTACACAGAGAAAGGAAGGTCTGAAAAATAGTGTTTGTGCTGCCAGAGGCTGTTGGTTTCAGGGAACTGATCTATAGCAAGCACAAATGAGACTCCTTGATGCTACAGGAAGGCAGTGAAGAGGTGCCTCACAACTGTGGGTATTTTGGGGGCACATCAGTGTACACTTGCCAGTTTGTTACCAAACTTGCTAGTCCAGTTGGTTTGAGAGAAGTTCAAGATGTTGTGTTTGATCTACCAAGCCTTTTAGTTTGGGTCCTGGATACCTCTGCCATCCTGTTCGGTTTTCCAACTCAGCAGTTGATATCAGCTAGAGACTGTTAGCAGGAACATCCTATGTTAACAGATGGAGTGGGGAAGAGAGGGCACTCAGTTGACAGCCTCAGCTCTAGAATTTACTTCTGTCCTTCATCCAGAGCCAGATAAGCTGCAAGGCCCCTTCTTATACAGGATTTTTTTTTTTTTAAGAGGGGATAGCTTGAGTAGAGATAGCCTACAAACTAAAACTAAAAATAAAGTTTTTTTTAAAACGCGTTTGAAGGTTAAAACCTTTTTCTTGGTTAAAATATTTTGTTCAAGTGACTCAAGAAAGTACCATTAAGAAAAAACAAGCAAAACTTAAAAGCAGTCTACATGGTAAAATGCCAGTTACCACAATATAATTCTAACATTTAGTAGGGCCTGAAAAGGCCAGCTGGCTCATTTGATCTGATCCCATATGTTTTGAAAAACTAAGTTATTACATTATTCTCATCAAGCTGGTCTAACAATCTCTTTCTTAGTAATTGTTTCTACTGCTCATTTGCTTTTAGTTTTGAGAACATTTCTAAACCATAAAAATATTTCTTTCAGGGCGCTGCTATCTCCCATAGCCATCATCTGCAATGGAACTATGACAATATTTCCCATTGGCCCTTACATTAATTTTTTTTTAAGTATAAAATTTAGCTTCTTCACTCTGTCTAGTCTTCTAGTTCTTGTGGCGCTTGAACTGTTTTACTATAAATCTTCTACAAGAATGGTGTACAGCCTTCCAAATATGGTAGCATCAGGACTAAGAGCAATAGCACTCTCTCGAGTTTCTGCATGCAATATGCCTGCAGAAAAACATGTAATAGCACTTTTAAACAAAAAGCACTGCACTGAAAACTCTTGTATACAGATTTTCTACTCACTTTCGTCATCCTGACTTATTGGGACACACGGCTCAGGACATCCAGAACTGTAAGGCACCATATTACAGTCTCATCTACAGTAAACCTCTCCTGCTGAGGCAGAAGGGTATGTCAGCTTCCTACCACGCCAGTCAGTCTGTCTCACCAGCAAACTCTTTGACACTTTGCTGGTCTTTACCCTGCTTTGCAGGTTAAAAAAAAAAAAAAAAAAATCTGTGACCTCCCAATACCCGAGTTCCCAGACACGTCTCTGTAGTGTCCACAGAGAGACTGGACATGCACAGAGATTCAGTTCACTACCTCAAAAAGACAATGTACACACAAGCCTGTTAGGTTAGCTGAGGACTCACTCGATACTTCATTAGAACAGCACGGATATGATTTGTAGTAAAGCTAAGAATAAGTTTATCAACAAAGAATAGCGATTTCAGTGATACTAAAATAAAATGGTTACAAGGTATGATTACAAAAACAAAAAATACACTTTCTAGTGACTAAAACTTAATTTTAGCAAGTTACAATCTTTGCTTAAGCAGTTTTCAAATCAAGTTACCAGCATCTCTAGCCTGCTAGGCCAGGGGATCCAACTTTCTCAGGCTCAGAGGGTGAGTTTCCCTTTGTCGCTTAAGTGACAGATAACTGGAATGTCTTTGTTCCCCTTATCTTTTCCAGTGTCCATTATCTCAGTCTAAAGATCCAGGATAACTTCCTGGGGATGCAGACTCTGTCCCCTAGTATGCTCACGAAGCTGCAGCTTGGACTGTTTTATTTACCTTATATGTAAGTGTACTTTCATTGATCTCTGTTTGTAATCCAGCCAGACAATACCACGTTCAAGGAAGGACTGGATCCATTCAGCACCTCCCAACCACATGTCAAGATCATGTACCCAGCATACATAACTCTTTATACCCAACCCACACATACACAAAATACATTCCTGAGCAGACACCACCAGTTTACATATGATATCTTTAGATACATATCATGACAGCTGTGTTGGGGGTAGTGAACGTGTCAGGCCTGATAAGGGTTACAGTACGGTGTGCCCTCTGCCAGTTGGTATTGAGGGGTTTTCACACATCTCAGCTCAAGACATTATTAAAGATTGCACTGAGGGAGTATGGACTACCACTACTTGACAAACTGAATTATTTTTTAATTTTTAGATTTAGTTGCATCTTTCATTTTCTGTTCAACTAGTACTTAAACCAGGCCCTTTCATTAAAGCATTAGATAATTATTTATTTTTGTGACTGAAGAGAGTCAGGTTTCACTTAAGTCCCATCATAATTAAGTTTAAATACATAAACAAACAGCTTACCCTTTCTTCACTCTTGCAAAATCAAATGCCATTTGTCTATAGGAGAATGCTTTTTCATTCAAGTATCTACTGTAACGCCTTATGAAGGTAGACATATCATATCCTGCAATAAAACAAAGTTCCATATTTTGTTAACTGGTGTAATTGTTTATAAAGATACTTACTCATTTGCTAAAACTGAACAGCATATTGCATTTTAAGATTACCATTTGCACTCTATGCAAAATCTGAGACTAGACATAGCCTTACATATGAAAAAGTGACACTTCAAACATAGAAAGAATTCTCAGTTTTGAAAATGTCATTGAACCCCATCAAATAAAAGGTAAAACTAAAAACAAAACCTGTTCTTCGTACAAGAATCACTTCCCACTAGCTAAGCAACAGCACAAGCCAGACTAGACGTGGAAGTCAGCTCTATTTGTTATACTATTATATATAAAATACACAGACACTTTTTATATTATATAAAAATAAAAAGTTCCAAATCAGTAAATTTACATGCTTTTGTGTTACTTGGTCTTGTGACCATAATTTAAAACCATTAGCAAGTGTCAGTAGTTTTTGACCAGTCACCACTGGAAAAGCCTCTAGTAAGAAAATGTCTTTACTGGATGTGCTCCTGCACATACAGGCATTTTGAACCATAGTCACTTGTAAAACTCTTCTACGAGATGCTTGTTGGATTACATGTTTACAAGTTTTCCATGGAGGCACAGCAATCATCTTGTATTTCTTCCATCAGACATCATATCCTGTCCTGCTGTCTTTCTGCAGATCTCATTTACTGTAGTCATAGCTGTCAGACTTTGATTACAGAATTAGTTTTGTCATATCTTCTTAGGACCTGCCTTTATTCATCAAAATGTGTGGAATTTGTCTCCAGCCATGAAGCCTGAGATATATACTGCAGTTTCTTTGCTGAATGCTCTTAGCTCATGGATTCTTTCAGCTTGAGCTTCCAGCTGATGTCCTATTCAGCTTTGTCTGTTCTATGCTGATGGAACAATGAGAAGGAGAGACACTAACCCAATAGGACCTGTGCCTAAGAACAGTTGCCATTGAAAAAATCATCCATATCTCACCAATGACAGGCTCTTCAGAAAACAGTTTCTGGATTGCTATGATTGGCCCTTCCTTGCCAGACTTAATTTGTCTTCTTGGTTACGTCATCAAGGTATTGATGCCAGACTTCTTGACTGGAATGAAGAAACTATGGGTCCATCAGGATCAAGTGCACCTCTCACAAATTGCTCTATTTGTTCTTCTACAGAATCTGCTATTTTGAGTAGGAACTCTTGTACATCTGATGTTACATGCTGTCCAGTAAACAACATTGACAGGAACCTCTAGATGTGATTTGGGGTCAAATGTGTTTGCAATATTGCTGATGACATGGTTAGTAAAAGCTGTAACATACTCTTCATACCTCTTCAGTTTAGCAGCAAGGACTTGTTTGTTGACTCTGTCCTCACTACTTCTTGTTCTTATAGCTTTTTCATATTCAGGCTGTGTTATGAGAGTAAACCTGACAAGAGCTAGTTTCTTTCTGGTCAGTCCTACAGTCCCACTCCACCCTTTGAGCCTTTGACAGTTGTTCCCATGTCACTCCAAATTCCATTGAAAGATCCAGGAACCTGATGCATATAAAATTCCACACATTCAAAGGCACTGTACTTCTTCAGGGATATCAAGAATGTAGAGTGATATTTACCTTACATAGTAGGCGCAGTTTGTAGTAAAGAAATATTGAAGCATGGCATATTGTGTGTGTAACTGAAGTTTCCAATAACCATCTTATTCTATTTGGACATTTAAAAGTATGACTTTGAGAAAATGATTCTAAAATTGAACATAGGAGACAGGGCATACCATGACCACCCTCCCTGAAATTTCTCCAATAGCAGCATACGCAGAGTTACAGCATCATCGAGCTCTTTAATAGACAGGTTTCCAGAACTGAAACACATTGAGTGTCAGCCAACATTTGACAAAATGCTGGAGTATTTCCTCCCTGCTCACATCATTTAACAATGAATAAAAAAGTTTCAGATCACCCAGGGTCTCAGATGCTAGAATCAAGCCATGCAGAGAATGGCTGAATTGCTTACCAGCAAGTATCTGATCTGCAATACAAGCTGCATATACATCAGAATCAACAAGAAAGTCTAGCAATGTTTTGTCTCCCCCAAAATATCCCAATATCAATAGTCTGTCTCTGGAGGACATTTCTATTATCTCCTTCATGAATGATATTTCCATCAGCATTAAGTGGTACAATTCCATTTGGAATGAACACCCCTCCCTGGGACTCTTCCTAGTTCAGTTTTTGCAGTACTAGAGAGGAACCATCATTTTTTCCACATACTAAACATCTCCATTTTGGGGGAAGGGGGAGGCTTTCCCATGCAAAGCCAACAAACAATATTTTAAATACACTGCCATTTGGTAGCTTAGACCAATATTAACATTAAGGTGTTGAAATAATATAAACAGTAAAAATTAGTCAGCCATATTACAGTGTTTCTGGAACTTGCAAAAAGTGACATTTTGGGTACCACTGTTTTACCTAGCCTGCAGGCTTATGGCAGTACTTAACAGCTCCACATCATACCTCAACTAAATGTATATAAAATAAGCTTTCAAATTATGTAATGTGGGTATATGTAGGATGGATACATTAAACTCCAAATATATGGCCCTTTTTGGAAAATTGTCACATGCCTAATACCAAGATCTAATAGGAGATGAAGTGTCCTACCCCAATCAGTCAATGGGCAAGAGTAGGTCATCCATTGGTGAACTTAGTATGTGTATTTCATACCTTGGCCTGAAACTTCACTGGTTGAACAGAAGTAGTTCAAGACTGAGAATTTTGCAAAAAGCAATTACTTTTCAATTAGTTAGGAAAGGAAGGTTGATACCAGGTGATAATCTGCTGCTTCTGAAGGTCCTTGTGTATCGGGAGAACTATTGCATGGCTTTAAAAGGTGGTGTTAGTTCATGCTGCCTTACAGCAAAACCTATGTCAAGAGGGAACTCAAGTGATCCCAGCTGTCTTAGTAACCCCAGGGTCATGGATCATGTTACACGCAATTGCTCAAATTGCCAGTGGAGCTTCAAGTATATACTGTGTTTGCAAAAAGAAGGAAAATTTATGGTAGTGCAATCCGTTTATAGTTTCTTTGGTCTGAAGAGATCACCACAGATTCAGATTGTCTACTCCATAAGATAATTTACATGTTGTGAAGAAATATTCATGCTAGCTTCCTGGTTATTACGACCATAAATCAGGGTTGATGACAATGCCACTCTAACAATTTCTGCTGACTGCAATTTATTGACTGCAAATGACAGTGGAGGAAAGACATCCAGCTAGCAACTAAGATACCTCTTGCCATTCTAACCAACCCATACCCTTCCCTTTCTGAATTCCTGCACTGGATACTGAATATTTCTCCTGACACTATTACCATTTTCAAAATTAAGAACATTCAAGGGAACATTTGTGTCCACCAAATTGTTCACGTAGATGAAAGATATCCACCTTCAAGAACTTGCACCATCACTCTTGCCTCACATGCACACCGTGTTTGATTCTTTGAATTCCGCTGCACACACCACCTCCTCCAGGAACTAGAAGCAGGGTCCATAAAATTAAATAGCAAAGTTTTCAGCAAAAACATCCAGAAGTATTTTTGTCATGTCCTGGCACGACCGGCTTTAGGCACCAGCAAGCACGTGCTTGGGGCAGCACAATTCCAGGAGCAGTATTTTGTTTTGCTTGGGGCAGCATGAAACCTAGAGTTGGCCCTGTGTCCTGGCCACGAGTCTGAGCCATGGTACACAGAAAGGTTAGTTTTTACAGCTATGGAAACCACATCACCCCCTTCCCAAAAGCAAGTGCTGTGTGCATGCCAACTAAAAATCACTTAGGCATCCAACACAGTGTTCATACCCAAGTACAAATTCTCACATGCAGAATTCAAAATAAAAAGGAAGGGTCTTTACTCTCAATATGGCAGAGATGAGACAAGACTGCATGTGTAGGATAGTTCAGTTAAAGGAGTAACATTAAAATAGTAACAATCAGGGGAAAAATTCTAACATTATGCTCAGTTATTCTGTTGTCTAGGCCTTTTCTCTGGGTTTTCCTGTTCTCCTCTGGCAGGAGAATATCCTCTGCACTGGGTAGATGTCTGCACTTTGGACTTTGTCCTTTTAACTCTTTAGGCTGGACCTCCTGCAGATCTGGTTCCAGCCTGGAGGGGAGAAACTTGGGAGTCTACTGTAGTCCCTGGGCCAATGCTACTCTCTTTGGTCCAAATCTTGTGTCCCAAAACCTACTGTAAATAATAATGCCAACTTCAAGGCCTATATTCATAAAAGTTTGATTTCTTCTAAAGAACTGGCTTAATATAAATTACTGTTAAGAATGTGGGAGATAGGTATTCTCTAGATTGTGTGCACCTCTATTACTGTGATGCTGTCTGCTACATAGGGGCAGAGGATTACCTCAGTCCGATACGATTTTGCTGCCCAGCCGGAAGGCAAACAATGGATTAACTCAGTCACTAATACTTAAAACAAGTGTCAATTTCTTTGAGGCCTACTTCCACCCATGTGCATCAAGACTCTGGTCGGAAGTGGAAGGTCCCAGCTTTGAGGCCTCAGGGACATTTCAGGTGGAGAAATGAAAGAGCTTGAGAGGGGGTCAGAAGGAGTCAGTGACTGCTCAAGATATGCTGCCCCTTCACTCTTGGATGTGGGGGAAAGTTAGATCTACCTAAGCAGTTAGGTAAAACATGCAAATTAGGATTGCCAACTGTCTAATCACACAAACCCAAATACCATTTCCATGCCTTACACCTCCTGAGGCCCTGCCCTTTTTCTAACGCCCTCTCTCCCTCTGTTGTTTGCTCTTCCCCCACCCTCACCAGGCTGGGGCAAGGGGTTGGGGAGTGGGAGGGGATACAGGCTATGGGCTGGGGGTTTGGAGTGTGGGAGGGGACTCTGGGCTGAGCCTGGGACAGTGGTTGGGGTGCAGAGTTCAGGCTCCAGGAGAGGGCTCAGGGCTGGAACAACAGATTGGGGTGTGGGAGAGGGTGCTGGCTCCAGCCAGGTGGCACTTACCTCAGGCAGCTCTGTCTGCAGTGCAGTGGGGCTAAGTCCCCTGCCTGCCCTGCATGCTCCCAGAAGTGGCTGGTACATCCTTGCTGCCTGGAGCGGGGGCGGGAAGCAGGGGGCAGGTGTGTCTGCATGCTGCCAACAGCGCGAGTGCTGACTCTACAGCTCCCATTGGCCGGGAACTGTGGCCAATGGCTCTGCAGGGGCAGAGCCTGCCTTAGTCCTGCTGTGTTGCTGACCGGGAGCCACCCGAGGAAAGCAGGGACAAGGGGCTCCGTGCACTGCCCGCTCCACATGCTGCTCCTAGAAGCAGCCAGCACATCCCTGCGGCCCCTGAAGGGAGGGGGTAGGGGACAGGGGGCTCCCCACACTGCCCCTGCCTGCAGGTATCGCTCCGATAGGCTGCAGTTCCTGGCCAGTGGGAGCTGTGGAGTCAGTGCTCAGGGACATGCCGGTCGCTTCCGGGAGTGAAGCGGCGTGGGGCCAGGGCAGGCAAGGAGACTACTGGACATTTGGCAGCCTAAAATCTCCCAGTTTGGCTTCCATAGCCTACAGGAGATAGAGCCTGATTCTGGGAGACTTTTAGCGAAACTGGGAAGGTTGGCAACCCTAATGCAAATAGGCTTTGTTGTTGTTGTAACCCCTTCTCTCTGTTCATTGTGTTTGTTTAAGGAAAGGATGGATTCATAGAAACTATTCTGAGACACAGCAATTACTTACTGATCACAAGTCCCAAAGAAGTCTATAGTCTGGCCCAGTGAAGTCATGGCATGGTGGGACCAGGAGGAAAAAAAGAAAAAAAAAAGAAAAGAAAAAGAAAAGCAAGAGAAACAGACAGACACGACTCCTTCACTGGCATGTGGGCAGCCATCAACTCTGGACAGATCTCTGCCAGTACAAAAAGGTCTCACTGGTACATATCAGTGAAGCACATAACAGCAGAGGTTGCTCTTAACTGAGATGGATTTTGCAAGTATTTGATACTGCGCTACTGTAACACTTTGAAGTATCAGAGGGGTAGCTGTGTTAGTCTATAAGGTGCCACAGGACTCTTTGTACAGATCCAGACTAACAGACTTTTGGAGCATGAGCTTTCGTGGGCGAATACCCACTTCGTCAGACGCATGTAGTGGAAATTTCCAGGGGCAGGTATATATAGGTTGATGGATTTCCACTCCATACGGCTAAATGCAGTGCCTTGCATGGTGTCAAGTATCAGGGGGTAGCCGTGTTAGTCTGGATCTGTACAAAGAGTCCATCAACCTATATATACCTGCCCCTGGAAATTTCCACTACATACATCTGACTAAATGGGTATTCGCCCACGAAAGCTCATGCTCCAAAACGTCTGTTAGTCTATAAGGTGCCACAGGACTCTTTGTACTTTGAAGTATAGGGTTCTACTCTAATATGGTATATTATTTTTCTCTACTAGATTGAAGTAAAAACTGGCAGTCTAACATTAGAACAAGGCTAGTATAAGTCAGAGGACTGGCCTCACTGGAAATGGAAGATTGTATAAAACTGTCAAGAGCATCAGTTGCAAAATGGGGAGGGGCATGCAAAGAATCATTACTCCAGACTGCTCATCCTATATATGTAAGTGGTGCCTCAAGCCTATCCAGAGACATGCTTGCAAAGGACAGCCAGGCAAAGAGAGGGCTTTGGTTGCTCCTCAGTTTTGATTTTCTAATTTTCATTTGGTGAAAAGTGTAGATTAAGAGTTACAGCTCAACAACTAAAGATTCTATCCTCGCTAAGCATGCTCCAGCCTCTGTTCTTAGTGCTGACCAGGCTGTCCATGTACCATCCCCACAGAGTGACTTAGGATACCGTTCTCCAAGGCTAGATATAGGAGCTGGACTTTCCCTGAAACTGATGCCCCAAGCTGAGCACCAGAACTGAGAGCTAGTAGCCTCTATGGTGCTTACCTCTGTGCTATCAATGACCACCACCCCCTTGTGATACCACTGTCTATGCAGCCCCAAACTGCCCTGGCCTTCTTCTGTTGCTAAATCTTCATGCTTATCAGGTATAATTAGCATCCCTCACCACCATAAATCTTTCCACATTTCCCTTTAAAGTACAGAATCTAGGTTTTGGATTTTCTCCAAGGTGAACATTTGTTTTCTGCTTGTATTTCCATCTTCAGTAGTATTTACCTCTCCTTCCAATGAAATATCAACTGCCAGTTTCATCAGTGATCTTGAAGTAGCAGGTTTAAGATCTTTCCATCACCACAGTATTCCCTGGACAGCTCCCCAAACTTTATAGAATACTATATGATTATGGTATATTTACCACAGTACTTCCCAGGATGGATGATTATGGTGTATTTACCACAATACACAGTTTATAAATGTTAAAGTTTAAGATAAGGAGGACAAGAATAGGGGTGGGGAGAAGGGGGGAGCAGAATGTGTCAACATAGAAAGCAGAATTACTCCAAACCAGGCATCAGCAGGAATTCAAACACATGGAGCTCAACCATTTAAATATATGTTCTTCTCTAGTTTTATTCCTTGCCCTGTGTGTGAATCTATAACAAAAATGCAAAACACAATTTTTTTTCTTCTTTATGAGGTGCTCTTTTTGCTAACAGCTGAAACATCTTTTTGACACTAGCAACCACTCCAGCATTTGTGTTTCCTGCACACACTCCTAAAGCCATTCATATAATTCTTTATAATTCCTGCTATTAAGAGAGGGAATTTATTCCACCCACAGAGAACTTTTAGCTTAAAAATAGCAACACATTAAGCAAGCCCCACTATAAAGTTCAGCAATCCATGTAGAATTACAGTTCAACCACTTTCTCAAGCCAACTTGCCATCTCCTCCCCCACACCTGATCGATCCCTCTGTCCTCCTCAACTTCCTCTTGCCCACCTTCCTTGATGTGTAGCAATAAAAACAAAGGGCTATTCTGAAAGGTACAGATCATCTCCCACAGTATTCCACAAGAAGTGATGGAGTCCTCCTCATTAGGAGCATTTAAGACTGAATGAGAAAAGACACGTTAGGGAACAATTTCTCATTTACAGTACTTCCCAGGATGGATGATGGTAATATTTTATCCATCCTGGGAAGTACTGTAAATGAGAAATTGTTCCCTAACGTGTCTTTTCTCATTCAGTCTTAAATGCTCCTAATGAGGAGGACTCCATCACTTCTTGTGGAATACTGTGGGAGATATGATATTCTTAAAGATCAACTAGGAAAGTACAATTTAGATGGGGCTACTGTAAGGTGGGTGCGTAACTGGCTGGATAACCATACTCAGAGAGTAGTTATTAATGGCTCCCAATCCTGCTGGAAAGGTATAACAAGTGGGGTTCCGCAGGGGTCTGTTTTGGGACCGGCTCTGTTCAATATCTTCATCAACGATTTAGATGTTGGCATAGAAAGTACGCTTGTTAAGTTTGCGGACGATACCAAACTGGGAGGGATTGCAACTGCTTTGGATGACAGGGTCAAAATTCAAAATGATCTGGACAAATTGGAGAAATGGTCTGAGGTAAACAGGATGAAGTTCAATAAAGATAAATGCAAAGTGCTCCACTTAGGAAGGAACAATCAGTTTCACACATACAGAATGGGAAGAGACTGTCTAGGAAGGAGTATGGCAGAAAGAGATCTAGGGGTCATAGTGGACCACAAGCTTAATATGAGTCAACAGTGTGATACTGTTGCAAAAAAAGCAAACGTGATTCTGGGATGCATTAACAAGTGTGTTGTAAACAAGACACGAGAAGTCATTCTTCCACTCTACTCTGTGCTGGTTAGGCCTCAACTGGAGTATTGTGTCCAGTTCTGGGCACCACATTTCAAGAAAGATGTGGAGAAATTGGAGAAGGTCCAGAGAAGGGCAACAAGAATGATTAAAGGTCTTGAGAACATGACCTATGAAGGAAGGCTGAAACAATTGGATCTGTTTAGTTTGAAAAAGAGAAGACTGAGAGGGGACATGATAGTAGTTTTCAGGTATCTAAAAGGGTGTCATCAGGAGGAGGGAGAAAACTTGTTCACCTTAGCCTCCAATGACAGAACAAGAAGCAATGGGCTTAAACTGCAGCAAGGGAGATTTAGGTTGGACATTAGGAAAAAGTTCCTAACTGTCAGGGTAGTTAAACACTGGAATAGATTGCCTAGGGAAGTTGTGGAATCTCCATCTCTGGAGATATTTAAGAGTAGATTAGATAAATGTCTCTTAGGGATGGTCTAGACAGTATTTGGTCCTGCCATGAGTGCAGGGGACTGGACTCGATGACCTCTCGAGGTCCTTTCCAGTCCTAGAGTCTATGAGATGATCTGTACCTTTCAGAATAGGGTTAATATATATAAAAGCCAGTTGCCACTTTCATCTCTAACTTCCATTACATCCAGTCATAATAAAGAGATAGATTAATAGGACAAGATACCCTGCCTTATTCCCATTTGAAAGGTTCTGTTTTGAATCATAAGCTATGAGAGCTTCAATTATTCCCCCTTCCCTCTCATCTCACTTAACCTTATGGCTTCATTACATTTACAAAAAGTGTTGCAACTGCAAAACAAATGTAAGTTTGTCAAATGAAATCTATTTTAGAATGGATTCTCCCCATTTTGGCTTCACATGCTCCCTAATTCATAACTTTCAATGGGTCTCTACTAATATAGATTAGCAAGGCCTAAGACATATTAGCAGTATTTTATTGCTAAAGTTTAATACAGACAGAAGAACCCATTCTTACCATGTGATCCACTTTTGTCCAAAAAATTGCTGAGATTGAATAGCGTGTTTCTAGATGCCAAGTACTGAATAAATCTCTGCAAGACACAAAAATGAAAGTCAATTTCCTCTCCCTTACCTCTTCATTCCAGTTCAGATTTGCAAGCAGGCAGAAATTAGAGATGATCATATGTACATATAAAGGGAAGATTCAGCTCATCTCCTGCTAATGGACTGAGCCACTCTGACTCAAGTGGATATAGATGGTATGACAGACCCACAGGAGTCTGGTCCTATTGGTATCCAGGAGGTGGGTGGGCAAAACCCGCCCACTTCTAAAGGACCTCCCCCCAGCCTAAGGGGAGGATCCACAGGTCTGTGATACCAAATAATTCCATGGGACAACTAATGAAAAACAGGATCTGGAGTGAGGTCATAGGGCTAAACGAAGGGAACCTGATGGGGACACCGAGCAGAGAACTCCGGACAGCATCCACTGCTCCTCGAAGGTGTCAAGGGAGCCAGAGGAACTCTGCCCGGATGTATGAATGGATGGAGAAGCAGAAATAGGTCCCACAGTCGCAGGAAATCCCGTCGGCCAACCTCCTCTCCCTGGTTTTGTAGATGGCTAGTTTGGCCAGGGCCAAAAGGAGGTTGATAAAGAGATCCCGCGACTTTGTGGGGCCATGGATGGGGAGTGCATAGATAAACAGGTGAGGGGAAAAGTGCAACCAAAAACGCAAGAAGAGAGTCAAGAGGAGCCGGAACAGGGGCTGCAACCTGGCGCACTCTAAATAAATGTGCACCAGGGTCTCCTTCACGCCATAAAAAAGGGCAGGTGTTGGGGACAGGGGTGAACCACGCCAAGTACACGCCCATGCTCACGGTCCCGTGTAGGAGCCACCAACTGACATCCCCGGCGGGCCTCGGGACCAGGGCAGAGTATAAGCTGGCCCACCGGGGCTTCTCACCCTCGAGAGGTGGCAGGAGGTCCCGCCATTTGGTATCGGGGCAAGATGCGAGGGTGAGGTAGTGAAGAGTGTGGAGCACGAGCATGTATAGATGTTTCTGTGGCGCAGTCTGGAACAGAACTGACTGCAGATCGTGCAGCCGGCTCGCAGTGAAAGGGCGGGGGGGCCGATTGGGTCCACGGGGAAGGGGCCTGATAAAGAATCTCCACGAGGCCAGGGATGGAGGCTGGGCGGGATGTGCCCTCTCACAGGACACGGTTGAGGTAGGCCCGAGCAGTGGGCTGTAAAGCGACCTTCACCTCCTGAAGTATGCGCCGGGGAGTACGAGGGCTGGAGAGCCCCATGCACTGAGCGAGCGTCAGGGGATCCAGCCAGTCTCCCCGGTCATAGTCCAGGAGGTCTCCGAACCTGGTGACTTCTGCGAAGACCAGCCTCCGGCGCATCGCGGGGGACTCTGCCACCTGCACACGAAGCTGGGGATTGTGTAGAAGGGGCTCCGTGAGATCAACCCCCACAGTGGCCGCCACGGACCTGGTCGTTGAAAAGAACTTCCAGGCCCGGAGGAGGTCTTGGTAGATGACTGGCAGCCTGGAGAGGTCTCGCGGAAGACCTCTCGGATGGAGGAAAAAGAGCTGCCAGTCGTATCGGAGCCCTCGAAAGCGGCAGAGGAAGGCGTGCGCCAATACACTCCACGCCGGACTACCTGCACCATATGAGCCTCTGCAGGGCCTGGAGGCGGAAGACATGAACCCGAGTGCATAGGCACTTCAGGCCCTGCCCCTCCTCCTCCAGGGGCAGGTGGAGGACCAATGCAAAGACCCAGTGCATTCCTGGCCAAAAGAACTCCAGAATCGCCGTCCGGAGGTCGGCCAGGAAATCTGGGGCCAGGACCAGGGTGTTGAGCCGGTACCAGAGCATGGACAGGACCAGTTGATTAAGCACCAGCGCCCTCCCTCGAAAGGGAGAGGCACTGGAGTAGTCCTGTCCATTTCCGGAGCCACTCCGTCACCCTGCCCTCCAAACCGTGCCAATTCTCCGGCGGAGACAGATGCGTGGCAGAAAGGTAAACGCCGAGATAGAGCAGTGGACTCGCGCTCCACCGGATGGCCCAAAGCATGGGTGGGGGAGAGCTCACCTGCCACCCGTCCCCAACCACCAGGCCAGAGCTCTTGCCCCAGTTGACCCGAGCGGAGAAGGCCGCCGAGTACAGAGCCTGGCAAGCCTCCACCCGCGCCAAGTCGCCCGGGTCCTGGACCATGAGGACCACATCATCAGCGTACACTGACAGGACTAGCTGCAGCTCCAGCTCCCGAAGCACCAACCCTGTCAACCTCCTGCAGAGGAGATAGAGGAAGGGCTCGATCGCCAGAGCGTACAGCTGGCCCGAGAGGGGGCACCCTTGCCATACTCCCCGCCCAAAGCTGACCAGCTCGGTCAGGGTCCAGTTGAGCCTGACCAGACACTCTGCAGAAGTGTACAGCACCTGGAGAAAACCCACAAACTGAGGTCCGAAGCCGAATGCTCGCAGAGTGCTCAGGAGATACCCGTGATCCACTCTGTCGAACACCTTCTCCTGCTCCAGGGAGAAGAGGGTGAACGACAGACCATCCCTACACCCTAATTCCAGAAGGTCCCGGACCAGATGCAAGTTATCAAAGATCGTGCGGCCCGGGACGGTGTAGGTCTGGTCAGGATGGACCACGTTCGCCAGCACGGACCCTAGCCGCATTGAGATGGCCTTTGCAATGATTTTGTAGTCCGTGCAGAGGAGCGAGATGGGATGCCAATTCTGTAAGTCGCGGAGGTCACCCCTCTTCGGCAATAAGGCGAGCACGGCTCGCCTGCACAAGAGAGGGAGGACCCCGCTCTGCAAAGACTCGGCCCAGATGGTGACCAGGTCTGGGCCGAGTATGTCCCAGAACACGCAGTAGAACTCCACGGTCAGCCCGTCCATGCCCGGAGATTTATTGGTGGGCATGCGACAGAGAGCTTCCGAGAACTCGACCAGAGTGAGGCAGCTCTAGCCGGTCCTGGTCGCCCGTGCTGACCATCAGGAGTCCGTCCCATAGCGCTCTGCAAGCACTAGGCTTGGTCGGATCCGGGGAGAAAAAAGAAAGAGTCGCGTAGAAGGCCCTGGCCCTCTCGCACATCTCCGCCGGATCCATGAGGGGGGGGTGCCATCCTCTGCCAGGAGGCAGGCAACGTGCTTCTTGGCCCCCTTCCTTTTCTCCAGGGTGTAGGATCGCGGCTCCCGCTTCTTCATCTCCCGAAGGAGATGGATGAGGGATCGAACAAAGGCACCCTGGGCTCGACGGTCTTCGAGGGTCCGGAGCTCCTCCCGCTTCTCCCGGCACGCTCCGCAGAGGGATGGATCCTCGGGGCTGGCAGCCAGATGCCTCTCCAGCTCCAAGACCTCCCGTTCCAACTGCCCTATCACCGCATCCCTCCGTCGGCTGGTGCCCCGGGTGTAGCCACAGCAGAAGAGCCGGGCACGCACCTTCCCCAGATCCCACCACTGTCGCGCTGAGGGAAAGGCGCGCCTCTGCCCTCGCCAGGCCAGCCAGAATTCCCGGAAGGACGCCACAAAGCCCGCATCCTCCAGTAAACTATTATTAAAAGTGCCAATAGGCCAGCCCCGGCCTCTCCGCACAGAGAGAGGCCGTCACAGTGGCAAGGTGGTGATCCGAAAAGGGAGCCGGCCGAATGCTGGAGAAGTGGGACCGTGAAAGGTGGAAATGGGACAGGTAAATGCGGTCCAGCCGGGAGTGGCGCGACCGACGGACCTCCACCCGGACGAAGGTGAATGTCAAGACGTCGTCCGGGTGGTGGTCGCACCAGACATCCACCAGGGAGTGGCATTCGACTATCTCCTGGAGGACGTCTGCGGCGGCCAGGCACTGCTCGGTCCCCGAGCGGTCCCGTTCCTCGAGGGTGGTATTAAAATCCTCTCCCAGGACCAGGCACTCACGCGGATCCAGGGAGCCGAGGAAGGTGGACGCCTGCTGATAAAAACACAACCTCTCCGGGCCCGATGTCGGGGCGTCAACGTTGACGAGATTAACCACAAGCCCCTCCATGCGGACTCGGAGGTGCAGCAGGCGGGCTGGCACAGCCTCGGTGACCCCCCAGCACCTCGGGCCGTGGGAGAACAGGGTCGCCACTCCAGCTGCGCAAACTGAGAAGTGGCTAAAGTAGGCCCCGTTCCCCCACTCCAGCCGTCAGCTAGCTTCAGCAGCCGGAACCGTATGGGTCTCCTGCAGGAAAACCACTGAGTATCCCCGCTCCCTGAGGAAGGAGAGCACCTGGCTCCTGTGGAGACCCATCCTACAGCCCCGGGTGTTTAAAGTGGCAAAGATGATCGGCGCCATGAGGAGGGCTGGGGCTGATCCTCGCTGGCAGACAAGCCCACGGCCTCTGGCAGGCCGCGCAGCAATCCGTGACCTACCCAGTAGGTGAGTAAAGAGTCACGGAAGATGCGGACCCGCCGGTAGGCCGAGGCAGCCTGCTTCCCAGTCCTCTTACCCTCCCCCATCAGGGCCCTCATGGCCCAGAGGACCTGATGGAAATCCCCCCCCCCACCGCCATAGCGCAAGCTGGACTTTGTTATGGGAGCCACGGACGTCCTCAAGGAACTCCCGCAGCTCCTCCCTCAGCGCATGGGGGGGTGGGGTCACTGATCGATGATTGTCCCCTACTGGGGCCCCCAATCACAGCCCCGTGGCCCACCGAGGCGGGCAGGCAGGGGGCAGACCCCCAATGTGGCATCCGAAGGGCCGATGTCACGTGACCTGCCCCGCTTCCCGGTTCAACAAGGGGTGGCAGAAGGAGAACAGCAGCCCCTGGTAGGTCAGGGCAAGAAAAAACTAGTGAAGCCACTCCCTGGGGGGTATTCCCAGGGGCAGTACTGGCATCACAGGAGGTGGGGGGGGGGACAAGGACAGGGCTAACAGGAGTAGGGCGGGTATCAGGGAGAGAATCGGGGAAGGGGGTAGAGGCAGGATCCTGAGCCTCTACAGATGAGCCGCTGGACGGTGGCTCCTCCTGGCCAGGCTCAGAGATCTAGGAAGTAGGAAGGGGACCCCCAACGATGCCGGGCTTCGTCACTATGGCACGTGCGGCAGCCTCGGCATCCAGAGATAGATGTTCAATGGGGTCCCTGCCTAGGAAGGAAGGCGGGCCCTCCACACTCAAGAGGGACACCCCCTGGGAACCGGGTCTTGGCAGCGGGGCACTGGCCGTCGCCCCAATGGGCTCGGCGGCCGTCAACAGGGTGCCACCCGCAGCCGGGTTGATGGAAGAATCCAGGGAACCCTCAGAGGTGGGAGCAGAAGCAGCGGTCAGGGGAAGGGATCTCGGGGACAGGGGTACTGTGGTGAGGCCGCCCAGATCGAGACCCGCTAGCAGAGGGTCGTCCTCCCCCTGCGTGACTGGGGTCAGACCCAGGGCCTCGATTTCCTCGTAGATGGAAGGGAGATCTCCATCCACCACCCCAGGGCCCTCCCCGCCAGCACTCGAGGCGATACCCACCGCGGCGCTCGCAAAGGCATCGAGTGGGAAGGGGACGAGAGCGGCTCCCTCGGGGGCTTCCATAGGAAGGGACCCTGGAGGAGGGGCAGCGTTACCAGCCGGTGCTGCTACGATGTCCCCAGCCGGCACCACAGAACGGGAGTCATCAGGGGGCAAGGCGGAAGGCTCATCATCGGTGCCCACCTTCCTGCTCTTCCGGGGAGCCTCCGAATCTGAAGGATGTAACGAGGCTCGAGCCTTCCGCTTGCCCCGTTTCTCCTGCACTAAAGACCAGCCCTCCATGGCATCATCTGGGGGCTGGCTAACAGGGGTCGGGTTGGGGGGCAAGGGCAATGGCTCAGGGAGGCAGTGGTGGGACAGCAGAAGCGAGGGAGGATTCCCCCTGGGACAAGCCCTCTCCCACATCCGGCTGTATCTCCGCCGCACCCTCCTCCACAGTGGTGGACCGAGAGGGAGGAGGAGGGACAGCTCTGGGTGCCGGGCAGCCAGGGATACCGGTGATGACAGGGCTGGCGCCTTGCCGGGGCTCAGGGGTCCCAGACACTCCTCCATGCTGGGCCAAGGAGCAGTCCCTCCAGACATGTCCCATCGCCTGGCAGAGGTAGCACCAGACCTTCCCAGTTGAATAATGCACCCGGTAGTGGGCTCCCTGGTAGGGGACCAGAAAGGACTCTTCGAGCGCCTCTCCGCCACGAGCCGCCGGTGGCAGTTGAAGCTGCACTTGTCAGCAGAATGAGAGAATGTGACGGAGGGCAGGGTCCTTGCAGCCCAAGGGGAGAGGGCTAATGACAGATGGGGCGCCCCAGGGTAGAAAGGGCAGGCAGCAAGGCAGCATTGGGCAGGAAGGGAAGGATGGAGGTCAGGATTAAGCGAACCCCCAGGTCTTTCAACGGCTCCAGGGGGATGAACACGTCCCCCACCGCCAGGCCCGTCTCTACCGCCTCCTGGGCGGCGGCCTCTGATGCCAGGAAGACGACCACCTTCCTGTACATTTTGGAGGCCGCCACGATGGCCGTGGGCCCCACCACCCTCGCCAACACCTGCACGTAGGTCTCCATGTGGGGCAAGGCGGGCACCAGGAGGCAACGGACGCCATGCTTCCTGGTCAGAGTGGGAAAGGGGTCCCAGCCGCTGTAGATGGTAGCGGAAGCGGTAGTTGGAAGAGCGGTGGCAGGCGGAGGGGCTGCCGCCATCTGGGCGTAGGCCCTGGGGGCCGGGGGAGGGACACCTGCAGAGCTGGTGGACGGAATAGCGGGGAGGGGTGCCGCAGCCGGTAGTGGGGCCGCAGCAGCGGGGGCAGTCTCCGCCATGGAGGGCCTGGCCTTTCTAGCGGGACCCTTACCCTTCTTCCCAGCCCACCCCTTCCCACTGGCTGGGGGGGCTCCCCCCCAAACCCGAAGGGGTGAGGGACATGGCAGCAGCGGAAGTCTCCCCAATACTTGCCACCGCCAGTGCCCCAGCAGGGGCAGTGGTAGGTGGATCGGCAGCTGTAGGTGGAGGCTGTAGGTGGAGTAACAGCAGTAACTGAGGTGGGGGGGGAAACCACTAGCCAGCCAGGAAACAGATAGCAGAGAGAGGGGTGGGTGGTGGTGTCTAGCCCACCCAGGGGAGCAGCAGGAGCAGGAACAGCAGCAGCAGCGAGGGCCCAGTGCCCAGCAGGAACAGCAGCAGCTGCCGCCCTCTCCCTCCTTCCTCTACAGCAGAGCGGTCGAAGGGAGAGCCTCTACTGGCCCTAGGAGAAGCAGGCTTCTACTCCCTGAGGGACCAGAGCAGGGGCTGCACTAGAGTAATCAAGAACCTGCTAGAACCAATTAAGGCAGACAGGCTGATTAGAACACCTGCAGCCAATCAAGGCAGGCTTATCAGGGCACCTGGGTTTAAAAAGGAGCTCACTCCAGTCAGGTGAGGGAGAGCAAGAGGAGAGGAAGCGCGTGTGAACAGCTGGGAGCAAGAGGGCAAGGAGCTGAAAATGAGAGGGTGTGCTGCTGGAGGACTAAGGAGTACAAGCGTTATCAGACACCAGGAGGTAGATCCTGTGGCGAGGATAAAAGAAGAAGGTGTTTGGAGGAGGCAATGGGGAAGTAGCCCAGGGAGTTGTAGCTGGCATGCAGCTGTTACAGGAGATACTATAGACAGCTGCAATCCACAGGGCCCTGGGCTGGAACCTGGAGTAGAGGGCGGGCCCGGGTTCCCCCCAAACCTCCCAACTCCTGATCAGACACAAGAGGAGTTGACCCAGACTGTGGGGAAGATCACTGAGGTGAGCAAAATCTGCCAATAAGCGCAGGACCCACTAAGGTAGAGGAGGAACTTTGTTACAACGGTCAAAGCCACAAAGTCGGATCCAGATTAGAACGTCCTCAAAACTTGGGAACATGGAGGGAGTTAGAACCTATGTATTTGGCTTGATTGTTTTCCTTCATAGTTTTAATAGCACCCATAAAATGAAACTTAGACTACTGTCCCGCCCTTCCTCTAACTGGTGGACATAAAAAGGTAGAAGACAGTTAAGGAGCAACAAGATCTATTAGTTTGCAAGTAGGTAGAACAGAGAATAATGCTATTAAACTGATTATTTGTATTACAGTAGCACCTGGGAGTCCCGGCTGAGATCAGGGTCCTATTGTATTAGGCATTGCATATATACAGAGCGCTTCATTTACAGAACGACAGCAAAAATGGGAAAGCACATTAGTAACCAATAGGGTGACCAGATGTCCCGATTTTTGGGTCTCATATAGGGTCCTATTACCCCCTTACCCCATCCTGATTTTTCACACTTGCTGTCTGGTCGCCCTAGTAACCAATTACAAAAATTTGGCGCGACAGACAAATGGATTTGGACTAGGAATTGTGATGCAGCTACATAGAGACAAGTGCATGGCACATGCACGTGCGCACACACAGCGGCAGGCTAGAGAAGAATTATTTCTTTCCACATGCAAAGTACAATTGTAAAGAGGCTCTATGAAGTTTTATATTTAAAGAGCCACTAATAGAGAGAAACTATCTAAAGTTAATGCAGATGAGGATTAGGAAAATATGATCAGAGATGCTATTAAATTTGCATACAGTTGAGAAAGGATAATCAATTGTATAGCAGACATTCACTAGGACAATGGTCTAAAGAGTTCTGGCTATATAATGAATAAAAATGAAATGGGTAACACTGTGTTATTATAAAATTCAAGTTTTTAGGCAAAACAGAACACATTAACAGATGTCAGAAAGACCTATATCAAAGAACCAGTCACAAGAGGCATGCAAAAGTGAGGATTCCACAACATTTAGAGTTTTCCCCCCTACTTATTTTTTTTCCTTAAGATGTTCTCAGTCATTATTGTCATAAACAAGCATATTGGAAAGTTACAGCTTAAAAATTAGAAATTTAAGTTAAAGTTACACAGAATTAAGATGAGGCAGAAGTTAGACTGAATGATTACCTGATCTATTATGTTGACAAGTTACAATTGCTGAAGGAAAGCCTAACCCCTAGTTCTGTACTGGCTCTCAATATCTCCAGCTTCAAATTAAGTTTGGAAAGTAGCAATTGACAAGTGTAGTCCCTTGTTTTCATGAAACATTGAACAATTAAAACCATTTAAAAAAAAAGGTATTTTTAAATTTTCAATGACCTATCCTGAAATTTCTTCAGAGTAGACACAGCCTTATGAGAATTCCATTTGCTTACCTCATTGCCATGAACCATTAGATGATGTGTTGTAACTAAGGCTTTGAACACCACCACCCAGCTACTATTCGTTGCTCGCTCAAAGAGAGTATCAGCCATTTGAGGAATATTAACGTTGGTCTCATTGGTTGCCTGGATCAAATCTATTAAAAAAAGAAAAAACTGTTACAGTAAGTACAGAAAAGACAAACAGCATCTGGTAGACTAGACTAGGAGTTTCAATGAGACTAATAAATGACAGGTAACACAAAAGAGTCCAAAGACATTTACCATAGTATCTATCCTCAAGGCTGTGGGAGTGTTCTGGCCACCTCAACACAATGTTTATTCATAAAAGGGTGATCAAAGAAGTTATACCAATTCAATTCGAAATTATCAAAAGCTACTTTGGATTTAAAGACACACAGTTTTGTCTTATGTGAAGTAGGTGAGAGGATAAGACCAACTATTGGTGGTTATCTAGTAAAGCAGGCTCTAAGGATAAGTCTGCACTGCAAGTAACCTGCAGCTGGTCCATGCCAGCTGACTCGCAAAGCTCAGGCTAAGAGGCTGTTTAATTGCATTGCAGGTGTTCGGGCTCAGGCTGGTAGGAAAGTGACAGAGCCCAAGGTCCCACCTGAGCCTGAATGTCTACACCACAATTACCCAGAGTCCTGTGAGCCTGGGTCAGCTAGCACGGGCCAGTCATGAGTGTTTAACTGCAGTGTAGCCCAATCCTAAGAGGCATGCCAGCATGCCTTTGCAGATCTCACCAGAATACCAAGGGTGTATCCGCCAGGACAATATTTTAAAGGTCATGTTCTCTATAATAGACTTCTGGGTGCAAACCCAATAATGCCATGTCACCTGAGAATCATAAGTGACCTCATGGACTCTGCTCACGTAGGCCAAAGAAAGCTTGATATCTGTTATTGAAGAATTCAACTTTTATTTTCAGAGGAGTTTCTAGTTCTTGTTGTAAAGCTATCCTTCAAAATGTTAACTGCTGCAGTGACATTGTCCAGTGTCTCCATAGCTTTTGGCAGCAAAAAAAAGAGTGATAAGGATATTGATTTTATGTAAGCCATTTTCATAACTTATGAAAGCTTTGACCGGCAGATGCATACATTGAGTTAATTATGGGTGCAAACCAAACCCTCAAAACCCAGAGGCTTTGGGGTGGAGTGGGGAGTAGAATATTTAGAAATATCTAGTTTTGGGGAAGAGAAGAAGGAAAAACACACTATGGTTGTGGGATTCTATATCAGATACCCTAAAAGCCAGAGACTCAGATATCCAAGTTAGAGCCTGGAGCAAGGAGAGCATGTACAAAGAATTCAAGCACTCTTCCCAGCCACAAGAGAGATTGAAGACGTTTATTTTCCACTACCGCATTACTAGTAAACCCAGTCCTCCCCAATCCATCTGTTTCATTAAGGCAGACGATATCTGGCAATGTTTTGAAATCTTAAAATGAAAAATTACAAAAATTCAACCAATCAGTCTCAGAAATAGGTTTGGCACTACAGCCCTAATAAGAACGTAAATGGGGCAAAGTCAATTCTAAAATACCCTCAGTCAGTAGAACCTTGCCTTGGATGCAGCTGATGCCTACAACCACAGTCTTTGGCTGACTGGGTCAGTAGATCAAAAAAAACTAAAACCTTCAAACACCAGAAGGTGGTCCAGGAAAGAATACTGAAGCAACATGACCAAAAATTCAGTTGTCAGTAATTTTGAATTTGGAAGCAACACTTGTGCCCATGCAGAGGTCCACTGACATGAGTCAAAAGCCACACAGCACTTAAAGAGTTCAAGCATGCAGATCTTAATGGACCTAAGTTTAATCATAACTAGTGACAGCAAAAGGGATGATAGAGCGGAATACAAGAGTTGACAGATCATGATTACTTACATTTATCATGTACACACAAAACTAGAACTAGAAACATTAAAAAGATTTTTGATTTATTACTCTAGATAGCAACACACGACTGTTTAGAAAACAGATATGTAAGGCTCTCTTCGAGATGCATCCAAGCATTCTAAATGTGAACTGTTCTAACTGTGAGCCCAGCACTTTTTGACCCATAGTTTAGGACCCTGCTACCCTCTACAGAACAATCAGCTTACAGCAGAAGTGAAGACATACTCCCATCTTCTCTCAGAACTGTGTCAGTGTGGGTGATAAGAGCTGTACCTGCTCTGTACCTCAGGGTCAGACACAATATCCTGCAGCTATTCCTCACCCACAATTTGCAAGGAGCACCAATACATTGCGTCAATGATTGGAGTAGTTCAGTCTTCATACCCATTAAATCCCAACTATGTTTGATTAGCTGACATGGCTATTTAGGTCACATCACACAGTTTATTTCTAAAGCGATACATACTGAAGGTCATTAGTACTGTGTTAAAAGAACAACATTCCAAAATTTAGACTGCTATTGAATCTAGTTCTGCATGTCACACAGTTTTGTAACTTACAGAAGTGTTCTGCCAGAAGAGAGACATTTGAGGAGTTAGCACAACCACTAAAAAGCACATTTACATGTTCATAAATATGTATACTACTGTACTTGATACAATACAGGCAGTGCTTAATTGTAATGAAAGGTGCTGGGTCTCAAGCAAATTTTTTACATTCAATGGATGTGGTAAGCCTAGAGGTGCCAGGGCTTAAACCCGGCACAAATTAAGCACTGACTATAGGAAGTGAGACTTCTGGAAGTCAGTGCAATACATAAAGGGCAATTTCCCAGTGATTCAAGTGCAAATGTGGGCCCTGGGTTATATCAGCCTTCCCTGGTTGATACTGGAAGTATGAAATCAAGGATGTTTGAACCTAAATTTAAATGTCAGCATGTTACCCTAAATTTAAATGGATTTGTTAAAGGAAATCTAGGACCCAAATTCAGAGGAGAGTTTACCATCTAAGAAACACAATATACAAGAGTCATCTGGAAGATGGTATCCAAAGCAAATGGAACTACCAAAAAAAATTGCCTATAAATATGGTGATGAATAATGTGCTCATATAAGTCACTAGAAGAAGGAAACTGAAATAACCTATAGCTCAGCCATTACCAGAACATGTGTCGTGTTTACAACGGTTTTACCTCCAAAGCAAGTGTCATGGTATAATCCCCCACTCTGAACCTTAGCGTCCAAAAGATGGGGTAGGAGCATGAATTCCTCTAAGCTCAGTTACCAACTTAGTACTTGTAGCGCTGATACCAACCAGGAATTCCAGTGCCTGGTACACTCTGGTCCCCCCAAAATCTTGCCCGGGGACCCCCCCCCCCCAAGACCCAGACCCTCTGGATCTTAACACAAGGAAAGTAAACCCTTTCCCTCACCATTGCCTCTCCCAGACTTCCCCTCCCTGGGTTACCGTGGAAGATCACTGTGATTCAAACTCCTTGAATCTTGAAATAGAGGGGAAAATCCACCTTCTTCCCTCCTTCTCTCTCCCCTCTCAGACTCTCCCTGAGAGAGAAAGTAATCCTAACAGAGAAAATTAACCTCTCTCCCCCTTCCCTCCTTTCTCCCCACCAATTCCCTGGTGGGTCCAGACCCAGTCCCCTGGGGGTCTCACCAGAATAAACAAACAATCAGGTTCTTAAACAAGAAAAGCTTTTAATTAAAAAGAGGGAAAAACAGTAAAAATATCATCTTCGTAAATTTAAGATGGAATATGTTTCAGGGTCTTTCAGCTATAGACACTGGGAATACCCTCCCAGCTTAAGTATACAAGTACAAAGTAAAATCCTTTTAGCAAAATACAAATTTGAACTCCTTCCAGCCAAATACACATTTGCAAATAAAGAAAACAAACATAAGCCTATATCGCCTTATCTACCTAGTACTCACTATTCTGGACATATAAGAGACTGTATCAAAGAGATTGGAGAGAAACCTGGTTGCACATCTGTTCTCTCTGGGTTCTGAGAGGGACCAACCACCAAAAACTAACAGCACACACAAAAACTTTCCTCCCTCAAGAGTGGAAAGTATCCTGTCCCCTGATTGGTCCTCTGGTCAGGTGACAGCCAGGCTCACTGATCTTGTTAACCCTTTACAGTCAAGAGAGACATGAAGTACTTCTGTTCTATTAACTCTTACTTATCTGTTTATGACAGGAAACGAACTGGGAAGCGTGGAACTAGATGTATGTGGTGTGATAAATACATCTATCCTGCTGCTCTTGCCCGAAGAGCATCTTTAAAGTACAGGTTTAAAAGATGTTTTAAGGGGATAATGATTTAAATCACTTTTCTAAATGTACAGTATATTAAAATGTGGTGTTTTAGTATCACCTCTTTAATTGATCTTTGCTAAAAGTGGTGCTCCTAAAGGGCAAAATGCACACTAGTAATTACATAATACTGGTGCATCAGTGATACAACTCAATTAGCCTCAGGAAAACCTCCACAAAGATATTGCCATTTCACCCACTCCTACACATCACATCAAGGCAGCATTTTATGCTCTCATAAAGCTCTAATACTTTCCACTTGATGAATTTTTGCTGTTAAATCAGGTTGACATTTGTCTATTCACAACACTATGCTAATGCATTACAGGTGGAGTTTATTCACTAAGTGAAAGCCCTAAAAGCAAAAAGGTCTGGAGCAGCTTAATTACTTCCTACCAAAATCAGCTAATTTTTCTATCAGCCTAAAACACTGACCATCCTAAAGTATAGCAAGCAAACACTTGTTAGCCAGTGCCACAAACAAGGTCTGCAACTCAGAACAAGCCCCACTGCAGCAGTGAAATTGAAAAGCATGAGGGATGGAAGAAAAATAGGAAAATAATTTGTGACCTGATCCATCCCCTTCATCCCCACAAATCATGAAGCAAGGCATTGGGAATCAGTGCAACAGATAGCAGCAGGATGGAGGGCAGAGAAAGCATGTAAAATATGGACATCATGTAAGTTTGTAAACACCTAGAAATAAAAGCCTACACAAGTAACCCAGAGAATAATAAAACTATTTTTATTTAAGACACCAAAGGGAAAAAGCTAAAGGCAATTGTTTTTGCTGGTCAGATTTTCCAGTTCCTGTGTTTACTCCTCAGTATGTACATTTTAATCTGAAATGCCCTTCAGGTGAGGGGAATGAAAGACAGAAGCATTCAACTGACTCAGCAGCACTCTACAGTTTGTCCTACATGACACCTTTCACCTGTTGAAAGGGTAAAGCCAAGTAGAGTAATAATGCTAAGTTTTTAATTGAATTCATGAAGTCTCAGTGGTTTAATACAGGCATGCACATAAATAAGAAAATAAGCCTTGGACTACTTCAGGTCCCTTTCTTGTCCAAGAAGGCAGGTAAGCTGTTAAAGCGCCAACACTAGAGAAAATTTTATGACTCATCAAGAACCAATACAGATGGGACAAAAAAGAAGCTTGCCATTTGGGAGCAGTTGAAGAATATGATCAAGGCAGAAGGACAGCCTTATTGGGGCCTGGAAGTATCTACATGGGGAAGAGATTTCTGATATACAAACCCTCTAGTGGACAAAAGGAACAAGATCAAGGACTGGAAACTTGAAGATGGATAAATTCAAACCAGAAATAGGGTGAAAATTAAGAAAGTCAGGATAATTAGTTATAGCTTACCTAGGATGTGGCAGTGCTCCATCACATGAAATCTTAATATAAAGATTAGATAATTTTTTAAGACTATATGGTCTAGCTCAACCAGAAGTTATGGGCTTGATACTGACGTTACTAAGAGAAGTTCTATTGCATGCTTTATGTGCGCCAGACTAGAAAGGGGTCAGCAAGCTTACCAAAGTGGTGTGCCGAGTCTTCATTTATTCACTGTAATTTAAGGTTTCGGGTGCCAGTAATACATTGTAAGTTTTTTTAGAAGGTCTCTTTCTACAAGTCTATCATGTAACACTAAACTATTGTTATATGTAAGGTAAATAAGGTTTTTAAAATGTTTAAGCAGCTTCATTTAAAATTAAAATGCAGAGCCCCCGGACTGGTGGCCAGGATCCAGGCAGGGTGAGTGCCACTGAAAATCAGCTCGCATGCTGCCTTCAGCACACGTGTCATAGGTTGCCTACCCCTGGACTAGATGATCATAACAGTCCTTCCTAGCCTTCAAGACTACAAAAGAAGTATAGCTAGAAGGATTTTTAAAGTGAAACCTACAATGCAAGGTGAAAAAGATGTCAGAATGGGTAGGTATGCTTTACCTTCTAGAGAGAAACTGAGTTGCTGTATTTCTGTCATGTTATTGTTCAGATGATTTTGACTCTGAGCTACAAGATGAAGTTACAATATTCAAGATCAGACATGACATTTTCAGCAAAGGCACAGTCAATATCTGCAGAACATAGACTACCATTTCACATGAATTAACTACGTGGTACATCTTATAGCACTAAACAGTTTCAATCTTGTGTTAACTGTGCTCTCACTCCAGCTTCTACACCATTTTTTTTTTTAAACTAACAGGAATTGTCTCTCCCCATTTGCCAGTTTTCAACTCCATTATGACTAAACATCTTATTCATCAGAGAATTACCATATTTTTATTTCCATTCTTGCCAACATGTTTATACTTGGCACAGCCGTTGTCCCTTGCATGGCAACTAGATGCTCTAACTCACAACTAAATTACAAAACAACTTTTTTTTTTTTTTGAGTGATTTGTTCCAGGTGTGTGGCTTGATCCACTGCTTGCTGATATCCCTTAACAAGGAGGCAGTGCTGACCTATTTTGGCTGGGCTTAAAAGCTAGTGACTAGTGAACACTGAAGCAGCGAACAGCTAGCAACCAGCAAAGGAGTTTCTGTGCAAAATATTTCTCTCTTGGTGTAGGGACTAGGAAGAAAAGATGATAGCTATTGAGGCAGCACTAGATGTGACCTAAGGAAGAGAGGAGACAAAGAAGATGATTGAATGCAGAAGCTAATGGGATGTACATCATCCTTCAGTGATATCCGATGGAAGCTACTTCATGCATGTACTACAGGAGGTACAATCAGATATTATAGGGATTAGACAGATGGTGTAATAGCACTCATGACTGGAATACAGATATTCAAGAGTATGTACTGTACAGGAGAAATAGAAAAAAGTAAGGTGTTTGAGTTGTGTTGTACATCAATGGTGCAGTAAACTAAAGAAATAAGTGACTGTTCCATTCACAAAGTCTGTGTCAAATTACTTTGGGGAAGGATTGTAAGAGAAATTATATAGGGACAGTGTTAGGGATCTGCTATAGATCCCCCAGGGTCAGAAACAGATATGGACAGATCTCTAATACTAGAGAGAACCACTACTAGGATGTGTGAGATAATGGGAGACTAAATGCTATTAACATTTGTAGAGCCCAGTTATTCCTGGATATGATAGACAGTTTTCTTCACCAAATAGTCTCTGAACCAAGAAGGAATGCCATTTTAGACTTGGTTTTTATAAGAAGGTGAGGACATCAGAAGTTCTGGTCATAGGAAATACCCTTGGATTGCATGACCATAAATTGGTTGAGTTAAATTAAAACAGAAGGTTAATCAAAACCAGGCTGTCAACTAAGGTTTTTTTTTTAATTAAAAAAAAAAAAGCAGCTGACTAAGGGAAATTAAGTGAATTAGTTTAGTCAAACTGGAGGTTTGGGATTTCTTTAAAATCAACTATGCAATTATCTACAATTCTGATCCTAAACAAAGCAGGGGAGGGGAGAGGAGAGGGGAAATGTATAGGGAAAAGGCTTCAGTACCAGTTGGATGAATAACTATTCCTAACCTTTTTTGAGGTGAATAGAGATCCTACAGGGAATTGAGAAAGGGATTGCTCAAAGAAAGCTACATCTTGGAGGTTAGGAAATGTAGAAATAAGAATCAGAATTGCTAAAAAGTCTGACTTTTGCTCTTGCTAAGGAAATTAAAATAAGAGGTTTTCAAATTTTATAAAAAGAGAGAGAGAGTAAGATTGGATCACTCTGCAGTGTGGACAGGAGGGAGATTCAAGGTAATTTTGGGCCATAACTAGATGAAGTAAATTCTTAGCCTTTTTTTTTGCGGGGGGCGGGGGCGGGAGGAGAAGGATGATAATATGGAACATGGGCATGAAAGCAGAGAAGAGCTACTAGAATGCTTAAGGGAATTGAGAGCTTATCTTATGTGAGGAGGACAGATGAATTTTGCTTGTTAATGTCACAAAAAGAAGGCTGAGAAGGGATAGGATTACCTCCTTGATGTACAGAGACCAACCATCACAGAGTGAAGAACTAATAAAAGCTCAAGGACAATGTTGCACTAGAACAAGTAGAGTATAAACATGCTATGACCAAATCAGAAGTTTAGGAGAGATGTTATGGAACAGCCTCCCAACAGAAGTTGAGGGGGCAAACAAACTTTTAGTTTTAAGAGGTAGACAAGTTGAGTTGTATGACAAGGTTGCTTATGATGGTGGGATCCCTTTTGGTTTATGTTTTATGCTCCTAAAATTTATGTTTCAGGACTTCAGCTGGACACCTGCAGGTGTCAGGAAAGGATTCTCCCAACCCGCCACCCTCGATTCCTTCTGCCTCCCACCAATGTATTCTCAGGGGTTTTGGTCTCCTTCCTCTGAAACATCCAAGAGGTTCTCTGTATTAATGCCTTTAGATGTAGCCTGGAATATTATACAGAAGTTCTGGGTAACCTTGAAGACTGGAGTGACAGAAACTGGATTAAATTCTATAATATAGAATGGAAAATCATCCACTTAGAAATTCTTATTATTAGATCCTGTTATAAGGTGTGGGGGCGGGAAGGGGATCATCAGTTGCAAGTGACAGAAGAGGAGACAGGCTGGGTGTGTGAACTGATCATAGGATGACTGAACCACTAATGTAATATAGCTTGAAAAAGGCAAATATTAGAGGCCAAATCAGTCAAGGCATTTCCAGTACAGAGAAGTACTAATGCCACTGTACAAGGCACTGGTAAGATTTCATTTGGAATACTGTGTATAGGTGACCATAACTATGTTCAAGAAAGATCCATTCAAACATGCTCAGGATCTAGCTGATCACCATATGCAGGGCCAGGAAGGAATTTTCCCCCCAGATCAGATTGGCAGTGACCTGGAGTATTTTTCCCCCTTCCTCTGCAGCATGGAGTGGGGTTGTTTGCCAGGATTATCTGGATCTTGTCAACTCCCTGCCATTGCCAGGACTTGGGGCACTGGTGCACCTTGATCCCGCCTATTCTCTGCCTGGGGCACAGAAGTCTAGTCTCCTGTAGGCTGTTATACTTGGTTTAATTTTGGCTATTGCATTTAGTGTGAAGATGCTGGGTGATGTTGGTTACACACAGTATATAGATGGTCAGGTTAGATGGTCTATTGATCCCTTCTAGCCTTAAACTGAGTAATTCTAGCTTGCATACCAGCATGAGTGCAGTCATTTGTAACAAAACATTGAACCTCTTCAGTTAAAATGAAATTTTTAAAAGCCACCAAGAACTCCACTTTCTTGTATTAGAGGCAGAATTGGCAGACATCTATACTTGAATATGCCTAACTTTCCATTTTAGGATCCTATTTTCTGTTGCTTCCCTGAGCCAAATGTCAACCATTCCAGCTGATTTTCTACGCCTGGTGTCCAATTTAGTCTGAGGTTTGGCTTTTTTTTTTTTGTTAAAAACACTTCCGCAAAACAATTCTCCGTTTCCTACAAGGTTTAGTAAAAATTAGGGCTGTCAAGCGATTAAAAAAAAAGTCAATCATGATTAATTGTGCAATTAATTGTACTGGTCAAAAATATTTAAATAAATTGTATTCTATTTGTTTTCTACATCTTCAAATATATTGATTTCTATTACACAGAATACGAAGTGTACAGTATTCACTTTATATTTATTACAAATATTTGCACTGTAAAAGTGATAGTATTTTTCAGTTCAGCTAATACAAGTACTGTAGTGCACTCTTTATAATGAAAGTTTAACTTACAAATGTATAATTATGTAAAAAACTTTAGAACCTACAAGTCCACTCAGTCCTACTTCAGCCAATCACTCAGACAAACAAGTTTGGTTACAATTTGTAGGTGATAATGCTGCACCCATCTTGTATACCATGTCACCTGAAAGTTAGAAAAAGGCATTTGCATGGCCCTGTTGTAGCTGGCATTGCAAGATATTTATGTGCCAGATGCACTAAAGATTCCTATGTCCCTTCATGCTTCAACCACCATTCCAGAAGACATGATACTTGTATGAGGAACTGAAAAATGCTATTTTTTTCGATCATTTACAGTGCAAATATTTGTAATCAAAAATATAAAGTGAATAGTGTACACTCTGTATTGTGTTGTAATAGAAATCAATATATTTGCAAATGTAGAAAAGATATCAAAATATTTAAATAAATGGTATTCTATTGTTTAACAGTTCGATTGTGATTAATTTTAAATTAAATTTTTTTGAATTAATCACGTGAGTTAACTGGGATTAAAATAGACATCCCTAGTAAAAACAGATCTTTCTTAATGCTGAAAAATTCTTACGTTTTGTTGAAAAGCTCTAGTGTGTCCATGTTCTAGACTACAGCATTGAAAAAGTTGGCAAGGGGTCCCCTAAGGACCAAGAGGAAACTTTTGCTGCATGGTGAACATCCACTCAAGTTTGACCAAGTTAGAAGACTGGGGGGGTCCTCCAAGAGTTGCATATGTTAGATATAGACTTGTTAAAGCTTCTCTGAAGAGTCCATCTTCACTGAGGATGCGGTAGCACAAGAATGCATGGGTTGAGCAGACCTTTCCCTGCAATTGCTCCTCTGGGCTGTCCGGGTTGCCAACCCTGCAGGATTGGCCTGGAGTCTCCAGGAATTAAAAGATTACTCTTTTAATTAAAAGATTACATCATGTGATGAAATCTCCAGGAACACAGATAACCAAAATTGGCAACCCTAGATGTTGTGGTGCCAGGCTCTAGAACTGAAAGCAGCCAGACTTCTCTCCTGAAATCTCAATGCTCTTCCTAAAAACATATTTTGTTTATTTAATTTGACCAAATCCAACTTGTTATGCTTTGACTCATAATCACGTAAAATCTATCTTCGTAGTTAATAAATCTGTTTATTCTACATGAAGCAATTTTGGTTTGAGATAAGGAGCCTGGTACGTATCAATTTCTTTCTTACATTGATGAACTCATAAGCATGCAGTGTCCAGCGGTGATAACTGCACATTGCAAGATGGAGGCTCCGAGGGATGTGTCTGAGACTGGAGATATTGGCTAGTGTCATTCGGTTGCACAATCCAAGGAGCAGCTTACATGCCAGATGCTGTGCATGAACAGCCCAGGAGTGGGGGTTTTCACAGCAGAGCAGGGTAAGGCTGGCTCCCAGAGTCAAGGATTGGCATGACCTAGCAGATCATCGGTCTGGATAACATCAGAGGGGAATGTCACACTTTAATTTTAATTAGCGTGACCAAATGTCCCAATTTTATAGGGACAGTCCCAATTTTTGGGTCTCTCTCTTATATAGGTTTCTCTTACCCCTCCACCCCCTGTCCTGATTTTTCACACTTGCTGTCTGGTCACCCTAATCTTAATGGAAGAGCCTCTTCAAACTTGTCATATAAATTCTTCATTTTAAAAAGTCATGTATAGGTTACATTTAGCTAAGTTAAAAATAGTTTTATCAAAATGAATGGTCATGCTCACATGAGCTTAAGTTATTTCTAAATGGTGTCATTGTGACAGAAGCTCAACCAAACACTATTTCATGGCTAATTTCCATGTTGCAATTCTATTAGTTTTAGTGAGTCAGATTGAAGGCAACTCTACACATGACCAAATTGTTAAGAGATCACTTGTACGCAGATGGAATATTAATTAACATTGGCAGGCAGTGATGGTTAGAGCCAGACAGCTAGGTGGTCTGCAAAGGGCGAGGGGAATCTGCAGTGGGGAAAGGCCAGCACCACAGATACTTGTCTTGGTACCCTGTGACAGTGCTGGAGGAATTTTTAAAAGCACAGATAGCCCTGGCCTCCTGAACCAGCCTTCCCACCCATCGAAGAGCCTTCTTCTGCCCAGTCTCCCCCTCAAATCATATCTCTGGCCTGCCCTCCCATCTCTGAAATACTTTCAGCTCATCGCCCTGGGCCCTCCCTACCACAGAACCCTCCCCCACTGTTCTCTCCTCCAATTCACCATGCCCAGTAATATCCCACCCCCAAAATGTCTGCCCAATCCCTACCCCACTCCCAATCAGGTTTCCAGAGGTAAACGTTACTGTTTGGATTGTAGTAAGGAAATCAACTCCAGTTTCATACCCTGGAAGTTAGCTATCTATAGTAAAAGTGTTAAATGTGATCAGGCATCCTGCAAACTAAAGGAAAAATATCAATTGCAAAGTCAGTCCCCGATTCAGAAAGGTACAGTACAGTGGCTTTGGTAATCCAGAACAATCATAGATCCAGGTGTACAACTGTTCTGAGTCATCTGACTAGCCAAACATGTGAATCAATGAAGCTAGACTCTAAAGTCAACTTTAAGCCTCAGGATTTTAACACTACATATGTTAAATCAAAGGAATACCATGGGATATCTGAGTTGGTTTAGTATGTGTTTGTGAAGCATAACAAGACAATTCCAAGACCAAAAACCACATCTATGTTAAGCTAGACTTCTTTATATTACTGACAGGTACTATCAACTGTAAGAAAAAAGTTACAGGAGTGTTCAGATTCCTTTAGTTTATCGGAACAAACATATTAAGGTATGAAATGCACACTTAGGCATCAAAAACAACCTTAACCCTGCCCTGCAGTAACACGAGCCTATAAACTTTGTTCTTTTCTGACTTAAAGTCTTATCCTGCAAACCTGTACTCATGCAATACTTTTTGCACACTTCACTGGAACTGCTGAGTGCTCAGCACTCTGGGCTGGGGGAAACGGGACAATGTTAAGTGCCTAAGTACAGATTTAGAATTTAAGGCTAAAGATTTCTTTTCAAAAATAGGATCCTAAAGTTTTATACCAGACCAGGACCACCAGTTCAATTTGCTTCCAACTGCCCTGTCAAAAATGGGAACATTGGTAGAAAACCAATTATAAACACCTTTTAAACAAGCTAAGACCCCAAGAAATTACTTTATTTGGAAACTGAGACTCCCATGTACAATTTTAGCTTCTTGTTCCAAGTAAATCAGTATGAAAAAACAAAAGTTGTAAAATTTGTGTTTTAAGAAAGTCTCATCAACAGTAAAACTTGAGATACTACCTCCTAGCAGAGACTCATTACTGAATCTTTTATATATGAGATTCAGTAATACACACACACACACACACACACTCCTGTGAAAGTCATATTTAGCAATTTCCAAGGCAATCTTACTGATTTATCAAATAAGGCAGGGGAAAAAAAACAAAAAACAAAAAACAAAAAAACACAACTCATTCACTTGATTCGCCTGTACACCTCTACCCCGATATAATGCGAATTCGGGTATAATGTGGTAAAACAGCGCTCTGGGGAACGAGGCTGCTTTACCTTGTTGTATCTGGATTTGTGTTACCGCAGGCAGTTCCTCTGCGCCCACCCATTACTTGCTCTGGCCCTCCCTGGGGCCTCCTGTACCAGCTCACCTCCGCTCTGGACTCCTCCCATAAGCGCGCCGCAGTTCTGCTTTTCCTCCCTCCCAGGCTTGCTGTGCTAAACAACTGATTGGCATGGCAAGCCTGGGAGGGAGAGGGGAGAAGCGGAGCTGCGGCACACTCGTGGGAGGAGACGGAGTGGAGGTGAGCTGGGGCTGGGGGGGGGGCAGTTCCTCTCCCTACCCCAATATAACACTGTCTCAGCTATAACACGGTGAGATTTTTTGGCTCCTGAGGACTGCGTTATATTGGGGTACAGGTGTATTTCAACTTTGTTCCGGTCATACGTTACTTCCTCTGACCACACAACTTAACAGTCTATTTTAATTTCTTTTATTGTGCAACATATGCTGTTCTCAATCTTCAGTTGCATTGCCTAGGCAGCTGAAAGGAAGCTATAATACATGGTAAGTCATCAATCATGGTTAGACTAGCAAAACTTAAGTCATGTTTAAGCAAGACTTCAGGAGAGTGGAGGGTCTCTAATGCAGCGGGGATAGTCTTACAGGTAACCTTTGGGCATGAGTTTTCTGTTAAAACTGATCCAGTTATTTATGCTGTAGTTATTAATAAGATTCAATTCACCATTACCAGATGGGTGAATCTTTGTGCAACCACCGGCAAAGTATCTGAAAAGTTTAGTACAACAAAACTTGGAGTTCTGACTCCCAGTGCCTACCTCATTCTCTTAAATATTATGGATAATTTGTTAACTTCATAGGTCCTTTACTAGATAGAAAATTTTGCTCTTCTGCCTTTTATAACTACATCTGCCATGCAGCCACTGAGTGCCCCTGGTGATGCTCCAATCCACTTACATTCATATTTGTCTGTAGCTTGTTCTTGGTCCTAGAGTAGCAAGTGAACCCGGCTTTTTAGGAACTGTATGGGAAATACTTCACAATAGGGTGACCAGTTGTCCCAATTTTATAGGGACAGTCCCGATTTTGTCCCCCCCTCCCGCCGCCTCTTATATAGGCTCTTATTACCCTCCCATCCCCTGTCCCGATTTTTCACACTTGCTGTCTGGTTACCCTACTTCACAGCATGGGGTAAGTGTGTCACTCATGGTAGAAATGAGATAGGGCTATTTACAGTGAATATAGGGTTGTTTTTTTAATTCAGGTTCCAGACAGACACCTTACAGTTGTCCTTGGCTTTCTAGGTAGCTATACTATACAAAAACAGCACCTATGACAGACACAGGGTCTCCCCAAGTCCTGGCCTGGATGAGAATTTATGAAAACAAGGGCTGCTTTTTACACTTCAGTAATAACTATGGGCCTAGCCAAGCTGTTAATCTGGAAGCCCCTCAACACCAATCAGCAGAGAGCACAGCATAACATAACTCACATCAGGTCGGTCACACTCATTGCCCCAACTCCCTGTCATTCACTGAAAAAAGGAGTGTCTCATAATATATTATTTGCAAACTAACAACATGCTGATGGCTACTATCAAAGAAACCAATGTACCAATGCTGTATGTGAAATTATGGTTACTTTACTTCCTGTTATGCCGGAGTCTAAACAAAGTAGGCAAAATGGGTTCCCCCCCTACCCCAACAATGGAATATACATATTTACATGTCTGACCAGCGTGACTGCAGGCAGAGGACAATGCAAGTATATTTACATCCAAGGGCCATGACCATCAAGCTAGCAAATGGGGAAGGTAACCACTTAATCACTATGGTGAATGCAGTCTGCATCCCCAGGAAGTCTTCCTGGCTCTTGAAACACAGACATTGAAGTTTGGGGTATTATAAGGGGAGCAAAGACATTCATCTCCTCAGTAAACAAAAAGCCAGCACTTAGATCAGGGGTAGGCAACCTACAGCATGCATGCCAAAAGTGGCACGCGAGCTGATTTTCAGTGGCCCTCACACTGCCTGAGTTCTGGCCATTGGTCCAGGGGGCTCTGTATTTTAAATTAAAGGTTTTTAAAATGTTTAAGAAGCTTCTTTACTTTACATACAATAGTTTAGTTATATATTATAGACTTATAGAAAGAGACCTTCTAAAAAAACATTAAAGTGCATTACTGTCATGCAAAACCTTCAAATCAGAAATAAATGAAGACTTGGTACACCACTTCTGAAAGGTTGCCAACCCGACTTAGATTCTGTGAGGGTTGGATCCTTCTTGGAACAGTCAATTGTGCTGGAGAATGCTAATGCAGTTTCTTACACCAAGTCATTAGGCAAAGCTATGTCTTGCCAGAACTATGTTTTAGACACCAGAAAGCGTCATTTTTGCTTTGTTTGTAATGCTTTCATATCTTTCAAGCAAGAGTGAAATCACTTAGATTTATGTTTATTAAACACCACATTTAGTTTTATTACAAAACACCTCAGTGCTGCATATTAAAGTAGAGCATATAATCCAGAAGTGGGCAAACTTTTTGGCAGAGTGCCACATCTGGGTATGGAAATTGTATGGCAGGCCATGAATGCTCATGAAATTGGGGGTTGAGCTGAGGGCTCTGGGGCGGGGCTGGGGGTGCAGGAGGGTGCTCTGGGCTGGGACTGAGGCATTCAGAGAGCAGGAAGGGGGGGAAAAAATCAGGGCTAGGGCAGGGACACAGGAGGAGGGTCAAGGGTGCAGACTCCAGCTGGCACTTAACTCAGTTTTCCCTCAAAATCTTGTGATGACAGAATTGTTCCCCACTTAATTAGCATTTGAAGTACACATTCAAAAAGTTATCTGTCCTATAAGATTATTCTCACTGACTTTTGGGAAGACTTAATGCTCCTAGGAACCCAAGGCCTCCTCTACATGGAGAAGTTATACTGACATTAGCTACGGTGTGAATTTAAGCAGATCTACTAATGTAAATCCCAGTTTGGACACTTATTCCAGAATAAGTGGCCCTTGCAGTTTAGCTTAAGACTTCTCCTGACAAACTGAACTGAAAAAAAAAAATAGCCTCTTATTCCAGAATAGGAGTATCCATATAGGGAGTTATACTACTATGACCCAAATCTGTTTAGCTATACCAATACAGTTATATCAGTATAAATGATTTAAAAAAATTTATCACAAGACTTCTGATATATAAAGACCATCTGAAAACTTCTTCCCTTAATACAAAAAAGGGAGGTGAGAGCACTTCCTTTGCAGGTTATGTTTAACAGAAATTTCTCTTACTAAAATATCCACAGAACATTTTCTAACATCTAAAAATTGATGCAGCTGAGCTAGAATTCAGGGTAAAGGGAAAAAAGCCAACACATTAATGGTCTAAGAAATAAAGATAGCTCTTTCCCAGTCTTACACCTATCCAACTCATCTTTGCCAACTTGAGCAATTCTGAAATTTTAGCAATCTGGAGTTTGGGGTCAGAGAAGTGCCTTTTGCTAGCCCCATGAGAATCCATCTAGATTTGGCATCACACAGGAAGTTGCCATCGGCACATGTGGATTAGAACTTGTTCAAGCCTGGTCTCTTCATCCTGTGGGAATTTTATCTACAACATGCCAAACTTTTTGCCTGCCCTCCCCTATCGGAATACCCATTAGCCTAAAAGGAGATGCACCAAACCGAGGGCTCCTAGAAATAACCCCTTCCCTCTCAGACAAACATTGCCACAGTTTCATTAGAATTCCATTAGTATATCATTCCATTTCTTCCCATGCATACAGGTGTTCCTTCTTTTTAATTCAGTGATGCTATATTTCAGCAAGTTTGCAGCATCACAATGGCTTCCTTGGTAGGATAATGATTCTACAAACAATGGATTGTTACATCACAGGAAACAGTTAAAGAGAAAGCTTCAGTTTTACACATGTATGCTTTTTTGAGCAAGGAAGTACCACTCAGCTACTCTTTGGCCTGCATGGGTATATCTACACTGCAATTAAATACCTGCAGATGTAGGGTGACCAGACAGCAAATGTGAAAAATCGGGATGGGGTAATAGAAGCCTATGTAAGAAAAAGCCCCCAAAATTGGGACTGTCCCTATAAAATTGGAACATAGGGTCACCTTATGCGGATTGCCCATGTCAGCTGACTGGGGCTAAGTGGTGGTTTAACTGCAGTATAGACGTTCAGGCTCGGGCCCAAGCTCTGGGACCCTCCTGCTGTATGGGGAGCCCAGAGCCTGGGCTCAAGCCCAAATGTCCACACTGCAGTTAAACAGCACCTGAGCCTGAGCCCAAGTCAGCTGATGTGGGCCGGCCACAGGTGTTTAACTGAAGTGTAGACATACTGCATGTGGTCAGACAGAATTCACAGGATGCAAAGACTGTGCTCTGAACTGTTAAGGCAGCACTTCCAGTGAGCAAGAACACTGAAAGATTGCATTGGACAATTGCTAGAATAGTAAAAAACTGTGCAATTACTTTAGTCTGCACTGACAAATGGCAATGGTTGGTGATATGGTGGCTTCACCTGGCTCAGAGCAAGGTCAATATCTGGGCAAATGCCTGTGTGATATCAATAGCAACTGGACGGTGTTACAAGTGTGCTGAAGAATTGCAGTGCTAAAGTTTTATGGTGTAAACACATCAGAACAAAGACTATGAATCCAAGTAAACCAACAGTTCTTTAAGTGAGTTCATGATTATTATGTACATAAAAGTGATATAAGCCAACATTTTTTCAGGAGAAACTTTCTAGGAAGTTTGGCATTTTGGATAACACCACAAACAAATTTTATGGTATTGTTCTGCTAAATGTAGTGAAGGATTATTTTGGCATTCAAACATGAATTTTCATTCTGCAGCTCTCACTTAAGTATATCTGAGCAAAAACACACACAAAAAAGTTATTTTTCATTACTAAAGAACAAAGTGAGACACTCCATTCTCTTTATCTTCTATAAAGGCTGGACAAAAAGATTTTTTAAAACATGCTGAAACAATGGCAAGAGTAGCAGAGTACAGAGATAAAAGTGTTAAATAATGTTGCTGTGACGGGCTGGATCACAGAAAACCCCTGGGAGCTGCCACCTGATCTGCCAAGACTACATCTGCTCCTATTTTCCCTGCCAGCTCATGACTCCAGCACCCTGTCTTGTTGAGCCGGACACTCCCATCTGCTCCAACACAGACCCAGGGTCTGAATTACTTGCCCCAAAGCTGCAGGTTTACCTGAAAGCAGCTAAATAGAAGTGTGCTTGTCTTTAGCACTCAGATGCTCAACTCCCAATGGGGTCTAAACACAAATAAATCTGTTTTACCCTGTATAAAGCTTATGCAGGGTAAACTCATAAATTGTTCGCCCTCTATAATCACTGATGGAGAGATGAACAGAGTTGTTTGCTCCCCCAGCTATTAACTCAGAGTAAAAAATGATTAAGTACAGAAAGTAGGATTTAAGTGGTTCCAAGTAGTAACAGATAGAACAAAGTAAGTCACCAAGCAAAATAAAATATGCAAATCTATGTCTAATCAAACTTAATATAGCTAAGATCCTCACCAGTTCCAGAATGCTCCCTTTTACAGACTAATCTCCTTTTAGCTTGAGTCCAGCAATCCCTCACACCCCTGTAATTACTGTCCTTTGTTCCAGTTTCTTTCAAGTATCAGGGGGTGGAGAGGCTCCCCCTTTAGCTAGCTGAAGACAAAATGGAGGGGTCTCCCAGGGGTTTAAATAGACACTCTCTTGTGGATGGAGACCCCCTCTTCACTCCTATGCAAAGTCCAGCTCCAATCTGGAGTTCTGGAGTCACCTGGGCAAGTCACATGTCCATGCATGACTCAGTTTTTACAGCCAGAAGCCGTTGTCCACATGGTATCTTGTATGTCTCCAGGAAGACTTCTTACATTGATTGGAGGATTCCAAGATCCATTGTTCCCCAAGTGCTTCTTGATCGGGTACTTAACCTTGCAAATTTGCTTATTATTGTATTGCTATGGTTTCATTTGTCACTATGATGAGTCACTTTGCTGACTCAATACACAACAGCCAATACACATCTGTGGCATCTTACGCTGGGGTTACGTTCTACGGTCAGCATGTAAAGTGGAAACCACAGTCAAAATGACCCTTGAAAATCCCTTAATCACCCATAAAGTACAATTGTGTATACAACCCTGTACAGTACTATGTATTGTATACAACAATGTATAGTATATAATAAAGACTACATATGCAAAATAAAATTTCAGTATTTTTAACGAGACAAGAATGAAAATAAGAAATCAACAGTACAGTGCAGTACTGTAAACCCAGTCACCAGTCATCCTGGATATTCTTGCTAGTCTTGTACTGTACAGACTCCAATTATTAGCCTTCCTCTTCCCCTGAAAGCACTATTATTGAGTCGTCAGGGCTTGATATTGATCCAGAAGACGATGGGCCAGGCTTGGGTGACAGAGCGTGAGTCGTAGACGAAGTAGTTGGCTCTGGTTCAGCTCGAGAAGTTGACTGCGTAGGCTCTGCGGCTGCTGGTTGTTTTTTCTTTAAAAAGATGGTGATTGGCAACTGTCACTGTTGTTTGAGGAGCTCAAGAGACATTTCTTGGTATGGTCTCAAATCATCCGTAATACTACGTGTGATTTTGAGGCTTCGTTCCATAGGGGGATCATATTCAGAAATTAAATCATTCAAGTGTTTCGCTTCTTGGAACACTTCAGAAAGTTTACAAAGATTCCAAGTTGCTGGTCTTCCTGTTAGTTATCATCTTTGTCTTCTGTAGACGATTTTATCAGTTCCTCTAACTCTTTGTTAGAGAATGTTTCTCTATGGCCCTCAATTAATTCCTCAATTTCTTCCTTGAGGATGTTGACAAAGCCATCACCAGCCACTTGCCTGGCCACCTGAACAACGAGTTGCACTTCTTTGTCAATGGTCGGGAAACCCTTAAAATCACTCACAGTCTTCCCATATCTTTCACCAACATGTATTGACTGTTTCAGGCTTGATTGCATCACTTCTATTAAACAGGCAATCAATGTTGAAGGACGCCCAACATTCCATCACATTAACATTGGGATCAGCATCCATAGCAGTAAGGATCCGTGAGAATGCAAGCCTCGTGTACATGGCCTTGAAACAGCTAGTGACGCCTTGGTCGAGAGGTTGGAGGATGGAGGTGGTATTTGGGGGGGGGGGGGCGGAGTGGGAAGAGAAAGACAACTTCTGTGTCGTTATGTGCAAACCAGAGTGCTGCAGGGTGGCCAGGAGCATTGTCCATGATCAGCAACACTTTAAAGTAATGTCCTTTTTCTTCAAGGTACTGCTTGACCTCCAGAATGAAACACTTGTGGAACCAATCCAGAAATAATGCTGCCATTACCCAAGCCTTTTTATTTGATTGCCAGAACACAGGCAGGAGATTTTTCTTCTTGCCTTTTAGGGCACAGGGATTTGCAGCCCTGTAGAGGAAGCCTGACTTTATTAAATGCCCAGCCGTATTGCCACTAAGCAACACAGCCACATGGTCTTTAGCTGCTTTGAAGCCAGGGGCTTGTCTTTCTGATTCTGAAATGTAAGTGTGACTGGGCACTTTTTTTTCCCCCCCAGAAGAGCCCAGTCTCATCAGCATTAAAAATTTGTTCTGGAAGACAGCCTCTTTCCTCTATGATTTTCTTTTGTTGTTCTGGGAAGGCCTTTGCTGCATCCTCATTGGCAGATGCAGCTTCACCAGTAGTCTGCACGTTTTTGAGGTTGAAGTGGTTACTAAAACTGTTAAGTTAACCTTGGCTGGCTTTCAATTCCTTCTTATCAGAAGGCTGTCCCTGTTCGGCGGGAGGTTTGAACAGTGCATAGATGCTAAAAGCCTTTTCTCACAACATGCTGCCATCGATAGGCACACGTTTACGGTTCATGTCTTCCAGCCATAAGTTTAATGCCTTTTCAGTCTTCACTAAAGTCTTATCACGCACTTGGCTCATCACCTCAGCAGTTACTGAAGGCACTTGATGCCACGGCTTGACAAATTTCTGTCTCTTGAATCTTGATGGCAAGGATGCTAGATTCGTTGTGGCTGTATTTACGCGTCACGTTGGTGATGGACATACGGTCTCTCAATAAGTCCAACACAGCCATTTGACTCCAGCATTGGAACACATTGCTGTTCCTTCAGCTGAGCACCAGACAAAGTAGATGCCTTGCTTTTAGGGGCCATGTTATACAGTATGAAAAATATGTACTGTCTCTTTAAACAGTACAGGCACAGAATCTCACTCAGCACGGTGGGATGTGCACAGGATAAGAGGCACAGGGGGACTGAGTACTGTAGTGGGAACAGCAAATTTGCTTCTCCCATCTCACACTCACTCTGGGGCAGACATACTATTTAAACTTTGTTTGGCCAACCCTCCAGGGTTATTATAGGGGAAAACCTTATCACAGGCCTAAAGACAAGCTGTTGCCGTCAAGTCCCCACTCCCCCAACAATATTTTAGTAGGAACAGCAGATTTGCGTCTCACACTGGTGGAATCGCCCATTTTTGGGGGTTTGTTTTTTCCCCCTCTCCTTTCTCCTGACCGTGCAAAGCTGAAATTGCACATGTTAAATGCGCGTAAGATGCAACAGACCTGTATTGCTGCAGGTGAAAACAGGAAGGGACCATCTTGGCTGATATAACAGAACTGAACCAGAGACCTCCAAAGCTGAAAACATAAATCACTTCCTGGCTCTTTAGTTCAAGCAATTTATAGCTACTGGCTGTAGCCAGCTTGCACTTTGTGGATTGAAACCAGACAGGGAGACATGCACACACAGTCTTTCCCATAATCAAATGTGGGCCAAAGTTAGACATTTGGACTTGTCAGTGTATTTAAAAATAAAAGTAATTAATTAAAAAAGTGGGTCAGGGCTAATTTGGTCTCTAAGGAACTATGTGAAGCTGAATTATTTCAGCCCACAACTCGTTCCTTTTTAAAACTAAAAACAAAAGTTTCATTTTGTCACACTTCATGATTTTTTTATAATCTAAATGGTGACACCAGTCTTACTTGGACACCAGCAAGGTAAGTATTTGTGCCAGAACATCTTCAGAGAAGTACTAGTAAACTGAGGTCTGAGATTTCAGATAAAATTCTGACCGTCTAGAGCAAGACTTTGGATTACCTATGCAATTTGGTTTCAGCTCCCTTTTCAGACAACTGTCTGAAGTTCTTTAGCTGCAAAGTAATTTTTCTTATTATCTCCAACTCCATTCACAAGACACAAGAGGTTAACAGCAACAGTTAACTTTCTGTAGTTCAGCATCTGGCCTTTTTATTTCTGAGCTATTGGTGCGACTCTGGCCCACACTTTAGCCTCAAATTCTGCTCTAACACGTACTGCAGACCAGTTCTAAAATATTGATTTCTAGTGTTTGTGACCATCTTTGATAAAGTTTGAGCCAGTTTACAGGGAGTATTTTGGTGTAAGCAACAGTTGCTGATACCATACTCACACTTAAATAAAAGCCACCCTGTCACCCAAACAAGTATTACCTGTATTACATGCACAATCTGAAGAGTTTACACCTATTCTATGGAAAGCTTAAATATTCTGATAATTAAGAGATAAAAAGGATAGTATTCCTTCCAAATGGATCAACACTTCTGTTAGGGGGCAAAAAGCCTCATGTGAAATGTAGCAATTAGGGAGTTCAGTCAGTCTGACAGTTTAAGTACAAAAGCCAACAACAGGTATTAGTCAAGTATTGTAAGTCTCAGACTTCATGCTACAGACTAGTCCCTTTTGGATAAGGCTTCCAGGTTTTCTGACCTAACCAGAAGGTACTTTGAGCTGACCTCTTGATGACAATCCATTATAGCTTCACTATGAGACACCCTGTTAATGTAGTGGCAACCCAGATGGTCTGTTTAGAAAGCAGTTCCGTTGACCAAGTTCCTTTAAGTTTCATGTCACTGCTGTAGTCACATTAACTTTAAATGTAGGAAGACTGTCTCCTACAACAGCAGCAAACCAACCCAATTCAATCTGCACTCCAGAGGATCCTAATTCTTGCTAATTATTATTAATAAATGAGATATACCTATCTCCTAGAACTGGAAGGGACCTTCAAAAGTCATCGAGTCCAGGCCCCCGTGCCTTCTCTAGCAGGACCAAAGTACTGATTTTTGCCCCAGATCCGTAAGTTACCCCCTCAAGGATTGGCAGGAAGAGAGCCAACAAGACATCCCAGTGCAATTCTACTCTCTTAAATGAACGGCTATGCATGTTATCTTGCAGTACACGTACCTGTTTATTCACTTCGTCAGATGCATCTGACGAAGTGAGTATTCACCCATGAAAGCTTATGCTCCAATACTTCTGTTAGTCTACAAGGTGCCACAGGACTCTGTCGCTTATTACAGATCCAGACTAACATGGCTACCACTCTGACACTTGACAAAAGAAATAGTTGCCACAGTGGTCTGTCTGCTGTAACCTGATATCAGACTTCAGGCTGCGGCTATGCTGATCTTTCAGAGGAAAGTTTACCATTCCAGACAGCATATGGATAAGCAGATAGTACTTATTACAGTAGACGTTCCAAATTCCATCTGATTTGGCTTATTTAATCAAACACCAGACCCAACACCTCTTGCAGTTTTTACCCTAGTTAATAGAGCTACAGATGCTATGAGCCTAAGTTTTGTTTAGTCTTCAGCTACAGTATTTATCCAAGTATCTTGCTGCAAAGCATTGCATTGACAAATTTTCTGGTCAGCTTTTAAGTTTGCGGCTTTTTGATTTCATTACATCTCTGCCTTTTGTTGTCGTATGATGGCATAGAGCAGGGGTTCTCAAACTGTGGGTCGGGACCCCAACGTGGGTCGTGATCTGGTTTTAATGGGGTCACCATGACTAGCGTTAGACTTGCTGGTGCTTGTGGCTGAAGCAAAAGCCCTGACTGGGGCCAAACCCGAAGCTTGAGAGCTTCAGCCCTGGGCAGCGGAGCTCAGGTTTTGGCTTCAGTCCTAGACAATGGAGATCAGGTTAGAGGCCACCAAACAGGGCTGTGGGGCTCAGGCTTCGGTCCCCCCTCCTGGGGTCGTGCGGTAATTTTTGTTGTCAGAAGGGGGTCGCAATGCAATGAAGCTTGAGAACCCCTGGCATAAAGAAAGAGGGTGACCAACTGACCTGTTGAATTTAATATCAAAGTGACATTGATATATATTTCACCTTTACACCATGTATGTTTTCAGCTTTCCATACTCTTCAGATTTTTGTAGAATGCATTTTTGAGCTGCAAGAGATTTGGCAGCTGGACAAAGTGCAGTTAGGACTACTGGTATGGAAGTTTAATTCAGTTTAAGCAGGATTTAAATCTGTTTAAGTGCATCTATATTAGGATTTTGCACTCATGACTGGAACTGATGCACATTTTTTAAACAGACAAACCCTTGGGTTCTGTTGGACTAAAGGATGGGGAACAAATCCCCATGCTGAAGGTCCAGCATGAAGACCTCTTCCCTCAAACATACAAATCATGGAACTTTTAGCTCAAGGGTCCCAGCTGAAACCTAGAGAGCGATATAGCATGAAGAAAAGCAGCCTCCAAGATACAAGACTCAAATCATGAAGGGCTGGTTTACATTAAGCCCATCACGTTGAAGAGTCTTCCACTGGGCTCTTACGGGTAACAATGGAGCTACTCCAATGTAGTGATAGCATCAACTGACTATATGGTATTAACCAGTGTATACATAGCCAATTACACCTCTACCTCGATATAACCCGGTCCTCAGGAGCCAAAACAAACAAACAAAAAAATAAATATATTTTTCTGCGTTATAGGTGAAACCGCATTGTCAAACTTGCTTTGATCCAGAGTATGCAGCCCTGCCCCTCACAGAACACCACTTTACCGCATTATATCGGGTTGCATTATATCAAGGTAGAGGTGTATATCTACAAAACACTACCAGTGTGTATTAGCCACAAACGATTCCAGTACAGTATCAGTGCGAGTGCCAAACCAAGGCTTACAAGGAGTCAAGGAAACCTGAAAACTATACATACTGCCACAGCTTCCTGGCCACAACTTTCTCAGTCTTTCCTAAAAAGGAGGAGACAAATTTGGCAACATTCCTGCCCTCCTCTCCTCGCCCTCTTCCCCCCCTCCCCCCAAGAGCTACCGTTTAAGGCAGGGTAGGCAACCTATGGCACACTTACTGAAGGCGGCACGCGAGCTGATTTTCAGTGGCACTCACATTGCCTGGGTCCTGGCCACTGGTCTAGGGGGCTCCGAATTTTAATTTAATATGAAGCTTCTTAAACATTTTAAGAACCTTATTTACATACATTTAGTTATATATTTAGACTTATAGAAAGAGACCTTCTAAAAACATTAAAATGTATTACTGGCACATGAAACCTTAAATTAGAGTGAATAAATGAAGACTCGGCACACCACTTCTGAAAGGTTGCCAACCCCTGCTTTAAGGTATCCTCAAGAGATGTTAGCATTGCTCTTCTGAAGGGGAGACACTGTTGGTGTCTGATGTTTCAAACGTCTCCAGAACTGGGGGGGAGGGGTGGGGGAGACTTCCCCCTCCTCCCCCCCAAAAAAATCCAAACAAAGCTGACTTTGCATTTGTTCCTCTCCTAATCACACCAGCCTACAATCCACAAACCTTTATCCACAATATAAATGAAGTAAATTAAGGACTCAATGGCAAGAAACTCTTTACTCTGTAGCAGAGTTGAGACACCTTGATTGAGTTCCTGCCAGGCTGTTTGTCACCTAAAATAGTTCCATGGATCAGACTATGGGGAAGGAGGCATAAGATAGGAAGGAGAAAAAAAAAAAAAAAAAAAAAAAAGTCCCTAGCCTCCAGTACAATCCCAGCACAAGATTGAACTTTGCAATTAAAACACACTTTTAAATCAGCACATATTTTAGAGCTATGTGAAGCCACTAAAAGGAAATTGTGAGAAGATACAAGTGTCAGCAATACAGACATCTGTCTCCTTTACATCAAATGCAGACACCATTGCTCAGTTATAAGCCCAGTGCTTAAAATATCAGCTCCCAGTAAAAGAGCTAGCTGAAGCTTTACTTGAACTGGAAACCAGATTATGTTTAGTGTGCACATCACAGCAGAAAAGGCCTGTGTCAGTCCCCTATCAGCACCAGGCAATTCAGGTGCACCCACAATGATTCACTGAAGGCATATGGTAGTTTCAAACACATTACAAATGAGGATGTCAGGCTTCAGACCAGTCAGCCTCCAATGTCTTCCAAGTGTTAGGCTTCAATGTCAGCTCAAGCGGCTTGCCCATCTGCTCTGTATGCCATAGTCCATGCCAGCCCACCAGCTTTATAAGTTTGATCAAGTAGGTGGTCTCATGAGTTGGAGATGTATCACGGCTTCCAACTTCACCCGCCTCAATGTAGTGCAGGTTCTAATACTGGCAGGAAACCAGGCTCTCTGGAAATGGGTGATCTGAAGTGTGCACTCTATGCTCCACAAGCAGGAGAATTAATGAAATGAATGAAGCTTAACCTCAGCAAGACTGGTGATGCTGATGTGGAGGATTCCCAGGAACTCAATACCAGCCCAAAGTCGAGACAGTCTTCACCCTCAAATTCCTTTTGGCCTTCAGATGGTAAATAAGCACCCTTTGAGGTCCAGCTGGCCAAAAGACAGATTGTGAAATATGGACTTTGCCGCACATTTGCAACTCCCAGGCTTGATTGTTGCCATTCACCATACCTCTGAAGATGCCAACCCTAAAAAGTCTTCTGTGTGTTTAGCTTACTGAATTAGTAATACTTCACAAGGCACGCCATTCCGCTGCTTTATCTTCATCTACTAGCTACCCGTCAAGTACCCAGTCAAGTTGGATATATCAGTCCTTTTCTTCAATGCCATAAATGGCATTGCCTCCAGCTACTAGGGAAAAAAGTCTCCCAGTGACTACAACCTCCTACAACAGCTAAATTCACTCTTAGAGGAAAGTGTTAGCCTTAAGCATAAGACTTGTGAGCACAAGAGAGATGGTTCTTGGCAGCTGATGAGGAATTGTTAACTCATTCCTATAAAGTACAGAATGACCACAAAACCCACTGTCTTCAAAACCAGATGCAAAACTCAAATGAAAAGACTAACAAAAATCCAAGCAACAAGTGTAACTTCCGTTGTAATGTACTCACACCGTAACGATAAACATGCTGTAAAATAGTGATCAAGCTCATTTGCTGAGGATCCAATAGGACCATGAGTTTGCAGGCTTTCAAAACAAGGAAGTGTAGCCCCTCAATATAAGGACTGATACTGCCTCTGCCAAGTCTTGTTTGCTACCTAACAATTACCAGCATCTTCCATGTCTTTGCCTGGTTTAGTTTCAGCCATCAAGCCCTCATCCAAGCCCAGTATTGGCCAGACAGTAGGAAAAGCTAAGCAACCACACTGTCTGGGTCTGATGAAAAAAATTCAGAGTGGGATATCACCAGCCATTTCACACTCCCCTATTGATCTCATCCACATTCCCAATTCCGTGTGGCATTCAAATCCCAGAGCAACCCAGCAGACTGAAGAACTGCAGAGTAACATATGGGATTACTCTTGAAGGTTGATGGTGCCTCCTAAAGTGATTACTAAGTTTTCTTCTATCATGGGAACTAAAACAGAACAAGTCAGATTCCTCCAGCTCTGTCAGGATGGGAGCTTGAACCATCCAGTCTAGATAAGTGTACACCTACGTGCCTTGACACTGAGGTAGTCACCAGCCATTGCCAAGCACTTGAACACAGATACTTTTCGTGCTATAGAAAAGCCCTGGGGAAGGAATTTTCTGGTACTGACTGTTGCCTACATAAGAAAGTAGGTACTTTTGATAAGTTTCTGAAAATGAAATTTGAAGATAGGCATTAAAAATAAATCAAGTTCCAAACCAGAGTTAAGTGGTAAGAATAGGAATGACAGCAAACATGTGGGATTTGAATTTTCAGTTCCTCATGCCATTTTAGCTTCCAAAACTCCACAGGGGGATTGATGTTCCCTCTACATTTATGAGAAAGTATCATACACCAGAAACTTCTTTTCTGTTGCCCCCACCCTTAACCAGGAATCTACCTCAGCTCTCCTCAGTGCCTTATGCAAGGAATCCCCGAAAAGAAACAGGGGGAAGAGGGAATTAAGAGATAGCATGAATGGAACTGCTTTGCAAATACAAAGTGAATAAAATGCTAATTCAACCTCCTGTTACAAAAAAATAAAGGTATGAAATGTTCCCCAAAAGAACAGAAGAGAAGTCAAACAAGTATATGCTGTTGCAAGACTCTCTGGCAATACCACAGGTCTGAGGCTGGGCAGTGGATGTTTTAGTGGCCCAAAAAGTGCTTCTCTCTCCCCCTCTACCTTCTGTCAAAGAGGTGGAGGTATCTTGAAAGGAGGAGGAGGTAAAAGCAATCAAGTGAAGGGTTTAACAATATAGCATTCATTCTCGTGTTATTTTCTCTGCATCCAGGAGGAGCGAGTCTCAGATCTTCCAACGGATATGGAGTCCTTCATTTAAGACTAGCATGTATTTACAGGGAAGATATCTTCCCTTCCAAAGGAAGTTCTTCCACCCATCTCTGAGCCTCATCCAAGAAGACAGAAAACTTCATCAGGAATAGTATATGCCACCCATTCAGCAGAGAAATCAGAGGCATTGTATGGACATGAAAGAAGCATGCCTGGATATTGTATGTCCCTCAGACAGTTGCTTTCACCTTCTAATGCACCCAAAATCAGAAGGAAGTGCTTTGTAGATGTAATTAGCTAATGCTGACCTATTCCACTATGCAGGTTCCTTCCACTTGTCAAAGCTCCCTCATAGCCTTTAAGTATAGGCCAAAGTGAGGTAGGCTTCCTGGAGATTGGTGAGCAAGTTTTGCACCAAGAAATCAGGACAATCTCTTTTTAAATAGGAAGACAGCTAACAACTGCTGCTACCTGGAATCTAGAAGAACTATGATGGCAATCTAGTCTGGCATGAGATTGATTTAGTCCACTAATATAAGGAGTAGTCCCAATATCCATCAATTACTTCCTCCTGCCAGTTGGCATCACTCCTGTTTTTCCCCCTCAACAGGCCAAGCAAACTAGTTCTGGGCCAAGCACTAGGAAAAACAAGACAATCATATCACCTGGACCTGTTGGAAAAGGAAAACAAGCCAAGTTTCATCAGCATGCTAATGTTACTATGACCCTTAATGCCTCAGTCTCCCTAACACCCTAATACACAGGTTGAGCAGGAGAAGAAACGGAACTCTGTTTGATCCTATGAGGAGTCTCTAGTTAATACGCAGCTCCCAAGATAGCTTTCAAAGAAAGGGTCACTGAGCAGCCACACATGTAGAATCTAGGAGGTATCCACAACACCTTGCAATCCACTATCTGTGCTTTAGAGATACATTTGAACAGTTTCCAAATTTCAATACTTGGATGCTGCTGGCAGGGCATTCTCAGTGAAGGAACCTCAACTTATTTGCTTCCCTGTTGTTCCCAGACAGCCCATGATTGCTTGCCTCTGAACACATAAAGCCTTTGTTTGACTGAGTTTTGTTCACTTTCTGTGGAACTAGTTAATTGACTTATGTTAATGGACTATACTCAAACCAAATATTTAGAACATTATTATTTACCCATCACTATATTAAGGATATACTTAAACAGGAAAGGAAAAAGTAATATTATTTTACACTTGACCTTCGTCTGCCAGCATCCTTGAGGTAAGCAAACAAGCTAGCACTACACCCTTCCCTTTAAGCTGCATGCATCGGTGGCCATACAGCAATCTACCATGTATCTCATGTGGCTAGGAGTGTGTTGACACTCTGTTCCATGACCTGCCAGAGCCCACAGCAGTTTCTCTCTGTACCCTGGACAAAAGGGAGGAGGGGGTAAGGAGCATGTGCTCTGGAGGGAGCACAGCCAGCCTCCAGGTCCTAATCTACCTCCTGCTGGAACCTGCAGCAGTTCTTCTTGGTGTTGTGGGAAGCCTCAAGCCAGCAGGAAGGAGAGGCAGGGTCCAAGGACTCATTTAGGTAGAATGGGGAAGCTGTACACAGTCCAGAATGCACAGAGCTTGCTGTGGAGAGGCTGGTCCCCACTGTTGCAGCAGCATCCAGGGACTGGAAGTGCTGAAGTGAGCCTCCCCATAATAGCTGCTGCAGCTCCCTGCTGGGCCAGGAGAGCCTGTGCCATCACTAGGTCACGAGTGCCCAGTCTGTGTGCTCCTGTCTACTCTGGGCTGGCAACTCCCTCTCCAGGGACTTCGGGGGGGGGGGGAGGAGAGAAGGGAAGCAGGGCTGGCTGTGGGGCAGAGAGGGGAAGACCCTGAGATCCCTTCCCCCAAGGAAACCTCAAAGCAGCAGGAAGGGGGACAAGTGCTCAGTAGAGTTTGTAGCTGGCTCAGAACAACAAAAAAAAGTTTAGAAGGAACACCGACACTCTATATGATAACCAGGTCTTTATTTTTTGATTTTTTTGTTTTTTTTAATACGATTGGTATTAGGTTGGTCTGTCATTACCTTTAATCATCTCTTAAATAAGGAATTCTCGAGACTCAGCAGTTAGTCAGAAAAGTTCCATATCAAGTTATGGCTAATGCATAACCAAATCTTTGTTTTAAATAATTTGGCATCTTGCCATCCTCCTGGCAAGAGGAGTTAGTCTCCACTATCAAAAGGCTCAAAGTTTTGCCCCAGCTTCCACCACCTATGAGGAACAGAGTCTTCTCTCACAAGCAGCAGCTTGCAGGTCCACCAGCAAATCCAAGACTTGTATATACAAGTCTGACAAACTCCAGCAGGGAGGACAGAAGGCTTCTCATCTCATTGAGACTGCTCACACAGAAACCACCAAACGCAAAAAAAAATCCAGCCCTGTATATAAAAAGATTATGGAAGACAACTCTCTACAAAACATTCTGATGGGTTACCAGTGGAACCATGTTACCAGGCTACTCACAGACAACAGTGCTATTGGTCTGTATACAGACAAAAGGACATGCAGCAGGGAGAGACCGGGAGAATTAGAACTCATTGCAGCTATGACGAAGAAGAAAAAAAAACCCACTATATGGCAATTGACCTCCATCTCTGATACCCTTCTTCCTTCCCAGTTCTGATCATTTGTATGCCAAGATGACCTGAATATACTACTTTCATATCTTATGTAGAAAAGTATGAAAAACCCATTCACCAACAAAGGACATACATTTTTCCTTGGTAATAGGTACAGCTTAAAGCCACTGATTTCTGCAGATGTCAATCTCACTTTATAGAAATTCTAGTCCTTATGGCTGTGAAAATAATCTGCCAGACATGAACCAGAGGGCAAGCCAATGAAGTGTTGTCTCCTACTACTTCTATCTTCCTGCAGGCTAAGGAAGGCATGTTAGGGCTACCAGAGGAAGCAGTGAGTACTAGTAGACACTTGAACAGGCTGGGAAAGGATATTTTTGGTTTTGGTGAAGGGGTAGAATTTAGAAGACTAGTGTTATGAATTTAAAACCATGATGGGAAAAATAACCCCTTTGCCTTATAAGGCAGCAACTGATGGAGAGGAACTTCAGTTTTTCCAGAAGCTATAGAATGAATCTTACAGAAGGAGACTGCGTGTCTTCTTGTTTCAGATATGCATTAAAGACTTCTAAAGCTAGAGCCCATAAGCAGGTAGGTAGTAACAGTAGCTTCCCCAGCACCAAAGTCTACGGGTGCATCTACACTTGCAAGACAATGTGGATTAAGGTAGGGTGTGAATTTAAAGAATAGCTATTCCTGAATAACCTCATATTTAGACAAGCCCTAGAAAGGGCAGTACTTATCAGCATGGTGATCTATTTCATATTACGTTTTGGCTAGTAGGTGTATGAATATTTTAGCGCTAGGGCCACTCCGCTACTAAACAATAGTAGGCCGTCCATTAAGCAGTGGTAAGTGAACAAAAATGCTATGCAAATGCGAACTATGGTTGCCTCCAAATCTCTTCCCTTACTTGTAACCAACACATGGATTAAACTGAACTACTTATTGCCTTTTACAATCTTTATTTATAAGCCATACTTAAAATATAAACACATGGAACATTTTTTACCTCATCAACCCTTTAAGTCAGAGAGAGGGGGCGCGAGTAGTAACCACGCCTCTCTACGCTTATGTCTGTTTTTACTCCTCCCACAGTAGTCAGCACAGTGTGGCCCAATGGCTAGGGTCCATATACTGCCTCTCCCCAAATGGGGTAATGCAGCCTAGTGGCCAGAGTCCATGCAATGTGCCCCTAGGGCAGTGTGGCCCAATGTCCAGATTTCACCTAATTCCCCCTCCCTTAGTGAGATGTGCAGTCTAGCGGCCGGAGTCTACGCTACCCCTTTGGAGGAAAAACAGGGGATCAGGTAACTGGGGGCTGTTGCAAGGGGCGGCAGCCCCGATAGGGGGTCCTGGGCCCATCCAACTCCACCAGGCCCTGACCCAGGGTGCTGCCAGTGGCGGAACAGTCAGGGGGAAATCCTCCAGAAATACGCTGACCTCATCATCATGGTGGGAGTTATCACTCCCCTACCTTCCCTGGGTCACTTCCTACCAGTTCTCCAGCAGCAGTAGTCCATATGGCATCAGGGTCTCCAGGTTCCCCAGCACCAGACACTCCCTGGGGTTCCAATAGCTGCAGGCCTCTGGTCCAGGTTTCTGGCTCTTCAGCCCTCGTAGATAAGGGCTGGAGCCTCTGCCGAGCATCCTTCCTCCTCAGCAGCCAGTCCTGACTGAGCAGCTCTGCAGGCTTTCATACCTGACTTCCAGTTGGAGCATGCCCAGCAGAGCCTCAGGGACAGGGCTCCCTCTGCTAGGAGAGAAGGGTTAACCCCCTCAGTATCAGTGCGGGGCCAACCTGCCCCATTACAAGACATTTAAAAATATTAGCGTAAGTATTAAATCTAAGAAACAGATTATATATTACACACAGGCACATTTTATTGTAGTCTTACACAGTTACAGAAAAGCCACTTTCACACAAGACAGCAAATTTAGTCGCTAGCCTTGACATTCCACTAACTTTCCAGACTTAATTCAGCCCTCACAACTTTAGCTAGTGGTTCTTAACTTGTGGCCCAATCAGCACAGAGCTGCGGCCCACATTACATCCCCAGGGCCATAGAGGTAGTATTGGATGTGGCCCACATAAGACATTTGTAGACCACGTATGTGGCCTACAATGGTAAATAGGTTGAGAACCACTGAGCTAGGCAGACTTCACCAAGGTGCTTTCAAACTAACCAGTTCATTTCCAGAAACTGGAAAGGGTGACCTGTATCACGTACATTTAGTACTTGCTCTCCAAGAGAGGAAAGATTTCATTTGCTCTAGGTACAGAGTACTTCCACTCAACTGCTTATGTCAATTGAGCTAAGGGAGGGCAACAAGTCAAAAAGAGCAACTCCATCCTTTGGTCATTCTTTCAGCAGATTGTTGGACTCCCCTTTTCACCTCTACAGGACTCCAGGCTTCACTGCTCTTTTCCCTTTATACCTTTCCCTTGACGATTTCATCTACTCACGTGGCTTTAAAGTACCATCTTTACACAAATGACTTTCAGCTCCTTGCCTGTCTCCTCCATCTAACCCATTCTCTGTTGGAGATCTGAACATCTCACTAACTTATAGTCAACATGGCTAAAACTGAAATCCTCATCTTCCCTCCAAAGTCACTATCCCAGTTGACATTGCTACCCTTCTCCCTGATATTCAAGGCTGTAACAGCTACCATTTGTTTCTCCCCCCTCATTTGCCACATACTTTCAGACAGCGATCAAGTCTTGACATTTTAAGATCTGATCTTTTAGACCAGCCAGCCAGGATTTTCATCCAGACTCCCATTTTGACTACTGCAGCCTCCTCCTCTCCAGTTTCCCCAATATCCACTTCACTGCTTGAGTCTACTCAAAATGCAGCTAATCATCTTACTGGCCAATCAGACTGAACAAATAATCCACTGTGAATCCTTCCACCTGGCTGCCCTTTTTTATTGCATCACAATAAAGTTTTTTTTGTTATGTTTAAGGCTTTCCCTATAGACCTGCTCTTAAAATTTAGCGCATTGCTCCCTGTCACCTCTTCAGCTGCAATACCAGGCTCAAGCACTTATTTGTCCTCTTCTTCCGCAGAGGACTCTCACTTGCCTCTACATCACCCCTCCTCAAGCATGGAATGTTCTTCATGAACAAGTTCATTAAAGCCACTGGTAATCTACTCCTTGAAATCTCTCCTCCAGACCCTTTCTACCTTGAGGTCCATTTGAATTTGCCATTTTGCTAAGAATTAGATTACTCAGAACCTTCGAGTTACGCATCACCATATAACAATGTTCCTCTATCACTACTTCCTTTGTCATCCTCCAGTAGAAAATATATCTGGTCTTAAAATTAGAATGAACTGAGGCATGGATCGTGTTTGTACAGCATTTGGCATAATGGAGCCACAATCCTATTTGGGGTTTCTGGGCATTACCAAATACAATTGCTTGCATCAGCCTAGTTTGCCGTTCTAGAACTCCCTTTCTCCTTCCCAAAAAAAACCCAGAAGCCCGCAAGAGGTATTCTGAGGAATTTCTGCAACAATGCCCAAAGTTGTTTCTACAGTTGTCCAACGTTTGTTGAATTCCACTATTTAATATAATTATATAGGTCTCATCTGCAGCCCCCTTAAATTCCAAGTGTCTAAGCGTCATATAATGGGGGACTCTATCCTGGGCAGCAGTGACTCTGAAAAAGATTTGGGTGTTGTGGTGGACAGTCAGCTGAACATGAGCTCCCAATGTAATGCTGTAGCCTCAAGGGCTAATGCGATCCTGGCATGCATAAACAGGGGAATCTTGAGTAGAAGCAGAGAAATTACTTTACCTCTATTTGGCACTGGTTCAACCACTGTTGGAATACTGAGTCCTGTTCAGGTGCCCATAATTCAAGAAAAATGTTGATAAAATGGAGATGGTATAGACAAGAGCTTGAGAATGATTAATGTATAATGACAGACTCGAGGAGTTAAATCTATTTAGCTTAAAGAGAAGCTTTAGGGGTGACTTGATTACAGCTAATGTAAGTAAATGAGGAACAAATATTTGATAATGAGCTCTTCAGTTTAGAAACGCTAATGTTAGTGTGCTGTAGAACTGTAAGCTGTGACTCGTATCATGGAAGCATATCTACCCTAAAGCTTTGCACTGCTCTAACCACAAGAGTCTAAAAATCCATACACAACATAGACATAGCCTTAGCACGGCAGCTTTGCACTACCACAGACAAATAAAAAATGCCTAAACTCCTTTAATTTTCCCACCACTTGCTTCCACCACCACCTTTAAATGATTACATAACATAGTACTCTGGCAAGATACTAGGTAGACAGACATTACTGGATATGAGAGCCCTCTATTTACAGAGCACCTAAAACATAGGCAGTCTGCTATATATAATCCTGTCAGTCTAAGCTTTTTCCTGTAGCTACTATGTTCATGGATACCAAGGATTGCCTCTATCTGTCCTTACCTGGAGGTGGCACTGTAGGAAGAATATTGCAGATCAGCCTCTAAACTCATTCAATCTCCAACCTAACTCCTAATAAGGGCACCAAAAAGAGTGGTGGGCTTTGTGATATGATTCATGATAACTAAGAACTGAAACCACTACCACAAAATAAATTACCTACAGAACACAGAACAACTGTGCTGAAAACTTACTACTGAAAGTAGGCTGGGCCACATTCAAACCAGTGACCTAGAAATAAAATACTCCATGTCACATTACCATTCCCTCCATAACCAAACCCCCCACCTCCTGTCCACTTTCCACCTTTCTTTTTACTTCAAAACGTAGAAGTAGTCATCTCTCCTAGTTTATAGAATTTTCCTCTACTTGGTCCACTCACCTCATGTCTGTCCTTCAGCCTTTTATTCTCTCTACAAACAGGAAGTATTGCTCCACCTACCACCATTCGAAATACCTTTTCCACATGAATATTCAATTGGTTATTTGATTCTTTGAATGTCATCTATCCCATGCACCTTCTAACATACTCTAACATTAAAACAAAACAAAAAACCCACCTGTTTCCCCTTCATGCTTAATCTGAAATTTTGACTTTGTTATTCCTCACTCTAAATATACAAACATTATCCTTAAGTACAATTATATTATTAGAATAACTACACAAGGCACCTTAATATTGATTTATCTGCTTTAGGAACAATAAATTATATCTCTATCTATCTTCTACTTTTTACTCCTGTTAGCTCTTCAGAGCCAACAATATGGAAGAGTGATCCAATTCTATTCCTGTTCACAACTGAACAGAGTTGGTTAAAACCCATGTTAAATTTAAATTTTGCTCTGTGCCAAAACTAAACTTAAGTTAAATACAAATCCTAGAACTCACCATAGATATGGAGTGTCAATTCTATTGAGGGGGGAAATAGACCGTAATTGATTAATTCTGTGTATTAGGGTATGAATTCAGAGTACATACTCCTAAGGATCAGACCAAAACTCACTGACATGCCGTACTCTCATTGATAAAAGATTAGAGGCAGAATAAGGTCTTTATGCAGCAACTAGAAGTTTACTAGTTACTGAAGTTCTTTGTCACTTTCTCATTCACTGAGAATATGTTCATCTTTAGGACCAATGCTTTTTCTGTTCTTCCACTTCATCTTTCATTTCTCTGAATTTCTGAATCTCTTCCCATCCTCATCTCCCACCCGCTTTTCCCCAATTCCAGCTGTGGGATTCAGTCTTTTCCCCATCCCATCTGCTAAAGAAATCAGTAGTTAAATAGTTAATACTGGTATTTAAACATCAGTAGGATTTACAGTTCATACTCTACTGATATTAATAGGATCCGGGGGAAAACAGAGTTCAGGCTTAAAACAAAGCTTGTGGGAGTTGTGAAGGCTCAAGATAGCACTGAATCAGTTTACACCTGCTTCACATACACCTCTACCTCAATATAACACTGGCCCCGGGAGCCAAAAAAATAAAATCTTACCATGTTACAGGTGAAAGCACGTTATATTGAACTTGATTTAGTCCATCGGAGTGCACAGCCCCATCCCAGAGCACTGCTTTACCGTATTACATCCGAATTTGTGTTATCGGGTGGTGTTATATCGGGGTAGAGGTGTATGTGATGTTAACCTTCTAATCATGAAGGCAAGAAATTTAAGACAAATTAAAATCTCAGATTCCATTGAACCAGAATAGGTTATGTGAACCACATATAGTCAAATGGCCTAGATATGGCTCACAGCTGGCTCTCTTGGTTGTGAGAAAGTGTGATGCTTTATGTCACTAACCAAGATAGTTTACTTGTATTTACATACCTAGACTAACCAGTTGCAACATGTACTAATGCTTGTCTAACCCACTAAGCAAGAATCATTGTCAGTTATGATTTTTTAAACAAATAAGTACTCGGATAAAAAGGCAACACAACTTAAGTAGATCTAACACCTAGAACAAATTATGAGTCTTCTATCCTTATGTGTTCAAGTAGACCTGGAAAAATGTACCAGTTCCAAGTGTAGGGTTTTCACAGTGATTATAGGTACAAAGAATATCTGAAATAAGCACTAGGCGAAACACAATCAGAAGTTATTCTTCCTTTCTAATAGCAAGAATATAATATAATTCTATTAAAAAGTATTTCAACAAAACTGGACTAATGTTAGTATTAAATATACAAATATTGCTTTAAAGAGACACAGTTATGATCTAATATTTCCAGATACAGATTAACAAGATGTTTCTTACGGTTTAGTTGTAGTTCCCAAAACTAAAAAAAAAAAGTTCATTTTTAGCATATTTTTTTAAAAAAATGCATCAAGACATTGGGATGCAAACATACTTTTCTGCCCCAAAGCTATCTACAGCTTCCAAGCAAACCTGGCTCAACACCGCATGATTAAATTCTGCCCACTTCTCTCAAAGTCAGAAGTGAAACCACACTGGATCAGAGAAAGTGAGATTGCCAAAACAAGCAGAACATTACAGAGATGTTACTGTTTTTCAGTGATGCAGTGACCTCATTCACTAGTCTTGGTTTCATCCTAATAAATTTCTATATGTCCAAGACAGACTGTAAATCTCTAATATGTGCAATAGCAAAACCACCAGTCTTCTTCCCCAAAACACTGTGGGAGTCACCATCAGATATGAAGATGAGGCAGTTGCCTTCTTCTGGCAATTGGGTCCCTCAACACAAGAGCCTTAGACTCTCTTATTCAAGGAACATCTTGACTTAGTACAAAGGTGGACTCAAAGGTGATCATCTTATGACCACATACATCAATACTCTAGCCCGAGATTCAGTATCCATGTCAAAATCTAACCTAATCATGACTAAAGTGATAAGTAGTGAGAGGTACCAGACCCACCTTTCACAGGCTCTAGTCTTTAATATACACACTAAAATGCTTTTCTGGAACTGATGCTAGAGGTCAAAGAGAGAGAAAATGGCTGAGGGAACAATATTATGGGAGCACAGAAGATAAGCAATAATACAACCCATCCCCCTTCAGGGTTTCTCATAAGCCTTATGACTTAAAGGGTTGATAACAGCAAGTACTGTTGTCAGAAATTCTAAGGGCCACGTAGGCTGCCTTCTTAGCCCAGAGCATGTAATGCTTATATGAAGAGATGCTTACAGTCCAGGTGTTTTTTCTTGGGCCCCATCACTTCATGTGTGGTTGCTTTGCAGACGGCTCTGGCTACAGCTGATCCTGTAACGCTGTACTGAGCAGCTGCGATGCGATCTGTCAGCGTCTGACCCGACATCTTCGACTAATGTTAGTGCTGCTGCCTCTTCTGCAAGCGGGGAAACACAAGGGAGAAAGGGGATGTTCAAGGTTTAACGACTGAGGGAGGGAGACCCTGTCCTTCCAGCAGCTAGGCCCTTTCCAGCAGGGACAATCCTTCCTTCTTTCTCCCACCCCGTTGTGTAAGCGTTACCAGAGAAGCTGCCCAGGGCAAGACGGGGTATTTTAGACACTGCAGAAGAAAAGCCAGCACACACATAACGCGTCCGTCCCCTCCCCACCCCACCTCTAACCTGCGCGCCTAGCTCGACACCATCGCGGCGAACAGCTGCTGCCGAGCGGAACCCACCTTCCTCTCCGCCGTCAGCCCCACTGAACTGGAGAAGGGGGGGAACCTGCCCCCCCCAGGCTCCTGACAGCCCCGCGAGCCCCAGGGAATGAATTAAATACCCAGGCGGAGCCGCTGCTCGCTGCTACTGCAGCAAACGGGAGCGTCCATCGCCTCCTTCCCCGCGTCTCTCTGGTGGGAGATTATCACATCATTGCGCCATGTTATGCCCTCCCCGCGCCTCTCCCCAGCCCGCTCCCCCTTTATCGCTCCGGGAGGCAAGGGGAGGCCGCCCGTCTGAAACAGACACCAGCCGCCCCTCCCCGCGTCCACCCGGCCCGGCCAAGACACCCATCCCCCTTCTCTCCAATGCGCCTCACCGGGCCTCGCCCACCCGCCACCTCCAGGACCCCTGCAGCGCAGGACACCCCCACGCCCAACAGGGATGTTGCGGCTGCAGCGCGCTGACCCAGCCGCGGGCAGCAGCAGCAGACCTGTCACCGCGTCCTTCTCTGCTCTCCTCCTCCCCGCAGCGCTCCCGCTCCCGCTGCCGCTCCCGGGGAGGGCGCCCGCTCCTCCCGCCGCGGCGCCGAGCCCCCTCCCCCGCGGAGCGCAGGGCTGGGGTGGGTCGGGACGAGGCTCCAGACCCCAGGTGCTGGGCGGCCCCGCCCGCCTGCCCGCAGCGCACGGCCGGGGAAACGCCGGAGCTCCTGCGCCCAGGGGCCGCCGCTATTTCCAGCCTAATCCCCCGGCGCTGCCGCCACAGGGATGGATGGATGGATGTACCAGCCCGATGCGCCGCGCTCACCCTCCTGCTCCTCCTGGCCCCTCCTCAGGTTTGTGGCTCGGCGGAGTCAGGTGACCCGGCGCGGACAAACCGGGACGTGCGGTCCGCTAGGTGCCGTAGGGAGAGCCCCCCGCGCCGCGCTCTTAAAGGGGACACCCCGCAGCCTGCACCGCCAGCGCCCGGCCTGCGGCCCCCGCCCCCAAGGTGAGCTACCAGGCAGGCACAGTCCCTCCGCCGGCCCTCAGGGCAGCTCAGCTTCAATTCCCCTCGGCTGCCTGGTTTTCTCTCCGTTTTTTCCCCTTGTTTCTTGCACCGTCTTCTCTTATTTCCCTCGGCTCCCTCCTTTGCCTCTTTCATCGTCTCTCTGGCTCTCTCGCCCTTTAAATGGGGGTGGGGTATTTTTCAATTTGGGACGTTTCATTGTCAGTTTGCAAGACAATTAGCATTTGAAAATAATGTTGAAATACATTAGAATTCCAGGCCCCTTTGAGAATGGTCAGGGCATATTTGTTTCTCTGACTCCCTCCTCCCACACAAGAGTTTTTAAACTGCCGATATTTAGACTGACAATTTAAGCCCCTTACAGCTGATATACAGTTACCATAAGAACTGTACTGCCATACTGGATCAGACCAATTTCTATCTAGCCAGTATCCTGTCTTCAGATAGTGGCCAGTGCCAGATGCTTCAGAGGATGTGAACAGAACAGAGCAATTTTGAACAATGCACCACCCTTTGTTCTCCAGTCCCAGCTTTTGGAAGTTAGAGGGGGTTGCATGGCATTGCATCCCTGACCATCTTAAGTCCATCAATGGGCTATTAGCTATCTTCCCTAATTTTTTTTAACTCAATTATACTCTTGGCCTTCACAACATCCGCTGGCAATGAGTTCCAGGGTTTGACTGTGTGTTGTGCGATGAAGTACTTCCTTATGTTTGTTTTAAACCTGCTGCCTATTTTTCATCAGGTAACCCCTGGTTCTTGTGTTATGTGAACATGTACATAACACTTACTTATTCACTTTCTCCATTCACAATTTTATAGACTTATATCAGCTCCACTCTTCTTCATCTCATTTCGAAAATGAGCAGTTCCAATCTTTTTAATCTCTCCTTTTATGGAAGCTGTTTCATCCCCCAATCATTTTCATGGCCCTTTGTACTTTTTCTGATTCTAATATATCTTTTTTGAGATGAGGCAAACAGAACTGCATGCAGCATTCAAGGTGTGTCATACCTTGGATTTATACCATGATGTTATGATATTTTCTGTTTTATTATCTATCCTTTAATGGTTCCTAACATTGTTAGCTTTTTTTTTGACTGCTGATGAATCCACAATGACTTCAAGATCTCTTTCTTGAGTGATAACAGCTAATTTAGACCCCATCATTTTGTATGTATAAATTGGGATTATTTTTTCTACTGTGTATTTCTTTGTACTTATCAACATGGCAGTTATACTGCAGAGGATCCTCTTTTAGAGTTGCAATTAAAATGTCTTTTCAGAGCAGCTTTCTGTTATCTTTTTATCTTATATTTGGCACTAATGGATGCCATGTTATCCACAGATTTTGGAGATTAAGATTTGTGATAAAGCACAGGAACTGAGCAAATTTCTCCCTCACAACTTTAGTTGTGTAGTGCTTTAAAAAAATTTAAAGCCTTTTCAAAGAGATTTTAATTCAGTCAATATATGTGACTATGAGATTCCACTATTAACATTTTTTTTACTCATTGGTTATAGAACTGAGTAAGAAATATAGCCTCCAGATTAATATACTAAATTTAATGCAAGTTTGGAAAAGTATCATATTGGTTAGGGTAGAATTATAATTTTTTCTAAGACAACTATTCCAAACAAGTAAGAGAAGATGACAGATAGAATTAAAGGTGAGAGCAGTTAGCAAATTGAACAAGATAATGAAATCCCAGCAAAAGGCTAATTGAAAACAAAATGAAAAACATCTTATACACCTCTGCCCTGATATAATACAATTTGATACAACACGAATTCGGATATAACACAGTAAAGCAGCGCTCCGGGGGAGGCGGGGCTGCATAGTCCGGAAGATCAAAGCAAGTTCGATATAACATGGTTTCACCTATAACACGGTAAGATTTTTTGGCTCCTGAGGAGAGTGTTATATCAGGGTAGAGGTGTAGTTCCAAAGAAACTAAAATAGCCATGGACTGGACATCATATGCTATGGTGACAAACACTGTACAATACTATAGGTAGACAGAGAGGTAGAGAAGACCTTTGCCACAAAGGGGTCAAAGGGACTTTTAACATAGTGGAGACAAACAAGAGTTACCAGAGATTAAAACAGAAAGGCAAAGTGGTCTTTTCAGAATTAAGGTGGTGATATTTGGCTCTGAATTTGATTTCATCACGGTGAGACTTTCATCCTCTAGTGCAGTGGGTCTCAAACTTTTTTACTGGCAACCCCTTTCAGCCTCTGAGTGGGACTCCCCTAATAAATTAAACACACTTTTTAATATATTTAACACCAATATAAATGCTGGCGGCAAGTGGGGTTTGGGGTGGAGGTTGACAGCTTGCAACCCCCCATGTAATAACCTTGTGACCCCCTCAGGGATTCTGACCCCCAGTTTGAGAACCCCTGCTCTAGTGGATCAAATGAACCTATACAGATATTATAAGGGTTATATTGGTGTAAATGTATTGTCTGGAAATTCTGCATGCTTAAACTCATTTGTGTGGAATCAGAACATTTTTAAGCAACCAGTTTCTCCATGCTGTGACTATTGCACAGGCTTAAAGCAGAAGATGGTCACTGGCTAAGACTGAAGCTGGACCTGATGGTTTAAGCAAACACAATATAGGTAAAAACATTGAAGGGCTTCTATTATTTTGAACTGATTTTAAGAGGATGAAATTAGTGACTTTTATAAAATATATATCCATACATATTAAAATGAAATTCAATAAAGACAAGTTCAAAGCACTACACTTAGGAAGGAAATAATCCAAAGCTTAACTACAAAATGGAGAGTAACTGGCTAGACAGCAGTACTACTCAAAAGAATCTGATGGTTTTGAATTCTGATTGTGTCCTCCAGAGTGCTACCAGCTAGGTGTCATCTTCAAATTTTATAGCATACACTCCACTCCATTATCCAAGTCATTAACAAAAATATTGAATAGTATCAGACCCAGGACCCAAACCCTTGCAGGACCCTAATAAGTATATCTTCCCATCTCTCAAATACAAGACAATAATCCTTTAGTCTTGCACAGATTACAAACTAATAGTTTCATTGATGTTGTACCATGTCTACAGTGCACTATTGTTTCAGATGTCAGTTGAAGGTTTAAAATCATTTGTTATGGATTTTAAAACTGCATATAAATCAAATTGCCAGTAGGTCTCATTACTAAGAAAAAAATCCAGGAAATCCTGAAAGTTAGGTAGCATCACATATGTTACCATGAATAATATAAATTACTGTTCTAAGTTTCATGTAACAATTCAATAAAATTCTTCCTTCAAGTGGAAAATGTCATTGCATCATTGAAACACACTGAAGTGTGGGTCTTCAGAGATCAGGAATATATACATTCCTCTAGGGAGAAGGGAAGTGAAGGCAGCTTTAAAAATTAAAAAATAATATACAACAAATGGACAAAAGGGAAAGTTGATAGTAATGAATATAAATCAGAAGTTAGGAATTTTGGAAAAAGTGATAAGGGAAGCCAAAGGACACAAGGAGAAATCTATCACCAGCAGAGTGAAGGACAATAAGGAGGAGTTTTTAAAATATATTAGGAACAAAAAGAATATTGACAATGGTATTGGTCCATTACTAGATGGAAAAGGCAGAATTATCTTTAATGGAGAAAATGCAGATGTGTTCAATAAATATTTCCGTTCTGTATTTGGGGGAAAAAACAGATGATACAGTCTCATCATATAATGAGGATAACACTTTTCCCATTTCACTAGTATTACTGAAAGATGTTAAACAGAAGCTACTAAAATTAGACGGTTTTAAATCATCAGGTCCAGATAACATATATTTAAGAGTTTTGAAAGAGCGCTTGGGAAGTTCCAGAAGACTGGAACAAAGATAATGTGCCAGTTTTAATAGGGGTAAATGAGATGACCCAGGTAATTATAGGCCTGACAGCCTGACATCAATCCCGGTCATGGTAATGGAGTGGGACACAATTAATAAAAAACTAAAAGAGAGTAATGTAATTAATGCAAATAAAGGTGGGTTTATGGACAATATTTCCTGTCAAACTAACTTGATATCTTTTTTTGATGTGATGCCAAGTTTGGTTGATAAAGCTAATAATGTTGATGTAACACATTTAGACTTCTGTAAAGCATTTGACTTGCTACAGCACACCATTTTGATTAAACAACTAGAATGATATAAAATCAACATGGCATACATTAAATGGATTAAAAGCTGACAGGTCTCAAAATGTAACTGTAAATGGTGAATCATCATGTGGGTGTGTTTCCACTGGGGTCTCACAGGGATCAGTTTTTGGCCCTACTTTATTTAACATTCTTATCAATGATCTGGAAGAAAATATAACATCATCATTGACAAACTTGGAAGACGACACAAAAATTGGGGTAGTGGTAAATAACAAAGAGGACAGGTCATTGATACAGAGTGGTGTAGATCACTTGGTAAACCAGGTGCAAGCAAACAATATGTGTTTTAATATGAGTAAATGTATAAATCTAGAAACAAATAATGTAGGCCATATTTACAGGCTGCTGCTTCTGAAAAAGATTTGGTGGTCATGATGGATAATCAGTTGCACATGAGCTCCCAGAGTGATGCTGTGGCCAAAAGGGCTAATGCATTCTCTGGATGCATGAACAGGGGAATCTTGAGTTAGAGTAGAGAGGTTATTTTATCTTTGTGTTTGGTACTGATGTGACTGCTGCCATAATACTGTGTTCCATTCTGGTGCCTACAATTCAAGAAGGATGTTGATAAATCGGAGAAGGTTCGTGGAAGAGCCACAAAAAATATTACTGGAATAGAAAACAGACTCAAGAGGCTCAATATCTTTAGCTTAACAAAGAGAAGTATAAGAGATGGCTTGATCACAGTCATTAAGTAATTAAATGGGGAACAAATATTTAATAATAGGCGTGTCAATCTAGCAGAGAAACGTATAAAATGATCCAATGGCTGGAAGTTGAGGCAAGACAAATTCAGACATGAAATAAGGTGTAAATTTTTAACAGTAAGACTAATTAACCATTGGAACAATTTACCAATGGTTGAGGTGGATTTTTATTAACTGACAATTTTTAAATCCAGATTGGATGTTTTTCTAAAAGACATGCTATAGGAATTATTTTAGGGAAGTTCTGTGGCCTGTGTTATACAGCAGGTCAGACTAGATGATCACAGTGGTCCCTTCTGACTGTTGAATCTATGAAATTGGAATTAGTTTGCTGAATTTAATTTTGTATTAAAATAATATAGTTGGGTGGGGTCTGAATGGAATGGTACTGGAAACAATGATATTGTGCTGCTATTACAACAAACTATAAAAAACAAATTCTGCTCTTTTAAGGATGTGTTAATTATCAGTTAAGGAAAACAAAAATATAGTATCAGGACTAAATCATTCACGTAAGAAGAGACAAAATTAGCACTCTGAAATATGCCATACAACAACCTTTTGTCTATTCTACAAAGAGCTCTCTGTGGGCATTTAGTATCATCCATGAAAATACAAAACAAAATCTCAAACACAAAACTTACATCTTTTTAGAAGAGCCCATAGATGTTTAAAGTCATACAAAGCCAGACTGCTGTGAAATGTTAATATATTAAAATGAGGCTCAAAAATGCAGGTTACTGCCTCCCAAAAAAATCTGTTGCAAATTACATGTTCAAAACTGTTCAAAATACATGTTCAAATCCACCTGAGAATGATGGTAGAATTTTAAGAATTTCAGTGCTTCAGTAACTTCTTTGTAGGTACTGTTACCACTAATGTAGGCAACACATGGGTTTAAAGACACAAATGTTTTCGAAGGTGAAGAATTAGCTCAGGTTGAAAAATTCACCAAAAAAAAAATGAGTTCAGATCCTGGATTATATAAATTACCATAAAAATTTGGCATATGCAGTGGGAATGGGAAGGATCTAGGTATTTTCAAAAGTGAAGAGATTGAAAGACTCAGGTGAGGAGCAAGCTTTGAATCTCCTCACAGAAGTAAATCCAAGATAAGAATTAGATTGCTCTGTGTGTTTGCTTATAATATATTTTTATAATGAGAACATATCAGTGGTGCAAGCAGGGCGATCCGGTATGCCATACCAGTAAGCTATTTATAACCGGTACGCCATATCGGAAAGACGCAAGAGGAGCAGAACATGGGGTCACAGGGCAGCTCCATGCTGGCAGCTCCTCTGGCGGTGTCTGTACCACCCCCAGCCCTTCCACGCGGCTGCCCAAGTTATGCTCCTTTCACTGCTGCAAACCACAGGGCTCTCTTGGGAACCGCAGCGGCGAAAGGAACAGAACGTGGAGCTCTTCCAGCATGGCCGCACCGCCCCAAGCCTTGCCCCCCCCAACTCTGTCCTCCAGCATGGCCGCACCGCCCCAAGCCTTGCCCCCCCCAACTCTGTCCTCCAGCATGGCCGCACCGCCCCAAGCCTTGCCTCTCCAGCGTGGCTGTACCGCCCCGAGCCTTGCTGCCCAAGCCCTGTCCTCCAGCGTAGCTGTACCGCCCCGAGCTTTGCCCCCCCAAGTCCCGCCCTCCAGTGGGGCTGCTGTACAGACTCCGGACAGGACTCAGGAGACGTGGCTGGGGGGCGGGCTGAGGGCAGAACAGCCGTGCCGGAGAAGTTGCTGGCGTAGGGCCACTGGGTGGCCCCACGTTCTGCTCCTTTTGCTACTGCGGTTCACAAGTCTCCAAAGCAACAGGCGGACACAGCCCACCTCAGGTACCATGGGATGGGTCATGGCTTGAGGGCGGAGCAAGCTCACGTGAGGAGTCACATGCGGGGGCACACGAGGCAGTCACGTGCGGAGTACCGGTAAAAAATGAATTCTACTTGCAGCAATGGAACATACATTTACCAGTTACTTTTTAACTGTGCTCAACAGTGAGTGGCAGCACCATGAATGAAGATCCACTCTGCACAAGTCTATAATTTAAATACCTGTGGTCTTTAACTGTTGATTTGTATAAAATATATCTATTAATATTTTTAAGGAATGTTTTTAATTTACCTTTCATTTTTAGTGTGTAGCATTAGCTTTTACAGTAGTTAATTATGAGAGAGGTGGGGGGGTTGAGACACTAAAAAGGCAATAATAGCAGAAAAGCACACAAATATTTTTTCTATAATTTATGGTTCCTTTATTTTCTAGTACCATCTTTCTATGTCAATAGAAGACATTCTGGCATTTAACTTTCACAGCTATTGATGTTTCATCACTGGCAGTATGAGTGGCTCTGAATTCCTGTCAGGTAAAACTGTCAAGGGTTTAGAATGTCCTGAATTGCAAAAGATAGGATAGTTATTTTTAACTGGAATATTATTATTTTAATACTGATAAAAAAGAACACCACACCAAGTGTTAAAGGGTTATTTTAAGGCCATTCCAAGTCCTTACCTTAATGGGACTTGGAGCAGTGCTAACTGCCACTGAGGAAAACACGTTATAACGTTAAAGGAATGACAAAGTATTTAAATAGTGATACAGTTTTCTACTAAAATCTGTCAGGTAGCCTGTGTGAACTGTAGTGTGAAATTCTGGCTACTTTGTGAAGATGGTCGATCTTGGCATTGTCCATTTCTGTCAGTGCAACATCTAGTTGCATCACCAATAACTACTTCAGCACTTAACAGGACTGGGCTTCATGTTGAAAAATTGTCAAGCTAATTATAGAGAAAGGAAGAAGAAATTAGAAGCCTCTGCTCTTACCAAAATATCTGAGGAGAAAATAAATGAGAAAATATTTAATGCTGTATTCAATTTATGTATTACAGATTGGAACTAAAAGAATGCAATAAAGAGATCCACAGGTATTTTCAGTTATAGTTAGTCCGTTCAGAACCTGAATTCTGAGTTAGATTTTGGAGTCCAAAATATCCATGAGGTTTGTGAAGTCACGAATGATATTATCCTGAGCTACACTAAGGGTGATATGCAAGGATGAAATCAAGATACACAATATTTTAAAGTGGTAAAATTGTTTAATTTTTGTTGTTGTCCAGTTCAGGAATGAGTAACCAGTGTCATGAGAATAAATGAAAAACAGTATGAAAAGTTATTACATATGCTTCTGTATTGTGTTTGGTAGGTACTGGCCCATTTGACAGCATGATATTTATATGGATCCAATCTGATGCCCACTGATGTTAAAGGAAAGACTCCAAATGACTTCAGTGGACACTAGATCAGGCTCCTGGACAGCTGGGTTGCATCCCTCTAGGTTGCCTCCCCAGTTTGTTTTATTTCTAGCAAAGTTTCTTTGGGAGCAGCTTGTCTCTAACTTGATACATACCCAAGGAAGAGGGAAACTGTTTCCCAAAGACATCTGTTTGTTGCCTTAGAACAGGAGAGAGAGAAGATAGTCCCTTAAACTTCATTTGTTTGAAGCCATATTGCTTAATGTGGGCTTCCACTTTCGTGTTGACCAATCCCAGACCTGTACTCAAAGTAGTGGAAAGAATCAATTTATGTCCTTCACTGTTGTAGTGTCACTTGTGTGTGAATGGAAGTTATGTCACATTTAACTATATAATTCATCCCTTTAAATACAGCTACTATATCTCCAGATGTTTGGGGCCAAATTTATTACTGGTAAATTCCTTTGGAATCAATAGTTAAATGTGTTGAATTTGGCTCATTATTCATATGTGTCCCAGTAGTTCTTCTTGAATACGCTAATAATAGAGCGCCAGTGAGAAAGTAAGTGAAGTGGAACTAAAGGCTGGAGAATAAAAAGTAGGCGGTCTAGATATGGCTGTGGGGGGGCGGTGCCAGAGCTGCCTGATCATGCCTCCCCAACAGGAAGGGGAAGAGGAAAGGAGCTGCAGGCAGAGAGAGCCACTGGAGTCTGTCACTGTCAGACACGGGGGGGAAGGGCATTGTGGGAGCAGACAAACAGATGGAGCCGGAGGCAGGAGAAAGGAGCCGCAATGGGCATCCCGGGGCTGGCATAAAATACACAGTACTTAGGAGGCTTCTGGGGGGCAAGTATAGCAACACTCCCTTCTCCCACAGACCAGACCTGCGCTGTAGCTGGCTCTGTCCATCACTCCCCCAGCACTCCACAGAGACCCACACAACCCTCTGCCCCCTGGAAGATACCCACCAGCCCCTGTGCCCCCATCAACCCTCTCCAGAGAGCCACCCCCTTTGTGCCTCCAGAGACAGCTCCCCTCCCCACTGCCTCCCCAGCTCTTGAGCTCCCTACAATCATCCCCTTTGCCTTTCCCCTCCCTCCCCCAGCTCATTGGCCAGGAGGCTCCCAGACTGTTGGCCACCAAGGCCAATGGGAGCTGCACCTGAGGCAGGGGGCCTGCTTGCAGATGCAAACCTGTTCGGCTGTGCCTCCACAGCACAGGGGTGGGGGGGGAGCCTCAGGTGAGCAAACCCCAGTCATCATCACAGGCACAGCAATTCTCTGGATATTTAATTTCACTGAGGCAAGTAATTTAATCTACTTTTCCTTTCCAGACAGTTTGTGGCTTTCCTGTAAGAAAACTTACAATTTCTTTGCAAAGAAGTCCAGTTATAGTTTTTCACTTGAGAAGGATATTTTCTGGTTGTTCATAAGCTCATTTATTTTGTTAACTCAGTTTCATAGGGAATTTTAAAAGTCACTTGAATTGTAACTGGGTTTTTTTTGGTCCAAAAGCACAAGGAAGATGTGCAGATTTTTATTTCTGTGGGCCAAACCATGTAGAAATGTAAATGTCAGAGCTAGAAAAGCTCTGCAAGGGTATGTGTCCCTCAGGAAATTGTCCTCAAGTCATTCATTCTTCTGGGCATTCCATTCTATTTTTCCCTCTTACAGTGATAGAGATCTGTGTCTCCACCCCCAGGGGAGATGCAGAAAACTGGGCTAACCCTGCAGCCACTCTACCTCTACCTTTTTTCCTCTGTCTGCTCCCTCTACCAGCCCCTTTGGTCTCCCTGGGATTCCCCCTACCATTACTCCCTCTGGGTCTTCTTTCTCTGGAGCTTCTCAAGTAAAGTTGTCATTACAAGTTCTTATCTCTGTAATGTATTTGATTTTGATGTATTTATTAAGTGTTAATTAATGCACTATGGGAGTCCCCCTTCAGCCCTCTGTATAAATTGATCCTCTTTTTTCCATATGTTTTGTCCATAGGGTTTTCTGCAGCCCTAGGGCAGCCAGCAATAACAGCTGCGCCTTTGCAATGGGGTGAAGAAAAGGGACCATGGCATCCCTATTTATGTGATTTGCAAGAAATGTTATCATTACTCAGGGTACCAAATGTGTTTAAATGATAAGTGCCTTGTAAAATCCCAAAGCAAGCTCATTTTCATTTCTCATATAATAATCTCATATACAGTATACACACATTTTTCATTAATTCTATTAGTTGATTTTATTACTACTAATAATTATTATTAACTAGGTTACTGTTTTTTTCCTGTGTGGAAAATTATGTGCTTTTTACAGGTTGAATGATGAATGACATAATACCCCCTACCTCTCCCAATATCCATCACTAAGTCCAATAAGTTTGTCAAATGTCCGTCATGCAACATGGTGGTGCCTAGTCCTGTCCCATTCTTCAGGGGGACAAGGAGTCCAGGGCAAGGAGTGAAGGGTTAGTGGGGGGCCTGACACTGGCAGCAGCAAGTGACCTGGCCCAACCCCGCTCTGCTCCACCCCACCAGCTCCCACCATTGCTCAGGGACAGGGGTTTGGGGGAAGGGATGGACTGGGGCATGCTGGGGCCAGGGTGCTCACTGGTGCCAGGCCCCCCACTAAGCCCCCAGGCTGTCCTGGACCCTGTGTCCCCCTGAAGCACAAGACCCCCCAAAGCACGGGGTCCATGGCAGTTGCCTCGATCTGTCCTATGGATGGGACAACTCTGCTTGGGCACCACCAAAAATTATACAAACCTGCCACCCCTGGTTGGATACGGGGTGGGGTTCCGAGGTGATGGTTAGGGGGCAATCAGGTAGCAGGTGTGTAGGATAGGCATGGGAGTCCCCGAGGTCTGTCAGGGGGCAGCGGGGTGGGTAGGGGGCAGAGCCTTCCCTACCTGGCCCTCCATATAATTTTGCAACCTCGATGTGGCCCTCGGGCCAAAATGTTTGCCCACCCCTGCCCTAATGTCTCAAAAATAGGTGGCTTTGTGTTTTAATTTAATCACATGATACACTCTATATAGAAACCCCGCATTTCCTCGCAACATGCGTTCCCACTACTGCGGCACCGCATTACCATTAGTCCTCCCCTCCGCCTCTGACTACTATTCTAGAAAATCTTTGACCTATATAAACGGCTGCGTCAGGCATGACCAGCGCAGTGTCTACAGTGTTTGTCATCTTTGTTGCATGTACTCTACTGAAATAGCATAATAAGCTGCCATGGCTTTACATTTTAATTCGATCATATTATACCCACTTTTAATTTTAGAATATGGATTGGTTTGTTGTTAAGATAAGAAAAGGAGCAGACAAACCAAATTATAATGAATGTGCTAAAATAAAAGCCAGGGGCCTTATCCATGAACTAAATTCATTCAAGTTCATCTTTGCCCTTCACATGATGCACCCTATTCTCCAGATGGTGGTAAAAGTGAGTAAGACTCTTCAAGCTCCAGATCTCACCTTACTTACTGCAATGACAGGGGTGAAAAGCTTGCATAACTCTTTGGCTGCAATGAGAAGTGGCCCAGAATCATTTCAATCTATTTTCAATGACAGTGGGAAAATGTGTGTAGAGAATGATATATCGATTTCCTCCAATTAAGAAGAGAAAAACGTCCACTTGTACTGATGATGTGTTTGAGTCCCAGCATCACTTTGATACAAAAGAGGAGCAGGAGAGAATAACTTCATTTTACCCACTCCTAGACTCAGTGATTACCAGCATTGACCAGCGATTTGAACAGGAGACTTGCAAAATTGTGACTGCAATGGGAAAACTGCTGAGCTTAGACATTGGCAGGGATGATATGAGAATCATTGCCAACAAATTTGAAGTGTCCTTGGATGAGTTGGAAGCTGAAGTCAGATTGATTTGCGGTTATGATGGATCTGTTCCTAAAGGTAGCACTACGAACACCACCAGAGAGTGGCTTGATTGGCTAAAGGAATCAGATAGGCCTTCCATGTTCCAGGCCTTTTACAAATCTATTCAATGCTTTGCCGTCTTACCTGTTACAAGCTGTTCATGTGAAAAAGCCTTTTTGAAACTAGCACATGTAAAAAACAAGCTAAGAAGTACAATGTTCCAACCACGCTTCGACTCACTCATGATTTTGTACATTGAACAAGAATTGGCTTTGTCAGTTAATTACATTGATGTGATTGAGGAATTTAAGTCCATAACACCTGGTGAGTGACGTCTCGTTCTCTAGGACAGAAAGATGAAGAAACCTTAACCTGTTTTGCTCAATTTGGGTTAGTTCATTAACTGGTTAAAGATAAAGATCATGAAAATTGACTGTATCTTTGTATATGCCTGGTTATCACTACAGCAAAAATTTGGTATTTTGTGTCTCATTTTTTAAGCTTGTATTTTTTTAAGTAAAGTTTAGTTGTTAATTTAAAAAAAAAGTTTACTTAAGTTTTAGTTTCTTTAGTTTGTTTGATGAATAAAAACAATGTTCTTTATGATTGAATATTCAATAAATGTTTGCCTTAAAAAAAAAAAATTTCCTGGGTGCACACCGTAATGAAATGTGCTGCGCACGCCTATGATGGTGATACACAGAATACTGTAAACCAGAGCCTGGTCTAAGAGTAGGAGAACTGCAGAATTTTGTCCCAGGATAGGTAAAGGTCTGAGGCCTTAGGGCTACACTGAGAAAGGGGACAATGTATTTTGGGTTCCATGGTTCCTGGAACAGAAAACTTTTAAAAAACCTCAAGTAAATATAAGTAGCAAAACAGTATATATTTATTTTGGTTCACAAGATAATTTCTTTAAATTTAACGCTAAACTTAAGACATTTAAGTGGCCTCAGAATTAATCTAATGAATACAGAAAATTAGATAAGAAATATTACTGCAGAGCTGTCTAATTAAGGTGTGCATACTTAGGGCTTGTCTACGTGGTCCCACAGTGTGGTCTACAGGGGTGTAAGTGATAGCCTGCGTTATAGTGTTGCACCGTGACTGTCCCATGTAGACCCTGCCAGCGTGAACTAAAAGGTACCAAGTTTGCATTAATGTAGTCGCTTTTCCAGCCCCTACATCTTCTCTATGACACCAGAGGCCATTCTTACGCTCAGGTGGTCCTTCCTTGGGTAATTAATATGGTTTTGTAGCAAAATTATGTTGTGAGGCAGCATAAAGCAGCCACATCACATTGTGGGATTTTGCCCATCATCCACAGTCAAGTAGGAACAAAGACTGTTGGCTGTACTTACAGGATGGGGGACTCTGAACTAGACTTTGCGGTTCTGGTGGATAATCAGAGGAACATGAGCGGCCACTATGATGCTATGGCCAAAAGGCCTAGTGTAATCCTTGGATGCATAAAAAGGGGAAACTCGACTAGGAGTGGAGATGTTATATTACCTTTTGGCGGTGGTGCAATTACCACTGGACTACTCTGTCCATTGCTGGTATCCACAATTCAAGATGAATGTTGATAAAATTGGAGAGCCTTTAGAGAACAGCCATGAGAATGATTAAAGGGTTAGAAAACATGCCTTATTGTGATAGACTCAAGGAGCTCAATCTGTTAGTTTAAAGGGATGGTTAAGGGATGACTTGATTAGTTTATAAATACCACAATGGAGAACAAATATTTGATAATGGCTATTCAATCTATCAGACGAAAGCTTAACAACATGCAATGGCTGGAAGTTGAAGCTATCCACATAAAGACTGGAAATAAGGTGTACATTTTTAACAGTGAGCATGATTAACCATTGGTACAATTTATCAAGGGCAGTGGTGGATTCTCCATCACTGTCCATGGTTAAATCAAGATTGGATGTTTTTTCTAAAAGATGTGGTCTAGTTTAAACAGGAATTATTTTGGGAAGTTCTATGACCTGTGTAATGCAGGCGGCATATCACAGTGGTCCTTTCTGGCCTTAGAATCTATGGAGAAATCCCTTAAATAATCCAAGGGAAACTGAAATTCTCAAGTGAATTTTCATGAGCAAGACTATAGCACATTAAGCTTTTCTGTTGATTCAACAACACTTAGGATGGAGGAAACTCCTCTTTGTTGCTGTAAAAATATTGGGCTTGTCTCCTGAAGCCCGTTTAATTTCTTTAAAGGCCGTTTAAATCAATAGATTATAGCAGCAAAAACTCCTGAGTTTTAAACCCAGCTCTGAGACTTCTTTGTCCAAGTCTTGACAGCAAGTCACTTTATTCTCTTCTTGAGAGTTTCTGAGAGTGGGGATTATCAATTGTTTCTTACCTGAATGTACTAAGTACTTCTTTGTAAATAAATATTGGACATTAAATGTCTCAGCCTTTTCTTTATTAGTTTTCAAATAACAGTAGCATGTAGATTGGCAGAGAGCAAATTGTTCAGAAACCAGTTAAACACTGGGCTGTCAGACCAACTGAGGGACAAAACCGATACTGTGCAAAGATGTAAATCTCTGCCAATTAAAATGAACTGTTTATTTAAAAAGAACAGGAATACTTGTGGCACCTTAGAGACTAATAAATGTATTTGAGCATAAGCTTTCGTGGGTTACAGCCCACTTCATCAGATGCATAGAATGGAACATAATAAGAATATATATGTACATACAGAGGACATGAAAAAGTGGAAGTAGCCATACCAACTGTAAGAGGCTAATTAATTAAGATGAGCTATTAGCAGGCGAAAAAAAACTTTTGTAGTGATAATCAAGATGGCTCATTTTAGACAGTTGACAAGAAGCTGTGAGGATACTTAACATGGGGAAATAGATTCAATATGTGTAATGACCCAACCACTCCCAGTCTCTATTAATTACACATATTGAATCTATTTCCCCATGTTAAGTATCCTCACACCTTCTTCTCACCGCTGCTACGCTGAAACCTGTTTATTTAAACATTGTTGTGTCCTGCCAGTGCTTTTTAACCAAGTAAGAACCGATGCAGTGCAGAAATGAGCCGATTACAGGGGAAAGTTCCTAAAGTGCAACCCACACAAAAGAAGGGTAAGACAACATTACAAGGGATACATTTTTTTCCTTTACACTTTCCCCATATGAGTGGAGGACTGCAGCAGCAGTAAAGCTCAAACCTTGCAGGCTCAGGCTTTTTTACAATCTAATATTCTGGTATATCCCACCTGCTGCTGTATGTTTAAAAAAATAAATATAGTAGTAAAGTGAAATGACAGCACAGCATTGTCAAAGTCTGTTAATAAATTTCTGAAGTTGTAATTTCACTGACAAATTTGTCGTTCAGCAGAAATTCAATAGATGTCAGAAACCTGTCAAGAATAAAATCAAATTCTCAACCCAGTGGATAGAAAAAGCTTTTAATCAACACATTTAAGCATATATTTAAAAGAGAAGTGAAATAATTAGTTTTAATACCTTGGATCCAAAATCCTGCCCCTATTGACTTCAAAGGAAGTGGGATTGAAACATTAAATAAACAAGTGAATATCTACTAAACTATGTATACACACGTGTATATTAAACTCAACTTTTCAAGACTTTTTAACAATATTTATTTTAATAGCTGCATCTTTGAGTAGCTCTTGTATCATCAGTCAGTTCACTCATTTTACTGCTACTCAGCAGGAAACCCCATCTAATTGGCCCAGATCCTCAACTAAGTTCAAGAAGTGTTTAGTGCAGCTGATGGGAGCAGGATGCAAACATGATTTGCTGTAATGGGATAAAAGGGAAGGTCCTTTCATGGATAAGCTGTCATTCCCATAATACAAGAACTAGGGGTCACCAAATGAAATTAATGGGCAGCAGGTTTAAAACAAATAAAAGGAAGCTCTTCTTCACTCAGCGCACAGTCAACCTGTGGAACTTCTTATCTGAGGAGGTTGTGAAGGCTGGGACTATAACAGCATTTAAAAGAGAACTGGATAAATTCATGGTGGCTATGTCCATAAATGGCTATTAGCCAGGATGGTAAAGAATGGTGTCCCTAGCCTCTGTTCGTCAGAGGATGGAGATGGATGGCAGGAGAGAGATCACTTGATCACTGCCTGTTAGCTTCACTCCCTCTGGGGCACCTGGCATTGGCCACTGTCAGTAGACATGATACTGGGCTAGATGGACCTTTGGTCTGAGCCAGTACAGCCATTCTTTTGTTCTTATGTTCTTATGATTTCAAGCCAGTGTTCCACCCCTCATATCCTGAGTTCACTCTTATCCAGATGAGTCCACCACCATAAATTATAGAAACTTGAGGGCTGCTTTAGATTGTGCTGGCTGCCAAACGGCCCATGGTGGCAGCTGATTGCTGAATTGGAGGCATCCCAGCCACACTCCTGTGGTATCCTGTTGAACAGTCAGATCACCTGCCTTTGAAAGATTTTGATCATATCCCAACCAACCCTCAAAATAAGCCACTTCTGATTTTGAATCTGATCTGTATTCAAAATGATAGTGATACGTTTAGGTACAGGGATTCAAATCTAAACCCTCCTCCCTCAAAATTCATGATCCAAGATTCTGTTTTTGTCTCTTCACAAATCCTTACCATTTCAAATTCCACAGGCATAAGGTTACCATATGTCCGAGTTTTCCTGGACATGACCTCTTTTTTGGTCCTCCGATCTCCATCCAGGTGGATTTTTGAAATATGAACTCATGATTCGTGATTTGGTATTGCCACCTTTACTGCTGCACTGCCTTCCGATCTCAGCAGCCAGAGAGCGGTCGCTGCTGGCTAGTCACCCAGTTGTGAAGGCAATGCTGCAGCCAGCAGCAGTGCAGAAGCATGGGTGGTATGGTATGGTATTGCCAAGAGCCGTTGCTAGCCCACTGGGGACCCTAAGCAGGAATATTTTGAGGGGCTCCTCTCACACAATACTAAAACAAGCCTGTGTTTATAATAAAAAAAAACAGGGGGCCCCTTGACTGCTCTGGCCCCTAAGTAATTGTTTAGTCTGCTTATGTCTAGCGCGGGCTCTGCTATTGTGACCCTCACTTCTGCACTGCTGCTGGCAGCAGTACTGCCTTCAGAGCTGGGTGGCCAGAGACTGGCAGCTGCTGTGCACCCTCTGCTCCAGCTTCCCTTCTTCCCAGCGGTGTCCTCTGTTTGGGAACTTGAAATAAGGTCACCCTAACAGGACATAAGTTCACTTACAGATTTTTTTTTTACACAATACTGCACTGTATTAACAGAAGAGATGTAAGCAAGACATGAGAAGTAATTCTTCCGCTGTGTTCTGCACTGATTAGGCCTCAACTGAAATATTGTGTCCAGTTCTGGGCACCACATTTTAGGAAGGGTGTGGACAAATTGGAGAGAGTCCAGAGAAGAGCAACAAAAATGATTAAAGGTCTAGGAAACATGACCCATGAGCGAAGATTGAAAAAATGGGGTTTGTTTAGTTTCGAAAAGAGAAGACTGAGAGGGGACATAAAAATTTTCAAGTATGTAAAAGGTTGTTACAAGGAGGAGGGAGAAAAATTGTCCATAACCTCTGAGGATAGGACAAGAAGCAATGGGCTTAAATTGCAGCAAGGGAGGTTTAGGTTGGACATTAGGAAAACCTTCCTAACTGTCAGGGTGGTTAAGCACTGAAATAAATTGCCTAGGAAGGTTGTGGAGTCTTCATCATTGGAGATTTTTAAGAGTAGGTTAGACAAACACCTGTCAGTGATGGTCTAGATAATACTTAGTCCTGCCATGAGTGCAGGGGACTGGACTAGATGACCTCTCAAGGGCCCTTCTAGTCCCATCATTCTATGTGATTTATTCTACTGAAGGGTTTTAATTAAATTATTTCTTAAACTAACATTCTGAATAGATGTGTATGTCCCGTCCCAAACTGAGTCCAAGTGATAAATAATGACAACAAGGCACTCATACAAAGAGATCTGGATTACTGGGTAAGTTGGGCCCGCTGAAACAAAATGTGTTCTCATAGAGCCAAATACAACTTCATATATAACCCACTTGCTTGTACTACAGCAAATTTTTTCCATAAAAAGGAAGAGAGCAGGGCACAGCACTTAGATGGGTCCAGAGGCACCGACAGGAGAGGTGTAGAAGTTACAGGGCATACTTGGTAGCTGTCTCTGAAATTCTGTAGAGGAATTCCATTAAGGGCAAGCAGTCCAGCATGTTCCACACATCCACCATCTAAGAGCTGAGCTAATTAGAGCTCAGTGGTTGAAAAGTTATAAATAGAGGGTGTTTGAGACAACACTAAGGACTCAGCTGCTGAAGAGGGCAGGAATGAGATTTTGTATGTCGGGTGGGAGAGTGAGCTGTGTCTCAGAGCCTGTTCTACTTTGGATCTAGACTACAGACTCCCTGTCTTGCTGGAAACTGAGGAGATGGCCAAGTACTAACTGGAATTGCTGCTGGCCATGAGGCATTTTGATCTGCATTTTCCTAAAGACAAAGACACTCTGAGGAGTTTGGAGGGGAACTGTGGGACTGTCATCCACCTCTGGCTCTGAGCTAAAGGGTATGTCTACACACGCAGCTGGTCTATGCCAGCTGACAGGCTCTCAGGGCTCAGGCTTCGAGTGTAAAATTGTGATGTGGATGTTCAGGCTTGCACTGGAGCCTGGGTTCTGAGACTCTCCTTCTTTGCGGGGTCCTAGAGCTCAAGATCCAGCCCAAGCCTGAATGTCTTCACTAGCATTTTACAGCCTGAACCCAAATCAGCTGACACAGGCCAGATGTGGGTGTTTAAGTGCAGTGTAGATATATGCAAAGTGACACACATGCACTGTTGATGCCACATGCAGAGACTGAGATATCATCTCTGTGAAAAGGTTGCAGGATAGAGTGTGAAAAAACAAGTGTTCATGTGTGTTTTATATAAACGCACACACAGAGATATATCTTGCATTGAAACTTATATAACAGCAATAAAGTGTGGAAATGTGTGAAAACACAATAGTGTTAACACAAAATACTTGTTTAAGAAAAGTTTTCAGAAGTATTCTAAATGCTGGTTGCAAATGTTTGTGTGTTTAATGTTATTCTTTAAGAAATTGTATAGTACTCTCTCTTAGCAGTTTAACACTGTATAACAGTGGTCCCCAAACTGTGGGGCGCACCCCCCTAGAGGAACATTCAGGGGTGTGAGGTGGGGCCTTGGCCAGCCCCCACAGGAGGCAGGGAGAGCACCACCCAGTCCCACTCTACTCCCAGCTCTGCTCTGGCCCTGGCCCTGGCCCCCGGCTGCTCCCAACCCCAACCCCAACCCCACCCCTGGCCGCAGCTCTGTTCCTGGCACCAGGACCCAACCCCAGCTGCAGACTCAGCCTTGTCCTTTACCCCTGTTTATGGCCCCCACCTCCACAGGAGCCGTGGCCCCACTCCTGAGGGGGTGCATGGATGAGGAAAAGGGGGCAGAACCCTGAAAAGTTTGGGGGCCACCGCTGTATAAAACTATTTATTTTTAAAGTCCTGAAAGACTGAGCTCTGGCCTGTGCTTCAGCAGAGAAGTAGGCTGACATGCAACAAAGGGGGAGTATATTAATTATACACAATATTACCTCAGCACCCTTCCAACCTGGATCAAGAACATCTAAGAACTAGGAAGCAGGCTGTATCTACAGAATGGGGGACTGTATTCTGGAATGCTGTGGCTCTGAAAAGGACGTAGGGGTTCATAGACCAAAAAACATGAGTTTCCAATTCAATGATGAGGCAAAAAAGCTAATATGATCCCTGGATGTATAAACAAGGGAGTAGTGCATAGAAGATGGGAAGTGATTTTTACCTCTGTCTACAGTATTGGTCAGACTGATACTGGAATACTGCATCCAGTTCTGGTGCCTTTTAAGAAGGATGCTGAAAAATTGGAAATGGCACAGCAATGTTCTCTCTAATTTTTATATCCATGTGCAGAATGAATTTTGTTATGTGCACCAATATGGAGGTGATGTGTGGTGGGGGTGAGGCTGAGGGGTTCAGAGTGTGGGAAGGGGCTCAGGGCTAGGGCAGAGGATTGGGGTGGGGGGGATGAGGGCTCCAGCTGGGCCTCTGGGCTCTGGGGTAGGGCTGTGGATGAGGAGTTTGGGGGGCAGGTTGCCCTGGGGCCAGAGGACTCCCACCCAGCCCTCTTCCTGCCTGCAGCAGCAAGCTCCAGGGGAGGGGGCCCCCTCTCTTCCTGCCAGCAGCACAGAACTCGGAGGGAGGGGACCCTCTCTCCCCACTGGCAACACAGAGCTCCGGGGCTGGGGGAAGAGGCCTGCAGCAGCCCTGCATGCCCTAACTTGCTCCCCTCCCCAGTCCCCACCAACCCCCAGCCTTTCTCCTCTCCAGGCCCCTGTGGCTGCGTGACCCTTTACAGCCTGCTGGATGGCCACACTGCTTACAGAAAACTTAGGGCCACAGTAAAAAGGTCCACAAAATCTCATGGAGTATTGGAGAAAATGACTTATAGTGAGAGACTGAGCTGTTAATCTGTTTAGTTTATCAAAAAGAAGATCTGAGAGGTGACTTGTTTATTTTGTATAAGCACCTTCATGGGAAGAAAACACCAGGTAGCAAAGCCCTTTTTAATCAAAAAAGGAAAGTCATAATAAGAACCTGTGTCTGGAAACTAAAACCAGCCAAATTCATATTAGACATAAGACAGACTATGAATCCATCCCAGCGTTTGCAAATTCTGTGATTTTACAAGACTTCCCTGACTTATTGAAAATTCCAGTAATTCAGTCCCAGGGGGAGGGACTCGAGCTTTGGCTTCAGCTCCAGCCAGCAGGGCACAGTCTTTGGCTTCAATAGATCCGTGATTTATTGTCCACATCCTGTCTGTGACTCTTAATAAAAAATGCCAAAATCATAGCCTTAGACATAAGGCACAAATTAGTAACAGAGAAGGATTAACCAGTGGAACAAACGACCAAGGCAAACAAAGGATTATCTCTTGATGTCTTCACATCAAGATGGATGGATCCCTTTCTGGAACATGTGCCTTAGTCAAACATAAAGGGTAGCTGAATGATATTCTGCGGCCTGTGTTGTACAGGTCAGACTGGATGATCTAATACTCTGTTGTGGTTTGAAAATCTATGACTGTGAACCATGAAGGGGTTGAGCCCTTTTCCTGGATTGAGAAGCAGCATCTGTAGGGACTGTTATATATCAGACATGCAGCAAAGGGCTGACAGCTGTGGCAGTTGAAGGAAGGAGCCAACAGCCATGCAGCCTGATGTCATCGTTATAAGAATCTAAGGCTTTCAGTAGCGCAGGGAGTTGCTCCTTGAAAGGAGGAGTGGAACTTCCTCCCTAAAGGAGAGGTATGGAATCTGAACAAGGAACATGGGCTCTTTCCTTTATCTCTATCCCTACTATCACAGTACTGGGTCTATATGGCTACTCTACAGAGGGGAGTCCTGTTTGTTAATTAGTCTCCTTTTTCATCAGCTGGCTTGAGAGACTAATTGCTGCTGAAGAGGAATGAGGTCTTTAAGAGCTGAGGTTTAATTTTTTGGATTTTTTTTCTGCCAAGCCTTAAAAAAGTGAAGACTGCTATCCCACTGAGAGGAGGTCAGTAACCCTATTGCAAACAGCATAAATGTACATTGCCTTTTGCTCCCAAGTCTCTACTATAAGCTCTGAACAAAATGCTTTTCTGCACAAAGTGACCTGCTATGTCTTAATTGGAAGTAAATTGACTGTGATGTGGCAGAAATGTGAGACTAGGCGGGCCAGGGCCTACACAGTATCCCATATTTCATGGATACAAATCATTGCATCAGAAGTGTGGGAGAGGGTAATGTAGTGGGGAAGTGAGGGTGTGTGTTGCTGAAGGAAAAAAAAAGGCATTGCCAGTGTTGTACCTTCTGGAATTCTACCATACAAGCCTTTCTCCATGGAAGTCAGTGGAGGCAGGATTTCACTTACACTCTCAGCAAATAGAACTGATACAGGGAACCCTAGCCAACAGTAATACCTGCAGGCTCACATGCATATTTCCTAGACAAGTGCATGGTATGAGAGTGTTCACTTGGGAAAACCCTGTCTCCCTCTCCCACCTGTGAGAGTCTTGAAGAGCCCTGAGGTCAGGGAAGAAAATTGGTCTACCCAGCCACTGAAACTCATGCCCCAGCACGATCACTGCCTCCTGAAGGCCTGGTGCTGTCTGCAGACAATTCATGAGCCATTTCACCCCATGTGGGTGGGGGACATTATGTTTGCTGGTCTATGGAACTTTTCCCATTTCTTTGCAGGTCCATTTATGGCTATGTCAGACTCTGTCACTACCCACACTCATCAAAGCTGCTTCCGCCTCAATAAAAAATCACAAAAATATGGAAAACAATCAAAACCCTTGAAAACTGAGCCAAGGAAATAAATATCAGAACAGTAGACCTGCCACATAGCATGAAGACTAATTACCTCATGCAGTGATCAAGATGAGTGCAGTAGCTCCTGAAGATAGATAATAATGGGGGTGATCCATTACAGGATATACTCTTTATCTTTAATGGAAGGAAGCCTGATTGTCACAGCAATGTGCAAGTACTGGCTGTGGCCAGAAAATGAAAATGTTACTTAAAAGTAATTACATAAAATATTTACCTGGGAGGTTAGTCCCAGTATCTAGGGAAAGTGCACTGATGGCTATCAAGATACCATTGAATGAGGAGGTTGTTTAAACACCATGCCTTTCTCATCCAAACTATATGTTTATAATACTGGTATAAAATACACATCCTGAGAGGAAAAATGCACTGCTAATTATTTTGTATTCAAAAAAGAATCAGACACTTACTGGTGCCCTTTTGAGCTCAGTCTCTGTTCATCTTTGCTAAATCAATGGCTAACAATTTTTAGGTTTGGATATTTATATTCACATTTAGGCATCTAAATATAGCACCTGATTTTTCAGTGGCTGAGCATGATCATCTCCTTTTGAATGCACTGTGAGTTGTGGGTGCTTAGCTCCTCTAAAAGTTACTTATTAAGACCTGGAGATGAACTAAGTGCTTCACAAAAATCAGTAGAGGTCATTATCCCTGTTCCAAAGAGCCTACAGTCTAGACTAGACATGACAAAAATGAGAGCCAAAGATGTACTAAAGTTGGGATGGGGTAGGATGGTCAAATAATATCACATTGTTTTGTAGTCAGTCATGCACACATCCCAATAACTCCATTAATAAATGTTGTTACCTACACTGCAATTAAATAGCCCCATGAGCCCCAGTCAGCTGGTCAGCCATGGGTTTTTAATTGCAGTGTAGACATACCATTACTCTTGCATTTACTTCTAGGCTGCAAACACTGTTCCCACTCTGTTTGCCAAGCCATCTCCCTTATTACATTCAAATCTCTCCTAAAACATTAATTTTGCCATCATGTCCACAAGAAATGAGGGGGAAGAAAGGGTGTTTAGGTTTTGGCAGGAGTCCAGGCTCTAGGACCCTGTGAGGTGGGAGGGTCCCAGAGCTTGAGCTGCAGCCCAAGGAGAATGTCTACATTTCAATTAAACAGCCACTTAGCTTGAGCCCCAGTCAGCTGGCATGGGTTTCTAATCACATTGTAGACATTCCCTAGGATACTAAGTGGTATCAAGACTGGTGCCACTAACAAAGAGGACCAGTTAGAGATAAACATGAAATGAGACCAAGATAAGGGTAAGGCCTGCTTAACTGGCAAATAAATCAGGCCACTTGTTTAGGTTCCTAAATATGGATTGAAGTGATTTCTCACTGTTATCCATATTTCTAATAGAATAATTATTATTGATTTTTATTATGTTTTGTAATATACTTTGCTTTATCCTATATCTCTCTGATGATTTCCATTCAGAGAACTCAAAACATTACCTTAGCCTCATAATTCCTCTGTATGGAAGGTAAATATTATACTCAGGGATTTACTTTTATATTTGTAATGTGCCTACTATTTTGTAGGCACCCCAGAAACAATAAATAGGTTGTTTATGGTGCTAAACATTTCTCTCAAAGAACATATCAAGAACAATCCTCGGTTCACAAAGTGTAAAAATCCCCTCAAATTAAACTCTAGATTGTAAATGTAAAAATGGAGCGGAAGGGAAATAGCCTACTCAAGGAAAAATAAAAATCAACAAAAAATTATGCCTGTGGCAATGATGAATGCATAAGATTTTAGTTAAATAGTATAATTATGTTAAGTGAGTCCATGAGGATTTAGATATATTATTTGTACCACTAGTTATTTCTCCTGTACTAAACAATAAAAAATACACATTTGCCCAGTTTAATGTGTTAAAAGTTCACAGATTTTCACAAGGCAGATAAGTGAAGAGCACTCAGCACTTGTTCTTTCATTTTGATGATTTTGAGTCTGACTAAAATGGGTAAGATCTAATGTGTTGCATAAGGAATGGCCTAACATTACTTTAAACCTGGAAAATGTGCATTTTATGTACATCAATAGTGGTATCATTAAAGAGATTAATTTCATGACAGGGAAGAGCTGTTCTTTCCATGCACAGTAAATGACACTGAAAAAAGTTTATTGAACCTATTAATAGACTAGAAGACCTAGAATACTGCATTTTTTCTGCTTTCTAGTAATGGCTTTAGGTTAGGCATAGTTAGATGATATAACTTTTCTATTGTTATTTCTACCTAAGTATTAACTTAAACTGAAGTTTGAGCCTGAACATTGTCTGGGTACAACTTACACCTACTGAAACATATTCAGCATGTACAAAAGCAGACCCAGGCATGGTGGTGGAATGTGAGCTCATTAGTATGACACACTAAGTGAAAGAATCGGCATCCTCTAAAAGCTGGCTACAGACTAAGGGGCAGATAATCCAGTAAGATATGGCTCCCTTCTTGCCCTAGTGGTAGCATAAAAGAGCCAGAAACACATTGGAAACATCTCTCAGGAACCACCTACTACTAGAGTGTCTCCGTGCCTCAGTAGGTCACAAATGAGAATACCAAATTCAGGACAAGCTGCTGAGAAACAAGGCAGATGCACCCCAAAACCAGTGGTTATTCTTCCATAGGATATACTAATCCAGCAACAAAAGTAAACTTCTGTCTTCCCACACTGGCTAATAAGTTATCAAAAATGCAGTCACCTTAGGTATTCCAGTCCTTGATTCAACACCCAGACACTAGACTTAATGATGAATGGTTATTTAAAACCAATTTCATCAACCAAAGGGTTCTTCTGATCCCAAAGGACCAGCCACATACCCAGGTCAATATATAACTTGAATCTTATCTAATAATCACACTGTTGCCAATCCTTTAGTATCTAATATCTAAAGGTTTATTTATAAAATGAAGGAAAGAAAGGTGAGTTAAAATTGTCTAAAGGAATCAAATACATACAACAATTGCAAGGTTCTTGGATCAGGCTTGAAGCAGTGATGGCACAAACTTCTAACTGGTTAAGTCTCTGGTTTCTCCCAAATAATTGGGAGGTCCTCCCAGTCCCTTGGTTAAAAGTCCGTAGTCCAGAGATCAAAGCAGGAAAGAAGCAAAATTGAGATGGTTTCAGGGCCTTATAGCTTAATGTGGAAGGAAACCTCATTATCCCAAACAAAGGCCTCAGCCCAGTTTGTGGAAAAATACAGGTAACGAGATGGCATTTAGGGTCACATGATTTTAGTCACATGCCCTTGCATGCTTTGTTGAGTCAAAGCAGAGGCCATTACCCATAGTCTAGCTAGAAAGTCGCCAGGAAGTTCCATCAGATAGGGATAAGCCTCTTCTATGGTCCATTGTGAGTTAAGTGTTCTTTCATGGGCCATTCAACTTGAATAGTCCTTCACAATGTGCTGGCCAGACTAGAAGTAAGCTGCCTTGTGGGTGTGACCACAAGAGCAAACACATTTTAAATACACCTCTACCCAGATATAATAGACTCATAGACTCATAGGTCAGAAGGGACCAATATGATCATCTAGTCTGACCTCCTGCACAAGGCAGGCCACAGAACCCCACCTTGGGAGCCAAAAAATCTTATTGCATTATAGGTGAAACCATGTTATATCGAACATGCTTTGATTCGCTGGAGTGCTCCCCCCAGAGCACTGCTTTACCGCATTATATCCAAATTTGTGTTATATCGGGTCACGTTATATCAGGGTAGAGGTGTACAGGTATACCGTCGATATTCATCACTTTACATATAAAAGTGATACATGCATACAAATAGGATAATCATATTCAGAAAACCATAACTTCTTCATATGCACCTTACATGACACACTTTGTACAAGATTTCTTGCAATTATGTAACTGTGGTAGCAACAATAATCTACATGATCATATTGTAATCAGATAATGTCACAATGCTGGTAGCATAAAAGGTCCAGAAACACATTGGAAACTACCTACTATTAGGGTAAAGAGATTCTCTGGGCAGTACTCTGCCTCCTCACAACTCCTGACTAGGAGAGATGGCTATTCTTGGCTGTTGAATGATACCTATGGGATCAGTGCAGCCAAGTGTAAAGTAGAACAGCCTTGGGGTTGCTCTAGATTATTCCAAGGACCAAAGAGACTCCTTGCTGGCACCAGAATTCACTGAGCACAACTCAGCTACAATGATGAATCTGGCCCTAAGTCTTCTGGCTACTTTTATATAAAAAATGCTTTAACAGTGCACAGTAGTTGTTCAAACCACTGCAGGTTTGAATAAAATTTCTTTGGTGTTTTGTGGCCAGTGCCATAGAATACTTTGACCTGTATCTATAAAATACTTTCTAATTAATAGGTGCAGCACTGAATTGTTTTCTTGTATGCATTCTCCTTAGTTTAATGTTCTTCAGTGTCCTGGAGACATTAGGAAAACTATTAAATTGCCTCAGAAGGACTTAAGAAAAACAGAAGTGTGCTCCTATGTAGCTGCTTCATGAATCTGTTCAGTTTATGGTTTAGGAATTAGAAACCAAAATTAAAGTGTTTCTTGAGGGCAAGGGGAGTGCAAGGAGCACTTCCAGCACCAAAGCTCAGGAGGGAGGCATTATATCTGTGTAAAACATAATATCTCCTGAGCTTTGGAGAAGTTTGCTGTTTCATATTTTTAAAAGTATGGCCAGAACTCCCCCAGTATGTTATACCAATAGAATAAAAACCAGCAGGATCTTATTATTAAGAGGGAAAAGGCAAAGATGCCACATTTATTGTAAATATAATAATAAAGCAAAAGATAAATGTAAACAACGTTGTTTGACTACTTATTCCTATTACTACTTATTCCTTACACACACACACACACAAAATCATCCATTCAAGTTCTGTATAGGTGTTATTGTTACCAGCCTAGAAGTTGCTCATGCCAAGTTACTGGCCAGGTATCTTGGTCATGAGGATGGAGCTGAGTCTGGGTCAGATGCACCTGATGCTCCTGGAGGCTGGCAGCAGAACCAGAGACTCAATATCCTCAGTCTTTGGAGTTCATTCTTATAGGAATTAATTCCTATGTTAGTCTATGGGAGCTGTTTCATCCTGCTGTTGCTGACTCAATCAGCAGATGGCACATTCTTGGTGGCTCCACACTGTCCAAAGCTTGTGTTTCTCATCCTTCCAGGTGTTGGGATGGATCCCAGTTTACCTTCCGGGGGTTGTCTGGTGGTCCACTTGACACATTCTTCGGCCAATGGATACTCCCTTTCCAGGCTGGCACCTCCCTAACCATTCATATATATCAAGCATTCATCAATATACATTCCATATCTTAACCATATTTTAATTTACTGTCTCCACCATTTTCGGAGTGTGTGCTAATTCATTTGAGACTCCTGGCCCTTTAATCACAGAGGGTGGGGGTCTGTTTCTAGGAGCCGTTGCTCTTACAATGAAGTGAGCGTTTGTTTACATTGTATCAATTACAGCTTAAGGCTCACAGCCTTCACTTCAAGAACGAAGTCAATTAACTTGTTTGTAAGTTTTACGTAGTAATAGAGTATCTTTCACAGGACAGATACGATCAATGGTTTCTACAGACAGGAGCTTACAAGTTTTAACAGAAGAACTAAAAGATTTTTGTACTTGGTGAAACTGAGGGGTCACTGTCACTTGAGGGAATCACTGTTAGTACCTTCTTTAATATCCCTACAAGCATGCTTTGCCAATGTGTATGGGGCAAGAACAGATTATGGACAAACCCCCCATTCCATCCAGATGTACTAGCAGAGCTTACCTGCCTCATCTGTTTGTTTTTGGGACAGTTTATGTTTACAGTCTTCTGCATTGGTTCACTTGGATGGAGAAGGTTATCCCTTTACCTTTTCACACCTTTAGTACACAGACCAGTCATAATCTGGCCGATGTCTCTGCCTCTGTAGGAAGTTTCTGTATGGAAGTTTTGGAGGAGGAGGAGGAGGAGGATGGGATGGCTGCATTTAACAACATTTAACCAAAGTGTGAAAATCTTGCAGGTTTCTGTAAATCTATTTGATACAGAGTGTCCAGAGGAAAGACAAGAGGTTGGATCTTGCATACTTATGATGAGAGTTTTGGATGAGTAAGGAGTGTAGGACCTAGATCAAACTCTCTTAAAAAATTGCTGTGATTCTTCAAAGACAGAGATGGGTTAACTCAAACTTAACTGTAACTGAAGGCCAAATACACTATTTCTGAAAGAAAACCCCATACAAATGCAGGAATCCTAGCAATTCTGAACTTTTTCATTATACTTATGTAGTTCAGGTTGTTATAAAGTTGTGTCAAAACTTCCATAACAGCTTCTTTTCACAGCTCTGTTAAGTCAGGTGTAATTATTTTCTTCTTTGTTGAACTTGACATACAGATGCTTAGACAGATAACAACTTACTCTCTGAAATTCACTGAGCCAATTTTAACTTTCATGTGTAAACTTAACGTAAGTTTGGTGACACTGGAAAATTCCAGTTAGGTGAGGTGAGCTCTCTAATTGGAAATCAGCTTGGATTCATAAACTGAAATCTGGCTAGTGATGAATCCACAGCATGAAGTAATTTATTTTAGTATTTTAGGGGTAAAAACATTGAAATGGCTGAGGTCTGGTTTTCAGATACATGTGCAGCAGCAACAATTTTTAAAAGCAAATTTAAATAGGCATATCCTCCGTTAGCATGTGCCTGAAACTAGACAAGCCAAATTATTATTTTTTAAAAATCCAAATATAGCATAATGGGATAAAATTGAGAAAGGGAATGTTTAGACAGGATGCAAGGAAAACATCCTGACAATGAGCTCTGTTTACCAGTGGAATAGTCTCCCAATGGATGTGGTGGAAGCCCTGTCACTCGAGACAGGACTAGAAGATGTACTGCAGGGAACAGTCCTTCAGAATCAGATACTCTCATCATGCACCTTCAGTCCCTACAGACCACAGTTAATTATCTTCATTCTCTGAACACACCACCCCTTCTTTGAATCTCTCCATTGGAACTCCTTTTTCTGCCATAAGAAATTTGGGCTCCTTGACATCATTTTCAAGGCCTATCACAGCTCTGTCCCTCCCTACCAATTTACTCTGGTTTCTTACAACACCATCCTCCCTTCCATCTCTTCAGGTCATCAACAATGTCAACCTCAACTGCCCCATGTCAGCTTCTCACAACTATCTCTGCCCCTTCCAAGCTGTCCCCTTATGTATGGAATGCTCTCCTGGAAGCAAGTTGAAAGGCAACTACACTCTCTCCTTTAAATTCCTCCTCAAGAGATACCTCTGCAGTGATGTCTACAATAAATCTGCCCATAAATAATTCTAGGTTAAGGGCTTTGGGGGCCATAGTGTGGGAGAGAAACAAAAAGCATAAATTACTTAATCAACTGACTCTTGCAGGCAAGGGACAGACCATTTGGATCACTTAAATCCGAATGTTAGAGGGTAAGGTATGAGGAAACAGGGTCATATTGTCCAATCCTGCAGTCTTTTCTCATTCCTTGACTTGAATAGAAATTTTTCTTGAGTAAGGAATTCAGGCCCTGAGTTTATACACTACTTAAACACAAAGCCTACTCCACGGAGAATTTTATAACTGAGATGATTCTTAAATTGTCAGATAAATCAATTTCTAGATTCAAATTAGTTAATTTGTGATTGCAGAAGAATTGATTTTATTTGACTTTTACACGGTTGAGAAAACCCTTTCTTTGAAAGAGTGTAGATTTCATTAATTTGTTTAGGTGATAAGCAACAGGAAAATAAGGGGGCAGATAGTAATTCCTTTATGCACACTGAGGAGTTACTCATTTCATTGATTTCAGTAGGATTACTCCATGGAATAAGGTACTTTTTGATGTGAGTAAGGGTACCAGAACCTAGCCCTAAGGGAATATCCTGGCTCTCTTTAGTTCTTTCCCTCACAGTCCCTGACTATAAGGGACAGGGATGTCAATGGCCAAAATTTACATCATTCAAGCACTCTTATCATGAATTAAAGATAATTAACGTATAATCCTGTAGAGCTGAGAATACTCTCTCTTGTCTATTTCACATGGTTTTGATTTTTTAATGGTTCTCTAAGTGTTCGAGTATTAAATATAATCATTACATTTATTTAAGTTTTTTTAAGTTTAAAAATGGCCATGTTCTCAGCTATTTTAATTACAAATATTTGATTAATATTATTTTATCTTGTGACTAATTCTTTTCTGTCTTTGAGGAAGATGACCAATACAAAATTTACTTCATTTCAGGTTTATTAGGATAGGTCTTTCATGTAATAACATGTTTGACCAGCAGTTATATACCATTTTTGTGGCAACTCTTTAAACTCAGTTACATTCTATTGTTTAACTGTATTAAAAATGATGGAAGACTTGAATTTTGCATGAGTATATGCACGTGATAAGTGTATATTTGTTAGAAATGGTTAGAAATTATAGCTCTGAGAGAACTGAGCAGAATTACACATAGCAATTACTTTTACACATTATCTGGGGTTACCTGTGTTTACAGTGCTTAAGACATGCCAAGTGATGTTAGGTTAACATGAGCTACATGGTAATTCACATTTAAATATTTCTCCCTAAAACTCAGCGTGAAAGTCATAGTCTTTTACACACACCTATCTAAACAATGAAAATTGTTATCACTGCAGTTGATCAGGTAAGTTTAAGGAAAAATAATTAAAATAAATCCAGTCAACAGCACTCATATCCAATAGAGATTCATGAAACAACAATAAAGGTCAAGCTCTGCATTTGTTACTGATTTGAATTGGTTTGTTGAAGTCAGCGTCCCAGTAGTCAATGGAATTAGTCCCATCAGGCAAGCAGAATTTGATCCTAAGAGAAAATGTTTGGACAAGAGAATTCAGAGTTTATATTGAAACTCCATTTTTAGCTATTTCTCATTGTGTCTCCTTAATATTGCAGATGTCTCCTAATGACAGTTTTAACCTTGGATCCTTTGCTTTTGGGGAGTTGAAATGAGATCTTTATCTGAATGGAATGTTTTGTGCTTTAATACTCCAGTAAATTCTGTTTGGAATTGAATCTATGTAAGAAATGAATAGTAAGTTTAATGAGCCCTAGTTAAAGAGAGCTTTACATTACATTTAGTTTGCTCCCAGCAATCTTAATTGAACAAAGGGAAGGTTTCCAACACACCTTTAATGTTGGCTGACTCCCCAAAAACTTCTCTGAAGCTAGGAGAAAATACAGTTCCATTCCAATTCCAGACACATACTGTAAAAAACCCACTCAAATTTGTACTGTATAACATTAGATCAGTAAGTTAGTATTATGAGTTTTTATGGAGTGTTTTTTAAATCACAAGTTGATGTCATAATTAAAGTATGTTATAGTCCTATATTTGCAGTTACTCCATTGTAAAAATGGAATAAATCCTTAGTAACAGAGCAAAATTTGGTCCAAAATTTGATCGAAAAGTAAAATGTAGGCTGCCGACAATTGGAATCAACTCATTACAGTCAGATGGTGGTATCAGAGAAGCAGCTGGACCTTGCACTGTTTTATTGGCTAGAGAGAAACAACGGTTTAAAAGCAACATTCCATTGAGCCACATTGTCACTTGAAAATGTTATCCCATTCTGACACAGTTCTATGTATTCTGCCTCTTACAGATCAGATCAGTGATGAAGCAATGTTTGGATTAATGACTCGCAATTGAAAAAATATAAACAAGGCTAGAATTTGTGATTTTTTTCCTTCTCAGTAGCCCTGCATTATGCTTACAGTTTTGCTAACAGCTGCTGTGAGAAACAAGAGCTGGAACAGTGACAGTTCATTCCGTGGCCATACCTTGTCTATGCCTTCACCTCATTCAGCACTTGATGGAATGTTCACATGTTATTCTATTTAAAGTCACTTGCTTCACCTGTCATTGAGAAATAAATTTATGGGAGTTTGTAGTAAGGAAAGACAGGTTTGTGTAATTATATTTTGAGAATGTGGATTAAAAATGGAGAGTGAATGGGCTTGGGAAGGGAGTGGAAAAATGGCATATAGTAAAATTAAAATGAGACATTTACCTGTATTCCACACAACACAAAGTTACTCATTCACACTACCTACCACTTAGCTGAGAAATCTGCCTAATTGAGACTTTGCCTAGGAACAAGTTTAAGATTAATGACACAATAGCACAGACTGCTTCTTAAGGGCACAGTAATTGCACTTAATGGGGATACTTCTTTGGACTTCAATGGAGCAATGTTGATTTACAGCAGCTAAGATCTGGTGCTATGACTTTTGTACATTTAATTTAAGTGCTACAACCATTCACGCTTTTGTGTGTGGGAATGTCTCTTCACTAGCCCTCACCCTCCCATTATGTGGAGCCAGTTCTCCATAGAGACTTCATAGTGGGGCTTCTGCTGGGTCAGAGGAGGGTGTAAGGACTCTGCTGCAAAAGTGTCACTTACTTTTACACCTGCCTACCCAGATACACCTTTTCATTCCCTCCACTTAGTCAGGTCCTTTTAATCAACCTAAAGCATCAATGAAGCACTTTGCTTGCAGGTATCAGCAATAGTTGTTTTGTATCACAACGTTCAGGGAGATTATGTCTGTATATCAGTCAGTAAAAATCCTTTTCAGATGATCCTTAAGCAGTTTATTAGTGGATACGTCCAAAGGCCTGGGCAAGTTGGTATACAAAGAAGAGACAAAAACCATAATAACTTTTGTCTAGAAGAACACCCATGTGTGGTCTAGATTGGTTCATGATTAGGATGGCATAGAATTCATGCCATCAATTTTTAATGTTCATAGCATAGGTCTTCTGTAATGTAAGGCAATATTTGTATGTCCTATACAATGCTATGTGCTTTCCCAGTTAGGCCAAAGATTTTCCCATATGGAAGTTACCCCAGCTTCTCAGGAACAAAATGTGTAAGTGACACACTGGTAAATGACCCAGAGAGGCAGGAAGCCAACAGAAAAAGTTAAAGTTTATAACAATGGAGACTTGTTGCTTATAATCCATCCTTGATGTTTCAAGATAGATTGTTTGTAACAATTTGAGTTCATCCATTTAAAACAACAAATTCACTGCACTCCATTCTATAGTAATTACCTGTTTTTGAGAACAACTTGCTATTGTTGCCTCTGCCAATCAACTAAATATATACCACACACACAAACTACATTAAAAAGATCATGTAATACATATCCACAATCACATTTTTTTCAGTGGGACCCATCTCCTTAGGTGCACAACCTGGACAGTGCTCATCTACTCAGTAGATGGTCTATACTTCTTTTATTCTAAATCATTCAGTGTTTATTTATTGCACTAGATACAAAATTATTAACTTTGTTATGGGCTTTTAAAAGATGCTTTCTTCATAGTGTCTGGGGCCTGGATCGACAAAGGGACTTAAGCATTGCAACTCCTAACTTTTAGGCACCAAAAAAAAAAGAAAAAAAAATCACTGGAACAACAAGAGCCACAAAGGCAGAGTAGCACCTAGACTCCCTATACAATGTACGTGAACAGATAGGTAGCTTAGAATGGGATCTACAAGACCCAGCATACTAGATAGGGAGCCACCTAAGATGCCAACAGAAGATGTTGAGGGTGGAGTATGTCCTAAATCCTGCCCCTCCCGTGGAGTTAGGTGTCTGTATCTGTTCTTGAGTCAGATAGTTTAAGTGCCTATGCTGTTTCTTAAGAAATTGCAGACAAATTTAACCATTTCAGATAATGAGTCATTGGGCCAGAGAGAAAAAAAGTGAAGGGACTTTAGAGCCTGGTGGTTAGGGCACCCACCTAGGAGGTGGGGTACCCAGGGCCGAGTCCCCCTGCTCCAATGAATATCTAATTATTTAACTAAAAAGTGTAACAGCTTCAACAGAAGAGATTGAGGAAGCCCCACAGCAGATTATCCCATAACCCAGTGGTTAAGACACTCAGACTTTGAACACAGGTCTCCCATCTTTCTTCCCATCAGGTAGAGGGGGAAACCCTGAGGGTCTCTGACATCTCAGCTGAATATTCTACCTATTGGGGTATAAAGTTGTAAGGGAGGCACCTCCTCCTCTGGGTCCCATTCAAAATCCAGCCAGTCTGGTGGCTTGTTCTGAGCAGGCCTGCCAGATTGAGCCCTGCAGGTAAGATAGGTAGGGGGAACACCCATCTTCCCCTGCCTTGAGGGTTTTGATATGATATAGGCGTCCAGAGTGAGGCAGCAATGTGCATGCCCAAAGGAACTTTCACAGGAGGAAAAAAAGAAAAATAGGCTCCACATGAGTTTAAGCACCAACAGCAGGGGTAGCCAACCTGAGCCTGAGAAGGAGCCAGAATTTACCAAAAAGCCACAGTAATATGTCAGCAGCCCCCACTCCCCACATCAGCCCATGCCCTCCAGCCCCTAGCACCTCCCACCTGCTGGCAGCCCCACCAGTCAGCAACTCACACCAGCTGCAATCAGCTGTTTTGCATGGGGAGGAGGGAGGAGTGAGAGCCTGGAAGGTTCAGGGGAAGGGACAGAGTGGGGGCAGGGCCTGGAGCAGAGCAGGAGGTTGAGCAGTGAGCACCCCCTGGCACATTGGAAAGTTGGCATCTGTAGCTCCAGCTCTGGAGTCAGTGCCTATGCAAGGAGCTGTATATTCTGTGCTCTGAATGAGGATACTGTGATAAAAATACTATATGATCATGTAATTAATGACTATCAAAATGCATATGCACAAGGGGGCTAATTAAAGTTGCACAGACAACCTTAATGCTGCCATTTCCTAACTTTTGAGTGCTTGCCTTTGCACCTTAACATTCTTTTAATGTATGCTACCTACACTGCCTATAATATATGTATAAGTTAACATCTGGGCACCTTTGAGGATACATTCCTACTCAATAATAAAGCAAATTCTCTTATCAGACTCTAAGAATGATATTTTTACAGATAGATGCTCAAGTAAATTTCTGACATGTGATCCTAGAATTCAGTAATGAAATCTAACTGTATTAGAATGATGGAGAAGTCAGTATGATAGAAGAAATCTGAGTTTTCCAGGTTTCACAACAGAATTCAATATTAATATTAACTTCTTTCAGAGAAGGAATTGAGTTAACATATTAAGAAAGCAAAAGTTGAGACAAGTCATCTGATCTCAATGAAGAGAAACAGCAGTAACAAAAGTGGATAACTTTAGGCTTCAGTTATGACTACAGTTCTGTCAAAGAGCCAAGAGAAATGACAGATTCTTCTGCTTCACCAAAGTTGACTATTGCTTAAACTTCAGAAACTGGCATGTTTGTAAAGCTGCATTTAGATGCCTTGCCAGAAGTGAAGCTGCTGGCTATATACTAGTTTCTTTTAATAAATTCATGTTCCCATGTTGCAGATCTTCAAATACATCATTTCTTCTATTTATACTACATGCCTGCTTGCTTCTATTTAACCCCTTCCATGGGAAGGGTACTTACACTTCCTGTTGCAGGAATTGAGTTTACAGCTAAAAATACATCAAGATTCAATATACTGTCCCTTTGGGATCTCTCAGGTAGACGCCATGTTTAGTTTCTCTGCATATATTTTACTTGCTCATGAAATTGGAAGAGGTCCATTTAAGATGTAAACGAAATACAACTTAAATATTCAGTACATTTATTCCAAAGTGGCCGTCAAAAGTGTATATTGTTCGGTACAACACCAAAATCTATGCATGCATAGATCATGCATAGATTTTGGTGTTGTACCGAACAATATACACTTTTGACGGCCACTTTGGAATAAATGTACTGAATATTTAAGTTGTATTTCGTTTACATCTTAAATGGACCTCTTCCAATTTCATGAGCAAGTAAAATATATGCAGAGAAACTAAACATGGCGTCTACCTGAGAGATCCCAAAGGGACAGTATATTGAATCTTGATGTATTTTTAGCTGTAAACTCAATTCCTGCAACAGGAAGTGTTGTAAGTACCCTTCATGGAACAAGATATTTCTAAAAAGACTTTTCAAATCTCAAATACTTGCAGTGAACCTCTCAGAATAGTTATTCACAAATTTGCTATCAATTATGCAAAAACTACTACATTCAAGAATATCACAACTTTGTGTGCATGTCACAAACACAAAACAGGCATAATTGCTGAATAAGTTATTTGTTACAAATGATTCATCCAGGGCTGGTAAATATCAATCATCCTTCTGTCTGTGAACTCACTGATCGCCAATCAAAGAATTCAGATCTAAAGTCACATGAAAATGGAAAACATAGTTCTTTTGTAATAAAAAAGGCAGATTGGCGGCTAGACTAGATTAAATAAGGTATTGTGAAAAAGACATGGGAATTTGTTCTATCATTGTACAACTCTGAGAGGCAGCTGGAATACTGGCTCAGATTTTGGCTCCTTACTTCAATAGAGCCAAATTGTGAGCCCCTTATCACCATTGCTCACTAGCATGACTAAGGGTTTCACCCTGTGGTCCATAAGGATGTACACATCATAAGGTAGGTCCACAGAAGAACTACTCATTTGATTTAGTGAATTTGCCTTGGCTTTACACTGCTGTAAATGAGAATACAGTCTGACCCTATGTTCACATGTGAATTTGTTTTTCTCCTTGAAACAACTGGTGAGGACATTACAGACTTTCAAGAGAACAACAACTGTTTACTGATTCAAAAGGGGACAGTAATCTCTTGTGAAAGCATGATAAACTCTTCCATAGCATCACTCAGAATTTGCTAGAATACTTTAAAATTACTGCAGAAAGAAGATCTGTAATCAGCTTTACTAGAAATGGTTAATATTTTTTGGAGATTCCAGACATGGGTAGCTTTTATTGGACACTATAAATTGTGAGAGACAAGATGGGTGGGGAAATCTCTTAACAGACCAATATCTGTTAGTGAAAGAGACAAGAGATTGAAAGCTTGTCTTTTACCAACAGAAGTTAACCCAATAAAACACATTACCTCACCCACCTTGTCTCTAATAACCAGCACACATCTACAACACTGCAAACTATAACTTATGACAGGAATAAAGAAAGGAAGACATTTCATTCTTTAACTTTTGTTTATTTTACACAAAGCTGCTGCTTGCTGTTCCAGTCTACAAGCTTTTTCACAAAAAATGGGAGTTAGGAAATTTGGGTTCTGTATTCCTGTCTCTGCCACTACTTGCTCTGTCTCCATGGGAAAGTCATCTAATATCTCTGCCTCGGTTTCCCCATCTGTAAAAATGGGGATTATATTTAGTTTTGAAAAGTGAATCAAGATCTACAAATGAAAAGGGCTATGTTAGACCCAAGTATTATTAAAGAATGTCAATCTTAATATGCCAAAAATCATTTCAGAGTACAACACAGCAGGTAAGCAAAGAGCAGTGAAGGGGAGAAGATGAACACATGGATGTGTGTTTCAATCAAACAAAGGAAAAATAAAATGGGAACTCTGGCTGAAAGAACCCGAACTGTTGGAATGGTTTGTTATGGGTCAAGCTTCTAGCTTAGAATGAGTGACTTTCACAATATCATTTCTCTCAGAGGACCCAATTATAAAATCTTCAGGCTCATCTCAGAAATCAGTAGGTGGTTTGCTGGAATTTCCAGTTCAAGCCACATTCTGCTCATGGTGAGATCCTCTGGCTGTCTCTGAAGACAGACAGCTGTGGTAGTTTCTCTCTTCAAGAAGACTGTTTTTCAAGCCCTTTTAACCCCAGGACTGGGTCTGTATACCCATACACACAGAGTCAGTAGGACTCTTACTGAATAAATTGCAATGAATTTTTTGATTACTATAAGTGCCTTGGAATTGGATTGATATTCTAATCAATCTATATGCAATTTAGATGCTAGCTCATGCAGTTGAACAATTAGCTGACCATACTTGAAATTTGCACTGTGAGTGCCATTGCATTTTCAATTTGGCTGAGACAGGGTCTCTTAGTTTGGACTCATTATCTTTCTCATCTTGTAAAAACTGTTCTTAGGGACTACATTTTTGGGGCTGGATCCTCAGCTGGTGTAAATTCCAGCTCTATAGAAGCTACTGGAAAATCTGGCCTGGTAAGTTAAAGGAGACATAACTGGGTATGAAAATACATGTATATAAGTTTGATCATCCCTAAAGTCACTGTACTCACTTATTAAAGTCTTTATTTCTTCAAAGATGCTTAATTGATTAGGATGTATATTACAAGGCCACTAGCCTCTCTCTCTAGTAAATACACCATATCCAAAGCATGCAGTACCCAAGTAACGCTTAACCACCACAGTAATCACTCAAAGAAAAAAAAAAAAGGGCACTTGGGCCCAGATCCATAAAGGTACTTAAGCACTCAAGTTCCTTTGTGGATTTGGGCCTTGGTGTAGGCGTTTCATTAATTTTCTTCTCTCCGATCCAAGGGAAGGCAGAAAATGACAGCATTTCAATGGGAGACCTGTCTGCTCAAATGTTATGTCTGTCTCCAGTTTGAACTGAAAAATACAAGGACACAATAGCTAGAGTTCTCTTAAGCAATTGTTCTGATTGTTAGTTACAGAATGATACATATTTTTGCTATAGTTTTTATCACTTGCCAAAAACCAGCCAGTCAATCTTGGCATGACTATATTCAATCCTATCTCCTGTACTTTTATTATACCATTAAGATAATTAATAAACACAGGTGTAATATATAATCTGCATACCATAAAAAGAGTGCACTGGATGTAAAGTTTTTCTCCTTCGACTGCTTAAGCACATTAAAATTACTTCCTCAGTGATCTCACAGTATTAGTCCCCCCTCACCCGTCCCCCATTATGTTTTTTGTTTATTGTTTGGAGTTTTATATGAAACAGATATACACACTCCTTTTTTGTTTGTTATTTTTTAGTTTCGTATTGTTGTATTTCTTGGATAATCATCATTGATCTACAATACCCAGACTGCAGTTAATACTGGAATACTTGATAGTAATATCTTACTTACATAATTATTTTCTGTAACTGAACAGAGTAAATGCACACACCCACATGACCACTTTGCAAAGTAAGCATACCAGACTATTGGACTGGCTGTGTGGAATAGAGTTGTGTCTTTTTTTTTTTTTAAATAGAAACAGTGTGAAATTCTGGCTCCACTGAAGTCAATGACAAAACTCCCATTGACTTTAAAGGGGGCCAGGATTTCATATATACAGTCAAAAATATATGGACAAATATAGGATCTGATCTTTCAACTCTTATACAAACACATATAGCCCTTACTCATGCAACTAGTACCACAGAAATCACACTGAAATCATTGTGCCTCCTGCATGAGTTATAATTTTGGGACTGGGTCCATAGGAATTAATTTGCCTGCAAAACTACATACATGTCCAAATTAATAGAAAAATCAAAAGTAACTGTATTCAAAACATATCAATGTGCTTGCAAATTTAATATACTTTAAAAAAAAACAGTATACACAACTCTGTGTTGCCTCACCACCTTTGAAAATAGATGTAATTGTGTAACCCTACTCCCCCAACTCAGTTTGCCAGTGCCTAGAGTTTCAGTCTGAACCTCAGCAGAGTCTTACCTCTGGGACTACAACTGTAATGAGTACTAGACCCTGTGGACACCATTTTCCACTATGCTTGTTGTCAACGGTGTGAACAGAAGTGGACTAGAAATGCCTGCTGAGACCACTAGGCAGGCTTCTGCACAGTGTAATATGGACAAGCAGTTTGCTGGGCCAGTGATGAGCCAGGACTGCTCAGTACCTCACGGGGAGGAGATAGCCTGACTCAGAGACAAGGTTTTGTTTTGGGTTTGAGCTTGAGTTAGGAGCTGTCTCAGAGAAGCAGAATGCCTCAGGGAGTCTGATAAACTCCTGCCCACTCCCCACAAAGGAAGTCTTTGAACTGCAGGGGGGGAAGTTACATGGCCAGGCAGTTCCAGCCCTGCAGAGATTAGCATCCAGAGTGGTAGAGAGCTGAACTGATCCTGGCAACTGACAGCCTCCACAGGACTCTGGATCAGAGAGCCAGATGAGGACTCTGCCCCACATGGGACAAAGACACAGTTAAGGGGACTAGTTTTGTTTAAGCTGGCCAATGTTCACAGTGCAGCAGCACTATTTTTTGGACTCGCTCTCAGCTAGAGGTGTTGGAGGGAATCAGGGATTTGGGAAGGATTGTGAGCATGGGGAAGTGTTCAGTACTTTAACCCTAATACTTTCCTTCCCCATATCTTTTCCTATTCCCAGTAAAGTCTCCTTTGTTAGAGTTATTTTTGGATGTGTCATTTTTTTGCTGAGGTTTGTGTTGATACACGTTACTGTTTCCTGCATATTGGGTTTTACACTCCTTGCCAGATAGTAGCATTATTTATTTTGCCCAGGGACAGCACCTGTTGTGTCCTGGGCACAGTGAGAAGTCACCTTGGGTGGAGGCACCATAAAAAAAAAGCCTTAAACCCAACCCATGTGAGGAGAGGGGAGAAGCCACTCCAAGTAACAAGCAACAGGAAGGAGGCATGAGCCACACCTGGGGGATGTGAGGGTACAGTTGACTAGGACAACACAAATTATTGGACTCAACAAAAGGAGAAGCTGGATGAAATTCAATGGCCTGTATTATACAGAAGTCATGCTAGATAACCCAATTGTTTCTTCTGGCCCTAAACCAAAAATCTATGAACAGGTCCTAAATACTATATGCTGTAGTAGGAGGAGTTCTTATCTTTTAAGATATCAATACATCTGTCTATTGGCTTTTTTGGTATGGTAGGTACATTGTTCCCCAACATGCACATCCTCATTCCACAGAAGGATACATTTCATAACCTTAATGCTTTGTCCACTTAGACTATCACAGGAATTTTTCCTTCTCAAAACCTCAGTTAACATAAAAACTAGCCAGGACCAGATAAGAGCACTGGGACGCTTAACTACTTATAGTCAGGAGCAGAGGATGGAAGAGAATAATGTAAGGGCCAGGTCAGATGATAAACAGTCACATAAAAGAGAATCTGGCACATCAGAAAAGGGCAGACAAAAACAGGGACAAGTTTTTAAAGTGCTTGTACACTAATGCTAGAAGTCTAAATAATAAGATGGGTGAACTAGAGTGCCTTGTGATAAAGGAGGTTATTGATATAATAGGCATCACAGAAACCTGGTGGACTGAGAGCAATCAATGGGACACAATCATTCCGGGATACAAAATATATCGGAAGGACAGAATAGGTCATGCAGGGGTGGGATTGGCACTATATGTGAATGAAAATGTACATTCAAATGAAGTAAAAATCTTAAGTGAATCCACATGTTCCATAGAATCTCTATGGATAGAAATGTCATGCTCTAATAAAAATATAAGATTAGGGATCTATTATCGACCACCTGACCAGGACAGTAATAGTGATGATGAAATGCTAAGGGAAATGAGAGGTTATCAAAATTAAGACCCAATAATAGTGGGGGATTTCAATTATCCCCATATTGACTGGAAACATTTCATTTCAGGACGAAATGCAGAGATAAAATTTCTCGATACTTTAAAATGACTGCTTCATGGAGCAGCTGGTACGGGAACCCACAAGGGGAGAGGCAACTCTCGATTTAATTGTGAGTGGGAGCTGGTCCAAGAGGCAACTATAGCAGGACCACTTGCAAATTGTGACCATAATATAACAACATTTAACATCCCTGTGGTGGGAAGAACATCTCAACAACCCAACACTGTGGCATTTAATTTCAAAAGAGGGAACTATACAAAAATGAAGGGGTTAGTTAAACAAAAAATACAGTGACTAAAGTGAAATTCCTGCAAGCAGCAGGGGTGCTTTTTAAAGACACCATAATAGAGGCCCAACTTCAATGTATACCCCAAATTAAGAAACACTGTAAAAAGAACTAAAAAAGAGCCACCGTGCCTTAACAACCATGTAAAAGAAGCAATGAGAGATAAAAAGACTTCCTTTAAAAAGTGGAAGTCAAATCCTAGTGAGGCAAATAGAAAGGAGCATAAACACTGCCAAATTAAGTGCAAGAGTGTAATAAGAAAAGCCAAAGAGGAGTTTGAAGAATGGCTAGCCAAAAACTCCAAAGGTAATAACAAAATGCTTTTTAAGTACATCAGACGCAGGAATCCTGCTAAACAACCAGTGGGGCCCCTTGACAATCGAAATACAAAAGGAGCGCTTAAAGACGATAAAGTCATTGCAGAGAAACTAAATGGATTCTTTGCTTCAGTCTTCACAGCTGAGGATGTTAGGGAGATTCCCAAACCTGAGCTGGCTTTTGTAGATGACAAATCTGAGGAACTGTCACAGATTGAAGTGTCACTAGAGGAAGTTTTGGAATTGATAAACTCAACATTAACACCGGGACCCAATGGCATTCACCCAAGAGTTCTGAAAGAACTCAAATGTGAAGTTGCGGAACTATTAACTAAGGTTTGTGACATGTCCTTTAAATCGGCTTCGGTACCCAATGACTGGAAGTTAGCTAATATAACGCCAATATTTAAAAAGGGCTCTAGAGGTGATCCCAGCAATTACAGACCGGTAAGTCTAACCTCGGTACTGGGCAAATTAGTCAAAACAATAGTTAAGAATAAAATTGTCAGACACATAGAAAATCAAATTGTTGAGCAATAGTCAACAGGGTTTCTGTAAAGGGAGAACGTGTCTTACTAATCTATTAGAGTTCTTTGAAGAGGTCAAACAAACATGGACAAGAGGGATCCAGGGGAAATAGGGTACTTAGATTTCCAGAAAGCCTTTGACAAGGTCCCTCACCAAAGGCTCTTACATAAATTAAGCTGTTATGGGATAAAAGGGAAGGTCCTTTCATGGACTGAGAACTGGTTAAAGGACAGGGAACAAAGGGTAGGAATTAATGGTAAATTCTCAGAATGGAGAGGGGTAACTAGTGGTGTTCCCCAAGGGTCAGTCCTAGGACCAATCCTATTCAATTTATTCATAAGTGATCTGGAGAAAGGGGTAAACAGTGAGGTGGCAAAGTTTGTAGATGATACTAAACTACTCAAGATAGTTAAGACCAAAGCAGATTGTGAAGAACTTCAAAAAGATCTCACAAAACTAAGTGATTGGGCAACAAAATGGCAAATGAAATTTGATGTGGATAAATGTAAAGTAATGCACATTGGAAAAAATAACCCCAAGTATACATGCAATATGATGGGGGCTAATTTAACTACAATGAGTCAGGAAAAAGATCTTGGAGTCATCGTGGATAGTTCTCTGAAGATATCCACACAATGTGCAGAGGCGGTCAAAAAAGCAAACAGGATGTTAGGAATCATTAAAAAGGTGATAGAGAATAAGACTGAGAATATATTATTGCCCTTATATAAATCCATGGTATACCCACATCTTGAATACTGTGTACAGATGTGGTCTCCTCACCTCAAAAAAGATATTCTAGCACTAGAAAAGGTTCAGAAAAGGGCAACTAAAATGATCAGGGATTTGGACAGGGTCCCATATGAGGAAAGATTAAAGAAGCTAGGACTCTTCAGCATGGAAAAGAGGAGACTAAGGGGGTTATGATAGAGGTATATAAAATCATGAGTGATGTGGAGAAAGTGGATAAAGAAAAGTTATTTCCTTATTCCCATAATACAAGAACTAGAGGTGACCAAATGAAATTAATGGGCAGCACATTTAAAACAAAAAAAGGAAGTTGTTCTTCACACAGCGCACAGTCAACTTGTGGAACTCCTTACCTGAGGAGGTTGTGAAGACTAGGACTATAACAATTTTAAAAAGAAAACTGGATAAATTCATGGTGGTGAAGTCCATAAATAGCAATTAGTCAGAATGGGTAAAGAATGGTGTCCACAGCCTCTGTTTGTCAGAGGATGGAGATGGATGGCAGGAGAGTGATCACTTGATCATTGCCTGTTGGGTTCACTCCCTCTGGGGCACCTGGCATTGGCCACTGTCGGTAGACAGATACTGGGCTAGATGGACCTTTGGTCTGACCCAGTACGGCCGTTCTTATGTTCTTATTATGTTCTCAGTAAAATGTATATTAAAAAAACTTATATTTGATACTCAGAACATCTTCACTGTATATAGAAGGCAAAAAACCAAAAACAACAACCCCTCCACCGACCCTTCTGCCTGTTTTGTCCCTCCATTCCCAGTAATGGGATTTGACTTTAATTTTATACCAGCTTTGTTGCTTTTATCAGATTCAGTACAAGTGAATATCATGAATCTGGGAACAACTTATAGATCCTTTAAATTTTGTCTTGGATTTTAAGCCTTTCTAGCTGAACAATTTCCTATGCTTGTTTGTTCACTCACACTGCCAATTGCCAAGGCAATAGTTTGACCTCTGATGGTCCCGTTTGATGTTTTCCAAACTAAAAGACCAGATAGTGAAGATGCCATTATTCATTTCCAAAAAAGCTATTTCATCTTCTAAGTAAAATTGTACAATGTGGGGGCTTTTAAAATTATTAAATATTTAGCTTGCATTAGATTTACATGGCTTTGTAGAACCCAGTTCACCATTGCTATACATCTTTGATAGCAAAGTGGTGCAAAATGCTACCATTCTGATTTGGCAGAGTTTTACACCCATTTTGTATTGCTTTGCACTTATATAAATGACAACATGAAGTACAGGATAGCAGTGAATCAAGTATGTGTAAGCCCTGTGGCCCAAAGTTCATGAACAGGGGAGAGAAAGGCCAGAGTTGCTTCATCTGTAAGTAGAGATGGTCAGAACATTTCCAGCAGAACATTTATCCATCTGAAAATGCCAATTCGTTAAAATACTCTGCTTAGAAGCGTGGATTTTGACAAGACGGGACCACTGTGATCATCTGTTCTGACCTCCTGTATAACAAAGGCCAGAGAACTTCCCTAAAATAGTTTTGGTCTGAACTAGAGCACATTTTTTTTTAAATCAAGGTTGTTTAGAAAAAAAGAAATCCAAATGCACACACTCAGCAATGGAGAATTCACCACAAACCTTGGTGAGTTGTTCCAGTGGTAATTATCTTCACTGTTAAAAATGCATGCTCTATTGCTAGCTTCAATTTGTCTAGCTTCAATTTCTAGCCTTTGATTCTTGTTATGCCTTGGGCTGGTAAATTAACAATCCTAGTGTGACAGGGTTGGGACTCACCACTGCAGCACCTCCTTCTGTTCAGTCTGGGAATTAGCTATTACTAGTCCTGGAGCACCCTCTGCTGGCAGTGTCCCATCTGTCTCTTGTCCACCGTTGGTGTCCGGATCCAAGTGGCTCCCACTTGGCAGTGTCCTTCTTCAGGACACTGCCCTCTGGCAGTGCCCCTTAGTCCCTCCTCACCCCCTTCTAGGGGGGAAGGGGAGGGGAGGGTTAACAGCAGTGGCTACCTGAAACCTCACAGTCTACCATCTCAGCTCAAGGGCTGGTTGCAGTCTGCTCTGGCTGTTTCTCCCCCACCAGGAGTGGTACAAAGGGAGGTCGGGGGACCCAGGCCCAAGCACTACTCTGAGTCCTGACCCAGGGACCCTCTAGTGGCAGCCTCCCTGCCCTCCTTCTCTCCCCTTGTCTAACTGTCCCTGGGCCACCTCCCCTCTGGTCCCTCACACCCTCTAGGCCCTTTCTATCAGGGCCCACAATCTAGCAAGTATTGGGCCAGAGCCCTACTACGCTTCCCACCAGCCTGCCCAGCACTGCTCTGTCTGAGGTGCTAGTCTCCTGCTGTGGAGACAGACACTTTACCATGAAGGTCTGGAAAAGAGACTCTGTACTCTTCCTGGGCCACCTTTATATAGGGCCTAGCCTAGCCCTGATTGGCTGGCTCTAATCTTGGCTCTGATTGGTTCTCAGTAGGCCCTTCCCTAATTGGCTGCAGGCCGGCACAGCCACTCTGGCCTACTCTAGCCCCCTGTCTCATGGGGTTCAGGCAGTCTCCCCACCACACCTAGTATCAAATATTTGTTCCTCAGGTAGGTACTTATACACTGACCAAGTCAGCCCTTAACCTTCTGTTTGTTAAGCTAACTAGATAGATTCAAAGAGCTCAGTGACTCTGTAAAGCATGTTTTCCAATCCTTTAGTCAGTATGGTTCTTCCCTGATCTCTAATTTGTCTGTGCCTTTGAATTGTGGACAAAAGAATTGGACAACTGCTAGAATACTGTACCCAATGGAAAGCTACCTGGTTGCCTTGCAGCTCACGTACTTTCCTCCTCATGCCTCTCAGGGAGCTTGCTGCCTGCGGAATTGGGCAACCTGGGGAGCAAGCTGAAAAAAATTCCATTTTGGTTCTTCTGAAACAGATTTTCTTGTCTTTCTCCCACCTCACAAAAAAATTAAAGTTGTTCATTCACCCCAATTTGGGATGAACCTTTAAAAAAAAATAAAATCAGAATTTCACAGGAGGAAAAGTCTGTTTTCCAGTCACTTGTACTATGTACTCAGAATGCTAGATGGAAAAACGTAAGGGGAGAAAGAGCTTTCTGCTCCCATCTAGTGGTAATTAGGGGGAATTATGGCTAGAAAGAGCTTTATTTGCATACACTTTCTATACAGATTCCTCTAGTGGCACTTTGGGAGTCACTGTAGGTTTCCTGGTTTCACATGCAGGCTCACTGCTTGGGAGTAGGGAAAGATTGCCTACTAAGGGTGCCCAGGGAAGGTATTTAGTAGGCCCAGGAATTCTGGGTGAGTAGTCCCTGGTGATTATTTTAAAGAGGGACCCTTTGCTGTTTGAACCCAGCCCTTGTTGTTGCCAACACCTGGCAGAAGGACAACAGATTAAATATACTGATCTCATAGTACAGAATATTGAGCCCCACTTTCAGCTGCATGCTTGTTTTCCTGCTATTAATATATTTTGTAATTGGGCAGAATTCATAGCAAGAAGAGACAGTTTTATTATCCATCTGTAGATGGTGCCAAATATCCATTAGCTTAGAGTTATTCATGAGTTTGTTTAGACTAGAGCATTTCTATGGAGCTAGAGAGCTGAGATCCAATTTTGGCCATCTTCTGCATCACAGTTTAGATCTCAGACTGTTACATCAGTCATAAAACAATAGAAATTTCATGCAATAATTTCTCCTAAATATCTGAGGCTCATTTTTTATGTATTTTATACTTGAATCACCTAAAATATGTTGAATTTAATGTATTTGTACTACAATAGCACCCAAAGTCTCTTTCAAGATCAAAGCTCTATTGTGCTAGACACAGTATAAAGACGTTATCAGAATACCTGCCTGGAAGATCTTAGTCTCCAAAGGCACAAGTACTATTATTCCCATTTTAAAGATGGAAAATGGAGGCAAAGTGACCTGGGTCACACAGAAAGTTCTGTAGCAGAGCTGAAAATTGAGGTGCAGTCCAGTGACCATCTTTCTCTTCAGTCTAATTCAGTACCCTTAACTCCAGACTAGATTATAATGGTCCTTTCTGTCTTTAAAAATCTTTAAACATGCACTAGGAAATGCTGTAATGTTTTTAATCAGTGCAGTCTGAGTCTCTTGCTGGCTTCACTAAATTGATAAGTCTTTGTCAGAGAGCTATAGTTGAGGTTTGCTGCCAGAGATGTGGCAAAAGCCCTTCTCTGTTGTGGGCTCAGTTCTTTATACAGTTCTACAAAGAAATGAAATATCATTAGTACTTTTCAATAAGTGTTTATTATTTCATGTTAAATTACAGCAATTCCATAGAACAGCTACATCTTTTCCAGAAGGAATATAGGATGATGTGTTCAATCAATAGCAATGCAAGTACCAGTGATTGGATTTTGTATAAAATAAATTAGCTTAATTTACAAAGAAAACTCCTAAATTTATATTTAAACTTTGTGGTTCTAATAATGTAAACATTGAATATTAGTATTTTCAGCCTCACATGAAACACAAATATGTACCCTAAAATCTGTGGTAACTGAATATTTTCTTCACACATTTAAATACATTCTCTGGAGATGCAGACTATGAAGATTTTGGTCCATCTGAATTGAAAACGTGCACTTAGGCTGGTTTATCTGAATGTTTGACTCATTTCAGACTCAATGGCTACCATCATCTATGGTTCTGAAAGGTATAGTGTTATCTCAAAGTGGTTCCTGAAAGTATATTACAGGTCTAGCCAAGTTATAGACTGATGCTACGACATTGCTCCTCGAACTATTGCCTCAAAGAGACATTTCTACCCAAAATTAGACTCTTGAAGATGGCCATGAAGTGACTTTAAAAAACAAGGGGTCAAATCCTTCAGTCACTACTCAGTTCTTACTTGAGCAAAACTCCTGTTGAGATTATGAACTCCTTAGGGCAGGGTTGTCTCTGTCTTGGGCAAGATTAAGCCCATTGTGGGCAGTTAAATCAAATAATTTTAGTGGGATTTTTGCCAGTGTCAAATTGCCACCCTGCCTGGAAAGCCCTCCAGCTGCAGAACTCACCACAACAGGTGCACCTACCTCAGTTTCCCTCCTTCAAAGTCCCCAGTAATTCTATACCAGTCTCTTTTGTCTAATACCATGCCTCCTTGGGGCCAGTCTATTACAAAAACATAGTGCAAATAGTCCATAACAAGAGTCCCAAAATATAATCCATTTATCCCAAGACATCTGGTCCCTCTACCACCACACTCCAGCATCTTCCACCAGACCTGGGCTCTTCAGTCCCCTCCTGTCCATTTACAAGGACAGCCACCCTAGCTTTCCAGCTGAAGTGCAACCCTGCTCTTTCCAGAGGAAATGTCTCCCCCACTCCGCAGCCAGGTCCTTTCTGAAGGAGTTCATCTTCGTCAGGGAAGCAGCCATCACTCTCTCAGCTCTCAGCCTTCTCTGGCCCTCTAGCTTCATCAGATAAGCCCCATTGCTGTGCCCCTGCCTTTAGCCCTATCTGGTCCTTGGTTTTTGGCTCTCTGGCTTATATATCAGCAGACAACACCCACTGCTTCTCTCTAGCTTTCAGCCCTCTCCAGCCCTGGCTCTCTGGCTTGATGAGGTTAGCTAGCAAACCCCTCTTGCTGCTCTTCTGCCTTCATTCTTCCCTCAGAACTACTTACAGGTTACTTCAGGGACTTCCTATTGTTTCCTGGTCTCTGGTAGCTCTTGCCTGCTAATCTCTCACTCCTAGGCAGCTTCCACATGCCCTTTCCTGACTGAACTCAGCTTCCTCCATCTCTCCCCATTTATATGGCTCAGATCATCATACAGCAGGGCTGCCCAGAGGATTCAGGGGGCCTGGGGCAAAGCAATTTTGGGGGCCCCTTTCCATAAAAAAAGTTGCAATAATATAGAATGCTATATTCTCGTGGGGGCCCTTGTGGGGCCCGGGGACTGGGGCAAATTGCCCCACTTGCCTCCCCCTTTGGGCAGCCCTGTGGTACAGTCTTTTAACCCAACTGGGGTCAGGGGTCAACTGACCAGTCAGGGGTCCATTATCCTTTTCCCTCTTAAAAGGCAAGGGTCACCTTGTGACAGCCTGAGTAAAGGTTAACTACAGATTGCAGGATTTGGCCTATGTTCTGTATACTCACAGATAATCTGAACATTAGAAGAGTGTATTCATGGACATTTAGGGTTGATAATTAGATATCTAATTCCTTAGACATTCTGATGTTTTCTGCATCTTTTTCTTTCCTCTTTGACTACATGGTTGTATGTAATGCTAACGGAGCCTCAAGAACTCTAACACTAAAGTTTACTGAAGCAGATGCACGAACTATATGGAGGATACATAAACTAATACCAAGCTCAGGTGTCACAATTTCTCCCTGTTACCAGAAAGCAAAATGCTCTGGAAGTCCTCTTGTCTAGGATTTCCTCTAGTGGCAGTATGATTAGTGCATGCTGTGCTGAATACTCACTAGTATTCACTGAGAGTAAGTCCTCCAGTAATATACACAGCACATTCTTTTTTCTCTCTGCACTATAGTTCTCCCTCACTGATCAACAGAGCGGCTCACTGAGCAAGTGCACAGCACAGAATACAAAAAAGGAGAGAAGGAAACAAAATGGCCATTACCCTTACTGTTACCTGAATTGCAGGAATAAACAGTCCTCTTCAGTCCTTCTTTCTGTCTTTGTTATAGCAAAAAAGCCAGAAAACTCTAATCATCAGCTTGAAGTTTTCATCTAGTTGTTGCACAGAGCTGTACATTTCTCACACAGTACAAGCATGGGGCTTGTCCCTCCCCATCTGCTGATGCCCTGAGATCCCTGGAGAAATTCTGTGGGCCTCCGGGCACCCACAGATGGCCAGAGCTTTTCAATGGAGGCTTCTGAGCCTCACTTTCCCTATGGCATCAAATTTTAGGAGCCATACTGAGTCACACCAGTGTGCAATTGGAGGAATAACATGCAGAATCAGGCCCCAGTTTACATCTCTATGAAGTGTCCTTTGACACATTGCTCAGTCCTGGTTGATTATTTCATCTTTATCTTCCTCTGGGGATAAAGCCATAATCCAGTTCCTCTTGACTGCATGATTCTCAGCCCTTTGATTTACATCCTGGTTAGAATCTGATTCACCAGATGAATTACTCTTGCATTAAGAGAGCCACAGAGTGAGCCCTGCTGCTGTTTAGAAGTCTAATCACTGTTTGTTTTAGCATAGTGTCCTTACTCCTCCCCTGTTCTACAGGCCTTTTTCTCTGTAATACTTAATCTTGATCTTTTAAATATTTAAACCTTACACAGTTTACAAGGATGCAATGCATTTACTGTACAGCTTAATGCTAGCACCATTACCAGTCCTGGCTTCTCTCCATAGTCATTACTCATGGTCTGTGTAGTATCAGGTGAGTTAGGCTTCTCATTTTCTCTCTTCTTGCCCTGGAGAACCATGGGTTGCACAGTACTTTTGAAAATCAAGACACTGATTTAGGTGCCTGTTTATGGATTTACAGCTCTAAGTGTTTATGGATTTAGGAGCCTAACTTTAGGTTCCAATTTTGAAAATCAGGTGTTCACTATTCATGCTGTTTGCTTCTTGTATTTGACAAGTTTGCTTCTTGTATTTGACCAGTAAAGACTGAACAGTTCTGTTCAGTTCCATGTCTGTTTCTAGTCAGTTTTATCCACTATGAAAGCCTGTGAGGGTTACGTTGCAAACACTTCAGAAAAAACATCTAAAAACCCCCCCAAAACTGTTTTAACTAAAATTTTACAATAAAAGTCATGAACATATTTCTGTTAAGAGTAGCTTTTGGTATAAACTTTGTGGCCCACTTGCTATGTTTTTATAATAGTAGCTAAGCAAGTAATAGTAGTCATTATCTATTGGCCAGCCATGAGGAGACATGAGCAGATAAACAGCCATTGTGTTACATGAACAAAATCTACATTTTGGGAATAATGTATCTGACAGTGTCCTTTTAAGTTAATATCCTTTAAACTGCATAACTGTGTAAGGTTAACCCATTTTCACTATGTTAGAGCATTCATGTATAATTTTCACTCCCATTAAGTAATCTCGCATTCTCCAGGATGTTATATAATACTAATGGGAAATACTAAACATGAACCCATTTTGTATAATTAATAGCTCTGTCCCCAATACAGATGAGGAAAAATTCTAAAAGGTTTTAATTAAACGCTGATTTAACTTGGATAAATATACTGTAAGAGTGGATGAGACTTTAGTTACCTTCTTAACTTAAAAGTAGATTAGTCAACAGAAAGACCAAGAACCAACTCTGACCCATTCAAAGAACTGTAAGAAATTATAAAGCATTTTCTGTAACTCAGAATTCTTCTCAGCCTGCTGTCAGGGAACACTCATTGTTCCTCAGTGTATGATTGTGTCTCTCAGCTGAACTATTTCTTTGTTAGAGTATCAAATGCATAAAATCAAAACAGCTATGGAGGGCATCAGAGCCCTCTCAGATCACTCCCCTTTATACATGACAATTACAGGCTTCTTAGGACAAGCAGTGACTAGTTGGAGACAACATACATGCAAGTTACTTGTGTGTACAAAGCATAATAAAGCTTTCTGGACAGCAGGGAAATTCATTTTTATAAGCAAATCTGTTAGTGTGTGTTCTGTATTAGAGCCTCTCCATTTATGAGACATTGTGGAAAAAAATCAGTTGAAACTTACTGCAGCTTTCTGAAAATGTATGTTTTTCCTAGTTTCTCATAATAAAGGTAGATTGCTTTCAAATTATCATAGATCGAGGAGGGCTCTAAATGTTCAAGTTATGATTAAGGGAATTACAGAATCCACATACAAATATGAAAGATGCCAGATGATCACAATTTCCAGTTGAGTTCTCATGGGCATGTCCCTTGATCTTTTTAACAATGCATGTGAATACCATGTTCAGCATGTATCTCAACATGAAAAGACAGGAATCCCCAGGAATGCCTTAAAGGCCAGTGAGGTTTGAGAGTAAAGAAATATATAACCATTGCTCTAAGAATAATACTTTTTTGATGAGGCTTCTCTAAATGGATTAGCATATAGTAGTTGTGTCTAAACTGCAGCAGATTTTATTTGAACAAAAGTACTGTATTCATGGTAACAACGAGGAGTCCGGGAGCATCTTAAAGACGAACAGATTTATTTGGGTGTAAGCTTTCATGGGTAAAAAACCCCACTTCTTCAGATCATTTCGTGGAGGGATTTTTTACCCATGAAAGCTTATGCCCAAATAAATCTGTTAGTCTTTAAGGGGCCACCGGACTCCTCATTGTTTTTGTGGCTACAGACTAACACGGCCACCCCTCTGATATATTCATGGTAATAACTCATTAGTTACTTTTCACTAGTGTGACAGTCCACATTCATCTCTTGTGAGCACCTCCTGTCAGGTAGCACTGGCATCTTTCTAATCACACAAAACTGAACACTCCTGCCCCACCTCTTCTCCAAGGCCCTGCCCCCTCCATCCATTGCTCACTCTTCCCTACCCTCACTTTCACTGGGCTGGGACAGGGGGTTGGGGTGCAGAAGGGGGTATAGGCTCTGGACTGGGGGTGCAGGCTCTGGGGTGGGACCAGGGATGAGGGGTTTGTGGTGCAGGAGGGGGCTGTGGCCTGGGGTTGAGGGGTTCAGAGTGCATGAGGGGGTGTGGGCTCTGGGGTGGGGCCACAGATGAGGCATTTGGGGTGCAGGAGGGGGCTTCAGCTGGGGGAGAGGGTTGGGGAGGAGGAGGGTGAGGGCTCTGGAGTAGGGCCAGGAACAAGGGGTTTGGGGTGTGGGAGGGGACTCCAGGCTGGGGCAGGGGGTTGGGATGCAGGAGGCGGTATGGGGTCCTGGCAGCACTTACCACAGCTCCGAGGAAGTGGCCGCCAGATCCCTGCAGCCTCTAGGTGCATGAGTGACCAGGCGACTCTGTGCTGCATGTGCTGCCTTCATGCCCGTAATTGCTGCTCCTGCACCCCCTGCAGCTCCCATTGTTTATGGTTCTCAGCCAACAGAAGCTGCAGAGCCAGCACTGGGGGCAGTGCGTGGACCCTCCCAGTCCCTGGCTGCCCCAGCACCTAGGGGCCACAGAGATTGGCAGCTGCTTCTGGGAGCTGTATGGGGCCAGGGCAGATAGGGACCCTGCCTTAGCCCCGAGCCTCCGCTGCGCTGCCAACTGGACTTTTAATGGCCCAGTCGGCAGTGCCAACCGGAGCCACTAGGGTTCCTTTTCATCTGGCCTTTCTGCTCAAAAACTGGATGCCTGGCAATCTTACTGTCAGGTGAGTGCCAGCTTGCACACTGCCTCTCTTCTGGGAGTGCCCCATCAGCTGTTGTCCTCACCAGGTGGGTCTTCAGTGGCTCATCCCTCCAGCCAAGTCACACAGTCAACATGTGAATGAACAAACCCATTTCAGGGTAAGACATCCAATAGGGCCTGTCTCTGTGCCCTCAGTAATGTCTTTAGCCTGGTTGCTAGGCTTAGTCCTCAGTCTTCCTGGGCTAGCTTTAAGTCCATGTCCGCTCTGGTATGGAGCAGTGCCCTGGTATAGAGCAGTGCCCCTAGGTCTTTCTCCCTCAAGACTCTAAGTCTTGCCCTTCACTTGGGCCTCTAAACAAGTCTTATCACCTTCTTGGGGCTTAGGCCATCCTGCCAGTGGCAGGACTCGGGCCCACTCACTACTGTGAGTCACAACCCAGGGAACCTATAAATAGCAACTACATGCTGCTTCCTATAATAGGTCCTGCTGCTATTCCCTGGGCCACTTCCCACATAGCCCCTTCCTCGTCACTCTTACCTCAGGGTTCTCTGTTTATCCTCCAAGGATTGCATTAGCACTTTTGGTCACAGCGTCAAACTGGGAGCTCATGTCTCCATTTGGTCCTCAGCTGTTCTAAGCCAATTTCACTGTTGAAGGCATCTCATGGAAATTCGAGGAGGTGGAAGAAAGGTCTAGTGGTTAAGGCACTAAAGTGAAACTCAGTGGCACAGCAGGCCATTCATATGTATCACATTGCAGGGTTGGGATCAGACTGACATATAAAAAATAGTGATCTTAGATATGATTTACAAAGACCCCAATATTTCATTTGGCTCTGTATGGAGCCCCACTGAGGTCAACCAACCACAGATCCAGTTGCAGGATTGGGACTTCTGTTTCTTCTTCCATCATAAATTCAGTTAATAGGTTTCCACTACTCAAGGGTACTTTATTTCTCTTACTTTATATAACCAAATACAATATATATCATGATCTATTTAAACTTCAGGCAAACCAGAACTTTATTGTTTCAGTCTTCATTGTGACAGTGTTAAACAATGAAAAGCCTGGGGTGAAATGCTTGTCAGGCAGCCCAAGTTCTTGTTTTGGTGCTGGAGCCTGGGAAATCTCTCCCTATGCTTTTAGAACAATTACAGTTCAAAGCCCTACATTTCGTAGTATTTTCAGCAGAATTGCATTGCCCAGGACATTGCCTCATTCTATATTTCTCAAGTGTTTTATGAAAACAGGATATTTGTTTCTTAAGACTTCATTTCCTTCTGTTGTTTCTTCCCTACCTTATACTACAGATCATAATCGTGTTTGTCATCACAATTTGTTGTGGAAATTGTGGGCTGATGGTGCTCCTACTGAAGGTCAATGACAAAACTCCTTTTGACTTAGCTGGTACAGAATTAGGCCCTATCACATCACAAAAAAAGACCATGATATTGAATGGGGATAAGTTTTAGAAAGAGAAATCCAGTTTTCAGGTAAATAGCCTTATAGTGGAGAGAGAGGAGGGAATTAGAAAAATTACAATCTATCCTTTAAAGGAATAAATCTCAAAATTACATTTTTCAAAGTTTTCCACAAAGTTCTCAGAGTCCCTTATTTATCAAAGTATGGTTTTCTCACCAGGGCCTAAATTTTCAGGTGTCTCATAAGGCACCCCAAAATTGAGGGACCCAAAATCAATGGCTACTCGTGAATGTTTTGGTCCGGGGCTTTAAGTTTGCTTAAAGAGATCTTGGAGATCACACAGCTTTCCAAAGAACTGGCTGCTCTAAAATCTTGTTCTTCCGAAGTAGGAAAATCTTGCCCAGGATCAAAGGGACAAGAATCTTTCAGAGAAAGGGCTCTGGTCGTGTTCACAGAGGCTTAGACCATAGCAATGTGAAGTGGCATTTTGGGGGCTGCACAGTAAATGCTGAGAGTTTGGGCAGGTCCACCATTATACAAATTCTTATCTTGGTGGGGCACAGCTGTAGTTCTGTGATGCCACTCTGCAGCTGGGAAGAGAAGGGGGAAGAGTTTCTAAACACATGGAGCCTCACCCAGCCATACCAACTCCATGTAATTCAGCAGTGGTCTAGGAGACAAGATTTGGCTGCATATGGATGTGAATTGTCACAATTCCTCTTTATCAATTTAAAAAAAAATCAAAAGAGCAATATCAAACATGGTAATAAAATACATGAAAATCATAAAACACTCCTAATGATAGAAAAAAATGTTTAATGACCAGAAAGTATACTGCACTGCATTGACTGTGATACAACAATCTACAGGTTTTTTGTAATGCTTTCCCCATGCAAAGAGCAAAATGTACTTTCAAACTGAAATATTTTTATTTTTGATTAAGGAAAACTACACCCAGACTCAGAACAGATATAAAATCTCCATGAGAGAGAAAAAGCAGAGCATAACTCTCACTCTGAAAGATTGTTCATCCTAAATACTCTCCCAGACATGCCCCCAAGTAAATAGAAACAGATCCTCCTTGCTTATAAAGAATCATAGCTGCATACACCACGCTTTCCTCACCTACTTTTGAATGCTGTTTGAGAGGATGGTACAGCAAGAGTAGCTCATAAAACTGGAGAGATTTCAAAATGTACTGCCTTGGGGCATACTAGAAACTAACTCTCCAGTTTTACAGTGGGGAGAGAAACGATGAAAGATTTGTATGATAGGCAGAGCAAATGAGAAAAGTGATTCACGCAGTACATAGTGTATTTCTCCTCTAGGGGAATCACTGTGGAAAAGGCAGGCTATTCTGACAACACTGAAGAAATACCAGACTGTGCAGTCATGTGGAATTTAAAAAATAAAACTCTAAAAAATTCTGCAGTCAGGAATTAACAGATAGAAGATGTGTGAGCAGGGAAAATAAGGTAATACAAACAGCAGAGAGCTATTTTGATAGTGATATTATTGTGAGTGAAGATAAGCTAATCTGAAGTAAGTAAAAAAAAATTAAAATGTACTTCACCTAAGGGAATTTCTGAAGGGAAATGAAATAGACTTACTAGATGTTTGATTTATACTGAATAGTTCCCTAAGCTATTAATGAGGGTATTTAGACTTATCTACCTTTCCTACTGGAAAGGCAAAAATGCAGGTAAATGTGAGGTACATATTACAAATGGGATATTAATCTGATTAATTGGAATTGCAAACAGAGTGCAATCCAATTCATTTTACATTGATTTGTATTGATTTAGATCAAGACCGGGCAACTCATGGAAACAATGAAAATGGCAATGGTGATGTAGAAGGCGATTTTGCCAGCACATCTTGTAAAGATTGTAACAGGCACTTAGTAATGAGTGAACAATTGTACAAGATATGTAAAGAGGACTAAAGAAAAAAGTGATAGACTACTGAGTGAATAACCTGAGAAAGAATATATATATACTGTTTGTGGAGTGATAAGTTCCCTTGGATCCTTCAGGAATTAAAGTATTAAAGTATTTTAAGGTATTAAATATTAATACTAATTAAGAAAGACTAATTTCAATCAATGAGTATGTTCTGACTGGGTCATATTCTGATTTCATTTGATTTGTTGCATTCAGAATTGAATTATGTTTTATTGTGAAAGTTTATGTCCTTAATATTTTTGCAACTTTTTCTGATCCAGAGAAAAATGTACCCCTGGTATAACTGTCTTCTACAGAGTTACACTGGGAATACATTTTGCCCCAAAATTGTTTGTCTTTCTGTATACATTCTCATGTTCCTTTAAAGACATTATCCTTCAAAATAGCTGGGGAAAAAGGAGGAACTGCTAATATGTATGGGTGTACCTGTAAATAAAGATAATAAGCTTACTATAGCATCTCATGAAGATTTTTAGGAAATAGAAAATATTAGATCTGGGACTTGGAAGTATGAGACATGAAAACATTGCCAGCAGGGACTGGAATAATTGATGTAACATGAATGAAGAAACTCTCCTAGGAAAACATTAATATCAAAAGGGTTGTGCTACTCAATAAAGTATAGAATGTGTTGCTGTTTACAAATCAATAGGGCTTAATGAAGACAGACTGAGCTGAAATGGCGGCATTTCTTGTAAAATGAATTTAAAGAAATCCTAAAAAAATATAGCAGGAAAGTTTCAAAGGCGCAAATGACAGGTGCCTAACTTCCATTTACGTTCAATGGGAATTAGGTGCCTGTCATTTGTGCCTTTGAGACACTCTCTCCCCTACAGCCTGATTCTCCATGTATTTATACCAATTTTATACTGGTGAAATGCTATTAGCTCTGATGGCCTTATTTCTGATCTTCATCAGTGTTAACAAAAGGAGAATCTGGCCCATAAATGTATACAAAATCTTCTTCTGCCAATTGGCAAAGTGCCTTTGCTTATTTTGATGCAAAATGCCAACAGCATGTTGGACTACAAAGTACAAATTTAAATAAATTTCATAAAGAAGACAAGATTTTTTAGGTTGTGGCATCTCCTGCCCTTATAATATAGAGTACTTTTACATTTATACAAAATAGTCTTGGTCATAAATACTAGTTTTCAAAAACAAGGGGGAAGATAAAGAATTTAATTAAATAATTGTTGCAAGTGAAGAAAATATCTCAGAATACTGTTACTCCTTTTTGACCTGAGCGGCTAATCAAAGTTCAGAGTCCTAGGGATGTTCCAGTTGGAAATTGATGGAGTCTTTCATGGAATCTTGTTTATTTACAAGGAATATACAAAATCGTGCTCCTCCAGATGCAGGGCAAAGTACCAAGAACAAAAGAAGGTGTTTTAGTTTACAGCTCTATGTCTCTTTAGCCAACATCAGCCCCCAAAATTCTCTAACTTTTCTAGGGTCATACCATGCTCAGAGGCTGCTACTTGACTTCCTTGCTTTTTGTCTCGGTGTCTCTGTTCTCTGATATTAGTTTCTGTGTGTTTTGCCTACATGAGCGCACGCACACACACACACAACAATACTCAGCAAATGCCCTCCACCCACTCAGTCCAAACTCCTGGACAAATTCACCACTGCTGTTTGTCTTAGGTGGGGGGCTAATATACTCATCCTGGACAGTATGTTAATTGAAGGATGCGTCTTAGACAGGTTTGTGATCTAAGCAGTATCTCCAAATGTGACTTTTAGCAACTCCAAATGAATTTGATCTGTGTACTCTGAATATATGAGTCAGGCCATTTCTGCACTACAGACCTATATCGCAATAACTATGTCGCTCAAAGGTGTGAAAAATCCACACCCTTGAGCATCGTAGTTATATCAACCTAACCCCGGGTATACACAGCGCTATGTCAATGGGAGGGCACCATACATGTAGACAAGCCCTCGGACAGTTTATTACTCATAGTCCTATTATCAAGCTATCTTTAACTTCAGCTCCTGTCTTATAAGATGTGGCCTCAAAGGATCACATGCTTAGGGAGACACTCTGTCAAGGTTTCTTTCCCCACTCTGAACTTTAGGGTACAGATGTGGGGACCTGCATGGACACTTCTAAGCCTAATTACTAGCTTAGCTCTGATATACTGCCACCACCCAGAATTCCAGTGTCTGGGACACTCTCTGTTCCCCAAAACTTTGTCCCCTCCCTGGGTTGCCTTGAGGGACTTCACCAATTCCCTGGTGAACACAGATCCAAACCCCTTGGATCTTAAAACATGGAGAAATTTACCATCTCCCTCCTTTCCCCCCACCAATCCCTGGTGAGTCCAGATCCAATCCCCTTGGATCTTAACACAAGGAAAAATCAGTCAGGTTCTTAAAAAGAAAGCTTTTAATTAAAGAAAGAAAAGGTAAAAATTATCTCTGTAAAATCAGGATAGAAAATGCTTTACAGGGTAATCAGATTCCTATAAACCAGAGGGGCCCCCCCAGCCTTAGGTTCAAAGTTACAGCAAACAGAGGTAAAATCCTTCCAGCAAAAAGAAACATTTACAAGTTGAGGAAACAAAAATAAGACTAACACGCCTTGCCTGGCTAATTACTTACAAGTTTGAAACATGAGAGACTGATTCGGAAAGATTTGGAGAGCCTGGATTGATGTCCCATCCCTCTCAGTCCCAAGAGCGAACAACAACAACACAAAGAGCACAAACAAAAGACTTTCCTCCACCAAGATTTGAAAGTATCTTGTCCCCCTATTGGTCCTCTGGTCAGGTGTCAGCCAGGTTTACTGAGCTTCTTAACCCTTTACCGGTAAAAGAGACATTAACCTGTAACTATCTATTTATGACACACTCCTAGTCCCATTTTCCCAGTGACACAGCTACAAACTGATGTACAAAATAAAGTTAGGATGATTTTGTAGTTAAGTCCTTACACTAGAAAGCTGGAGATCTGGGTTCCATTCTTAGCTCTGGCACAAACTTTTGGCAGGTGACTTAGGCTTAGGGTATGTCCACAGAGCAAAAAACAACAGCATGAGTCTAAGAGTATGTCTACAAAGCATTTAAACACCTTTGGCTGGCCTGGGTCAGCTGACGGGGCTCAGGCCAGGGGGCTGTAAAATGAACATAAGAATGGCTATCCTGGATCAGACCAGTGATCTATCTAGCCTAGTATCCTGTCTTCCAACAGCAGCCAATGCCAGGTGCTTCAGGGCACTAGAACAGGACAAATATCAAATGGCAGTCAGAGGCTTTGGGACACCCAGAACATGGAGTTGCATCCCTGACCATCTTGGCCAATATCAGTTAATGGACCTATCCTCCATGAACTTATGTACAGTAACTCCTCACTTAACGTTGTAGTTATGTTCCTGAAAAATGCGACTTTAAGTGAAACAATGTTAAGTGAATCCAATTTCCCCATAATAATGAATGTAAATGTGGGGGTTAGGTTCCAGGGAAATTTTTTTTGCCATACAGTACTATAGTTGGGAGGTGCCCCCGCCTTATCTCATACAGGCACAGACCACTGGCATTGGAGACAATGAGCCAGGCAACAAGGCCGAAGGTGCTGTAGGCTAGGAGAAGCATGTTGTGCAGCAGCAGCAGCAGCTTCCCCTACTCTGCAAGCACCAGGGGCGGGGGGCTCAACCCTTGGCCCACCCACACCAACCCTTCCCCCATACCACCATCCTTAACCTGCCTCTTCTTTCCCCCACTTTACTCCCCACAGCACATCCTTGCTCCTTCCCCCTCCCTCCCTTGCCTCCTGCCCGTGACAATCAGCTGGCTTGCAGCATTCAGGAGGCAGGAGGGAGGAGCAAGGACACGGAGTGCAGGCTCCTCCTCCTTCCCCTGCCTCCTGAACACCGCAAGCCAGCTGATTGCCATGAGCAGGAAGCAGGGGAGGGAGAGGGGAGGTGAGCTGTATCCTTGCTCCGCCCCCTTCCGACGGCAATCAGCTGGCTTGCAATGTTCAGGGGGCAGGAGGGAAGGAGGAGGAGCGAGGACTCAGCGCACAGGCTCCCCCCTCCCTCCCCTGCCTCCTGCCCGTGGCAATCAGCTGACTCCACCTTCATCGTGAAGATCCCTGTGGATACTTAGGTGGGTGTGGAGGTGGCAAAAAGTGGACCTCCCTGTGACAACAAAATCATTGATGAAGAGGTAGAGGCAGAGGACGACGTGGAGCCCATGGCAGGGATGCCCGGTGGTGCATCCATTCAGGAGCTGTTCGCCACTCCAGAAGTATTTAGTCAGTCTCGGCAATCTCAATCCAGCAAGGCAGAAACAGGAGAGGGGACCCCGGTAAATGTTTTTGCTTTATAAAGTGAGTAGGCTGGTTGAGGTTATAGCAGTGTATAAGGCTGGCTGTACTTCTATGTGCTGGACATTTTCCTGTGCAGCTGGGCAGTGCAGTGCAGTGCAAGGTGTTGATGTGTAACACTGACAGACCCTGGTCATCGGCGGGTGGGATCGAACCTGAGACCTCTGGAGCTAAATGCATGAGCTAGAAGGCCTAGGGCCCTTAAATAATGGTGGAGAGCACTCATTAATTTATCTCTGAGGGGCCTTGGTGCTGCTAGATGTGACAAAATACCACACCCAGAAGGTGTATGGGTTACATACTTCCCCTAGCTGAGGAAGCATATCCTGAGCTTCAGAGATATCCCCGTTGAAATCCCAGACGAGAGTGCACTTATAATACCTACAGACCCCAGTCGTAAGCAGGTGGAATCAAACCTGGGGCCTCTGGAGCTTAGTGTATGAGCCTCTACTGATATGGCTGTTAGCTAAGGCTGTAGAGTAGATTCATTAATCTTTCTCTCACTCTGTGAGTGGTCTTGGTGCTACTAGATGGGACAGTACACCACACCCAAGAGGTGTGTGGGTTACAGATGCACACCAAGATTTCATGAGAATCCTCCAGAGAGATCTCTAAGAAACTTTCCTGGAGGTACTAGGCAATCCTCTGCCAGAGGAACAAAGAGCTGCTAGAGCCTCAACTGCTAGAAGAGGGCTTCATCCTCCCTGATTGAGCTAACCTCATTATCTCTAGACTGATTCTTGCCTGCACATTTATACCTGCCTCTTGAAATTTCCATTACATGCGTCTGATGAAGTGGGTATTCACCCATGAAAGCTTATGCTCCAATACATCTGTTAGTCTATAAGGTGCCACAGGACTCTTTGTTACTTTTTGCATATTCTATGTTCATCCTGCATCTACTCAGCCTATTGTTGAACCACTCCTTACTGCTATCTAGGTTTCTGGTGCAAGGCTTCATCAGCCATGGCATTAATGGCTTTGCTGAGTCTCCCAGGATCACTGTGGGCATTTCAACATCCCCTATTGTAATCTTCTGGTCTGGAAAGAAAGCCCCTGCTTGCAGATTTCTGTATAGGCCTGTGTTCCTAAAGATACGAGTGTCATGCACCTTTCCCAACCATCCCAAGTTGATGTCAGTAAAACACTCACGGTGATCCACAAGGGCCTGCAACACCATGGAGAACCCTTCTTATTGATGGACTCCATCACAAAGGGGTCCAGTGACAACACTGGAATATGCGTGTCATCTATCACCCCTCTGCAGTTAAGAAAATGCAGCTCTACCAACAGGCCAGCTCTCATTCTTCAGGGACAAGCTCAGCACATAGTTCCAGGAAAGTGCCTTTCCTCATCTGAAAGTTTTTCAGCTACTGCTAGTCATCCCAGACCTGCATAACTATTCAGTCCTCTCATTCAGTGCATTTCATGAGCCTAAAAGCGATGGTCCACCATGTGCAGCTGCTCCATGAATATCAAAAGCAATCTCATGTTGACCCTATCAGTGTCGGACAGCATGTCAGGCAACTGTGATTCCCGTTGACTTCAGAACTTCAAGATTAACTGCACTGCCATTCGCGATGTGTAACTGACAGCTAGCAGAGCACGGGAGAGCAGTGCAGGATCCATAACAGGGTGAGCAGAAATCAAGGGACATTGAAAAATGCTGTGAACCAAAGATGGAAGCACATGGAATGCTGGGATGGAAAGCAATGCATCATGGGACAGTAAGCACGGACCCATGATGTACTGCAATCCACTCTGCCTTCCCACAGGACCTAGCAGCAGAAGGTGGAGAGATGAATTGTGGAATAGCTTCCCACAGTGCATTTCTCTCACTGTCGATGCTACTGATCCAAGTGTGGACACACTCTGACAACAGAGCAAGACAGTTTGAACGTGTAACAATGATTTTCTTTTAGGGCATTTAGATCATCGGTAAAACTTTCAGTGAAAAAACTCTGACAATGTAGACATAGTATGAGATTTTGAGACTAATCTACTCATGGAGATTTATCTGCATCTGACACAATTCTACTGAATGGTACACTCATCATTGGAAAAATAGCAATGCTGAAGATGAATGCTGAAATACATAGACTCATAGACTCATAGATTCTAGGACTGGAAGGGACCTTGAGAGGTCATCGAGTCCAGTCCCCTGCCCTCATGGCAGGACCAAATACTGTCTAGACCATCCCTAATAGACATTTACCTAACCTACTCTTAAATATCTCCAGAGATGGAGATTCCACAACTTCCCTAGGCAATCTATTCCAGTGTTTAACTACCCTGACAGTTAGGAACTTTTTCCTAATGTCCAACCTAAATCTCCCTTGCTGCAGTTTAAGCCCATTGCTTCTTGTTCTGTCATTGGAGGCTAAGGTGAACAAGTTTTCTCCCTCCTCCTGATGACACCCTTTTAGATACCTGAAAACTGCTATCATGTCCCCTCTCAGTCTTCTCTTTTCCAAACTAAACAAACCCAATTCCTTCAGCCTTCCTTCATAGGTCATGTTCTCAAGACCTTTAATCATTCTTGTTGCTCTTCTCTGGACCCTCTCCAATTTCTCCACATCTTTCTTGAAATGCGGTGCCCAGAACTGGACACAATACTCCAGTTGAGGCCTAACCAGCGCAGAGTAAAGCGGAAGAATGACTTCTCGTGTCTTGTTTACAACACACCTGTTAATGCATCCCAGAATCACGTTTGCTTTTTTTGCAACAGTATCACACTGTTGACTCATATTAAGCTTGTGGTCTACTATGACCCCTAGATCTCTTTCTGCCATACTCCTTCCTAGACAGTCTCTTCCCATTCTGTATGTGTGAAACTGATTGTTCCTTCCTAGGTGGAGCACTTTGCATTTATCTTTATTGAACTTCATCCTGTTTACCTCAGACCATTTCTCCAATTTGTCCAGATCATTTTGAATTTTGACCCTGTCCTCCAAAGCAGTTGCAATCCCTCCCAGTTTGGTATCGTCCGCAAACTTAATAAGCGTACTTTCTATGCCAACATCTAAATCGTTGATGAAGATATTGAACAGAACCGGTCCCAAAACAGACCCCTGCGGAACCCCCCTTGTTATACCTTTCCAGCAGGATTGGGAGCCATTAACAACTACTCTCTGAGTACGGTTATCCAGCCAGTTATGCACCCACCTTATAGTAGCCCCATCTAAATTGTACTTTCCTAGTTTATCTATAAGAATCTATAAGAATATCACCCATAGGCAGAGCTGGGTGATACAAGTTATTTTCTTGCTAGCTATAGCTAGTATAATTGTATTGGTTTCATAGACACTGGAAATCACAAACAGTTATAGGAAAACTATGAACTATATCATGCCATTTCATAGAAAAATCATCAGAAAGGGCCAATTTAAAATAGAAATTCAAAGTTTCTGAAGCATTTTGTGGTTAAAGAGTCAAATTTGTATGATGATAATGGGGATGTAGTGCTACAAATGTACAGCTGCACCAAGATCCATAGGCAAATGTCATCTTAGTGCCAGGGCATCTGTCCAGAGTTCACCGCTCTTCACTACTCACCTACCAGCACCGTTCCCTCGGGAGTCATGTTGGGAGTTACGGTCTCCTTACCACATCTGGGCCCCAAATCCTCTCTCTTGAAATGAGTTTGAAAAATGAGAGCATTAAAGCTGGCAGTCAGTGTTATTTCACTGCAGGTTTGTTGGGGAGATGATGCCATATAAGGCTCTCTTTATGTTATGATCCTTCCCTCACACACCGGTTATCAGTGCTCCTTTATACAAATGTGTTATATTTATACAAATATTTTATATAAATACATAGCATATTCATTTAAAGGGACACTGATACCTGGTTAAGGCTAAAAATTTGCCATTCAGAATCAATGGAAAATATTTTATATGTTTGATTTATAGTTCGTAGGTGTTTTTAATTCAAGCAGGGGATACTTTACTTGTGGAAACAATAAGAGTTCCATTAATAAAATATAGTGCAACAGAGTAAAATGATTTTCCCAAGTAAGAAGTGCGATTAACACTTCCTTGTTAGAAAACCTCTCAGGACCATTTGCAAAGAAGTCTAAGCTCTATTGTTTGTATTAGCACTCTGAAACTTGTCTCTGAGTTGAAACCAGTCCTTTATGTTTGCTCAGACATACCAGGGAAGTGTTAATGTTTACTGAATTCAGATGCTGCTGCTTAAGAACCTTAATTAAATGTATCATTCCTGAGCAGCAGAATAGTGCGTAAAATGGAAAGATGTGAACTGTGCATTGACAAAAAATGCACTGTGGGTTAAAAAAGTTTATTTTCAATCAAATAATCAATGTCAGAGATTTGGAGTTTTTTTTTCTTCATGCACCTAACAAATACTTCATATTCTCAGGTTTGGGCCTTTTTTTATATTGTTAAATGAAACAGTGGTTGGCACAGAGCAGTTCACAGTTAGTTTAGCACTTTAAATCTTACCTAAGGGCTGGTCTGCGCTGAAAAGTTCTATCAATTTAGCTCTGTCCCTCAGGAGTGTGAAACAGTGATGTAAACAGCACTAGGTCAATTAAGAATTCTTCTGTTGACCTAGCTACCACCTCTCCAGGAGGTGGATTTACTAGGATGGGAGAACCTCTCCTGTTGCTCTAGTGATTGTCTACACTGAAGTGCAACCGCAGTGCAGCAGCTGTGCTGCTGTTGCATTGTTGATAGTGACCAGGAATTACTATATGATGGCGATTAGCTAGAGATGGGCAGAACGCTGCTTCAAAAAACCCCCACAAAAACAGAACCCCAATATTCTCTGTAAGTTTAAAATAAATTTACTTTAGTTGTGTTCAGACTCATTCTCCATTTTCTTTGAGAACATTCTAGCAAATGTGTTTATTGGCATGAATGTTCATGAAAACAATGAATGTTAAGTAAATATTGGAGAATACTCATGGAAAGTAAATTTTTAATTAATATGTGTGAGTATTTGCACTGGAAACCTGATTGGATGCATGTTGCTTTTACAAACAGGGAACACAGATATATATACTATGTGCCCAAACAAAGCTAACTAACACAACTCAGATTTCACTTACAATTAACTGCAATGAGCTGACCAAGAATGATCTTACAAAATATTGGTGCATAATTTCAAATGACAAAGAATTTCATAATCTGTTCGTGAACAATTTTCAGAGAAAAAAAGAGGTGACGTTCTCAAATACATTATTTGTTGGGAATTATTTTCTCAGCTCTACTTTCACTGGCTTGTGAATTGTAAATTGATTTCAGCTAATTCCTAGTGTCTTCATCATTAAGCTTTCATCTCAACTGGTGCCATGGTTTGCAGCCTCAGCAGCAAAGCCAAGGACTGAATGGGCAGTGAAAACTGAACTAGAATCTCACTTCTAGGTCCCTCTAGGTAGGGTTGTGAGGAAACTTTCACTGCCAGTGCTTTTGTTATGTCAGCTATTGACAGAATAAAAGACAGCGGGCCAGAATCTTATTTTCCACTTTGTCCACAGCAGTGAAATTCTACACTGTTGTAATACTGGCGAAGGCAGAGAAACTGGCTGCTGTGCCTGCTATGCCACCCTTCCCCAGCATAAAGGGTGTGTTGGCAGAAAAATAGAATGCGACAGGCTGGGCTGGGGCCATAATGGTGCAGCGGCACTCTGTTAACTCCAATTCTCCACTGGCATAATCTAGAGCAGCCCCTGGAATCCTCTAAATAACTGGGGCTGAAACACGGCACCATAACCAGCTCTTTAATATCTCCTCTCCCATTCCCCTGCACTTGGATGCAGAGGAGAATTCAGCCCCATTAATCCAATACTTTTCATGAGAAGTACATTCAATAAAATATGTTTAAACTATTCAGTTAATATGAACTGTCAGTGGTTAGAAATAATGACTACGAAGGGGGAAATTGAAAGCTCTGCATAAAATTTCCCATTTGTGTTAGGCATCCAGAAGCCTTTGGGTGTTTTACAAATAGATGTTGATTATAATTATAGTACTAAAGCATCTTCAGCTGCCAAAGAATCCGCCATGCACCTGCTCTTCAACCTTGGAGAGATGGTGATGAAGGAAAGTAGAGGGTGAGGAAAGGAAGGGACTATTCAGAGAAAATGGAAATAGCAATCTTTTCCTTTAGAAAAGGACAGCTGTCCAGATCCTACAATCTTTCTGCATTCCCACTGAGTTCAATGTAAGGGATCAAATGTAACCCCTTCATTGTTACCTCTTTTTCATGCCCATAGACAATCCTCTCAAAAGGCACCTAAACTGTAAAATTATTTGTGAAACATAACTAAAAGGATATTTAGTGGTAGCCTTGGATCTTGATATTTTATATTTGTACATAAAGCAGGTGTGGCACTAGCAGTGCCAATGTGAGCTTCATCACAACACTGATCTATAGGGACAGGTGAGGTGGCAGTGTAGGCTTCAGATCCCATTAAAATCAAATGAAAGACTCTCTGACTTCAATGGGAGTTGAGTCAGGCTCTACATCTTCATCCACCTTCCATCCTTGGATTCTCTCATATGTTGCCAAGATGATGCCAGTTATGACGACTTTTCTGACAAAGATACCTGTCCACTAGCAAATGGACTGAAGAACCAATCCACTTCAGATGAGCCACTCCACAGCTATTAAAATGATACTACTTTTCAGTCATTACAAATCTGGGCCAAATTCAAAGTGTTAAAGTGAGAGAGGCCCCAGTTCAGCCAGGTACTTAACCACATGTCTAACTTGAAGCAGATGAGCACTCCTACTGAAACCAATGGAATTACTGACATGCTTAAAATTAGACACTTGCTTAATTACCTTGCTGAATCAAGATCTAAATTTCCATGTTCCATGCCCAAATCTTCTGAATCCTAACATTATAAATGTTGAATGCATAAAAAATAAATGAATTAAGGCAACCTTAAATATACATATGTAAATTGGTTTTAATTTTATTCAAACCACTTGTTTTAGACAAACAGGCATTTTAAACAATACTTTATCTTCTAGCATCAATCTCATGCTGATGATATGTGCATTGAGAGTGATCTCTGACATTGCTGATCTAATGATCACCCCAGATAATCACTTTTGTGATGACAAATATCTTGTGCTTAAAAATTATTGCTTCATAATTGCTCCAAAATGAAAATGTGAAAATCTCATATCTGAGGTTTTGCATTTGTTGTATGCAAGATTGAAAATAGTCAGCATTTACTCCTGTAGAGGGGATCATGTTCCTAATATTGCTGACAAATTTTTGTGGTTGTAAGAAAAAGAATTAACGAGAGAGAGAGAGAGAGTGTTCACACTGAAATAGCTTTCAACAAAAAAGGGGCAAAAGTCAGTATTTATAGTATGATGTGAGCTATTGCATTGGATTGCAATTTTGCAGTCATGGTGGATTCTCGATCACTGGTAATTTTTAAATCAAGATTTAATGTTTTCTAAAATGTATGCTCTAGAAATTATTTTGGGGAAGTTCTATGGTCTGTGTTACACAGGAGCTCAGATTAGATTATTACTTCTGGCCTTGGAATCTGTGAATCAATGGGTAAAGAACTGACTCAAGAAGACAGAGAGTTCTTGTGAATGGAAAAACTTCAGGATTATTTTTATGATATTTAATATTTATTTTGTGTTAGTGCCTAAAGGCCACAGAGATGATTAGGGGACTCACAAATTATATGTAATGGGAGTGCTACTGTTTTATTGTCACAACAATATCTTGGAAGGAGGAACCCATGAAGAATTGATTAAATGTACTGATGATGAAAATCTAAAGTTGGAAAAGTAAATGTGAACGAATAGGTTAAAAATCAGAATGATTTAAGTATATATAGGAGCATGAGCTGAGAAGTAGTTGTAGCATTCTGTGTAAGATAATGAGACTGTGGACACAATTTGGAAAGGAAAGAACTTTCAATGAAACACTGATAAGAGGAAAGCCAATGTGATTGTAAAAGAGACAGCTTTAAAATCTCCATGGTAAGTCTCATCAAGTCTAAAAAATTGACAATTATTAAGATTATATATGCCTATCAGAGGAAATTTTCCTGGAACATTATATATCATCTACTTGGCATCTACCTTGCCACTCATCACTGTGATAATCTGAATGTATAAATTAATATTGAATCCAAACATTAGTTACCATACTGAGCATAGTTCTAGTCACCTTACATAAAGGTTATAGAAATGACAGTGATCCAGTCAAGAGCAACAATAATAAATGGATTTGAGGATGTAATACTCAAAAAAGAACAGAGGACCTAGGTTGGTGTCGCTTGGAAATAATACACAGACATTTGAGAGGTATACACACTTCTGAGAGAAATAAAAAGGGCAGGATTTTACAATGTACCTCTACAAATATGAAAAGTAGATTGCAATATGAATACACAAAACTTCATTAAAAGAACATTATTAAGATTACAAAGTAAAGCACTCAAAAGTTAGGAAATGCCAGAGTTAAGGTGGACTGTGCAACCTTAATTTTGACTCCTTGTGTATATGAATTATAATATTGTCTTTAATTACATGATTACATATTATTTTTTCCATATGAGCCCTGCCTCATTCAGTCACAAGATTGATGGTATTCACTTAATGAGCAGCTTGTTCTCCACCAAGCTATTCAATATTTGTTTTCTCCTCATTGTTCAATGTGGGTCCCAGGTCTTCTTTACTGCATGCTATTCAAACCCTGCTACAAAGACAGAATTATTAATTTCCTCATGGGCTTTTCCATGGTGCTCAACACTATAGTATCTGATTGCTTTATTGATTTATTTTCACAACACCCCAGTGAGCTGAAGGCATGCTCTTATCCTTATTTTACAGATGGGAAACCAAGGTACAGAGAAATTAAGGTAAAAAATATCCACTCATTTTGAGTGCCCAATTTGAGAGGCTTAAGGCCTGATTCTTCAGAGTACTTGGCATTATACATTTTATATATTCAAAACACAGCTCCCATTGACTTCAGTTGCAGCTGTGAGTGTGCAGGACTTCTACAAATCAAACCTCAGGGTCTCAAGTTGGGCATGCAGAAGATGAGGTGTTATGGTATGTATAAACTCTATTCTAGGACTGAAGGGGTTAAAGAGCAACTCTGGGCCCAGACGGTGTCATCACACCTGCAGAGCATGCGCCAGATGGAGATAGAGCTTAAAAGGAAGCTAAACAGCTCAGAAAGGGGGCTGACAAGGTAGGGAGAAGGCCTTCCCGAGGGAGTTCTTGAGGAGGGCTGTGGCAGAAGGCTTTCTGAGAAAAGAAGAGCCTACCTGCTAGGCCCAGACAGACTGACGTAGCAGTTAGTACTTTTTTTCCATTACCCTTTTGCTAGAGACTGCAAAACTTGGACAATAGAGTGGTGGGTAGTAAGTGGCCCAGGGAGGGTAGTCCTAAGGCACTTCAGGGTACTGGATCTTTGGTAACCCTCACAGGGCTTTGGCCAGAGCCTGATGGAGTTAGGGGTGCGGGAGCCAAGCTCTCCTACCAACCCCCTTCCTCATTAAGAAGGGACTGACTCCCCACAACCACTGGATGACACTTCCAACAAACACCAGCTATCACATGAGGAACACACAATTAGTGACCATCTGTGAAAAATTTGGTTTAAGCAACTTGTCTAGCATGACATAGCAACTCTGTGGCATAGGCAGGGATAGCATCCAATTTTCCAGGGCTGCACTCAACTGCCTTAACCATGAGTCTCTCCTTTTGCTTACTGCAGTTTTCTATTTTATTGACTATACGCCTTCCAATTTCTGCAACAAATGAGACAAGGAGTTCTGCAGAGAACATCCTCCTTTGCTACACAACCCAAATTCATCCCCAAACCATCCTGTGTACAAGCAACCTTAATTCTGACATTTCCTAACTTTTGAGTGCTTGACTTTGCAACCTTACTACTATTCTTTAAACATAGTTGTTTTGTGAGTAACTTCCTAGGTTTGCAGGGGGGAGATTGACACAAACACACACAAAATTCCATTTCATGACATCATATTGACACTCAGATGGTTCATCAGCAGGGTTTGACCTTTAGATCCACTTCATAGATTTCTGTCACTTGAACTAACAGACTAAGTGATAGCAATAGTAGTTGTCATCCTTTATATGCATGAGCACCAGAGGGGGATAAAACATACACTCTGCCAGTGGGTTGCACAGATATTTGCTGACTACTGAGGAATAGTGAGACTCAGGGATCTTTGATTCCATTGCAGGCTCTGGAGGGGAGTGTGTTCTAGTGAGCACAGACTCTTCTGCCTGTTCCCTCAAAGTTTGAACCTTTCTGCTGCATCTTCTCCAACCTATCCCTGTCCCACTCTTGTCTCTTCCCATCCCTACCCCTGGTTCCTCAATCCTAATCCCATTCTATTCACCTAGTCAGACTCACTCTTCAATCTTCAGGCTTCTCATCCCAGTCCTCAGCAAGTCCTTGTCTGACCCCTCCAAACTCCAAGTCCCCGTCTCCCCCTTGTTGCCCAGTTCTTTAGTGGTTATTGATTATTAGTGATATCCAAATTCTGATTTAAAGAGCTGGGGAACTGTAGAGTTCTAGTCCCACAATCAGGCACAACAGAATCAAGGTTATCCCATTCAATATCTGGTTGCGAACCCTGGTGGGCACAGTGTAAACACCTCACAGTGAGGGTAAAGCAAAGCTTTAACAACTTTTATTAACACAAAGCAGGGGTCAGCAATCTTTCAGAAGTGGTGTGCCAAATCTTTATTTTATTCACTCTAATTTAAGGTTTTGCGTGCCAGTAATACATTTTAACGTTTTTAGAAGGTCTCTTTCTGTGTCTATAATATATAACTAAACTATTGTTGTATGTAAAGTAACTAAGGTTTTTTAAATGTTTATGAAGCTTCATTTAAAATTAAATTAAAATGCAGAGCTCCCCGGACTGGTGGCCAGGACCCAGGCAGAGTGAGTGCCACTGAACATCAGCTCACATGCCGCCTTTGGCATGTGTGCCATAGGTTGCCTACCCTTGGCACAAAGTAAAGACATAAACTCTCCAAACCACATATAAAATAGTACAAATACAGATTGAATGCAGTATCTTATACCCTTCTCACATATATACTCACATATACTTAGGGATCTGATGGTGAGAGACAAAAATCCCACTCTGTCTCTGGCATTCCAAACAGGCCCAGATGATCCAGATCAGGATTGACCGACTGATCACCCTTCTTACATGGTGGTTTGATCTAGTATAGGGCTTCGGGCCTGTCATAAACAGATAGCTAAGGGTTAATGTTCTTTTACCTGTAAAGGGTTAACAAAGGGAATCAAACACCTGACCAGAGGACCAATCAGGAAACAAGACTTTTTCAAATCTGGGTGGAGGGAAGTTTTGGGTGTGAGTCCTTTGTTCTTGGTCTGTTCTCTTTTTGGGCTCTGAGAGTGATCTTTCAATCTCCAGGCTTTCTAATCTTCTGTTTCCAAGTTGTAAGTACAAGGATAGTAAGACAATAGGTTTATATTGGTTTTTTTTTGTATTTACATGTGTGTAGTTGCTGGAATGTTTTAAATTGTATTCTTTTTGGATAAGGCTGTTTATTCATTTTTTCTTTTAAGCAATTGACCCTGTATATTGTCACCTTGATCAGAGACCATTTTGTGTCTTTTTCTTTCTTTTTATATAAAGCTTACTTTTTAAGACCTGTTGGATTTTTTTTTAGTGGGGGCTCAAGGGGATTGAGTCTGCAGCTCACCAGGGAATTGGTGGGAGAAAGAAGACAGGGGGGAAGAGAGAGTCTCTTTGTGTTAGATTTACTAAGCCTGACTTTGCATACCCTCTGGGTGAGGAGAGAGAGAGATTGATCTCTCGGTACTTGTGTTTCAAGGACTTGAAGCAGGGAATCTCCTAGAGTACCCAGGGCGGGGAAATCTGGGAGGGGGTAAAGAGGGGGAAGGGAAATGGGTTATTTCCCTTTGTGGTGAGACTCAGGGCATCTGAGTCTTGGGGGTTCCCCCAGGGAAGGTTTTGGGGAGAGCAGAGTGAGCCAGACACTGGAATTCTGGCTGGTGGCAGCGATATCAGACCTAAGCTGGTAATTAAGTTTGGAGGTTTCATGCTAGCTTCTCATGTTCTGAACTCTAAGGTTCAGATCTGAGTAGGAGAGTTATGACAGGGCCTGTCATGAATATTCATTCAAATGGTCAGCCTCCCTTGTCCATATCTAACTTCCTCACCCTAAAAATGTTTGAGTACCTTTATCCTATAGGTTAGTATATTAATGATTTTAGCTTATTACCATATATGTCAATTCATTGCCAAGAAAAGTTCATGGTTAAGCATTTGCCAACATTTTATCCTAAAATATCCAAGCCTACTATTAATTCAATGATCTTGTGGGTACCTGGTATCATTTCATACAAACTTGTCCTTAAACACACCTTTCTCAGTTCCCTAAAACTTAGGGTAATTGTCAGGTCATCTATCTGTGACAAAGTTCATAGGCCTCTAAGCCTTATGCTAGGTTCTTAAACTCATGCCTCACAGGACACAGGCCTGTAGGTTCCTTCTGTTACTGCTGAGTAAAAAAAAAGGCTAAAGCTAGCTCTATGGGCTACACCCTCACTCCCAACCATTTCTCTAGTGTCTTCTGTCTCCCAGCTCTATGTCTCCAGTCTCCTCACTCATCCAGTTCCAGTTTCCACCCCATCTCCTGCTCCTCATCTGATCTCAGCAGGGCCACCCATGGGAGGGGGGCAAGTGGGGCAATTTGAGTGTGAAAATAAGCGTTGAAATTCTGCTATGATGGAGTTTAGAACTTGAGGATATCGTTGGTCTGAATCAACTCCTTCTCTGTGCGGAAACAGGCAGGAAAGAGCAAAGGCACCAGGGAACTCTGCCAGAATTCCACTTATAGCTCCTGCAGAGAAGCTACTATAGCAAAAGCTGTAGTCCCATTGTTAGGAGGGGCACTAGCCTGATACTTGGGAGCATGGGGTTCAATACCCTTTTCTGCACAGGCTTCTTGTGTGAACTTGGATGAGTCACTTATTCTCTTTGTGCCTGAGTTCCTCATCTGTAAATTGAAGATAATAGTACTTTACTACCTCACAGAGTGTTGAGAGGATAAATACAATAAAGACTCTGGGGTGCTCAGGTACATTGGTGATTGGCGGCCATGTAAATACCTTAGATAGAAAAGTTCTCTCAGCCTTTAAAATGGTACTGCTTGCTCTTCTACTAGCTCAGCTTCTTTCCAGCCACACCAGGCGCTTGTTGGCCACAGCTGAAGAAAGATCTGTGTCTTGATCTGTGTACTGGTTGTTGGTAATTCCCTCCTGCCAGAGGTTAAATACCACATCACAGGTTCAGTGTCTTCATATGTGTTCCATGTGATGCTCAGTGCTATAGCAAGGTCACCAGAGCAATAGGGGAAAGGAGAGGACAACACTGTCTCTGTCACTGACTTTCTAGACAGAGAGGTTATAAATGAGAAGAACACTTAAGTGAATGGACCACTGGTAGGCTAAAGTATGAGTGGATGCAAATACCAGTGACTGTTATAAATCAGAGTTGGAGTGGGATGATCCTTCTGTTATCTAATTTCTTATTCTTTTCTGACTATATTTGATGTGTTAGAACTAAATGTATCTCTACTTCATTTAACATGGCTACTTTCTCACTTTTTTAGGGATTATGGGGCAAAGTCTGCCATGCCACACTGCAGGCATTGAGGGCCCTGACTGCAGCAAATACAGTATGATTACACTGTGTGGTGGGCCAGGCACTTCTGCTGAGGTCCAACACCAGTGATTCACCAGTATTTCACCACCCTCATTATCTTAAAAGGTCAGAAACAAGCAAGGCATTCTTAGCTGCTATTCAGCACCAATGCTTCTGTTTGTCTTTCTGTATGTTATTTAAAGTGCCTATAATCCCATAGCAAATAATATGCCCATTTAAAAAAAAAGTGGTTTGTTGAATTAAACATTCTTGATTCTGCAATGTGCTGCTTACTTGTCTGGATGCATTGTCTTTGCCATTTGCCAGAGTGTACCTGGGGGCCCACAATCTGGTGTTTGGAGTCATATCCTGTCACATATGCACTGAGGGGCCTGCAGTGCATGCACACATTCTCTGCAGTCCTTGGCCAGATACCCAGAGTAGCAACATGACCACCATTTAATTTTCAGGTGATCAGGTTTAAAACACTGTAGAGCAGGGATTCATAAGACACAAAGGAGAATTTTGTATCTCAAACTACGGATATATCCATAGGGGCATGCTGGGAAAGGAATCCTCCCCGCAGCTCCACAAAGCAGAGCAAAATGACTCTGTAGATATTACTTCATATTTATTGCTGGAGCAGACTCAAGAGCCTTAGCACCTCTACTGTGCAGAATGGGGCCAGTGAATTCTACCTACCAATCTACTCATCCTGTATAATTGCACTCAAGCATCTCCATGGAACTTGGCTCTATGGCATGAAGAGGGTGCAAGGATATGTGGCTTCCTGAAAATTTGCTCCTCTCCTCCACGTAGCAGGGCTGCATCAGTTTTGTTTTTTCTGTGACCCTTCATACCAGCCAGGTAGATGGAAGAACAGATTTTTGCCCCTTAAGCAAAAAAAGACAGACTTTAAATAATATTACAGTCTAACTCAAAATCCAGGTGGGGTCTTTTACATTGTCTAAGAACAATATAACATAGGATTGAGGGGATGCAGGATCAGGCCCTTTGCTATCAAAATACTGTGGTGACAATTTTAAACCAATACAGACATCCGCTGTAGAAAGAAATCAGTGTATTAGGGCCATAATAGTAATACAATTGTATCTTGTACAAAATGTACATTTTGTTCATACACCTCTACCCTGATATAACGCTGTCCTTGGGAGCCAAAAAATCGTACTGTGTTATAGGTGAATCCGCATTATATCGAACTTGCTTTGATTCACTGGAGTGCGCAGCCCCACCCCTCCCGGAGCACTGCTTTACCGCGTTATATCTGAATTCATGTTATATTGGGTCGTGTTATATCTGGGTAGAGGTGTATTTTGTGAAATCTTTTTAAAACTTTGCACTAAGAAGTTTTATTTTAAACCTGTTCATACCCTGTTCTAACTTAAGATAATAATACTTTGTTATTCCTGCCAGCTTACAGCTCATAACCTAATTCTGTGCTTATGCAGTGCCCCGTTATCAGAAACTATAAATTGTGTTGTGTTTATTGGATTTTTTTTTACTTAATGGCCCGCCCTTACTCATACACTAGTGGTCCCAATGGCCTGATCCAAAGCCCAGATCAAAAGGCTTTGGTTCAGACCCAAAATGTGAATCAATGTATGGGTTACCTCTCATACACTCACAATTGATTTTACTAGTGTAGAATCTAGTCCATTGTATTCAGAATTATGTCTTCAAATTTTGTGCCACTCTGTTACTGGTACTTATAGATGCCAATTGCCATGGTAAATGAGCACCTTATAATCTTTGTTGCATTTCTCCTCATAACACCCCTACAAGGTAGGAAAGTGCTGCTATCCAAATTTTACCCATAAGGAACTGAGGCACAGAGAGACTGAGTGCCTTGCCCAAACTCACAAAGGAAGTCTGTGGTGGAAGAAGGAACCAAACTAATATTTCCCAATCCCCAGCTACTGCCCTAATCACTAGACCATCCTTCCTCTCAATCACTTTAGAAATAAGCTTTAAATTTGTTATTTTTTTAAAAAACAAGCATCTTTACAAATGGAAAATCAAAGTGAGGGGACATTTTTGTGCTAGCCAGTAATGGAGAAGCGCTAGACTTTCTCAGATGGTCTATGTTAAAGAAAATATATGACGAGGTTTTCTCTAACACTCTGAGGGATAGACTGTGCAACCCTTACTCACACACTTATGCGTACTGTACTCACGCAAATAGTCCCATTTAACTTCAGTAGGACTACTCATGTGATTAAGTGCTTGCAAACATGAGTCAGGGTTGCAGAATCCAGCCATGAGAATAAGACTTTTTATTAGATCTTTTTATGTATTACCTCGGGACACATTGCAAGAGATACTGAGCACTTGCAACTTCCACTGATGTCAATGGGAGTTGACACCACTCATCATTCTGCAGAAGGCATACAATTGGGTAGTGTATTGAAGTTATTTTATTATGGGTATTGTCCATGTTGATGCTGCACAACTAAAGGGTATGTCTTCACTGCAATAAGGGTGTGTTCTTAAGTCATATTAGCTAATGCTGGTTAAAATAACAGTGAAAACAAAGCAGCTCAGGGTTTTACTTAGGTTAGCAGCTTGCATTCAAGACTATAGAGTTTATCTGGAGGATTGCAAAGCATGATGAGATAAAATGAACTCTGTCTTATCCTCTGGACCTGAAAAATATCACTAGATATTTCAAAGAAATACATAAAAGTGTGTTTCTATCATTTGTATCAAACAATATGTAAAATATAATGGATGACAAATTGGGTATTCACCCACGAAAGCTCATGCTCCAAAACATCTATTAGTCTATAAGGTGCCACAGGATTCTTTGCTGCTTTTACATATCCAGACTAACACGGCTACCCCTCTGATAATGGATTCTTGATGTATCAGTATATTCCAACTAACAGTAGCAGGCGTATGGAAACAAGAGGTCTTGACTGATAGAGTTTATGCTACATTAAGTCAAAGGGCATAAACAGATATCTTGAATCAGGAACATGTGTTGACTTATTGAGGGCACTGTCAAAGTCATAAATTAGTAGGAGAAAATATAACAGCAGCAAGAGGGCAAGTAAGCTCCTTACAAGAGGGAAAGCACCAATTTACAGCCATAAGTAACTTGAGTGGATTGATTTGTTGATTGAGTCTTATTCTTTTTTCAAAACCAAAATTACCTTTTAGTTTCATTAATGTATATAGGGCCAAAACATGATTTCATTGTACTTAGTGATAAAACTTCCACCTCATAGGAAATGCTGAGCATCACCTAGACCTTAGCCCGGTTTTGGATACTTTAATAATATTCTGGAAACGTTTCATCCATACAAAATGTTTGTCAGGGTGGCAGAGTTGGTAACACATTGTGTGCTGTTCTTTCTAAATTCATATCTTGTTTTCAAAGTATATAGGAAAACTGCATTTATTTCCATATCTGCAAATAAAAAAAAAATCTGATACTATATACTTTAAAGACAGTACCAGATTTTCAGTCAGGCATGTGTAATTGCATAATACATTTATATGCACCTCATTTGTACATGCAAATCCCAGATGTGCAAATGAATCAAGAACTTATATGCACTTACGAGTCATGACTAACCACCTAACGGGCCATATGGGTAAATAAATGCTTTATTTGTGTACACATATTGGATAGCTGCATGCATAAATTTGGCAGACACCTAACTTTCAAAATATGTCTGTAAAATTTTTGTCAAAACTGGCAACATGAAGAAGGAACTGGGCTATAAACTACCAATTACTAAGAAAGTGTTTTCCCTCGTTATCAGGATTTCCCCATCTGACACAGTCTCAGCCAATAGAAAAGTGACAAGTTAATTACCCTGGACCTCATCCTTCATTTCTAAATTTATATAGATCTCTGATCATAGTGATGGAACTAGCTGTGCTGCCGCACCCCCTGACTTGAAGTAGTAATGACAACCCAAACACATGGTTTCTACCTTCAGCACCCCCACTATAAAAATTGTTCCAGTATCACTGACTCTGACTATATAAATAAGATCTGTAGGATCAGGCCCATACATTTCACATGTAAATTGGTACAGAATACTTTACATAATGCTTTATGTTTTATTAATAACCAAGAGGTATCCATTGCTGTTCACAGAGAGGCTTCTATGAAGCCAGCTGAATGTTTTCAGTCCAGCTATTCCCATGTCCAAGTGTGATTAGCACCGTGTTGTCAGATCTTGCTCTGAGCCATTTGGGAACACGTTCCTTATTTGTAATAGCACACTCATATGCCCAGACCTCTGTGTTTGCTCTTCTATGTGTCCTATTAAAAGTATATTACATTACTGGGTGTTGAACTGCTAAAAGGTATACAAGTAATCCGAATCAATTTCAGTGAGTGAATTACCCTTTGCTCCTGATAAATATCTGCTTAATTGTGTTCTCAGTTGTATTGGTGTGAATCCAGAGTAACTCTACTGAGTGACTTATACTGCCCTTGACATTTTTTTAAATTAAATTTTAACAGTATTTTTTACAAAAATTGCACTGTGGCTGAATAAGACTGAATCTATAGGTTTACATGTGCAGCTGCTTTGAGTGGGATAGCTGTTAATAGTAAATAAATCCTTAATGCTGACATATTCTGTATATTAGAGACTTTTGGAAGATGTGACATTTAATATAATCCCTGAGTATGTTTTGTTGTTATTTATGAAAAAAGTAGAAAACTTCATTTGTTAATTTCTGTTCTTTCTGTTTTTAAAGCAGAATGTATTAGATCATGACAATTAAAATTACTCTATTAGACTTACCCTGGAGTTACGTAAGTGTAATTAAGAGCAACATCTGATCCAATATTCATAGTGTGTATTTTTAAAAAGCTGAGCTACAAATATCTGACACAGAACTAGTATCTGAGGCATACAAAGAGAAAAACTGTGTTAAATTTATTAAGCAAGAATTAATGACTGACAGCCTCAATCACAAAGATTCTATTCGCATTGCAGTCAGAACTATACTAGCTCCCACCAAATTTACAAAAGGTTATTTATGTATTGTTTTGTTAATCATACTTGACCACTATTTCTTAAATTGTTGTAGCATGGTTTTAATGTGGGTTAGTGTCTAGCATAGACAAGACATTGTCCTATATATGTATTGCTAGCTAACATTCATTTGCTTCCTTCTGTGCTACATAAAGGAGGGAAGTAAAGTGCCCTATGACAGGAAATGAAGTTATTCTTCCATATTTTGTTTAACAATGCCCAGTCACACTCCAGTTTAGGTTGAACCTTCTTGCCACTAGATCAGTCACAGTAAAGTATTGCAAACATAACGTTCTCTTAATAAATGGGACTTCATTGCAAAACTACAAGGCTATGAATAGTCATGTAGCATGTAAGCACACAGTGGCAACAACAGCTGTTAGTCATTATTTTCTCCTCATCTTTTCAACACCTCTGTGTTTCAGTTTGCTTTATAAGTGATAAGTCACTCTTTTCTCAAGAGTTTTTCTCATACAGGATAGCTATTAAAAGGACCTCTAAACTCTGGGGCAACTAAGGATCACTAGCAAAGGAACTGAACTTTGTTTTTTTTTTATTTGAACTGTGCATCCTCTTTTCAACCTCTCTGTAGTTAAGGTGGCTCACCTTGGTAAATTACAAAATAAAGAATGCTGTGGCAGTTCATCTCTGCTGTTTTGAATCTTTTCTATTTTTCTTCTATAGACGACCTGGTGCCCATCTTTTTATCCTGTTCCAAGGCTTGTGTTGATGATTTTCTCAGAACTTAAGTGTGAGCTACAAAAACCGGTTCTCACTTCAGTCATGCAAAAATGTATTCTACTGTCAGACAGTCTTCAGGCATCTGATTTTATGCACTAACTATAGGTTGTTCCATGCTGACAATTTGTAACAGAGAAATAAGAGAGAGAACTTGGCTTATGATCACACGCTCAAATAACTGCTTTATGCTCTCATCTTATCCAGTCCCCTGCTTGAGGATACAGGATAGGTTTCTATTACAATGTAGTAAGAGCACTTTGTCTAGTTTAGTTTTAAGAACATAAGAACAGCCATAGTGGGTCAGACCAAAGGTCCACCTAGTCCAGTATCCTGTCTTCTGACAGTAGCCCATGTCAGGTGCGTCAGAGGGAATGAACAGAACAGGTAATCATCAAGTGATCCATCCCCTTTCTCCCATTCCCAGTATCTGGCAAACAGAGGCTATGGACACCATCCCTGCCCATTCTGGCTAATAGCCACTGATGAACCTATCCTCTGTGAATGTATCTAGTTCTTTTTTGAACCCTTTTGTAGTCTTGGCCTTCACAACATCCTCTGGCAAAGAGTTCCACAGATTGACAGTGCATTCTGTGAAGAAATACTTCCTTTTGTTTAGTTGTTTTAAACTTGCTACCTATTAATTTCATTTGGTGACCCCAAGTTCTTGTGTTATGAGAAGAAGTAAATAACATTTCTTTATTTACTTTCTCCACACCAGTCATTATTTTATAGACTTCTATCATATCCCACCTCAGTCATCTCTTTTCCAAACTGAAAGGTCCCAGTCTTACTAATCTCTCCTCATATGAAAGCTGTTCCTTACCCCTAATCATTTTTGTTGCCTTTTTCTGTACCTTTTCCAATTCGAATACATGTTTTTGAGATGGGGTGACCACATCTGCATGCAGTATTCAAGATGTGGGTGTACCCCGGATTTATATAGAGGCAATATGATATATTCTGTCTTGCTGTCTATCACTTTCTGTTAGCTTATTTGACTGATGCTGCACATTGAATGGATATTTTCAGAGACACATCCGCAATGATTCCAAGATCTCTTTTTTGAGTGTTAACAGCTAATTTAGATCCCATCATTTTATATGTGTAGCTGGGATTATGTTTTCCAGTGTGCATTACTTTGCATTTATCAACACTGAATTTCATCTGCCATTTTGTTGCTCCGTCACCCAGTTTTGTGAAATCCCTTTGTAGCTCCTCGCAGTCTGCTTTGGATTTAACTGTCTTGAGTAGTTTTGTATCATTTGCAAATTTTGCCACCTCACTGTTTACCCCTTTTTCCAGATCATTTATGAATATGTTGAACAGGACTGGTCCTAGAACAGACCCTTGTGGAACACCACTATTTACCTCTTTCCATTCTGAAAACTGACCATTTATTTATACCCTTTCTTTCCTATCTTGTAACCAGTTACTGATTTGTGAAAGAACCTTCCCTGTTATCCCAGAACAGCTTACTTTGCTTAAGAGCCTTTAGTGATGGACCTTGTCAAAGGCTTTCTGAAAATATAAGTACACTATATCCACTGGATCCCCGTTGTCCACGTGCATGTTGACTCCCTCAAAGAATTCTAGTGGCTTGATGAGGCATGATTTCCTTTTACAAAAACCACATTGACTTTTCCACAACAAATCATGTTCAGCTATGTGTCCGATAATTCTGTTCTTTACTATAGTTTCAACCAGCTTGCCTGACACTCAGGTTAGGCTTACTGGCCTGTAATTGCCAGGATTGCCCCTGGAGTCTTTTTAAAAATTTGATTATGTCACATTAGCTATCCTCCAGTTGTCTGGTAGAGAAGCTGATTTAAATGATAGGTTACATATCACAGTTAGTAGTTCTGCAATTTCACATTTGAGTTCTGCAATTTCACATTTGAGTTCCTTTAGAACTCTTGGGTGAATGCCATCTATTTTAACCACTTCAACTTCATCCACTATAGGAGCGGAAAAAATTCAGATAACTACATATGTTGCAGCGTAGCAGAGTTACTATGGGAATCTTACACCTTAAATGTTTGACTTCTTATCCTTAGTGAAATTGGGAAATTATATAGCCAGTGTTATTTAGAAGGTCAGACAATCACAGTGGTCCCTTCTGGCCTTGGAATGTACGTATGATCCATTGTGTCATTTTTTATGCTGAGAGCATCCTTTGCTTCAAAATTTGCTACACTCATACCCCTATTAAAAGCCAATGAACAGCACCAGGCTATAGATGGTGTACACCTAGGGATCCAATACATGAAGGTGATCTGGGCAGAGCACATCACAAATGTGCAGAAGGTTAAACACATAGATTAGATAGTTATTTCTCTTTCGTTGTAAGAGCTTTACTTTCTTTTCTCGCTTGTTAAATAGCAGAAAGATATTAAGTCTGTATCCACATTTCTGACTTGGAGCTCTGGAAAAAAAAGTTACAGACCTAACAAACATTGACTAATTTGACTACACTTACCACAGAGCTAACAATATGGACATTTTATACATGCTGCAGTGAATTAAATAGTGTGAACTGCATTGTGCCCACGGTACAGTGGAAAACGCATAAAGAAATTTCTATCCACATCTGCCCCTGTACAGAACATTGCTTGTAACTAGCACCAGAAAGCCAATAGTCTCCCCCAAAGAGTGCAGACATGCCTCTTGGTTGTGTCATTGAGTATATTCCATTATTTTGGGGGCTATGTGCTCCAGTCAGCTAGGCTGACCCAATATTGAAAGGAATGCATGCTATACCCTTTCAAAGGTGGCAAAACTGCTGTTGCAGCATGTACTCCCAGACCCATGAGGAACTGTGAGTTCCTGCTGTTTGAATCCCCCAAAAGTGTTATTATATTACTGGCTTTTCTGTTATGCTCATTGGTTGCAGCATCTGAACACATAACACACAGACACAATATTGAATGCAGCCTCACAACACCCTGTGAAGCAGGGAAATTATGTGGATTGTAGTTTGAAAGTCTGGCCACTTAGTACCATGTGCTGTTACCTTTTTCAAAGATATTTGTAGCTGTGCATTGAAATAAAGCATCATTGCCATATGAAAGAGAATGAATCAATGGTCTGGATGCATGCAGTGCTTTGGGGATGGCGGTTGGGCGGGATATATCCTATAATTTAAGAAACTCCCATAAATTAAAAGAATTATTGATATCCAATGGGGGAATATATAAAGTGCAAAATATTTTCTTTCCCTTGGTTAAGAAGGTAAATATTCACTAATAACAGTGAAGTGCAGTAGGATTGTACCACAATGCAAAGCCTTTCTCACTGGACATTTCACTTTCTTCACCATCACTATGTGAAGTTCCTTTGTCTGCCTCTCAGCACTGTGTACTGCCCTTGAAATGGTCAAAATTCAATTTTAAAAAGTATATTTTTTACAAAGCTACACTGTGGCTAGATAAGATTGCATGCTGGAAGTTTGCATGTGAGAGCTGCTTTGAAAGGGATAGCTGTTAATAAAAATAAATTAATACATAAAGTAAATCAAATCATGACAGGTGAAATATTTTATATATCAGAGACTTGTAGAAGAGATAGCATTTGATATAATTTCTAAGTATGTTTTCTTATGAAGGGAATAAATAAATACAATTTTAAAGGCCTCCTTTTTCATTTTATGTTCCTTTATTTTTGCTGAGGCAGCATGGACTAGATCCTAGTCAAGCATACAAGTATTTTTGCCCCAGAAGTGGTGGGTATTTTATTCCCCTCAGTGGTAGCAGCTAGGATAGTGCTTCAGTGCTTGTCGACACCAACCCTTATTGCAAAAAGTACACGAAACTGGGAGAGTCACTTAGTCTTTCCCACACTCGCCATTTCACAGCCCAGAAGCGTGTTTTGTTTTTTTTTCATGAGAGCAGCCGTGTCTGTTCAAGTGTGATTAACACTGACTTGCCAAATCTCTCCCTGGGCCATTTGGGATTTGCACGCGTCCACGCTCCTTGTTTAGCCTGATGCGCCTTCACGCGTAGCCTTTTTGTTTATCTGACTAACAAATAAAAGGGAGGGGGTGGACTCGTAAATAGTTATTAGCCGAGGACTATAAAAGCCCTTCAGCCTCGGGCTAGCGGGAGAACTGGTCTACTTCAGGATCATCATCGGCAAAGCAGCACCACTCCCTCGTCCGGATCCTGTGCTGTAGCGGCGGAGCATGGAGAGCGCATACATCCGCTGCTGCCCTTCACTTCAGGGGTTTAGCTCCCGGAGATGCTCCAAAGGACAACACGGGTATCCGCACTTCCTCCAGCTCAGCGAACCCACTGCGCCTTCCTTCCAGCAGATCAATTGCACTTGTGATCAGAGCTTGGTTTCCCCATGCCTCTTCCACCCATCGCGCTGTGGAAACTGAGCAGCCAGTCTAGGGTTAGGTGAGTGTTCATCTCTACTTAACAGGCTGTTTCCTTGATTCTGCAGGGCCGGGGAATTCTGGAGGCCTTGGATCCCTACCCAAAGAGATGCAGAGAGACAGCTGAGAAGAAATCAAAGTGTGGTAAGTGTCTCAAATCTGCCAATAATACTGTCCTGGCAGGGAGATGGAGAGGACCAAGCAGGTTTTCTTCCATTTGACACGTTCAGGGTACCCTGCAGGTCTGTGACTTAAAAAAAAAAAAAATTAACCCCCCCCCAAAGCAACAAACTATCAATCTCCCAAACAAGGTCTGTTTGGAACATAATCTGTGCAGCAGTAGTGAAGGGCATTTCTGAGTTTAAATGGCAATGTGTAGTTTAATAAACCAAGAATATTGAATACTATAGTAAATTAACCTGTACAGTTTGCCAGGTTATATTTAATACCTGTGGAGTAAGTTGTCTCCTCTTTTTTTAATTCCTAGCTGTATAGTCCATATGGGATGACAGAAGCTTCAGGAAAACTTACCCAATATACACATCCAGTTAGGTAAGTTGCTATTCAAGGAATAACAGGCTCTCTAGTAACCCTCCTGATAATTAGTTTTACAGCTGTCATAATTCTGAAGCAGATTTTATGGCCTTTAGTCTCCACTCATATCACCAAATGTATCTGTGGTTGTATGTACATTGGCTGGATGGATGTACATCAGACAGAAACCAGTTGAGCAAAGAGTACAGCAGCCTTTTCCAGAAACATGTTGTACATTATAGCCCCTGTCCAGCAAAGCACTTAAGTACCTGCTTACTTTTAAACAGTGTGAGTAGTCCTATTGATATCAATGAAAGTACTCGAATGTTTAAAGGTATGCAGGTGCTTAAGTGCTTTGCTGGATTGTGGCCTACCAAAATAAATGTTAAAAACTATCATAGTAATAATATCTTGCATTTATAAAGCTGCTTTTATTCCAGAGGGTCCAAAGGCATTTTACAGTTTTCAAACAGAACTCTCCTCACCCATCCCTGAGGTGGAACTTGACAGCTGTTTGATAGCACACACCACTAACAGCTCAGGTCAGGAAGTAAAGAAGATTACTATAGCTGAAGCTGTAAGGGATCGATCTGTTGCATGTAATGAGAGCTAGTAATTATGATATCCAGGTGATTTAGGAAGGTGGCATGAAATTGCACAAATTAATATTTTAGGTAGGACACAAAGTGCTCACAGACTTACGCCCTGATACTGTACACACTTGAGTAATTATATTGACCTCAGTGGGACTACTTGCATGCAAGCGTGTGTGAGAGTCTCTGCAGGATTGTTGCTTTACACACTAAAAGGGAAAAGGAAATGTGATACTATTTGAGTGAAAAAGATATGATGTTCTGAAGCAAGATGTAGCCTAGTATAATTTATTTACAACTGACTTAGAAAGTATTTTTGAATAAGTAAATAAACCTCCTCTTATATCTTTAATTTGTTGCTGTTTATGGATGATATGTAACCAGTGTTATGAATCATTGCACAGGGAAATATATTAAATGGTGCTAGTGACAAAGTGGTTAGTGTCCATTTATCTTTGGAAACTTGTCTCATTTCTTTGCCTTTTAAATTCACCTCCCATTTTTGTTTACAATTTGTTGTTATGATTAGTTGACAGTGTAAATCATATTAGTTGGATGTCCCTGCCAATAAGGTAGAAAAAAGTCTACATCATTGGTGTTTATAATCTGTGGGCACAATATGTGAGATCAGTTTGAAAAACTAGACGTACCAGATATGAGTTGCATGTAGTCTATAAGTGGGAAGAAAATATAGGTTTTAGTTTCATCTTGAGAAATTACTCTTGCTCTGAATGCTTTCTTTCAACTCTGTTTTATTTTAAATGTTTATAAACTTTGTTATATTTTCAAAAATTAAAAACTGTCCACATACTGTACATGCATAATAATGCACTGTAAATAATATACCATATACAAAGCAAACCAATATAGCTCTCAACTGATATTTAAATTATATGATTCGCTTTTTCTCCATCTTTGCAAACAACATGTGATATACTCTGGTGTAAATCAATATCTCTGTAGTTGGTGAAGTCACACAAGTGTAAACCTGGTATGAGAGGAAAATCAGACCTAGTAATTTTTTTATTTTAGATTAAAACTATTGAGTTATATGGTAAATTCCATGGGCCTGATTCTCTTCTTACAACAGATTTGCACCTTTTGTAACACCAATAACTTCAGTAAAATTGATCCTGATTCTCACTGGTGTGAGAGGAGACTATAGCCTTTAATAACAAAGCAATCCACATAATTCCTTTGGACCACATTGCAGAACTTCAGTTAATTAGGTAGCATGGAGGCTGAGTTACAGAAATGGATCTCAGGATTCAGGTTAGTTTTTGATGCTACATTTTGTACGGTAGTATATTTGAAGCTTCTATTGGATCTATATTTTTGACAAATTTTAAATTTCAAAATACCTATCAGATCTTCAGATAAAAGAACTTTTCTAGTGCTGACTCAGAAAATGATACTTGTGTAGGTTGGGGGGAAGAGTTGGTGTCTGTTAGAAACACGGAAGACTTTCCTGTCCCCGGAGGCTGACAGACAAGAAACACAAAGGATAATCTCTAACAATAATAGATACACAACATTGTATATTTGTTTCAGACTATTTTGGCCCAAGTCAAGGTGCTATGATTACTTATATCGAGAAGCTGAAGCACTTCTGAAAAACTTCCCAGTTCAAGCCACAATTTCCTTTTATGAAGACTCAGATAGTGAAGATGACAATGCTGAACTGGAGCAAGATTCGGGAATAGAATCTGATTGCTAACTATATGGAGTGCTAATACCACCTCTAAAATTTTTTAATTTAAACTTGATGTAAAAATGTATCATAGTATTTTTAAAGATAATTTATTTGAATGTAAGTTATTAGTAATAAAATTGAAATATTTTGTACATGTTATAGTACATTTGTCTGCCTTTTCTAGTCTAAGGATTGGTTTTGCTTTTAGGGGACAAAAGGAACAAATTTGAATTTCTTAAAACAGCTGAATTTATTATTCTCACGAAGCCTGACACATTTAATATATTAGAGTTCTAGCTCCTATACTTTGTACTCCATAACTGACACATTCCCAAATTGCAATTTTAAAACAAGTTGCCTGATTATTCTTTCCTTTACACCAGTGTTATGATCATGTGACTCTATTGACTTCACTAGTGTAAAAATGGTGCAACTGTGTGGAAAAACAGGCCCAGTACAGTGACTACATAATGAAAAGTTTTCTTTATAGCTTAAGTAAAGCATATCAAGTAATTAATCTGGAACAAATATTCTTAGCCCTGGTCTACACTGGCGGGGGGGTGGGAGGGATCAATCTACATTATGCAACTTCAGCTATGTGAGTAATGTAGCTGAAGTTGATGTACTTAGAGTGGCTTACAGTGGTGTCTTCACCGCGATGAGTTGACTGCTGCCGCTCCCCTGCGGCACTCGAGTACAGGAGTTGATGGGAGAGTGCTTGGGGGTTGATTTATCGCGTCTAGCCTAGATGCAATAGATAAATCAATCCCCACTGGATGATGAAATGAAGTGCATACACGTGCATGGAAACAGACAGTTTAAAAGAAAAAGACATTTTTTCAGTGTAAACATGAGGAACCAAATTGCACTGTCAGTCAGAACCATGAAACTGGGGACAGAATTTAGGCTTGAGCACTGAATCATGCTCTCAGATACATGGGCTTATATTGCTGGATATAGTATAAAAATAGTTACTGATCATGCATGTAAATCAGATAACAGCACAAAGTAAGGAGTAAAATTGTGCTCTTACTGACTAATAGGGTTCCACTGCTACAGCTAGAAGTAGAATTTGGCCTGACATACAGTAATACATTCCTGCAAATGTGAAGACAGCAGTAAATTAATGTAATTTATAGTCAAATAACCATTTGGGGTCCAAGTCTGCCACCTGCACTCATGAGCAGTACTGTGCTCAGTCAGTATTCCCCCTGAAATTACTCGAGTAAGGTACAACACAGTGCAATGATAGCAGAATCAGACACTTGATTACATTTTTTTTTTTTTTTTTTTACACAACTGGTCCATTCTCTCCATTTCAAAACCCTTCAACGTGTGACCTGGCTGTGACTGCCTGAATTTGAAAGAGAACCTGAAACAATAAATATGAGATCTGAACTACCCCACTGATTTCAGTGTATGCTAATTCAGATGTCAATCATGATACCTCATCCCTTAACATTAACAACTGTATTGTTCATCTAAGCATGTAGGAAAGGAATATTCTATAAGACAAGATTGCATAGCTCTGTGCGGGAGTTGGGTGTGATTAGTTTAACTTTCTTTCTTTCAAGAGTTTGGGAAACTGTCAAGCCTATTAGCAGACACACTGTTCTTTCTATGTTTTATACAGTACAAGGTCACTTGAAAAGTTACAATGCCTAATTGTGGACCTTAAAATTTGATTCGAGGCAGAATGTCTTTGCATCATGCTCAGGTTTTCTCTCTCTTCCAGATCAATGTAAATAGCTCTTTTCTTCTACCTCTTCAAGGATATACAAGCTTACCTTTCTTATGACATCTCACTCGTGATAATATTTTAATAACATTTTACACTTATAGGGCACTTCCACTCTGAGGATTTCAAGCACTTTACAAACAGTACTGCATTAAACCTCAAAATACTCTTTGGAGACCGGGAGGGGAGGGGGGGCGCGCATTCCAGTGAGATGTGCAAGGGAGGTCTTGGCCACTTTTAGCCGATTCCGGGGGCTGTTTTACAAGAGCCGGGGGCGGGGCCACCTGAGTCAGTGGTGTCCCGACAAAAAGGTATCCGGGGACCGGCGCACCCAGGCCCAGTGCCAGGGTGAAAGGCGCATCAAGGCACAATTCAATGGGGGGAGGGTGTAGGTGAGCGGGCCGCAGCGCAGCACCCGCAGCGGGGCGGCACGTGGAAGTTGTGCCCCACGGCACAGCGCGGCTGGGGAGGAGACGGTCTCGCGCGGGCGGGGGGAGTAGTAACGGCAACTCCCGCCCCTCTCTGCGGCCGCCGCGCGGGCCTGTTTCGCGCTGCCCCGGCCCCGGCTGAGAGTGGCGGGCGCGGCTCTGGAGGGAGGCGGGGTCGCTCCCCAGGCTCCTGGGCGGGCTCTGCCCCCCGCGCTTGCGCAGTTCACGCGCGGCCAGGCCGAGCCTGGGAGCGATACGGGGGTTCGTGCGCCGGGCGACCGCGGAGCGGAGCGGGGCAGGATGCTGAACGTCCCGGCTCAGGCCTTTCCCGCGTCCGGCTCCCAGCAGCGGGCGGCCGCGGGGGGGCGCAGCAAGGTACGGGGCTGGGGGGCTGGCCCCGTCTCTCCCGGCGGGGGCGGGGCGCTGCCTGTTCCGGGGCTGCCGCCGCAGGCGGGTGTCGCTCGGCTCTGCCCGGGGGGGGCCCACAGCAGCCGGGCAGGGAGCAGACGAGCGGCGCCGGGACGCTGTGTGGACCCGAGCCGGGCCCGCAGTAGTGGGCAGCGGCGGCTGTCACCCCGGGGGCCTGGAGGCAGCCCTGGGCGGGTTGCTCCCCTGCCTCGTGTTCGGAACCCGCTGCGTCCCCACACCAAGCCCCTGGGGATCGGGCATCTCTCGTCTGTTCACATGCTTCACTTGCGTTGCGCATAGTGGGGACAGCGTGCGGAGTGCGGATCAGTTCCTTTGAGGCAGAGCTGGAGTGCAGCGTTAAGTGTCAGGGACGGGCAAGAACAGCTCCAGAATTTCCAAAAGGAAAGTGGCGCGTATGGGTGTGCAGTAAGGAAAACCTCTGCTTAATGAAACGTGGTATAATTGGTCTAGGGGACTCATTGCCAGAAGATATCAATTCCATCAGTATAGCAGGATTTGGCATCTTATACATAATGAAGGCAGTCCACAATTACACTGTTGTATTTTTAATAATTTTATACAGTTAAAGGCTCTATCTCCTTGTGCTTCATGGCCAAAGCTAAGGAGGACACTTACCCTATGGGCTGACTATCTTATAATTGCCCATTTGAAGGTACTTGCACTTTCCTTCGAAGCATCTGGTACTGGCAACTGTCAGCAATAGAATGCAGGACTAAATAGATCGCCAGTCTGATGGCAATTCCAGTGTTAACCGTAACCCATATGTATTATTTCCTGTTAATTTTCTTTATTAAATCTAAACTTACGTGTAGTATTTATCAATAAAATTATATAAATTATATACAATTATCTTCTGGAATTTCATGACTTAATTTTTTTACTTTAATGTTGTGCTAATGCTTTTTTTTCTTGTTTAATTTTATGTAGTTGGCAAGTATTGGTGGAACCATTGTACTGGGTGCTGTTTGAACATTCAAGAACATGCATTCACTGGCTGTTAAGAGCTTATGCTTGCTTGTTGCATTTTTGTTTCAAATCTGTTACACTCTAATAATAGCAAAGTAGTAGGAAGGACATGAGTGGCAGCGATAAGATCAGATTGCTACATAGGTTAGGTATCTGCACAGCTTATATGGTTCCAGATAATCTGATTTCTCTTTAGAGAAAGAGGACAGTTACCAGTTCCTTGTTAGACTTTCTAGGTTATCTCAGTATTTATAAAGCATAGCTCTTCTGCTGATGTTAACTTCACATTTTGCAGCTCAAACTCTGCATGAGGATGTTTATATCCAATAAAGCTCTTCTGTTTAGGTTCCCAAATACGGTGGGCCTGGCTTTCAAAAGCCCAGAGGACACTTGGCTCCTGTTGCCTTCAATAGGAGCAGGATGTGTTCAGCATTTTTAAAATAAGGCTCAATTTATTTAGGAGCCTAACTTATAGGCATCTGCTGTGTGAAAATTTTGACCATGTCAAATTTAAATTCTAATTTCCTATGCAATATTCTCCAGTCCTCCCTTTTTCTTCATATTCTCTTCTGTACACTCATGTGCTTTTTCACTTTGTTTGCCATATGCAAGGCTTGAAAATTTGATCATTGGTTTAAACCTGCTAGGCACAGATTAGTATTAAAGGTGTTAAAGATCAGTGCCCAGGAGAGAGGCCATCCTCACCTCCAACTTTTGGGAAAGGGAAGGTCCTGCTAGGATGGTATTCCTGGTTCTTTTTGGTCAGTCAATGACCGGTGAACTTAGAGATGTGTTTTCTTTGGGTGCTTGAAGAGATAGATACACCTATTCCTCCTCTATTCTTGAGCCTCCTAGCTGCTACGCAGTTTGGTGGAGATTCCTCTATCTGATGTGAAGGGTGTGTTTGTAATACTCTCTCTCCCTAAATTGTATTCAGGACTCCCTTCTTTCTGTGAGTAGCTCTATTTCTTTTGCTATTCATAGACTTCCCAGGCAGCAGCAGAATTAAACTAGTGTGACTCTTCACTACTGCAGTGAAGATTTGGTGTCTGCAGTCCAGTTTGTTGGCAAATATCCTCCCAGTGGGTGCTAATGTGGACAATTGAAGGGTAAGAATTGAAAGGGCAAGGAGAGAGTGGAGAATGCCACTTGCCTCAAGTGGGTAGGTAGCTGTCCTAAGTAGTTTCGCTTTGGTCCAGGGGGTTCTCAATAGCAGTAGAGAAAATAAACAAGAGTGTCATCACTCTATCTGTACCCTCTTTTAAAAACAAAACAAAATAGTCTTTTGAACGTGCACTTTTCCAATAAAAGGTATTACCTCACCCACTTTGTCTCACACTTTTCCTTTAGTATTTTACAATGTTAGCATATATTTTACTTTTTAGGTCCCTTTAAAACCAGGCAGAAGTCTTATGGATTGGATTCGACTAACTAAAAGTGGAAAAGACTTAACTGGATTGAAAGGACGATTAACTGAAGTGACTGAAGAAGAGCTTGCTAAACACAGTAAAAAAGATGATTGCTGGATATGTATAAGAGGTGGGTTATTTACCCAAAAAATACATATAGACAGAATTTCTTCTCATTCATAAATTGGTAGTTTCTTCTCCTTCATAAGTTGGTAGTTTGGGCATGTTTTACAACTTAGGCCAAATCCACTTTTGGCATAAGTGGCTATAGCTCTGTTTAAGTTAAATTGTGTAAGCCAGGAGTGAAATCTGATTTTTAGTGCACAGATTACAGGGATACCCATTTACCTTATTCCCTCTTCTGCCCACTAACCCTAAATCCATTATAGATTTTTTCCTCAAAGGAAGACATTAAAAAGGTGCCTCCAAAACTAGAACTGCAGCTGTGGTAAATGCTCATGTTGTCAACTGTGACTTGCAAATTGTGAACCCTGGAAGTTGCTTCTTACAGAGCTAATGCATGTTGTGTAGCTGAGCTTCTTGGAGGAGGTGTGCAGCTTGAACGGCAGTATCAGAATGCTTTGTGCTTATGAAACTATAAAGCCTCCCTGGCTCTTGACGGGGTGTGGTCAGATATTCCCTTGCGATAACGTGACGGGTTGGATCACAGAAACCCCCTTTGGGACTGCCACCTGATGTGCCGAGACTGCCTCTGAGCCTGTTTTCCCTGGCACCTTGAGACTTCAGAACCTTGCCTAGTTTGAGCCAGACACGCTAGTCTGCTACAGGCACAGACCCAGGTCTGAACCACGTCCCCCAAAAACTGTAGGCTTAACTGAAAACAGCTTAAGAAGTGTTCCTGTCTCCAACACTCAGGTACCCAGCTCTCAGTGGGGTCCAAACCCCAAATAAATCCATTTTACCCTGTATAAAGCTTATACAGGATAAATAAATAAATTGTTCACCCTCTATAACGCTGACAAAGAGAGATGCACAGTTGTTCTCCTGCCTGGTATTAATACATACTTTGGGTTAATTAATAAGTAAAAGTGATTTTATTAAATACAAAAGGGAGATTTAAGTTGTTCCAAGTAATAACAGCCAGAACAAAGTGAATTACCAAGCAAAATAAAATAAAACACGCAAGTCTAATACTAATACAGTAAGAAAATGATTACAGATGAAATCTCACCATCACAGATGTTCCAATAAGCTTCTGTTACAGACTAGCCTCCTCCTAGTCTGGGTCTAGTAGTCACTCACACCCCTGCAGTTATTGTCCTTTGTTCCAGTTTCTTTCAGGTATCTTTGGGGATGGAGAGGCTATCTCTTGATCCAGCTGAAGACCAAATGGAGGGGTCTCCCAGGGGCATAAATAGACTTGCCTTTGTTGGTGGAGACCCCCTCCTCTCTCCTATGCATAACTCAGCTGCAAGCTGGAGTTTTGGAGTCACATAGGCAAGTCACATGTCCATGTATGACTCAGAACTTTACAGGTGGCAGCCATTGTTCACAAGCTACCTTCAACATCCCAGCTAGACTTCTTATGTGGATTGGAGCCTTCCAGGGTTCCATTGTCCCATAAGTGTTTCTTGATTGGGCACTTAACTTGCAAATTCTTTTCTTAAGAAGCTGACCAAATGCCTTACTAAGGCTACTTAAAATCAAACAAGTATACAGACAATATTCATAACTTCGAATACAAAAATGATACATGCATACAAATAGGATGAATATATTCAATAGATTATAACCTTTACAGAGAGATGTTACATGGCATATGTAGCATAAAACATTCCAGTTATGTCATATATACATTCATAAGCATATTTCCATAAAGCGTTATGGGGTGCAACATCACAAAAGTTTTAGTAAGATTTAGCGTGTGCTTGCTTTCAACTCAGCCATCCTGGTGAAGTGAGACCATGTCTCTTCCTAGGTCAGTCTATGCTAGCTGGTCTCTTGAATGTTGGAGTGTTTGTCACTATACTTTGGAATACCCCACTTGGTGGGTGTTTTGTATGGAAATCTTTTTCTCCACCTTTGCTTCCCTCTAAAGCATTCACACAGAGCTGAGCATATTTTAGTCCTGTCATATATTTGTATATTAAAATGACAGAATACAGTTTCTTACATGGGATCAAACTAAAACCAATATGAAACAACAAGATCAATATAAAAAAGTTGGTAAAAGTATGAAAGGCCATGGCTACACTAGAGAGTTGCAGTGCTGGTGAGGGGTTACAGCGCTGCAACTTAGGATGTGGCCACACCTGCAAAGCACGGCCAGCGCTGCAACTCCCTGGTTGCAGCGCTGGCTGTACACCCGGTCGAGCCTCGGGTGTAGCAATTCCAGCGCTGGTGATCCAGCACTGGTCAGCAAGTGTGGACGCGCACCAGCGCTTTTATTGACCTCCGGGGTATAAGGAGGTATCCCAGCATACCTTGGAAGCCTCTCTGGTAATCATGCACACTTCACTGCCCTGGGCTCAGCTGACCCCTCCTTTAAATGCCCCGGGAATTTTAAAAATCCCCTTCCTGTTTGCTCAGCCAGGTGTGGAGTGCAATCAATCATTCAATCAATCAGCGACCATGCCTCCACGCCCCAAACGAGCCCCAGCATGGAACAATTCCGAGCTGCAGGACCTCATCAGTGTTTGGGGTGAGGAAGCTGTGCAAGCACAGCTGCGCTCCAGAAGGAGAAATTATGATATCACAGTCCTTGCTGAGAAGGGGCCATGAACGGGACGCGTTGCAGTGCAGGGTCAAAATTAAAGAGCTGAGGAGTGCTTACTGCAAAGCCCCTGAGGGAAATCGCCACTCAGGAGCTGCCCCCACAACCTGCCGTTTTTACAAGGAGCTGGATGCCATACTTGGGTGTGACCCCACTGCCAATCCGAGGACCACGATGGAGAGTTCAAAGCAGGGAGAAGTGGGGGAGGGTGTAGAGGAAGCCGAGAGTGAGGCTTCTGGCGTGGAGGGAGACACCCTGGAGTCCCAGGAGGCATGCAGCCAGGAGCTCTTCTCAAGCCAGGAGGAGGCTAGCCAGTCGCAGCAGCTGGAAGTTGCTGGTGAGGAAGAAACTGAGGAGCATGCTCGGGGTAAGCAGATTTTTATGTTTTGGGAGAGGAGGGTTTGGGTTATGGCTGCCTGCATGCATGCCTAAACGTGGAATAGCCCATTGATTTGCTCTATCACGTCTCTGTAATCTGCCTCGGTAATCTCTTGAAAAGTTGCAGCCAGAGCGTGCGCAATTTGCTTTCTCAAGTTTATCGGGAGAGCCACCGTGGTCCTTGTCCCGGTCAGGCTAACTCGTCCGATCCACTGTGCAGCGAGGGGTGGGGGGACCATGGCTGCACACAGGCAAGCTGCATAGGAGCCAGGGCGGAATCCACATTGCTGTAGAAGACCCTCCCTCTCTTCCCAGGTAACACGCAGCAGTGATATATCTGGCAGTAGGAAACCCTGTTGAGAATTTAGGGATACTTGAGTGCAGGGCGCCAGGTTCGTGGTCCCCCCCCAGCCCCGCGGTGCGTTCTGGTCTCCCCACCCCCTTCCAGCACGTAGCCAGCCCCGCGGTGCGCTCTGGTCTCTTCCCCCCCCCCCCGTTCCCAGCATGTACCCAGCCCCGCGGTGCGCTCCGGTCTCTCCCCCCCCTTCCCAGCAGGCAGCCAGCCCCGCGGTGCGCTCCGGTCTCCTCCCCCTCCCCCCCACCGTTCCCAGCACGTAGCCAGCCCTGCGGTGCGCTCCGGTCTCTCCCCCCCCCTTCCCAGCAGGCAGCCAGCCCCGCGGTGCGCTCCGGTCTCCCCCCCCCCCGTTCCCAGCACGTAGCCAGCCCCACGGTGCGCTCCGGTCTCTCCCCCCCCCCTTCCCAGCACGTAGCCAGCCCCGCGGTGCCCTCCGGTTTTTCCCCCCCCTTCCCAGCAGGCAGCCAGCCCCGCGGTGCCCTCCGGTCTTCCCCCCCCCCCTTCCCAGCAGGCAGCCAGCACAGCTGTGCGTTCCCCCCCCCCCACCAGCAGGCCGGCAGTTACGCGGACCGCCCCCCCCGCCAGCAGCTCGCCACCTTCCTGTTCACTACTGTCCCCTGTGCAGGACACTAGCTACCTCCTGTACCCAGTGCAGATAAACCCAGTGACCCATCGGTCAATTACCCCTCCCAGGTGCAGTCGGGGCAGAAACACTCACCCCATTGCTCGCCATGCCTTCGCTTCCCTGGCCTCTCTGTGTTATGTTAGGTATGTGGGAAGGATGCTACAAAAAGTCTAAAAACTCCTTCACTGTGTGATAAACAATGTAGCCTCTGTGTATTACATGTTTCTATCTATGTTTTTTTTAGTGACCTTGACTAATGCAGCCGGATCACCGGCCTCACGTCGCTTGCAGAACTTGAGAAAAAATCCGCGAAAATCAAAAGAAGAATTGATCAAAGCAGTTATGATTCACTACAACAGAGAAAGTAGGAAGACGCAGGAATGGAGAGAGAAAATGTATGAGTGGAGGCAAACAGAAAGCAGGAGAAAGGAATTGGCTACCAAAAAAACCTCAAAGCAGATGATAAGCCTCCTGGCTCACCAAACTGAGTCTTTCGAGTCTCTCGTAGCCATGCAGGCAGATCTGTACCGTGGTAACCCACACCCCTCCCAAAGCTCTCTTTCTTGTTCCCCAGTATTTGCACAAAACACCTTTCTCCAGCAGCCAGTTTCTTATTACCCCCAGCTGCCCCCAAACCTGTACGATCACCTACCAGCCCTGATAACTATAATTCTTACCCTGTGCACTCCACCCCCGTTACCCTGCAGCATAGTAATCCTGAAGTGCAGCAGACATTGAACAGTAATCCAAACAGGACATATTCAAACCTCTGAATGTACAGTCCACCACCCTAACCCCCCTGGCCTTTTATGTACTGTACTTTGAATAAAGGATTGTATGGCTTTTACAATACGTTTTATTATTGCAGGAAGTGGTAAATATTGTACCCCAAGGTAGAAAGGAGCACAGCAAAGGCACCAAACATTACTGTTGGCTCTCAGCATCAAATTGCTCCCTTAAGGCGTCCCTAATCCTTGAAGCCCTTTCCTGGGCCTCTCTAGTAGCCCTGCTCTCTGGCTGTGCAAATTCATCCTCTAGGCGTCGAACCTCGGAGGTCCATTCCTCACTGAATCTTTCACCCTTCCCTTCACAAATATTATGGAGGGTACAGCACGCGGATATAACAGCGGAGATGCTGCTTTCCCCCAAATCTAGCTTCCCATAAAGACACCTCCAGCGGGCTTTCAAACGGCCAAAAGCACACTCCACAGTCGTTCTGCACCGGCTCAGCCTGTAGTTGAACCGGTCCTTGCTCCTGTCAAGCTTCCCTGTATATGGTTTCATGAGCCATGGCATTAAGGGGTAAGCGGGGTCTCCAAGGATCACAGTGGGCATTTCGACGTCCCCTACTGTGATCTTGCGGTCTGGGAAAAAAGTCCCGGCCCTCAGCCTCCTGAACAGGGCACTGTTCCGAAAGATGCGTGCATCGTGCACCTTTCCAGGCCATCCTGAGTAAATGTCAGTGAAACGCCCACGGTGATCCACAAGCGCTTGCAGAACCACGGAGAAATACCCCTTGCGATTAACGTACTCTGATGCCAGGTGGGGTGGTGACAGAATAGGAATATGCGTCCCATCTATTGCCCCTCCACAGTTAGGGAAACCCATTTCTGCAAAGCCATCCACAATGTCCTGCACGTTCCCCAGAGTCACAGTTCTTCTTAGCAGGGTGCGATTAATGGCTGTGCAAACTTGCATCAGCACCATTCCAACGGTGGACTTTCCCACTCCAAACTGGTTCGCCACCGATCGGTAGCTGTCTGGAGTTGCCAGCTTCCAGATTGCAATAGCCACCCGCTTCTCCACTGGCAGGGCAGCTCTCAATCTCGTGTCCCTGCGCCGCAGGGTAGGGGCGAGCTCAGCACACAGTGCCATGAAAGTGGCTTTTCTCATCCGAAAGTTCTGCAGCCACTGCTCGTCATCCCAGGCTTGCGGGACGATGTGATCCCACCACTCAGTGCTGGTTTCCCGAGCCCAAAGGCGCCGTTCCACGGTGCTGAGCACGTCTGTTACTGCCACAAGCAATTGAGTGTCTTGAGCGTCAGGCGTTTCAATATCATCGTCTGACTCCTCACTGTCACTTTGCAGCTGAAGGAATAGCTCCACTGCCATGCGTGATGTTCTGGCAACATTCATCAGCAAGGTCCTCAGCAGCTCAGGCTCCATTTGTAACAGAAATCTCAGAAATCGCGCTGCAGACTCACAATGCCGCCAAACTGCTCGGAATGTGTAGCAAAGCACCACGGGGCGTTGGAACAGGAAGCGGAAAGACCCGCACACTTCCTTCCCCTTCCCACAAGCCACAGCGCCAAAATGGGACGAGGTGCTCTGTGGGATAGCTGCCCACAATGCACCACTCCCAACAGCGCTGCAAGTGCTGCAAATGTGGCCACACTGCAGCGCTGGTAGCTGTCAGTGTGGCCACACTGCAGCGCTGGCCCTACACAGCTGTACGAACACAGCTGTAACTACCAACGCTGCAAAACTGTAAGTGTAGCCATGGCCAAAGTCCAAAAGTTGACATGCAGAAAATCTTTACCTTGTCAGAATTCAAAAAACACTAACAGATGAAAGAGCATTAGTAATAACTTTTAATATTGTCTTTAAATTATTTTTGACTTACATGATATTCTAAGGGAGAAGTAAGCAGGTGTGTAAGCACATATTTGTATCCTTATGTCTTCAATATAATAATGCAAATTACAGTTGTTTACATTTAGCTGTAGCAGATGTCTGTGGTAACTAATCTTTTAAAATGACTTCTACTGAATCTTAAATCAAACATTCAAGTAAAAGCACCTCATCTTTCTTTAGCCTTGTAGTAATTAAAATAAATGTATTGTGAAAACCAAAGCTCTTGGTATAAGCAGTGTTCTTTTGGATATTTGATTGATGGTATGCAGCTCAGTGATTAGTTGAGAATAGCATATTGAGCACGTAGTTGTTTGTTTGTATTTCTTTTCCTAACCATTTTTCTCCAAAACTGGCAAAACGTATGTTTGCAGACAGTTCAGTAATTCTTTATAGACCTCAATCTTCATAAACTCATTTAACATAAGTGTGATGTGGGGCAGCAGTGCCTTCATAGAAATACCTGTAGTCCCTTACTTTCTGGGCTAGAAGAGGTGGAATTGTCCTGTGGTAAAGCACTACTTCCTTGAGAAGAAGAGAAAAAGTGCTTTGTCACAAAATGGACTTTTTTGACTCTTTAAGGAGTAGCTTTGATATACTCTGAATGGAGTTTATGCCATTCAAAAGTTGGTTTGGAACAAAACAGAACAGTTTACTGCCACATGCTTGATCTTTGAAATACTTGCAAAAGTATAGTGGTAGTATAGTCAAAAGAAAGCTTGAGCACCATGGTATCGTCTGCATCTCAAGCTTCTTCCAGAAAGAACCTCTTCCTGTAGTCAATCCAAAACACAACTGCAAAATCTTTCTTTCCTGCTGTTCTGACAATCCTTTCCCATTCTGGCTTCCCTTCTCCCGAGCTGCTGGGGTTCGGGGCTTCAGCCCCCAGGCTCTATTCCGCTTCCAGTTTCAGCCTCGAGGGGCGGGGGGCACACCAGGGCTCCCCATGGCTCTGCTCCTGGTTTCAGTGGGGGGATGCTGTGTCTCAGGCTTTAGCTATGGAGGAACGCTGATTGAAACCAGTGCCCCCCCTAGTTAAAGCCCTAACGCCCCCCACCCCTGCCCCCCATAGGGCTGAAGCCAGGAACAGCACCTCAGGGCTGAAGCCCCAGCACCCTGCGGGGCTGAAGCTAGGAATGGAGCTGCAGGGCTGATGCCCTGAGCCCCAGTGCTCCCCACAGTGCTCCTGAGGGTTAGAAGCCCCAAGGCCCCCTGCAGCTGAAGCTTTGAGCCCCCGAGGCAGCACAGTGTTTGCTGGGTTAGTGTTCTGGTTTTGTTTTTGTTTTGTCTCCACTGCTGCCTGATTACTTTCAGGTCCACCTGGTTAAGGCAGTGATTTAGTCATGGCTATTTTTAGTAAAAGTCATGGACAGGTCACGGGCAATAAACAAAAATTCACAGCCCGTGACCTGTCCATGACTTTTACTATACAGCATATCCCTGACTAAATCTTAGTTGGGTGGGGGGGGCACGGCTGTGGAGGGTCAGGTGGCCTCTGCTTGGGGGAGGATGCAGAGGGGCTGCTGCTTTGAGGGGGCAGGAGCCACCGAGCAGCGGCTGCTCTGGCTGCCCCTGGGGCCGCTCACCTACCGCTGCTCCCGCAGCCCCCGGGACTGCTGCTCAGGTGGTTCCTGGGGCCAGCCACACCTGCTGCTGCTCTGTCAGTCCCTGGGGCGAGCTTCCCAGAGGATCCTGAGCAGTAGTCGGTGCGGTTGGCTGCGGGGTCGCTCCAGCAACAGCCGGTGTGGCTGTCCCTGGGGCCACCTGAGCAGCTCGGGCAGCCCTGGGATCAGCCACAGCAGCCGGGGCAGAAGTCACGGAGGTTGTAGAAAGTCACAGAATCTGCGACCTCCATGACAGACACGGAGCCCTACACGTGGTGTCCGGTTGACTGATAAGTCCATAACTCTGGTGTTCGGATCTTTGAGGTTATACTGTATTTGTTTGGCACACTTCACCTGTGTAGCATATTCTACTCAAGGACTATAAAATATTTAAAGTTATGAAAGTCCCTGAAGCTGTAACCTCATCTCTTAAGTACATCCATGATTCGTAAGAACTTTGTACTAGTACTGTATATCTCATACACTGTTTTGGGTTTTTCATGTATGATCATATGGGCCTAATCAAAGCCCACTGAAGTGAATGGGGGTCTTTCTTTTGTTTTCTGTAGGCCTTGGATCAGGCTCACGTGCATAAGAAGAGACCATTCCAGCATAAGTGATGACAGGAAATAGAATGAAGAACAGAGCGATAGAAGGACACAGAGAAATGGAGGCCTGGAAAGAGCATAGGAAGTGAGACAGGAAAAGAATGACGATGTAGTCTGTGGCAAAAATACAAAGAGCTTTGAGAGGATGGATAAAGCACATAGACTTGCTACCAAAGAGGAAGAATGCTAAATAGATTTGGGGAAGGAGTGTGTGTGGAGGGGGGTAGGGAGAGGTATCAGTGGAGGAGGGAAGTTGAGAATCGGTGTTGACAGTAGTGGAATTGTCAATTCAGATGGATTGAGAGGAAAGGCGGACTTTAGTGTTTGATTCTCATTGAGATGGAAGTTGGACATGCATATGCAGAATCTTGTAAGACAAATATGAAATTGAATGTGGGGGGCAAACTTGGGGCTCAGTGGTATTTTCGGGAGTCTGTCAAGCTGAATGTAGCAGCAGCATCTAGCTCAGGGGTCGGCAGCCTTTCAGAAGTGGTGTGCCGAGTCTTCATTTATTCACTCTAATTTAAGGTTTTGTGTGCCAGTAATACATTTTAACCTTTTTAGAAGGCCTCTTTCTAGAAGTCTTTAATATATAACTAAACTGTTTTTGTATGTAAAATAAATAAGGTTTCAAAATGCTTAGAAGCTTCACTTAAAATTAAATTAAAATGCAGAGCCCCCTCGACCGGTGGCCAGGACCTGGGCAGTGTGAGTGCGACTGAAAATCAGCTCGCATGCCACCTTCGGCACACGTGCCATAGGTTGCCTACCCGAATCTAGCTCATAATAATAATGTCCTAATAATCTGGGTTTTCACTGACTAAATGTCCTCCTCGTATGTAGTGTTCACTACTGCACAGAAGATGGTGTAGTTAGCAAACCCAGCAGAAAAATCATCTTTTGTAAACTTGCAAATATCAAGATGTACGTTCTGCAGTTTCATTGTTCACCTGTTTCACTTTTATCAGTTTTCTTATGCTTATTGAATTTATAATTTTATCAAACTATCCATAGGCAGCATTCTGTTTTTCTGTATCTGTTTTATGCAAGAAGCATCCACTGTATGCAGACCTCTTGACATATTGTCACTGAAATTGATGGTAAAAGCAAAACAAAGTATAAAATACTAAACACTGTGAATAGTAATATGATTGGTACTTGAGGGAGGAAACTTTTCCCCCCTCAACATACACTGATTTGCACACAGCAGAAGAAATGTAATTTAAGTTAGGAACCAGTAATACGGGCATGTGTACTTAATACTTTATAATATTTTGCTTTTATATATAGCCTTCCGTCCAAGGATTGCAAGTCATTTTACACATACTCAATTAACTAAACCTTAGCATCTTTGTAAAATGAGTATACTCATTCTGTGGGCTTGTCTACACTGGCAGATTTCTGCACAGTAAAGCAGCTTTTTGCCCTCAAACGGCAGATGTGTACACACTGCCAAGCCACTTTGTGCACAGAAACTCCTCAGTTGCAGTGCTGCAAAAAACCACTTGGATGAGAGTCATAAGGCTATTTGCGCAGAGGCTCCAGCGCTCTATTGCAAGTGATTGCTTTCTTTGCTGTAATTGGCCTCCGGAACTGTCCCATAATGCCTCAAGTGGCCACTCTGCTCATTGTTTTGAACTCAGCTGCTCTGGAGAGATGTGCCCCTCCCCTTTCAAAGCACCAGTTCTGGCAGCTGCATGCTGTGCTGATCTGCTCCGGGACACAAAACAAACCATTAATGTGGTATGCTCCTGCTGTTGAACACAGAGGCAGGTGTGTGTGTGAGAGAGACGGAGAGAGAGAGATTGCTGTGCAGAGAGCCCAGGGAGGGAGGCAGGTGCTGATGTTGGGGTTTCCCCCACCCCCTGCCTCAGGACTGGTTGCTTCTTGCCGCTGTCTGAACTTACAAGACAGCCTGCTGACACACTCTCTGTCCCCCAAAACACACTGTCTCTCTCCTCTCCATACACACACACACTCCCTGTCTCACACACTCTCCTCTCTGCCAGCTCCTTTTCAACTGAAGTGGAATGTAGTAGGATGCCCATGGAACAATGGGATTGGGAAACCTGCGTCATGTGATGCTGTGCCTTACCCATAAGGCATTGCAAACCCTTCCCAAAGCACTCTGCGGGCCGGTTGCACAGTGTGATAGCTACTACAATGCCTTTCTGTCTTTGCTGTTGCAAGAGCTGCTAATGTGGATGTGCTCCAGCGTCACAGGGAGCACAGTGTGAAACACGCAACAGAGTTTTAATTCCAGTGTTTTAATAAAGGTAGTATAACTTGTGGTGTAGAATCTTGCCACTGTAGATGTACCCTGTAGATATGAGAAGCTGGCACAGAAGTTTGTGACTTACTTATGATCACACAGTGAATCAGTGGTAGATTTTGACAACAATAGATAGAGCCCTGTGTGGATAGCGATTTATATCCACACTATTCGTGGAACCTCAGGGCTTTTCTGGGAATCACAGCAGCGAAAGGAGCAGAACGTGGGGCTGCCGCTCCTCTGGTGCTGCTGTACCACCCCTAGCCCCACCCCCAGCCCTGCCCTCCTCCCTTCCATGCAGCTGTCTGTCTCGCCTGTCTGGGGGCGTGCGCACCGCTTGCACACACTAGCATGATCTAGGACAGCAGCCGGTGAGCATGGTGCCTGCACCAGTGGGTAGGGACTAGAGGCGGTACAGCCATGCTGGAGCAGTTGCGGGCATGGGGCGCTGGCTCCTGGGAATGGCAGCCCCACGTTCTGCCCCTTTCACCGCTGCAGTTCCCGGGAGAGTCCTGCGGTTCCACAAATTCCCATTTATATCTGCAGATATAAATTTGTATCCATGCAGGGCTCTTTAACATATCTACTGTTTGGGTTGTGAGCCATTAAGATTAATATTCTCCATTCTTTGAATTAATAATATGTGCAAATCACAATTTTTATTCAATATATGCTAGAATAGGTTAAGAATGTATGGCGTGACCTATCTTTGGCTATTCTTTGTTAGTTTATCTTTCCATTCTAAGGTTTATATTATAGGCTTAAAGGTTACATGGGTGTTTCTATGCTAAAGGATCATTTTCAGATGGGGTTAAACTTTCTCAAACTACACCACAAGTTATACCACCTTTATTAAAACAGGCAGAAATTGTGGAAAAACAACATCGCTTGCCTCATAACCTAAGTCGTGCAGAACGCAATGCCATCCACAGCCTCAGAAACCACCCTGACATTATCATCAAAGAGGCTGATAAAGGAGGTGCTGTTGTCGTCATGAACAGGTCTGACTACCAAAAAGAGGCCGCCAGACAACTCTCCAATACCAAATTCTACAGGCCACTTCCCTCAGATCCCACTGAGGAATACACTAAGAAACTGCAACATCTACTCAGGACACTCCCTACACTAACACCGAAACAAATCAACATACCCTCAGAGCCCCGACCAGGGTTATTCTATCTACTACCCAAGATCCACAAACCTGGAAATCCTGGATGCCCCATCATCTCGGACATTGGCACTCTCACTGAAGGACTATCTGGATATGTGGACTCTCTACTCAGACCTTATGCCATCAGCACTCCCAGCTATCTCTGTGACACCACTGATTTCCTGAGGAAACTACAATGCATTGGTGACCTTCCAGAAAACACCATCCTAGCCACCATGGACGTAGAGGCTCTCTACACAAACATCCCACACACAGGTGGAATACAAGCTGTCAGGAACAGTATCTCTGATGATACTACAGCACAACTGGCTGCTGAGCTCTGTGCCTTTATCCTCACACACAACTATTTCAAATTTGATGACAATATATATCTCCAGATCAGTGGCACCGCTATGGGCACCCGCATGGCCCCACAATATGCCAATATTTTTATGGCCAACCTGGAACAACGATAACTCGGCTCTCATCCACTCACGCCCCTTCTCTACCTGCGCTACATTGATGACATCTTCATCATCTGGACCCATGGGAAGGAGACTCTGGAAAAATTCCACCACGATTTCAACAGCTTCCACTCTACCATCAACCTCAGCCTGGACCAATCTACACGGGAGGTCCACTTCCTGGACACCACGGTGCAAATAAGTGATGGTCACATTAACACCACCCTATACCAAAAACCTACCAACCGCTATGCCTACCTTCATGCCTCCAGCTTCCATCCCGGGCACATCACACGATCCATTGTCTATAGCCAGGCACTGAGGTACAATCGCATCTGCTCTAACCCCTCAGACAGAGACCAACACCTACAAAATCTCCACCAAGCATTCTCAAAACTACAATACCCACACGAGGAAATAAGGAAACAGATCAGCAGAGCCAGACGTGTACCCAAAAGCCTCCTACTGCAAGACAAACCCAAGAAAGAAACCAACAGGACTCCACTGGCCATCACATACAGTCCCCAGCTAAAACCCCTCCAACGCATCATCAGGGATCTACAACCCATCCTGGACAACGATCTCACACTTTCACAGGCCTTGGGTGGCAGGCCAGTCCTCGCCCACAGGCAACCTGCCAACCTGAAACATATTCTCACCAGTAACTGCACACCGCACCATAGTAACTCTAGCTTAGGAACCAATCCATGCAACAAACCTCGATGCCAGCTCTGCCCACATATCTACACCAGTGACACCATCACAGGACCTAACTAGATCAGCCATACCATCACCGGTTCATTCACCTGCACATTCACCAATGTAATATACGCCATCATATGCCAGCAATGCCCCTCTGCTATGTACATTAGCCAAATTGGACAGTCACTACGGAAAAGGATAAATGGACACAAATCAGATATTAGGAATGGCAATATACAAAAACCTGTAGGAGAACACTTCAACCTCCCTGGCCACACTATAGCAGACCTTAAGGTGGCCATCCTGCAACAAAAAGCCTTCAGGACCAGACTTTAAAGAGAAACTGCTGAGCTTCAGTTCATCTGCAAATTTGACGCCATCAGCTCAGGATTAAACAAAGACTGTGAATGGCTTGCCAACTACAAAACCAGTTTCTCCTCCCTTGGTTTTAACACCTCAACTGCTAGAACAGGGCTTCATCCTCCCTGATTGAACTAACCTCATTATCTCTAGCTTGCCTGCATATATATACCTGCCCCTGGAAATTTCCACTCCATGCATGTGACGAAGTGGGTATTCACCCACGAAAGCTCATGTTCCAAAACGTCTGTTAGTCTATAAGGTGCCACAGGATTCTTTGCTGCTTTTACAGATCCGGACTAACACGGCTACCCCTCTGATACTTTCTCAAACTGTATCTTTCAGGTGTAAATCTTGGAAATGAATGGGCTAAAAATGGTTAAGTTTTTGAGGACAAGGAGTAGAACAATGTTTCTTGGGAGGATCTGTATTTGAACAGCTTTGATGTCTTAGCAGGGAGTGACTGGAAATTTTAAATTTATTATGGACCCTAAGGCCTGATTTTCAGAGGTGATCTGGAGTAATGGATGGGCAGGACCTCTAGAAATCAGGCACTAGGTTGAAAGTTTGCTTACTGGTGGTCTGCTGAAGCGCTCCGTAGATTTGAAAGTTACAACGGTTTAAACAGTGTTCTGTATATGCAAACTAGTGTTTATTGAATAAGATTTCATTGGCTCTGAGCATGTGTGTGAATGTAAAAGGTGTACTGGAAATGTTTTGGAGGATCCCTTGCCTCACTGAGTGCATGTCATACAGGACTGAGCATTTTATTGTTAAGCAAGTAGCTGCACATACATGAATTATTTCTGTTTTTTGTAATTTTTCCTAGTAAAAAACCCCAGTAAACGCCATATATAAAATCTCCATTAAAAAACAGTAAGATTGTGAATTGAAGCACTCACAAGTCTCGGTGCGGCAAAGTTACGTCTGTATGCATTATAATAGCTTTAATTACATGATCACATATAGCTTATTTTCTTCAACATCCCTGCTTTACTGTTTGCACAGGTCGAGTGGTGAATAGGGTAGTATTTTGTAGTTAAATAAAGCTGTAGTTAAATAAGGTGGTGAGGTTATTACATGGGCAGGATGTCATGTTGCTGAGGGTATGAAGAAAGTCAGTTTTTGTTTTTTTAAAGCTTAGAAATATTAAATTCTATGTAAAGGCATCTTCCAGGCATTCTTCTAAGCTAGGCATATTTTTGGCACAGAACAAATTTAGTCACTTTTAAACAGTTATCTGTTCTATGTTGATTTTAAAATTTAAGTCTTAATCCTGCCAAGACTTGAGCAGTTGACTAACTGTAAACATGAGAGTAGACCCATTGATTTCAGTTGGACAACTCATGCTTCAGTCTTTGCAGGACTGGGATTTTACTCTTTTTAATTAAACAAAATAGCTGTTGTATGCCATGTAGTGATTTGAAATTTTCCAGTCTGCTTCATTTTAACATTTTTTTCCTTGTTCATTATTGTATTACTGAGGATTGAAGTATAGTGCAGTAGTATTTCATAATATTCTTTATGCCAAGATCTCTGCTGTTTCCCACGTCTGAAGAACATTGAAATATTTTAAAATTAAAATTTGTTTTCTCAAAATAAGTTAAAATACACATTTTTAATTAGAGAATTATTTGCTATGATTTATACCTTCATTTTTTGATGCAGGGCTTGTGTATAATGTCACTCCATATATGGAGTATCACCCTGGTGGTGACGATGAGCTAATGCGAGCAGCAGGAACAGATGGCACAGATCTCTTTGATCAGGTAAGAATACTGGAAGTAAACGACGCTCACTTTGTTAAAAGTTGTTCTGAAAATTGCACATTTTCTGAGTTTTTCTTAGGGCATTCGGTGCATGGAGAGTGGAAAAAAGTTATTAAAACATGTTCAAGACTTGGGTTCCAATACAGTAAAGCTTGACCATTCTTCCATTTTCACTTTAGTATTTTAGACTGTAGAGTTGGAGTATTTCTCATAGCTAAAGCTCTGAAGAACTATTGAAAATCAAAAATCCTTAGTTTCTCAAATCCTTTTATAGCAGGAAACTTGCTATTTATCTTGTTTGTAGATCTGACTAATTATCCTCTACTGTGTTCCCACTTTTTCCACTGCATTTAACTTCTTGTCCTTGATTTCAAAGCCCTACATATCTCCTCTAGACTTCTATCATGTTACGCCCCATTTCCTCTTCTCCACCCACAGTGTTGGTCTTGATGCACGGTTTGTTCAGTTGTCCCACAATGTTTCATGCCTTTTTTTTGGTATTACTCCTTATCATGTAAACTGTCCCAATTCTGGTCTGATAAATCACTGCCTTTTCTTCATTCATATGACTCCTTAAAATTATCTGCTTCTCTGCCTACAAGAATGTAATTCAGCCATGATAGTGTATATGTACCTAAACTGTGTGATCTTATTGTTACATATCTTCTACTTCACTATCCCCTTTCATGTTCTTTGTTACTCTTACACATCATCTCTAAACGAGTTTTAGCTCTCTGGGGTTGGGGCAGTATTTCCTATTTGTCCTTCAAAATACCTAGCACGTGACTTGAGTCATGTAAACATAATAAAAATTTACAGTAAATAACTATTTAAAGAATCTAGTAGTAACTTTAAAGACTGCTGAATCCAAATACTTGCAAAACATGAAATATAGTGTACAAATTACAGTATCTCCCATTTTCCGAGAGTCTAGGAAAGAGAAATGACCAGTTGACTTCCAGTACAAAAGACAATGAAGCAAAATGAACACGTAAAAAAAATCAAACTCTGATTAATAAAAGCTCCTTAGATATGTACTAATATCTTTGTGGCCCTGATGCTCCTGCCTGTGTTGATTAATGTAGCATAGGGGTGGCCATCTGAGTATGGAAATTGTATGGTGGCCCACGAATGCTTGTGAAATTGGGGTTAGGGAGCAGGAGGGAGTGAGGGCTCCAACTGGGGGTGCAGGTTCTGGGGTAGGGCCAGGAATGAGGAGTTCAGGATGTAGGAGCGGGCTGGGGGTTGGACTGTGTGAGGGTGGGGAGAGGGCTCTGGTTGGGAGTGCGGGCTCTGGGGTGGGGTGAGATGAGTGGTTTGGGATGCAGGAGGGGACTCCAGGTTGGGACTGAGGGGTTCAAAGACGGGAGAGGGCTCCGAGCTGGGGCAGGAGGCTGGGTGTGGGAGGTCAGGGGAGCAGGCTGAGGGAGACACTTACCTCAAGCAGCTCCGGGAAGCAGCGGCATATCCCCCCTCTGGCTCCTATGCAGAGGTGCGGCAAGGTTCCCAGCCAATGGGAGCTGTGGGTGTGGTGTTTGGGGCAAGGGCAATGTGCGGAGCCCCCTATCTGCCTCTACATGTAGGAACCGGAGCTGGGACATGCTGCTGCTTCTGGGAGCTGCGTAGAGCCATGGCACGTGTGGAGCGGGACAAGCCCCAGACCCTGCTTCCTGGCAGAGCTCAAGTGCTGGATTAAAACATCTGATGGGCCAGATGTGGCCCATGGGCTGTAGTTTGGCCACTCCGATGTAGCATCTCAAAATTTAACAAGTGTGTTTGAGTCACCAAAATAAAAACTGAGCTTCATTTTCTCACTGTATAGTCTCTCACGTGCAGTCAGAATTATAAATATTCTTAAATATATGAAAACTACTCTTTTCCTCCATGCAGGTTCATCGTTGGGTCAATTATGAATCCATGTTGAAGGAATGTCTTGTTGGAAGAATGGCACTCAAACCTCTTGCTGCTACTACAGGTACATTTTATAAAATGGAATATTTTAAAATCAAATACATTAGAAATTAGATTATTTGAAAGTCTTGGGACACCTGAAACCCTTGGGTTGTTTGAGTGTTGGCCCTCTGAAGTCAGGGAGAAGATTAAGATACCCATATCAGACTTTCCCAAAGCCATCTGTCTACTGATGGAGCTGTATTGTAAACATAGACTTCTATACATAGTATCCCTCTGTTTAGCTCCGGTTTGTCAGTCACTGGGAAGCAGGCAGTTCAGACAGGTCATATTCTCTTTTTATCACAAGATGCTACTTTTAATTTCCCCACATCCTGTGCCAGCTCTGCTGGGGTACTCCCTTTGCATAACCTAGAGCAGTTTGTAAAGCCACAACTCCTTTTCATGTGGTATTTCCATTAGATTATGTTTAAAGCCCAAGATGTCAATTATGGACTCACGCTTCCTAAAATGTACTTTGTATTTTATTAATCAGTTTGAATAAGCTAACTACATAGGTGGTGGTGTGTTTTCTTGCCTGTGCTTTTTGGAGTTAATTCAAGCTTTTAGGCTTCTTTGGTCTTTATATGGAAAAACATATTGGTTCTGCCTGAAATATGCTTGCTTACAGAAATCCAAAACTGATCATTGCTGCTTTGGATCACTGGATGAGATAAATAAATTGCCTTAAAAAGTGCTGGTGTGGATTCCCAGAGGCTTCAAAGTCTGTTTTATTACTTTTGCCTTCTAGTAATGATCAAGTGGCTAGTAATAGCCCCTTCCCCCCGCCAAAAAAAAAAAAATTGCTGAACAGCAGGCACTGTTTTTGAGTAATAAATATGAGAAAAGTAGTATGGCAACAAAGACAGAATTAATATGTAAAACTGATTTTTTTGTGACACTGGTTTTTAAATGGCATTTAATTTACACTTTAAGCAATGAATCTCTCACGTCTATCTCCTAGTATGGAATGCTAACAGGAATTGTAATCAGGATGTGATTAGTCCTTTCTAGATCTGACTTAAGTTACATCTCTAAAGCCATATTGTTTAATTGACTGCGTGCTTTATATCTACACTTACGGAGGAGAAAACAGGAGACTGTGTTTCAGTGTTGTATGCAGCTAATTCCCCTGTATAATTTTGTACTTAAATTCTGGAATGTGTGAATGAACCAAACCAAACAAAACAAAACCAACTTCCAAGCTAATGGAGTTGAGCTGTGACAGGTGAGTTGCTGCCACCTACATTAATAACCTTTTCAGAAGTACATTGGCATAATTAAAAATAAACCAACCTCAGTGGTATCTATTGGATCAATTACAATATAAACTTCCCTGCAGTGGGAGGGATGCAACTGGAACTGACAAGAGTTTCAGCCAGTCAATGAGTAATATACGAAGGTTGCTCATCAACCGGCAGGCTAGCTTGCTGTGTTAAACAGCTGTGGCCACTCATCTGTTTGCTCAAGTGCAATTTCTTTCCTGTGTTTGGCTTTTCTCGTTGCTTTCTCCACCATGGCATGTGAAAGCTTGTCCTTCTTAGCAATATCTGCAACATAGCACTTCACTTTGCAGTGGGTCAGCAGTATAAAAATGAGTAACTTGTCTATTTATTTATTTGAAAGAATAAAATGTTAAATATTTTACTTTAAAATGGATCAGGGTGTATTTGCTGAATCTTTATCACTACAAATAAGTAGCATTAACAGATCTGCTTTCCACAATCTGCTGCTGTTTATAATCATATAATATTAGGGTCTCTGATAAATACCCTCAGTCAAGGCTATGTTTGACATTTGAAATATGACAATATTCTCTTTTTAAAAAGTGAATATAAAATAAAAGCTTTTCAAAATGAGCAATTTCTTTCAGGGGAAAAAATCATTTAATGCAGACTTCCATAGCAAAAGGTTATTTTGCTGTTATTGTCAATTAATAAGTTAGCAAGAATAACTTAGACCTTAAAGTGTCTGAAAGTTAATATACAATTGAGAAAATTATCTTGCCAAAAACCTTTTATTTGTGAAGTTGGTGATATTTTTCTAGTCTGTTTAGAGTTCAGTTGTGATCACAGTTTGATGAGTAATGAAAGTACTGCTAGCCCTTGGCAGCAAAGGGCAACTATTAAAGTCTCTCCTGGTTTTATCCCAGTTTTCTAGACAATGATAAAATACACATCTATTGTGCATATTACGGAGTTCTGAAGGAGTGTTAGAGTACTCACAGATGGGATAAAAATTAAACACTTATGAACAAATGGAGGCTGATGGATTGCAATTATTCACTGAAATGACTTGCTGAATTGTCATGAATAATTCTTGCTGTGTAGTTTGTTTGTGAGCGGTTCATGACTTATTTGTAATCTGATCTGCTTGGTCACATGGTCTGATTTTATTCCCTGACAGCACATCTCTTAGAATCAGCTTTCTACTAGAAATGCTCTTGGAGAGGGAAATTAAATTTGCTGTCCATGAATAGTGCAAACTTTAAAATTTGCTGTTTCCACAGATAAACCTGTTATTAAACATGTTTGCTAAAATATTGCTGGAAAGCAAGAACACAGGGTGGAAAGTTAACTTGTTTTAAAATGTGAACTAATAGCAGAACATGTTTGCAGTATTTATCCAGCTCTTGAAATGGCTACATTAGCACTAATTATTAAATTAGACTGTATATTGTAGAATTGGTCAATCCCTTCACTGCTTCTCTCTCCGTCTTAAATAAAAAAAAAAAAAAAAAAAGGAAGGAAGTAGTACCTATTTGTAGCATGTATCCTGATTCTACAAATAGGTACTATTAGCTCTACATAGCAATACGTGTGGTATGTGAAGTGGTTGTAGAAGAAAATATAGTGTGGCCTCCAAGAAAGTTTGCTTTAGTCTAGGATTTTCAGATGACATTGTGTGCTGTTTTGATCATTTCACTCTGATGGTGAGAAATGGGTGACAGAGGGTGGAGGGTGAATGCTCAGACAATGGCTGAACTAATTTGAAAAAATAAAATATAACAAATATATCAAGTATAAAAGACTTTGGAAAATCTTGAGTTCATTTGAAATGTTTTAGAGCAATAACACTGGTCTACAATTTTTGAGAAGTCGTCTGCTTCAGAGATAAAATGTGCTATTTATTATGTATTTTGATGTGCTGAATTCAAATATGATTTGAATAATAATTAAATAATAATTAAAACAACTGATTGGCTACTGTTTCTAAGATATTTAAGTTTTGACATTTTATGTCTATGTATATTGTGTAGATAGTAGAGTTTTAATCATAAATTGTAAACCTAGGTCTTTTCATGTGTTTATGGTTGCTTTACATGATAATATTTCACCTGTCCTGTTTATGTAACACTTTAAAAATCAGCAAAAGGGTTATATAAATAAAATGTATTATGAAACAAAAGGCAAAAAGCTATTATGTACATAGTTGAGTCCTATTCGGTGTCTACTTGGTGCTTTTTGGCTTGTCTCTTGTATTCATTAAATGGAGCATCTCTTGTCACTGTTCAGCAATAGTCTGCAAGCATTGATAGCCTGCCAGGAGATTCCACTGCTGTAGTCTGGAGCCCAACAGCTCTGCCTTACTCTTGGGTAGTTCCAAATCCCTGACAAGGTCATTCAGTTCACCTTGTGTTAGGAGGCGTGGTTCAGAGGAGGAGGATGGGAGAAAATGTGGGTCCTGTGACATTGATGGTTCAGGACCAGAAGTTTCATCCTCTTCCTCTTCCTTGTCCGACTCAAGTGAGAATGATTCTGGTGCATCAGGAACTGGCAGTTCTTCTCCGTGGGGTACTGGGCATATAGCTGATGGAATGTTTGGATAATGCACAATCTACTTTTTCTTCTTTGACACACCTTTCCCAACTGGAGGCACCATGCAGAAGTAACAATTGCTGGTATGATCTGTTGGCTCTCTCCAAATCATTGGCACTGCAAAAGGCATAGATTTCCTTTTCCTGTTCAACCATTGGCCAAGATTTGTTGCACAAGTGTTGCAGCATATGTGTGGGGCCCAGCTCTTGTCCTGATCTCCAATTTTGCAGCCAAAAGAAAGGTGATAGGCTTTCTTAACCATAGTGGTTATACTGCGCTTTTGTGATGCAAAAGTCACTTTACCACCAACATAGCAGAAGGTATCTGCACTGTTCACACAAGTACGAGGCATCTCTGCTCACTTTGGCTAAACAGAAATGTGTCCCTTTGGAAAATCAAACACTGACAAATAAGAGAGCACGACACTGTACGATTTCTAGAGCTGATCTAGGGCAATTTGTTCAGCAGACTGATGGAAGCTTCGTTATGATTGCATCATCCATGACTTCTAGGAATAACATGATGCAATTCATATCATGTATGATGCAATACCAGCTTCAGATTGCATCATTCATTGTTTTGCCTCAAAAGCAAGTACTGTCCGAACCCAGTCATAGATTTATTCATAGATCCAGTCAAAGATGTATTTTAGTCATTTCTGGTTTAAATTGAGATCCCTTCCCTTTATAACTCACTTATCCTCCACCATTCCCAAGTCAAGGGTCGTATATACTGACCCAATAGCATATCTTGAAAACTAGAGCCAATCAACAATTTTAAGCGTCATTTTCGTTCTCAGTGACCCAGAATTAGTAAAGTTGGTCTACATTTATTTCAGAAGCATTTTGGCTGTAGAGCAGTGTAATGGAGAATGATCCTAGAAGACAAATTGACAGACTTAAAAACAGAAACATGAGTTACAAACAGGAGTATACTTGTTTTAAAATTAAACAGTCTATCTGACATATTTTCTCAAAGAAGCTAACAAATTATCAGTTTAAGCCAATTGTATTACCTGAGGTGGTTAGCTATAGTCATGATCGGTAGTTTGTTTTACATTTTTCTGAAAAACCAACTAATGATGCTACATAGAGAAGCTCTTTGGGGATAGTTTTAATACATTAAATATTGAATATATTAAAAATGGGACTAGCAAATACACATGCTAGTCATCAGCCTTACCTCTTTTTATATTGTGTCTCCTTCCCCGCTCCCTTTTCAGTTATTTTTCTTTAGATAGTGTCTGTCTTGAAGAGTTCACAATCTTACTATATAATTTTACAGAGCCTAACATTCCTTAACTATTACAATATAGGTAACAGCACCCTTATCCTTGGTGGGAGGGATAGCTCGGTGGTTTGAGCATTGGCCTGCTAAACCCAGGGTTGTGAGTTCAAGCCTTGAAGGGGACATGTTGGGATCTGGGGCAAAAATTTGTCTGGGGATTGGTCCTGCTTTGAGCAGGGGGTTGGACTAGATGACCTCCTGAGGTTCCTTCCAACCCTGATATTCTATGAATCAGTACTGGAATTCTCAGATCAAATTTGTTTTCCAAATCTAAACATCACACTTTCCCAAGATGACTACATATACTGTTTTTATGAAAGATGGACTGTCTGTGTCATGATGTAGCAAGTATTTGACCAGAACCTACCCAGACCATTTTGTTTTGTATCCTTCACTTGTAAAACCATTACATTTTTAATGTGTCTCTGTAGATGTCATGTTGTGAAAATGTAAATGAATAGGGAAAACAGTTGTCTAAGGTTAGCTCAAGTAATGTTTTTAGTGAGAAGAACATTTTTCTACTTGTGCTCAACAGTGAAATGCTTGTATTGTAGGTTGTGATGTTGAAATCATTTATTTCACCCTTAAAAAGATTTAGAATAAGGACTGTAAATTTGAATGTTTAATCCAATGCGTATCTTTATTATAAGCAGCACTATCAGCCTATACTTAACTTGCCCGACACTTCCCATTATAAGATAGTGTTTTCAGTTATAGATAACTTTGTCAAACTTGAACAGTTTAGGTTAAAACTTTCAATGCTAGGTGTTTGCGCCACATTTTTTAAAGTTTCAGCAAAAATCGTGTAATTGTTTCGAGAATTAGAGAAAAAATACATTGTCTTGTACATGATAAAAATTCTTACATCTATGTTGTTGAGAAGCTGTAGTGCTGCCATGCTTTGGATCAAGGTCTTGAAATTGGGCAGGGGAGTCACTCTTGTGGCAGGGATGTTGTACCTTTTTGCTTTTTCCATGGGAAAACTGCTTATTTATTCAAGTTAAAACCTCAAAAAAAATTGATTCCACACATGCTTTGTAGATCCTTGTTAGTTTGGCAGCGAAATTCTCTGCACATTCCATCTGTGCTAAATATGATCCATCCCAGGACTTTCCCTGTAATTGCCTGTGTAACCATAATTCAGTCCCCTTGTGTATATTCATTATAATAAAGTCTTTACATACCCGGTCACATATTTTTTTTCCACAGGATCTCTGCCTCATTAGTACACTCGCAACCATAATTCTGACATGTTCTAACTTTTGAGTGATTGACTGTGAAACCTTAATTTACTTCTAAACATAGTGTTTTGCATGCAATATATAAAATAGCTAAAGGACTGAACATCATTTCATTTTGGCTGTTTTATTTCTTGATCTTTGAGAACTGTTGTTCTGGTACGACACGAAGATTGTGTCGTAACTTGATTCTTGACTCTTATTTACTTTTCCATGACCAAAGCTTTTTTCAGTCAAACATATTTGAGTACTGTGTCTTAACCGTAGTAGCTGTCTGGTATTTCAGTCATTGTTGGCTTCCTTGCGTCTTTGCAGAGACATGCTGCGCTTTACCTGAAGAGAAGAAACTCTTAAATGGTAAGTTTTCAGATGGTAAGAATTTGAAACTTAAACTAAGGAATATCCAAAGAAGTTAATAAGAGAAGCAGACATCTAGTTCGGAGGGTTTTCAGTTTGGCGGTCATGACCCTTCAGGGGCTCACAAGGTGGTTACATGGGAGTTGTGAGCTGTCAGCTCTATGGGGCTGATAGCCCCTAACCCTCATTCAGTTAACACCCCCATTTTTAATTTATAAGCAGGGTCACACTCAGAGCTTGCTATGTGAAATGGATCACCAGTACAGAAAGTTTGAAAACCACAGCTAGCTGGTGAACTCTGCATTATACATTTCAATCTATGGTGTTGTTGCAGTAGAGACTGTTGGACAACTCTGAGAATTACAGTTCACAAAATCGTAGGTAGGATTTCTGAATTTAGCACTGAAAGATGTTTCACCCTAGAGAAGTCTACTTTTGGGCTCTAAAATTCTGAGTACAGCTATAAAAATACAATCTTAAATTGAGATGATATGAACTCATTTTTGTTCTGCTCTTGCTTATTTTGCTGCTTTAATGATGCTCTGTCCTCCTGTTTCCATTTGTCATCTCTTATTTGCAGATTGTCTTATAAAGTGCCTTACAACATTCCAAAATAGTTCAGAGTGATGAGTTTGGTAGGGCAATGACTCTGTAGGCAAATGGAACAGGCAGTATGCATTCTGCAGTAATTAGTTTATTCACAGCCTTTGGAGCTGTTTTATTGACACAGAATGTTGGCTGGAACATAGGGTTTATCAACAACTCTTGTTAGAAAGTGCTGTGGGACTTTTAAGTTGAAAATGGAAAAAGGGAGTAAACCCAGTTTTAATGATCATGTGAAAAATGTCCCGCTTAACAGTTCATCAGCCTTCCTGTCTCATTTTGTTCATTGGAGTATCAGATATGGGTACAGCTATAGTGAGCCAAATTCTCTTTTGCCTGTGCACTACCTTCTGCCAACTGTGAATTGTTGCTTGTTAAAGTCATACCAGACATCTCAAATGACTTCACTAACGCATTAAGAGGTTCAGCTTCACTAATACAGTACATATATTACAGTACCCTGATACATGTGGAAAAGTAGCTTACACCATGAATAGGCCCATTGAAGACAATTACGTTACATACTTGTGGAGTAAAGTAGTAGTCATTGTTAGCAACTGTGGTGCAGTGGGATTTCTTTCAAGTGGATGGATAATTTAGAGCATGTGAAGTGCAGAGTTGTCAAGGAAAATTCCATTTTTACAAATTAAATATCAATTGTAAGGTATTTAACTCTTCTGGATAAAAACTGTGTTCCATAAACGTAATTAGAAAGATCAAGATTAACATGATAAAGATTTTTTTTAGATCATCTTCAAAGTTCTGTTCTTGCTGTAGCTTCATTTGTAATCCAGATAAATTCATTTTTGTTATATATACATGGAGTTACAGAACCCACAGATCACACCAGAATTGTTACTTTGTTTGCTGGAGTATATATAATCCTCACAATGATATAATTTCTAAACTAAATAGGTAATGCTTCTAACTTTAATAACTAGAGTATGATTTCCCCCTCTCCAATTTATAGGTTGTTAGAAACAGAGTTTTTAATAATATGGTATCAATGTTTCCATGAGGGTCTCAGTTGGGGAGCAAGCCTCAGATTTGGTGGGTGGTGGTTCTTCTTTTGGAGGAATATTCTTTTTTAGCCCCAGTCTGCTGTGGCAGCTGCTGTATCACCTGTGATATATACACAGTTCAGGAGCAATGCATAATGGTTTGCATTTATTTTGCACATAGTATTCCCTCCTTGGTTAGTCATAGGTTTGTAAGGCCAGAAGAGACTGTTATGATCTAGTAGTTTGATCTCCTGCATGACATACACAACTTAATTTCATCCAGCAACTTCTACATCAAGCCCAAAATATCTGGTTGAACTAGAGAACCTGTTAGAATATATTTGGTTTAAGTGGGAAAATGAATACATTCCCTAGTTACTTATCCCTGTCTGGTATGCATAACCATCTCTGCTTCATATGGTTTGTTGTTGAATGCATCTGAAACGGATTTTGAAATTAAAAAATGGGCAGTTCTATCTGGAAGGGAAGCATGATAGATCAGAGCACTCTCTGTTAAAGGTAATCTTTGTTCTTATCATGAAAGTGTGTAAGAAAGTACTGGCTATGCATCAAGCTAATTTTAGGAAAACATCCCATTGGTTGCTCAGGGGAGTGGTCTTGGTTGGCATAAAATCCTTGCTCTTGTTTTGCTAATAACCAGCCATCCACAGCAATAACCATTCCTTCCCAACTCTATTTTTACCCTTCTGCCTAGTCTGTTACACTAGAAATCATGCCCTCCACTTGGTGTCACGAACCACATAACATTTCAGGCTGTTCGTTTTTTGCTGTGCCCACAATGACACAGTTCAGCTTCTTTTTATCATCAGTGTTTAGGAAGGAGAATTGAAATCACTTTAACCTATGGTCTCATTTCAGACTGTTGCCTGAATATTATTCTCTCTGTCAGAGATCAGTATTGTTGCTCTCCAAGCAAACTGAATAGTGATTGTTCTCACTATTAGTTTCTCAGACTTGGTCAAGGTCACTGTGATTAAAAAGTAGAACAAACACTAAAATGAAAGCTGTTTATAAAAGCAGCTAGCTGAATACTACAAAGATCTCTAGCAAGATGCTTAGTGTAAAGCAAGATTTAAAATGCCTGGAAGTCTCTGTTTGGCTTACTGAATTAGTGTATGACATTAAGTTACATACCTGAAAGTCACTCTTTTTATTTTATTTTATTTTATTTTATTTTATTTTATTTTATTTTATTTTTGGAACTCTGTAAACAAACATGTCTGTCTTGTTTGGGTAAGTTATCTGGGGCTAGCATTCTAATGCCTTGAAGATTAAATAAAGTAAAATATAAGAGACAGTTAAGAACATGCTTATACATATAGCTACAATTACATACCAGTGGTTTCCCAGAGCATATTGCACAAACACATGCCAATTCCAGTGTAACTTGGGAAGTTCATACACTAAAGTTTTTTATGGTGTACCGGTAGCATGGAACTCAAGTATGTGAATTGGAAGTTAGTTTTTGGAGGGCTTGGAACTCATTTCTCAGGGTGGGCAATTGCTAAAAAGCTTGTGACCAATGGAAATGCAAACACCAGGTATCAAGGAGCTGTAGCTATTGCATGCCTTTAATTTTAAAACTTTCTGGATTTCATTCCAACTAGGAATAGATGTTAACACTCTTGGATGGGTGACTATCAATGCAAATGTGTTAATAAATTCTGTTGGGTTTTTTGTAGGCATGCTTCCTAAAAATAAAGTATTGGATACTTCTTCCAAAGATTTAACTCCAAGGTATTGATCTATATTTTTATAGCACACTTTTTGTACACATTTTGTTAAATAGTGTATACTGTTAGCAAATGCAGAGTGCATGCTAATCCATAAAGCTAAAAATGCTTTATGTAGGTGGGTATGTGTCATTTTCACATCTTACAGATAGGGAAACTCATGCTCGGTTAACTTAAATGTTTTGCTCGAGGTCCCACAATGAATCTGTAGAAATGTGGAAGAATAAAATGCATATTTAGTGACTTTGCACTAGCCTCTGCCCTATGCTGCCTCCTACATAAATAGAAAGTTAGTTCTTGATTTAGGATTCCTCCCTATTTGTGTTTTTCTATAATGCAATAACTGTTAATTACTTCAAATGTAGAAAAATTCAACAGTATCCAGTATTTATTTTGTTAAAGTATGGAATTTTCTGATATTACATTTTTTTAAAGGACGATGAGTAAGTGCAGTATGCACTTTGAACTATACCCACCAGTGTGTGATGCTGTGGAGGTTCCCTGTGTAGCGGTACTGGTGGAGTTCAATATTGGCTCCAATAGGCTAGTGTAGAATGAGAACAGAATACAATGGAGTATACATGAAGTGGCCAGTGGGACTCTGATTACATTGATCCAATTGCTAAAAGCCCAAGGAACAATGACTGCAGGGGACTGATTGCATGTCCTGTGCACTGTCTGCCAGTTGGAGTTGATTCCATTCCCATAACCACTTCATTTTTCCTCTTTTCCTAGTCCACCTCAGGGTTTTTGCAATAAGTTGTAAATCCTATCATTTGGTATGGGAACTGAGGTAAATAGGGAAGAGAGGACAACTCAGACTACAAAAAGAACTAATCTATTTGGAAACATTCTCATTTGCAGTAAATTTCAGAGTTTTACTTTTTTGTCTGTTAGTCTAAAAGATGAGTGTGATAATGTAAGATTAAACTCAAATTCTTGCTGGAACTTAAATACTGTATATCTAATACTTAGACATATTGTATATCTAATACTGAGACATCCATCCTAGAAAGGGGACAGGATCCATGGAAATGAAAATAGGGGTGAGAGTAGTAATATTTATTCCACAGGGCCAAAAGAGTCCTCTTAAATGATTGATTTCTATTCATCCAAAGAATGAACTGCTCACTTTACTCAAATGTCTATAATCAATAACCAGTTTCTTTAAACCAGTCATGTGCAATTGTATGCATATTCATACAGTTAGTACTAAGTTTATGCGCATTCTTGCCTAATCATACTTTCTAATAATATGATTAATTACTATATGCTGACTAATGATGGATAACTAGAGTCCCTGTTTTTTTATGCTGAATATCCTTTCTTAAAATAATCAGTTTTAGACTTCTCATCAGGATATAAAAGTATGTATTTGGTATATTATTTCATAGAAAGGTCTGTTTGGAAATTCTTGTCATTTAAATGTCTTTTTGTTTGCTCACAAGAATAATTCCTTTTTTAAATATTTTACAGCTATGATTGGTTCCAAACAGATTATTTGGTCACTGTTGTCATATATACTAAACAAAAGGTAAATGCATTTTATCAAAAGAAAAGAACCTTGAAATCTTACTGTGAATGTCACCAAATATGTTCTATGAATTCTTCAGCATTGTTCTTATTTTCAAAAAGTATTTGAAATTAAATTGAAATAATTTCCTTTTCTATATAAGGGCATGAATTCAGAAATGGTGATTGTTGACTATCAAGATGGTAGACTGAGAGTAGACAGCATTCTGAGGGATTATTCATATCTCTTGCATATTGGTAAGTGCTTTAGTTTTGCTTTGGAAAACAGTAACATTGAATTTTATCATTAGTTGAATTTTTAATCCTTCTCTCCCCTCTCCTAGTCTGGTAGTTAGTGCATTTGTGTATTTTTATATCTTATGCTTCTACATTTCCCATCATCATCGTCATGTTCTATTATGCCTTTGGCGTTTAACACAGTGACAAAGCTCCTCCTTTCCTTTCTGTTTCTGGCAAGTCTTTGGATGGTTCCCCAGCTGTGCCCCAGGTTTTTAAGCTCGGCTTCCACCATGGTGGATTTGATTTTAAATCAAATTGTTTTAAATCACTAGTCAGGAAGACTTGATTTAATCATGGATTTCTACCATAAAAGTGCATTTTTGTTGATTGTTATAACCTTAATACATATTCTTCACAGCTCAGACAGATGTAGGTTTCATTTTTAGAAGGTACACAGTATACGTTTTTAAACAGTGATTTATTTTGAAAACTTTTCAGATTAGTTTTACAGCTATATGAGAAAATGAATGATTGTTTGGTTATTTCGTTTACCAAAGGTATTTGAAGCAGATATTTATGAAGTCATTGGGAGGTGAACTATCTCCAGTTCAACAGGTTAATCATTAATAATTTGAAGATTTTCTTGCCATTCTGAATTAGGAGGAGAACATCACCAGACAGACATGTAAATTGTTTTATTTAACTAAAACAACAACGTTGTGTATTCTGGATTTTTTTCCCTTCAACAGCGAGCATATAACATTTTAACAAAACAAGCATATGAATTTTTGGATTTAGTTGAACATTCAAGTTTTTTTAAATCAGGTTTGTTTTTGTTAAAGTTGTTTTTAACTAAAATAGTTAAATATTAAAAAAACAAAAATTAAATCGGCTATGTCAGCCAGGTCAACACGAGAAACTTAAAATATTGGCTTCTGCAGCTAACTCAGTCGTCTTCACCTTCATTTTCCTGTTTGTTCATAATCTGGAAAAGAGAAACAAGTTTTCCTGCTTTTTCAAGTCCCAAACAATTTCTCAATTTAGAACGAATTAGTCCAAAGGAAGAACATATTCTTTCTACACCGGCAGAAGAAGCTACTGCTGTTAAAAGTGAGATTATCACTTCAACAGTCTCTGAATCCAAGTACTTAAGTGACTTCCACTGGTTCACTGGTGTGACTTTCTTTAAAACATCAGCAAGCATATATTTCTTGAATGGTTCGCCCTTAGCTCTGAAGTTTATTATAGGTGGCACTATGGAGGGATGATTGCTGGATGTCCATGTCATAGCCAAGTCCTCTTCTTCAGCAGTTAAAATTTGACCTTGGTACCGAGTATTGAGAATATTTGCAAGAAAATGAGCTGGAGATAGTGCTTGTCCCATTTTTGTTTTTTTAATGCTTGTAATTTAACTATCATTGCATATTTCTCTTTTTAAGATCTCACTCGCTTCCTTCCAAATTTCAACAGCGTCAGCAATAAAACAGCTATTTCCCTGCATTTTGTTCAAGATTACAGAAATAGGCTTCAGGATACTCAGCATGTGTTCAACATTTCTCTTAAGTTCAATGTTGAGAACTTCAGCTGTGACAGTGCCATCTATTTTTTCAAGATTTTGTTCACAAACTGTCATTAGATTAGGCCAGTTCTTGATGTAGTGTTCAAAACAGTACACTACTGAGTTGCATCGCACGTGTGATGGGAGAGTTAGCTTGAGTCCTCCCACTTTTTTTTAGAGCAACGGCTGCAAAGTGGTTGTTACGGAAGTATTTTGCAATTTAAACATCATTAGCCTTTGTTTCTTGAACACTGAAGTCTTTGGCTAGGAGGTGCATCAAATGAGCACTGCAGCTGTATGTTATTAGAATGGGACTCTCTTCACACTCTCCTACATTTCTTCTCGTCTTGGATAAATTTTCAGCATTGTCTGTGACCGAGCTATGTACTAGATGTTTGAATTTTTTTCACAGTTTGTTATAGTTTTTACTGCTACTTCTTGTAAGTATTCTACTGCATGTGCATTTCTTGATGTATCAATTAGTTATGTAAGGAAGACAATCCCTTATTCTGCTGTCACACAAGCATATACAAAAGGATCATTGTGGACACTGCTCCACTCATCAAGACTCAGGTTAACAATTTCACCCTCTAGACCAGGGGTCGGCAATCTTTCAGAAGTGATGTGCCAAGTCTTCATTTATTCACTTTAATTTAGTTTCACGTGCCAGTAATACCTTTTAATTGTTTTAGAAAGTCTCTTTCTATAAGGCTAGAATATATAACTACACTATTGTTGCATGTAAAGTAAATAAGGTTTTTAAAATGTTTAAGAAGCTTCATTTAAAATTAAAATAAAATGCAGAGCCCCCCAGACTGGTAGCCAGGACCCAGGCAGTGCAAGTGCCACTGAAAATCAGCTTGCGTGCCGCCTTTGGCACATGTGCCATAGGTTGCCTATCCCTGCTCTAGACCTTTTGCACACTGCTCAATTTCTCTTTCATACACTTTATCCAGCAATTTTCTTGCGACATCTGCTCTGTTGAGTGGACTGTATCCTGGTCTTAATGACTGAACCATGTTATTGAACTGTGTGTTCTCAATCATACCGAAAGGAGCATTGGCTGCATAAACAAACCAGGCAATTTTTCCATCAATTACCTTTTTGTAATCTGCAGGTTCTTATCACAAACTTATCTATCGTTGTTTCTGGATGGTGGAGATTTTTTTTTCTTTTTGGTACAGGTGATATACTGTGGCTATGTGTCACACATGATGTGTCTGAAACACTGTCATTGGCAGATAACTGTGAAACTATAGAAAATGATAGTGATCTTGAAGGTAGATGGTCTTCGGAATCCTGTATGTTGAGGATGGATTCTCCTAAACAAAATAAGTCAGTGCAGTTATGTCAAGGTATTATTCCCGCTTTGAACTTTAGCGTTCAGAAAGTGGGGACCTGCATGTACCCTTCTAAGCTTAATTTGTAGCTTAGATCTAATAGCGCTGCCACCAACCAGAAATTCCAGTGTCTGGTACAGTCCCTGTCCCCCAAAACCTTCCCTGGGGGACCCAAGACCCAAACCCCTTGGGTCTTAAAACAAGGAGAAATAAACCATTTCCCCTCCTTTCCCCCTCCCAGACTTTCCCCACCCTGGGTTACCCTGAGAGACTACTGTGACCCAAACTCCTTGGATTTTAAAACAGAGGAATTAACCTTTCCCCATCTCCACCTTTCCCGCCACCAATCCCTGGTGAGTTCAGACCCAATCCCCTTGGGTCTTAAACAAGGAAAAAAATCAATCAGGTTCTTAAAAAAGAAAGCTTTAGTTAAATAAAGAAAAAGTAAAAATTATCTCTGTAAAATCAAGATGGAAAATGTTTACAGGGTCTTCAGCTTATATAGACTAGAGGGACTCCCTCCCCGCTAGCCTAAGATACAAGTTACAGCAAACAGAGGTAAAAATATCCTTCCAGCAAAATACACATGCACAAGTTGAGAAAACAACATAAGCCTAACCCGCCTTTTTTAGCTAGTACTTACTATTTTGAATGTGAGAGACTGTTTTAGAAAGATTGGAGAAAGATCTGGTTGCACGTCTGGTCCCTCTTAGCCCCAAGAGCGAACAAAGACTTCCCTCCACCAAGATTTGAAAGTATCCTGTCTCCCGATTGGTCCTCTGGTCAGGTGTCAACCAGGTTCACTGAGCTTCTTAACCCTTTACAGGTAAAAGAGACATTAATCCTTAACTATCCGTTTATGACAAGTTATTTAATTATTATTACCATACTGCTCATTTAGTATTACTCACTGCATTCACTGACACTCAGTACTATATTAAAGGTGAAATTATAAAAGGAAGGTCTGCTTATTTCAGTTATTTATTTTGTGTCACAAGTGCATCTAAAATAATACTACCATAGAGTAACAACTATATTTTTTACTCAAAGATGAGAATTCAAGAGTAGTCCAGAAGGAAGACAGGCAGTCCTTAAGGAAGAAGTATGAAACAAAAGAGTTTATCAACCTGAAGATCCTGCATGTTCAGACAAGTTCCTTTTATCGTTGTCAACGCAGCTTCCTCATGAGAAGGAACACTTCTCACGATGTTGTTTCATTAGGGAAACCAGGCCTTGCATTTTTTTGTTGCTCTGTTTCCATTTTGCACGCATGTCTAGATTCCCAAACTTGGTCTCTTTTACGGCCTGTTGCCTTTATAGGTTTTCCATTCTAGTGAGAAAATGGTATGGTGGATCTCAAATCAATGAAGTCTACACAGAAAGACCTCAATAATTCTGGAATATGCTGCTCAGACTGTTTCACTTTTGTTTCTACTGCCTGTCCCTCCCTTCTCACATTTATCTCCACACTTCTTCTCCTTGTCTAGATCTGTTCCGCCCCCAAAAATCTTCTGTTCATTGAACTTTTTGAAACTTTTCACTTTTAGAGAGAGATATGGGATTGACTCTGTGTACACAAATTTGCAGAGGGACAGTAGAGTTGAGGTCTGTTATTTCTCATCTCTTTATTATTTTTTTATTTAAAAACATTTTTGCTGTTAACACGCATTTTATTTCTGGAGACACAAATCCACAGTTTGAGAACTGCAACACTAAGTATCTCTGATGGTATCTTCAGAATCTAGACTGAGCACTGAGTCCCGTTGGGTAGATCGAAAGATTAACCTAAATAATCTGTACAGAAGCTCCTGGACCGCCATAAGGTTGAGTCCCTAATACACGAACTATTGGAACTCATTTACAAAACTTTTCTTAAACATTACATGAATATATTGTCTCATAATATAGAATTAGAATTTATAATCCCTAGTCCATGATGAGATATCTTTGAGCTATAATGTATCTTAATTAAAATTATCTTTAGATAGGTTTTTCTCTCAAAAATCCAATTTAAATTATTTATTTATTTTTTTAAATCATTGAATGTATCCACTCTGGCTTCCACAGCTCTTCGCTGTGTTGTGTTCAGATGGCCTCATTTTTGCTTGCCTTCAGGTGTCCATCTTATTGCTACTCTGGTGGTGGAATCACTTTCCATCTGAAGCACATGACCGATCCATCTCCAGCGCCTCCTGGAAATGATAGTGCTCAAATCCTCTTGGCTGCACTGGGTCAATAGATCTTGGTTTGAGATTATTCTGAGCCAAAAGATAAGGAGGATTTTTCTGAGGCAGGTTGTATGGAATGAAGATAGTTTGGACATGTACTTTCTCATTCCCCAGCATTCTGCGCTATAAAGTAGTGTTGAAAGTACACAGCTCTGATAAATCTTGAGTTTGGTTTTCGTGTTGTATTTCAATGATTTCCAGCCTGTATATAAGCTCCTGAAGTTGTTCCTGGCTTTATTGATTTTGTTCTGGTTGTCCTGACTACATTTCCCGTACAAGATGTTCATTTATATCATGATACTCTGGAATTAAGTAAATGGTGACATTTGTCACCTTACAAATATTAACTTACTGTGAATGCTTACCTTTTTGCCATTTCATCTTTGATCTTAAAGTTACTTGAACTATTCACATACATAATGTCAGACAATTAAGACATGAAAGGGATTTAGTATCTAGAAGCTAATTTGGTTACATTGTTAAACTTCTAACAGGATATTGGTAAACATAGACAAATTCACTTAGCATCTACACTGGATTCCCATTACTATAAATGAATGGGTTACTGATTGCTAGTCTAGTACATGTCTTTGAAATTCACATACAAGTGAATTATCTGGATGCAATTGTAATGCCTCTTAAGTTGTTATGGGTCATACACAGGTTGGCTGGTCTGTCAGTGTCACAGATGCTAATAACTATAGAAGGAGAAAGCAATTTGATTTCCAATTATATCTAAATAAGAGGATGTGCATTTTCTTCATTTTAGAGCTGAGTTATGCAGTTCAAGAGGACATTGCCGGTAAGGTGTTTCCTCCTCTTCCCCCTGTTCTCTACCCCATTAACGTCAAAACATGAAAACTTAAGTCTGTCTGCTTTGTTCTGCCCTTCTCCATCTGGCTAGCACATATTCAACAAATAAATGATTCCTTTGCCTATGAATAATATTTTGACACAGCGCGCTATCTTGAACAGTCAAACAAAACTTAAAATTAGACCAATATTCAGTAAAGTATTGGAGAGCAAACATAGTGTTTGTGAATTTTTTAAGTATTATTCTATTTAAGAGTCATGTAGGGCCAGCTGCCTTCCTGAACTGTCAACTTTCTTGAGTCATCACGATAGATGCTAAAGTTTTAAAGTGAATACATCTAGATGCCTTGGAAATATTTAAGATAGAATGTCAGCATTATTCTGGTCCCCAGAGGCATCTTTAAAATGTGTTCCTTAGTGATTAGAAATATATTTTGTTGTATATTTGCATACAGGACTTTGCATTAGATTGGATTAATCAGTTTTTTAAATTAATCTGCTTGACACTTATGCATTACAGAAAAAGTTGTACTATGTATCAGTAATTGGTAACTCTGAAATCATGAGCATTAACTTTTTGACAAGATGAGCAAAATGTGCTTACTAAATATACAGTAGATGCTCTATTAGTCATGCATACTAAGCTATTGTTTTTAATAATATACTGAAGCATGTCAAGGAAATTTGACATTTTAATGTAGCAGAACAATTTTGTATATTTTGAGAGGTTATTTGATACTAGTCCTTGCTGAACTTAATTATAATGAAACTAAATAAAATAACTTCAAAATTTCACCATTTTTTTTTAAAGTACACATTGCTGAAAAAGTGGGAAAGGTGGAGATTGTCCTGAAGAAAAAAGATAATATTCCTTGGAGTAAACTTGGACAGCCACTCAACAGTCATAATTCATTTATCAAGTGCACAGAAAGAGGTAAATAGTCTCATTTGTTATACGGGACAGTGCGTTTCTCTTCTCAACCACATTTGAGGCAAGGACCTTCCAAACCTATTTTACCAACTGGTCCAAAATATGATTTCCAAGGAATGGGGCACAGATATGTGTTGTCTCCCTTTGCCTTTTATAGTCAAGCCTTCAGCCTAATTTGAAGAGATTTTCTGGCTGAGAGTATTTATTACTCCTGAGGAAATTCTGCACCAAAAAAAAAAAATTATGTGCATGATATTTTAAAATGCTGCAAAATTCTGCAAGTTTTATTCGTCAGTCAATAAATGTGGCTTTAGCATGGCAGTGGGAGCACAGGCCACTGGCTGCATTGAGATGGGAGATCACCCTGAAGCCCCCACCTCCCCTAGTACAGGGACTCGGCAGTGACGCTGCACCTGACCATGACTCAGCTCTGGAAACATGCTGGGGCCTGTCCCTCTGCTCCAGGTACACCAGGTGTGGGTGGGCTGGCTCAGCCCTGCAGGATCCAAATGTGGAGGGGCTTAGTGTGTGGGGGGATCCAGGTGTGTGGGGAGAGGTTGCTGTGTGGGGCAGCCTGGATGCGGGTGGCTCAGAGGGAGATATGGATGCACAAGAGCTCGTTGGGAGGTTCCGGGTGCAGGGGCAGTAGGTCTCTGCAGGGGATCCAGGTGAAGGTGGTTGGGTCTCAGCAGGGGTGTGTGTGTGTCTTGGGGGTGGGGGGGTTCATTGGGGGGAGTCTAGGTGTAAGGGGGTAGGGCTTGTCAGGATGATGGTTTGATGGCCCTGCTTAACAGGGGAGCCCCGGCTACTGCTGAGGGGATGCTGCCTACTGGGCTCCCGCTTCCCACCGCGGTTCCCCTATCCCCTTTTCTTCCCCATTTCATCCCACTGCCCCAGGTCCCATCCCTCACTCGCACATTCTCCTTCCTCTGCCCTATTCCACCCCTCTTCCTTCCCACTACCTCTTCCCCCCGCCCTTACCCATCCCCACCACAGGCACTCACTGTTGCACAGAAAACAGGAAAGCTCCCAGCACACACAAGGGGATTGCGACTGGCACTAGGACCCAGGAAGTAGTGTTCAGCTGCAGAGTCAGCAAAGCTGAAGTGCAGCCTCCTTCAGCTGGGCAGCTTTGCACTTGCAGAAATGAGGGGGCGAGGGCAGTGCCATGTAGCCCTATGCCTCTGTTTTGGGGGGCAGTCCCTCCCCCCAAATTGCACCTGTGGTCGTTCCCCTCCGCCCCACCCCCGCACAGCTTTCCTTTGCTTCCCTGCCATTTTCTTCAGGGAAGCGCAGGTATTTTCTGTAGGCATGCAGTCGCATAGGATTCCCCCAGGAGTAGAGTATGTAGAAGCTTTGTTAAACAGAGCTCAACTGAAAGGCTTCCTGTCCCAGGGCAGAATTCAAGACCTTTCTTATCTGCAGAAAGGACATGGGAGAGCCAGCAAGTGGCAGCTTGGACCATTCTGCCCGTGTTAGATCTCATCATAATACCTCTGCTTCATAGCCACTTGAGAATTCCTAGGTGGACACTGACATCCCAGTGAAATAAGCAGTTCAGGGAACATTGCATTTGGGTGATGGGCAACCTCTGGGCCTCTTGGTTGTAGTGGTAGTCTAATGGTAACTGTTGGCTAAGGAATGGATTTCTAAATGCCTTCAACTCAAACTGTGGTTACTACAGATACATGCCTTTTGGGATAGTGAGATCATGCCGATAAACGCTGTGCCCATGGAACTTGGTGTTTTGAGGATGGGACTCAAATTGTCTTTTTTTCTTGAAATCTGTCTTGCCAATGCTTCAACTGTTTTGTGGTGTGCTGATTGGCCCATATTTACCCCTCTGCATGCCCCTATTCAAAAGTTAATTGTTTTGAAATCATCTTGTTTCATTTGGCAGAAAAATGCTGAGTTATGGATTAAACAAAAGTAGATTAGTCTCTTTGAAGCCTCTTTGCCTTGTGCATGTGATGCTTTACACTTTGATCCTTCCTATCCCAAAATTAAGAGCCTGGTGTCCTGGAATATTAATGTGGTCTGACTAAGCCAGTGGAAAGCTACATTTGAGGCACTCAATAACTCTGAGCTTATGTTTCTTATGCGAAAGCTCATATTCCTGGTGGTGGTGAGTTCAGCTTCAGAATCTGTTGACTGTTCCTTCCTGAGATCAGATTTCATAAATATAAGAGATGGTGCTCGTCGCAAGAAAACTTGTCTCAATTTTTTAAGTGGAGATAGCGCCGATTAACCAGATTATCCACTATCTGGAATATAACCTGAGTTGTTAACCTTTATTTTTAATATTTCTGAACTGTACATTATTAAAATAAAATGGGATGTTAAAAAATGAAGAAATATCCTCACAGGCCGTGGTCATTTTACAGATGGCCCTGTGAATGAAACCAGGGTAAGGGTAACTATCAGCTGGTTGCAGAGGTCCCAATCTGAATCAGAACAATTGCAACTATTTTTGAAGACATATTGCACAAATGTACCGAGACACAAGTGTTTTTGACTCCCGCATGATATATGTAAAGTAACATGAGGTACAAGTTGTGATAAATGAAGGGCAGAGGGGAAGTATCTCCCTTTTATGGACACCCAGCCAGCCAGTAGCTATAAAACCTTCTTAGTAGCTGTTCTCTAATTGCTCTACCTTTAAAGAGTTAAAAAGTCTCACTGCTATGCACAGGTAAAAGAAAGTGAGTGGGAACCTGGCCGAAAGAGCCAATGGGAAGGCTAGAACTTTTAAAAATTGAAACGACTCCCCTTTTGTCTGTCTCTTGTTCTGTTGTTGAGGTTGACAGGACAGAGCTATGCTGTAAGAGCTTGGGTCCAGTATGAAAAAAATCATCAGTATCATACCTAGAAACTACTCATTTAAAAACCTCAGATATGTAAATAGATCAGGAAGTGTTTAGGAAGACGTGATTAGGTTTATTCCTTTTATTTTGTTATGGCTTCTGGATTCCTCTGTGCTAACCCCCAAATGTTTTTGTTTGCTTGTAACCTTTAAGCTGAACCTCAAGAAAGCTATTCTTGATGCTTAATCCTTGTAGGTTTTTTTTAAACCTAGCAATAGCTTAAGTTCCTAGATGTATTTTTGTTCTTTTTATTAATGAAATTTACCTTTTTGAAGAACTGAATTGGATTTTTGTGTCTTAAGAGGCTTGTGCACATGTTGTTTAATTAGCTGGTGGCAATGGCTGATTTCTTTTTTTCCCCCCCTCTTTTTCCTCTCTTCCCTGAAGATGGGGTGAAAGGACTTGAGGGTACTCCACAGGAAGGAATTCCCAAGTGCACCTTCCTGGGTTCTCAAAGGGGTTCTGCACTTGGGTGGTGGCAGCATCTACCCATCCAAGGTCAGAGAGAAGCTGTAATTTTGGGAGTTTAATACGGGCCTGGAATGGCCAGTATTAATTTTTTGAATCCTTGCGGGCCCCCACCTTCTGCACTCTAAGTGCCAGAGTGGGGAATTAACCCTGACACAAGTGTTCCAGGAAGTTTAGTTAATCAGAGCTGTCTCCACTTTAAAATTGATTTTTCTTTTTTTCTGTGAGGAGTTTTCTGGTCATTCTGTGGCTTTAAATTGCATTGATTTGGAAGAAGCATGCTGTCTGTGGGTTTCCCATTTCTAGGGTTGGAAGCAAGGAAAGAGAATATTAAAAACAATTTTAGGAGTCTCAGAATAAAAGCTTCTAAACAATTCTGTTATAGTTTGCAAAAAAACCTTCAAGATCCAACCCCCTGACTCTCATAAACCTAAAATTTGAGCCCCTAAAAGAAAAACTTTTTGAGTTTTTCTTCCCTTGATTTAGTCCTAAATAGCCCTTTCAATCTACATACATGGTGGTAGTAAGTAATGTCTCTTACTCTGAAATGCCCTGCTTTTGCTACTACCTCTAAATGAGCAAACTATGACATTGTTAAAATAACAATGTGGGAAACTGGTACTTCCTTACAGTATAAGGGATTCTGTTCACTCTTATGAAGGATAATCTCCCTGTCTTTGAGTGTAAAATTATCTGTGGGTAGGCAAAACCGTTTTTCTCAGAGAAATAAATTTCCTACAGAATTATTGTTTGTACACATCTGAATGATCTAGACCAGTGGTTCCCAAACTTGTTCTGCCACTTGTGCGGGGAAAACCCCTGGTGGGCTAGGCCAGTTTGTTTACCTGCCGTGTCTGCAGGTTTGGCTGATTGCGGCTATCAGTGGCTGCGGTTTGCTGCTCCAGGCCAATGGGAGCTGCTGGAAGCATCACGGGCTGAGGGATATACTGGCTGCTGCTTCCAGCAGCTCCTATTGTCCCAGAGCAGCAAACCACGGCCACTGGGAGTCGCGATCAGCTGAACCTGCGGATGCAGCAGGTAAACAAACTGGCCTGGCCCGCCAGGGGCTTACCCTGCACAAGCAGCAGAACAAGTTTGGGAGCCACTGAACTAGACTTTCAAATTAATTAGCGATCAAGTATATAGACAGTAACAAGCAAACTTTGTGTAAGAGGTTCAGTAGTTCTTTGATAAGAAGATCTGATAAATGAAGTTAAAGTTTATTCAAGGCAGATTATTCCTAATTGGATGGCCTACAGAAATTCTTGATCAAAAGTGTGGTAAAAGAGAATCTCTGAATATGAGATACTATTTAATGTAGCCAGTTATTTTAATAATGCATCTTTTGATTTAATGGGGCTATTAAAAAAAACCCCTTATGTTCTAATAGAAAACTTTAGGTAAAGAGAGAGCTTCTTTGATCAGAAACATGGAGCCAAGAGGCTTAACCCCTAATTCTGCAAAAACATATCCATATGCTTAGTTATGCACAAAGTTATGCACTATGAGGTGGGTTGTCTGGTCTGCAAGGCCACTTTGTGGCATACAACCATTTTCCTCTTCCCACGTATAAATTGAAACAAAATGCATTTTAATACAGCCCAATGCAAGATCATTCATCTAGGAGCAAGGAATGCAGGCCACACCTACAGAATAGGGTGCAGTATCTTGGAAAGCAGTTACTCTGCAAGGATTTAAGAGTCATAGTTGACTGGAAACTCAACATAAGCTCCAGTTCAGTGCTTTGGCAAAGAGGACTCATGCCGTCCTTGAATGTATAAACAGGAGTAGTGAGTAGGAGCAAGGAGGTGATTTTAACTCTGTAACAACATTGATGAGACTGATACCAAAATACTGCTTACAGTTCTGGTGCCCACATTTTAAGAAGGATTTTTGGAAAATTGCAGGTGGTGCAGAAAAGGGCCATAAAAATGATTCCAGGACTAAAGAAAATACCTTATAGCGAGAGACTTTTAGAGCTCAATCTTTAGTTTAACAAAAAGAAGATTGAGAGGTGAACTGATTAGTTTCCAAGTACCTTCATGAGGAGATAATACCACGTAGTAAGAGGGCTCTTTAATATAGTGGAAAAGGGCATCACAAGAACCAGTGGCTGGAAGCTGAAGCCAGACATGTTCAGATTAGAAATTAGGCACCCATTTTTAACAGTGAGAATAAATAACCAGTGGAACAAACTGGCAAGGAAAGTGGTGGATTCTCCATCATTTAAAGGTTTTCAAATCAAGACTCTGGTACCTTTCTGGAAATTTTTTAGCCAAGCACAAATTACAGGGGTAGATAGCTGGGTGAAGTATAATGATCTGTGTAGTGTAAGAGGTCAGACTAGATGATTGAGGCCTTTTGGCTGTTACAATTTATTAACAGACTTAGCGAGAGAGGAAGGTCCAAGAACAGTGTAGTTTAGTACCACATAGGGTGCTGGATTGGGACTCATGTGACCTAGGTTCTATTCTTGGCTCTATCACTGACCAGCTGTGCAGTCTTCTGAGCCTCTTTCCTTTTTCCATCCATTTTCTGTCTTGTTTTAGCTTGTAAGAACTTAGAGTAGAAAGTGTCTCAGTGGGGTTTAGAGCTTAGTTGAAGTTTTTACGTGGTATTGTAAAATGAATAATAATCTTGGGATTAAATGCTGGATTTGGACCAAGATCTGTGATCAAATCCTGGCTTTGCCATGGGCTTTGCCTGACCTTAGGCATGAGCCACTGAGGTTATGTCTACACTGCAATTAGATACCTGTGGCTGGCTCATGCCAACTGACTTGGGCTCACAAGGCTCAGGCTAAGGGGCTGTTTAATTGTAGTGTAAACATTTGGACTCAGTCTTCATCCTGAGCTCAGGGACCCTCCCACTTCATAGGATCTTAGAGCCCAGTCCCCAGTTTGACCCAAACATCTACTCTGCACTTAAACTGCCCCTTAGCCCGAGCCTCGTGAGATTGACTCAGCTGGCATAGGCCAGCTGTGGGTATCTGATTGCAGTGTAGACATACACTTAGTCTGTTCCCGAGTTCCCAGTTTGAACACTGAAGTAATACTGCTTTACCTCACAGGTCTGTTGTGAGAATAGTATCAGAAATGTTTGTGAGGAACTAAGATTCTGTGGCAAAAAGGGCTATTTAGCTATTTGAATACATGGGGGGAAATTTTCTTCAGGTTTTGAAATGGAAGCAGCGGTGTGAGCTTTCAAATAAGATTTAGCAAGTAGGTCATTCTTCCTTCAGATAATTAGGAATTCTATGGCACAGTACTGTATTTAAGAGATTAACTCACTGTGGACAAACTCTTGACTGGAAAATTACTTTCTGCTTAACTAAAACTTGGCTGGAAACCATGGGATAAATGTAAGTTTGTTCCAGATATTAATCTTTGAGGTAATATTAACTAATCAGATAACATGTGTAAATGAGTGCAACAAAAATGTTTTGAAGAAAATTCCCATGAAAATTAACTGAGGAAGTAAACAACTTTTGGCCTCTATAATGTCACACTCAAAGAAACTATTGCATTTTGGGGATTTATGATCTTAATGCAGAGTTTTCCAGATGCTTCTTATGAAGGTATGCAGAATCTATAAAATTCTTGGCATATATTGATGTCTTTCAGTGAACTTAGTGATTTGTAGTGTCTCCAGGAAAATATGGAGGCACTGACTGCATCTCCTTAGTTAACGTTGTGTTCTGACGTGGGCCTAAAATGGGGCATAAATTCCTGTTTTTGTTTTTATATATATAAAAAGTTAGTGTGGAAACTTCACTTGCAAGTTTTTGTGCAACTTGAAGTTTTGTGTATGTTTTAGTTTCTCTTCATACGCTTTTAATAGGAAGTATTCAAAATTGATCTCTTATTGCAATTTGTGGAAGTTTCGCTTGTTTGTTGACGTATTGCAGAAAACTTGGGAGCTGAATCTTGAGTAGATCCTGATAAAGGACAGTTTTTGAAATTTTTCAGCATTATAAGTCGCTTTTTGCCATTTTTTCCTCATAATTGAAAATTTATACACAAGGTGTAGCCAGTGTATAAAATCTTTTATGTTGTGTACATAAAATCTTGTCCAGCAGATAAAATTCTTCTCCATCAGCCGCTACACCTTTCTAGAAGATTTTATCCTACAAAAGAGGATATGCAGTACTGACTGAGGAGGTTTTATGTGCTGGAAGACAGCTACTGCTATCTTGCTGAACCTTGAAATAATCATGTCAGAATATCAAACTCCTTTTTTGCCTTTTCAGATAAAATGATGTAGGAATCCTGCTTATACACCCAAAGAATCAGGGGTTTACTTTTCACTCGTCCAAAGCAAGGTGTTATAGGATATATTAGACAGAAACCATGAAAAAACATTTATGATAAAGATGTGCGGTGTCTCAAACGTATTACATTTTTAAGCAGTTTTCTATAGTGATAATCTCCATATTAATTGCTGTGTGTTAAAGTAACTTAGTACAATAATATATGCTGCAAAACACCATAGAAAATGGTGACATGTTTCAGTAACAGTAATATGTAACTAGCAAATGAGACTCTAATTTAGCCTTATTACAAACTTTGAAAATTGCAGAGCAAACTGGACAGAAAGTATCCTGCACGTACGTTTGCAGGTATAATTATGTGGCCAGATGTTCTTGGCTTTTTTACACATATTTGATGTTCCTTGAATATAAAGCAGTTTGGGGACATGTACACATACAGCTCAGCTGGAACAACTTGCTTTAAACGCTTTTACTTTAATCCACTAAAAATGTCCTTTTGCGATAAAACCCTTTTTCTGTTTAAAAGCTCTTGCTTTTACTACTTTTCAGTGGAATTTGCTGAGACCCGGAAAAGTGGAGGCTTTTATCATTAGTGGTCTGGATGACCTGTTCTGTAAGGAGGAAAAGTGCTTATACTGTAATGGTAAAGTGCTTAGATTTAGTGGCACAAAGAGCTGTATGAGGAGTTTTTTGGTGCTTACAGGTTACATATAGTTTTTGCATGTTTTTACTTATTTTTAAATGAAAACTGAACATAAGTTTTGTATCTGTATTTTCCTTGACAAACTAGTAGCAACTTCTTGTTTGAACTGAGAAGCAATAAAGCGCTGCAGTTGACCAGCTTTATCCTGATCCTGCAGTTACTGGGAGAATGAAATTGAAGGGATGCTCTTCAAGCCCTAAGTAGGTTGCACTTGCGTGGCACACAGTCTCAGGGCCAGCAGCCTTCAGCACTTACATGAGCTTTTTTGGTAAAGATTAATCTGCTAACAGCAAAATACTCAGTGCAAGGATGACCAAAGCAACAATAAGGCCCACAGCAGAGAAATTGCAATACAAATAAGTCTATCTTAAAAGTTAAGGTCAGCATTAATCCATTAATGCTATTGGATTGCTGCTAGAAATGCAAGTTTCTCTCCAAATACTTATGTAAACAGATCTATATGTGTTCTAAATATACGGGAAGGTGGTTTACCAAATAAAAACAACCTCCTCTGCTAGTATGATGAGTCTAAAAGAGAAATTTCAGGTACATTATTCTTTTCACCTTTGTTTTGCTGCCCGTTGGCTTCTCTCCTCTTTCTGCACTTTCCCAATTTTGTGCCAGCTGATAACCCAAACTCCTTGATCTGTTTTTAAGAGTATAACATAGGAATATATATTCAATTTCCAGACCAAAATATTTTTTATAAAATCTCTAAAACAAAAAAAAAAATCCACCCTGCAATTTTTAGTGTTGTATATGGGTGAAATGTACATACTTTAAAAACTTTTTATGCTGACACCACTAACAGGTGCAGAAGACTAGAAAGCCAAGATTAGATTTATCACAATGTAGAAACCCCATAAAAATATAGTTTTCTGAATCCTTTTGCATGTCAAGCCTAACTTTGCTGCTTTACCAGGCATATTTAAAAAAAAAAATACAATACAAAACAAAAAAACCTCTCAATCCTTCTCTTTTAGGGCTGTACTACAGAAAGTGCAAACTGATTTCTAAAACAGAAGTCACCCATGACACCAAACTTTTCTGCTTAATGCTGCCACAGAGTACTCATCTCCAGGTTCCTGTTGGGCATCACATTTACCTCAAACAAATTATTGCAGGTAAGAATAGCTGAATCTGTCCACTAACATTGCTTAATAGAAGTCCTTTTTTCTTGATCATTAGCAATGTGACAAACTGACAATTTCTTGCAATATCCCGAATGAACTTTATTGAATTAAAGTAAATCTTATTGGGGTTCAAGCAGTTGTGTATATGTTACTGTGGAATTATATGTATGTAACTTTTCTAGGAGAGTGACTAATGCAGTCTCTGGAAGGTATTAAGAACTTGAAAGGGGTTTTTAGATCAATATGTAGGAAGTGGATTTCCTAGGAGGCTAACTGGGGATAAAGGGAATGCAAATTGACCCACTTTGAATCCACCCTTTTGAAACTACTACCTGAGGAGGAAAACTAATTACCTGCCCCTAGAAACTCCAGTTCAAAAATCCCTGAATTGTATAAAGCAGCCGTCCTCAAATTTTTGTATTGGTGACCCCTTTCACACAGCAAGTTTCTGAGTGTGACTCCCCCCCCCTTATAATTTTTATTTTTAATCTATAACACTGTTATAAATGCTGGAGGTGAAGCGGGGTATAGGGGTTGAGGCTCACAGCTCACAACCCCCCCCCCCATAACCTCGTGACCCCCCGAGGAGTCCCGACCCCCAGTTTGATAACCCCTGGTATAAAAGGTGGACAAAACTTGTTATGAGTGTGCTTATTCTGAGCTGATGCAGTGATGCACCCCAAAAAGAAACCCCTTGGGTGGGGTTTGGAAGGACTGCTCCAGCCAGAGTCCATGTCAAGGTTGGAGTGATCTTTGGTAAGCTTATTAGCATTTATGTAAGTTCTTTTATTGTTTTTAATGTGCTTTCTTTGTAGTGCTTTTATCTTAAGAATAAAATAGGCTTGCGTAGAAAGAACTGTGAGGTAACTTATAAGGGTTAACAGAAAGCAAGCTGCTGTCTCTGCTGGGACTAACACAATGAAGCAGAAACAACAAGGAGTCCAGTGGCACCTTAAAGACTAACAGATTTATTTGGGCATAAGCTTTCATGGGTAAAAAAAACTCACTTCTTCAGATGCAACAATGAAGCAGGGAACTGCGCAGCCTGGAAATGCCCCCTCAGAAGGGTCTTCACCCTAGAAAAGCAATGGCTGGGGAGCTAGAAGCCTGAGGCAGGGGTGCCCTTGCTGGATGGCTGAGGGAAAACACACATGTGCGGGTGTCCTGAACAGTAATCAACAGAACTCAAATCCAGTTTTATTAATAAAATAAACCAGCCTGTTAAATACCTGCAAAAAGTCAGGGGAGTCAGTTACTCTGTTCATACAAAAGAACTCTTTCCGTAACTGTATCATTTAGTTCTGTTTGTCTGTTCCCATTGTAAGAAATCCAGCATTCCAATTAAATAATCTACAAGTATCTCCATTCTAGAGAGTGGGTTTGGCACTGAGTGCTTATGTAACTTTTCTGAACTAAGAAGTGTACAGTTATTTTAGGTAATGGGTGAAAATAAACGACTCCTTTAATTGGAAGAGTAGCAGTAGGGAGTGCAAACAGCTGTCGCTGGTGGCCTTATAATCTCTGTCCAGCAGCAGCTATCTTTCTCACCACGGAGGCATACATTCATTACTAATGAAAAGTACATATTTGGGGGTAGACAGCCTCTATCTTCAAGTGCCTCCTCTGCCACTAGCAGCAGCTGGAGGTTATTTCATTCTACCTGTGGGGCCGCTCCTTTAAAAAATCAGACCTGAGGGAGAGGTACCAAAGCAACTAATGGTTACTGTAACAGCAGCTGAAAGAATAGAAGGCTCAGAGCCTGTATCATCTTTGCCTTTCCCCTCTCAATGTCTGCTTGCAGTGGCAGAATCTGGAGGTCACAGCCTTTTCCCTACTAAAAGGGGGAAGGGAAGATAAAAAAGCAAAAAGCTCAAAATGGCCTGTTGGTACTTTGTAGCTGATTAGGAAACCAAAATAAAGGGGCCAGCCTGTTCTTGGAACATCTGATGTCCTGTGCTCCTCATGTGAAAACTGCACCTGTAAACACTGAAGCGAAACATGGGTAAAAGTAGCCAGAAAACGCACAACAACTAGTTACAATGGAAAGTAGTTTTTATTCCAGCCCTAGATGCATATTCTCAGATTGGTACGAGGATGTGGAAGATGAAGACCTTAACCCTTCCTGATCATCTTTCAGGGTGTTAAGAGATGGACACACTTCTTAGATTGAGTGGGTTTTCTGGCAAATGTAAATAAAATTAAATTAAAAAAAAATAGATGCTGAGTCATGCATTGTTTACAAAGTTTGCAAAGCTAACGTCACTTATGTGGCTATACTGAGCCTTCATGATGTCAAAGATGGACAATCAGATACAGCCTGCAGATCTAATATATGGGTGATCTGGATTCTGTAACGGGCAAAGGGAAACAGCACAATTGCTTTCATCTGCTATCCATTACAAGGCCTCTTACAAGGATTAAAAAGGATTAAAATCTTGCAAAGTCAAGTGTTCTTAATTTAGGAAGTGCCAGAGTGAATATTGTGTTCATGCAGTCTTAATTTGGCCACCTTGTGTGTATGCGTTATGACACAGGCCTGGTCTGTGCTAGAAAATTAGGTCGACATAATGTGTCTCTCAGGAGTGTGAAAAATCCAGATGCAGTTAAGTCAATCTAAGTCCCCATGTAGACAGTGCTAGAATCCCTCCTATTGGTGTAGGTGGTGTCTACGCTGAATCACTGCACAGTTTTAAGTGTAGACAAGCACACAGTCTTTAATTACATGTTTACATACTACTTTTTTTTTTTTTTTTAACCAGGACCCATGGTTCATTGAGTGCACAGGGTGGAGTTGCTCTAGGGATGAATCAAGGTTGTGAAGTGAAGGCTATTGTCTGTAGCACCCCGGTTGCATTTGTTACAGAAGTTGGAAGGCTTGTACTGAATGAGGCAGGGGACTGCAAGAAGAGAAAGGGAAGTTGAATGCCACCCTGGAGACTTGGATTTTATTCCTGCCTCTGCCACAGAGTTATGTGATGCTCGGCAAGTAGAGTACACCAAACTTTTCATAGGTAATCAATCTGTGTGCTAGTGAAGGCTGCATCATGATGTATAAGCTTCAGGGGGCCAAATTAAGGCTGCAAAGACAATGTTCACTACAGCATTTCCTAACTTTAGTGCTTGACTCTGCAACTTTGTGTTCCTTATTAAATCCTTCACTTTGTATTTCGTACTTTTTATGTATTTGTTAATAGGGAGGAACTTTAAGTAATGCTAAACTAAATCTTTTTTTGAATTTCTTTACATTTTGAGAGAATCTTTTATGTGTGTGCTATTTAAATAATAAAGCACTTACTCATTTTAGGGCTTCTATTTTGGAGAGTTCATTAATAGCAATTTCTGAGTCTCATGGGGATGTCCAAAAATCTGGGCTTTTGGGGACTTTCAGTACAGCTTGTACTGGAAAGAGAGTAATCTCTTTATAATATTCCTTAGTTTTCTTGTTGTACTGGTTGTGGTACTTGGGGCGTTCACCCAGACCAGTAAGGGGTTGTCACCACCTGCTCTGTAACTTTGGGTGCTTCTGTGCTGTGCAGTTTTGGCTCAGAGCAGTCTGGTTACAGTACAATGACCTCACCACCAGCCTGGTTAATCCTTGCAGCATGACACCAACAATCTCGACTCTTCCCAATATTATTTCCTTTGCAGTGCTCAGCCCCTCTCACTGTAGCACTCACAAAACTATCAAGTTCCCTGTGCCTCTAAAGAGACACTACACAGTACCAGCCTGCTAGTTTGGCTGTGGATTTTACTCTTCAGTTTGAAACACTGTGTGATTAAAACAATATGTTTGTGACATTCCCCTCTGGTGTTGTCTGGGCCAGTGATCTGCTAGACCATTCTAATCTTTGACTCTGGGGGCCAGCCTTACCCTGCTCTGCTGTGAGAATCCCCACTCCTGGGCTGTTCACGCAACAGCTTCTGGCATGTAAACTCCTCCCAGCTACTTGCAAGTGAATGACACTAGCCAATATCTCTGGTCCCAGAAAAAACCCTAGGAACATCTGTCTTGCAGTGTCCAGTTATGCCCGCTGGACGCTGCAAGCTTATATAAATTCTTCAGATTAACAAAGAAATTGATATGTACCAGGCTTGTTATCCCAAGGGGAGCCTCTGAGACACTTCAAACCAAACACACTGCCTCAGGTAAAATAAACAAATGTATTAGCTATAAAGGTAGATTTTAAATGATTATAAGTCAAAGCATAACATGTCAGATTTGGTCAAATGAAATAATAGCAAAACGCATTCGAAGCCCGTCTTAACACTTTCAGTGTCCTTACAAACTTAGATGCTTCTCACCGCAGGCTGGCTGCTCTTCAGCCAAGCTCTCCCCTTCAGATGCTTGATGGCAGTGGTGTCTGTAGATGTAGGCTGAAGAGAGAGAGCATGGCAAAATCTCTCTCCCTTTTATCATGTCCTTTCTTTCCTCTTGGCTTTGCCCCCACCCCCCTTCAGAGTGAGGTGAGCATTACCTCATCGCAGTCCCAAACTGCCCAAAGAAAGGGGGTGACTCCGTTCAGGGTTTAACAGATTCTTTTGCTGCTGCCTAAGCCGGTGTCCATTGTTCCTGTGAGGCTGGACTGGGTTTGTCCCATCCGTGCTCTGACGAGGTGTGAACTGCCTCTCTATTCTTGGAGAGCTTTTGCATGGACTTGCTTTAAGCCATGAGGATACATTTTCAGCTTCATAGCTATATACATGAAATTATAATCTTACTGTAACAATTATTATAACATCACTATAACAACCATATGTCCTAACTCTCCTACTCAGATTTGAACCTTAGAGTTCAGAACATGAGAAGTTAGCATGAAACCTCCAAACTTAATTACCAGCTTGGATCTGATATTGCTGCCACCAGCAGAAATTTCAGTGTCTAGCTCACTCTTGTCTCCCCAAACCCTTCCCTGGGGGACCCCAAGACCCAGATGCCCTGAGTCTCACCACAAAGGGAAATAACCCACTTCCCTTCCCCCTTACCTCCTCCCAGATTCTCCCGCCCTGGGCACTCTAGGATATTCCCTGCTTCCAGTCCTTGAAACACAAGTACCGAGAGATCAAATCTCTCTCTCCCCTCACCCAGAGGGTATGCAAAGTCAGGTTTAGTAAATCTAACACAAAGAGATTTTTCCCCCTGACTTCTTCCTCCCACCAATCCCCTGGTGAGCTGCAGACTCAATTCCCTGGAGTCCCCACTAAAGAAAAAACTCCAACAGGTCTTAAAAAGAAAGCTTTATATAAAAAGAAAGAAAAAGACATTAAAATAGTCTCTGTATTAAGGTGACAATATACAGGGTCAATTGCTTAAAGAAAAAAAATGAATAAATAGCCTTATCCAAAAGAATACATTTTTTAAAACATTCCAGCAACTACACACATGTAAATACAAAAGAAAACAATATAAACCTATTGTCTTACTATCCTTGTACTTACAACTTGGAAACAGAAGATTAGAAAGCCAGGAGATAGAGAGATCCCTCTCAGAGCCAAGAGGGCCACCGAACCAAGACAAAGAAAAAAAAACCTCACACCCAAAACTCCCTCCCTGGACATTTGAAAAATCTTGTTTTCTGATTGGTCCTCTGGTCAAGTGTTTGGTTTCCTTGTTAACCCCTTACAGGTAAAAGAACATTAACCCTTAACTATCGTTTGTGACACCATGCTCAGTGCATTGTGAGCCTTCAGAAGACACCCAACATGACAAACTTTGCATTGGATACCACACAATCATTTTATAAAGATGAACATGGGGGTGCTGCATGTTCTCCCGAGGTACAGAGCGTCACAACGTGTTTTAACAAAGACAGCTGTTTAAGTGATACCAAGTAGAAAGAATTGGGATAGAAATGGTTCCAAATAAACGAAAGTAAAAATTTGCTTCTAAAACTTAACAAACTAGAGTCTTTTGTTCAAAGTAGTTTCCTCACCATCGTTATTCTTGCAGCACGGCTGGGCAGTTCTTAGCCAGGTTCCAACATAGAACTCAGAGTGCTAGGTTTCTTTGTCTCTTCAGATGAAGGATGCCAAAATGTTTTTTCTCTCTGCTTATATCTTTAAAGTTTTATCTGTGGCTATGTCCACACTATGCAGCTTTTAGCAACGAAGCAGAGTTAGTGTTGTCGGCAGGAGGGCAGTCCTGCCGACAAAGCGCTGTTCACACTGGCGCTTGTCGTAGGCAAAACTTTTGTCTTTCGGGGTGTGTGTGTGTGTATGTGTAACACCTCTGAATGACAAAAGTTTTGTCTTTCACTTGCCAGTATAGACAAAGCCCCAGTTTTTAAAATCAGGAATCCTCCTGGAGTCTCAGCTTCCTGTGTCCATCATGGAGCTGATGCCAGGTTAATTTTTGCACTCGCCTCCCCCTGTTGAGATAGTTAAGTGGCTGTCAATCATTTGATTGCTTTGTTTACCTTTTATGTAAATGTGCTTTCATTGGTTTTTTTTGTCAGTTTACACTGGAGACATATTCAGGCAGATGGGTTCACATTTCTTTGTCTAGGGTGAAGTGATGTAAGCCCTGTCTGCCAAATACATTATAACTTTTCATATATCACCCCTACTTACACCATGCAGTGATACTAGTGACCAGCATGTTACCAGTTCACATATAATACCTTACATGACATGTTTTAGATGCAGATTATGACAACAATGAGTTGGTCAGACCAACTGACTCTTACTGCTACATGCTGGGGTACCCCTTGCTCTCTGCCATGTGGGTGCTCTCGGGGTCACAGCACTACAATAAAGTGCTCCTGGGAACCTGTAGTGTGAACCAACAGGGGCTACATGGACCAATTAATGTGCAAGACATATGTGCACTTTAGAAATCACACCCCTCCTGCTTTGTGTAGACAAACCTTTATTACATGTAACCATTCCTGATGTTTTTTCAGTGTTTATTGAATAAAAAAATTGCTTTTTTGTATTGTGGGTTCAGTATTCTTTTGGTGTTTGTTAGTTAAAACCTAAAATCAGAAGGCCTACATGGCAGTTGTCGTAAATATGTGTTTTATTGCAATTGTCATCTTTGAAGCTCTGTATTTCACCACTCAGAGCCATATTGACCAATATATTGCAAGTAATTAAATTGTTTGCAAACGAAACATGTTTTAATGCAACTTTGCTGTTACTGCAGCTTCTAAATGACAGACTTTATAACTGGGTAACAGTTTGAATAGGGACTCATGTCTATAATTTCCTATTCTTTAAAAAGGTAAATGTTCAAAACCATAGCCTCCAATTTGTAAGAAGCATAACTAATAGATGAAAAGGAGCTGTAGTTCTGTTGCTTATTTTCATGTAACCCTTCTTGAGAAAAGTAAGAATTACCATTTGAAAAGAAGCAGTGTAACTTATAGTTCAGACTCAAAGGAGTACAGTGGGAGCTTATCTGAACCCACTCTGTTTTGATTACTGTTCCTTGTGGGCCCCTTCTCTGCAATAATGTTAGTCTTCTGAGGCAAATCAGTCGTCAAAGGTAGCCATGACAACCAAGGCAGATAGTGATTCTTCCCAAGTATGCAAATGAACTGGAATGTGTGAGGGGCTGATTAGTTCTGATGTTACGTTGTTACTGCATAGCAGGCAGTAGAGGTGCACTCTTTGTGGGGAAATCAACATACAAACACAAAATATACATTGGAGATAAAATGTTAATTAGTGACTGAAATTTGGTTGAGATTCCCCATTGCATATTTACTAAAAAGGGTTCTGAAAAAGGTGAGACAGTGATGTAAAGATTCTGAAAAAGAGATGATTTTGATGCTTCCTTAACTATGCAAGACCATAATGATAGGCATGGTGATGATAGGAATATTTTAGGTACAGTAATGGGTAGAGAATTGCTGAATCCTTTACTTCATTCACTCCTTGTAATGGGTTTCTTAAAAAAATGCATCATGTCAAAAAAGTGCTTCTATTTTAAACAACAGAAAAACACATTTTTTATCTTCTCTTCACAGCATTTAGTTTAGCTTTGTCATTCACTGATCAGTTTTATGGTTGGAGACCTGTGTCAGTGTTGTTTGTTTGGAGTGATGAAGAAAGCCTGCCTGTCTCCCCCGTAATAAATGTTGCATTTAGAGATGAAGAGGAAGTTGATAATTCCCAAATTTATTACTTTCAAGTAGGGGGAAAAGACCTCAAATTGCTGTATGTTGATGTTTCTTAGTTCCTGCAACCTCTTAGGTTTTACATAAACAGTAAGGAAATGATGACCATTAAAACAGCGCCACTGGGAAATGGATCATTTGTTTCTAGATAAAAAGTGAAGATATGATACTTACTGAAGTTAAATGCCAAGAAGCATTCAGATTCTTGCATTCATTGTGATTTACACTGAGTCTTTATTTCTTTCTGACTTTATTTCCTCTATGCGGAGTGTTTGATTTACTAGACTTGTTGCTGAAGACTGACTGTTATTCAAGTAGTAACTTAGGGTCAGCATTTTGACTTGCTGAGAGAATAGAGTGCGGAGCCGGTTCTCAGGGTGGGGGCAGCGTGCGGAGCCCCGTGGCCTCCCTGCCTAGATGCTGGACCCACTGCTGGCTGCTTCTGGTGTAAACTGCAGTGCTGGAACAGGTAGGCACTAGCCTGCTGCGACCCACTACTGGGTCATGACCTGAACTTTGAAAAACACCCATCTACACAACAGTTTTGATGGGCTGGTTGAGGGTTTGATTCCTTTTATTCCTCTGATTTTTATAGTTGCACCCTTTTGCCCAATTCCCTCCATTTGGGGACCACCTTGTCCATTTCCACCGGACTTGGAAGTGAATCTCTATGCACCAATGGATCTTAGAGATCATAACATCGGACTGCACCATCCAGGTTTTGACCGTTTCCCCACTTCTCTTCAGGCCTATCTCTCACAAACTTCTTCTAAGACAGGAGGTGGACTGTCTTCTCCAGCTAGGAGCGATAGAGCTGGTTCCTTCTCCATGCTATGACAGGGAGTTCTAAACAATATACTTCCTACCACTAAAATAGGACCGAGGTTGGAGGCTGATCTGAGATAGCTGAACAAGTTCATGAAGCCTCAGAACTTCAGGATGGTGACTCTAGCAGCTTGTGACAGTCAGGACAGATGGGTACAGGAGAGTGTTAGAAGGCAGATATATTAGTCCCAGATTAAGTAGATCCCTTTTCCCTGGATAAGGTAACAAGGGCAGTTCCAGAACAAGCAGGAACTTGCTGGAACCAACTAAGGCAGGCAGGCAGGCTAATTAGGACACCTGGAGCCAATTAAGAAGAAACTGCTTGAATCATTTAGGACAGGCTGTCTCATCAGGGCACCTGAGTTAAAAAGGACCTCGCTTCAGTTTGTAGCGTGCATGCGAAGAGCTAGGAGTAAGAGGCACTAGGAGCTGAGAGTGAGAAGACTAGAAGACTGAGGTGTACAAGCAATATCAGACACCAGGAGAAGGGTCCTGTGGTGAGGAATAAGAAGGTGTTGGGAGGAGGCCATGGGGAAGTAGCCCAGGAAGTTGTAGCTGTTGCGCAGCTATACCAGGAGGCACTATAGACAGCGGCAGTCCACAGAGTCCTGGGCTGGAACCCGGAGTAGAGGGCGGGCCCGGGTTCCCCCCAAACCTCCCAACTCCTGGTCAGACACAGGAGGAATTGACCTGGGCTGTGGCTTCTACCAGAGAGGAAAGTCTCTGAGCTGTTTCCTGACCCACATAGTGAATCTCTGAGGCGAGCAAACCCGAAATAAGCGCAGGACCCATCAAAGTAGAGGAGGAACTTTGTCAGGCAGCTGTAATTCCTACACTAGAGGAAAAGGATTGATTTTTGTTCCTCGGCCTACAAGACACTTACTTCCATATAGCCGTACACTGATTGCACAGGAAATACCTGTGATTTGCTATGGGCCAAGATAATTTCCAGTACGGAGTGTTCCTCTTTGGTCTGTCTTTGGTTCCAAGGTGTTCCTGAAGTTTCTAGCCATAGTGGTGGCTTATCTTCAGCAGGAAGTGATTCTCATTTTCCCTTACCTCGATGATAAGCTTCTCAAAGGCTGCTCTTTCAAGGGAGTGTAGTCATCCAATCAGAAGGCTCTTGCTCTGAGAGTTGGGCCTACGGCTGAACATTAAAGAAATCCACATTAGTACCAATGCAAGGAATTCAGTTTATTGTACTCAGTGACAGCCGGAGCTTTCCTCCCTTTGACAGATTTGTGACTGTCCGGACTGAGAGACTATTCAGGGAAACTCTGAGACATCAATAATGACCTGGCTTCAACTCCTTGGCGATACGGCAGCGTGTACCTTTGTGACCAATCATGCAGGGTTACACCTCTGCTGCTTCCCAGGTTTGTTGAGAACTGCCTATTCTCTGACCAGGGATGTCTTGGATGGACAGGCAGTGGGTCCCCTTGCATGTAAAGAATTCCTTGAACTGTGAACACAGCAACTCCATATCTGTGATGGTGTCTCCCAGACCTGTTAGTGACTCTAACAACTGAAATATCCCTGTTAGGCAGGGGTGCCCACCTCAGTACCCTGGCAGTTCAAGGCAGATGGATGGCCCACAAACCAGTCTCCAAACCAACCTGTTGGAGCTCAGGGCAGTCAGAAATGCTTGCATTCATTTCCTGCCCTTCATCAGGGCAAAGCAATCAGGGTCATGATGGACAATTTGTTCTGCATGTTTTCCATCAACAAGGAGGGAGGAGCAAGATCCCCTTCCTTGTGCGTCAAAGCTGTAAAACTCTGGAACTGGTGCATAGCCAACCACATCCAAAGTTCAGGAGCCTACCTTCCAGGCATCTGGAACACCACTGCAGATGCCCTTGGCAGACAATTTTTTCCCATGATTGTGAATAGGAGCTGAACGTATTCCAGAGATGGGGATGGCCAGAGAAAGATCTTTTCATCTCTTCCAAAACCAGGAAGTATCATCGTCTTTATTCAAGGGAGCATTTGGGTCAGCTCTGCCTAAGGGTGCCTCTCTTCTACCTTGGAAGAAGTATGTTTTGTGTCTTTCCCCTGACACCTCTAATTTTAAGGGTGATAAGATCAGGCAGGTCAAGGCTAGAGTTTTTCTCATAGTACCTACCTGGCTGAGATAAGCTTGGTACCCTTTTCAGATTTAGCTCTGTGTATAACTGCTAGTCAAGCTCCCTACCTTTCCTCATCCCCTGTCTCAGATGTATGTAGTGTGCTTTACCACAATCTGGCAGGTCTCCATCTCAGAGCATGGCTTCTGGATGGTTCTTGGTAACAGAGGTTTTCTGCTCCATGAAGGTTCAGCAAGTGTTATATTACACAGTAGGAAAACTCCCAACCTGCACTACTAACTTGAAGAATTAAAAAAGATTTGCTGACTGATGTGGTTGTCAGTACCTCCTACCTGAATTGGGTCCCCTTTCCCTTATCCTGAATTATGCCCTGGATTGGAAGACATCCATGTTATCCATCAGCTCAGTCACGGTACACTTGGCTTCCATCCTCCAGTTGAGGGAATCTCTATTTTTGGTCACCCAATATTGTCCAGATTTATGATGAGTCCGAGTAAACTATTTTCCCACTTTAGACACCCCACTCCATCCTGGGACTTCAGTCCAGTCCTCAGCCACCTCACGAGATATTTGTTTGAAGGAGTGGTTACCTGCTCCCTTCTTCATTTGTTTATGAAGACGACCTTCTTAGTTGCTGTCATGTTGGCCTGTAGGGTCAAGGAAATTTGAGCTCACATGGCAGATTCCTCTTTCATCATGTTCTTTGGGGAGAAGGTTTCTTTATGTATACCTCCCAGGTTCCCACCCAAGGTTGCGTCGGATTTTCATCTTAACCAGTCTATCCATCTACTGATATTCTTTCCAAAAACCTCACAATTCTCAGCAAGAATCCCACTTTCATGCCCTTCATTTTAGAAGGGCCTTAGCCTTCTACTTGGATACAACTAAGTAGTTAAGGAGATTGCCTAGGTTCTTCATATCTTTTGTGGATAGGTCTAAGGGAAGCCCGTATTTCTATTCAAAGACTTCCAAGATGGGTATCAGGTTGTATCTGTATCTGTTATAAGTCTACAGGTGCTCAGCCTGCCCCAGGGGGTGAGAATGAACTCAAGTGACATCTACTGCATTTTTGAAGAATATCCTGGTTTCTGAAATATGTAGAGCTGCTACCTGGGCCTCAATCCATATGTTTTCAAAGAATTACGCCCCCCTCCTCCATGCTGTTCAATCCGAAGCGGCACTTGGCTCTGCAGAACTATTTTCAGTGGTGGATCCTGTTTTGAAGCTCCCTCCTCCTGGGGATACTGCTCAGAAATCACCTGAAATGGATCACTCATAGGGATCACCTTTGTCTGGCTTATCCTCATCTGTCCCTCCACGAATGCAAGTCGATGCCACACCATTCTCTTTTGTTGCATTCTTTCTATTTATGGCCAAAGAATTTTGTCATGGGATTAACCCAGTGCATTTTTGGTCTGCCCAGCGGTCGTCGCTTGTGATCTCTGGGGATCCAGTCACTGATGCGAGTTGTCCACCTATTGTCTTGCCTGCGGACTACATGATCTGCCCATCTTTGCTTTGCATCATACATTTCCTGCACTACATTGGTCACCTCTGTATGCCTTCTGATCTCCTCATTCGGTATATGATCACGGAGCTATATCTTATACATTCGCCTTTCCATTATTCTCTGGGTGATTGTTCTTTGGTGAATTTTTCTTCCTCTGCTTTCACCATTGACCAGCTTTCTGCTCCATATATCATTGCTGGCAGAACAGTGAAGTTAAACAGTTCTTTCCTTTTCTTCATGGGCAGTTCGTCATCTGTTAGAGATGCCTTTATTTTGTTGAAACTTGCCCACCCCGCCTTTTACCTCCTCCTGCATTCGCCTTCAAATGAGTTGTCTCTGCTCAGCTGCTGACCCAGATAAAAGTATTTGTTGACCTCCTCAATTTCTTTCCCATTTACAGTGATGATTCCTTCTGCACAATTCTCATTCCACATCCACTTCATCTTCAACATGTTCTCTTCCAACCTGATATCATACGAAAGTGTTTGCAGTTGCAGCAATTTGTTCTCCAGTTCTGCTGTGTCCTTTGCCAGTAGTACACAATCATCAGCAAAGAGAAGACTTGTTAACTCTTCTCCATCGATTCTGATTCCTTCTTCCCAGTTCAAATTTCTTAAACAGTGACTCCAGTCCTGCTGCAAACAGCTTTGATGAGATTGTCGCCTTGTCTGACTCCTTTGCTATAGTAATAATGCAGGAGACATTGAATAATGTTATCTCCGAGCAATTGCGGTTAATTTCTTCCAGCAGATTGATGTACCTGAGGTCAATTCTGATTTCATTGAGCGCGTTGAGTACAGCATTAATCTCCACATAGTCAAGTGCCTTTTTGTAGTTGTCAAATGCAATACACAATGGTACTTTGGCAGTTCATCAAAAAATGCAAGGCATACAAACTGAGTGGATGTGATAAATTATTGAATACCCTGAGTGGAAACCAGCTTGTTCTCTGCTTTCATGCATTTCAAGATCCTTCATAATCTGAGTATGACGCGGGTGAAGACTTTATACACTAGTGAGAGAAGTGTGGTTGGATGGTAGTTGCAGTCCAGAAGAACTGAGCCTTTTTTCATCAGTAGTTTTGTTTTCGATTTCTTCCATGCATCTGGAACACGCTTGTTATTGATGTAGATGGTGAACCGTTGCACCAATGCTTTGAAGAGTGTGTCTTCCCCTGCTTTGCTACACTCTGGCCAAACATTGTCCACTCCCAGACTCTTCCCTCTCTTTTTATGTTACGAACTGATTATTCAGTTTCTTCCCACATAACATCAGGAACAACTTCTGTAACCTGCTACCTTGACATGTACGCTGGTGTACAGTGTACTAATAGGGATGCTGTTCAAAACGGAGGAAACGTTGCCTTGTGCAGTAACTGTAGTTCTTCAAGATGTAGGTCCCTGTGGGTGCTCTACTACTGCCCTCCTTTCCCTCTGCTTTGGTTGTTCCTTAGAGGATTTTCTTACTTAGTAGAGAAGAACTGAGGGAGGTTTGCCTGCACACCCATGTATAACCTCGGTGTCTGCCATGAGGAGGAATAGGGCATGTGTGAAGGCTGAACAGGAAATGCTAGCTAGAAATCTCCAACCAAGGGCATGAGAGACAAATGTGCATCTGAGGTATAGCATCCATAGGGATGCATCTCAAAGAGTGCGTGTGTGTGGTGCTTTGTGTTAAGATAAAGGATTTTTTTTTTTGTTTGGGTTGTGGGTTTATTTATTTTTTATTTATTTGTTTTATTTTTGGCATAAAGTAATTTTTTGAAATAGGATGGAAAAGCTCTGAGTGGGGATGCAGCTACATCAACACATTTTACCCTGGGTAGTAGGCTTAGTCCTTAGCTGGAGTTAGTAAATTAGCTGATTTAGTAATTGTCTTATTATAAGTTCATATAAATCTGAAATAGCACTTGGTTGCGTTTACTTTTGTTTGTGTTTAATGCTAAAACCTGTCTTATTAAAAAAAACTTAAAAATTTGAAACAGCTGCTGAGAAATTATAGTAGACAGGCTGCTTAATTAAAATCACTTGATATGAGTCTTCTTTTGTAATAGAAGTTTCATTTTGTGCTTTTCTTCTGTTTGCATAGGTACTGAGATAGTGAAGCCATATACACCTGTATCTTTTTCTTTGAAATCTGATTTCAAAGAACCATCTCACCATGATAGTACACACCTAATTTTAATGATCAAAATTTATCCCAATGGACTTTTCACACCAGAACTTGACCACCTGCAAATTGGTAAGTGTTTTCTTGCACTAAATCATTGTATGTGTATGTTTCCCAAGACAGGCTGTTGAAGTTGGTACTCACTTACATATGTGTGTTTTCTCCTTTGTGCCCTTGTTACATTTAATATTTGAAACTTTATTCCTTTAGCCATATCCTACGTAGTTTTGTTAGGAACTGTGTACTGTAAAATATTCACATTGGGGGTCTACACTTCCAGAGTTTTCCCTACATAATTATAGCTAGCTTATTGTAAAGTTTCTTTCTATGTACATTATTTACAGTTTCTCTGCTACTTGGAAAAAAAACAGGTTTGTTTTTGTGTGATTAATGTTAGCACAAACCTCAGTGCCTGTTGCTCCAAGTGGAAGACACACTTTTGACTTTGTCATCACTAATTTAAACTATGGCTCTGTGTGTATTTATACCAAAAAAACCCAGACACCCTACCAAAACATTATATTGCACATCCAGTTTTTCTTTGGTGACCGAATGAGAGAAAATGAACCACATGTGACAGATATTAGTCATGTCAGTGCTGTTCTTGAAAATGCTCAGATTCTACAGTGATGAAGGCAGCATAAGAGTTTGTATAGAATAGATCACCAATATTGTGACTTCCACTTCAGTAACGTTTACTGTTCTGTTTTTGTTATATAGGAGACTATATTTCCGTGAGCAATTCTGAAGGTAGCTTCAAGAAGTTGCAAGTTCAGACTTTAGAAGATCTCTTTTTATTGGCAGCAGGCACAGGCTTCACACCAATGGTTAAACTACTGAACTATGTTCTGACTAATGTTTGTAGTCTGAGGTTAGTATACTCCTTATGGCTTAGGCGCCAAAGAGATTAATTTTTAATGAGGAAGTAGAGGGTAAATGACTGAAATCAGTTCAATAGGAATAACAGAAAATGCATTAGGAAGCATTGTACCTTGGTGTACTGTAAAGCCTGGTCTGTTTCAGGGAAATTTTCCCCTTATCTGTGGACTTTGGGAGCTCAAGCATCGATGGTGACTGAATACTGCTGGTGTTTCTCATTGGTAGCAGATGGTATATAACTGTCTCTTGCCCAGTGGAATCCGAAAGATCAGCATCTTAGTTATCTGGAAGAACATTTGGGTAGTACTGCTAGTTAGGTGTGTTGGGGATACCTTATCCTTAATTCTGAGAAAATAAGGCCTTGTTGGAGGGTAAAGGTGGTTATGGAGGTGCTATGATTCTTTTGCATTCCCTGCTTATTCACTGCTGCTCAGCAAGTCCACTGACAGTGAAGAATCCTGGCATTACTTTTGACTTTATCCTTTCCATAGAAGGCCATGTTTCATACATAGTGTGAAAACTATTTTGCATGCACAGGCTCTTCTCTTATTTATGCTATGAACTTGCTAAAGGAATCCAGAGTCGCTTATTGTGGTGTTCTCAACAGGGCTTCTATCGTCTTGTTCAGAGGGCAGCAACATGTTCTCTCACTGATTTGAGTGACTGATTATTTTCTACTTGTCTTCTGGCTTTTATAAGGAATGCCTATAAAATGCTGGATTGACTTTAAGTTGATACCATTGGTATTTAAATTGGTGGTGGGCCATGTGTATTTCAAACAATCTACTTAAACTTGATGGTTCTGACCACAAATGGCTCCTTATTACCTGTCCTTCATATTTCTGGAAACCCCACTTTCTTTTCTAAAAGTGGCAAGAGTGGTGCTTTTAATTTTTATATTTTTTATTGTGTGGACTGTGACACAGGATGTGTAATATAAAACCAAATTACATTAATAACACATTTTTCCACTATATTGTCTTCTAAAAATGTCCGTGTTAAATAGCTCCATCTTTGGTTCCCAGATTTTCTTATGTTCAGACGTCTTTCTTTTAATATAACAGAGAAAAATACCTTTAGCTCTGACAGTTTAGCTGTACAACATACTGTAATATATTTGACAATGATACAATGAATTGCCAAAAAAGCCTTTGTAGAATTGTGGCTGTTAGATTTGAAGGAAGTTGCAGATTTAATTATTTGATGTTGATTTCTCACAAGTGAGAGTAAAAAAAGACTGACTGCTTTTTTAGAAAGAGAGAAGGTGGTAGAAAATCAGGACTTGCAGTAAAACTAAAAACGCTTTATCTTTCCAAGTGAATATTATCACAGCCCTAAAGGTTATATTCTAGAAATTTACTTAGGACCTAATTAAGAGTCTGGCAACTTCTATCTTATTTTGTCCTTTGACATCAAAGTATTTTGCAGTTTGACTACCAGTAAGAACACTACATACTCCACTGATTATTTTCAGAAAGAACACCACTGGAGAATGATGCCTCTAAGACAGGTTAGCTAGTGTTTGATATCCTTCCCAGAATTGAATCCTAGCATATTTCCCCATTTGCAATCACTTACAAGTACTGAGAAGTATTGTGGCAGGAGTTAGCATTCCCAATGCCTTACCAACCAGGGAGCACAATAGCATTTGTTCCCAAGCTCTTTCCTCTGCCAGAAGCCCTCATTGTCCAGGAAGGTTTTCAGTAATTACTGGCCAAAGTAGCAGATGCTAAAGTGGGATGCAGCATCAACACGTTTGACAGTGCTTAATTATTGTAACAAATTTAATTTTCTTCATTTCCAAAGAAATTGAGATCTGAGGTTTTATATTGAACCTAGTTTGTTTTGTGCCAACCACTCAACTAGCCTAAAAATTATTTCTAAAATCTCTTTTTTGTCCCCTAGCTGGCTATATCCCAAAACCCTATATACCACTGAAACCCTCTTTTGAATTGTGTGGCATCTAGAATTCTTGGAACTCTTCCCTTCTCCATTTAACTCCAGTGATGAAGTAGACGTGACACAAGAACTGTTTCCTTTTTTCCCGGAAGCAGAAAATGAGCTTGCTGTTATAGCAGATCATCTCTGCTTAAGTTAGGTTTGGCTTCAGTCAGTATTGGAAAGAGAGGTTTCCCAGAAATGTGAAGTATGCCCTAGCTGCAACAGAGAATATGAAATATTGCACAATGCAGAATTTTTAAGGCTGCATATATGCAAAGGAGACAATAAAAATCCTCTTTCTTATGGGCTTGTCTACATGGGGAAATTAACTGGCATAGCAGAATAACTCCCTCTTTGGACACACTTTTATTCTGGAATAACTCTAGCACTTTAAATTCACACTCTATCTTATTCTGAAGTAATTTCCCTACATAGGGAAGCCCCAAGAGTACCTGTGATAAGTGAAAGGGTGGAGGAAGCTTTCTTTTGTGGTCACCCAGCTAGCCACTTAGCTATAAAATCCCTCTTGGTAGCTGTTCTCTACTTGCTTTACCTGTAAAGGGTTAAAAAGTCTGACTGCATGCATAGGTAAAAGGAATTGAGTGGGTAACTGGCCAGAAGAGCCAATGGGAAGGCTAGAACTTTTTAAAATTGAAATAAGACTCCCCTTTTGTCTGTCTGTCTGTTCTCCGGAGAGAGGAGACGCAGAGCAGAAACAGGGCTGAACTATGCTGTAGGAAGCTTTAAGCCAGGTATGAAAAATCATCAAATCATACCTTGGAATTGCTTATCTGAAACCCCAGTTATGTACCGGTAAGTAAATCAGGGAATGTCTAGGAAGACGCTATTAGGATTATTTCTTTTATTTCTTATTGGCTTGTGGACTCCTCTGTGCTAACCCCCATATGTTTTTGTTTTACTTGTAATCTTTAAGATGAACCTCAAGGGCTATTTTGATGCTTAATTTTTGTAATTTTTTTTTAAGATCTAGCAAAAAGCCTAAGTTCCAGATGTATTTTTGTTTTTGTTTTTAATAAAATTTACCATTTTTAAGAACAGGATTGGGTTTTTTTGTTTGTTCAGTTTTTGGTTTTTTGTGTCCTAAGAGGTTTGTGCTTATGTTTAATTAGCTGGTGGCAACAGCTGATTTCCTTTGTTTTCTTTCTCAGCTCTTTTCCAGGGAAAGGGGTGGGGGTGAAAGGGCTTGAGGGTATCCTAAAGGAAGGAATTCCCAAATGCTTCTTCCTGGATTCTCGAAAGGGGGGTTGAGGTTTGCACTTGGGTGGTGGCAGCATCTACCCATCCAAGGTCAGAGAGAAGCTGTAACCTTGGGAGTTTAATACAGACCTGGAGTGGCAAATATTAATTTTTAGAATCCTTGCGGGCCCCCACCTTCTGCATTCAAAGTGCCAGAGTGGGGAATCAGCTTGACAATACTTTTGGCCCAGATTACCCACTTTCTCCTTTCTTCATTGTATTTTTTAATGTGCTGCGTGGTGTTAGTTTTACATGTAAAGGATTAGGATCAAGATTCTGAAGATGCAGCTTCATGGCCATATAAATTGCCACTGAATTGTAGATTAGTTTTAAACTTCCACATAATTCTACTCCATCATGTAAGCATTTAATTTTTTTTTAGAAATGAAGTCTCTAGACCTTAAAAGATAAGTGTATAAATGTGAACCTAATGTAAATCAATGCTGATGTCTGCCTGAGCCTGCAGGCTACCTGATACAATAGGAGTGAGATAGGTGTGAACTGCCTGATTCATGTCAATGAGATGTTAAATTTGGAGTATGAGAACTTAAATGTCTAAATTAACTCTTTAATTGCAAGCTAAAATGATTGCTTGTTGTTAGATAGGAATTCAAATCTCCATCCCTCCACCAGATAGACTTTGTCTATATATGTTTGCATCAATTTAGTTAAACCTATTTAGTAAAATCCAGTTGCCAAGAAATATGGAATGTGAGTGGATTTAACAGATTTTGTTACCTACATGCTGGACTAGTAATTTATTTTAGATTTTTTTTAGTTTTAAATCTGTTCCTAATTGGTTTTATGCTAAATTGAAATAAGCCTATGGTAGACTGAAGTGTCGACAGAGCCTTTTGTACCATTTTAACTAAAGTGCCTTAAAATTGTATCTTAATTTAAATGGGTGCAATTCTGCATGTAGGCAAGCTCTTAATCATTCTGCCCCTGGCCAGAAGGAAGGGAAAGAGGGGGTGCATCCCTCCAGTGTCAGAAACTTCAGCTGCTTTCTGAATACTTATATGCCCCAAACTAAAACCATATTTTGCCTTTTCCTGGTTGCCAAAAGCCTCTGCCCCTTATTCAGCTCCCATCCCCTCCAGCTTCCTCAAATGGCTTCTGTGTTGCAGTTACTTATCAATAGAAAAATCTGTAGTACATTAAAATTTGAGGGCCATGTAAAATTTCATGTAAAAATAAATGACGCTTAAAAACACTGTATTGATTAAACTAAACTGGAGTGCTGTGAGAGGAGGCAGTGCAGCATTATATAGGTCTAATCTACCACAAGGACTTGGAGGGCCTTGATCACTGTTGTCATCTTGTTGCAGCAAGTCACCCAGAAGTATAGCTGCATTTCATGGTAGATAAAATGACTCTTGTGTCTCTGCTATTTCTGTAATGCCCGTCACAATAATATCTGACCACTCAATATATCTGTAGTTTGTAAATTGTTCTGGGGTCATTTGGGATGACAGATGTTATATAAACTGCAATTTAAAATGAAGGGCATAATGCACTGGTACTGTGTTCCAGTGGGAAGTCATTGTTGGACTGTTGGGTTATTGTCTCATCAGCACTAGTTTTCACCTAAATATCTTCAAAACCAGACTACCTTAAGACCAGGTAATATACTGTAATTTATAAAGCTGATGGCAAATGATGAAACCAGACTCCATTATCACCATTTTGAAACTCAAAGTTTATCTGTACAACATGGAGTGTATAATGTTCAAATTATTTAGAGGTGTTCAGGGTTTTACTTACATAACATTTATTAAAATATACTATTCAGACACTAAAGAACAACTTTTAGGTAGGTATATAGTCCTGTTACTAAAGCCTGTGGAATTCCTAAAAAATTCACCATTCTTGTCCTTAAGAGACTGTAGATCTTAAATAACTGCATAATTAAATGTGTTCTGGAGATGTGCAGTATTTTCTTTCTATTTAATAGTTGCTACACATTCATATGTAGTTAAAAGCTTGATATTGAAGTTGTGTGTGTTCTGTTTTGTTTTTTTAAGGACAGTGAAGTTGATGTTCTTCAACAAAACAGAAGATGATATACTTTGGAGAAACCAGCTGGAGCAGTTAGCCCTGAAAGATAAAAGGTATTAAATAGTTTGACAGATTTTCATTTATAAATTATTTATTTATATTAATGTAGCACCTAGGTGCTCTAATCAGAGTCCAGGACTCCATGATGCTAGGTGCTGTACAAAAACAAAACAAAGATGGTCCCTCAAAAGCTTACAATCGATGGATATTAACAGACAGGGGAGTACAAGGAAACAATGAGACAGTACTGGCCAGTATGATAGACAGTGGTCTCTGTTCACTAGCAGTTTAACCATTGTGAAAGTTTTTTTTGTAGGCATTATGGACAGGGAGAATTTCATGGAAGACTTCGGAGGATGATATGCTAGTTTTTGCAGATGTTTATGGGGAGCGCCAAGCATGAGGGACAGCATGGGAGAAAGCGCAAAGGTGCTTGTTTGAAAATGTAACAAGTGGCTGATGGAGACTGGCATGATGGACCAAGTGAAGGTGGAAGCTGACATCTTGATAGTGTGTGAGACATCATAGGGTGGGGATATGCCTGGAAAGTGAAGACAAGTAGTATGTGTTTTAGGCAATTAAGAAAAGGGAGCCAGTGGAAGAATGCAAAAAGAAGGTGTTGACATGGTCAAAGTAACAGGCTAGGGAAATGATCTTTGCAGAAGTATTTTGAATTATAAAGCAATCATAAATTCTACCATGTTTACCACTTATCTGGAGAGAGTAACTCTTTTTTTAAATGGGTAAGTAATATAGTGGACATCATCAATTTACCACCACCACAGTAAGAGTAGAGGGGATGGGTTTTTAAGCTTGCGCTGGTAAATTTTCCTCTTAATTTAGCTTTTATAACATGAGCTGTTTAACATGCATATGTGCCTTTCTTAGTAGGGATAGACTGAAACATATGCTCAAATACTTAGCTTTTTTTTTTTTTTTTTTTAAATTTAGGCTTTTGAGCAGTTGAAAATCAGTAGATAGCACCATGCGATCCGCCAGCTAGGCATGAATCACTAGTAAGTTGTCCACAAAATACTGCTGTTCCATGAACCATGTTTCTAGAATGGCTTTTATAATAATGTCTGTACACTACTCCATTTTAAACTAGATGTTCTGGTGATGTTTCTAGAACTTGAAAAGTAAATCTGCATCTTGGGAATGTAAGGTGGGAAACTATGAGTATACCCATGTCATAGCATTCCTTCTCAGATCTGAACCTTAGAGTTTAGAAAATGAGATACTAGCACCTGAATCCTGTAAGCTTAATTACCAACTTAGAGCTGATAGCACTGCCACCACCCAAAAATATAGTGTTTTGGGGCACTCTGACCTCCCCAACCTTTCCTGGGGACCCCAAGAACCCAGATCCCTTGGATTCTTAAAACAAGGAGAAATAAACCATTCCCCCACCTTTCCCTCTCCCAGAATTTCCCTCCCTGGACTATCCTGGGAGATACTGATCCAACCTCTTAAATCACCATACAGAGAAGCATCTCTCTTCCCTTCCACAAAGAGGCAAACAGATTCAAGGAAAACAGAAAGATTCTATCTCTCCCCTTCCTGTCTCCCCCCCGCCCGTCCTGGTGAGTATCCCGGTCCCCTGGAATAACACAAGGGAAACAAGGGGGGAAAAAAATCAATCAGGTTCTCTAAAAAAAAGAAATCTTCTAATAAAAGGAAGGAAAAAGTAAAGAATTATCTCTGTAACTTCAAGATGTAAATATTACAGGGTCCTATAGCTTACAGATACCAGAAAGAGACTTCCCCCCCAGTACCAATACAAATCAAAATATTCCCAGCAACTACACATATAAAAGTTAACCAGCCAGATCCACAATTGCAAATAGAGTAAAACAATCAGAAAACCTAAACCGCCTGTTTTTACTTACTATTAGAAAAGAAACTTAGAGAGCCTGTAGTAATGTCTGGTCTCTCTCAGACCCTCCGAGAGAAGAACACACAACGGACAAAGAACACATGCAAAAGCTTCCCTCCGTCCAAATTTAAAAGTATCTTGTCTTCTGATTGGTCTTCTGGTCAGGTGTCCCGTTCCCTGCTTGTAACCCTTTACAGGTACAAGAGACATTAACCCTTAACAATCTGTTTATGACAACCCAATTTAGGCTCAATCAGTTTTCACCTTTATTTATAAAATTTCAGACAGAATTATTGTCACAGTGTCTGAACATATATTTATGCCAGATGATAAACATATAAGATGGATTTGGTTGAGGTCCCCTGATACTGCATTCTGGAGCACTGGGAAGTTCTCCTGTATATCAGGCTGGCCATCGCCGCCTCTGATCCCTGGTCTGGTTCTTCAGGCCAGTTCCTTCACTTTCTGGCCTGGTATTCCTCCAGCGTGGGCCCTTCTTTGCTTATATTCTCATGCATGTCCACATTACCTATTCCTTAACTTTTCTCCAATCAGCGTTAAGCATTTGTCTTATGTAACCCATACAGTACACATACACAAACTTTAATTTAATCATCTTTAGTTGTGTCTGTAATTTTCATTTCATTATATTTCCATGTCACCCTGCTCCTGAGTTTTCCCAGAAGAGGGGACTTTTGTCATTACAGGTTTGTGTGTTTATTATACTAATTAAATTTCCCTTTTACCTAAAATCTTCCAACATAACATATCAACTTTGTCCTGTCAAAGTAGCATTATTCTAATCTAATCAGCCAATCTATATAAGAGGCGAAGAACTGGCAAAACCACAAGCATTGCCAAGCAGATTTAGGCTGAGGCCTTGGCCTAAATGTCACCTCATCTAAACTCATTCACTATCCATAATTATAAATTATTAAAGTATACCTAAAAGCTCTTAATCTTACCATTTAGCAATTCTTCATCTTAAATTTAGTGTCTGTGTATATATATATATCCTCTTAACCCTTCTATTTAGGGGCAGGGGAGTGTTAAAGAACACTGTGCCTGCAAAATGTCAATATTTTCTTCGTATGCACTTTTGTGGTAATTGTGTCGGTCCAGGATATTAGAGATACAGGGTGAGTGAGGTAATATCTTTTATTGAACCAACTTCTACTGGTGAGAGAGACCTGCTTTTGAGCTTATACAGAGTGTTTCTCCTCACCAACCGATTTCAGCACCTTTGCCTCAATCTGCAGTCTCAGCTATCCACAACAGTTCAGATGTGCCTGAGGCTCTTGGGCCACAATTCCACTTGCATGTAGGTGGTCCAGTATGCAAGGTTGCACCTTCATTCCCTCCAAATATGGCTCAGGACAGCTTAGTGTCCAGCTCTTCATCCCTTGAGCGGATTGGTCTGTCTTCCTCAACTGGTCTTGGACTCCTTGTAGTGGTGGACTAGTCTAGAGAAGGTTTGCCAAGGCATTCACTTTGCCTGGCCCTTTGCCAACGGCTCAGTTGTCAGTGGTGCCTCCCTGATAGTTTGGATCACTGGAAGCTCAAGGTCTGAGGTCAGAGTAGGAGTCCTTGCTGCATATCAGGCCATCAACAATGCATGTCATGCTCTTCTGGACTGTATCAGGGGCTCAATGGTTCAGATACTCTGAAAATATCACTACAGTGTATTATGTGAAGAAGCAAGGGGGAGCACACTTCAGCATGGTCTGTCAGGAGGCAATCAGGTTGTGGCAGTTCTGCATCAAGGAGAGTATCGCTCTGATAGTTATCAGAGGCGTAGCCATGTTAGTCTGGATCTGTAAAAGCAGCAAAGAATCCTGTGGCACCTTATAGACTAACAGACGTTTTGGAGCATGAGCTTTTGTGCATGCATCCGATGAAGTGGGTATTCACCCACGAAAGCTCATGTTCCAAAACGTCTATTAGTCTATAAGGTGCAACAGGATTCTTTGCTACTCTGATAGCTGACCACTTGCCCTGGGGTCCAGAAACATCTCATGGACCATCTCAGCAGGAATTTTTCCCAAGTCACAAATGGTCTCTGAAGACAAGTGTCCCTCAGGTAATTTTCACAGTTTGGGGTATTCAGACAATTGATCTGTTTGCTACAGGAGACTACAGGAAATGTCATCTGTTCTGCTCTTGAGGGGGTCTCGATCCGGGCTTCCTGTCTAACACATCCCATCTAAGCTGGCAGTCGGCTCTCCTGTTTGCCTTTATCACAATCCCAGTCATTCTACAGGACATCCACAAGCTGAAGACAGATTGGGCCAAGCTTGTTCTCTTTGCTCAATGTGATCGAGGCAGTGCTGGTTCTCCAGCTTTCTCGCACTGTCAGTTCAGCCTCCCATACCATTTCCTCTCCACCCCGACCTACTCACTCAGAATCATGGCCGCACCTTGGATCCCATGCTCAGTTCTCTACATCTCATGATGGGACTGATTGATGGCTGAATGAGGCAAAAGAATGGTGTTCGGTGGCTGTTCCAACACGTCCTACTCAGCAATAGAAAACCCTCTACCAGAATTGCCTATTCAATTAAACAGAACTGATTTTTAGTGTGGTCACTAGCCCTTCGAGTTCAACTGACACTGGCTTCTATTCAGGACATTTTGGAGTACTTGCTGCACCTTCAGTCATCGGGATTTACACTTAACTCATTAAGGGTGCATCTGGCAGGTATATCAGTGTTTCATCCTCCCATTCAGGGAAGATCAGCCTTCTCCAATACCATGGCAGCAAGATTCTTAAAAGGGCTTCTTCTTCGTCTCCATCGTCCGGTCCAAAAGCCGGTTCCTCTGTGGTCCTCTCCTTGACGTGGTCCTGGTGGCTTTAATAGGCCCTCCATTTGAGCCCCTAACATCTTGTCCCTTTCCACTTTTGTGTCAGAAGACTGCATTCCTGGTAGCGATAACATCCAGAACGAGGGTCTGCGTTGCAGGCTGTAATGGCAGAGCCTGCTTGCACACAGTTCCCTAAGGACAAAGTGACTTTATGACTACAGCCCAAATTTTTGTCTTAAGTGGTTTCTCAGTTTCATTTTGAATCAGGCTTTATATTGACCTGAGTTCTTAAGTAAGTTACATTCATCTCTGGATGAGCAGTGTCTCCATACCTTAGAAGTCAGGTAGTGTCTAGCCTTTGGTCTGGACAGAACTAAATTGTTTCATTCTTTGCCTCACCTGTTTGCCATATGCAGATTGTCACAGCATTCTCTAAATGGATAAAATCCTGTTTCAAGACTGCATATGCAATAGCTTCAGCTATGGTGCCTGCGGGTGGAGGCAGGGCGCAGAGCTGCCTAGGAGCAGCTGGGACAGGTTGCCGCTTGCGGGAAGCCACCTGAGGTGAGTGGCCCCCGGATCCAGCACCATAAGTCCCCAGCCCCGCACCACCTGGACTGTAAACAGGCATTTCAGTGAAGATCAGAAATGCTGGTTTATAGAGCTTTCTGCTTGGCAAAGTGCCAGATAAAACAGCTTTTACTATGTCATTATTGCAATGTGAAAAGTGTTTCTCTGGAGTCTGGACCTTGGCTATACTTTAATGAAGAAATTTTCACCTTGACAAAAAAATAATTGACTACCCCTGATTTATTTTTTGATTAAACATTAAATATGTGTAAAATAAGAAACGTCAGGGATGTGTTTCTTTAAACTTTTAAAGTGGGAGATGGGATTTAATGTAGCAGAAAAATGAGCTGAACATTAACTTCAAGGGGTTACTTTGTTCTGATGTTCTCTTGATTAATTAGGACTAGAACATTCTGAGGTCTAGAGAATGTTATGTGCATAACAATCTGCTGTAGATTCTTGTGGAGAGAGGGTAGTAGTAAGCTTGACTCAAGCAAAGTTTTTCTTAATTTGAAAATGCCAAATATGGTGTCACTTTTACAGTGACATTTTCCTCCATGTATATTCAGAATAGTATTTACTTAGTGCCTAAAATGTGTTTTACTGTCTTCTACTTTCATTAGCGCTGAAAAAGAACATCTCTACGGAACAGCAGATTGCAGATTCTATTCCACTATATTTACCTTCAACAGAATTGTTCAGTTAGTTACACACCTGTGCAAATCCTTTGAAGGCAGTGGCTTTCCACAGGGGTTAAAGGCATAACATGGCTTGAAGAACTTTATAAATGATATGGTATATGAAATGTAAAGAACCTAGCATGTCTGTCAGAGACCAGGCAGAATTTTCAGGGCTGGTAATAAGAAAAATCATTACTTATAAAACATGTTTGTTATAGAAACAGTTGTGACAGTCACTTCACAATGCCATTTTCACAGTATCTTTTCAGGGAGGAGAATTGCAGTTTAAGCAGATCAGGGTTGTGCCATGACATTTACTGCAAGTGTATGTTCTAAGATGCACAATGCAAGGACTATTTTTGCAAACTTTTCCTGACCGAGTAGGTTGATCAGGGTATAGAATGGGCATAGGGGAAATACTTTTTTTTTATTTTTTTTTATTTTTTATTTTTTGGTAGATTGGGTGATTTTTCTTCTGAAGTTCAGTTTAAGTGGCTTACAGCATTAGGTGTTATCTGTATATACAAATTATTGTGAATCATGAAATACTAAATATATATTATAACAGCAATTAATATATTGATAAATTAGTAAAAGCCAATTTAAGTTAAAACAAACTTTTTAATTTACAAAAGTATAAACATACTTAAAATGTTCAAAATATTTAGGCAACTTGTCACTGAGTAGCTTTCATTTTTAAAATTTAAATGTTCATAGTAATTGGTTATAATAGCTATTGAGAATTAAATAGAAAATACACTCCTTTTAAAACTAAGTAGCAGTTTGATGAATAACTGATTTACAAACTTACATACTATGATTGTATCATTGTGGAGATATATTAGTTTCTGCCAGGTTAAGGTTGAGAAAACCTTACAATGGAAGATTGAATAAAAGCTCACTTCATGGACATTTTACTAACTTGTGCATTTTAACTGCAGAATGGATCGGTTTACAAATGGCAGATTAGTTTCACAAGGATGATATCTACCTATAAACTGATTGCTATGAAGGTTGCAACTTGAACAGTAATCCTGTCAATTATGAAATGTTAGAAAGTTGAAACAAACCTAATGAAATTCTCAGGCAAAAGTTTAACCTGGAGTTAAGGCACTTCATTTTGGTGGGGAGGGAAAACCCTTGAGAATGGGAGTTTTCGAGGGGAGAAAACCCACAAATGAGGTCTTGGAAATCCAAAGTTAAAATTTTACTTATTATTTCTACTTGTAACTGTGAGATTTGGGGGGTCACCCAGACAAGTGAGGGGTTCTGTCACTGCCTGCCTTGTAACCTGGGAATGCCTTAATGCTGTGCTACAGTGGCTCACATCCCTGACACCAGTAGCCTGCTCACAAGCACAGGCCTCACCCTGGCTTCTATCAGACTAGTTACTCCCTGTAGGATGACACCATCAGCCTTTCTAGTCCTGAGCCTCCTCCAATCCATCCTTCCGGAGTTCTTAACTACCAGACACTTGGACTTTCCCCCTCTGGTTTGTCACCATCAAAGGTGTGAAACTAGCCCCCTAGTTATCAGTTCACTTGAGCCCCCACACTCCACAGAACTTACATAACAAACCCTGCTTGGGGTAAAGATAAACAAAAGGTTTATTTAATAGAAAAAGATTCAAAGATGAAATGATGAGGGAGAGCAAACATACAAGTAATACAGTAAATAAACGGATGCATCTTCAGGCTTTACGCTGTATTAGATAAAATTCCTTTTCTAATACAGGTTGCCTATTGCCTTTGAACAGTTTCCCAGCGTACACCCTAGCCATGGAGAGGATTCAGTATTCACAGACAGCCTGCCACCATTGAGACTGTCCCTCAAGTTCTGGAAGAAAACTCCAGTTTTAAGCCTCCTATTTAAAAGGCTCTTTTCCCTTTCTCCTGGCATGGAGATTCACGGTTTTGGGCAAACATCTGGCTTAATAGGTGCTACTCCCTGTTTGATAACTCACTGTCCTACTGTGAAGTGGAGCCAGAGTTTTAGCCCAGATTTCTTTCCCATCCTGTGTTGTTAGGTAGTGACTGTCTTGACAGTCAGCCTTTAGGGATGGAAGAGGTAAGTATGTCATGGAAGTCATTAGCTCTAAGATACATCAGAGTGGATTTATTATAAATCAGTGATTTATATCACCAATTTAACCATGATTTAAATGAGCAGGTAAGAAACCTTGATTTAATTAATCAGTTTTAATATTGTTTTGCATTTGTACTTTATTTCCCAAAAGAGAAGTTGATTCTCATTGGTTGGTAACCATCTAAACATGTTGAATTGCAACTAAATTTGGTGCTTCTTTTTGCTAACCAGGAGGATACATTATATCTATATACATTTTTTTTGTTTTGTTTTGTTTTGTTTTCATCAAAAAGTTTAGTAGTAATTGGACATCTAACTTAATGAATGCCAGTGAAAATGAGGTACTGTCAGAGTCTACAATAGGGAAAGGACAAGTTAAAAATTACTTAGACAAGTTAGATGTTTTCAGGTCTCCAGGTCCTGATGAAATACAGCCTGGAATACTCAAGGAGCTGACTGAGGAGATATGTGCACCATTAGCGGTTATCTTTGAAAAGTCGTGTAAGATAGGTGAGATTCCAGAGGACTGGAAAAGGGCAAATATAGTGTCCATCTATGAAAAGGGAAATAAGAACAACCCGGGGAATTATAGACCAGTCAGTTTACCTTCTGTACCTGGAAAGATAATGGAGCAAATAATTAAGCAATCAGTTTGCAGACACCTAGAAATAAGAAGTTAAGTCACATTCAGCATGGATTTGTCAAGAACAAATCATGTCAAACCAACCTAATAGTTTTCTTTGACAGGCTAACAAGCCTTGTGGGGGAAGCGGTTGATGTGGTATATCTTGACTTTAGTAAAGCTTTTGATACTCTTTCACATAACCTTCTCATAAACAAAGTAGGGAAATACAGCCTAGATGGAGCTACTATAAGGTGGGTGCATAACTGGTTGGAAAACTGTCCCCAAAAAGTAGGTATTATTGGTTCAGTCAAGTTGAAAGGGCATATCGAGTGGGGTCCTGCACGGACCACTTCTGGGTCCAATTCTGTTCAATGTCTTCATCAATGATTTAGATAATGGCATAGTGAGTACACTTATGAAGTTTGCTGGTGATACCAAGCTGGGAGGGGTTGCAAGTGCTTTGGAGGATAGGATTAAAATTCAAAATGATCTGGACAAACTGGAGAGATGGTCTGAAGTAAATAGGATGAAATTCAATAAGGACAAATGCAAAGTGTTCCTTCCAAAGTGGAGCAATCAGTTGCACCCATACAAAATGGGAAATGGCTGCCTAGGAAGAAGTACAGTGAAACGGGATCTGGGGGTCATAGTGGATCACAAGCTAAATATGAATCAACAGTGTAACACTGTTGCAAAAAAAGCAAACATCATTCTGAAATGTATTTAGCAGGAGTGTTGTAAGCAAGACACAAGAAGTAATTCTTCTGCTCTACTCCGCGCTGATTAGGCCTCAGCTGGAGTACAGGTAGTCCTTGACTTAACGACATTTGACTTATGACAAACAGCACTTACGACGTTTCTGAATTGACACCCTGATTCAACTTATGACAATTGGTTTCGACTTTATGACACTCAGTCCCGCCAAAGAGTGTATTGCTGTTCTAAGTTACAATGTTTCGACTTACGATGCAATTTTCAGGAACCAATTGTGATGCAAGTCCGAGGACTTATGTATTGTGTCCAGTTCTGTGCGCCACATTTCAGGAAAGATGTGGAAAAATTAGAAAAAGTCCAGAGAAGAACAGTAAACATGACCTATGAGGGAAGAATGAAAAAATTAAGTTTGTTGAGTCTGGAGAAGAGAAGACTGAGGGGGGACATGATAACAGTTGTCAAGTACATAGCAAGTTGTTACAAGGAGAATAGGACAAGAAGCAATGGGCTTAAATTGCAGCAAGGGCAGTTTAGGTTGGATATTAGGAAAAGCTTCCTAACTGTCAGGGTAGTTAAGCACTGGAATAAATTGCCAAGGGGGGTTGTGGAATCTCTGTGCTTTAAGATTTTTAAGAGCAGGTTAGACAAACACCTGTCAGGGATGGTCTAGCTAATACTTGGTCCTGCTATGTGTGCAGGGGACTGGACTAGAAGACCTTCCATAGTTTAACTGACGTTTATTCATATTCTTAATTTTTATGTTAGAAAATGGTGAATGAAGCATTTCTTACTAGGTGATTCATTTTTTACTTGAGGTTTGTGTCAAGTTCTATTTGGATAGAAATTCAAAATCAATTAAAAATGCACAAGAACAGCATTGTAAATTTGTGTTTATTAATTAAAATATGCTGGATACATAAGGAAAAAGAGTTTATCAAAAATGTTTCAAAAATGTTTTGCATGCAAAATTAACTGATTTATTAAAGAAAAGAAGTATGGAACCGATTGTTTCTGGCCACTGTGTGGTTCAGGATTTAGAACTAGTAAAGCTCAGCTATAAATAAACACTATGTGTAAGAGGAAGTAGAAAGTATCTTTTTCAGCTTCCAGTTATTTCTCAACTTTGAATGAACTAGTCACTCAACTGAACTAGTTGAATAAAGTAAAATGAAGAAAATATTCTTTCTATACCTGCAGGAGATTACTGCTGTCAAAAGATGGTTTAGCACTTCAACAAACTCTGGTTCCAGGTGCTAAGCCAGTAAATTCCACCAATTCAGTGGTTTGACTTTCTTTAAAATTTGTCAGCAAACATATCTATGATTTTATCTACCCTGAGCTACATTGATAGTGCTAGAGATGTCTGTATGGAAGCAATATATTTACATTTCCTCCTCTTTTGCAGATTTGAGGTTCAATTTATTCTCTCAGAGCCAAAAAAAGAAGGGACTGGCAAACAGGGAAAAATATCTTCATCTCTCCTTTCTGAGTTTGTGAAAAGAAGCAAAAAAGACTCCAAAGTACTTATTTGTGTCTGCGGTCCAGCACCTTTCACAGAGCAAGGAATACAGTGAGTGTAAAAATAATTATTCCTGTGCCTGAGGTGAACTATATAATTTTACCTCCTTTTAGAATTTCTAAAATGATACTTTGAATTTTCCTTATAGGCGAGTGAAACCATTTTTGTAAATGTTTTTGTGTTTATTAAGCAATAGATAATTACAAAAGGATAGAATACAATCACAGGGAAAATCTTGTTTTTTAAACTAATGTTGCATACTATGTGCCATTCTTTTTTATGTTATATAGGTTACTAAAATGTTATGACCATATTATCTTAAAACTTACAGAAACATCCGTTCATGCAAATATTAACTACAGCCCAAGTTTCACCAAGTTGTTTAAGCTTTTACTCTTAGCAAAATATCACTTTCCAGTTATTTTTTGTAACTACATCACACGTTTTGATAGATGTAAGAAGGTGTTTAAGAATTTTGAAACTCATCACTTTTTCCAAATGAGATTATATCTCTGATGTACTGGGATTACTGAAAAGAGCTGTCTAAGTGATTCCAATTTCTGATAGTGTCAGCTGCGTCAGAACTGAATTTGAAGAAGTTGTTCTGTTAAAATCCTGTAGAAACATTAAAGTTTTCGGTGCATTTATATTCATTTTATAGCTGTACTAAAAATCTATGGAATATAAAAAAGAAAAGATGCAGAGAAAACAAGCACATCCATCCTCAAATCAGTGGGCCAAATATCAACACTGGATATATCTGTTGAAGTCAGAGCAGTTTCATAGATCTAAAAATATTTAATCTGACCAATATATTTTATCTCTAATTTTTTTTTTAAGACTTCAGTGGGAACTAAACCTGAGATACTTCAAAATATTACACATTCTCAAATAAATTGGTTAGTCTTTAAGGTGCCACAAGCACTCCTGTTCTTTGTATGGACATGGAGTTTGTTCTTAATGTATTTGCATAGCCAGACTGATTTCAGTAGGTCATCTTCTGGAAAAAGAGAGACACTGTTGCTGAACTGCAAACTGTTTAGCTTTACTGTTCTGCAGTTCATATTTCCTTACATGCGAAGTAACAAATTTGATTACTGACTTTCAGGTTTCTGCAGGATCTTGGATATTCCAAAGAAGAGGTCCATAGTTTTACTGCATAGAACAATACGAGGATATGACTGTTTAATTCATCAATCTTCTTTATTTACATTCATAAATAAGTTTAAATTCTTAAAAAGAAAAATATTTTGTATGCATTAAAATTTGACTCTTGGTATCAAAATATTTCTTGAATGGTATATGCATTTGGGGTAAAGGAATTTTATACTGTTTTCTTGCTTTTGTATTTTTGCTAATACTTACAGTTCAGCTAGGATATTAATTTATTGCAGAGGCAAGTAAATATGAACAGTGCATATTAGATATTTAATTTTGTTAGCCTAGAACTCTTTCCTCATAGCTCTGATTTATTACCATCCTAAGTGCTGATTATATAGATTTTTACTTGAAACACTTTTCTTTACTGTAAAATGTCTTAGCAATACTGTCTGAATTTATATATTGTACTGTTAACTCAGGTAAATGATCATCTACACTATGTTCTTATTGGTATCATGAAACCGTGTTTTATTTTTAAGTGATCAAAACATGTTCTTGTCCTTGTACATAATATTGATAAATAAGGTGCTCATATGTATGGCAAACTGTGAGTAAAGATGCACTAAGTAATAAAAAGGTAAATATTGGATACTTGTTAAAATGCACACGGTGAGTGGTGTATCACTGTCATAAATGATGAAGTGGAAGACAGATGGGAAGGATGATCCGGTGGGCAGGGCACTAGCCTAGGATTTGGAGACCTGGGTCCAAGTTCATGCTGCACCATGGACTTCCTGTGTGACCTTAGGCAAGGCATTTAGCCACAGTTCCTCATTTCTGAAATGAGTATAATAGCACTTCTTTGCTTCACCACTGGTGTGAGGATAAATACATTTGATTGTAAGATGCTCAGGTACTACAGTGATGAGGGAATATATAAGTACCTTAGATTATGACATAGATTGCAATACGTTAGATTGTTTGGGTCTGTGCCTCTGTTCTCCAGTTATTCAAGGTTAAGTATTGGGTCATATGACCATAATTTACTACAGAGTGATATTTTGAAGAGACGACAGAGATAATCAGCAAAACTATTTACTTTTGCCTGGTTTTAGGATTATATGGAATCCCAGCTATTGCAAGTAATGTTGTCCATATACAAGCTTCTCTTGTGGCTTTTAATATTGTTGACATGCTACTTTACAAATCTGAATGGGTATATCTGTTATGCTTCAAAATCCTTGTTAACACCAGGCTTGCAGTGGAAGCATCCTTGATTCAGCACACATAAAAGGAACATTAGGGTGACAGTGATGAGTTTGCCTTGATGGCCTGTTTTGCTTAGCAATAACACAGCAAGGCCTACTGAAGAAAAAATATAGTAGCTGAAACAGTCAGGCGCTTGCCTGGTTGCTGACTGTATGACCTTGCTAGATAAGACAGTGCTTGCAGAGTCTGGGAAAAATGCTTACAGACACTGTTCTGTATGGAGTGAGATGGGCAGTTCTCTGTTGTATGGCATGCTACAATAAAGAATTTGATAGTGAGATTCTTGCTGGTCGTTGCCTGTCTCTGCGGTCGGACAACGAAACCTGCGCCATCTGGGATAAGAGAGATCCCCGACAAATTTGGCGACTCCGTGTGGGACTCATCCGACTCTCCGGCAGGGGAGTCCGTCTCCAAATGCAACGCAGTGCGCATCCTTCGATTGAGAGGAGCCTTGCCTAGGAGTCGGATCTCACGTCGGCAATAAGGCATTGTCTCATGAACCACCCTGAGCCTGTTTAAATCCAGCAACATCCACCTGCCCTTTGAGCAGGAGTCCCGGGAACTAGGTAAGTGAGCGCTCGGTACAGGAAGTGGGACAAGGTGGCAGTAAATGCCTGGGGGATGCCCCATTATCTCTTATTCTGAGAGATTGGAAGGATATATCTGGGACTGCTGGATTGTCCAAGGCTAAAATGAGAAATTTGTGTCGGATCGAATGGCCGTCATTTACTTTTCATTTGTCCCCGACTAGAGACTGGCCGGAGTGTGGAACCTTTTCCACAGATAGGATGAACTCCTTAAGAGGTGTTTTGGTTGATCTTAGGCCGAGACAAATGGATTATTTGTTTGTGTGGTATAATTATAAACCCACGGAGGGACGGGTAGCTTTTGAAGCTGTTTGTATGGAGAGCTCTTGTAAAAATCCCCCACCATATGCCCCAGAGTCACACCGGGAGGAGGATGACTTTGTTCTTGTTCGTCCCCCTGTCTGGCGGAGTGCAAGGATTCAAGAACAGCAGGCTAGGGACAGAGGAGAATCAGGGAAGGTCTCAGGGTGATGTTGCCTTGTCCTCAGAGGGATCAGGCAGCCTTGTTCCCTCTGTGCAGCCTTCAGCCAGCCTTTTGCAAACTTGGCCAGAGGCTACTTCTCAAACACTCCCAATATTACAGCAGCCCTCATTCTCGCCCTTGTGGACCCCCTTCCAGGTCACTTAACCCCGTGAGGGAGGATGTTTCTGAGACACCCCTGATATTACAAACCCCCTTGAGAATTCATCCTGCTCCACTGGTTGCTGGGGGACATCCAATGGTTTTTACCCATACTCCATTTGCAACTTCAGATTTGTTTAACTGGCAGCACACTATGCCTTGGCTATGAGACAATCCTGAGGCAGTGGAAAGAATGTTCCACGCAATCTTTTCCACTCATGTGCCCACTTGGACAGATGTAAGTCAGTTATTAGACACTCTCCTGACAGAAGATGAAAGACAAAAAGTAAAAGAAAAATCTGCAACTCATTTGAATGCACCTTGGCCAATTGATGACCCTAAGTGGGATCCCAACAATTCAGCTCACAAGACAAGTTTAAATAATTTTTTAAAAGCTGTTTTGAAAGGCATTTGGGATGCAGGGGAAGCTACTCCAAATTGGAGTAAGGTGACTGCTTGTGTTCAGCGTCCAGATGAGCATCCCTCTGACTCTTGTGCTCGACTCATTTGTGAAGTTAGAAAGCTTGGGAATTTGGATCCTGAAACTGATCATGGAAAGGATATACTTAAACTGGTTTTCATGTCACAATGTGCAGAGGATATTGCTGAGAGATTTAGAGAGCATCCAGATGGTATGCAAGGGAAAAGTTTGCCTGAGGTAGTTAGCATTGCTACTAGAGTGTTTAATGGAAAAGAGGAGAAGAAAAAAAAAAGAGAAAAGAAAGGAAAAGCAGAAGGATATAGAGGAGCAAGTGTCACTGTTGGCAGTAGCAATGACTGGGGGAAGGGGAAGAGGTCATGGATGGAACAGAGATGGATGGAATGGAAGGAGAAGAGGAGCAGCAGCAAGAGGCAGAGGACGTGGAAAAGGAATTAGAAGTGGTGGTTGTCATTATTGTGGGGCAGAAGGACATTGGAAGAGAGAGTGCCCAGTGCGCCCTAAGAAGGAGTATAAGCTAGAGGCAGCAGGGCAGTTCGCAGAGAACAGCGACTGAAGGGAGGCGCCGTTCCCCTGGAGTCCTGAGATTTATGAGGCTGGACTTGTGCAATTTAAATGTGATGTCCGGTTCCCTGTGATTCCTCTTAAAATAGGGAATGAGACTTTTGAACTGTTAGTGGATACCGGTGCTACTCATTCAGCTGTTCCCGAGGGAGCGGCCCCAAAAGGAAACATTGAAAAATGTGTGATAGAAGTTATTGGAAAGACAGAACGATGTTTTATGACCAGCGAATGCATGGCCACTTTAGACCTTTTAAATATTCAGCATTCCTTTTTGCTTATGAATGGAATAGTAAACTTGCTTGGGCGAGATTTGCTGTGTAAATTGCATGCTCAAATTTTTTGTAATCCGGATGGCATCATTCTAAGGTTCCCATTAGAAAAGGCATATTTGTTAGCAGGGCTGGAAGTTCAAGGATCTGGTAAAAACCTCCCTGTGCGAGTGCAAAATGAAGTTAACCCTATAGTGTGGGGAGGAAAACATGCAGTGGGACTAGTGAAGTCAGCTCCCTTTTTAAATCCAACAGTGAAAAGTGACAAGCCTTCTCCTGTCCAGAGACGATACCCTTTGAAACCTGAAGCTGTTCAGGGGCTAGGGCCTCTCATACAGGATTTAAAGGAGAAGGGAATTCTGGTGCCAGGCATCTCTCCTTGCAATACCCCTATTCTGGCTATTAAGGAGCCTCAGCCTGGGTCAGATGAAAAACCAGTGTATCGAATGGTTCAGGACTCAAGACTGATTAATCAGTATGTGATCCCAGAACACCCTGTAGTGCCAAACCCTAGCACTATACTGGCAATGGTGCCGCCAGACACAAAATGGTTTACTTGTCTAGATCTGGCAGGTGCTTTTTTTCTCTGTACCAGTTGCCCCAGATAAACAGTACCTTTTTGCATTCACCTGGGGAATACCAGGTGCAGCCGGGCAAAGGGGGAGAAACAGGAAATTCCAACCCCAGGGCAACTTACGTGGACTAGAATGCCCCAAGGGTATGTGAAGGCACCAGGAGTGTTTGCTGGAATTTTAGCAGAAGATTTAAAAGATGTCCAGTTACCCCGTGGCTCTACTTTGGTAACTTATGTTGATGATATCTTAGTGGCATCAAAAACACAGGAAGATAAAGAAATTGATTCCATCTATCTACTTAATCAGTTGACAATGAAGGGACACAAAGTCAGCCTCATAAAACTGCAGTGTGCAAAACAAGAGGTGAAATATTTGGGTTGTACTTTAGGGCCTGGAATTCGTTGCATAGATCCCTAGAGGGTAAAAGCAATTTTAGATACTGCTTTTCCCACAACAAAACGAGAAATGAGAGGCTTTATTGGAATGATTGGATTTTGTCGTTCATGGATAGTGGCTGCAGGTGAATTATTAAAGCCGTTACGTGAGTTAACTAAAGAAGGGGCAGAGGAGCCTTTACATCCAAATGCTGAGCAGTTAAGAGCCTTTAGAGCACTCAAGGAGTTCCTTGTTCAGGGTCCCGCACTAGGGCTCCCTAATTACAACAAACCTTTTGACTTGTATGTTTATGAATCTAAAGGAGTGGCACCTGGAGTGTTAATGGAATCATTTGTAGGTGCTCCTCAACCTAGTGCTTATTTGTCAGGACAATTAGACCCTGTAGCTCAGGGGTCGGCAACCTTTCAGAAGTGGTGTGCCGAGTCTTCATTTATTCACTCTAAATTTTAAGTTTTCTTGTGCCAGTCATACATTTTAATGTTTTTTAGAAGGTCTCTCTCTACAAGTCTATATGTTATATAACTAAACTAGTGTTGTATTGTAAAATAAACAAGGTTTTCAAAATATTTAAGAAGCTTCATTTAAAATTTAAATTAAAGTGTTGATCTTACGCCGCCAGCCCCTCAGTCCGCTGATGGTCTGGGGTTCTGTTCACCTAGGCTGGCAGTGGGCTGAGTGGGACCTGCGGCTGGGACCCCAGCTGGGAAGGGTGTGGCAACCAGAACCCCAGACCGGCAGCGGGCTGTGTGGGGCTAGCAGCCAGGACCCCAGACTGACAGCAGTTCAGCCCACTGCCACTCAGGGGTTCCATCCGCTGGCTCCTGCCAGCCAGCATCCTGGCTGCCGGACCCGCTCAGCCCGCTGCCGGTCTAGGGTCCCAGCCCTGGCCACATACAGTGGGTACCTACCTTCTCCCTGGTTCTGGCCCATTCTCTTCCTTTCTCTGCACTGAGCTGAGGGTGGAAGTGGACTGAGCACAGGGCTGGGGGTGAAGGGTCTGGCCAGGAGCTAGAATGAGGGAGGGGGCTCAGGGTTGGGGCAGGAGGTTTGGGTTGGGGGCACTTACCTGGGCAGCTCCCATTTGGTGTGAGGGATGCAGGTGGGAATGTGAGTGGGGGTACAGGAGCTCCTATTTGGTGCTCAGGGTGAGGGTGGGGATGTGCGATGTGCATGGGATGTGGGGGGTGCAAGAGTCAGGGCAGATGGCTGGGGGCATGTGAGGGGGTGCAGGTGTCAGGGTAGGGGGGGCTGGGTATGTATGGGGGTGCCAGAGTCAGGGCTGGGGTCATGGAGGGGTGAAAGAGTCAAAGGGCTGGGTGGTACAGGGCTCAGGGCTATGTGTGTGTGTGGGAGGGGTCAGGGCAGAGGGGGCTGGGTGATTGCCCCCCCCCAGAACCCGCAACCCCCCACTCCTTGTCCCAACTACCCCCTCCTGGGACCCCACCCCCTATCTAAGCCTCCCTGCCCCTTGTCCCCTGACTGCCCCCCTAGGAACCTACCCCCTATCTGTTCCCTGACTGCCCCAACCCTTATCCACACCCCTGCCCCAGACAGAACCCCCTGGACTCCCATGCCTATCTAACCACTCCCTGCCCCCTGACAGGACCCCCGGAACTCTGGACCCATAAACTGCCCCCGCTCCCTGCCTGCCCCAACCCCTTCCACACCCCTGCCTCCTGACAGTTCCCCCCAGAACTCTCAACTCATCCAAGCCCCCCAGGTCCTTGTCCCCTGACCTCCCCCTCCAGAGACCCTCCCATCCTAACTGCCCCCTGGGACCCTCCTTGCTCCCTGTCCCTTGACTGCCCTGACCCTTATCCACCCCCACCCCCTAACAGACCCCAGGACTCCCATGCCCCATCCAACCCTCCTGCTCCCTAACTGACCCCTCCAGAGACCCCTGCCCCTAACCACCCCCGGGGATCCCACCCCCCCAACCCATCCTGCTCCCTGTCTCCTGACTGCCCCCAACCCTTATCCAACCCTCCCCCAGCCCCGAACTCCTTACCATGAGGCTCCCCGCTCATCCGGAGTTTTGTTGCTGCTGCATGCGCGCAGCCCCTCCCCACTCCGCCCCGTCTCTCAGAGCACTGTGCGTGCAGCAGCAGGGCCCCGGGATGAGCGGGGACCGGTTTTCCCTCCCCACGGAGCCAAACGCTGCCCTGCGGGAGCGCGCAACCCCGGCCCCCAGAGCTCTGCGCGCGTGGTGGCAGGGCTCCGGGGGAAGGGGCCGGTGGCTTACTGCGCTCGGCTCGGCGCTCCGGCCATGGAGTGCGGACCCTGCAGCTTGCCGCGTCGGCAGGATTTTTAATGGCACACTGGAGTCCCGGCAGGCTCCAGCGTGCCATTAAAAATCGGCTCGCATGCCATCGGTTGCTGACCCCTGCTGTAGCTCAAGGCCATCCAGGCTAAGAAATGTTGCAGCAGCTGCTCTCATTGTGGAAAAAGCTCAAGAAATAGTACTAGGACACAGCCTTACAGTGCATACGCCTCATGCTGTGGTCAGCCTGTTAAATTCACAACAGCATAAGCATCTGACTAACCAATGATTGTCAAAATATGAAATTGCTCTCTCAATGGCTCAGGGGGTAACCCTCAAACGATGTGTCACGTTAAACCCAGCTTCTTTGTTGCCCCAGGAGGGAAGTAGTGGATATGTGCATGATTGTTTGCAGGTTTTGGACTTAATTTCTACCCCTCACCCTGACCTTACTGATATTCCCCTCCAAGACCCTGAAATGGAGTTGTTTGTGGATGGATCTGCCTTGTCCGAGAGGGAATCAGACACTCTGGATACGCAGTTACTGACAGCAAGACTGTATTAATAGGGAAAGCTCCTTCACCTGGGGTCAGTGCCCAAGCAGCAGAATTGAAAGCCCTGACTGCAACCTGCCTCTATGCTAAAGGAAAGAGGGTCAATATTTATACGGATTCAAAATTTGCTTTTGGGGTGTGCCACGCCACAGGTGCAGTTCGGAAGGAATGAGGTTTCATTACCTCGTCTGGAGCTCAGATTGCCCATGGAAAGGAAATTGCTGAGCTGCGTCAAGCCATTCAGGCTCCTAGGGAGATTGCGGTAAGACACTGCAAAGCTCATACCAGGCAGACTGATCCAGTCGCAATGGGAAATCGCTTGGCTGACAGGGCGGCCAAGGCAGCAGCCTTACAAGGGGCCCAATTGGACCTGATCTCTCCCTTAGCTCAATGGCAATTACAAGCTTCAGATACTGAAAAGGCAACATGGGAAAAGTGGGGTGCAAAACTTAATTTGGTGGGAATCTGGGAATGTGATGATCGTCCTATCAAGCTATCAGCGTGAGGTACTACAAAGGTTCCCAGTAACACCCATCTAGGAGCAAATAAAATGGTTCAAATCGTTCTTAGGCAGTTTGTATCCCCTGGATTAAGTGAAATGGCTGGAAGAGTAGTGGAAAGTTGTATTCTTTGTCAGCAATGTAATCCTAAGGGAACACGCCAACAGGCCCCACCTGGTTGGCGCAGATGGGCTCATAGGCCCATGCAGCACATTCAAATTGATTTTACTGATTTACCTTCTTCAGAAGGAAAGAAACATCTGTTAGTGATCGTGGATCAACTTTCAGGATGGGTAGAGGCCTTTCCCACTGTCCAAGCCACTGCCAAAGCAGTTTGCAAGGTGCTTCTTAATGAGATCATGCCAAGATTTGGCCCTCCTGAAAAGACTGATTCTGACCAGAGAACGCATTTTACAGCAAAAATTTGCAAGGAACTCACTGCGGCAGTTGGGACAAAATGGGTTTTTCATGCTCCCTGGCACCCTCAGAGTTCAGGCCAGGTGGAGCGTATGATGGAACTCTAAAGACCACCCTAACTAAGCAGTGTAAGGAATTTAAGATGAAATGGACTAAAGTTCTTCCTTTGGCTTTGTACATTGTCCAGACTACCCCGAATTCTAGGACTAAGCTAGCGCCCTTTGAGATACTTTTTGGACAGGTACCACCTTCCTTTACTACTTTGGTTTCAATGCCTAGTGACACTGATCTGACTTGTGAAACAGAAGCTTATGTAAAAGCATTGCAGCAGCATTTAACAACATTACAACTGTACTCAGCACAGTCTCAATCTTTACCATTGTGGGAAGCTGTTCATTCTATTTCACCAGGTGACCCGGTGTGGATCAAAACTTACCGAAAGACTCCACTTCAACCTCAGTGGCTAAGACCGTTCAAGACTATCCTGGTGAACCCTACTGCTGTTCGGGTCAAGGAACTTCCTACTTGGATTCATCATACCAGAGTCAAACGGAGCCTCGCTAGGGAGCCCGACCTGGTAAAGGGTTCCCCAGAAGTAGATGGCATCGGACTTCGAGGGAGCCACGCATGTTCACCCCACCGCGAACCGGGTGAGCCAGAAACAGACAGCCTCTCTGCCGAGGACAAATGGACTGCTACCCCTTTGGGCGACCTGAGGTTAAAACTCAAGAAGTAGTATACTGGTGCCCATTCTCCAAGGAATGGCAGCGAATAGTCGCCTGGGGAGTTGGTGGACTCGTTTGTGTATTGTTTGTTGTTTTTCTTTTGTGGTGGTTGGATTAACTAGGGGGATATGAACATAATGTCTTTATTTGCTTTGCTCATGAAATGAAAGCCTGTATGCTAGCACTGAATAACATTTCGTGTTGGGTATGCTCCCTAATGCCAGTAGATAGTCACTGAGGTCTTCCCATGATCCCCATACCTCTTAGCCCTATGAATATAACATGGACTCCTTCATGGAAGGACTTCTCAGGCATGCAAAACCTAACCTGGGCAGATTCAGGAATCCAGATTAATAGATACCTTACGGTGTGGAAGCGGCCTGGTGAGTGTTGTTTCCTGGGTTCAGGAAATGTGCCTGTAGGAGTTAGCAATTGTAAAGCTTATTTTAATGGAACCCGTTTTGGTGAAAGATGGGGACCCGATTGTACTCTTGTGCAAGGTTTACCCCAACCTGGAATGTCCTGGTATGTTTTCCTGCTAACTTTTGCAGCTTGTTTAATCAGTTGGTATGGATAAACCTCATGTGTTTACCAAAATACGTTGCATTGTAGCACCAAATCTATCGCACACTAATTGCACTGCATTGCTGGAGTATTCAAAGATCATTTATATATGCTGCATAAAAAAAATTCTTTTAATTCTTCGGGAACTGAGTACTCTGTGTGTCAGTGTACTGATAATGCTATTAATAGTTTTCACGGTCTCTCTGCCTGGACTGGATGGTATTACAAACCCCAATATACTGCATCTTTTATATCTAATCCCTTGTTTGGAGTCTATTGGGTGTGTGGAGAAAAGGCTTATTTAAGCTTGCCTGACTCCTGGAAGGGGTCATGCTATTTGGCCTGGTTAGAACCCCCTGTCCTATATCGAGATCACCTTCCTTCTGGACGTTTAAGAAATGTGTGAGGTGCCAAAGAGGATGTTGACTGGTCTCGACCCCTTACCTGGAAAGCACTTAATGATTGGACAGGAACCTGTGCAGCCTTTTTCTTTGCGTGTGGAGTTGCCACTTACCATGTAGGGCAAGGTATAATGAGATTACAAGGAGTGTTAGAAATAATGGCTAATACCACTGGTGAGGCCCTCATTGATCTGACTACCGAGCAAAAACGGTTTAGGCAAATGGTTCTTCAAAATAGAATGTCCCTGGTCATTCTGTTAGCCTCACAAGGAGGGACATGTGCCTTAATAGGACAAGAATGTTGTGTGTATATTCCTGATGTTTATAATGCCACATGGGAGAGGGCAAAACATCTTGAAAAAATTGCAAGGGATCATGGAGGAAAGCGACCAAGCGGGAACTCCTGGTGGAGTGATTTATTTAGCTGGTTGCCTGATGTAGGTGGATGGCTGCATAATTTGCTTAAAAGTGCTGTTATTTTTATGTGTGGGTTACTACTGCTTTATGTAATAATAAAATGTGGGTGCTGTGTAACTGCTTGACTATGTAGAACAGCCCCTAGGGTCAGGCGACCTTATCATGTAATGTAAGTTGTGTTCCTCGAGTCCCCTTAGTGGGTCCTCTAGGAACAAAGTGGGGAATTGATGAGTTTGCCTTGATGGCCTGTTTTGCTTAGCAGTAACAAAGCAAGGCCTACTGAAGAAAAAATATAGTAGCTGAAACAGTCAAGCGCTTGCCTGGTTGCTGACTGTATGACCTTGCTAGATAAGACAGTGCTTGCAGAGTCTGGGAAAAATGCTTACAGACATCCCCGACAAATTTGGTTCCCACAGCCTTACTGGGGATTGCAGGTCCAAGTAAGATGTAGCCAAGGGTAGTTGGAGGAGGACTAGTGAGTATAATTGCTCAGTTTTGGAAGAATGGGGCCTTGCTGGTGTTACTTCCCAGAGGCCCCTTCCAACATCTGACTGTCTTTAGACAGACGAAATAAAATATTAACTTTTAATTTGTGAAAATAGAGGTGATTTTGATAATTTGTAAATAATTTGTCAGAATACCTGGCACCTGTAGTTGTCTGTATTTCTATGTCCTCAGCATTGCTAATGCCACCCCCTCAGAACTCAGACTACTTCTTTGAGGAGTGTCCCTGTGGGTACTCCACTTTAGGTGTCTTGGCGCCCTGTGCTTCTAGTCAGAGACTTGTGGTAGCAGTGCCCCGGTTGGCCGTGCATGTGCAGCAGCCATCTCACGCCGCTCCGAGTGGCTACCCTGCATGCGCAGCCAACCGCCACCCAGTTCCTTCTCTACCACCCTTGGTTTCAGTTCAAAGGACAGCAGCACCATTATCTACTCTGTGACAAAGTTCTGTCCTTGACTCCCTGGGTCCTGTATTTCCTGGTGGATTTTTGCTAGCCTCAGAGGCTCACTGTGACCCGCCATGTAGCCTTTCTCTCTCTAGAAGCAAGGGTCACAGCTTACTGTGCCATTTTCATCATCAGCCAACAACGGAGGTGAGAAGAAGCAATCCTCCCTCGCACAGTCTCCGTTGTCTCCCAGTCTCAGTGATTAATCAGGGAGGGGACGGGGGAGCCTGGGCCCGCCCTCTACTCCGGGCTCTAGCCCAGGGACCCCTAAATTAGCAACTATGGTAGCTGACTTTTTGGAAATAGGACGTGTACAATTCCCTGGGCCACTTCCCCACAGCAGCCCCCACTCAATATCTCCTTCACCATTACCTCAGGGCCTCCTTCCTTGCACCTGATATGGATTTGTGCTTCATTCCTCCAACAGCATAGCTCCTGACACCTCACTGACTAACTGGGAGGCTTTTAACTAATTCCAGCCAGCCCTCGATTGGCTTCAGGTGTCCCAATCAATCTAGCTATCTCACTGCCTTCTGGAAGGATCTTAATTGGCCCCAGGTGTCTTGATTAACCTGGCACAACTGTCATTTGGTTACCATGGTACCAGGGATTTGTTTAGCCTGGGGCTAACATACCTGTTCCTCAGTACTTTATTGTAACTGTCTGGCCTTGCCCCATCACAAGTCTCATATTCCTTTAATCTCTGCCTTTTTCTCAGTTAATTTTCCTCATTGTTTATCTCTCTGTTCATTTTCTTTTTTTCCCCCATATTTAAAAAAACAAACAAACCTTTTCCCCTTTTTCTCCCTGCCTCAAGCGGGCAGTCGCTGGAGAGGCATTAGACTGGGACTATTCACATTCTTTATTCAGCTAGCCTCTCGGACATGCCTGGCTCTCCAGGTTTCAAGCGCTGTCTGACCTGCAGACTCTCAATACCAGTGACAGACGGCCACTTGCATTGCATCCGTTGCCTGGGGGGGAGACAAATGTTCCCCCAAAGTGTCCCTACTGCAAGAATCTCACAGCGCAGACAAGGAAGGCCAGAGACCTCCAATTAAAACTTTTAATGATGGAGAGATCCCTCCAACCCACCTGTGACCCCAAGTCCAGGGCACCTCCTCACCAGTCCTCACTCTGCTTCGGAGTTTCGGCTTGATCCTCTGGGGGTAGAGAAGGAACTGAGTGGTGGTGGGCTGCGTACATGGGGTAGCCGCTCAGAGCGGCCAATCAGGGCACTGCTACCACAAGTGTCCAACTAGAAGTGCAGGGCATCAAGACACCTAAAGTGGAGCACCCACAGGGGCAACCATCTTGAAGAACCTATAGTTATTTCTGACTATTTTCCCTACACATGTACTCTCTTCTCAGAATTGAGTCAGCCATCTTCTGCCACTGCACAGTGTTTGGATCTTAGTGCTCTTAGGGAACCATCCTTGTCAGCTTCCCAAGAGGAAGTTTGGTGTCTGGACCCCAAAATACTTAAGACTTCATTAGAATCCCTCGTATCAGGCTGACTGTCTCCTTCCCATAACTTCAGATTCAGGGCTTCCTCTCCCCATTTTCTGGGCTTGTAGCATATCAGTTCAATAACAAAGGCCCAGATCTTCGTCTGCCTAAATACCTTTGAGGATCTGGACCAAAATTCTTACAAATTTGGAGGAGGAAGCAGGACCGTAATGAAACAGTTAGTTAATGTAAGTTGATATTGTTGTGACAGTGAAACAAGAAGCAGATAAAAGAATGTGAGTATGTATACTACCTGACACTAAGGTGACTACCCGGACAGTCCTGAAATGCAGAGTTCAAGTCCCGGTCTTCGTCTGAATGAGTCTGGGACAGCATTTATCCTGGATTCCCTGCAGCACTGTTCTGCACCTGCCTGAGCCTCGGGTGATGCCAGCCTCTTCCCAGTGTGGGGCAGTGGGCTGAAGTGGGCCATAGCTCCTTGCCATAAGGTTCTGCCCCTTGCTTCTCTCCCCGCACAAAGCCTCGCCCTCTGGCCAAGCAAGAAGCTGGAGCCAGGCAGTAGTAAGAGCTGCCCCAGAAGCCCAGGACATTGTGGGGAGCCCCAGACCCTCCAATTGCCCTAGACGGTGCACTGTAGAGGGCAGAGACCAGGCAAGGGGCTGCTTTCAGGCACTCCATTCCCCAGCGCAAGGCAGGTGGAGTGTCTGGGGTTTCCCACAGCCTTCTGAGCTCTCCGAGCAGCTTTTACCGCAGCTTGGCTCCAGCTTCCAGCCTGGCTAGGGGAAGAAACCTTGAGGAAAAAGGAGGGGCAGGGGCAGGGCTCCTGCATATGTCCCATTTTTGCCTTTTGAAAAGGTCACCCTACCTGACACACAGGTGACATGGCTTTTCCTGAGCTGCTTTTCTGATCTCCAAGGATGTTTACCAAGACCTATAACAATGTACAACAAGAATTTAACATACCATTATTTGTCAGAGAGAGTTGCTTTTTATTTATCTTAATGTCCAAGAAGGCACAGAGTTCTCATCCTGTACAATAATAAACTAATATTCCATGACATCATCAAACTTCAGCAGAACTAGTTAAGATATATTTTCATTTTTACAGAGAGCAGCCTTTTGATGTTCTCCACAGTGCTGAATAAATGTAATAAAATTCAGAAGTATTGTGGTATAAGTTAGCAACAAATAGGTATTAACATTGTCACAACTGTTTGACCTATATAGCAGTGCTGTATAGAGAATTCAATATGTAGAGTGGCAGAAATATTATAAATTAAGCCTGACTCACCAACTGCCGCTAGTGTCCATTGCATGTAGGAATTAATATGAGCTTTCTAATCAAGTACATTTGTACAAATTTTTGCAAGACAAATGAGGCTCCCATTCGAGCTCTCTCTCCTTATGTTGCGCCTCCAGTCTTACCCAGACTATTAATTGTTGTCTGTCTAGTTCTCTGTAATCATAAAGTTTTATTACCACTTGATCACTTCATCCATTTTAAAGAGACTTCTCTATAACCCCTTTGATTTACCAGCATTGCTGCTTTGTTTGAGGTCAGTGGGCACAATATCTGCAAAATGGCTTCTGCCGGTTTATGAACAATTCCAGAGAATTCCACTTACTCTTCAAATTGTTAGGTAAGTCTCTCTAGAATTAACGTTCTATTCTTGAATAGATAGGGGATGAAACTTGCTGATTCTTTCTCAGCAGTGTGTGCTGGTGAGAATCTGTAATTCAGTGTTACGCAGATTCCATTACTTAATGACTGCACCCCATCCACATAGGTACAGAGATAACACACCTGTACCATTTCCTTAGTGATTCTCATTTGTATTCATTTAATAAGCTATTTGCATATAATTAAGGCTATATTGAGTCAATCTTTTTGCAGAAGCATACAGCTGCTTTTGTAGCTATCTGTTATGACTCTTCCATTAGCATAATAAGTGCACATGACAAGGAATTTGCACTGTTCAGTTATTGAACAAAATGTATTGTAAATGAGTGTATTTGTGTCTAATTGAGTCATGGTGTGTTTTCCCCATCATTTCCTTTACATGTGATTAAAATAATGTGTGGCATAATTATAAATTGGATAAGAACATGAGATTTTGATTAATTTTCTTCAGGATTTCCAGGGGAAGCACTTGATTAAGGTAAAGAGGATAATTGCATTGGCTGAGATGAAGTATGAAAGAGATATTTGAACTAGCATATTTATTTCTTTTAATGGAGCCACTTGCCTATCTGTGTTGGTGTATGCAAATAGATTGAAGAGATTAATAGCAGGTGGAGATGTATGCTTTAGAGAACATCTAGAAATTATAATTGCTAATTGATACATGCACTGCTCTATATAAAATAACCAGACATTTGTGTAAATAATGTTATATGTATAAGAAACTACAAACAGTTGGTAAAAGGAAAAGTTTATACAAAACCAAAATTCTAGTGTGTCTGGATGAAAGGGTTTTGCTTACCTAAAAATATTTGAAGGGATTTATCAGAGAGATTAGAGGTGAGTGCTGACAACTATAAAGTCACACAAATATTAGGATGAACTAAATGGTTTTCTCCATCTGTCATCCTGAAAATGCAGAGATTTCCTGTATAATATACTGTATTCTTTATATTATATGTAAACAAAAAGAGGGAGTGGGGATGCTTATGAGAGTCCAGTGCATTACAAGTATGTGTAAAAGAGTGAAATCAGATAGCTGGATATTGTGACTAACTATGTGGAAATGTTCTCTAACAGTGACCTCTGTTGATGAAGTGTTTACCCTGGATAAGTAGTGAAAGAGCTATTGCTTGAATCTTTTAAAAACCTAAACTGGTCATTGCAATGCAGATAATGGGACAAGCTGAACTAATACATCTTTTCTATTCTCAGGTTCTGTGATAAAGAATTCTAACTTATGATTCATCACAAATCCAGTGAGTTCAAATTAAAAGTCAAAGGAGCAAATAACACTTGGGCAGCAAATGGCCATTTTGCTTCCTAATTATGCTCTAATGATTCAACTTTGCTGTTTTGGTTTTTTTGCACTGGGCATGACCTGCAATTAGATGAACAGCAACGCATAAGCAGCAATACCTTTTGGGGTATATAAATGTTTCATCTGGCACTTACTTGTTAAACATGAAGCAAACACCTTTTTGAACAGGGTGATGGATGGGCATTACCTATCTTTGTTGCATGATTGCTTTTTCCATTCTTAACAAATGTTTTGAGAGGAAATAAGATTTGATACTGTACACCAATATAATAGCATAATAAACAAAAGGAACAAACATTAAAAAGTTTAAATATCCAAAGGCTCAGAGCTTTGGCAGTATTATTACAGGATGCTGGGAGAATTTTAGAGTAAAAAATTTCATTGCTACTATCATAATGACACTATAAATTCATGGTACATCCACCCCTTAAATACCACGTGCAGTTCTAGTCACTCCCATCTCAAAAAAGATATATTAGAATTGGAAAAGGCAAAAAGAAGAGCAGCAAAAATGATTAGGGGTATAGAATATCTTCCATGCAAGGAGAGATTAAAAGAACTAGGACTGTTTAACTTAGAAAAGAGATAACTGTGGGGAGGGGATATGATAGAAGTCTAAAAATCATGAATGGTGTCAAGAAATAGAATAAGGAAGTGTTATTTACCCCTTCATATAACAAGAACCAGGGGGTCACCAAATGAAATTAATAGGCACCACGTTTAAAACTAATACAAGAAAATACTTCACACAGTGCACAGTCAACCTGTGAAACTCGTTGCCAGGGGATGTTGTGAAGGCCAAAATTATAACTGGGTTCAAAAAATAATTAGATAAGTTCATGGAGGATAAGTTCATCAATGGCTATAGTCAAGATGATCAGGGACGCAGCCCAGTGCTCTGGGTGTCCCTAAACCTCTGATTGCCAGAAACTGGAACCGGACAATAGGGGATGGATCACTAGATAATTGCCTTTTTCTGTTCATTCCCTCTGAAGCAATTCCAACTGGCCACTGCCAGAAGACAGGATACTAAACTAGATGGATCATTGGTCTGACCCTTTATGGCCGTTCTTATGTCCACTAGTTCAGTGTAGCTAACCTAATTTAAGGTCCTTCTATTGTGGATAGTCTGATTATTTTAGTCTTACTTTATCCCATATTATCCAGAAATTGTATCCATAAATATCTTTGATATGTCTACACTGCAGCTGGGATTGTGCTTCCCAGTGCATGTAGACACACATGCTAGCTGTGCTTCAGCTAGTGTGCTAAAAATAGCAGTGTGGCCACAGCAACACAGGTGTTTGCTTGGGCTAGCCACCTGAGTATGTACTCGGGATCAGGTGTGATTGAACTCAAGTACTTGAGTTTTTGCTGGCTGTCTCAAATATTTTTTTTCTGAATTTGCAAAATTCTGTATAACTGCTTCTTAACAGTATAAGGATTGTAAATGGTTTTCAGCAAGAGAGAGTAATAGTAATAGTAATGCATGGTTACTGATCTCAAGGGTCATAACCCTGGGACTTAATCAAGGAAGGAGCTGTGCACACTTGTGAAGTTAAAAGCACTGCCAACTGCTGTTGAAGTAGCAAAGAATCCTGTGGCACCTGATAGACTAACAGACATTTTGGAGCATGAGCTTTCGTGGGTGAATACGAAAGCTTGCATGTACATGCATCTGATGAAGTGGGTATTCACCCATGAAAGCTCATGCTCCAAAACATCTGTTAGTCTATCAGGTGCTACAGGATTCTTTGCTACTTTTACAGATCCAGACTAACACGGCTACTCCTCTAATAACTGCTGTTGAAGTCATTTGAAAGTGGTGGTGCTCATTTCACAGGAATGCCCAGCACTTTGCACCCCAGAGGGAAAAGCAGGGTCTTACTGTGTTAGGTGGAGCCAGCCTATGGATTTTATCACCACATTTTGCCACCTTTCCTCAAATGCCCCTAACCCAGATGAATTTCTGGGCAGGTAGGTACATAGCCACTGCTATTTTGAATGATGCCAACGTGTACATATGAAATTCTGTGTGCACCTCCAAATCTTCCACTATACCTTTTGCTTTGGTTTGTGAGGCAACAATAATTTATCTCCATTTTACATATGGACAGATGGAGCTATTGACTTGTCCAAGATCACACAATACATCTATGGAGAGCCAAGAGTAGAAAACAAATTGTCTCACCCCGTTCCCTTCACCACCACCCGTCATTTAACTTCTTGACCATATTGCCTCAATGTCTAGTTTCCATGTTTAGTTGATAATTGAAAACCTTTTAGAGCACAAACCAATATGAGCACAAACTAGCCACCCTAGTACATGCCATCAATGTTTCAGTGTCCTAGCTGAAGTCCAAATCTGCTCAATCCTTTAACCAAAGCTAGTATTCCCAGTCCTTTCCTCCAGGGGACCACATGTATTTTTAATATAATTTCTCCTCCTTCTATCGCCTCTCCCCCCTGCTCTTTCCTTCTTACTAGCACGATTTTGGATTTAACAAGCTCAAGATTCAACACAAGCTTAGGTGTTTGGTTCCCATGGAGACAGTTTGTCATCCCACACAAACTGGAAGCTGAGTTGCTGTGGCAACATAGATAAGAACTTCATTTAGGGTCATTAGAATTGTCAAATCAATGCTGAACAAAGGCTTATTTTGTCCTGTGGCTTATCTCCATCATGGGGCCAATGGTGGCTGCTTCAGAAAAAGGTGTAGAGGTGTCCATAGCGCAAATAACTGCAGTATGTTAAAATTGCAAAAAAATTTAGTTTATGTATTAAAGCAAAAGTGATAATAGAGATAAAATGAAGTTTTACAGGCTTTCCTCCATATTTAGTCTTCTATTGTTCCCAATGAGAAGTCTACATATGTTTATGGTGAGTGATGACAGTCTGCCAAGTGTTATACCAGAGACAGAAGGCATGGCCTAACTCAGGAAATTCTTTAAAGTGTACTGGAAGACCAGAGATCAGTTCAGTCAGAGTGAATTAAAATAAAGTTTTATTCCCTTATGGTGGGGGACACACCCACACCGCTCTGGGATGAGAAGGGGTTAAGATACTCCACTGATTACAACTAAGAGGAAACAGCCTCACCCTGCATAAATTGCCTGGCTGCCAAACTTGAAAAGGAGGCTCTCCAATAACTACGGCAGAACTGGAAATGAAAGGAAGAGTATGGTTAGAACAGGAGAATTACAGAAACAATTTCCATATGGGAGTAGAAGAAACCTTGGGCTGATCCCCTGAGTTCCAATACCCAATATCTCTTACTGCAAGACTATCCTTGTTGTCAGTACGCTCCCCATAGGGCAACATCTTATAACTACTGTGAAAGTGCAGCTTGTCAAGAGCACGCCAGCTCACTTAAAGTGGTGTTCAGCACACAAAGCCTGTTACACTCATATTCGTTGGTCTTCACTGAGTGAAGTTAAGGTGTTCATTTCAACCTGTAAGGCCTAAATGGCTTGGGTATGGCTACTTCAGGAGGAGAGTTGAGTCGGTGGGAGAGCATGAGGGGGAATTTTAGGAGAGATTGGAAGGTCTTGTTTTCAGGTATTGGTGCAATTAAGGGTTGGTATAAAGGAAGCATTTGTTTTGGGTGGGTCCAATAAATAAGGGTTTGTTTTAACAAATTGCATACATAGGCACCTTTTCTGCATTCTGGGCCCTTTAAAGAAATCTGAATAAGTAATACTGTAAATAATAGGACAATAAAGCATGTGTTTCAGCATCAAATTAGTTAGGCAAAAGAAAGCCAGAGGTCAAACAGTGCCTATTTAAAAACAGAATAAAGCACAGAATCACCAGTTTTCTGAAGAAACTCTCATCTCCAGTGAACGACGAAGATATCACTTGAATAAGGACAAATAATTGTCTTGTCTTTGTGACGATAAATTGATCTTTAATAGAGGCTTAAGCTGTTCTTATGAAAACACTAAAAACTAGACTCATACTAATGCTGATGTCAACCACAGGGATGCAGAAGAATCCAGTATAGTACCTCTTCATCTGGCCAGACATACTGAGTTACAAGCCAAAAAATGGAAATGGAGGTCATATGAGATGATCTGGCCATAAAAAATATTCATGGTTTAAAAGATTAAATGAAAGATAAACTGTTGCAATTGTTAATGTACTTTCATGGTTCTGAGGGATTTTTAGCTCCCTTTCTGGGCGTGTTAACATAAAGGGTTAGATACTCAACTTGTGTAAATTCTCATAGCTCTGTTGAATTCAGGGAAGGTAGTTATGCCAATTTGCACCAGCTGATGACCTGTGGTAATACATTTTTATCCTTTATCTTAGCTTTGGAGACCAGCTCAGGCCACTTGTATTATAAAAAGCTGCAGGAAGCAGGTTATTATGGGGTTTTTGTTGACTATTGTGTAACTTATGCAGAGGAAAGGTAAATCAATCTGTTTATCAATTCTATGCTAAAAAGTTCCTCTCTCTGACTTAAACTATTTGCACAGACCATGAATTCCTATCCTTGCAAGAGACTACAGCTGGATATTCTATAGGAACCTTTCCAAATACTAAAAGTGGAAATTATAACAGGATTCACTATCCTTCTCTTCTTAGGAATCTGGTACCAGTCTTTATTGTAAATCAATTATACTCACATACAATTAATAATTTCAAATTCCTTTTTATGAATAACGCTTCCAAGGTAAACTATTACAGCACAGGAGTTACAGTGCACCCTTACTGGACTAACATCACTCACTAGAGATTTGTTATTTTTTCTTTTAAAATGGAGAATATAACACAGAATCTAAGCCTGCAAAATATATATTTATTTATAATATCTTACAAAATCAATATAGGGATTAATTTGGGACTCCTGACAATTGGAGATCTGCTTTCACATAGTCTGATCCTGGGTATTATACTGACATTTCAGTAAAACATTCAGTTGTACTACATAACCAGTTGTTTTAGCATCCACATTGTTGAGCAAATTCAAAACTTCAGATAAGAAAGGAAAAAACACTTACTTACTTACTGCAGCTGTTAAGCGCTCACACACGCTCTGTTCAATGACATAGTACACCTCCTGAAGATCTTAGGCCTCCAGTTTGCATTTGTTCCTTTATGGTATTTTCCCAGTCTCAATCCCACTGACTCTGTAAAATTATAGGAAACTGTATTGAGATCCAACCCACACATCAGTCGCGGTTACCCCTGACAGCTTTATCTTGTCCCTGCAGGGCTGGATTAGATCTGAGCCCTGCTCTCTCTAGAATTCTCTACTGACTGTCCAGAAGCTGACAGCCTCTGATGTGGAGGGGTGTGCGTGTATGTATGTGCAGGAATGTCTGTCCTTAATGAAGCCTTCCACACCAGCTTAAAAACAACTATTGAGTAGGGTAACAACTTCCTGCACACCCTCTGGTGTGCAAAGAAGTAGTTGCTATTTCAGCAATCACTCAAGGCTGCCATCTTGTCTGAGAGCAAGTAGAAACAGCAGCTGTATTTACAGCAATAAGGCCAGGTCTACACTATAAACTTACATCAGTTTAACTACGTCGCTGAGGGGTCTGAAACATCCACACCCCTGAGCAATGCAGTTATACCGACCTACCCTCAGAGTAGACAGTGCTATGCTGATGGGATAGCTTCTGTTGATGTAGCTACCGCCTCTTGCAGAGGTGGATTAACTACACTGATGGGGGAAGCTCTCCCATCGGTGTAGTAGCATCTTCACTAAAGCACTACAGTAACTCTTCTGCCCCAGTACAGCTGTAGTTTTTTAAGTATAGACCTGCCCTAAGTGTTTTTGGATGATGTCATGGGGTACAACAATCTCTGCTGGACTGGCTTCTTCTCCTGGTCTCTGGGGATCAGCTCAAGGATGACGCTCCCCCGTCTGCAATTTGAACCCCCTAACTCTCTGCTTCCGCTGATAGTCTCTCCAGGAACTGCCGTGTCCTCTTCATGACTCAGCCCTCTGGCTGTGTCACCTTCTGTGTTTCCCCTTTCCTGGGGTCAGTACCTCATAGTCCATTCATCCAGCCACTTCCCTCAAATGCCCTCCCATCCACGGTTTGCACCCTGTCACTTTGCTACTCAGTTGTAACAGCCAGCTAGGAGCTTCCTCTTGCTCCCCGGGTCCCTGCCAGCAACTGCTCTGTGCATGGTGCTAGCACCTCTTTGACCTGAGAGGAACCCAGTGCTTATCCCTGGAGCCACAGGCCGCAAATGCCTGACTGGCCCTGCAGCTCCTTTTGCATGAGCCCTGCTGAGCCCAAATTGGTGCCTCTCTCTGATTGGTTGTGGCCAGCGCAGCTGCTCTAGGCCACTCGGAGAACTCATCTTTACTGCTCCCTCCTGGGGTTAACTCCTTCCATGCTGGTGTGGGGTAGACACCCCATCACAGCTGAACACCCTGAAATAAGAAGGAAGGGGGCTTACAATTGCATGAAAGCCACTTATGCTATTTTGGTAGGCTTGCCCTTTTGAGAGATCATCTATCCAAAAATAGCTTAAAGGCATTCATTAATACAGGTGAAGATTATGCTGAAAATGGGCTCTATTTGATCATATAAGTTATTTGTCCCATATTTTTCAAATGAAAGCTTCATATATTTTCTCCTTTATATCTTTTCTGTTGTATACAGGTACGTATATTGTATATTTCTGTTTCTTATGGCAGTTCCTACACATTTACAGAAAAGTACATTTTTGCGTTATTGTTGATGACTAAATAATAGAGATTCCATTTTTACTGGCTACCAAATATGAATGTGAGTAATAAATAACATTTTGTTGAAAATAAATGTTTTATACTTATTCCAGTATCAACTGTAACATAAAATCTACGAATTACAGAACATATAATATCTATAAAATACCTTGTCTTTGAGGTATTGGAGATTTTTATATTCATAAATGTATCCTATTTCTACTGAAATTGTAATATGTAGGAAATTGCCCAGAGGACAAATGAAAATCTAGTTTTGTCCTAACATTCATTAGCTATTTGGAGATCATGTGTTGACTCATTTATGCTAATAAAGCATATTGACTGGTTTTCTTTAGAAAAGTATCCATGTATGATGTGCACATTCAGCTATTACAAGCTGTCTAATGCCAGCATTGTCCTCAAGTATTTTAAATTATTTGGTTGATAGAAACCCTAGTGTTGCTACTTTTCCAGTTATATAATAAGCAGTGGTGTGAAAGATATTGTCATGGAAAGCAGATATAAAAAGATATGATGGGCGGGCCACATAGTGTATGGGGAGACTTTGGCAAGCCTTGAAACCACTATGGCTTATTGTTAAAGGTGGCCTAGTCAGCAAGCTGTAAATTGGCCATTCAGCAATCTCAGCTTGACCAAGGCAGGAGGGGGCGGGGTTGGGTGCCACAGAAAGGGCAGCTTGACCCCACGTCCTTCCTGATAAGAATTGTGTTGAAGATGCTGATACATGCATTTTAAAAGAGCAGGATATACCCTCAGGAATGTCTATTGGGGTCTCAAGGCTGCAGGCTCTGGGAAAACCTACACCTGGTTAATCAATAATCAGAAGGAGCCTCTTGTTTGTCCATTGGAACTGTTTGCTTGACAAGTTTTCTTTTAGGAACATATCGTTGTATTACTAACATATAAATAAGGGGAAACAGTTTGAGATAAGGGGGGCTCTTCGGGACTAATCTTGTTGTGAACGTGTGAAAGTGCTTGAGACTAGTAAAGTTTAGCTTTAAGTGAAAGTGTTCTTGTGTTGTCCTGTTTGTGCCAGCCATCTATCGGTCGGACAGTTGTGTCTCCCCTGATTTATTTCCTGACACCTCCTCGCACAGAGTAAAAGTTATCAAGAACTTTGGGTTGAAAGAACCCCGGGTAACAATAGCACAGTTCATGGACAATAGGTGGACCGCAATCATTACTGAATGGTACCCGTGAGAATAGAAAAGACCACCTGGTCGGCCTCCAGGAAGATCGGAAGATGACATTGTTAAACGTTTCAGACGAACATGGAGAAGAAAGGCAAGAATGCGAGAAGAATGGCGGATGTGTTGTGATCGGCGCAGTCTTAATAACAGCTGAAAACCGATCGATCCAGGTGATAATAGGGACTATGCTTCTCTGTCTTACCTGTTATATACCTCATACTGGGCTTTTTTCTTCTACTTCTCTGAGTATTTTCTCTTCTACTTTTGAGACAAGGGAGAGGCAAAACCATCAGAATCTGGCCCCTGACCCAAGATGAGACAAAAATGAGCGAGTGCATCCTTCACAGTTAGCACTCTCAATTTGAATTCTGTGTAGTCAGGTACCCAGAGGTTTCTCAAGGACAGGTAGGGATGGGCAAAACAGGTTGGCAAAGCAGCTGAACTCTGCAGCATTCTCCCCTGCTGAGATCGTGATCTGCGGCAATTCAGTGGGAGGTCCTTTGCTCTGAGTGGGAGTGAGGGATTGTCTGCCGAATTGCCGCCGAATACACTGAACCTGCCACCCCGCTCTGGAGTGGCTGCCCCAGGCACTTGCCTGCTAAGTTGGTGCCTGGAGCCGGCCCTGGCTAAAACAACATGGAAAACCAAGTCTCAGTTCTCGGCACGTCCCTCGATCCCCACTTTGGAGGCAGCGAGGCATTCGAACGACGAGAGGCTGCAAAGTATCAGAGGGGTAGCCTTTTTAGTCTGGATCTGTAAAAGCAGCAAAGAATCCTGTGGCACCTTATAGATTAACAGACGTTTTGGAGCATGAGCTTTCGTGGGTGAATACCCACTTGGTCAGATGCATGAGAGGCTGCAAAGAATCTCAGGTGCTAGATCACCAAAAGGAAACCAGACAACTCTATGTGTGCACTTATAACTGCAGAACACTGATGAGGGAGGAATCAATTAACCATCTCATGGAGGAAAAGGCAAAAACAGCATGCGATGTGCTGAGTGTTTGCGAAACACAACAAAAGAAGGAGATGGAGGTCAGCTGGAGGGATGGAAGCACAGTCATTTTAGGAAAAAGAGAAGGCACAAGGACAGTTGGAGGAGTCGGATTCATCATAAACTAAGAATGCTCTTCAAAAATTGTCTCATGGCAATTGAAGTCATCGCATATTGGAGTGCTTTACCTCCGATTGAACTGAAATAGTACCCTCAAAATCATCCAGATCTATGCTCCCAGAAATGCATACGAAGATGATGATGTGGAAGGATTCTATCAGGAACTGGAAGAAACCCTTGTTCAGAGTTCCACATATACGATTGTGATGGGAGATTTTAACACCAAGGTTGGAAGAGAGAGAGAGTAAGAAGTACGGTATCGGAGAATGACTAGCTATATTGGCAGAGACAAGTAGAATGTTTATTGATAACACCTGATTCCAAAAGAAGGCCAATAGAAGATGGATCTGGGTTGACCAAATGTGAAGACAAAAAATGAAATAGATTACTTTCTGATTGATAGATGACAGATTGTGCAGGATATTTCAGTAGTGCCATCATTCAATATCAGTAGCGATCATTGCCTACTGAGAGCTAGACTCATGTGAACTATGTACGGTGAACAGAAGGCACCAACCGGTAGCTTTTGACAAGGAAATCTTGAAGGAAAACATTTCTAGGGAAGATTGGAGCCTCCTGGATGACTGCAATGATGATGAGAACTTCAGTGAGAAACTGAAATGATGTGTGAAATGAGCTATACGTGAAAGATCAAGAAGAGCTAGCAGCAGAATCCTTGGAGAATACAAAGACTTTATTGGAGAAGAGGAGGAAAATTTAAAAGAAATGGTAGCGACAGGCTTGAGTACTCCCTTATCTGCAAGCTCATACGAATGAAATTGAAGAAAGACTGAGAAATTTCAAACCGAAAAGCTCCTAAAGGCTGCTAAAGATCGTAAAAATCTCAAAAAATGCAAACGAGAACTGTTGTTGTATAGGTCATCATTATCGGCTTTGAAGAATAGGGTCAGAGAATCAGTAACCGATCGAACAGAGATGGAGGCAATCTGCAGGGATTTCTATACACAGCTGTTTGCATCCCGTATAGGTGTCCCAATGCCATCACTTCAACAAACTGATGAACACATACTCCTGGTTCTCATTCTCTTGTCTTTGAGAAACAGGTTTATCCATTCCCCAGACTTATCTGGTAACCATATTTCAGTCATAATATCAGCTTATGATCATAAATATCCATGCAATATTCCTACATACATTTCACTATGATATTATTGAACAGTGAGTTGTTAGCTTTCAAACGATACCCCACAATGCATATTTTATAAAGATTACAATAGTGCAAATACAGGGGTGCATTTGGTCATGCTACTCCACGTATGTGCCTGTCCAAGATGGTAGGCTCATACTCAGGGTAGCTAGCTCCTCCCACCAAACCATACCACTGTAGCTACACTTTATTTAGCACACTAGCTCCATAACAATTAGCATGGGTATGTGTTCTTGAGCTAGGAACTGGAGCACCCACTCAATGTATAGATTTACCCTAAATGAACAGCTCACAAACCATGTGCAGGATGAGAGCTTTGTCTATAACCAGAGAAATGAGTAAATTCTCAATAGCTGTTTTGTGCTCTCTATAGCTGACTGCAGTTGACACACACGTACTTTGTATTCTTCACTGAGACTTTTTTGGTTCATTCTTGTTGTTTTTCCTTAATCTGAAGTTAGTCAATTTACACAGAGTACACATTTTGCTTTGTGTAGATGGAAACAACCCTCTTCAACACTCAAATTAGAGAGAAGAAAGCAAGCAAGAAGGCCTAGAGAGCCAATGAGCATCTAGAGGATATGTAATTTACAAGAAAAAATTACCAGAGATTTAGGGGCCATAGAGAATGGTAAATGACCTTCATGGCCATGTGAGGAACAGGGATTGGTGTACAATTCTTACACACAAAGCATCTTGGTCAATTGAAAAGTATGATTGGGTTCTGTTAGTTTTTATTTTACTTAATATATTGACATTGTTACCCTTCTGAGGATGCCAGCCAGGACAAGAACATTAAAGGAAGCCAAGGTTGATGGAGAACAGTGAGAAGGATTCATACAGTTATGAAAACCATTATACTAACTAACATAGCCTCTGACACCAGTTAAACAAGATGAAGGAAAAGAATAACAGCGGCCTGACAGTGCCCGGGACAATGTGTGCTAGGAGTTAAATGGCAAAGGAGAAGGATGAGCAAGTGAGTCAGCGAATCAATGAATAAGAAAAGAACGTGGTGGGCGAAGTCCTTACTAGGCTAAACAAAATTAATGGCAAAGGGCGTATACTGAGAGAAGATGGACAAAAGTGCTAGGAGACTGGGGAAAGAGGCTGAAAACTAACAGCACAGAAAAAATATGGAATGAGTTACATTAATTTTAAAGTGGAAATTGTGGGAAACATTTTATTATTGGATCAAGGAAAGCAGACAAATATATTGCTTGTCTTTTCATTCAGCAGCGGAGAAAGAAAGCTAATGATGGTGATTAAGGCCAGTGGCTTTATTATTTGTGGGTGCTTGGCCCCCCTGAAAATCTGACTACAATTGTTCAGAACAATAATTTCCATCACAAATGCTCATAAAGGTTAGAACAACATGTACTGTGTTAGGTCTCTCATCTCCCAAGCCCTAAGTGAAAATGTAGCTCAAGCTACAATGAGTTAAGTTTGGTGGTTTCCACCTAATTCTTCTTTCAGTGATGGTCCCTATATGTATTCCAAAGGTGAGTGCACATGTGTGTCATGTTCCTAAGCTGGAAGAGCCACACATGCATCCCCTTGTGCTCGCAGCCGAGGATATAAATGGCTGTGCAGGTCCAAGCCTCTCCAGTTCCCTCTTACCGCTACATGGCCTGAGTTGGAACTCCTGTTCCTTCATGCTCTGAGATTTTACTATCAGAGTGTCTTTGTCCATTTGTGTATAGTTATTTATAGTTGTAGCTAGTAGTTGTAGCATCAGTAGTAAGTTAGTTAATCCTCCCCACTGGAAACTATCCTCCCACTTTCCCCAGGACCATGTCCCACATTCTGGGGTTTAAGAACTGTATCCTGCCCATACTCTTTTCTGTGAGCAGACACACCCCTGGTGCTTGTCATTGTCTTGGCAAGGCTCATATTGCAGCATGTGGCTTGATCTGCAAGTTGTTCCCACCTCAGACCCAGGAAGCTCGAAAGCTCTACCTCTGTAAGTTCCTTATGGAGGAAGCAATGCAGCCACATGCACATTCAGATGTGGGACTGTCAGAACGCTGGTACAGTGATCAACATCAGTGGTGAGCATCCTTCCAACTACTTCCCAGGACCAGCCAGCCCCACGGATGCTACCTAAGGTGTTTCCATTGTCACCCCTTGAATTCCTGGATGCTTGGAGCCTCTCCTCTCAGCAGCAAAACTGGTGCCTCCCTACCCAACCTCTCCACTCCTCTCTGGACCTCTGCTCACCTGCAAGGTCCCCCCTCTGGCAGCTGAGCCTCTTAGGGTTGCCAACCCTTCCAGTTTCACCGGGAGCCTCCCTGAATCTGGCCCTCTCTCTCAGAGGCTACTGAAGCCAAATTGGGAGATTTTAGGCACTAAAAGTCCAGTGGCACAGCAGGGCTAAAGCAGGCTCCCTGCCTGCACTGGCCCTGCACCCCTCCTGGAAGTGGCTGGCGCATCCCTGCGGCCCCTGGGGAGGTACAGAGGGTCTCCATGCTCTGTCCCCACCCCAAGCACTGACTCCGTAGCTCCCATTGACTAGGAACTGCGGCCAATGGAAGCTGCAGGGGTGGTGTTTGTGGGCACGGGCAGCGCATGAAGCCCCATGCTCCCCCCACCCAGGGGCCACAGTGTGCCGGCTGCTTCTGGGAGCAATGCGGGGCCAGAGCAGGCAGGGAGCCTGCCTTATTCATATATTCTAGGACTGGAAGGGACCTCAAGAGGTCATCGTGTCCAGTCCCCTGCACTCATGGCAGGACCAGATACTGTCTAGACCATCCCTGATAGACATTTATCTAACCTACTCTTAAATATCTCCAGAGATGGAGATTCCACAACCTCCCTAGGCAATTTATTCCGGTGTTTAACCACCCTGACAGTTAGGAACTTTGTCCTAATGTCCAACCTAAACCTCCCTTGCTGCAGTTTAAGCCCATTGCTTCTTGTCTATGCTTAGAGGCTAAGGTGAACAAGTTTTCTCCCTCCTCCTTATGACACCCTTTTAGGTACCTGAAAACTGCTATCATGTCCCCTCTCAGTCTTCTCTTTTCCAAACTAAACAGACCCAATTCTTTTAGCCTTCCTTCATAGGTCATGTTCTCAAGACCTTTAATCATTCTTGTTGCTCTTCTCTGGACCCTCTCCAATTTCTCCACATCTTTCTTGAAATGCAGTGCCCAGAACTGGACACAATAATCCAGTTGAGGTCTAACCAGCGCAGAGTAGAGCAGAAGAATGACCTCTCGTGTCTTGCTCACAACACACCTGTTAATGCATCCCAAAATCATGTTTGCTTTTTTTGCAACAGCATCACACTGTTGACTCATATTTAGCTTGTGGTCCACTATAACCCCGAGATCCCTTTCTGTTGTACTCCTTCCTGTGGAGTCTCTTCCCATTCTGTATGTGTGAAACTGATTGTTCCTTCCTAAGTGGAGTACTTTGTATTTGTCTTTGTTAAACTTCATCCTGTTTACCTCAGACCATTTCTCCAATTTGTCCAGATCATTTTGAATTATGACCCTATCCTCCAAAGCAGTTGCAATCCCTCCCAGTTTGGTATCATCTGCAGACTTAATAAGCATACTTTCTATGCCAGCGTCTAAGTCGTTGATGAAGATATTGAACAGAGCCGGTCCCAAAACAGACCCCTGCGGAACCCCACTTGTTATACCTTTTCAGCATGATTGGGAACCATTAATAACTACTCTCTGAGTACAGTTATCCAGCCAGTTATGCACCCACTTTATAGTAGCACTGTGGAGGTGCGGACTCACCCCTGCGATGCCTCCTGCTGGTCTCTCAGGGGATTAGCTCTTTTTCCAGCTCCAGAGTGCCCTCTGCAGGCCAGTGATCTACTTGTCTTTTGGCCCCCGTGTCCCTCTCAGGACCCAGTGCCTGTTAGCTGGGGTGCTGCCCCCTGGCAGTAACCTCTTTCTCTCAGGGTCTCCCCTCACCTGGAAACCCCCACCTTGCCTCAGTATCAGGCTACTGCCAGTCATCCTCTAGCCCCCATGCCCTAAGGCAGACTGCAGTATCAGTCTACTCATCACTGGCAAGGCTGGGTTTGGACCTGCTGCCTTTGCCTACCCCTGGGCTGCCCTCTGCAACCCCCAGTACCTGTTGGCCTTGTGCTAGGCCACAGCCTGAGGCTTTCCATGGCTGGAGCTTTCCAGCTCCTCTGCCTATCCCCAGCCTTGCTCCACTCAAGAACCCTCTGTCTAGCTCCCTGCAGCCAGGCCCTTCTCCCTCTCTAGGCAGAGGAAGACTTACTCTTCTGGCTTCCCTTGCCTTCTTATAAGGCCCTGTTGCTCATTTTGGGGTGTGGCCCCAGCTTCAGCCACTTCTCCCAATCAGCCAGGGTTTTACCTTGCCCAGGGCTTTTCCAACCCTTTCCAGGCTGGAGCAGGTCATCACCCCACTACAAGCCCCATATAAGTTGTATTTGCCTAGTTTAGTGATAAGAATATCATGCGAGACCATATCACATGCCTTAGTAAAGTCTAGGTATACCACATCCATTGCTTCTCCCTTATCCACAAGACTCGTTATCCTATCAAAGAAAGCTATCAGATTGGTTTGACATGATTTGTTCTTTACAAATCCGTGCTGGCTTTTCCCTATCACCTTTCCACCTTCCAAGTGTTTGCAGATGATTTCCTTAATTACTTGCTCCATTATCTTCCCTGGCACAGAAGTTAAACTAACTGGTCTGTAGTTTCCTGGGTTGTTTTTATTTCCTTTTTTATTTTCCCTTTAGCCCCACTGCACCACCGCCTGGAAGCTGCCCGAGGTAAGCACCTCCCATTCACACCCCAACTCCCTGCCCCAGCCATGAGCCCCCTCCTGCATCCAAACTCCCTTCCAGAGCCTGCACCCCAACCCTCTGCCCTTGTTATACTTTTTCAGCATGATTGGGAACCATTAATAACTACTGTCTGAAAGTGAGTGAGGGTGTGGGAGAGTGAGCGACAGCGTGAGGGAGGGCAAGGCCTCAGACAAGGGGTAGGAAAGGTGCAGGGCCTCAGGGAAAGGCAAGGCAGGGGCAGGGCAAGAGTGTATGGGCTTGTGTGATTAGACAGTTGGCAATGCTAGAGCCTCTTCTGCTATTGCCGGACAGGTCCCTGCAGGCACCGTACCGAGGCCTGCCCATTCCATCAATTCCCCCAGTACTGGAACTATCCTCTGAGTTGGAGGAGTTTCCTGAGCCGGAACCCTGCTCCTCCTCAATGTCTCAGCAAAGGTCTGACTCACATCCCTGACCGACATATGACCCAGTGGCACAGGTCTGGTACCAGTACTCGGGCCCACCATACCCCCAGCAACTCTCCCCATGGCCATACTATCGACAGCTCTTATCAGCCCTCCCAGGCACTCTCTTATACTACCCAGGCTCCTTTTCCAGCATCATCTATCTCGCAGGAAGAGGTCAAAATTGAGTCAGTACCGCAGTCTCCACTGCTCCCTACAGTCACTTCCTCCTCACCGGACGAGGCAATCATTCTCCTCTCCCTCTCTCATCCAGATGATCACCACCAGTACCAAGACCCGCTCCAGCAGGTGGCAGTGGGCCTGGGGATCCCACTGGAGAAGATTCAATACCGGCAACACCAGCCCCTGGACATTCTTCAGCCTCAGGGACCATCTAGGTTGGCGCTCCCCATCAATGAGGCCATCCTCCTTCCAGCACAGGTGCTGTGGCACACCCTAGCCTCCTCTGCCCTCATGCCTAAGAGGACAGAGCAGAGGTACTTTGTGCCTGCCAAAGGGGCAGCTTTTCTTTTATCCCTGCTTCCCCCAGCTCCTTTGTTGTCCACATGGCAGCTGAACAGGTACGCCAGCAGCTGCAGAAATCGTCTGGACCTGTTGGGGAGGAAGGAGTCCTCCTCTCCGGCAATATATAGCCAATTATCAGGCTCTGCTAGCCAAATATGATTTCAACAACTATGCACGGCTAGCAGAGTTCCAGGACAAACTGCCACCAGAGTAGCAGCAGCAGTTTCAGGCACTGGTGGATGAGGGACACTTGGTCACCAAGGTGGGCCTCCAAACAGCTGTGGATGTGGCCGACATGGCCTCTCGCTCCCTCGCTATGGGAATCATCATGTGCCAGGACTCATGGCTGCAGTCCTCCGGCTTTCCCAAGGAGATCCAAACTACAATTGAGGACCTAGCCTTTGATGAGAACAAGCTGTCTTCCAGCAAAACTAACAGGTTCCTTCATTCTTTGAAGGACTCCCGGGGCACATTATGATCCCTGGGTATCTATATTCTGGCCCCACACTGCAGACAACAGCAGCAGCAATTCTGTCCCTGCTCATATGCACCCTACTTGGTCCATTACCTATCCAAGAAGGAATCCCCACACCGTTCCCAGCAGTCACATTTCCCCACTTCTCTGCCCCCTTGCAGCAGCAACCGAAGTCCCAGTTTTTACACGACTATCAAGACTCATGAACCTCTCCCAGTGCCACCCATGGAGCCCCATGTTATCATTGGGGGCTGTCTTGCAATATTTCCCACACTTAGGGCAAGATCACCATGGACGGTTGGATACTGGAAATCATCCACCATGGATACTCCATAGAATTTCTTTCCCTTCCCCTGCCTCAGTCCTCCCCACCCACTGGACAGCCCCAGAGGACCCTTCCCATCAATGCATTCTCCAACAAGAAGCAGTTGTCCTTCTCGCGAAGGGCGCCATAGAGCAGGTACTGTCTTCCTACCTAGGAATAGGCTTCCACTCCCCACACTTCCTCATCCCAAAGAAGGGTAGAGGGCGCCACCCCAGTCTTGACATTTGGCTATTAAACACCCTTATCAGAACATCCAAATTCCATAGGGTGACGCTGGCATCTATTATTCCATCTCTCCTCATTCGCAGCTCTTGAGATGAAGGACACCTACTTCCACGTCGACATTCACTTGGCCCACCGGAAATTTCTCCACTTTCAGGTGGGACACCACTACTACCAATTCCGAGTCCTCCCTTTTGGCATAGTGACAACTCCGTGAGTTTTCATGAAGGTAAATAGCGTTTTCAAGAAGGACTGAATTGATATTTAACATTTACAGAAATGCAGATGCTTAGAAGAGGGGGAAGGGATAGCTCAGTGGTTTGAGCTTTTGCCTGCTAAACCCAGGGTTGTGAGTTCAGTCCTTGAGGGGGGCATTTAAGGATCTGGGGCAAAAATCTGTCTGGGGATTGGTCCTGCTTTGAGCAGCGGGTTGGACTAGATGACCTCCTGAGGTCCTTTCCAACTCTGTGATATTATAGACCTTGTTCTTGTCTTGTGTACATAGATTTTACTAGTGTAACTCCACTGACTTCAGTGTAAGTGAGATCAAAGACCTACTGAAGTCCTAGCATGGATGAAGGTGGTTAATCATTCTGAGAAGTTTTAGTTTATAATGTGTATAGAGAGTCTTGATGTATTAATTAAAATGTGGCTTCTTAGATCATAAAACCACTGAATTCTGAATAGGACTGATGTTGAGACTGAATATGAGGCAAAGGCAGCAAAGACTCCTGTGGCACCTTATAGACTGACAGACATTTTGGAGCATGAGCTTTCGTGGGTGAATACCCACTTCGTCAGATGGATGTAGTGGAAATTTCCAGGGGCAGGTATATGTATGCAAGCAAGCTAGAGATAACGAGGTTAGTTCAATCAGGGAGGATGAGGCCCTGTTCTAGCAGTTGAGGTGTTAAAACCAAGGGAGGAGAAACTGGTTTTGTAGTTGGCAAGCCATTCACAGTCTTTGTTTAATCCTGAGCTGATGGTGTCAAATTTGCAGATGAACTGAAGCTCTGCAGTTTCTCTTTGAAGTCTGGTCCTGAAGTTTTTTTGTTGCAGGATGGCCACCTTAAGGTCTGCTATTGTGTGTCCAGGGAGGTTGAAGTGTTCTCCTACAGGTTTTTGTATATTGCATTTCCTAATGTCTGATTTGTGTCCATTTATCCTTTTCCGTAGAGACTGTCCAGTTTGGCCGATGTACATAGCAGAGGGGCATTGCTGGCATATGACGACGTATATTACATTGGTGGACGTGCAGGTGTATGAACCGGTGATGGTGTGGCTGATCTGGTTAGGTCCTGTGATGGTGTCGCTGGTGTAGATATGTGGGCAGAGTTGGCATCGAGGTTTGTTGCAATGGATTGGTTCCTGAGCTAGAGTTACTATGGTGCGGTGTGCAGTTACTGGTGAGAATATGTTTCAAGTTGGCAGGTTGTCTGTGGGCGAGGACTGGCCTGCCACCCAAGGCCTGTGAAAGTGTGGGATCATTATCCAGGATGGGTTGTAGATCCCTGATGATGCGTTGGAGGGGTTTTAGCTGGGGACTGTATGTGATGGCCAGTGGAGTCCTGTTGTTTTCTTTCTTGGGTTTGTCATGCAGTAGGAGGCTTCTGGGTACACGTCTGGCTCTGTTGATCTGTTTCCTTATTTCCTCGTGCAGGTATTGTAGTTTTGAGAATGCTTGGTGGAGATTTTGTAGTTGTTGGTCTCTGTCTGAGGGGTTAGAGCAGATGCGGTTGTACCTCAGTGCTTGGCTGTAGACAATGGATCGTGTGATGTGCCCGGGATGGAAGCTGGAGGCATGAAAGTAGGCATAGCGGTCGGTAGGTTTTCAGTATAGGGTGGTATTAATGTGACCATCACTTATATGAGGCAAGACAGAATGTGCAACCAAATGTGAATACCCCTGAGCACTATATTTGTGAATTTATAACTATCTGGGTAAATAGTAAGCTTGTTATTATAGTTCCCCTATATATTTGCCACCTAATTATAAATACTCTAGATAGCTTCTCTGAATGTTTTTACTAACTTTTCAATCATCTTAAAATAATAAAACATACACAGCCTAAAATTTTTTTTCACTCCTATAGCATCCTGGCTGGTGAGAATATAGGCACAAATGATAAATAATCTGTTTTTTAGATGTCATCTTCCACACAATGAAACAATTTTGTCATGAGTTTTTAGATGTACGTAAAAATAAAAACTCAGAGTTTGGCAGTAACCGTGTACTCAAATTACAGTAATGATACTGGGAATGTCCTAGAAATTTGGACTGTGTAGTTTAGTGAGGAAATGAATAACAGGGGATATGACAGTGGTGTACAAAATAATGAATGGAAAGAAGGCAAATTGGATATTCCTCTATTTGCTTTCTTATAGTACAAAGTCAAGAAGCCAGGCAATGAAATTGAAAGGCAACAAATTTAAAATTGATAAAAGGAAACTCATTTACTCTTGCATAATTAATCTTTGGAATTCATTCCATACAATCCCACTGAGTATAAGAATTTAGCAGGATACAAAAATATTAGACATTTAGGTTGTGATGAGATGCATCCAGAGTTTTGCATTATAAGGGAGATATATATATATATATAAGACTATAACTGCTAATGCTTCAGAGCATAAGCCACCATTAATGGATGTGATTAGGAGAAAAAAATCTATGAGTATCTAAATCCATAATTGTCTGCTTTCCTCTGAAACATTTGGTATTGGCCACTATCAAAGATGGGATACTGAATTCGTGGTCCACTGGTCCAGTTTTTAATTCCTAACTATTATGGTGTTCTAATGAAGTTCAGCATAGACCATTACAAAGGTGTAATGCACTCTAAAAGGAACAATTTAAATTATTCTGATACATATTGATGTGCTCTTAATTAGTTGTGAACACTCAGAAAAATGATTTAATTATCATAATGGATAGCTCAATGACGCTGTCTGCTGAACTCAGAGCAGTAGTCCAAACTCCGCTGCTCCAAAACCTATTAAGATGTTAGGCTTTATTAAAAAGTTCAGAATATTCTTTATTAGAGAATAATATACAACATATTATAATGACATTATATAAACTGATGGTGCAGTACACTTTCCCTCTGAATGCTTCTGTCAGCTTCACTCACCTCATTTCAAGATAAAGAGCTGAAATAAAACAGCATCCAGAAAAAGTCAACAAAAAGTATCAAAGGCATGAGGGCAGGGCCCCCTGGCAGGAAGGGGGGGGCCAAGGGGGCAATTTTCCCCAGGCTGCGGAGGGGCCCCCATAAGAATTGCAACTCTTTTTTAATGAAAGGGGCCCCCGAAATTGCTTTGCCCCGAGGCCCCTTATATCCTCTGGGCAGCCCTGCACGAGGGGGTTCCAAGGAGATTTAAGAGACCAACGGACAGAATCTCATTTACACTAAGCTCATTTATACCACTCTGGCAGTATAAAGGGGTCTTAAGGTGGGTATAAATTACATTACAATTAATTTACTAACCACATTTAAGTTACAGTTATGTTTACTTTATACTGCCAGATCAGCATAAAAGAGGCCTTAATGTAAATGAGAACTAGGCCTGATTCTCTGCTGTATTGCACCAGATTTATATTGCTGTAACTGCATTATAATCAGTAGCGTTGCACTGGCATAAAACTAGAATAACAGAGTGGAGAATCAAGAATGTCTGGTTTGTAAAGTTTTAGCATTAGAGAGATGACAGAGGTGTATATATAATATTAGCTGCCATTGAAGTCCATGGTAGATTTGCCATTGACAACCAGCAGCCAATATTTTAACTTCACTATTAAGCAGGATGCCCTTCCAGACAGTCATAATAACAGAAGGCTTTATCACAGGACTCTTACCTTTGAACACATGGCTAAATGTATAAAGCTAGAAGAAAGCATAGTTGGAAAATTGTTACAAACTTCTACCGCGTGCCTACCTGTGTCTGTGGCTTGACTCCTAAAACAACCTGAAATGACTTGTAAGACTGTTTACACTTTTCGTGGCATACTGATCATTTTTTCCCAAATGGGTGTCTCATACAATTTAGAAGTTCTGCATCTGTGCATATCCCCTGGGATGAACCGAAAGAGACTCATTAATCAATTTAAGCTATTTCAGGATATAATTTTGACAGCTGAAAGGAAAGTAGCTTATTAAGGGGTCTCTTTGCCCATCTCATATTATTTTTCTTGGCTAAATTGTGGGTAAAATTCGTTCATTTTTTAGTTGAAAAATAAAAAATTGATTGAGCTTTCTTCTTGTGATGTTTAATGTTATCTTTGGACACATTGGTTTTACAGATGGCATCCTCATACTGCCTTCCCTATTCAAAGACAGTACACATACCACAAAATACCACCACTCACATCATTATCACTGTTAAAACATATTTTTGTCCCTTCCTGTTGTTAGAAGCTTGTGTATTATGTCTAGTTCCAGATGTAGCCTTATGTGCAGTCAGGGGCGGCTCTAGGTATTTTGCCGCCCCAAGCACGGCAGGCAGGCTGCCCTCAACGACTTGCCTGTGGGAGGTCCCCGGTCCCGCAGATTCTATGGCATGCCTGCAGGAGGTCCGCCGAAGCCGTGGGACCAGTGGACACTCTGCAGGCATGCTGCCAAAGGCAGCTTGCCTGCCGCCCTCGCGGCGACTGGCAGAGCGCCCCCCATGGCTTGCCGCCCCAGGCACACGCTTGGCATGCTGGTACCTGGAGCCATCCCTGTGTGCAATTATATTTTCTCTGGACGTGAACGCAGACAGGTTGAATGTTGGCCTGTTCCCTCTACATCGGCGTATCTCAACCGCTGGGTCATGACCCAAAATTGGGTCACAAGAATGTATGAAAGGGTTGTGAACAAACTTTAAAAACAGATAATATTCTGCATACAATTTTCTTTAAATAGATGCCACTTGTGCTGCACTGTATGTTAACAAGTTATTTGAACATGCAGGTGCCACCAATTAGCCAATCAAATGCAAGGCACGAAGAGTTATGGGAAAGACCACACTGGGGAGCAGGGGTCTCGTGTCCCTGTCCCTCAATTGATTACCTTGGGAAGGGATGCAGTGGGAACTATTGGCCAGCCCACCTATTGCTGCCATGTGCATGGTAGCTTCTGCTGGTGCCCAGCTGCCTCGCAAGCAGCGGAGGACATCTGGCGGCTCGGGGGGGAGGCAGGTGAGAAAGCAGGAAATGGAGAGCTACGGGTGAGGAAAGCAAGTGCAACCCAGCAGGAGGGAGCTGCCTGGATCTCCCGCCCAGCCCCAGTGCCGTCCCTGGGTGCCACTGGGCAACTTTCAGCACCCTGGGTTCATCATCCAGCCTTAGGCTGCAGCAGTTCCAAGTGGGAGGATGCCCCCGAGCAGCCCCTTCCTGACCCAAGGCAGCTGGTAAGCACCGGGAGGTTAGGGAGGAGGTTTATTCCTACCTCACAAAGCAGAAGTGGATACTGCAGTCCCGGGGGGGGGGGCTAGAGTCCTGAGGGAACTGAAGAAAGGGGAGAAGCCCTGCAGGGTGCCTTGGCAGCCAGTGCACCTGGTGCTCTGCAATCGGGGGCCCCCATGACCTCCTGGATGTACCTGTGCAAACTTTGTCCAGTGCGCTGGGTGCTCGAAGTGGAGCCAGGGTTGGCAGTGCACTACACTGCAGCGCTACATCAGTGCAGCTGCAGCATGTCTGGTGAAGACATGCTATGTGGATGGGAGAGAGCTCTCCTGTTGGCATAATTACTCCACCTTGGTGAGAAGCAGAAGCTGCCTATATAGCACTGGTGTGGACAGTGTGCAACTTGTAGCATGGGTGGGGTGGGGGCTTTTTCACCCCTGAGCAACGTAAGTTATATGAACTTAGGCTGTAGTGTTGACCTTCCCTTAGGCACTCATTGGGTTAGCCAGATGAGTGATGGTTTTGAGAATGCCAGTGACAGCAAAACAGTGAACTTAGAGGCAGTTTGATGCCTAAATACCTTTATAATCTGTCCCTTTGTGCACTGGAATCCTGTCTCTTCTCTAGCATCTGTTCTATACCCCAAAGGGTTTGTTATGCGAAGACAAATAAACCAGCTCCTCAGCTGATGTAGATCAATGCGATCATTGGCTTCAGTGGTGCAAAACTGATTTTAACTAGCTGAAGATCTGACTAAGGCTTTGTCTACACTGGCAATTGAAGGACAAAACTTCAAAACTTGTCTTTCAGAGGTGTTAAACCTCCCTTCCTGCCCTGAAAGACAAAAGTTTTGCCACAACAAGTGCCTGTGTGAATGGTGCATTGTCGGTTTGTTGGGGGTGGAAGTATTTTGTCGGCAAAAGTGCTGACAAACAGAGGCTCCACTGCCTGACTTTTAGCGACTTGGCCATGTCGCTAAAAGCTGTGTAGTGCAGACAAAGCCTGAGGCCATGTCCAGACTACCTGCCGTATCGGCGGGTTAAAATCGATTGCTCGGGGATCGATATATCGCGTCTAATCTAGACGCGATATATCGATCCCCGAGCGCATTTATATCGATTCCGGAACTCCATCAACCCCAACGGAGTTCCGGAATCGACACGGAGAGCCGCGAACATTGATCCCGCGCGGTGTGGACGGGTGAGTAATCCGATCTTAGATATTCGACTTCAGCTACGTTATTCACGTAGCTGAAGTTTCGTATCTAAGATCGATTCCCCCCCCCTAGTGTGGACCAGCCCTGAGTGTGTGAAGTGCAAGATCATCCTCACTATCCCTTATCTCTTTAGTAGCACTCCTCTAATTCTTTTGTTAGATCTGTCCTAAAGCTATATAGAATAGTTACTCCCTTAGTAGTAGTTTTTATGGCAACTATACTAAATAAATCCCAAACACCTGTTATCAAGGCAAGAATAAGACACTTCACTGAGTGAGAATGACTAATTCCATGACCTTGAGCAGAATCTAAGTTTGTATTTTAAAATAGATTTCTAGCTGTTATTTCTCCAAACACTGAACTGAACATAACTGAAATTGCAGTGAGTGAGCAGTTACACTGTTGGGTTCGTAGGAGGAGTTTCAGCCACTCTCCTTCAGTCCACCAGCAGAGTGAATGGAAGAGTAACTTCAATATCTTGCCTGCTTCCACATCTGCATTCTCATGGTTTCTCTAAGTTCCCCTATCCTGGATTGATAAGAGAGAGAGAGAGAGAGAGAGAGAGTGTGTGTGCAGGATGGATGGGTGCGTAGAAAAAGAGAGCATGTCTGGGGTGGGAGAATGAGAGTCTGAGTGTGCATTTACAAACAGCTACAAGATGTACTCAGGAGCTCGAGCAATAACAGCTGCAAGAGGACTAAATAGTATTGTGATAGGTCCCCTGGGGGTACTGCTGAGCCCTCTGTCTGACCGATCTGGGCTTCCTCTCACACTGTGATGCTGTGACAAGCTGCAAACGTCTCCAGGTGCTGCACTTACAGAGACATCTACAGGCAGGGAGATACCCAGCTGAGTTACATGAATGCTTCTAGACACTCATGAACTAACAATAGAGGGGCTCCAGCCAATTCACCCAGCTCAGGACCCCAGAGCTGTACCATCTTCCCCTTGCCAGAAGCCTGACCAGTGTAAGTTTATTACTCAGTGTGCCACTTCTACAAAGAAAAGTGGATGTGCATCAGCTTTTGATCCCCAAGGTAAAATATAAAACAGATTTATTAACTACAGAAAAGATAGATATAAATGATTATAAGTAGTAAGCATACAGCTCAAAGTTGGTTACCTAAGAAATAAAAAGTAAAATTGCAATCTGAGTTCTACAACCTAGACAGGATTTCAATATGGCAGTGTTTTACCCTGATGGTATACAAGCTTGGATTCTCCTTTGCAACCTGGGACCACCTCCCCAGTTCAGTCTTTGTTCTCACACATTTCTAGGTGTTGCTTTGTGTGGGGAGTAAGGACAAATGATGATGTCACTTCCCCTCCTTTATAGGTTCCTCCAGCTTGCCGGAAAGATATTTTGCTATGATGTGAGTCAAACAGTCTCTATTGTTTACATGCTCTCTCTCAGGCTACATCTATGCTAGAAACTTCCAAGCACTGCTGTGGGAGCGCTCCCATGGCAGTGCTTTGAAGTGTGAGTGTGGTCACATGTGAGCACTGGGAGAGAGCTCTCCCTGTGCTCCTGGTAATCCACCTCCATGAGGGGAATAGCCGGTCCACACTAGTGCTTTAAAGCGCTCAGACTTGCTCTGCTCAGAGGAGTGACTTTTCACACCCCTGAGCCAGCAAGTTAGAGCACTATAAAATGGAAGTGTAGAAAAGCCTTGAGAGGTCTCCATTGTATACTATTCCTGGGGTAGTCTTTGTGGGTGTATATTTCCCTTAATGGACCATCATCAGTGTCTGGCTGCTCCACTGTTGTACCTGAAAGGCTGATTGTAGATGTTTCAACTTCAAACACCGTATTTCAGTAACATACACATAGCAAAACTTTATAACTTCAGATACTGTGATAGAACATACAACAGGATATTAATATCCAACAGATCAAGCCTTTTAGAATGATACCTCACAAGGCATACTTTGTACAAAACATATCGTAAATCATATCATCATGGTAAAGATGGGGATTACCAGGGTGTTGCTTTCAGGTACAGCGTGTGGCAAGTATCCCCCTTTCAATCAATACACAGGAAAGGAATAAGGATACCACATTTCTATTGCCATCTCAACCAAGTTGCTAGCACTCACTATTGGTGAAAGCAAAGAGCTGAAAATTATTCTTGCTAATTTCCAGTGCCAAATAAGGATCTGGAGAAAATGACATGTCTATTACCTGTATTTGTTTTGATTGTTTTAAGATATTTTTACCCTTTTTTGTTTTTGTTTGGATTTCAATATTGATTGCATTTGGATAAAGGCTAACTTTAAATTAATCCCCCAGAATGCACAGCACAGAAAACATATAGGAATGTGGTATCACTAATGAGTTAAGCGCCCACAGAGAGAAGCTGAATGAAAGATTTTGTTTTAAGCTAAAAATGTGTCTTAAAAAAAACAAACCACAGAGTTAGCAGCAGAAGACAGGTGTGAGCTGATGGTACTGAGTGAGGCCCCAACGCTGGTCTAATAAGGTGTGTGTTTAAGGTATACCTGTGAGGGTTTTAAATTTTGATACTATATTTAGAAAAAAAATTACTCCTAACAGGAGTGACAATGGCAATGGATGGGAGGGAAATATGGGCTGCAAAGTAATTCCTCATATTAATCTGATTAAATCGATGAATTGGCTCACCTATGTGATCTGGGGTCAGGGATAAGGAGAATAATGGATCTGGAACAGGTGGACAGACGATATTCATCAACCAGAGCTTGTCCCATTGTGCTAGCAGGTCTAACGTTTCCCAGGGTGGGTGGAGGAAGTAGCCACTAGCTTCAGTTTTGCACGGACCAGTACGGGGGGGGCTGTGGCCAGCTGGCAAAGCTGCACGGGATTATTGTAACCTAGTCCGCAATCGGGAGAATTTCGTGCCTGGGGAAAGCACCCAGCTGAAATCCTCCGCCTAGCCCCGAAGCAGGAGCCACATAGGAAGCGGCAAGAGCAGCGTCCAGTGGAGTAGTAGTGGCCAAGCATCTTCCCAGCTCACTCGCTAACCTGCCTGTGCGCCTCGCCCCTGCCCTGAGGAGCCGGCAGGTTATTTCAGCCCCCCTGGCTGTTCAAAGCGGGGTCTCTGCCGAGCCACTTAGCAAAGGCGCCGCTTAGAGAGGGGCCCAAGCTGCAGCCTTTCGGAACGAGCAGTGTCGTGCGGAGGCTGGGCCCCAGCTGGGGTTTGCGGTCCTGCCCGCCCCGGTGCCGCTGGGTGCGGGGGGCAGTAACAGCTTTGGGGATGGTCACGTGTCACCGGAGCGTGCCTGAGGGGCCCTGGCGCTGCCCTTCGCTGTCAGGAAAACCAGCGCAGCGCCCGCTGCTTCCTGCTCTCAGCAGCGGCTGCGGGAAGCCCCGAGGAGGCGAGAAGCGCCCACTCCCGGCTGCTCTGTAGCTCTGCCGCCCCACGTGATCGCCCAGGCGGCTTGCGGGGCAGGCAGGCTGTGGCGAGGGGCGCTCCTCGCCGCGCGGACTCCTTCTCCCGAGGAGAACTTGCCAGCCCGGGACCCAGCCCGGTACAGTGAACAGGGGCGGCCCGCGCCGCGTCCCGCGGGCTCCGGGGGGGGGCGAGAGCGGGACAGGGGCGCGCGCCGGGGCTCCTGCTGTGCGCGCCAGGCAGCGGGGAAGGGGTGGGCTGCAAAGGCGGGTTCGGCTCGGAGCGGGACGGGGTCGGCAGCTGAGCCCAGCCGCGCGCCGGGGCCAGGTAACGTTTTACGTCTGCTCGCTCTGTTGTCTTCCAGCCTGCGCAGCCGGCTTGGGAACGGGTCGTGCCGATCCGTTATTACCCGCCGCGCTGGGGTGGGGGGAGACGGAGAGAGAATTTCCCTCGTAACAGCCCGCGAAGGCTAAAACGTAACCATGCTGAGCGGCTCAGTTGCACGAAATGGGGGCTACTCTTGTCTGTTAAATGGCCATTGCAGCCCTCCCGTGTGCCTCGTGGGAGGTGTTGCATAGCCCGTAACACGGGAGAAATGCAGACCTAGATTTCAGCTCTTGCCCCGTTTGCTTTTGGGTGAGGTGTGCGGGTTTGCCCTTGGTTCTCGTCAGTGGGGTTTTTATTAGCGTAAGAAGGAAATTGTTGAGACTCCGTTGGGAGGGAAGGAGGTGGCTTTTTTTAAAAGATTCCGTATCAGTGAACCAAGATTCGTTTTTGGTTGTGTGTATTACTTTCATTTGCGTTTAGACTGTACCTCAGAATAGTTGCGCCACAGTTTTATGCATCTGTTTTTTTTAATTTTTCCTGTAAACTCAGCAAAATCAGTATATTCAGAACAAAAGAAACATCTGTAGCTATGTTACTAACATTAGTTTAGACTAAAGCAAACACAAATTTGATAAATCGCAAGACATAAGTAAATTTTCAACACATGCAATTTTCCCATTCAATTTTAAATGTATTTACTTATTGCATTTGAACTGGAAGAAAACATCTTTTGAAACTGGTAAGTTATTTAAAAAATAATCAAAAATGGAAAGAGAAAAGCATTTGAACTAAGGGCAAGAAATCAGTGGAAGTTCTACTTGAAGAACAGCAGGATGTGGTCTTATTTCAGAATTTAAGCTCTTAAAATAAACAGTTGTGTGTCATAAATATACTACAAGTATTAGAGTTTGTGTAACTGGGTATTAGAGGATAGTTCATTACTGTATTTTGTTTAGAAAATATACTGTGATTTAGGGTAAAACTTTCAAGAGCATCTAGGTCCCATTTTCAAAAGTGCCTTAGGTACTAGGAGCCTAAATGTCATCGTAAGTCAATAGGTTCCCAAGTGCCTACGTCACCTTTGGAAATGGCACAGAGGCACTCCTGGAAACTTTACCCTTTATGTACATGCGGGTATTTGTTAAGTAACCTATTTCTTTCTTTGTTGCTAAATCCAGGTGTTCAAAAAAAATCAATCAAACTCTCCTCAAATCATGAAATTGTTTTGTTTTTTTTTGTTAGGTTTTGGGCAGGGGTGGGAGGGGAAGCTTGTGTACACTGCACAGCAATGCAGACTGATTTCTGGAGTGCACCAATGTGTTGGTGTACTAGGATGTGATATGTAGAATGTATGTTTTAGGTGTTGGGACATGTGAAAAGATGTCTGCTTGTCTGTCAAGGAAAGAGAACAGCCAGGTTAAAAGGTTGGTCAGCAACCTGATCAGGTAAACAATCAGTTAAACAGCTGAGTTTAGCAAACTAATCTTAGTGTTAGGAAAGTATAATGAATAGCTTTGTAACAGTGTATTTAAGGTAAACACCTGAATGTGTTTGCGTTTAACCCTATGTTTGCTGTGCCCTTTTTTGGTGGACTGACCACTCACTGAAGCAGCAAATAAATGACATACTTTTTCAGCTCAAGAGTCTGTCTGTGAACCTGTGCATTCTCGGTAGTGGGGAAAAGAACCAGTCAACAGTTGGTAACTGGCCTACGTAGACCCTGCTGTAGAGAACAGTTCTCTACTGTGAGACCACACCCCTGCAGTGTGCATTGTTGTGTGGTGTAGACAAGCCCTAAACATGATGATTTCTAAACCAATAATAAATAGCACAATATTTTGGTCTTCCTTCTGACTTTTGAGCACTTGAGACCGACTCTAATTTGTGTGTGTTAAAATTCAACCTATAATGGATGCAAACATGCAGGGGTCCTCCATTCCTGCTCAGAAGGAGGTCCCATTTGTTGTCTCCAAATTCTGGTGGGGAGGAGCTATCCTTTTCCCCTCCTCCCAGTGCTCTTCCATTTCCCATTTTCTCCCTGCCCACTCATGTTCTCTTTACATGTTCTTCCAGTCCAACTCCTGCCTCCCATATTTTTGCTCCCTTTATCTCAAGAACCTCCTTCTCTTACATTTTGTCTCTCCATTCCTTGCTCCCAGCATCCCTTGATCTTCCTTATGGCCATTACCCATTCCCCTCTGTATGAGTCTCCTTCTCTGCCCCTGTTCACATGCTGCAACATGACCCTCTCAGGGCTTGTCTATGTGGGGAAATTGACCAGTATAGATATAGTGGATTAATTACACTAGTCTGCTATAACTATGCCAGTCAATTTCCCTGTGTAGACCAAGCCTTAGCCTCCTTTCTGCACTTTTTTCATTCCCTTTTCCCTTCAGTTTCCTGTCCAGCTCTCTTAAGTGTAGAGCCTAGGGTGGCAGCCATCTTTACTAGAGGCAGCGTCACCTGAAAAGCTACTGGGAAAATGGCAGCCATCTTGATTGAAGGCAATCTGGCTTCATTCCTGCTTAAAGTAATTGGCTTTTAAGGTCATTTTGTGTAAGGGCAGATATTCACGAAGAAGCTGAAGTTATCAGGAGATAACTAATGTCCCAAAAACTGCTAAAAATTGTGAGGCTTGTGATAACAAGAAGAAGGTTGACCACTCTGCCCTTTATCAAGTATTGTTCCAGGTTTTGAAATGGAAAGTGTTTTGTAGATAAAATATGGCAGATAAGATACAATTTGGCCTGCTATTTAAATACAGTTGATTTCTGTCTTGCAAGGATGGTGGTATTAGCAAATCTTTTTGTCTTTGTTTTTCTTCCCAACCTATGATAGAGACCAAGGAAATAAGAGGTAAGCATAGTATGTTTGAACCCGATCCTACAGTCTAACTCATGAGTAAGGGCTGTAGGATGAAGCCTTAATTAGCTACCTTTGTATAGTAGAGTGTTGTACAGAGAAATAGTAGAGATTAAGAACAAGAAATTGACTCTTCCTGGCATTCATTTTCATACATCACTGTCAGTTTCACCAAGAGCTCAGCCTCAACTGAATTTTTCATTAGAGACTGTATAATAAATTATCTTATCTTCTCCAACAGAGCTGGAAGGAAAAATTTCCCCTGAAGATGGAGGGGAGGCAGAAAGAGAGAGCGAGAACTTGTTAAATTGCTTGGCAGCTTTACTGTGGAAACATTCCAAATTGAATTGCTTTTTTTTAAAAAAAAAAAATCAGTTCTATTGCAATGGCTGCCTGAAATCCTCACATACTGGATCTTTTTTTTAAAAAAAATTCTCCATCATATGGTATGTAATAATGCTAGAACATCTAAGTGTTTGTAGCTATTACAGTTCATAACACTTTCCAAGAAAGGCTAAATGTAGCTTTATTGTTGTCTTTAATTTTTCATTGAATTTTGAGAATGTGTTATACCTAGCTAACTTCCTATACTGTAATATTCAGGCATTCAGATACTATGGGGCCAGATTGTGACTTCACAGTTTATTTACAGAGGGGATCCTAGAATGTGTTTGCCCATAGACTGATGCAGATACAAGTGAATGGCCCAAGTGTCGCTGTTTTTCAGCCCCATCAGCTTATTCTCTCCTGGCTTCAAGGGCACCAGAAACATACTTATTTATGGACACTGTTATAATGAGGACTCATCAGGAAGCACTAGAGGAGACTAGACCAGTGGTAATCTGTATGTTCAGATCTAGATTTTAAACCAGATGGACAGTGTATATAACATTATTTAGAGATTAGACTTTTCACTTGAAATTGGAATAAATATTTACATAGTGTAAGAAACAAAGGATTTAATTTAGTGAGAGCAAGTGGCTATCAAATATATCAGCTAAGTTACCCTTCATTCTTGCAGGGTCTAATTCACGTTGCTTATGTAAAAAAAACCCAACAACTTGGCTCTCTATACTTCGATGGGTTTTATTAAAAGAACAAGCAGATATGAAAATTTAATATCACTAAGATGAAAACTACTAGAAATCTCACTAAACTAATTAGGAATTAAAACAATAAAACTATCAAATCAAAGTCAAATTGAAGTCCAGTCAATGAGTAGCAATGATATATGGTTTAAGTCATCATTTGGTCAAATTAATATAATGGGTAATCAAATGAGATTGATGCAACAAAGAATCACTTTCTATTGATCCTGCAACAGGAGACTGAAGGAGGTCTTGATTAGTCTAACCACCTCTCTTCCCCCAACTAAAAGATATTGCCCATGACAGTGAAATTAACTTAGCTGGTGAAGGGCATCACTATCTGTTCTCGTTTTAGACTCCAACCAAGAGAGAGAACCTGAAGTGATAGAATCATGTAGCTAGTCTGGAGGAAGTAGATACCAAAGTGGTTTCTTAAATTACAACTTCAGTGCTCTTACATGGTTTCTTCTTAAATCTCACCGTTGTTATGGTGACGAGTAGTGTCCTCTTCTTACTCCCCCACCTACAAAGCATGAGAGTTTACCAACTGATTTCAGAACATAGGTAGTTACTAAAGGATGCTTAATGCTTCAGATAACTCTTCCTTACTGAGGAAGCACTTGGAATTGTTCAAAAAGAAGAATTAGGATTTAGGGTTAGGGAAGCATTCCTGGCGCCATTCTCAAGGTACATTCAGTCCACACACTGACACCCTAATACACCAACAGAAACATTTCCCCATGGAGTAAAGGTAGAAAACAGGAAAAATGAGATGGTGACAGGGAGGTTTGCCCCTTTAAGTCCCAGGGTTAGGGGTTAGGAAACAACCAGCTCTGTTCCAAGGAAGAGCCCAGTAGGCAGGTGCTGGGAATCATCAGACCCAGCTGGGCAATGTCAGGTGACTGGGTCTGATAACTACCATTAGATGATACAGAAGTGGGCCCCAGCTCCATTAAGTAGAGCCTAGGACCATTCTAATGCCATGAGAATACTTGCTTGTGACTAAAAGCCCAAGTTGCAGACTATGCAGTGGAGGACAGCATGGGCCAGGAGACCCTGGAGAAGTCCCTGTGCTGAGGGAAGACTCTAACCACTAGATTACTAGTGGCCAGGGGACCCACAACATATACTGGGGAGCGGGGCAGTTACATTATGTTGTTGTTTACACGTTCTTTTGGTGTTTCAACAATAAACAGAGCTCTGAGGCAAGGGAGCTAAAGACTGACTTGGGCGTGGCTATTTATTCCCCCAGGCTGGTGCATGAGTTTAGCATCTTACGGAGATACTTAAAGGTTTGAGTTTTTTCTGCTTTGTGCTTTTGTGACCTTTGACTTCATGGAGTGGGGTTCTGAGTGTTACTGGAACTAGGTGATTGAGAAGCTTGGTCATAGATCTTATCACCAGTGGGAGTCTCTCGGACAGGATCAGACTGGTCAGGCTGGTATTGCCGATGACCAGTCCTTTACCTCCTCTTCTCCTAGGTGACCTCTCAAAGGGAAATGGAGTGTTCCTTTCAGATGTTGGTGGACTGGGGCAGCACACATGCTTCCACTTTTTTGGAAGACAGGATACTGGAGTAGATGGACCATTGGTCTGACCCATTATGGCCATTCTTATGTTCTTACGACCCTTCACCTTCATAGCTTTGTAGACATTTAGATGATCCATATGCACTGAATGCAGTCAGTGTGGCCCAATCTCCATCAAGGTGGGCAAGATTTGGCCTGAGGCTATTGTGGGAAGTCCTGTTCAGGATAACTGTGGTCTGTAGCAGAGGTCTCCGAAGAATGGAGCATGCCCCCTAGGGGGCTATGGAGGAATGTCTGTGGGGTAGGGGGCTGCGGTGGGGCCCAGGCCAGCCCCTAGCTCTGCTCTGGTCCCACCTCCAGCCATGTCCCTGGCTCCCAGCTCCACACTTGGCCCAGGCCCCAGCCTTGGCACGGCTCCACTTCTGACCCCATGCCAGCCCTGGCTGTGGCTCCTTTCCTGGCCCAGGGCCAAGGCTGGGGGCAAGGTCAGGAGCAGAGCTGCACCTGGCTGTGGCTCTGCCTCCAGCATCAGTCCCTGGCCACGGCCCCACTCCTGGCCCCAGCCTTGGCTCTCTTACCCCTGTCGGCATTTCCCCTCTCCTCCCCGAGCTGCAGCCATGCTCCTGGCCCTGGAGTTGGGGTGGCCGTGGACAGGAGTCATGGTAGGGTTCCAAAGTGTCCGTTTTTTTGACTGGAAAGTCCGATTTTAAGGCGATTATATAGTCTCCAATCAGAAATATTGATCAGACAATAGAAGTCTGGTTACAGTAGTTCTGTTGTCACACACATGCGCAAACCCCAGCCAACCCAAGGCCTCTTTTAACCCCAAGCACTGGCCCCAGAGCTGGGGAGGGGCAGAGCTGGAGGTGCCATAGGCGCCAACTTTCCCCGATGCCAATAGGTGCTCGCGCCCACTCCTTGCCTTGCCCCTATTCCAACCCCTTCCCCAATGTCCCTGCCCCAACTCCACTCCCTCCCTGCCCCTATTGGACCCCTTCCCAAAATCCCTGCCTCAGCCCTTCCTCTTCCCCAAGTGTGCCCTGTACTCCCTTCTCCCCACTCCATCCCAGTCATGTGAAACAGCTGTTTCATGGCACAAGTGCTAGGAGCTAGGGGGAAAAAGCGGGCACACGGCACACTCAGGAGAGGAGGCAGAGCATGGAGGTGAGCTGGACGGAGGGAAGGGAGCTGCTGGTGGTTGCTGAGCACCCACCAATATTTCCCTGTGGGTGCTCCAGCCCCAGAGTATCCACGGAGTCGGCGCCTATGAGAGGTGCCAACGCTGCTAGTCCTGGCCAGGCTGAGGAAGGGACACTTCCTCTTCCCCTGCATTGGCTGCTCCTGGGGCTGGTCAGACCTGCCTCTGGGAACCTCCTGGCTGCAGGAAGCTGCCTCCCCCACCATTTCCTGCCCTCATCGCTCGCTGCAAACACTTTGCTCTGAGCTGCTGCTGCTAGATGGAGCAGGAGAGACATAGTCCTCTTCAACCTCCCTCTTTCTGGTGAGTTGAGCCTTTGATTGGGGATGGGGTTCGGATAAAGGGTAACGCTACCAGCCCCTCGTGCTGGGAAACTTCCCTACCTGGTCTCAGCAGCTCAGAGTTGTTTTGCTTTGTGGGGATGGGGGATTGCTAAAGGAAGCCCCTACCCTTTCAGTCTGAAGCGAATCTATCTAAGTGGCACTTTAGGGAAGGATGTTGTGGAGAATGTATGGCCAGAGCCCCACCCAGGTGCATGGGTTCTGCCTCGGAAAGCAAGTGCTGCAACAAGTGGAAGGATTAGTTTGCTCTGAAGTGTATGCCAACAATAGCAAGTCAAAGCCAGTTTCCTTTCTCCTTCTGGCCCCCCTCATCCATCCCATTTGTAATTGTATCCTGCTAATGCCTCCATTACTGCTGGCAAGTCTGTGATGTACCTGTTTGATAGTGTGTGCTGGTTAGTATTTGGTACAGAAAATATTGACCACAGCAGTAGTGTCCAGGTTTGAGAAATTGGAAAGTTGGCAATGCTAAGTAAGTTGGGGCATGACCCGCAAAAGTTTGGGGATCACTGGTCTGGAGAGATCACTGTTATGGCCACATGCCATATGGTTCCCCAGAATAGGAGCTTCATGGGGCCCACGTCAGGAGACACTACCTTAGTCATCTGTCTGGGGAAAACAGCCCTGGAGCCCATGTGGCATCAGACTCTGTTAGAGGTCTAAGTTGTTCCTTAGTAATAGCTAACCACCTAGTCATGTCCATACTCTCACTCCTGAGGTGCTTTCAGCATTCTGGAAATAAACTAACCTGTGGTAAGCTGTCATGTCCTTGCATCAAGCAAGAAAATTAGTGAAATAACTGTCAGGTTTCACAAGTGTAAAAGACTGTACTTTTACACAGGAACATTTATCCTACAGTCAAAGAACTACTTTTACATCTTATCAGCATAAATTCTGTTTAATATTAATAAGTTATACAAAACTCTAAATTTCATTTGAACTATTTCTCTGACAAGTCTCAATTCTGGCTCAGTCTCAGAGTGGTGGAGGTGACAATGACATTTTAATTTATAGTCCCTGCAAGGAGAAAAGTATATATGATGTGAGAGTTGGACATGCTAAAACAAAATACCAATTAGAACCCTGGTACGATGGTCCAAAACAGAACAAGCAGACTGCATAGAAATACTTTTAGAATTTACACAGTTAAAGCAGCATTATTGCAGTGTACTTTAATTGAAAGAATAAGACCTTGGTTCCAAAACTGGAACAACCATGTTTCTTATTGGGCAGCCATGTGATTTCTTATCTGCCTATGAACAAGCGATAGGAATTTGTTTTATTTTTCTCCTTATTTGACTTTAAGATTTTCTTGGTTTTTAGCTATTTACTCTTCAAATTCCTGTTAGCCATACTCATTTCTGTTCTACATTTTACCTTCCGTAGTTGATTGATTACTGGCTTTACTAGGGCTGGATTTCCATTTTTTCCAAGGATACTTGTTTGGATTGAATAACATCTTTGGGTGAAGCAGGTGTTGTGCAAGGATGTGGCTACAGAGGCCAGTGCTCATCCTCCATCATGGGAGTTTCAGAGTAGGAGCCGTGTTAGTCTGCATCCACAAAAAGAACAGGAGTATTTGTGGCACGTTAGAGACTAACAAATTTATTTCAGCATGAGCTTTCGTGAGCTACAGCTCACTTCTTTGGATGCATAGAATGGAACACACAGACAGGAGATATTTATACATACAGAGAACATGAAAAGGTGGAAGTATGCATACCAACAGGAAGACTGTAATCAATAGACCAACGTGATATATGCCATCATGTGCCAGCAATGCCCCTCTGTCATGTACATTGGCCATACCGGACAGTCTCTGCGCAAAAGAATAAATAGACACACATCTGACATTAGGAATCATAACGTTCAAAAACCAGTGGAAGAACACTTCAACCTCTCTAACCACTCAGTGACAGACTTGAAGGTGGCAATTTTGCAACAAAAGAACTTCAAAAACAGACTCCAAAGAGAGACTGCTGAACTCGAATTAATATGCAAATTAGATACAGTTAACTTAGGTTTAAACAGAGACTGGGAATGGTTGGGTCATTACACTAATTGAATCTATGTCCCTATGTTAAGTTCTCCTCACACCTTCTATGGGTCATCTCAATTATCACTTCAAAAGTTTTTCTTCTCCTGCTGATGATAGCTCATCTCTGTTGATTAGACTCTTCTTGTTGGTATGCATACTTCCACCTTTTCATGTTCTCTGTATGTATAAATATTTCCTGTCTGTGTGTTCCATTCTGTGCATCCGAAGAAGTGAGCTGTAGCTCACGAAAGCTCATGCTGAAATGAATTTTTTAGTCTCCAAGGTGCCACAAGTACTCCTGTTCATCATGGGAGTGGGATTCTGGACTGCAGAGACAGATTAGGGAACTGCAGCAGACTGGTTATGTGATGATTAATGCTTTGGATAAAGGAATAACTGTTAGAGACCAGCTTTTGCTGCTTAAATGCAAAGAACACACTCTTGTAACTTGGCTTTCCTCTTTGCCTTCCTGCTTTCTTTTTGTTTTGTTTTGTTTAGGTGTAGTACTTCTATCTGCTTTAGGGTACAGCCAGACTACCTGCTGTATCGGCAGGTAGTGTTCGATTTATCGGGGATCGATATATCACATCTAGATGAGACACGATATATCGATCCCCAAACGTGCTCCCGTTGACTCCGGAACTCCACCAGAGCGAGTGATGGTAGCGGAGTCAACAGGGGAGCCACAGCCATTGATCCCAAGCCCTGACGATGGGAGGTAAGTTGAAATAAGATACGTCAACTTCAGCTACAGGAATACTGTAGCTGAAGTTGATGTATCTTACATTGAGTCCCCACCCCACCTCCCCATGCAGTGTAGACCAGGCCTTAGTGTCAGACTGTTTCCTCCTCTATGCTGCCTGGGCATCAGTAGTGGGGTTTTGAGTGCTCAGAAGAGATGGTTTCCCTGCTCTGGTCTGGTGCCTAGCATGACAGTGACTAGGAACAGCAAATGCAGACCCTGGACTGGAATGTGCTCAGTGCAGATGGAATCAGAATTTCGCTACCAAACCCTAACAAATCTCTACTGAGCATGTGCAAATTGATATTTTTTTAAGAATTTTAACTTAGCCAAATTTGGGTGGATTTTCACAGGAGTAGCAAAAGGCATATCCCTGACACAAAAACCACTCCACCGCCAAATTTAAAGTCCCTGCTCCAAAATATTGAAGTGCTAGAGCTTCTCAGTGAAATAGCTGTAAGAATTTTTTAACGTGGGCAAAACAATGTTTTTGTTTCTTTTTCTCTCATCTCATTCTTGGAAATTGCTGATCCATATTTGCTGAAAATTTCCAAAACAATTCAGCCTAATGTGGATGCCCAGCATGGGAAAAGTTGGACTGACAGCTTAAAATTTGGCAAAGTTGTAAGCAACTGAAAACAATGTTTTATTATGGGAAGTATCGAGAAACTTTAAAAAAATGGGATTATTACCAGCTTTTCTTATAATATGTTCAGAAAGTTCAGCATTTTAAAAAGTCGAATTCTTTATGTAAACCGTAAGATATTGTTTCCTTTAAAGCACTAAGGAAAAAAATAATGGCTTGGTTGTGATGCTTCCTTCAGACTGTGGAGATTGTTAGAGTCATGCTGAAACAGAGGCACTTAAATTATACTCACTTTTTCCATCAGAAGTACAGAGAAAGTAGAAATAGAGGAAAATGTCAGCACTAAATGTTTCTCTGTTGTATGCTTTTTGCTTTACTGTCAGCATGTTAACTCAGTCCATTTGTCCCAGTTACTATATATGTCAGGTTGCACACACTATTTATATATATCAAAAAGCTCAGATAATGGTCATACAGTAATTGTAAGCTTCTGTAGGGAGACAGAAAAATATTTTTCTCTTTCTGTATATAAAATTTTCCAAATAAAAAGCAAAATTATTACTGACAATTTAGGAATTGATTCCATTGTGATGCCATTGTGCCAGAGGAGCTATGTTGTTGACCTCAGTCTTTGTCCTGGAGCTTTAAGCAGTCTTTTAGGTGTCCTGGGTCCAGGCCATGGAGCGCTTTGAAGATAGATAGACTGAGACCTTGAACTTAATTCAAAATTCTATGGGGAGAAGAGGACAGGTGTGATGTGTTCATGGTAGCTTGCATACTGAGGAGACATGCTGCAGTGTATTGTACTAGCTGGAGTTTCCTAGGTGCTGATGGCTTCCTGCCCAAGTATACTGCATTGCTGTAATCCAGCCAAGAGGTGACGAAGACATGAATAACTGAGGCCTTTGTTTGCCAGTATGGGATGGAATCTCCTCGCCAGCTGGAGTTGGTAGAAAGCATCACTCGTGGTTGTTGTGATGTGGGAGCTCAACATCAGCGAGGAATCTGAGTACTCCTAGACTATGGACTGAACTGACCAGTTGTGGATGTGAACCTTCAACCAAAGGGGAGTCAGCATGGCTGCAAACCCTCAGAATACTTTCCTCTGCCCACCAGCATCACCTGGTCTTGCTTGGGTTCAGTTTCAGCCAGCTGTTCTTCATCCATGAGCTGATCTCATCCAAGTACTGGGCCACCTTGGTGGTAGGGGTGAAGGATAGGTAGAACTTTGTGTCATCTGCTTGTTGCTGGCCTTTGAATCCATGTTGTTTGACTTATATACCTAGTGGTTGCATGTAGATGTTGAAAAGGACTGGAGAGAGAACTGATCCTTGTGGAACCCCACAAGTGAAGGGTCTAGTGGTGATGCATTTTCTCATCAGTACTTTTTGGGTGTATCAGACAGCAGTATTTCATGGTCAGCAGTGTTGAACACTGCAGAGAGATCCAAGAGGATGAGAATGGATGTCTGTTCTCTATCTTTTGATTGGAGGAGATCATCTATCAGTTCCATAAAGCTGTTTCAGGTCCATGGCCTGGCCTACACCCACATTGTCAGGTCTAGAATCTTGTCTTCAGTTAGATGAGCTGATAGGTGGCCTTTGACTTGTTCTTTTATGAGCTTGCTCAGGAATGACAGGTTTGACACTAGGCGATAGTTGGTTAGGAGTTTACTTGATCTTGAAAAAAATAAACCATGGTTAAGAATGACCTTACCCCCACACTCCTGAAAGTCAATAAAAGAATATCCTGTTTACCTAAACAATAATACCCATCTTGTTGTTATCCAATACCTTTCCTGGGCCAATAGAAATAGCTCTGAGTTAATTGAAGCAGATATGGTGTTATACAGACGTCCACTTCAGTGTGAAACTGAGACACTACCAAGTATCAGCTATTTTTCTACCTTTCAAACAAAGGGAAGCTTTATGCCTTCTGTTATTTACACCAATTCATTTTGTTGCACTTATTTGTTTTATGAAACAGATGAAAGTAAGCAAATGTTGATGAAGAAAAATAAATGACTCTGATGTTCAGTTGAGCTGTTCATGAAGATTAACATTTGCATTTGGAGTGGAATTTGGTTATCAATTACACAGAAATATGATCAAGAACATTTTCTTGGCAAGCTGCTTGCATCCTTACTTGACCAAAAAAACTATTACAGGGCTAGATATTTATTCTTTAAATATCCCCTTTTTGGAGGAGAATCCTTATGCTCCATCCTAAAATAGAAATCTTGGCAGCTCGGTATGTGCTGGGGTTTATAGGGAACTAAAGGGGAAAAAATACTGGGGAAGATGGAAAGGATTATAGTGTGTGAAAATGCATATAAATGAGCCGAGTGAGAGAACATGGGTCACCTCCTGAGAGCAAAAGCCATCTTGCAGTTCTCTCTCATCCAATAGCCCTTCTATACCACATCGTACAAGCTGGGCTTGAGCCTGAGACTCCTTCCCTTCCCAAACTTCAGTGAGACTGATGCATAGCAAACATCTCTCTGCTTGTGGCCCGAGAGAGGGAGGTAGAGCACAGCATGACAAGCATGAAAGAACAGAATGTGCACTGTGTCCAGCATTTTTCAGGGGTAACTCACTGTTCTCTTGCTCTTTTGTTGCATTTCCCTCCTGTCTAAATCTAAAGAAAAAAGTACTGAGATTAAGGAACCGAGGTTCCCAATGATCCACTGGTACTTCCCATCACCCAGAATTAGAATAACATGCATCATTATAAGAGAGAGTTTGTTTGAATATCACAGTTTTTGGCCAGGTGATACAGTATGCTCTGTGATGCAGATGTGTTTGTGAGGAATCTCAGGGTTGGAAAGTTTGCCTCATTTTCAAAGCTTACGTTGGCAAGATGAGTGGTTTTTTGTTTTTTTTCTTTAAACAAATATTTGTTGCCTTCTGTTACTCCTGTATAACCCTTTTGTCATGGTATAATTCCCCACTCTGAACCTTAGCGTCCAAAAGACAGGGTACCAGCATGAATTCCTCTAAGCTCAATTACCAGCTTAGTACTTGTAGCGCTGCCACCAACCAGGAATTCCAGTGCCTGGTACACTCTGGTCCCCCCAAAACCTTGCCTGGGGACCCCCAAGACCCACTCCCTCTGGATCTTAACACAAGGAAAGTAAACCCTTTCCCTCACCGTTGCCTCTCTCAGGCTTCCCCTCTCTGGGTTACCCTGGAAGATCACTGTGATTCAAACTCCTTGAATCTTAAAACAGAGGAAAATCCACCTTCCCCCCTCCTTCTCTCTCCTCCTCCCAGACTCTCCCTGAGAGAGAAAGTAATCCTAACACAGAGAGAAATTAACCTTTCTCTCCCCCAATTCCCTGGTGAATCCAGACCCAGACCCCTGGGGTCTCACCAGAATAAAAAAAACAATCAGGTTCTTAAACAAGAAAAGCTTTTAATTAAAGAAAGAAAGAACAGTAAAAATTACAGGGTCTTTCAGCTATAGACACTGGGAATACCCTCCCAGCCTAAGTATACAAGTACAAATTTGAACTCCTTCCAGCCAAATACACATTTGCAAATAAAGAAAACAAACATAAGCCTAACTCGCCTTATCTACCTAGTATTCACTATTCTGGACATATAAGAGACTGTGTCAAAGAGATTGGAGAGAAACCTGGTTGCACGTCTGGTCCCTCTGAGCCCTCAGAGAGAACAACAACCAAAAACTTAACAGCGCACACACAAACTTCCCTCCCTCAAGATTTGAAAGTATCCTGTCCCCTGATTGGTCCTCTGGTCAGGTGACAGCCAGGCTCACTGAACTTGTTAACCCTTTACGGGCAAAAGAGACATGAAGTACTTCTGTTCTATTAACCCTTAGCTATCTGTTTGACACCTTTAAAAATGCTTAGTCCTTTTTTTAATACTTTAGAAATTGGCAGTTTTGCTAGAAGTCTTAGCTATTAGAATAGATGCAGATAACACTCTCTTTGTGTGGTATTGTGCAGTATGTGTTCATTGTAGGAAATTACCTAAATCTGAAAGAACAATTAACGTATTTGTAACAGTGTACTGTCCTGATCCTGCAATGTGATGCATGCAGGCAAACCTCTACTCCAGGGGTCTGCAATCTTTCAGAAGTGGTGTGCCGAGTCTTCATTTATTCACTCTCATTTAAGGTTTCGCGTGCCAGTAATACATTTAAACATTTTTAGAAGGTCTCTTTCTACAAGTCTGTACTATGTAACTAAACTGTTGTTGTCTATAAAATAAGGTTTTTTAAATGTTTAAGAAGCTTCATTTAAAATTAAATTAAAGTGCAGAGCCCCCTGGACCAGTGGCCAGGACCTGGGCAGTGTGAATGCCACTGAAAATCAGCTCAGCGTACGTGCCATAGGTTGCCTAGCCCTGCTCTACTCCCATGTGGAACCCTGTTGATTTCCATTGTAGGACTGAAGCCAAAGTAAGCATCAAGTCCTGCTACCCTTACTCATACGAGCAGTATATTGAAGCCAAAGCAACTGCTCCATGTGAGTAAAGGATGGATCATGAATTTAGATGTCTTTGATACAGTATTGAATCTTTTGTGCAGTGTGTGAATTATTTTCACCTTATCTGCTTTTTAAATAGCACCAAAACAGTACAGCTAATTTCAATGATTGAACAAAGGAATTTGTTTTTTTGCAGCAAAAGCATGACAATTTAAAACCTCTTTCCATTTAAAAAATGGTTTTGATATCATTTCATGATTATATCATTTATTTCAAAGATGAGTCAGCTCCTTACTTGGATTCAGCTTTTAGCTCCTCAATTCAGTGGACTCTTTATGTTGGTTAAAATCATACATGGTTTATTATTAGAGCTATATATCAAAATGAACACAGAGTGCCAACTTTCTTTGGAATAGCAACACTGAATTCATGTTGTGGAAGTCTACAGATTATATCACTTTTATTATCATGACAGGAGTTGGCTTTCAGATCTTTCTGTTAAAATACAAAATAATCTTTCTTCTACATTTCATTAAAATGTGCACCTCTGTGAGCTGGAAAGGGAATATCTCACTTTAATTTGTTTTATCCATTGCACGAGGCAAAAAAATTTCAAAATACACAAAGGGCCTAATTCAGCACTTAGAGCACATGCTGGACTTTGACTTCCATGGCACTAGGTTTAAAGTGTTTAAAGAAAGTGCTTTGCTGGATTGGGGCCATAATGTGAAAACTGAACCTGTTTTCCTTCCCCATCTGAAGAAACTTCCCTCCCACTCCACAATATTTAGAACTGATCAGGAATTTTCCTTCAGAATGATTATTAGGCTTGATTTTATATTTTCTTGTTGTAGGGACTTACCGAAAACAAAGCCTGGTGCAATTAAGACTTGGTCTACACCAGGCTAAAATTTAGATGGGTTACTTACAGTGCTCAGGGATGTGAACAGTTCCTGAGCTCCAGTGTAGGAACTGCTAGGTCAATGGAAGAACCTAGCTACTGCCTCTTGAGAAGGTAGGTTTACTATAGTGACAGAATCTGTCTCTCTGTCTACACCATAGGAGCATAGCTGCAACTGTGCCATTGTAATGCTTGTAATGTAAACATACCCTAATACTACACTCCCTAAACCTCTGGGTTCCCATTCCCATGACTGATGATCATTTGTATTTACTGTATTCGGCCTAGAGGAGGCATGGTCTATGTGACTGATGTGCTCTGGTACTTTTATCTGTTAATAGGAACATTTGTAGAGGTCCTCATATATTCCACCTTTCTGTTAAAAGGAAGCTCTTCGCAGGTTGGTGACTGGCCTGGACAAGGGATAGAGCAGGGAAGAAATGGGATGGAACATGATGGCTCTGTTTGAAGGAGTGGTGGAACTGGCTTTGAAAGGAACAGGTGGGAGATGGCCCTTTATGCAAGAGTGGCACATTGCCTATGAAAGAGACAGAGGAGGGGGAAAGCCAAAAAATGGCACATGATTATAAAAATGTATAAAGACATTGCTAGAAATATTTCTATATATTGACATGCTTTGTATTCACATTTTATATATCTGTACAGGTTAGCGATGTCTGCCCATAGGTTAATTTCCAACCGAACATCTCAGCAGGCTTTATCTAACTCTGATTACACTTGGGAGTATGAGTACTATGAGTATGGACCAGTTTCCTTTGAAGGACTGAAAGCTCATAAATGTAAGTCCTATCTGGCAGTTCTGTATTCTATGCTTTGAAATTCCTGGTGTATTCTTAATGGATAGCTTTTCAAAAATCTTTTTCTGTGAATTGATTATCCCACACACAGCTCCTGGAATTAATAGCATCATTGATTTGTCTTTGTTGAAGTATTTTTTTTTTCGTATTCATATCAGTACCTTGGGATATCCTGGATACCAGTTCTTTGGTTCAAATAGACATTTCCCCTTATTTTATGATGCTCTGCAACATCCAGTTGCTTTATGGAGAAGAAAAAAGTTCTCACTGATAAGAAAAGAAACATGGCTGCTTTGTTCTGTTAAAATATATATGAAAAACTATTAACATTAAAACCAATTTAGAAAATTTAGAAAATTCTCTTTCAGGTGAGACCTTTATCATTATATGTTTGCTAATAGTGGTGAGCATTAAAACAAGTATATGTAAATAAGAAAAGATCAAACAAGTATGTAAGGGTCTCAGGGGTTCAGGGGATGGGAATAGAATACAGAGATCTGACTTACTGATAGTGATAGGTGTTGCCCTCTGAAAGCCATTTGGTGGCTTGTGTCAAAGATATTGGGTGGTGTCAGCTAGTTCCCATTGTCCATGTCAGCATCATAATCTGCACTGCTTGTTATAAATCAATTATATGAAACAAATAGAGGGAACTTTTTAAATTTTAGAATTAGTTTATAGTCTACAAACCATAGGTTTGTATTTAGTCATTAGTCAGAAGGATCAAATTCACCATAAACGATTGTAATTGTAATTATAATTAAGTAGTGGTGGATAGGGAGACTAGTCCGTTCCGGACAGTCATGTATTTCATATTTATGCAGTTGTCATCAGAATGGAATCAGTGTTCTTTGTGTTCTACTGTCTTACTGTATAATCTATTTTGAAACATTATTTGATAAATAGGAATATATCAAGGTAAGGAACTGTATAGTAGATTTGTTATTATTTAACATCTTTAATGATATGGAGTGGGCTAAACCACATGCTTATTCCCATATTATGCTCATATGAAAGTTGTCAACCAGCAGTTCAGACAAACAAAAAATCATATAAAGGTGTAGCAGAGAGGTTAGAAATAAAATGAGTTTCAACTTGAACAAATACAAGGTAATACAACTGGGAAACGTACAAAATCTATTCAGTGGACTTGATTCTGATATTCCTGGTGATTTTGCAGTATCTGCCTAATGCTTGGGCATACTGTAATTCCCAATGACTCTGACACTATTTTGTAGAGAAAAGTCCTAGAGGCTTAAAGTTCTTACATGAAGAGAGAGTAGGTTTTAATGGCAACTCAACTGTATTCAGTAGAATTCCCCCTCTGGCCAGGAAATCAGCTGCAAGACAGGTAGAATTTTAAGGCTACAGGACTGTATTACAGAGCTAAAATATGCACTAGGTTCTTGCCCACTGCAGGAAAAGCTTCTGAATGGGCACACCCATGTGCTGCAAAAGCAACATTAATGTGGGTGCATGGGGGTCTCAAGATAAGAGTAGGTGCTTTGGTATTACAGTGTTGAGGGCCCGGGTGGATGGATGCCAAAGTGTCAAACAAAACTTGTTTGCCAGGGAATATAAACAACTTTAAAGGGAGCGGGCTATACCTGAACTTGCATTTCAGCCTTAATTATAACATGCTTCACTGTGCCTGCTGTCATTGTCAGACCCTTATGACTCATTTGGTTTTTATTTTTTAAAGACTAGATATTTGACACAAGTAGGTTATTAAAGATATCTCACTTTAATCATGTTCTCCCTAATTTGTGTTCCATTCAGCCAGAGACTGAACCTGGAGGTACTGATTTTGAAGATTTGCTACATTATCACATTTAATCACATATTAGACAAAAGTAAAAGAGGTGAGAGATAACTGATAGTTGCCTCTGGGTCTCAGACAGTCTAGCAGCACAGACCTTTGCTGAACTCTGTTTAAAGTAATTATCATGAATGACATGGCAAACCAGCTGGTTTCACTGTCAGATATTTTATGAAGTTCTTGGGTAACTAATTCAGCTCAATTTAAATTAACTTTCAGTTGCCATAGACACCTGTCTTTAGTGTCTGTCAAAGCATCCCAGTGTTTTGATAATATCAAATGTATAAATAGGACCCAATCATGTGGCCCTGCTTCAGTTGGGATGGTAATGGATGAAATTCCTTTGAAATACTGGTGAAAAGTGGGCACAATTCCATTGACTTCAGTGGAATTGCATCCACTTTCTCCAATACTGAATTGTGTCCACTGACACCTGAAGGAACTTTTGAGTGATTAAGGGCTGAAGGATCTTCCCTGACCTTTGTAGCCCTACACTTTAGTTGATTCTGGAAGCATGACAGGACTATGTGAAAGGCAACAGTTTGACAAGAATGCAGGGTAACTTTAGCTCCTTTTCTCTCTTGCCCTGCATAGGGCTGCAGGAGGGAGAGAAGTGGAAAAACGTGATGATGGTTCCATTCTCAAGTAGTTAGTGAACCACAACCTAAGGAAGCATTTGGTTGTGTATGTGTTTGATAACGGTAACTTGATTTATGCTGATAAAGATTTGCTCCTGCTGTTTCTTCTGTGGTGAATCATGTAATTACAAGCAATGTATTAAGATCATGTTCAGGTTTTATTTATTTTTCATGTTTCCTCCAGCTCTTACTAGAGGCGGGACCCAGTTTATGAACCTGAACTTTTCATAGGTGCTTCCATTCTAATCTCCTTTTTTTCAAAGTAATAACTTTTATGTTTCAGCATGAAATCTTCCCATTGTTGGTCTCTGCTCAAAGGTGGATTTATATGGAAAGTTCAAGCACACACCCACCCCACCCCCCAAAAAAAACCCCAACAAAACAAAAAAACCTCCAACCTTTTTTTGAGTAACCAAAGGTAGTGCTGCAGGATGTCCCAGTTAATGGGAGTAGTTTTCAGAGTTACCACTGCCTTAAGAAGAATTTGAGAGCGGACTGGATTAATGCTTTCTCTGGCACCTTTCCTCTTTCTTCATTAGTTTATTAATAGTGATAGCTGTTAGAGCTGGTTACAATGAGCTAGTTATCTTTTGGTGAAGGAGGAGACGTATCGTGGGAACAGTTATATATTGAATTCATACTAATGTGCTCGATTCCAAACAGTGATGATAGCCAAATTAATCCAGAAATCTTGATGTTATTAGCAGATAGGCTATATTTGAATATCCTGAAGCATTACACTATGAAAAATGGATGCCAGCTGTGGTATGCCTGCCCGTTTGCTTACCTGTGGTCTAAAGCAATATGGAATTTAAACATTAGTTCTTTGCACGGAATGTATTAATAGGAGTCATGATCACCCTCATGCCAGGTAGATGTTAATAACTGCGGATACTAATAACAGTGGATACTGCTACTAGTGTTCTTGCAAATGGTTTAATGGAATCTTTTTAATGGTAGTGAGGAATATGTCCTCTTTCAAGGTAGTAGCAGTTAGGCAGAAGTTGTGGGAGGTAACAATGGTGTGATTAAATCTTTCCCAGTTCCTTTTGTAAGGCGTGCTAAGTGGTTTTTCTCTTGTAACCCACAGTGAGGGTGCTTTTAAGCTCTGACATACCCAATCCCATTATATCCCTCCTTCCCCTCAAAAAAATTCTTTTAATTTGATGACTGCCAAATTTTTCAGCCTTTTTAACTAAGATGTCTGTCTTGCAGTTTCCTTTTAATGCAAGATACCTTATTGATCCTTAATGCAGGCAAAATTTAACACTTGAGTCGGGTACAAAATGTGAAACTGTAAACAAAAGGAGTAAATATTTTAATTGAAGATGGGCCCCAATACAAAAACCTGGGTATCCGCACACTTTCACGTTAGTAGATGGTGAAGTGGGAATTCTGACACCCAAATATCAGTAGCCCCATATCTGTAATGAGCTGGGTTGAAATCCTTTTGAGCATTATGGCTTTCAGAGCCAGCTCTGAATGTTGAGCCTGAATTTGTCTCTAATTTTAATTTCCTAGTTCCTAGCATATGTATCTGTCGGTTGGGACTTTCTGTTACAAATTACTAAAAGATGCTAAGTAACCAGGCTTTCTCACGCACCTTAAAATATGTGGCCAGATTCAACTTTTTGTATATCAGTGCAACCCCAGTGAATTCACTGAGGTTACAGTGGTACAACTGAGTGCAGAATTTGGCCATTAGTCACTTAAATTGTGTATATGTGATTCATGGTGTCAAGATGTAGCAGTCAGCGAAGGAGCACTGTGTCTTCTGGCAGATGCAGATAAAGCAGCAAATTTGGAACAACTGTTTATTCTCTCTGCATTTCAAGATTGATGGGTGAAGCCTTCTCAATGGAATTCTACAGCATTTAAGCTGTTATGAGAGTGTAAAGGGATGAAAGGGAAGGCAGGCAAGGGTAGTGGCTCTGATACACTCAAATTCTTCTTTTTGTGTGATTGAGGAGGATGTCCTCCATTTTAAAATGGCTTAGCTTGCATATGTGTAGTGTAGCTGGGGGAGTAGAAAAGGGGAGAATATCTAGTGAAACGGGAAAAATCTTATCCCAAAGTGATGATGCAATTGAAAGCTCTGCAGGCTTCATAGAGCAATTATTTAGTATTGCATTACTTTTCACTACTCCCAGTTGGGTGAAGGGAACAATATATTTTTTTGCAACTACTGATTAAATTTGGAAAGTGTATGTAGAAATCCTCCAGGCAACTGGCGTCTGTATTTTAACCACTGTGCAGCTTTAGATTTCCGTAAATATTCATCACTTTCCAAACAGCAATTCAGTTTGAAATTGCTTTTATATAAAGTCGTGCTTGTACTGTTAATGCTCTGTCTGTTTTCCTTCATTTTTTCCTCTGTATTTAAAATCCACAGAACTGGAGTCTGGTTATATCGCCACTCATTGGGGGACATTAACAGCTGCAAGTGTTTAAGATTTTTTTGGTGTATGTGCACGTGCTGCGGCCTTTGAGCTAGATCATCTAACTGAGGCTCTAAGCGACAGATCCACCACAGTGATTAAGAAGGCAATGGGAACTGTTTGTTTGGAGTGTTTGCAGGCATGGAGCCCCTCACCTCCCAGCGTTCGCTGTTTGCCATTCCCAGCCAATGGGAGCTGCAGGAAGTTCCCATTAGCTGGGAACAGCAAAGCGCGAACACTGGGAGCTGAGGGGCTCCGTGCCTGTAGACGCTGCAAGTAAATAAAACATCCCTATCCACCAGCGGCTTACCCTGACGGGCTGGGAGCCAAAGTTTTCTGACCCCTGCTGTGTTTTAAAAGCTGGCATTACAAGAAACACTCAAAAGTTTTGCTAGAATTATTTTAATGTAATCTAATGAAAAACCTGCTATAATAACTGAACAAATATGTATTCATCTTCAAAGTTACAGTCAATATTTAAAATCAGTAAATGGATATTTAAAACAAGTAACTTAGCACAATATGAGACTTAAAAAAGTCTTAAAATCCTTCAAAGTCTGAATCAGTCTCTGATTCACCAAACAGTTCATTAAACTCAGCTTCAGTCACAGCTGCACCTGCATTGTTGTCATAGATGTCAGCAGTGTCGTCTTCAGACTCAGATTCCTTCTTATCATCAGCCTCTGTTGTCATCATCAAATATGGCATCATCTTCTGACTCATCGAGTGCATTGCTGATACAGCATTTCCTAAACGATTTTTCTACCATTTCTGAGGGAATGGACACGCACGTGTCCTTGATCTACTGGGTGACCAGATTGATTTCGGTCTTCATAAGATTCCCACCTTTTCTCAACTTTGCCATGCCTGAGCACATCCATTTAGACCACATTTTGTGTAGCCTGTCTTTAAAGGGTTTGTTCAGGCAGACATCAAGCGGTTGTAGAACTGAAGTTAAGCCTCCAGGTATTACAGCCAAAGTAGTTTTCATATTTTTGGCCACGTTTTTCACTTCATCCGTCTTGTGTGCCCTGAACATATCCCAAATAAGCATAGCAGGTTTCTTGAAAAGTGCTCCTGGGCTCTTATCCCATACTTTTCCCAGCCATTCAATTGTCCCACTGTCATTCATCCATCCCTTTTCATGTGCACGTACGATGACACCAGCAGGAAATTTCATGTTTTTAGGCAAGGTTTTTCTTTTAAAAATAACAAGAAGAGGGAGCTTTGATCAATTTTCCAAACATGATAAAACCACCATAAAATGGATTTTTTTCATAGCCAGTAGTTTTAATTAAAACTTTTTTCACCAACACCAGTTACCGTTCTGTTGCCTGGGAGATCGAATGTCATTGGTGTTTCATCCATATTTCCTATTTGTGACAGTTCAAAGGCATATTCCTTTAGATATTTTATAATAAATCTTTGGGAAGATTTGATTTTTTTTTCTTCCAGATCTCTAGGCAGTTTTTGCGCTGTCTTTGTTCGCTGACGAAGACAGAGACCATGATGGTTCAGGAAGCTAGTACACCAACCTGCTGATGCGACAAACACTGACGACTTTACTGACTTGTATTTGTCGTCTTTTGACATTTGCAGAGCACGCAGATGAATTCCAGTTCTGGTGACAATGTACCCATTTTCAACATTCAATGACACAATTATTGAGCTCTTTCTCTAGCTCAGGAAATGAAGCGCACCTCGTTGGACATTTTTTCTTGCTTCTTGGCATGTCTTTTAGTGTGTTTATTTTTTTGCCATTCTTTTAATTGCTTCTCATTGATACAGAATTCATGAGCAGCGTCGCAATTATTGTTTGCTTCTGCATATTCAACAACTTTAAGTTTGAATGCTGCATGATAAGAAAACCTTTTTCTTTTGATTTCACTGTTCATTTTAAATACTACTATGAAAATAGATTATTATTATCGTAGTTATAGATTTTGTAGGACTTTATATAGGCATGTCACCTGCTTTATCACTGTCAAATTATTATTATTATTTATTTCAAAGCAGCCCTGTAGATTGGCATGTCTGTAGGGATAACAGGCTATTTCAATTTTATTAGAGATTCCATCGATTCTGCATGTTATATTTTCATATTGGCTTGAGACTTATGAGGTCCATTTCAAACCAGTCTAGTCCACTAAACAAAGCCTTTGCAACTTTAAAAGGCGGCAGGATTGACATCAATAAATAAGTTGGCAAACTTTGGCTCCCGGCCTCTTAGGGTAAGCTGCTGGTGGGACGTTTTGTTTACCTGCAGCATCTGCAGGCATGGAGCCCCACAGCTCCCTGTGGCTGCGGTTCGCCGTTCCCAGCCAATGGGAGCTGTGGGAAGCACTACTTCCCACAGCTCCCATTGGCTGGGAATGGCGAACCGCGGCCACAGGGAGCTGTGGGGCTCCATGCCTGCAGATGCTCCATGTAAACAAAACAACAATGTATTAGATACTCAATTCAATGATTCCACACAGTTTAAAATCATCAAATTTTGGTGTAGACCTGTTTATAAGCCAACCCCTGCTCTTTGACGCGTCATTTTTTAACCAAAAATATTCAGCTTATGAACGAGTATATACAGTAAATACAATTAAACTATGTTAAAATGTTGTTTAATTTGCAATTTTTTAAAGCACTTTAATGTTAGGAAAAGCCAAATTTACAACTGCCTGTGCAGCCTGAATTCTGCCTCTTTGTGCATCCAGCCTGTGCATTGAATGAGTCAGGGGTCCTGTCAAGGTATTTTTTCCACTTTGAACTTTAGCGTCCAAAAAGTGGGGACCTGCATTAATTAGTTCCATCCATCTCCTATGTTCGTTATCTTTCTCTATGGCTTTTAGCCGTGCCCGTTCCTGTTTAATGGCTTCCTTGGAACTCATTGTTCCTGCTTTCTTGTGCTGGCTGCTCCCTCTGCAGCTTACTGACTGGAATGCTGCAGGGATTTTTTAACTAGCTATACCCGAGAGAGGCAGAAAGGAAAAAAAACAAAAACAATTCAGTTTACAAATGCCTTTTGCTGTTGTCTGCTGGTTCACAGCTTGAGCCTCCTTTTTAACAAAGACCCTTGTTAAAAACTTAATACCTCTGCCCTCAGGCTGCCTTCCGAACAGCCAGAAAGGAGAGAGAGAAAAACTCACTGGGTTTGGTTTTTAAAACAATCCCTTCTAGCCTGCTTTCAAGCAGCCAGAAAGGAGAGGAAAAAAAATCCTACTGGCTTTTGGTCCTAGAAATCCCACCGTTGCCACCATGTCAAGGTATTTTTCCCACGTTGAACTTTAGCGTCCAAAAAGTGGGGACCTGCCTGTACCCTTCTAAGCTTAATTCCTAGCTTAGATCTGATAGCGCTGCCACCAGCCAGAAATTCCAGTGTCTGGTACACTCCCTGTCCCCCCCAAACCTTCCCTGGGGGACCTAGGACCCAAACCCCTTGGGTCTTAAAACAGAGAGGAATTAACCTTCCCCCCACCACCTTGCCCCCCACCAATCCCCTGGTGAGTTTAGACCCAATCCCCTTGGGTCTTAAACAAGAAAAAAAATCAATCAGGTTCTTAAAAAAAGAAAATTTTTACTTTTTCTTTCTTTAATTAAAAGCTATTTCTGTAAAACCAGGATGGAAAATGTTTACAGGGTCTTCAGCTTATATAGACTAGAGGGACTCCCTCCCCCTTAGCCTAAGATACAAGTTACAGCAAACAGAGGTAAAAATTCTTCCAGCAAAATACACATTTGCAAGTTAAGAAAACAAACATAAGACTAATCCGCCTTTTCTAGCTAGTACTTACTATTTTGAACATGAGAGACTGTTTCAGAAAGATTGGAGAAAGACCTGGTTGCACGTCTGGCCCCTTTTAGTCCCAAGAGTGAACAACGAACAAACGAACAGCACAAACAAAGACTTCCCTCCACCAAGATTTGAAAGTATCTTGTCCCCCCATTGGTCCTCTGGTCAGGTATTAACCAGGTTTACTGAGCTTCTTAACCCTTTACAGGTAAGAGCGACATTAACCCTTAACCATCTGTTTGTGACAGGTCCTGTGGAGGAAAAAGTGGTCATGTAGTTAAAGACTTTATCATCATGCATATATATGCACAGGGAGTGAATTAAGGTTGGCAACAAGAGAGGGCTGTTATGTTGTGGTGGCAGTCACAATGACCATGTGCTGGGTCTTGGGATGGTTGTGGGGAGCCTGGTCTGGTGTGCACATGCTCTTTCCCTCCATCCCCCATGTGAGCTGGGGGAGCACCTGCCCAATGGGTTACCCCCAGAGGAGGTGTGGACAACTGGGGCCAGTCTGGGGTTTGTGGGGGAACCTGGCTCAGCTGTCGTCCTCTCACTCCAGTAGCTCTTTGGTGTGCTCAGTACAGCATGTGGTGCTGCTGCTGCTTTGGCAGTGCTGGAAGCCGGACTTAGAATGTTGTCTTTTAGTAGTAGTTCTGGCAGGTTGCCAAAAATTTCCTAGGGCACATCAGAGAGAAGGGGAAATGATGATTTTCCTTAGCAAAAATTGAATGGATTTTGAGACAAACAGGTAATTCTGTAGTTTGAGAGCATTCCCCCTGTCAGGTATCAAAGGCCTGCTGAAAACTATGAAAGTGTGAGATGTCCTGATTTTTGGGTCTTTCTTATGTAGGCTCCTATTCCACCCCATCCCCTGTCTTGATTTTTCACACTTGCTGTCTGGTCACCCTAGTGTGAGAGCTTCTTAAAGAAATCGTTGTAAGGATCTTTTTTAATGGAAAGTGTTAGGTAAGTTAAATATAGGGGTTGCTGTCAGCCCCTGTTACCATAATGCTGTGCATTTAATTCACTTATTGCTCTATCCACTACCTGTTTTTGACCAAATAGCATTTCTAGTTATTCCAATCAAATATGACTATTGAGTATAGCCACAATAACACATAAATTGTCTGTAATTAAGCACTAATGATAGCAGTACAGGGCACTTGCTGGAGACTGAGTGGCTGGGAGGAGTTTAAGAACCTAGGATGCCAAACGTTGGCCTGTCTTGAGGTTTTATTGCTATAAAAGTGGAAATTGAATTGTTTCTGCATTCAGTGCTGTGCTTGCTTGGTGTATCTGATACTGAATTAATCACTTTTATATCCATTGGCTTTTTCCAGAGACACAGTGCCTGGTACGTTGGCCGGTCAGGATGTTGAATGTGTCTTGTAATAAGAAACAAAACCTTTCTGAACTCTGAGTCATGACACATTATGTGGAATGGAACCTGGTTAGAAGTGAAGGTGGAATACTAATCAGTTTATTACCTCTCTCCTGCAGATTCCATTGTGATTGGATTTTGGGTTGGTCTGGCAGTTTTTGTCATTTTCATGTTCTTTGTGCTGACCTTGCTGACGAAGACAGGAGCACCACACCCAGAGTGAGTCTGATCAGAGAGCGACAGCAATGTGATGTGCTAATCAAATGTTTTTCCTATTACAGTGATGGTCCATTCTGTTGAGTTGTTTGTAAAGGGGACACTGTCAAGGCTAAACTGCCCAGAATTTTACCTTAAATACTTTCCAGCTGATACTAAAACATCTGCCTATTCAGAAACCGGAGCAGCATAATTTCTAACATCAGTCATCTTTGGCGGACCAGACAACAAATCCAGTGTGCTTGTTTCTGCGTAGGCCCAGGATGTGTTTTGTCAGTGTAGATATTATACCACCGTTCTACTCTGCCTGCCTATTTTGTTCTTGTGACCAGGTTGATGGCACCAAAATATTCAAGCATCTTTGTTTTCAGAATTCATTTGAGAGAGCACTTCTGTATAGAATATCTTAATACCTCCACCTGCTTAGCAAAATCAGTATGCAAGTAGAGAGGAAGGACAGCATAATGAGCATACGCACACACTCTCAGCCTAAAAGAAAGATGATAGGCTACATTTTAGGCCTCTGACGAAGTGGGTATTCACCCACGAAAGCTCCTGCTCCAATACATCTGTTAGCCTATAAGGTGCCACAGGACTCTTTGTTGTATTTCTTTAGAGCAGGCCTGCACAACTCATAAAGTGGCGAGGGCCATATTACTCCAAAGAAAACAGTTGAGGGCCGACCCCCACCCAAGCGCCGCCAGGCCCCCCCTGAAACACAATACACACACCCCCAGCGCTGCCACCCCCCCAGGACTGCCCACCCCGCAGAAACAAACCCTCCTTCCCCAGCGCTGCCCCACCAAAACAGCAGTATTGAACCTTGGTAATATGTTATAGAGAGCCCCTAAGGTAGTATAATTAAAGTAAAAGAAAAATGTCTTTTTGCTAGAAGTAGAATAAGATCTTCTACCAACTTTGTAATCAATTGCCCTACTGAATGAATGAGGTGTGATAGGAAGGCGTGGAAGGCAGGCACCTCCAGACAGCTGCAACCCTTGGAGAGGGGATGGGAGCCAGACCAGATCAGTAGAACATGTCAGCCACTGCCACAATCATTCACTGCCTCAGCCCCCTCACCCCCGCCGCCAGCTCACCTGCTCCCCCCCGCTCGTCGCCTCAGCCCCCCACCACTGCCCACCCGCTTCTTCAGCCCCCCTCCCTCACCTGCCACTTGCCTACTCACCCCCCACAGGCCGCACAGTGAGCCCGCCTACTCACCCCCCACGGGCCGCACAGTGAGCCCACGCGGGCCGCATGTTGTGCAGGCCTGCTTTAGAGGTACATCTACGCTGCACACTCCTTTTGGCAGCATATAGAGTACACACATTACGTGCCCCCCAGCATGGGTATAAATAGCAGGGTAGACAGTGAGGCATTGCTTAGGCACTCCTGAACCTTGTGAGTATGTACACTGCAGGGCTCTGTACTTGCACAAGCAATGCCTCCCCCTGTCTACACCGCTATTTTTAGCAGCATAGCATCCTTTCCCTAACGCACAGAGCTGCCAGAGCCTTTCACTGCTGCAGTGAAAGACTGGCAGGAGAGAGGCAGCTTCAAAAGGCTCAGGCAGCTCCCTCTGCCAGAGCCTTTCACTGACACATTTGACTTCACACTGCAGATCAGATGGAGCCTGCTCTTTACTATGGCATGTAGCTACATATACCCTACGTCAGGGGTGGGCAGACTATGGCCTGTGGGTCAGATCCAGCCCGCGAGCCCTTTTGAGCCAGCCCAGGAGCCACACCATGCACACTGGCTTGGGCGCTGGGTTGGGGCAGCACCACGCGGCTCTGCCCCACTGTGGCGCTCCAGCTGGGGCGCTGGGTTGGGGGCTGCACCGTGTTTGAGGTAAGCGCCACTCGGAACCTGCACCTCTGAGCCTCTCCCCACACCCGAACCCCTCGGTCCCAGCCCAGAGCACCCTCCTGCACCCCAAACCTCTCATCCCCACATCAGAGCTTGCACCCCCGCAAAATCTCAACCTCAATTTTGTGAGAATTCATGGTCCGCCATACAATTTCTATTCCCCGATGTGGCCCTCGAGCCAAAAAGTTTGCCCTCTCCTGCCCTATGTGCTGCCTAAAGAGGTATGTAATGTATGGTAACCTAGGTCACGTCTACTGCATAAGTCACTGTAAGTGGGGTGCAGTGACAAGAGCAGACGGTTGGGGAAATAGGGACGTGTGGAGGGTGGCAAAATGATACATGAATAAAATGCAGTGTAGATGTAGCCTACGTTAAAGCTGATGTACCTTAATGGCTCCTCCTTCTTCGAGTGATTGCTCATATCCATTCCAGGTAGGTGTGCGCGCTGCGTGTGCACGTTTGCCGGAAACTTTTTTACCCTAGCAACTCCAGTGGGCCGGCAGGTCGCCCCCTAGAGTGGCGCCACTATTGCACCTGTTATATACCCCTGCCGGCCCGCCCGCTCCTCAGTTCCTTCTTACCGCCGTGTCGGTTGCTGGAACTCTGGAGTGCGGCTTACTGTCCTCCACGTCCCTGGCTCTCCCTTGTACACTGTTCGTAGTTGTAGTTGTAAATAGTTTCAAAAACAGTTTAAGGTAGTATAATAGTTAGTTGTTGTTAGTATATAGTTGTAGAACTTATTCGCGGGTGGGCCGTTGCCCTTCGCGGTGCCCGGCACCAGGCTCATGCCTGCTTCGCCGGGCTTCAAGCAGTGCTCGGCATGCAAGAAGCCGATGCCGACTAGCAATCCCCACGACGCGTGCCTCAAGTGCCTGGGGGAATCGCACATCATTGAGAAGTGTCGTATATGCAAGGCCTTTAAGCCTCGCACAAAGAAGGAGAGGGATCAAAGACTCCACGCTCTCCTAATGGAAGCGGCACTGACTCCGGTACTGGCAGCGCAACCGGCCACTTCTACTCCGGCACCGGACCGTGCTGGCACCGGCAAGACTCCCCGGCACCGTCCATCCCCGGCACCGGCAGCTGATCCAAGACCCTCGACGACTGCAACACCATCTAGGCAGGCTCGAGTGGAACGTCCGGCACCTACCTTGGCCGCGGACCGCCTGCAGGGCTGCTATCGACTCTGGGCCCGGAAGGTCCGTCGAGTCCGGCCCCTCCTAGCTCCCCCTTGAGATCGGGGGTCGAGCTGTTAGTCCCATCTACGCTGGAGACCTTCGCCTTGGCACGGGACTTGATAGCGCTCACGGAGCATTCGCAGCCTCAAACCACGGTACCCCCGGGGCGGGTAACCTCCAGAGGCAAGCCACTGCTGAGAGCGCCATCTCCGGAGTCCAGGCACCGATCACCCCGGAGACATGAACGCTCGCACTCTAGGCGCCGCTCGCAGTCCCGGCACCATTCTCCTCGGCGCTACCGGTCGCACTCGTGGCGCCGATCAGCATCTGCACGGTCCCGGTCTGGCTCCTCTTACCACTGGCACCGAGACTCTAGGAGCCGTTCACCTCAGCGTTCAGCTCCTCGGTCGACCTCCCGGCACCGAGCCGGTGTCAGGTCCCGATCCCCAGTGCCATCCCGGCACCGCGCTGAACACAGATCGCAGTCCCGCTCTCGGCACTGACCTTGAGGCAGATCCTGATCCGGATCCCGGCACCGACTACCACGCTATTCCCGGTCCCGGCACCGGTACGACTCACAGTACCGATCCTCGGCACCGAGGAGATCGTCGGCGTCGGCATATAGAGAGGTCTATCAAACTGGCTTGGCGCCTCCATGGCCTTCAAGAGAACCATCCATGTCCTCTCAGGCGGAGAGCGCCTATACGCTGGGGCAGGACAGACACGCGGCCCTGTTTCAGGACAGTCCACCTCAAGAACGAGGGCCTCAGCAGTGGGGGTTTTGGACCCCATGGGCATACCGCCAAGCCCAGGGTCCACAACATATCACTCCCCGCCCTGCGGCGGAACGCAGGCCACCAGAGGCAACGGTGTCTCGACCCCCTCCCTCCCCGGAAGCAGAGGACAGGTCCAGCCACCAGGACCCAGAGCTCCCTCCAGAGACGGAGGTGCAGCCCCAGAGAGAACCCCCCGTGGACACTCTGCTGCCAGGGGTCTCCTCGTCGTCTTCCCCTGATGAGGCAGTGGCAGGTACCTCGTCCTCCAGCCCTCCCCCTCTAGATCTTAGGGCACATCAGGACCTCCTCAGGCACGTGGTGCAGAACCTGGACATTCAAGCAGAGGTCTCTGAAATCGAGGACCCGGTGGTGAGCATCCTCTCCGTCGATGCGCCCACCAGAGTGGCCCTGCCTTTCATCAAGACTATTCAGGCCAACGCCACCACTATCTGGCAGTCACCGGCCTCCATCCCTCCAACCGCTCGAGGAGTGGAAAGAAAGTACATGGCCCCCTCTAAGGGCTATGAATACTTACATGTTCACCCGACACCCTGCTCCCTTGTGGTCCAGTCAGTGAACGACAGGGAGTGCCATGGTCAAGAGGCCCCGGCGCCCAAGTCTAAGGAGGCGAGGCGGATGGACCTCCTGGGCCGTAAGGTCTATTCAGCGGGGGCGCTACAGCTCAGGGTCTCGAACCAGCAGGCCCTCCTTAGCCGCTACTCTTTTAACTCCTGGGTAGCGGTGGGCAAATTTGCAGAGCTGTTACCGCAGGACGCGCGTCAGAAATTTACCACCATTCTTGACGAGGGCAAAAAGGTACTGAGGACCTCGCTACAAGCCTCCTTAGATGCTGCGGACTCGGCTGCTCGGACCCTTGCCTCAGGGCTTACGATGCGCCGCGTTTCCTGGCTCCAGGTCTCTGGCCTTCCGCCAGAGCTCCAACATACTATCCAGGACCTCCGCTTCGAAGGCCAGGGCCTGTTTTCTGATAAGACAGACCCCAGACTAAAGGACCTTAAAGACAATAGAGTCATGATAAGGTCTTTGGGGATGCATACGCCTGCGACACAGCGCAGGCCCTTCCGGCAGCAGAGCCAACAGCAGCAGCGTCGGCCGTATCCTCAGTTCCGTCCGCGGCAGGACCTTAATAGGCGCTGCGGCAGGAACAACCGACGCAGACAGTCGGGTGGCCAAACGGGGCAAAACCAAGGCTCCGCCAACGCCCCACCCGGACCCAAGCCTTCATTTTGAAGGTGCACCCAAGGGCGCAGTACCAGTTTCCCCTTCGGATCCTTCCCCGTAGTTTTCCAACCGTCTTTCATTTTTCCTCCAGGCGTGGACCCAAATAACATCGGACCGTTGGGTCTTGCGCACTGTGCAGGCCGGTTATCGCCTGCAGTTTTCATCGCCCCACCCGCCACCCTCGTCCCTCTTCAGGGACCCCTCTCACGAGCAATTCCTCCGTCAGGAGGTGCAGACGCTCCTCGTCAAGGGAGCCATAGAGGAGGTTCCAGAAAGCGAGAAGGGCAAGGGGTTTTATTCCCGCTACTTTCTAATTCCCAAGTCCAAGGGGGGCCTCAGGCCTATCCTCGACCTGCGGGAACTCAACAAGTATATGGTGAAGTTGAAGTTCCGTATGGTATCCCTTGGGACCATCATCCCATCCCTGGATCCTGGAGACTGGTACGCCGCCCTCGACATGCAGGACACTTACTTCCATATCGCCATATCCCCCCAGCACAGGCGTTTCCTTCGCTTTGTGGTCGACCGCCAACATTATCAATTTGCGGTCCTCCCGTTTGGCCTCTCTACGGCCCCGAGGGTGTTCACGAAATGCATGGCAGTCGTCGTCGCATACCTTCGGTGCGGCCACATTCACGTGTTCCCCTACCTCGACGACTGGCTGGTCCGGGGCACATCGGAGCTGCAGGCCCGCGACCACGTCCGCAGGATCAGCAGCCTCTTTGCTGCCCTAGGCCTCGTTATCAACGTGGACAAGTCTACTCTGCTCCCCACGCAGAGGATAGAGTTCATCGGGGCCGTTCTGGACTCTACCCTGGCCAGGGCCTTGCTACCCTTGCCCAGGTTCCAGTCGCTATTGGCCATCATTCTGCGCTTGCAGGCGGCCCCACTGACCTCTGTAAGAACATGTCTGGCCCTCCTGGGACATATGGTGGCCTGTACGTTCGTGACAGCGTATGCCTGACTCTGCATGAGGCCTCTTCAATCTTGGCTCATTGCGCAGTACCGGCCGGCCAGATGTTCGTTGGACACAGTTGTCACCGTCCCCCAAGGGGTACTGGACACCCTTCGGTGGTGGCTGGACCAGTCCGTAGTCTGTGCAGGGCTCCCGTTCCATCCGCCCCAACCCTCGGCATCCCTGACGACGGACACCTCAGATCTGGGCTGGGGGGCGCACAGCGGTGCTCGGAGAACTCAGGGCCTGTGGACCCCTGAGGAGCTGGACCTTCACATCAACATACGAGAGTTGAGAGCGGTCCGTCTTGCTTGTCAAGCGTTCGTCCATCACCTTCAAGGTCGTTGTGTCGCGGTGTTCACCGACAACACGACGACCATGTTCTACATCAACAAGCAGGGCGTCACCAGGTCCTCTCCCCTATGTCACGAGGCAATGCGACTCTGGGAGTTTTGTATAGCCCATGCCATTCACCTTTCTGCCTCCTATCTCCCGGGAGTACGAAACACTCTAGCGGATTGACTGAGCAGGTCCTTCTGCTCGCACGAGTGGTCCCTCTGCCCGGACGTCGCCCTCTCACTCTTCCAGAGGTGGGTTCGTCCCCGAATGGACCTCTTCGCGTCCAAGGAGAACAGGAAATGTCAGACATTCTGCTCCTTTCAGGGTCGGGAGCCCGGGTCAATAGCAGATGCCTTTCTGATCCCATGGGCGACCCATCTGTTTTACGCGTTCCCTCCCTTTCCGCTGATACACAGGGTTCTCCTCAAGGTGTGCAGAGACGACAGCTCGCGTGATTCTGATAGCTCCAGCGTGGGCCAGGCAACATTGGTACCCCATGTTGCTGGACCTCTCAGTAGCCAACCCAGTTGCTCTGCCTCTTCATCTGGACCTGATTACCCAGGACCACAGCAGGCTCTGTCACCCGGACCTTTGGTCTCTGCACCTTACGGCATGGCTCCTGCATGGTTGACCGGCTCTGAGTTACGCTGCTCTACCCTGGTTCGGGAGGTTCTCCTGGGCAGTAGGAAGCCTTCCACCAGGGCTGCTTACTCGACTAAGTGGAAGCGTTTTTCCTGTTGGTGTTCGGAGAAAGGTTTTCTCCCTACGGAGGTTCCCATCACCACTATTCTGGACTACATCTGGTCCCTCAAGACTCAGGGTCTGGCGTTATCGTCCCTTCGTGTTCACCTAGCGGCTATCTCCACGTTTCATCGCGGAGGGGACGGACGTTCCGTCTTCTCCCACCCTATGGTGGCGAGGTTCCTGAAGGGGCTTGAACGTCTCTATCCACAGGTCTGTCCTCCTGCCCCTTCATGGGATCTCAGCCTGGTCCTAACTCGGCTCATGGGCCCTCCATTTGAGCCGTTAACGACTTGCTCCCTGCTCTACCTCTCATGGAAGACCGCCTTCCTAGTGGCCATCACCTCAGCTAGGCAGGTGTTGGAACTATGGGCCCTCACAGTAGATCCCCCGTATACGGTCTTCCATAAAGACAAGGTGCAGCTGAAACCACACCCTGCCTTTCTACCCAAGGTGGTCTCAGCTTTTCACATTAACCAGGAGATCTTCCTCCCTATCTTTTTCCCAAAGCCCCATTCGTCCCACAGGGAGCAACAACTCCACTCGCTAGACGTCCGTCGGGCGCTAGCGTTTTATGTGGACAGGACCAAACCGTTCCGCAAGTCCCCCCAACTATTCGTGGCGATAGTGGACCGGGTCAAGGGGCTACCGATTTCCTCGCAGAGGATATCTTCCTGGGTTACCTCCTGTATCAGGACCTGTTATGACCTGGCCCACGTTCCTGCGGGCCGTGTGACTGCACACTCCACCAGGGCACAGGCATCATCGCTGGCTTTCCTTGCCCGCGTGCCGATCCAAGACATTTGTAGGGCGGCGACTTGGTCATCGGTCCACACATTCGCTTCCCATTACGCCCTGGTCCAGCAGTCCAGAGATGATGCGGCCTTTGGCTCTGCAGTGCTGCATGCTGCGACTTCTCACTCCGACCCCACCGCCTAGGTAAGGCTTGGGATTCACCTACCTGGAATGGATATGAGCAATCACTCGAAGAAGAAAAGACAGTTACTCACCTTTGTAACTGGTGTTCTTCGAGATGTGTTGCTCATATCCATTCCACACCCGCCCTCCTTCCCCACTGTCGGAGTAGCTGGCAAGAAGGAACTGAGGAGCAGGCGGGCCGGCAGGGGTATATATCAGGTGCCATAGTGGCACCACTCTAGGGGGCGACCTGCTGGCCCACTGGAGTTGCTAGCGTAAAAAAGTTTCCGGCAAACGTGCACGCACGGCGCGCACACCTACCTGGAATGGATATGAGCAACACATCTCAAAGAACACCAGTTAGAAAGGTGAGTAACCGTCTTTTCTAAGAAGCTGAAGGGTTACAAACTGATACGGAGGGTTTTAGGAGTTGATGCTTCCCGGGGGTACCCAGAGTTGTGATACACATCTCTACCATATGCACTTAGTGTGGGGCAGCTGTGCTTCTATGTGCTGTGCGTGAGTTCCCCAGCATTACCAGAATCTGACATCACAAGTACCGCCTTCCAGCCATTGCTGTCTTTTCACATGTTAACAGTAGGTGCACTCCAATCCCCAAACATTCCCTGTTACCTTCTACTTTCAGGGGAGGTAAAGAAGCTTGCCCTCAAGAAGTGAAATTAGATGAAAATACTGATCCCGTGGCTTAAAATCAGAGGTGACTGATTCAGCTGAATTTTTTCAAATGTGGTCACCTGATGCTTGGTTCCTATATCTTAGGCCTGTTTATCTGAGAGAGCATCACTCTCCCCATGCTACCGTGCCACAGCTGCAGTCAGGAGAGGTGCTGATGCAAGGTTACTGTGGATACAGGGTGCCTGGCGGGATGTTCGGCATAAGGGCCTGTGGATTCTTGAAAGCCATTTAGCCCCTGATCTGAAATAGTCTGGATTTGTTCGTGGTTTGTTTGTTTGTTTTTTTTTTTTTTTTTTTTTTGGTGAATCCTGCAGGGCCCCTGTCCTTCATCTGTCTTTTGAACAGAGGCGGGGGATAGAGGTGCTGACCAAAATATGGGCTGATACCTTTTGATTATGAATTTCTACTTGGTAAAAGGGGTGAGTTGACTGGCCTACCTATTTGGTTTATAATTTTAAATAATTTTAGAGCCTGTGTTGCAGGAACATTTTATTCTAAATTGAAAGACTATAAATAAACGAAAAAATAGGTGGCCTGATTTTCAGACATGGTGAGCTCATGCAGACTCCACTACTCAGCACCGATAGATTATGTGAGCTCGGCCCACAAACCACAAGTGAAATAAAAGGCCGCCTCTATGGAGGTAGGTCTCTGTTGTAGTGGATGAGGAATTGGTTGTGAAGGAATCATACTTGCTTTTCTCCTTCTTGAGCGCTCTGCCTGCTCCTGCTTAGCTCTTTTCCTTGATTGTTTAGATATTCATAGTGTTTGTCATCTCACATCACTTGCAGATCTCTCTGGACTGTTTCAGTCTCAACTCTGTCCATCTGAAGGTGGTGGTGAAGAGGGCTGCACTTTGTTGGAACTGTCAGGGGGGAAAAGGGTAGTGGCCTCTTTAAGAGTCCCCCATCACTTGAGCTGGTGGGTGGGCCCATGGGACTCAGGTAACTCATTGGCCCTTGTGCACCTGTGGGAGGGGATCTAAATCCCGTCTCTCCAGTCCTGAGTCCCCCCTCATGCCTGAATGCAAGTGTCCTGAGCAGTTACTTATTCTATAGGGGGTCCAGTTCTCTGATAAACTGAAAGTGGACTTAGCAGAAGGCATCCACTAAAGAAGCTGGGTAATGGGATTGAGGCTTCTAATATCTGGAGACAACCTCCTTTCCCCAGGCCCTTAACTTTCATATGAGGGGAGGGCAATGGAGTCTCAGTGACTGGTTTGGACCAGCTTTGGAGTGGGGGGGGGACTGATGGCAGCCCCCTGTCAGGTGGAAATGAGTTATTGCTGGATAGTTCCCAGATGAGTTAATAAAGTTGCAGCCTAGTTAAACCATATCCACACATGCAGCAATGGGCTAAGGAGTGTCAGTGTTTTATTTATAACACAAACAGGAGACGTTTTAATCAGTACTAAATACCAGCGGCCTTTAATGTGTTTTATTTTTTAAATAATTATTTCAACTGTTGTCAGTAGGATACTCCTAAGGGAATTCTGCCCACTGCGCAATGCAGAATTTTGCGGGAATTAATGTGGTGTGCACAGAATTTCCTTTCCCTCACAGAAATGGGCTACAGTGCTTCTGGCTGCCACTAGGGGCTGCTGGACCCGGCAGAGCCCAGCTCGCCCATAGAAGACATTGTTGGCGGGATGGGAAGAGAGCTAGAGGGTTCTTGGTGGCTGCAGTTCCCAGCATGCCCTGAGGGGAGGAGAGGGCGGTGCAGAGGAAACTCTGTGCAAGACTGGAACTGAGCATCAGGCTGTTTCTCCCTCTGGATCCTTGGGCTCTGAGGTGGGGGGAGTCTCTGGGCAAGCGGGGGCTCCTTGGCTGCATTCTGAGGTGAAGGGGGTGTAGGTATCTGGGCCGACTGGGCTCTGGGGGAGAGGGGTTATGGGTATCTGGCCCCCTGGCTGGGCTCTAAGGGAGGAAAGGGGGCAGAGAAACAGGAATTGGGTTGTCATAGGGGTTTCTTTAACGCTCTACTCCTGGGGGAATTTTTGTGTCTGTATTGTTACAGACATACTTGCTGACAGGTATTTTGAAACAAATTACCAAAATAATTGAAACTGGCATGATTATGTAGTGTTATTTTGATGAATAAAATTTACAGAATTTTAAAATATTGTGCGCAGAATTTTTAACTTTTTGGTGCAGAATGCTCCCAGGAGTAGTAGGAGTGGTGCATATTATGTCATGAAATAACATAAAAATGATGTAAAAATAAAATTTCAAAATTCCAAAATGTTCATTTTTTTAAATCAAAATTTTTCAGAAATTCTGTTTCATGGGAAATTTTTAAAATGCTAATCTTCCTTCAGATTCAGAATGAATACAAATATTGATATGTCAAAATTACCCATGAGATGGAAATTGTGTCTGTGCAGTGAAGGAGGGAAGAAAACATACATGAGGGAGCATTGTTATTCAGAGTCTGACTATGGCTTGTTCCACAGTTACCTCATCATGCCCCCCCCCTTTTGTTTAACTGTCTCTGCTGTGTTTTGTCATAATATAAACAGTCCCTGCCCCAAAAGAGCTTAAGAGTCTCTTTGCTTAAATGTCTGAATGATGCTTGGGTTGTTGGAGCATTCATCCCTGATTTGATCCGCCATGTGCTACTGTAATCCAAGTAAATAGTGTAGGGGAGAGGAATGATTGGAGTGAGCATGGTGCAATGAACACACAATGATATGGGTGTGTTTCAGCATGAGTAAGTGTTTGTATTGTGGGAAAGATGCCTCTAGGGAGAAAGGAAGGCCTACAGAAGCCTTCCACTGTGCTTCTGCTCTCTGTTAGTATTTTTTCTCATTCCCCAAGCAAAGTGTAGTCTTCTCAGTTGTTCCTACTCTAGTTTTGGCGTCCTTTGGAACTATGGGATGTAGATTTGAGTGTAGGATGGTTGAATATTTGTTATCATCACAGCTGTGTCTGGAGTGACCTGGTTCCAGTGTCTTAGAGCATTATTATTTTATATGGATTCAAATAACATATTGCTTACTGAGCTAGAAACATTATTCATCAATGTTCTCTGAAGGCAGTGAATGCTATTGTTCCCTTTTTCTTTTTGATGTATTTGTAAAAATATAACATTTTCTGGGAAAAGTAAATATTTATGGGAAAAGTCAATGCAGCCTGTGGATTTAGTTTGAGCTGTATTTTCCCTCCCCTCCCACCTCATCGGACCTTTTCCTGACCCACAGTTCCAGTAGTGAGTTGTTTTGCAGAACTTTTCTAGCGAGTTGATGTTAATGGGATACCCAGGTCTTGGAAGAGACCCTGATTCACAGCTATACTGTTGTGCCTTTAGACCAACTCTGGCAGCGTTAAAGTGGCCTTCATGTGGGCACAAATGTAACTTGATCCAGAATAGGTAGCAGAATTCTCCTGTCTGTGCATCAAAGGCTGCTTACCACCTCAGACAACAAATAAGCTCTGGGCATGTTCTGAGTAGAATTGTACAGGATGTCCAAAACCAGATTTCCTGAGGTCTTCAGTCAGGATATAATATAAAGAGTGAGGACAGAATAGAAAGAAAATGTAGAAGGCAGGGAAAAAATAAGAACTCTATTTTGATAATTATGGCAATAAGGCCAGAATTGTTTTTGTCTGTGTTTTTTGTAAATTATCCATGTTCAGAAAATCAGGTTGGGGAAAAAACAAGCCACAAGATTGCTGAGGCTTGCTATATCTGTGCATGAAAACTAGTCTAGATGTCCAGACTTCATTAATAGCTCATTTAAAAATGGCCTTAGGAAAACCAGTATATGTACCTCATGAGTCTGTTCTTGTAACCTGTACTTACAAATTGTTGACTAATATAATTGCACAGCTTCAAACTGCTCTCAAAATTACCAAGGCAGACTAATATAAACAGAAAAAGAATATCTGCATCAATCATTGTAGCCTGTATTGTGCCCAACAGTGAAAAGCTTGGGAGCCGGTAAACATCTAAGCCCTTTTGTTTTGTATATTTATTTTGTTTTAGATTTCCCAGGAATTTATCAGTTTTTATTCAAAAATTTAAAAAGCATGAGCAAATTGGTTTTAAAAACTGAAAACAGTGGACAGTGATGGTGTTCTCTGTATGTGGCAGTTGAGGAAGCCTTCCACTGCCTGCAGTAGTTGGGTTGTCTCAGCTGCAGGGGCCCGATTCCTTGCCCATCTCTTTCCACCAGCCCCCATGCAGGGGAAGTGAACGAGGGGCCTCACTGAGGGGCTGGGGTCAGGAGGAGAGGCTATATCCTTTGAGTACTCATCCCACCAGATGCAGCCCCCTCTTGACCCTGATCCTTCAGCGCAGCCTGATCCGTTTCTCCTTCAAAAATTCCCCAGGTACCAAAAATGGGAGGTGGGGGAGCGGAGAGGGTATCAGTAAAACCTGAACAATGACTTTTTCAAAAACTTGAGAATTTTGGGGAGGAAATTGTTATTGATATTTACCTAAGGGCCTTAATATAGTAAAGCCTAGGTGCGTGTGTTTTTTTTAACTGTACATTCTCTTCTTTACGGAGTTTAACTTCCCCAGTGAAAAATCTATTAAAATCCATTAGAACACACTTACCGGCTTTGTAAAGCACAGGATATTACTGTAATGGAAATTCTACTCATAGAATACACTCGAAAATGACACTGTTTTTTGCTCTTGGGCAAACTTTTTAAATCATACTGAATCGAATACACTTGCATTATATCCCATATAGATCATCTCTGTGTAACATAGGATTTAAACTTTACACTGCTTATTTGATTTATCAGTATTGATAGATCATATAAAAGTCTTATTGCATAGGATGGTTTTCTACTACTCTTTAGGCTCTCCTGCTTTTCTGTGCTGAGTTTCTGGGTCTCCTAGCTATTTATCCAGTCTTCATAGCTATCCTGCTGCCCTCCTGGCCTTTTATATTGTCCTCAGTTTGAAACAGTGGGTGAAATCCTGGCTCCATTGAAATCAATGGAGTTTTGCCCTTGGCTTTGATAGAGCTGGGATTTTACCCAGAATCTGAGAAGCATGAGCATCTTAACCATTGGGCTATAGAGTATTCTACAGTCGGTCTCTCTGTGTCTCATGTTGAAGCTGTTCCACTTTGTATAAATAACTAAATAGTCATTGGAACAGGAACTTGAACTTTGAGTCTCTCAGGAGAGAGCCCTAACCATAGGGCTATAGAGCATTCTCACTCTGTCTGGCCCATAATAGTTTTACATTATAGAACAGCTTCATCAGGGGACAGTGAGAGCGAGCGAGCAACCCGAATATTTCATAGCCCGGTGGTTAGGTTACTCTCATTTGAAACTTGGGAGATGTGGGTCTAAATCCCTGTTCCACATCAGGCAGAAGGGAGATTTGAATCAAGGTCTTTAACATCTTAAGTGAGTGCTCTATAAGGTTACAATGGGGGGACAGCAGCTCCTCATTTTTCTGGTGAGAAAGGGCTTAGGTGCCGAACTGCAGGAGAGGGTTTAGGGCTGTGAATACCAAGGGCAGAGAGGCATTTTCCTTCTGGCTCAGACGTAGGTACCTAAGTCTTTTTGAGGGGTGGGACTAGGCCACACCCCTCAAGTCACTTCGTATGAAGAAGTCCCTTCACTTTGGTTTTTTTGATGTCCTGGGAATTTATTGGTTTTTATTGGGAGAAAAATCAGTAAAACGAACAAAAAAACAAACCGAGGGCGGTGTCAGGGCAGTTGTGGCTGAGGGGAAGGGGATGTACACACCAAGAGACAGTTGAGGAAGCTTCTGCTCCAGTCTTGCAGCAGACAGGAGTCTCAGCTGCAGGACCCAGCTCCTTGCTCGTATTTCTCTCCTCCCCTGGGCTGGGTCAGGAGGGGAGTGAAAGACTATTCCTCAGGAGTACTAGCCCCTCTGCTGGGCAAAGCCTCTTGCTAACCCCACTGGCCCTTATGCACGGCCTCATCTCCTTCCCCTGCGAAAAATTCCCAGGTCTCAGAAAAGCCACAATTTGAATGAATATCAGCAACACCTGAATACTGGCTTTTTTAAAACCCTGAGAATTTTTCAGTAAATACCAATAACGAAAGGCCTTACCTATTGCCTAGCTTAGGCGGTTCACTGCTCAGCATGCTCGCCTTTGTGAATCCCATTCTTAGGCACCTGACTCCTCCTCAGATATTGGATTCCACTAGGCAGCAAGGGCTCCTAAACATTAGGTATTGTAGTGCTGAGTTATACGTCCTCTTTCTAGATCTAGTCCCCTAGACTTCAGCTTCATAGATGCCTCCGCTGACCACTAGCTAGTCAAGTGATTACTAGTCACAAAAGAGATCTTGGGGCTGTGCCCATTATATACATCCCACAGATGTCAGTTAATGCTTTGTAGAATGGTCTGAAAATGTTAAATGCTGCTCTAATTATTAGTGTTATTACTCATAATACTAAACGAGGAGTGTTTAGCAGCAGATTAAATGAAATGGGAGGATCAGGGGTTTTTAACACCTGGCATATTAAAGTGCAGTGTAGGAATGCTGGCATTAATGATCTATTCCAGCACTACAACATCTATAAAAATAAACACCTACAAATCTTTTACAACAGAAAACATGAAGTGGATAGCTCGTCTTTTAAGCATGCCCTAGGTAAATGAATATTTTTTGCATTTATTCCCAATTTTGATGCCTGCTGAAGTTACATTTGATACTCGGAGGTAAACATTTTGAAGTCTAATAGCTATTTTTATTTCCATGGTTATTTTAGTACATATAATTTTGCTTTTTTTCCTCCCCCCAGCAATACAGAACCTTCTGAAAAACGATTTCATGTGAGTAGCTTTGTGGCAGATTTTGGAAGACCTCTGGAGTCGAACAAGGTCTTTTCGCGTCAAGTAGCTGAAGAGTCCAGGTCACTCTTTCACTTTTACATTAATGAAGTGGAGCATTTGGACAAAGCGAAACAAAGCCATAAAGCCCCAGGTCTGGACAGTAATATTCACTTCCACGAAGTAGCTAGGAGCAGTGGAAGGCTAGAGGAGGAGCTGAATTGCCTTACAAAATTTAACATACCCAACTTTGTGAACACTGACCAGAATTCTTCACTGAGTGAAGATGATCTGCTGATTTCAGAGCCACCAATCATTTTAGAAAGCAAACCAGTTATCCAAGCCTCACATCAGATCCTTGACTGAAAAACCTTGGTTTCTAAAGCAAAATGTCTTTTTTTTTTTTTTTATTGTTTCTGTGGTATCAGGAACTCTTATTCAGCTGCTAACATCACACCTTTTTGCCTATTTCAGCAGAAGATATTTCATGTCTTATGCCTTGTGTTTTGTTGTGAATATTGAACTGACTGACCTCACTTTTGTATAAAGTGAAATACTTAATATTTTATGTCAAGACTTATTTTATGTCATTTTCAAGTGTTTCCTAAGATCCAAAGCTTCTTCAGCATTACCGTTGTTGCTTGCTATTTGTTTTATTTAACTAGCCATCATGCCCAGCTGTCTAGTGGTAGCAGAACACACTAACATGATACAAGAGTTGCAATGCACTTGACTCTGCTTTTTGGGGATTGCTCCAGCTGCAGAGGGAGGAGTATCATTGGATTCTGAAAGGAGTGGCGTGGAACTGTTTGGCCACGAGGACAGTAAACTCAAATCAAGACTGAACGGAGGAATAAGAGGAGGAAGCACTTTTTCAGGCTCTGAATCTCCTCCCCTCTCCCTCATTCAAAAGGCAGATTATTTTGAAACATAACCAACATAATAAAAAATTGCCATTAATCTTCCCCTCAAGACTCCTAGCAGATTTTATAGGCTGCTGAAACCCCACCTATCAAAATTCTAGTGATGCTGTTCTGTATATTATATTCAGCTAGTGTTTACAAAATACAGTTACCATCTGCTGCTGAAGAAAAACAAAAGCTATGGCCATATTTAATGTTTCAGAAAATTTCATATTCTTGCAATTGTGGGTGGCTAGGTGACCTAGAATGAATGTGCTCTACATTCAATTAATAACATTCAGTTTTGTGGACTTGATTATCAATGTGAGCCTTTAACGTGGTGAGCACAAGATTTAATACAGAAACAGTAGGAAACAGGGTTGAAAACGTTCCTGTTTTGCCCACAGCACAACAGATATAGCCAGTTACTGTAGTGTGTGTTTGTAATTGATTGATACTTGCTGCTACTGTACTTCACTCAGAGAAAGCAAGCAAGTGGCTGCACAGTACTTGCAACTGTACTGCTTGTGCATTCTGATATTTTTTGGGTAACTACACAACCACTGAGACCTATTTTGTAACAAAATAAAGAATTTGGGAGAGATTTCATTTTATTGCAACATATTTTTTTCCACCTTTTTAAAACTGGAAGAGGTATTGCCTCTGAGGTGACAATTACAGAAAACTAATAACTAGTTGGAGCCCAAATGGAAAACCCTTCCTAAATTTAAAATTTGTAGCATCCTAAGACATGTTTAGGATGGGATTAAGTGATTTTTAGGGAGCTGTGCTATTATGCAGTGGTTAACACTGAGAATTATGGATACTTTTTTTTATAAATCATGTCAAATTGTCTTCACAAATTTCTTGAAAAGTCAAAGTAATGCCTCTCCTTTAATGTGTATAACTATACGTTAATTTCATTATGGCAAATTTATCATAAATATTGCCTCTGCTTGTTTTGTCTATATGTGTAATTTATGATCTGCTTAGACAACGATCATTTACCTGAAAAATCCATCAAAGATGATCTCAATCTCCCTCCATCAGTTGAGGAAGTTAGGAAAGCTATCAAACACCAGACCACTGGCAAAGCCTCCGGAGAGGATGGTATTCCAATAGAACTGTATAAAGTAGCAGACCCCAAGGCATCAAGGTGTTCCATGATACCTTGACTAGCATTTGGGAGGAAGAAATGCCAACAGATTTCAAATATGCTATTATTGTATCATTGTTCAAAAACAAAGGCAGCAAAGCTGACTACGGAGGCACTGCTCTCTGTACAACAGGGAAAATACTAGCTTGCATTCTACTGAACAGACTCATTGTAGACATATCTGAGGAGAATCTGCCAGAAGTGCAGTGTGGTTTCAGACCAGGTCGTAGTACTATAGACATGATCTTTGTTGTAAGGCAGGTCCAGGAAAAATGTTTAGAGCAGAACATGGACCTGAATGCAGTTTTCATTGATTTGACCAAAGCTTTTGATACAGTTAACAGAGAGGGACTGTGGCCTATTCTACATAAAACGGGCTGCCCAAGAGGGTTCATACAAATCATCCAGCTGTTCCATGACCGATGACAGTACAAGTGCTTGCCAGTGGTGACTTTTCTGACACATTTGAAATCTCGAATGGAGTGAAGCAAGGCTGCGTACTTGCTCTAGTGCTGTTCAGCTTGTTCTTTGCCTGTCCTCAGCCATGCCACAAGGGACTTGGATCAGGGGATATCTTTCACTTCGGAGGGAGTTGTCGACCAAGAAAATCTATTCTCATTGTGTAAAGAACCAGGTACTGTCCATCTACTTCATGTTGCTTTCATAAGAATAATCTTATGTAGTGGTGCGGTCTCTGAGAACTGCAGTGCCAGTGTCCAGAATAATTTTATTTACAAGTTGGAAACAACTTAAGCTTTGGGAATGTACTGGTGTGAAAGATAAACCAACCCATGCCAAAGCAGCTGCACTTGGACAACTAGGCAGAATGTTGCCAGCAGTACACACACTGACTGGGTGTAATTCAACCAGCAATCTGGCATGGCTTGCAAACTAAAGCCATGGAAGTTTATCAGGAAAAATTCACACACATTTAGAAGCCTTGCCAATTTTGGCACTGTGGTGGAGATACATGTGCTGATTTCAACTGCGCAGGAACTTCTGATAACCCTTCTCTATGACACAATGGCTAACTCAGCACATGCAAATGGTGTGTGATATAAGCTTTTCTGTCACAAACACCTGGAACAGGGCGCTCCTCGCAATTTATGATAGTCTTGTGCAACACACCAAGCATTCAGATTACCAGACCTTTATCTGGCACCATGCCATGGAGGCTTGACCTGACATCTTTCTCCTCCTTCCCCCCACATGGAAATAGCTGGCATCGTAAGGATGGACAGATTTCTCCAACACTAGTGACAGAGACACCTGCCACTGAAGCACTCCTGAAACTCATTACATGTAGATGTAAAAAGTCAAGTGTGGAGGCAACTGTAGTTGTTCAAGACAGAGCATGGTGTACACTTTGACTTGCTTGTGTAGTGGTGGTGAAGACTGTTTGACACTGACAATTTTATGATGAGTATAATCTAAATGAGACTGACTACAGAGGATTCAGACTTAGACAAGTACCATATGGCAAATATATTTAAAAAGATTGTCATATTGTCCATCACTGAGAGGGAGTCCATTGGCTATTAATAGGGCCTTACCAAATTCATGGCCATGAAAAAGGTGTCACAGACCGTGAAATTTGGGCTCCCCTCTGTGAAATCTGTATATTATATAAAAGTGCACAAGAGACCAGATTTCACAGGGGAGACCAGCGGTTCTGAAATTGGGAGTCTGGCCCCAAAAGGGAGCTGCAGGGGGGCTGCAAGGTTATTTTAGGGGGTGTTATGGTATTGCCACCCTCACTTCTGCACTGCCTTCAGAGCTGGGTGGTCAGAGAAAGAGAGAGGCAGCTGTTGGCTGGGTGCTCAGCTCTGAAGGCCGTGACCCACCAGAAGCAGCGCAGACATAAGGGTGGCAATACCATACCATGCCATGCCATCCTTACTTCTGTGCTGCTGCTTGCAGTGGTCTGCCTTCAGAGCTGGGCTCCCAGCCACTAGCTGCTGCTCTCCAGCTGCCCATCTCTGAAGGCAGTACTGCCACCAGCAGCAGCATAGAAGGAAGGGTAGCAATACTGCTACCCCCCCCCCAACTCCTTTTGTGTCAGGATCCCTACACTTACAATACCATGAAATTTCAGATTTAAATAACTGAAATCATGAAATTTTTGATTTTAAAAATCTTATGACTGTGAAATTGACTAAAATGGACCAAGAATTTGGTAGGGCCCTAGGTATTAGTGTTTTTGCTAGCACCATGCTGTGCAATAGTATACTTGGCTTCTAATATAATGAATACATTATTCAAAGTTGTCGATCAGTGCAGAGATTATTCATTAACACAAGGCCAACATTCTTTAAGTAATGAGTCTTATTAATTTGTGTCAAACCATTTGGATGACTAAATTTAATTTTTTGTATGCAGTGTTGTAGCCATGTCGGTCCCAGGATATTAAAGAAAGTGGGTAACATATCTTTTATTGTATCAACTTACATTGGTGAGAGAGACAAGTTTGCTGTTTGACCTTGTATTTAGTTGACACACTGAGTACCTTTTCCAGACCTGAAGAAGAGCTCTGTGTAGCTCAAAAACTTGTCGCTCTCATCAGCAGAAGTTGGTACAATAAAAGATATTACCTCACCCACCTTGTCGTTCTAATTTTTTTTCTTTTAATGTAAATTGTTTAAATCCCCTTTAATTCATTTTTTCTTTCCAGCTTGTCTTGACAACTTAAATACATTTTTGTGGCCTTTTCACTTGTACAAAAGGTTGTTTAGACATGGGTAAAAAATCTTGCATTGGCATCTCTTGCTACTACCTTATACCACCACATCCACTCTAGAAAGTACCGAAGTGACATGTCTCAAAATAAACTTTGATTTCTGCGGGGGGGGGCTATAGCCACAAAATCTGTGTGGGGCCCCCAGATGAAAAGTCTAGTCACTTGGGGATTGTATATGTATCAGGATGTACAGTGGGTAGTGGTAGGGCCAGCCACAGGATTTCTTGGGCCCTACCACTGTATATCCTGATACATATGCAGTCCCCAAGTGGAAGGGGGAATGGACAAAGTAGGTCATGTGTGTGCTCTAATCCTGTTGTGTGCTGGAAGGTGTGTTGGGTTGGCAGCGAGCCCTTCCCTCCATCTCATGTGATAAAGGGGATATACTGTGTTTAGTGAAGCTTGTATTGGATGCAGAGCCTGCTTGTGTTCAAGGTCTGCTGTGGATACTGCATTTATTTTGTACCACTGTTAACAGTTTTAAAAGATTTAATTAATTTTGTTTGAATTAAATCTGCAGCTGTTAGATCAAAACCTTTTGTACCCGGATTCTTCAGAGGTGGTGAGGAGAATGGTTACAGTGACTGAAGGGCTCTTGAGATCTTTGTGAAATCAATAAATGGCCTAGAGTGGAATTTCAAAGTGGAATGGTGAAGGGTCAGACAGTAGGGAAGGGAAGGCTATTTCAGGTACCAACTGGTATGTATTGAAAGGCTATTTCCTAATATTCCCAAATTCACTCCTGTAGCAAATGATTGATTAGTGTAGTTGTGCTGCATATGATGCATAATGTCTCTCGATTAAAAAAAAAATTACAAACAGATATCCTCCATTCTGTCACAAGTGAAATGCAGCTATGTCTGCAGTGAATTGTTGGTAGCAGTTTAAGAAAGTGTAAAAGCAGCTTAGATTAAGAAGTGAAAGATACCTATCCCCTTAAAACTGCTGGAGGTAAACTGCTGTAATAATTGGTCCCTGAACTGCATACTGACACTAACAAGTCAGTGGCTCTTTAATGATTAAAAGTACTCCAGGTGCTCAACTTCAAGACTTCCACTCAAGCACTGCCTGAACACCATATGGCAGTGCTGGTTTAAAACTAAATCAAAAGGAAAAATGTTACATCTTGAATGAACACCTCTGCATCTTGCAACAGCCCTCTATCTGAAGTCTGACCCAGCCAAACCCTCAGCTGTGATTTTGGTCAGACTGCCCCCAGCAAACAGCTGTAAGTGGTATGTTGACAATACACAGCCATAGCTATGTCACTGTAGCTATGCTGTCAGAAGGACATGATTTGTGTGCAGCCTACACTGCTGGAGAAAGGGGTTTGTCTGTTGGTGTGGGAACACTACCTCCCCAAGCCATGCTAGGTCCATCAGAGGAAGTGTTCACAGTGGTCAAGTGGTATAGCTAGGTCAGTCAAGTTGTATTTCCCCCCATCTTGCTAACTAACATAGCTATGATGATTTAATGGAGATGTATAGACCAAGCCAGCAGCTGTATAAATATTCATGGCCAACTGCTGTCCTCAGTTACAAACCCACTGGGAGGGGTGCCTGCATAGGTTGGGGACTGGATGCAGCCTCTAGCTATGTAGTTTTTTTTGAGATGAGTATTAGCTGCTTCAGATAGAATTAAAGGATTCTAGCACAGAATATCAAGCCTTCATAATTTAATAAGTGCTAAGGTAGCTTTTGAGTTGGGAAGGAAGCGTTAAAGCTTAGGTCCCAACCCATTTTGCTTAGGAAAAAGGTTTGCCTAAGTATAAATGAATTTGCCATGTCCAGCTAATCAGATTTGCATCTCTGCAGCATATCTGCAAAACAAGCAGTCTGTGAGGGATGGCACTGGTTGCTGAACAAGGTGTGGAGGAGCAAGACATTGATAGCAGTATTTGATTGACTGCCATTAAGCAATTAAACCATTTCCTACCAATGAATTTAGTGTAGCCCTGCCTAGAGCTTATCTATCCTCTCACTGTATGACTGCTTGCCTTGAAGGAGATTTAGTCATGGACAGCAAGGGAATGTAAAAATATTTTTACATTCCAAATATTTTTTTAAAGTAGTTTGCTTATAGCTATGTGATAAAAGACCTCAATATTGCTGTAGGTGTTCCAGTTAAGAGGGACCAAAAAACAAAGGCTAGGTTGTCTCTTCTGGGGCCTGTTTCTGGTCTCCTGCAGGTGTTAGGCCTATGCTTCTACTTCTCGTTGGGGTGGAATTGTGCCAGCCAGTTGCTTGTGGACTGGCTCTCTGTGTCATCCCTTTTTGACTGCCAACTGGGCTTGGCCCTGCTGGCGTTTGCCTTTGGGTGTCTGTGGTCAGGAACAGTGGGTAGTGACATGGAAGCACTTTCTCCAAAGCGAAGTATGATTTTTGTCCGAACGGTACAGAGAGTTTAGAGCAGTACATAAAAAATAAGAGCCCTATGCGTAAGGTAGACTTGACTTAGCCATGCACATGTGTGCATTCATGTTCTCTCTCTCTTCCCCGCTCCCCTCATTATGGTACATAAAAAAAAATGCAAACTTAAAAATACTTGCCCAGATTCTCTTATATGTACATTAGTACAATTATAAGATTTTTCTTGACAGGGGACTCTTGGTTAGTTGAACCACTAGCTAAGCTACCAGGTATGACGTGAGTTAGATTGAATAATTCTGTGCAGGAAGCCAAAACCAGATCAGACAACTCCCCAGCAATACCCACAAGGAGAAGACTGATGACAAACTGCATTTCTGTTTGTGAATACCTATTTTTAAAAAGTTCTTTTTTCAGGGACACTGAGAATTTAATACAGTAGAGCCCCTTTTATCTGACCCTCCATTATCTGGCTCTCTGCATGAACTGAACCACCACTCACTTTTGGTCCTGTGTGCGCTGATCTCTCCTGTGGCTGCCAGACAGCGCTGTAGCCTCACACTTTCCCATTCTCTGGATTATCCAAAGTTTTGATTAGATAATCTGGCCCTGGTCCTAATTAGATTGACTACAGGGTTTATTTCATATTTTGAAACAAATTCAGCTAATTGGAATAGCCACCAAGATGCCTGAAAACAATTTCCTTGCTTCTGGGGCTGTATATTTCACAGCTTCTTTTTTTTCTGTGAGGTTCTGGGACATAGGAGTCAAAGCTAAAATTTATAAGTGCTACTATAACACACTACAATGAAACTTCTTATACAAATGAAGGAATTATTATGGGATAAAAGCAATTCTTAAATCTCAAGAAACTTACAACTTGCAGTACTAAATGTTACCAAGCAGTATGGTATATCTTTGTATATGTTCTATGTCCCTATACTACATGTAAGGTAAAACCAGCTACTACTTGGGGGGGGGGGGGTATGTATTTCCTGGTTTTCAAACATGGCTCTTTATGTAAGTCCTTGTGTAGTAAAGCTAGAGCGATGTGCTTGTGTGTACTTTTTGCTTGTTCTTTATCTATCTTAATAATAAAATTTGAGGTAAAAACTCTTACTCTAGTTTTATTAACTATAACCTGTGTTTTCCTGCCAGCATCTACACTGGCACTCATCCAGCAAGTCTAAAGGCTGCAGCAACCTTTTCCAAAATACATTTCAGCTGTAGATCTCCAAGTGCCTGATACAGGGGTGTATCATCCTCATTTTGAAAATGGGGAAATTAAGGCAGAAATGGTGAAGTGTGACTTTGGGGATGTTACAAATTGGTAGCAAAGCGAAGAATAGAATTTAGACTTTCCTATCTCTGAGGCTAGTGCCCTATCCCCAGCTGTGGAAGATGGAGCGCTTGTCTCTCCTCCAGCCCAAGTAATAAGCAGCCTGAATGCACTGCAGCCCAAAGTTATGCGAACATCTAGCAGCTTCCCATACAAGTGGGACAGGATGGAATTGTGGAAGCTTGCACCCGAGTGCCCTCAGGGCAAGTGAGCAAATATAAAACAACCTTGGAAACCTAGAAAGTAAAGCATGGAGCCACCAGTGTGCTATCTTGGCAAGGATGGCTAAGGCACACCTGGCTGGTTATCTATGACAAAGGCTACTGCTATACTCTGTCTAGCCACATTTTCCATTCCCAGAAGACTGATCAAGTATATCAATTCAGTGGTTGAGATAGCTAGAAATCTAGCTAGAAGCAGCCCAGGACACCTGGAGTGGCCTGCTACAACTTTCTGGCTACTTTCTCCTGTAAAAGATGGTTTCAGACAAGGTACTTCATAACATTAGGGGCTGACTTATTCAACAAGGGCCTAACTCTTGCCTATTTAAAGTAATTAATCTCTGCAATGGTCTTTGTACTCTCCATTGTCTTTCAAAACCAATAAAGGGGTTAAGTCTAATTTGAAGGTGTAAAACCTGAATCCCAAGTCCCAGAATTGGCACATGCAGAATTTTAAACTTGTATCCATGATTTATAAAAACTATCTATAGTTATATAAACAGTCACTTGTTTCAGTAACAATCTGAAGGAACCCCCTGCCCCAGTTGTGTATTTGGCTCCTTTTTATATATTCTCTTTATTTAGCCACTGTTTGTCACAACTCCCATCACAAGGTGTGATACTCTGCTGCATATCCTATTCTTTAGTGCTGCAGATTTTCTCTTTAAAGATTGCCTATTTCTAATCTAGGTCAGTGACTCATCAGGCCAGCTATTCTATCTTTTCAAAACATTTCCAGTACATGAGAATAATTCCCTCCACAGGGTTTAAAGTGGAAAATGGCTACTAGCATAAGGAATCAAGGCTCTGCGTATTTAAAAATGTAAAATCTGTTACAAGGGAACATTTTTAAGAACCAGGGCATCCATTTACAGTAATAGATTGTGGAAATTTATTATAAATCTGTACTAAATGTCCAGGAGTATTTCCTAGTTTCCAATGATACTACAAAGGACTCTTAAGTATTTAATTTTATGAAATATCTTCACTTGTAAGCACAAATAAATGAGAATCTCTCTAATGTAGAAAGTAAAGGGAGACAAAAGCATCAAATGATCATATAGAATTACTTATTTGACAGATAACACTAATTCCACTAAAGGAGGATTTTAAAATAAAAGCCAATGAGCTGTTTTCTCAGTCTGCTTTTGCTCTGTTTCAGGACATTTTCCCTTTTCTCTACACTCAGGAGGTATTGTTGCAACACATGGCTCCAACTTGCTTCAATTTTAGGGCTTAACATTCTCAGTTTAACTTAGCCATTACGCAGAAAGCATCTAAAAATGCTGTTTCATATAATAGAAACTCCATACTGTCACCCTAGATGTTACCAAGTACCTGGGAGATATTACATCACAGCATAACTGAGCATTTCACATAACAAGTTTACATATTGTAGAGAGTTAAGTACGTTTTCTCTATCCTAAGGTAGTAAGTTCTCTCGTTCCTTTCCCAAAGGTGTGTTACAATGAATGCATCTTCCAATAATGACATATTAGACACGCATGGATACATGTCTTTTTTATAATAAAGAGCAGTAATAAATATAATATAATTAATAATGTGCTCAGTTAATTTTAAAACTAAATTCCTTCCAACAGGTCAAAGGTAGCAGTTTTGGCCCTGGACCATGTAGATGAAACATTAGAATTTCTAGAAACAATGCTGTTTTTGTGTTAGTATTGTCTTTAAAAATGCAGTTAAGGTTTTCCTCTCGATGACCTGGGAAGCAGCAGACTTGAGAGGAGTTTTGTTGGGAGTATACACTGACAGCTTGGAGACATTAGGGTTTCCAATAGCAAGTGGAAAGTATTAATTTGCTTCAGGCAAAATCCAGAATGGTCTTGTTACTAGACATTCTTGTCCCAGTTACCATCTCCAGTGTACCTGCTTTCAGAACCCTACAAATACTGGCTCCAGAAGGTAACGCCACAACACATGAATGGTTTATTATGTTATCTGAACCCCTTTATGTAATTGAACTTAATTACATACACTAAAAATGCTTCGGTATGTAGAGTTGTGTATTTCTTTAAGAAAAAAAATCAAGGGAATCAACTGTGGCGTAATGTAACTGAGAAGCTATAGATGTACATATACAGTAATTCCTCACTTAAAGTCAGCCTGGTTAACGTCGTTTCATTGCTGATCATTTAGGAAACATGCTCATTTAAAGTTGTGCAATGCTCCCTTCTAACGTCATTTGGCAGCTGCCTGCTTTGTCCACTGTTTGCAGGAAGAGCAGCCCATTGCAGCTAGCTGGTGGGGGCTCGGAACCAGGGTGGACTGGCAGCCCCCCCATCAGGTCCCCGCTCCCCTAAATTCCCTGTGCAGCAGCTGCCCAGCAGACTATCAATTGCAGCTGTGTCTCCCCCCACTGCCATGGGCTGCTCCTGCCCTCTGCCTTGGAGCTGCTCCCTGAGACTCCTGCTTGCATCATTTAACAGTAAGGCATTCCCTGTGAAATATCCCACCCTCTGACTCCTCCACCTCAACCAAGCTTCACAATCATCATCACTGTGTACTAGTATTAAATTGTTTAAAACTTAGTGTGTGTATATATAAAATCTTTTGTTTGGTGAAAAAAAATTCCCTAGAACCTAACCCCCCCCCCTATTTACATTAATTCTTATGGGGAAATTGGATTCGCTTAACATCATTTTGTTTAAAGTCACATTTTTCAAGATCATAACTACAACATTAAGCGAGGAGTTACTGTACTTATCAAAAAAGGCATCTTACAATAAGTTAGGATTTTGCTGTCTTTACTAATGAAAACATTTCACCACACTGTCAGAATGTCCTATCAATTGCTACTTCAAAAGAGGATACCATACTTTTATGACAAATCCACATAGGAACTAGAGGATGGACTGAAAAAGTTACTCACTTTGTGCAGTAACGATAGTTCTTTGCGGTGTATGTCCTGGTGGGTGCCCACTGCAGGTGTGCTTGTGTCCCTGTGCTGCTTCGGTAGCAGTGCCCGTTAGGCCCACACATGCGCTCTCTCTCCTCATGGTGGCCACAAGGCTAGTCAGCGCGCCTGGGCTAACACCCATCAGCTCCTCCTCTACCTCAGAATCATTAACAAGAACCCCAAAACAGAGGGGAGGAGGGCAGGTTGTGGAGCACCGATAAGGACACACATCTCTAAGAACTATTGTTACTGCACAAGGTGAATAACAACTTCTAATAGTGTCCCTACAGGTGCTCCACTGTAGGTGACTCCTGAGTAGTTCCCCTTCTGGAGGGTCAGGACTTGGGTCAGTCACAGATGACAGCACTGCGGAGCCGAAGATGGCATCGGAAGCAGAGATGCAAGTGACTGCATAGTGTTCTGTGAAAGCGTGGACTGACGCCAGTATCACCGCTCTACAGATCTCTGAGATAGGGACATTCTTGAAGGTGACAGATGAGATCAACCTTGTGGCGCATACGACGAAGTGGGTATTCATCCATGAAGGCTCATGCTTCAAAACGTCTGTTAGTCTATAAGGTGCCACAGGACTCTTTGCTGCTTTTACAGATCCAGACTAATACAGCTACCCCTCTGATACTTGTGGAGTGTGTATGAATAGGGCCTGGAAGGGTCATATTGCCAATTTGGTACCACTGTCTGATGCAATTCGATACCTATTTAGAGAGCTTTTGGGCTGAGATTGCTGAGCCCTTGGATCTTTCTGCAATGGAGAGAGTCTAGGGGACTTCCTGAAGACTCTTGTCCTATCAAGGTAGAAGGCCAGGACTCCCCTGATATCTCAGGTATGTAGTATAGCCTCCCTGTTGCTTTGATCAGGCTTGGGATAGAAGGTTGCAAAGTGAATCGTGAAATGGAGTGATTACCTGTTGCAACCTGAGCGTACCCTTGTCTGGAAAAAATACTGTGTAAGGTGGATGCATGATCAGAGATGCTTTCTCTCTTCTATTCTCCTGTCTGAGGTAACTACTACCAGGAAGGCTGTTTTCATTGATAGGTACATAAACGAACAGATGGCCATAGGTTAAAAAGGAGGCCTAGACAGCCATTTCAGTACCAGGTTTAGGTCTCACACGGGGATAGAAAGTTGAGGTTTAGGGAAGAGGTTTACTGTATCCTTGAGAAACCTTTTAGTGGTTGAGTGTGACAGCATTGAGTACCCCTCTACAGGTTGGTGAAAGGTTGCTATAGCTGCTTGATGGACCATAAGGCCTTGTCTACACTACAGTTTTGTCAACAAAAATCAGCTTTGGTTGACTAAACAGTGGAAGTGTACACACTACAATGCTCCTTCTGCTGATAAAACTCTCTGGCTTTGACGACAAAATAAAAGCACCTCGACGAGAGGCATAGAACTTTTTGAGGCAAAGTTATATTGACGAAGTGCCAGTGTAGACACTGCACTTAGTTATGCTGCTGTAAATGGCCTCCAGGAGGTGTTCCACAATGCCCATCCTGACCACTCTGGTCAGCAGTTCGAACTCCGCTAACATCTGCTGAGGTACACTCGCTTCTGCCCTGCCTGCTTTAAAAGGTCTGGGAATTTTTGAAATTCCACTTCCTATTTGCTCGGCATGGGCAGCTTACATTGCATCTTCCAGCTGATCATGGCGACTCCACACAGTAAACGCTCTCCCGCTTGGAGCACACTTGAGTTGTTGGATCTGCTGGCACTGTGGGGAGAGGAGGCTTTGCAGCCCCAGCTCCACTCCAGCTGTAAGAACTTCAATACCTATGGTTAGATTTCTCATGGCATGTTGGATAAGGGCTATGAATGGGACACAGTGCAATGCTGTGTGAAGATAAAGGAGTTGAGGCACGCATACCAGAAGGCAAGGACTGTCCCTCTGGTGCTGCGCCAAATACCTGCTGCTTCTATGAGGAGCTGGATGCCATCCTTGGCAGCAACCTCACCTCTGCCACCAAGAGCCCCATAAAGCAGGTTGAAATAGAGCATAATGTGGAGCACACATCAGGGTCATCCAGTGGTGCGGTAAGTCAGGACTGCTTTTCCACTCTGGAGGGGTCTAGCCAATCCCAGCAGTCCATGTCTGTCGTGGATGATAGAAGAGAGGGGAGCTCTGGCAAGTGATCTTTTTGAGTTGATGCTTGGTTATATGAGATAGTGCTTTGCTTTGTTATACGCTAGAAGTGGGTGAAGAGATAGAAATGTACAAGACTAGCTGTGTTTGTGTCTGCTTTACATTCCCTTGTGCAGCTAAGCACTGTGGCAGAACAGCATGTTAATGCACACCGAGATATCATGGGAATCTTTCTTGGAGATACTCACCCATCCTCTGCCGAAGGTTCCTTGGCAGAGCTGCTTTGTTCCTTCCCCTGCTATAGAAAACTCCTACGTCAATCGGCAATCACTTGTGCAGGGACCAAAGCAGCACACAGGCAAGCAGCATAGGGACCCAGTCTGAAGCTGCATGCATGCAGGAGATGCTCCCTTGCTTACCCTCAGGAGTGAGATAACAGCTTCAGTGACGCCCTGCCTGTGGAAAATGGTGGCAGAATTCACAATATCGGCCCTAGTCACCTGCGCTGATACCCTTAAAAAAAACACCGGGATCTTTTGCCCCATCTTGAGCGCCGCTCCCTCCCCCCAGGCCAAACTCGCCATGCTTAGGGCGTTCACTTAGCTGTGTACTTACCAAGGGACAATGAGAAACTGATTTGTATTGTTTAAAAGCTGCATTTTACTATAATGATTCAATGCTGTGCGTGCACTAATAATCATGCTTCTATTTGTTTGTGCTTCTGCAGATGTTGCCTTCAGAGGAACTTCCTACACACCACTGGAGCGCCTCCACCAGATAAGGAAGCAACCAAGGAGGTGCAAGGAGAACATGTTTTGAGAGGTGCTCCAATCCTCAGAGGCCAAAAAACAAGAACATAGGACATGGAGAGAGAAAAATTTAGAGCAAACAGAGATGTTGAAGTCCCTAATCATGCTCCAGGCAGAACACGTTTGCTCTTCCTGCACTGCAGCCAATACAGAACTGCTTTCCATGCACTCCCCACACTCCTCCCACACATTCCTTGCAACTTCCCAGAACGTCTCAGTACCCTGTTCGCTCCCCCACTTCCGACAGCTTCCAAAATGATCGTTGGACTTACACACAGCACTGCCCTTCATTGTTATCTCCCTTCCCACAAAGCATTTTGTGTGTATTGTTAATTGGTATTTAATAAAAACACACACTCTGAAAGATAACCAGTCTTTAATTGTCTCCTACACACGGTAGTTGCTGTTGGAATTAATACACAGTGGCAATTTGATCATCTGCTGAGTACAAATCATGGTCAGGAATCATCAATATTTTCATGCAAGGCAGCAAGTTAAAGTATGGCAGAGTGCTGTATAGAAAGACATATTATTGGAGCTCATTCCCAAAATAGTGCCTCAAAGCCTCCCTAATTCGAATAGCAACCTCTTGTGCCCCTCTAACAGCCCTGGTATCTGGCTGCTCAAAATCAGCTGCCAGGCGATTTGTCTCAGCACTCCCCCTGGGGGAAAAGCTTTTCACCCTTAGCCTCACAAATATGATGGAGTGCACAGCAGGCTGCTGTGACTATGGGAATATTTTCACCATTTATTTCTAATCTGCCATAAAGGCAGTGCCAGCACGCTTTTAAGCTGCCAAAGGTACATTCTATGGTCATCCTGCACCTGCTCAGCCTATTGTGGAAGCGCTTCTTGCTGCTGTCCAGGTTTCCTGTGTAAGGCTTCATGAGCCATGGGAGTAATGGTCTCCTAGCATCACGATGGGCATTTCACCATTCCCCCATTGGAATCTTCTGGTCTGGAATGAAAGTCCATCCTTGTAGCTTTCTGTATAGGTCAGTGTTCAGGAAGATGTGTGCATCATGCACCTTCCCAGGCCACCCCACATTGATGTTAGTGAAACTGCCACAGTGATCCACAGGCATCTATAACACCATAGAGAAATACCCCTTTTTACTGAGGTACTCCATCGCAAGATGGTCCGGAGCCAAAATCAGGATGTGTGCGCCATCTATTGCCCCACCACAATTAGGGAATACCATTGTCATAACGCCATCCAGTATTTCATGCATATTGCTAAGAATCACAGACCTTCATAGCAGCATGTGATTAATGGCTCTTCACACTTGCATTAATGCAGCGGCAACAGTGGACTTCCCGACTCCACACTGATTCGCTACTGAGGTGGCAGTTTGGAGTTACCAGTTTCCACACAGTGATCACCATATGGGGCTCTCATTTTGGGTCCTTGCGCTGCACTACTGGGGCAAGCTCCGCATACAGTTCTAGGAACATGGTTTTCCGCATCCAAAAGTTCTGTGGCCACCGCTCATCATTCCAGAGAAGTATAATGATGTGATCCCATGACTCAGTGCTTGTTTCCTGGGCTGAAAAGTGGTGGTCCATGTTCAGCTGCTCTGTGAATGCCAAAATTAATCTGGTGTTGTTTCTTTCCATAGCACACAGTGGGTCAGACAACTCTGATTCCTGTTCAGAGTAGGGGCTCATAATATATCGCATGATCAGATGTGTTCATAACACTGACTACAAACAGTAGAGAGCAGTGCAGGATCCATCCTTTCAGACAGAGATGGTGGGCGCACAGTAAACAGGGGTTGCTGAAAAATGCCATGAAATCCAGTTGGAAGCCCAGGGAATGATGGGATGGAAAAACTGCATCATGGGACATTGAGCTCACACATGGGTTTTGTCAGCATAACTTGTGTCAACAAAGCTCTGTAGCGTAGACAAGGCCTCAGAGAACTTACGTATAATCTTGACTTCAAGGGAGGCATCAGTCATCTCGACAAAGAGCTTTGTGCCCTCAAAGGGAAAGTCCTCAATGGTAGACTGCACCCCTTTTGGGAAACCCAACAAATGAAGCCATGAAGCTCGCTGCATCACCACGGCTGTGGTGATGGACATAGCCGCTATGGCGGCCATGCTGAGGGCAGATTTCAGCAATGTCTTTGCCACTAATTGACCCTCTTGGATAATGGCCTTAACAGACTTGTGATGTGCCTCTGGCAACTTTTCAATAAAGTCATTCAGTTTAGAGTAATTTATGTTATTGTATTTCGCTGTGAGGGCTTGGTAGTTGATGATATGGAACTGTAGAGTGGCCAAGTATGCTTTTCTGCCAAAAAGATCAAGGCACTTCCAAACCCTATCAGAGTGTAGCCCTTGACTGGTGTTGTCGGCCACGACAGTTGATGGCATCCACCACAACGGAATTGAAATGGATGGGAAAACAGGAAATTCAGATTCCTTGATGGGTATATAGTATTTTTTGTCCACTCGCAGGTTGGTGCCACTGATGTCAGGGTTTGCCACATGGTCTTTGCCAAGATGGCTTCAATAATCAGGCGGGCAATAATTGAGGACGAAGAAGAGTGGAGGATGTCGAACAGCCGATGGTGGGCATCCTTGACTTCCTTCAATAGTATCTGGAGGATGTCTGCAACCCTTTTTGCCAGCTTCTGGAAAAGACTAAAGTTGTCTGCCAAAGATGGCTTTGTCTCGAGAAGAAGAGGATATGGTCCTCAATGTCATTTCTCCTCAGTACCGGCTTCCTGTTCCTCTATCTCTTGAGGTGGTTCCAAAATCCTGCATGCTGTGGCTGAGGGGGTGTGCTTGGATGGTTCTTGAGTGAGGCTCAAAGCTTGAGAGGCATGCTATCAGTGCACAAAAGATCCCAAAATTGCCATTGGGATGGCAGAGAGGCTGGTGGTGGAATCTATGGGTGGCCGTACCAAGCTGGTGGTGGTGGAGGGACCATCTGTGGGTATATCCTTGGACTCCGTTGGTAGTGAGCACCATATGGAGCTTGGGAGGACTATTGTGACACTACCTCTACTGGCTCGCTGTCTGAACCTTCACTAGAGAGCAGAGGGAAGGGGCATAACATGGCATGGCAGTGGGAATACTTCCCGTGGCTGGTAGAAGCTCAATGCAGAGGTCTTGGTACAGAGAGGTGGGGACTCGGGTGCACCTGACATGCAGAGGTCTCTGGAATGGCGGGATTCCGCTGGCACCAATTGTCCCAGTGTCAGTAGTGGTGCCGGGATTGAGGGAAGCAAGGTGGAGATGGTGATCTTGGTCTGCACCTATCTTTCAGGTACCAGGTGAGCTGTTGATGGTGAAGTGGACTTGTATGGACTTTTTAGAGTGTTAACACTTGTCCTTCGGTACCAAAGACTTGGTGCCCATGTCCATTGGGTCCGTAAGTCTGTTAGTGGAACCAGTACCCACTGGTCTTCATGAGGCATCGTTGCCAGAGTTAGATGGTCTTGGAGCCAGCGAGATACCAAACGAGATGGCGATCGCATATGGCTCTCTCAGGGTTAACTAGGGGGACTTCCCATTCTCCTTTCAGATGATTTGAGAGAGGGGTCTGCAGTCTGTTTCTTCAACCCACATCCCTTAAATGTAGAAGGTTATGAAGACTCATGTCTACCAGGCAACTGGGGCCAGATTGATGCCTCTTCTGGCAGAGCTCTTTGCCTTCATGGAATCTTGGCCGGAGTTGTTGGCAAAGACTACACTTCTACTGTATGTGGCCTTCCCCAAGGCAGCGAATGCCCTTAGAGTGTTTACCTGCAACCAGAATTGCCTCTGTACAGGTGTGGCACTTCTTGAAACCTGGCAAACTGGGCATACCCCACTGAGGGGGAAAAAAGCAGGAAAAAAAGCCGGGTAAAATACGAAAGACGAAGAAAAAAAAATACAACTATAACTTAAATAGGAGGCTAAATATAAGTATGTAAAACAAGAGAACAATAATCTTAATGGACTGCTAATGGCTCTGTCTCTAGCCAAGGGTAGTTGAGAAGGAACTAAGGAGGGGTTAGCCTGGGTGTGTTGACTAGCCTTGTGGCGCAGCATGAGGAGAGACAGCCCATGTGCCAGCCTAATGGACATTGCTACTGATGTTCTCCAATCAGCAGTGCAGGTATGCAAGCACACCTACAATGGAGCACTCATAGGGACACTACTTGAAGAAGAAACATTGGTTTCTTTTTTTTTTTTTTTTAAACTTTTGCATTTGCAAACAAATCACAAGAGCTTGTACATTATGAAAATACAACATATTTACTAATGATTGACATTTTATATACAAAGCTTTATAGTCCTATTTACATAATTTATGACTATATATTAACACTTCCAGATTATTCTTGGAAAAAATCATCCTTTTTAATGAAAATTAAGCTTTATGGAGTTTTGGAAAATATATGAATGAGAAACCCAAAATAATGATTGCATTAATCCCAACTTTATCACTCTCAATACTGTTTTACATACAGATATCACGTACAAACACTTAGGGATTGTCTAAATGACCCATGAGACTGCAGCCAGCTGGGGAATATACCTCACACTACCTGTTCTTGTGGACCCTGTTCTACATTCTAGCAGCCTGTTAGAGCACTTTGAGCTAGTCGCATTTCAAAAAGGACCAGATCAAAGCATTCTAACGAACTGTTAATATACAGCAGCAGGGACAACATGGATAGTCAAACCATGACAGGCTAGTGGCCGGGAGCTTCACACCCCAGCCTGCTGCGGTCTAACTGTTCATGCAGGCTAGCCCTTACATACAGTGTGTGTATTTTTTCATGTATATATAAAATATATAGCATAACTATGAGCAAATATTGCACTGCAAATCAATTATGGGCACTCAAGTGCATTTTAACAGGAACTTACAAGATACAAATTGGTACATAACTACTTTTTATTTAAATCACGCACACTCACTCGTGTGAGCACATAATTTACTGATGAAAACATGTCTTCTTTCATGGTCCCTCCAAAAAGGCACAGATCTATAGCTAATATAGGTGCTGCTGTAGACCTGTAAACTAACTGTTAGCATCATTCAGTCAGCAATCAAATACCAATGATTATACTAAATAGAGCATTAGTATGAATGGCACGGCTTTGTAAGAAATATCTCAAAACTCAAGAAAATAGTTTTCTAAGATTACGTCTATACTAGGAGTACTACAGTGGAACTGCTGCAGCTACGCCATAGCACAGACGTTTCCTATACCAACAGAAGGAGTTTTTCTGTAGATGTAGGTAATGCATCTCCCCTAGCCAGGTTGACCAAAGAATTCATCTATCAACCTAGCTGCGTCTAGACCAGGGATTAGTTTGTCTTAACTATGGCACTGAGGGGTGTGAATTTTGTCCATACCCCCCGCGTCCTTCTAAATTTTAATTGTAGACCAGGCTTAAGTCTGGGGTCGTTGTCATAAAAAGAACCTGACCTAGTCCTCCAAACATTTGGAGACGTTTAGGGGCCAAAAAGGGAAGGGAGGAAAGAAAAGAGTACTGGGTGAAAAGATGAGAAGGAGAAGTGTTAGAAAGATGTAAACAGGATTGTGTGCCCTAATTATTGTAATAAAATAGACCACATTATTTGAGAGTTTCATAGATCTGACATAGGAAAATACAACTGAGCAATCAGTTATGCTATATGAAACAGAATTGTACATCTTCTCTCAAAAGTATTCAGTAATGTTCCACAGGCTGTTGGAAGAATACGAAATGCAAATTTCTTAACAATTCAGTTTATGGGGGGTGAAAATCATCTGGCTCAAAATTCCTAATTTTTTTTTACATACAAGATCATTTATTATTAAGAAATTACAAGACAATATGCAATCAATTGTTCAGTAAAAACTTGCCTTTAGATGAGTGAAAGTTCAGATGAATTTATGAAAAGTATCTGAACTTGCAAGGATTACACCAGTGATTGTTTTATATTCACAGCTGTCTAGGTTAAAATTCTATTTCTCTGATCAGTTTTTACCCAGTCATGTCTTCCAATATCTTTCTGGTAAACTGAATCCACTTGAAACAGGTACTGGAATAACAACCCCTTGTTTCTGCAATTCCCGTAAAACATCTAATATTGAATCTAATTCCACTTGAAACTTCTCCAGCTCTTGATTCTTTAATTGGGCAAGTTTTTTCCACTTCTCAACTTCCTGGGTTTGCTGCACTTCAGCAATATGCCGTGTTTGTTGCACTATCTGTAAACGATAAGTTGGTTAACAAGAAGTATATTGGATTTCCAGTCATCAGTTCACTGGACATTGTTCCTTAGCTGAGACAGTCCCTTTACAAAAATACATACTATTGTATTTTTAATTAAGTTTCTGATGTTAAATCCCAAAGCCCACTGCTAATTATTATATGGAAATATTTGTTCTGAACACTGGAAAATGTACTTTTGATAGTAGCAATAAATTCCTTTAGACATTAGTGGGGAAAGGAAGGGGGGTTAATATCCAGTTCAGATTAAAGAAGCCTCACAAGAGATTAATTTATTTTTTCCAAAGGATTCAATAAAAAGTTTGAGCACTTAAGACTTTATGACAAATATTTAACACTTTTGAATATATCAGGCCTTTCTGAGCCTTTTACAAAATTTGCTATATAAATACACACTAATTGAATTAGTAATAGTCTGCAACAAAGACAGACCAAATCCAGATTCTCTTTATGGTACAGAGACCCTGTGCTATTGTTATACTTTTAAAAACTGCGTAATGAACTTATAAATGCACCAAAAATAGCCTATAGTGACACTGCCCTGAGGCTGTTGCAGATATGGGTCTGAATGAGTTTTCACTCCTAATCTCTCCAAATTCCAACAAGCTAATTTAAACATGTTACTGTCAAAGGAAATAAAAATCCATACTCCATTCTGAAAATGTAATGGCTATTCCAAACAGAATATTTTATTTGGAATGTGCTGTATAAGCAAAGACAATTTCAATCCTCTGTAATAACAAGATATAAATTGCCAGTTATTTTCATTATTTATGTGTATTACTGTAGCGCTGAAGGGTAAATCTACATGGAAAGCAGCAGCCCACGGCAATGAGTCTCAGAGCCCAGAACTACAGATTCAGGCTCATGGGGCTCATATTACAGTAAGAAGTTCAGACTCCTCAGGTTCTGAAGATTAGAAATGGGGGCTGGGTTTCAGAAACCCAAACATTTGCATAGCTATTTTTAGCGTTGTGGTGTGAGCCCAGTCCGCAGACTCGGGCTCTAAGACTTGCTGTTGTGGGCTGCTGCTTATCATATAGACCAGTGGTTCCCAAACTTGTTCCGCCGCTTGTGCAGGGAAAGCCCCTGGCAGGCCAGGCTGGTTTGTTTACCTCCCGCGTCCGCAGGTTTGGCTGATTGTGACTCCCAGTGGCCACAGTTCACTGCTCCAGGCCAATGGGAGCTGCTGGAAGCGGCACGGGCCGAGGGATGTACTGGCCGTCGCTTCCAGCAGATCCCATTGGCCTGGAGCAGCGAACCACGGCCACTGGGAGCCGCGATTGGCCGAACCTGCGGATGTGGCAGGTAAACAAACTAGCCCGGCCCACCAGGGGCTTTCCCTGCATAAGTGACGAAACAAATTTGGGAACCACTGATATAGACGTACCCTAAGAGCCCTAGTCATGGACCAGGACGCTGATGCTTCTTAACATTCAATACATTAGACTGTCCCTTTTTTATTTTATGTATATATTTGTACTGATTCGTAGGAGTCCCATTGCAGAGGATTAAATTTGTAAATTGGGAAATAAGCAAAAATTAAAAACAGAATAAAATGAACACAAACAAGCCCCACAACTCCTCAGCAAAAGGAAAATTACTTAACAGTGATTGGTGTTTCTTAGAGTGTTGCTCCTCTTTTACTGTACAAAAAAAATCCTCACAATAAATATTGAGTCAGATTGTTTATTTCAGTGGTGTTACACCAATAAAGGATTTGGCCCTGTGGTCCAGACAGCAAGGAACTGCCAATCAAGTCAAAGCATAAATCCTACCTGCCCCCACTTGTATCTGAATTGAGGAACTTTCTAGAGTTGAAAAAAAAGGGAAGTTACTCACTATCTGAGGTTGTAGAGGGGAATGGGTTGGGACATGAGAGAGGGGAAGAAGAAAACAAATGTGTTACCTTAATTTGCTGTTTTGACTTTTTAAAACCGATAGCGCAGGAATAGAAATAGGGCATTCACATTCATGCTAATGAAGAAATAAATTGCTCCGCCATCAGGTCTTACATATTTGATAGGCTATAACAACTTTCTTCTTTAAAGGAATCTAAGTGGACAGTTCCACTTTCTCTGGCACAATGGAACTTTCTACCACCAGGGTAAAGCTTGTCTCTGCAGCAGACAGGGCTTTCTTCGGGGCCAGTCCAAGACTATGGAACAATGCCCAGAAGAACTAAAAACCAATATAAACCTCACCACCTTCTACTCCAAGTACAAGGTACATTTCAACTTTGCCTTCTCCATTTACCAAAAAATATTCCCCAAACCAAACCAAACTTCATTACACATATAATCCTCTCCCTGGGAGAGCATATGAGAAAGAATGAACCACATGTGACAGATACTAATCATACTGCTTAATGCACTACTGAAAAGCACTAAGATGCAAAAGTGACAAGGGAAATAAAAGAACCTATACAGAACAAAGTAGAAGTAATTCTTTGGATACAAAATGATCCTTATAAAGATTACTAAGAACACAGAGGCTAGATCCTTCTATAAAATGAGGTACAGGAATCACTGAGAAATTACTTTACCTAGTTGAAATTATATATGGTTGTACGTTAGGTTTTAAAAAGAAACCTTAATTCAGGTACAAGTGATCTGGAAGCGTTTATGCTTTGACTTCACTGGCAGTTCCTTACTGCCTTGCTATCTAGGCCATAGGGCCAAATTCTTTTTTGGTGTAACTCCATTGAAATAAACAATCTGACTCAATATTCACTGCAAGGATTTTTTTTGTTTGTACAGTAAAAGAAAAGCAACACTATAAGAAGGAAAAAGATCCAGCTCACCAAACAACCACTGGATTATACAATTGTCTACTATTTTTAATTAGCTTTTTTGTGGATTTGAGGTAAAGGTAGTAAAGAAAGTCTATGGGGATTTTTTGTGAAAGTACAAGGAGCGTATGGGAAGTATTTTGCAAGTTTTTCCCTGTTTGAGTAATGTTTAGAATTGAGCAAATAACTTACGTTGTTGAGTTCTGTTTGGGATCTCAGACTCAACTCGGTCAATATTAAGTCAAGTCTAGTCTATAAACACACCGGTCCTCATTTTCTAAACCTAGTGTTCCTGTTTGTGCCCACATATTGCAATTTGGCACCTACAACTACGGTCACTTTGGATTTCTAAGTATTTCATCTGAGATCCAATGTACAAGTTATTTTAATTGCCCCTGTAAATAACTGTGGGTACAGGATTGCATGCACATTTATATGCACCAGCGGGCACAAAAAAGGACAACGACTTTGGTTTATCATGTAATTGGTCAAAATGTATTTGATCCCTGCAGTACGGTCTGCAATAATTTGTACAAATTCTGTCAAAATACACAGGAGGTAAGTATAGAGATGCTCTATTTTACCTGCTGAAGTTCTTGTTCTCTTTGTACATGTCTGATCTCCATATTCTTGATTTTCCTTTCTAGACACAAGAAGTGTTTCATCTCAGGACTTTGCCTCTCTTTAGCCTCTCTCAGTTCTTCCAACAATTTTGTCATCTAAAATTTGAGGTATTATTTGTTACTTGTAATGAAGTAGTGCCAACTTTACTAAGTGTTGTATAAACAAACAGGATTTCCCATCAAAATGCCTTTACATTTTCTTTCACAGGAATTTTAAATATTAGCTCACTGTTATAATCCAAGAGCCCGAAGGCTCTTGCCTCTTATTACTTTCCTCTATGCTGCAAAAGCCTAATCTCTAGTAGAATCATAGACGATTAGGGTTGGAAGAGACCTCAGGAGGTCATCTGGTTCAACCCCCTGCTCAAAGCAGGGCCAACCCCAACTAAATCATCCCACCCAGGGCTTTGTCAAGCCAGACCTTAACCTCTAAGGATGGAGATTCCACCACCTCCCTAGGTAACCCATTCCAGTGCTTCACCACCCTCTTAGTGAAATAGTTTTTCCTAATATCCCACACTGCAACTTGAGACCATTGCTTCTTGTTCTGTCATCTGCCACCACTGAGAACAGCCGAGCTCCATCCTCTTTGGAATCCCACTTCAGGTAATTGAAGGCTGTTTCAAATCCCCCCCTCACTCTTCTCTTCTGCAAACTAAATAAGACCAGTTCTCTCAGCCTCTCCTCATAAGTCGTGTGCCCAGCCCCCTAATCATTTTAGTTGCCGTCCGTTGGACTCCCTCCAATTTATCCACATCCTCTCTGTAGCACGGGGCCCAAAACTGGACACAATACTCCAGATGTGGCCTTACCAGTGCAGAATAGAGGGGAATAAATCACACCCCTCAATCTGCTGGTAATGCTCCTACTAATGCAGCCCAATATGCCGTTAGCCTTCTTGGCAAAAAGGACACATTGTTGACTCATATCCAGCTTCTCATCCATTGTAATCCCGAGGTCCTTTTTTGCAGAACTGCTGCTTAGCCAGTCGGTCAGTCCGCAGCCTGTAGCACTGCATGGGATTCTTCCATCCTAAATCCAGGACTGTGCACTTGTCCTTGCTGAACCTCATCAGATTTCTTTTGGCCCAATCCTCCAATTTGTCTAGGTCACTCTGGATCCTATCCCTATCCTCCAGCGTATCTACCTCTCCCCCCAGCTTAGTGTCATCCATGAACTTGCTGAGGGTGCAATCTATCCCATCATCCAGATAAGATGAAGATGTTGAACAAAATCGGCCCCAGAATCGACCCCTGGGGTACTCCGCTTGATACCGACTGCCAACTAGACATCAAGTTGTTGATCATAACCTGTGAAGCCCAATGATCTGGCCAGCTTTCTATCCACCTTATAGTACATTCATCCAATCCACACTTTTTTAACTTGCTGGCAATAATACTGTGGGAGACCGTATCAAAAGCTTTGATAAAAATCAAGCTACCATATATACTTGTTCATTAGCCCATTCGTTTATAAGCCAACCCCCGCCCTCCCAAGATGGTTAGGTAAAAATTGCAAAAACTGTATGACCCTTTCATAAGCCGATCCTATATTTCAGGGGTTGGCAAACTTTGGCTCCTGGCCCGATAGTGTAAGCTGCTGGTGGGTCGGGACGTTTTGTTTACCTGAACATTCACAGGCATGGAGCCCCTCAGCTCCCAGTCTCCGCGGTTTGCCGTTCCCAGCCAATGGGAGCTGCTGGAAGCGCCGCGGGCCAAGGGATGCGTTGGCCACTGCTTTCTGCAGCCCCCTTTGGCCTGGAGTGGAGAACTGTGGCCAGTGGGAGCTGTGATCGGCCGAACTTGCAGACACAGCAGGTAAACAAACAGGCCTGACCCGCTAGGGGGCTTACCCTGGTGGGCTGCAGGCCAAAGGTTGCTGATCTCTGGTTTAGAAGAAGCTATATAGCAGGGGTGGCCAAACTTACTGACCCTCTAAGCCACATATTAAAACCTTCAGAAATTCGATAGCAAGGGTGCACCTGCTGGAGATCGGGGCTTCTGCCCTGCAGGGAGGGGGGGGTCTTGGGGCTTCAGCCCTGCAGGGTGTGCTTCCTGGGGTTCTGGGCTTCAGCCTTGCAGGAGATGCCTGCTGGAGCTCGAGGCTTCAGTCCCATAGGAGACGCCTGCCGGGGCTCAAGACTTCACTCCGCTCCAGCTAAAGCCCTGAGCCCTAGTAGGTGCACCTAGTAGGACTGAAGCCCTGGGGCCCCTCTACCCATTTCAAAAAGGTTCCATCAGAATTTTCTAGAGATCTTAATTTCTCAATGTTGCTTTCCTGAAATCAAATACCCAGTATTGCTGTATTCTGAGAGTCCCCACTTACCCACTATTCTTTACTATTCTGAATTCAAAATAGCCTGAGCTGACCAGTTCCAAATATCAATATGTTCACACCCTCATGCAGTACCATGTAGAAGCAGATCCAAAGATAGGGCATCTTCTGGTTAGTCTCCAATTTTTATGTCAAAGTTGTCTTCTAGTGAAGCTAGGAATCTGTTATTTAACAGATTGGCGTAGTTAATGCAGCATGGCTGTGCACAGCAATTCAGAGGCAGATTAGCATTCAAAATACCTGAATTACTTGTGGATCTCCCAAAATATCTGTATCTTCATTTGAGGCACTAGTAGTTTAAATCGCTCATCCCCATCCCATTTAAGATTGCTAATAGTGATTCCCCTGTAATGATGAATCATATTTGCAACCCCCATTTGCTTTATTTTCCAGTTTAACTAAATTTGGATTCTAGCCACGAAATGGTTAAAAGTTATTTTACAGTAACATTAAATAGTTATTACATAAACTGAACAAAAACATGGCAAGTGAAGCTTTACCTTGAAAAGTCACAGTCTCACAATGATTTCCAATGCAAATTGCTCACTTTACAAATACAATTATGTTTTTTCTAACTGCCAGCCCTTCAAACTCAACCTGGAATCTGTAGTTCAAGTAGGAGTCTTTCCTTCTTACGCATCACCACCAGTAATAAAAGGACACACTAGGAACAGATCTTTTGAGTAAGAAGGTGCTATTTTTTACAGAGGCATTTTTCAGAGTAAAGCTGAACTTTAAGATGCATAGAAGATGAAGGTTAAGCATCACTCGAGGGACATTTTAAAGTTGTGATAAAGCACAAGAACTCCTCTTGCTTGAGCACATACTGTTATAGAAGATGCGAAAGAAATACCAGCAAGAACAATGGGTAAGATTACTAAAATTTCAAAAGTTTAAAACCCTATAATGGAAAAAATAAGTTTTATTTTAGCAATACTTCAATGGTACTTATGATTTTAGTGTTAGAGTGATGCAGCATTAGCAATATTATTCAAATGTACTATCCTCAGCAAAGCCATCAATTGAAAAAAAGACAGAAAATTAAACATTATGATGGAGGATAGTTTTACAGGTAATAGATGGTATAAAAAAGAAAGATAACATAAGTGTGGGACAGATGATCTCTACAGAATAACAAAACAAATATAGTCAAAAGCAATATTTACAACGCAATTGGGAAGCAGGTGATCAGAAAAAAATAGCCATCTAGACGGGATATTATAAGTTAAGAAAATGATGAAGTAAAGCAGAAAGAAATTAAAGCAGAGGTGTGATAACTGAATGTCTGAAAACAGAAGAGGTCTAAAGGTTATAATATGCTCATATCTACTCTGTGAATAGAGGAACAGATAGAGATGCAGACAGAAGATTTATTTCTGCATTGGTAGCAAGATGTACCAGACTCACGCATCACAAACATTTTAGAACCGTAGCTCCCTTACAGAATAAGTTTCAAATGCAATCGATGTCTATTGATCCATGTTCAACTCCAGGAACATATTCATCAAAGAGGAATACAATCCAGACAAATGATCTTTGACAGTATTTTGCTCACTTTCACTCTTTAAGAAATGGTTTCACTGGAAACAACTCGGTAACTCTCTTTTCAGTGTGACATCTCCAAAGACAAAGCTTCTTCATGAATTCCCTGATTTTCTCTTTTGTACCTAGTACATTTGTCTTTCTACCTTAACAGTTCAAGTTCAGTGCATTCAATTTGCCAAATATGTCTACCACATAAGTTAATATAATCAAGAAGTCGACATTACACAATCTGCAAAATCTGTTTTCCAGAAGAGTAAAATTCTGATTTTGTCTTGCAATTTAAAGACACGTTGTAAAACTTTCATACATGACAACACCCAGTCTTTACTGTGAAACAAAAGCTGAGAGTAGGTCAGAGCCCATCATTTCACACATTGTACTAAAGCCACGTGTATTCACTACCCAGAATTTTATAAAATTAATTTTAACAACAACATTGAGGGCCTTGTGTACTTCAGGTTGCAACTTCTTTAATACCAAAGCTTATGATGAATCACACAGCTTGTCCAAATTGCTGCTGGTACCACTTTCTTAACTCATGTTGCAACCATACTATTCTATCCTGTCACGGCTGCTACCTCATCAATGTACAGCCCTACATATGTAGTCCACTAATGACCTTCTGGAAGTAGACAGATCTTGCCACTCATGTGTGATTGTCTGCATTTTGCATGGCCTCACCATAAGATGTTTCTAAGGCTTTTTGAGGAACAGTTGTTTCTTTAGACATGACGTTTTGTTTGGCACTTTAATTCTGTTCGTTTCTGAAGGAAAACAAGTGGCAGCTCTCACTTACAAATTCCAGGTGTTTGGTTGCTAGATGTCTCTAGTTTTCCTGGCCTCACACTTTCATTCATTAATGCATAAAAACAAACACCACATTGTGGCTGTAGACTTTCCACAGTAATACTGAGACACAAAACCAAAACATCATGTCATTATCACCGTATTGTCTACTTTTCATCCACTTCTGTTTAACATTATTAAAACCATGATCTTCAGCCAAACGTTTGCTACATGTAGATTTAGAACTTGGTAAAAATCATTCCATAAGGAAGATGAGAAGCCTCTGTCTATCCCTCAGCTCCTTCCCCCCATCCGTATGTGCTGATGCAGTTGCCGACAGCAGTGGAAGCCTGTTTTTGCCCTCTGCTCCAGCAGAGCCTTTACAGCTAAGAGACTTCCTGTTCAACATTGTCCCCAACAGGAATGGAGGGCAAAGAGAGGCTCACAGTCCAGCAGAAGCAGCTTCTTAAGACACAAACCCATAGATAAGATGCAGGTGATTTTTAGGCCTAGGTTAACAATCTCTTAATTAGAAAAACAAAAGCAGGCATGTCAATTAAAATCTTTTCCCAAACATTTGTGGCTCCCCAATGAATTCTTTGTGGTTTCCCAAAGGAGCCATGGCTCACACTTTGGGAAGCACTGTACTAGGTGACCTAATAGAGTTTTCTGTAAAATCTCTGGGACAGATTAAAATATGACTATTAAAAATGACAAATTATAGTATCTTTAGATGGGAAGGAGTCTATTAAAAATCTATATTATCTGACTGTCCAATCAATTTCTCTTCCCACTTGGTTTGTTGTTTTTTAACTAACAGTCTGTTAAAACATTAATTGCATCTGAATTGTCACAGTGAAGTAATTTTCACACACATTCTTATCATGATTTCACAGAATCAAATACTAGAGACCAAAGTGAAATGGACAAGCATTATGTAAGTTAAACTTTCTGTGGCATGTTCTGCTTTCTTGCTCAATAAATACCTGGCTTGTCCCAACCAATTAAAATTCACAGTTTTACTTGAGATAAAGAGCAATTATTAAACTTAAATTCTAACCAACTTAATTTACCAAGTGGATGTGGAATCAGCCATCTGTTCGCTGGGCAACAAAATATGGATGGAGGAGAAAGTGCTGGAAGAATGGACCCTTGGAATCATAATCAAGTTATCAAAGAAAGGTGATCTAAACAATTGTTCAAATTGGAGGGGAGTAACACTTCTATCGGCCACAGGAAAAGTATTAGCAGCAGTCCTCCTGACAGAATGAAAAGAAAGATGGATACCATCCTACATGAACAACAATCTGGATTTAGACAAGGGAGATCGTGCACACATGCTATTTTCACCCTGAGACAGATTACTGAGATCACAACTGAATTCCAAGGCAGTCTTGCCATCAATTCTGTGGATTTTCAAAAGGCATTCGATAATGTAAACAGAGAAACAATGTGGAAAATTGTGGAACAATATGGAATTCCAACAAAAAATTAATTAACATTATGAAGGCATTCTACGCCAATTCAAAATGCTGCATTAAAATAGAAACTGGATTGAGTAAGCTATTCAGCATCAAGGCAGGTACATCCTGTCTCCTTTTTTATTTATGCTAGTCATTGACTATGGATTAAAACAATGCGACAGTGATACATATGACCTAAACAATTAAAGGCTATGATCTAGACTTTGCTGACAACATCGCTCTCATCAACAAAGATGCCAACGGACTACAAAAATGCACAAATCAAGTAAACAAAGTGATGGAGAAGATGGGTTTGAGATACAATGCAAAGAAATGTAATGTCATGTTAATGGGGACTATACGGACAGAGATCAAAATTGAAGAGGAGAAACTGGAGAAGGTGGACAATTTTACATATCTTGGACATACCATCAGCCAAGATGGTACTAGTTCCAAGGAAATAAGAAGAATCATCGGGAAGGCAAACGCTGCATTTGGAAGACTTAAAAACATCTGGCAACTCAAAACATCTCCCTCAAGACAAAACTGAACTTGTATAAAGCAATTGTTATTCCCATCGCAACATATAGCAGGGAGACATGGCAACTTACCAAGAAAGATATGCAAAAGCTGGATACATTTAATCACAAATGTCTGAGAAGAATATTGGGAATAACATATAGATATAGGAAGATGAAAGAAGTAGTCAGAAAAATTACTGGACAAGGCACTCTCTCACAAATAATCTGCAAAAGAAGACTTCAGTAGCTGGGGCACGTGCTGAGAATGGAAAAAGAACGCTTACCAAATACCGGCCTTGAATGGAAGCCAGAAAACGGAAGAAGAAAGAGAGGAAGACCATGAACGACATCAATCACCTCAATATGAAATGGGAAGATTTGGAGAGAAGGGCAGTTGACAGGCAAGGATGACAAATGTGGGTAGCCCAATGTGCAGCAAAGCACGGGATGGACTAAGGTCTAAGGTGAGGAAAGTGGTCACAAGCTTGGATTTTTGCAGGCTGTTTTCATTTTATATTATTGGAACTTTTTAAAAAATAAAACAAAGATTTCTTGCTTTATAATCAGATAGCTCAAAGTTGAAAAAAAAAATCACAACAAACCTTTCATTTACCTCTTTTTGCAAGATTTCCTCTCGCGTTTGTGAAACTGCAAGGGCCTCCTGCTCTCTGTGCAGCTTATTAACTTGTTCTTGTAGATGTTTTATTAAGATCTAAGGAAATATTTTAAATATTCCTCATTAACACTGACAGATTTTAAAACCTTCAAAGTAATACATAAAATCAATTCTTGAATCTTAGAATTAAAATATATGAAAGCATTTCTTGAATCTTAATATTAATAGTAATTGTATTGTACCTTTTACTAGACAAAAGCCAATATTGAAGCAATTAATTGGTCATGTACTGGATTTGAATTTAAAATATTTCCATCATATCTTTATGCCTTGTATATTCTCTCTACCTTTTTATAATGTAATATACATATATTATTTGTTGAGAAAGTCCCATTTCTGAAAGAATATGACCTATTTTAAAAATATTCAATTTCTACATCACTACAGATTTTGCTCATTTTCTGTTCAAGTCATAGTTAATAACTCTTAACATTCATTAGGACCATAGGTGTATAACTGTTATTTTACTTCTTGTCTTGAAATTTTGCTATTTAGTTCAGCTACTTTAGAAGCAGAATGTTCCACTGCATGCTGACAAAGAATTTTCTCTACTTCTCTCTGATGGGATGCTCTTAGAGCTGCAATGTATTCTGCTGTATCTTCTTTTGTCCTGTAAAAGAAAGCTATGCATATAGCTGTTCCCCAAAATTGTACCAACAAAATTATATATGCTTATACATTTAACATAATTAAATTATAGGCCCCCATAACTTTAAAACTGCGCACACTTCATTTCTTCAAAGTTACAAAAATTGTATATGCAAATACCATGTGTGTGCAATTACTCCAACTGTACCCACAATATTGGTAACTGTATATGAAATTATGCATGTGTCTAATTTTGAAGATTTGGGCCATAAATATTCTATTACACTATTAAATGAAAAGACAAAGGCATCCAAGCTGCAACAATTTATATTAAATAACATTGTTCTTACTCAAAGCCATGATAAATTCTAGATTTATTAAAATACACTCATCTGGACCTGCCTGAGGGCTTAATAGCAGTGATATACTACATAGAAGACCTAAGCCCTCTTCTCAGCATATTGTTCCTAAATGAGGGTAAGGACTCGTGGAAGTGATTGCCTCATATTCTCGTCCACTCAAAAGCATCAATTTTATCCAGTCATCTATGACCAGAGAGATGCCAGTTAGTGCCAATTTAGGTGGCAATTTTTGTGACACGTATACACTTGACTATGAATGTGTGTACTGAAACCACCAACTAAGTTAGACAGTAGCATGAGAAGGTAGCAGCTTTTAGGTCACCACTAATGTGAGCTAGATTCATACATGTGATCTATTTGTCAAAAGGCACTGTATCATTACTGATCTCTCGACAAGACTCCAATTTTTTAATAAATGCATGAGACAACTGTTTTACCTTCGTATGTTACTTTCAGAATGAGCCAGTGCTGCTTGAGACTTCACTCTCTGCTGGCTCATTTCTAGAGACAGTCGTTCTAGCTCATCTTTTAACCTGGCATTTTCTTGCAGAACTTCTGAAATATGGGAATCGGCAAAGTTATGTGGCTGGTATATTTTCTCATCAAGAGTGTCTGGGAAAGGTTCACTGGTGCTGGCATTCCTTTTGCTTGATGCTAAAATATCCTTTTTCAAAATTTCTGTTGACTTCTCCTTACTGTCAGTTTTGTCACTTGAGTTATGATTTGACAACATCGTCCTCCTCTCTTTTTGAAGTCTCTCCACAGTTTTTGTTAGGTCCTGTATCTCTCTGCTTTTGGTGATTAATTCTTGATTTAGTCTTACCAGCCTGGCTTTAGCATGAGCTTGTTCCACTTGGTATTCTATTGTTTGTACGTCTTCATCACTTCTTTCACATTTTTTGAGTTCTAACTGGGAGTTTTGATTTTTAAGATTTTCAATTTCTGTTTGAAGATTTTTTACTGTGATCTGATGGTCCTTCTTTAGACTATGAAGTTCTTGCTCAATTGCCGTAAAACTGGCTTTGCTGTCATGCAGTTTTTGTGGTTCATTCATCAATTTATAGGCAAGGAGTTCTTCAAGCTCTACAAGTCTTTGCTCATACTGAAGCTGGAAAAAAAGAGCAATTTACAGAATTGCACATCTATTACTCCCTCCTTTTTGTATAAATTAAGAGATTAAGCACCTCAAGTAAATTTTAACACATTATATACAACAAAACCAGTAATATTTACAATACTATGAATTAGGTAGTTCAGAAAGCAGCCTCATGAATGTAATTACTCATTAAGACTACCCGCAACAAAAAGCACAGTATATCAGCAAACTAAGGAACTATTCTTAGTAAGGATAGATGGGCACCTTAAACAGTTAGAATAAATAATTAAAGCCAATTATTGGGAAAATGAGTGTTTCCCATTGTATTATTGTGGTGGATTATTCTATTCAGCTATCAGTCTGAACAGACGAATTAACATTCCATTCTCAGTTTAACATTAAGAGCACGTTGGCTCATTAAGAAATTCAGAGCATTTCATATTTTTGTTAAACAAAGCATTTCAACGGTTGCAAAGAGGAAATTAGCATCATGGACCAGAATGTACAAATAGAACAAAACAGATGGTCCCTGCCATCTGGGTGTGTATGGGGAAATCAAAATAATTAAACCACGGTCTCTTTTGGGCTTTGTCAGGACATTCTGTTCCAGAGGTACTAGTAGATAGATACACAAGGAAGCTTCCTCTCAATTGTATGGAGAAGGCAAACCTGAGCAATGTATTTTCTTCTCCTGGTGTCATGAGCAGAAGACTGGTAATTCCTCATTCAAGTGAGCGCCAGGGTTTACTCAAAAGGGGTCTATCTCCAACTGATTCAGTCTTTCCAAGATCATGTTCTCCTTCCCTTCTACGTAAGCAGCGAACAAAACTGGTCTTGTGGGACAAAGCCCACTGCCATACCGGCAAGACTTCCAAACACAGGATTTCATATCTGGTGCCAAGATCCTGGCAAAATTATGTGTTTTCCTGGGCAATGGCAACCTAGCACCTACTTGTCATGCTGCAGATCAGAGCCCAGGATAATTTCTGCAGGAATTCTTCCATGAACCCCCAACATAACAATTCTGTGTCCTGGACATCCATGAAGAAAAAGGTGGGGGGCACAGGTTCTGGCTCAACATGCAGAAGAGACTGCAATTTGTAATTGGACTATACTGCTGCAGCCTGCACACTTATTTTGCTTGTGCGTGCAGCTCAGTATGTGTGCACCTCCTCTCTGTATCCCGTAGGACCAAGTAAGTCCCCTTCCTCTATTTATGAAAGCTTTTTAAAGATGACCCAAGCAATCTCTCCTGCAAGTTTAATTTCTCCTCTGTCAGTTTCAAAATGCTTTTACATGACTATATTTAAATGCCCAAAGCTTTGAAATTTCTTCCCCCCCAAATCTTTTTCAATATTCTTCTCCCCAAATGTTATCTTACCTTCAATTTGCAATGCTACTACCTTAGAGACAGATACCATTACATTCAGTAAAACCTCTCTTCACTACTTGTGGAATAAGCTGCTACTCAACATGCATAAGGGCCTGATGCTGATAGCCTTAAGTCAATTACCTTTATTTTTTGAAACTGTTGTTCCATAGCACGTAGACTTTTTTTAGCTTCATCATCTTTACCCTCAAGTTCCATTTCTAACTTTTTAATTCTTCTTTCCAGGAAATCAATTGTATTGGATTTAGCCGAAATGTCACCACCTCCCTCAGATGCTGCAGCAGCAGCATATATCAAAGCAGGCAAAGAATTTGGATGCCTTCTTTTTAGAATTGTTTCCATTTCTTTAATCTGTCAAAAAACAACAACTTATTAAATAGAGATTTGATTAAAAAAATTGTGGTTCTCACTATCAATAAGAACGTAAGAATGGCCATAGTAGAACAGACCCATGGTCTATCTTGCCCGAGCATCTTCCAATAATGGCCAGTGCCAGATGCTTCAGAGGGAATTAACAGAAAGATACAATTACTTTCTCCACATCACTCATGATTTTATAAACCTCTATCATATTCCGTTTTTGTCATCTCTCTTCTAAACTGAACAGTAACAGTCTTCTTAATTTCTCTTTGTATGGAGGCTGTTCCATACCATTTTTGTTGCCCTTCTCTACACTTTTTCCAGTTCTAATGTATCTTTTTTGATGAGGTGTTCAAAACTGCAAGCAGTATTTGACTAGTGGGCGTATCCTGGATTTCTATATTATATTTTTTCTGTCTTTTTATCTATCCCTTTTCTAATGGTTTCTAAGAGGAGGTTTCTCACCTGTGACTGGAGGTTCTTTGAAATGTGTGGTTCCTATCTGAGTTCCACTGAGGATTATATGCATATGCCATGTGTCTGGAGATTTTGAAAGTAGTAGTGTCTGTTGGTCTACATGTGCACGCTTGCTGCATGTCATGGATTCATGTGAGGCAAGTAAGGGCGGGACGGACCAGTCGCGCCCGCAGTTCCTTCTCCACCACAAGTCATATAGATCCACAGTAAACGGGAAGGAGGGTGGAACTGCAATACAGATAGGGACCATATATCTTGAAGCAACTCCAATTACAGGTAAATAGCCTCCTCCTGTTCTTCTTTGAATGATGATACCTATTGTATTCCACTGAGGGTGATTAACAAGCAGTACCTATAGTTAGGAGAAGGGGTGAGGAAGATGATGGAACTGTGCAATATTGGATTTGACTTCCAACTTTTAAAGGATGTCTTTTTGTATCTAACTGCCTCTTTTACTCTGTTTAGCCATGGTGGCATTTTTTGGTCCTCTTACTATTTTTTTAAATTTGAGGTATACATTTAGTCTGAGCCTCTGTTATGGTGTTTTTAAAAAGTTTCCATGCTGCTTGCAGGCATTTCAATCTTGTGACTGTTACTTTTAATTTCCATTTAACTAGCTTCCTCATTTTTGTGTAGTTTTCCTTTTTGAAGTTAAATGTTACTGTGGTGGGTTTCTTTGGTATTCTCCATCTTACAAGGATGTTAAATTTAATTACAATATGGTTGCTATTATCGTGTAGTTCAGCTAGATTCACCTCTTGGACCAGATCAGGTGTGCCACTTCGGACTAAAACAAGAATTTCCTCTCCCTTTGGGGATTCCAGGACTATTGGCTCCAGGAAACCCATGAGTTTGAACTTCTATTGTAATAAGACTCTGCCCTCAACTCCTCCTTGGGTGTTTACTAACATGAATATATAGACCGCTAGAGACAGTGAAACTTCCCTACCTCCCTCAGAGTCTGACAAAAATGAATAGTCCTTCTGTAAAGAAGAAACTGCCAGCTGGTGTGCTGGGACTGCCCTCAAACTGTGCTTTAGATGGAAGTGTTGATTACTTGGTTCCAGTGTAGGAGCAGTGGTTGGTACTTGGGGTTAAGCTCCTTCACTAAGGCTAACAGAGAGGTGTCTGGTACCAAAGAGACCAGTAGGTCTTTTGACATCACACAGGACTTTGGTATGGAATACACTGGTACTGAAGACAGATGAGTAGATAACATTGGTACCAGGAAAGACAATGGTACTAGGGTTGTTGGTGGTGAGAAGTTGGGACAGTAGACCCATTTTGAGTCTTGAGCTATTCTGTCTCAGGCTTGAGAAAATTTATGGCTTGACCTAGAACTCGTCCACCTGTGGGCTCTTTCCTCCCTTGGTCCCCTGAAATTTTACCAAGCAAGGACGATGGATCTTTAGTAGGAACTTCAGGTCCACATGTGGAGCATTTTTAGATGAGTGCTCAGACGTCTGTGCCCCAGACAACCCAGGATCTGAAGCGGGATCCAATATCCTCCCCAAAAGGAACATTTTCCAACAGGACTCCCTAGCTTTCTGGGTTCTCCTAGAAACTGATTTACAGAAGGCACATCTCTCTCCTTCTAATGTGCTCCTCACTCAAACACAACAAGTATTTAGTATGTAAGCAACTGAATCATTAAGAGAAAGTCTGGCCTCACAAAAATGGCAATTTTTAAAGCCAGGAGATTCATGTTCAGTCACAGGGTATTGTCATCACTAAAAAGTTTACTTGGGTCATCAGCACCTGGGTTTGAGCACCTAAGTTAGCCCAGTCTGGCTGTGAACAGCCACGCTAAAGCCATATCTGAATTACCGTATCCTCACTAGTGCCTCACTCACTCAGGTAAGTTGCTATGATTTCTGGACACATATTCCATAGTTCTTTGTGCTTTAGTAAACTGAGCTACTCTCCAGTTCTCTCTCAGTGAATTGTGGGAGAACTCGACTATCCTCTGGGCACAAAGGGGGGATTCTGAGAAGGCACTAGAGGAGTATCAGAACTTGAGTGGTCTAGCTGGTGTCCTCACTACAAAGTGGGCAGGTTCCCAGACCAAGTGAAAGCAGCACCCAAGCTCTAGCCCAATGGTTCTCAACCAGGGGTACATGTACCACTGGGAGCACACAAAGGTCTTCCAGGGGGTACATCAACTCATCTTGACATTTCCTAGTTTACAACAGGCTACATAAAAAGCACTAGCGAAGTCTGAAGCACCTGGCATTGGCCACTGCCGGAAGACAGGATACTGGACTAGATGAACCACTGGTCACATCCAGTATGGCCGTTCTTAAGTCAGTACAAACTAAAATTTCATACAGACAATGACTTGTTTATACTGCTCTATACACTACACAATAAAATGCAAGTACAATATTTATATTCCAATTGACTTATTTTAAAATTATATGGTAAAAATGAGAATAGGCCATTTTTCAGTAATAGTGTGTTGTGATACAAAATCAGACATAAAAATACAAAAGCAAGCAATTAGTTTTTAAGTTAAGTGAAACGTGGGGTATGCAAGATAAATCAGACTTCTGAAAGAGATACAGTAGTCTAAAAAGTTTGAGAGTCACTTCTGGCCTATTCCCTCTACCTAGGCCAGACAAATTGGGTTTAAAGCACCACCAAATGCAGGTAAATGTATTGTGTGGACAGAAAGGGATAACACCTAAGTAAGAACCTAAAGGCATGTCTGCATTAGTGAGCTTACAGCAGCACAGCTGTACCAATGCAGCTGTGCCACTGTAAGATCACTCGTGTAGCTGCTCTATGCAGGCAGGAGAGAGCTCTCCTGTCGACATAATAAAACCACCTCCACGAGCAGTTGTAGCTATGTTGGTGGGAGTGCTTCTCGCACTGACATAGTACTGTCCATACTAGCGCTTCTGTCAGTGTAACTTATGTCACTCGAGGGGAGGGAGAAGTATTTTTTCATGCCCCTGAATGACATAAGTTATACCAACAAAAGTGGTAGTATAAACATGGCCTAAGTTAACTCTGCAGTGAAAAGATAGTCTTGGTACCTGGATAAGCCATTAGTTCTGAGGCAAAACAAACAACCAAGTTTCCTTCTAAAGGGAAGAAACAAAACACTATGCAAATCTCTAACATTAACTATTAAGTATCTAACTATCTATAGCTAACTATTTACATAAGAAGAGGTCACATGAACATTGCAAATTCCAAATTGTAGCCAGAGAAGGAATTGCCAAAGTTGGGCTCTGCCCTACTCTTTATGCCTTCGGTTGGTGGCGTGAGAACACAGGGTACAAACAGTGGTCCCCAGCAGACACTGCGGGGCACTGTTTCCTTGTACACCATCAGTGGAATATATATAGAGAAGCATTTGAAGGAAAACATTTCACAGGGTTATTTATGTGAAGGCATTACCACCAGTATCCTTTCAACCCTTAACATTTATATCTAGAGAAAAATGCTACAGGATAAATTTTAATTAAAAAAATGTAATTATATTTTGTGATCAACAGTCAGACATTGATCATCATATAAAAAAGCAGTTTCCTGGATTTTGAATTTAAAATCTCTTATTTCTTATTTTATTACCATTCATTTAAAAATATGAAGGTGGCAATTTGCTGGGGGAAGATTTGCAAAGAGGACACAAGGGCTTTTATTGGAATGTTTAAAAAGTTACAGAGGTACATGCACATGCAGGCACGCACCACCACCCCAGCCCAACACAAGAACACGGATTTGTTTTAGATTTTGAAATATTCAGCTGCACTGTGGGTTTAATAGTTTGATTTAAACAATCTTTTCCTAAGATGCCTTTTGATTTAAATGGGTTATTCTTACATTCAGATTATTTTAGATAGAGAAGGACTACTTCAATGCACCCTCCATTTGCTTTTTGATGCTTTAAAATTTCAGGGCCATATAAAACAAAATATTCATGGCTTTCTGGGCTCTTTTTCCTTTTCTCTTCCATCCTATTCACCAGCTAATACTTGACTCTACTGTGATCTCAATGTTAGTCATATGATATCCAAATCACTCTCTGAACAACAGACTAATGTCATTACTACTTCACTGTGGGCCCCAGAACATTCATCCTGGATGTGAGGGGAAGGAAATATTCAAACAAAATCTTTACACATGGAAATAAGAATTCAGAAGTGTACTGATAAAGTTAGTGGCTGCTTGAAATACTATCACTTTTAGGGTTTGTCCCAGCATGAGAACACTTTCTCATAAATGAATTAATATTTGTAATGACAAGATAAAACAGTTCCATAAGGACAAAAAATGTTTACTTTATCATGGGACTTTTCCAATACCGCATAGTTTAATCTTGTTATTTCTGCCAAGGTCTCTCAACAGCAATTAGCATTATTGCATTTTTCACAAGCTATGAAACACTGAGAAAAGTAATGTTATTACATACTTGTCGCTCAAGATCTTGAATTTTTTTTGCATCTGCTGCTCTGTCCTTTAAACGTTTCTTCTGTTGCACAGACTGATTCCCAGCTTCAGTTCTGAGATTATCAACCTATCCAACATATTCAGTGGTACATTACAAAAAGTATATGCAACAGGTTCACTTCATTAGCACAGTTTAAAAGATTTGTAATGATGTCAAATTAACTATAATGAAAGAGTTCCATATTTAAACAGGACTAGTGCAGAAGTTTATCCTAGTTATCAGTATGTTTTTTCTGATAGAAGTCTAGGGGCTATATTCTTATGCTGGACTATGGCCTCTTTGGGCCAGATAGGGGTAATGGAACTGTAACCAAGCTGCAGAGATCTAGTAGAGAATTCCCTTATAAAGGGACCTCCCTGCGAGCAAATCTTTGCCAGGTCCATGCCGAGCCTCTGCCCCTCACTCTCTTGACATGTGGGGGGTGGGTGGGTGGAAAGGGGACGTGATATGGTAGAGCTAAGCTATGATGTTTTCCACTGATGTATGATCAGTTAAGGGCACAATTCACAACTCTGCATTCAGTGATGCAATTTAGAGATGCCCAGCAGCAGCTCTAAATTATGTCTAAGATGGGCTGGCCCTGAGGTTCAGGGAGCCAGAACCAGTTCCCTGACGCATCCCTTTTTCCCCATTACCAAGCAAAGCTCTGTCACAGGAGAAAATTTGGCCATCAAGGTTCAAGTCTAATATCTGGAGCTCTCACCAAATATTAATATTGCAATGCATTGCTAGAGAGATATTGGACCGTTAAATGAAAACACATTCCCATTATCTACTGCATCAATGGTGGGTGTTATTTTAAAAACATGGGTAATAATAACGCTTCATTGTAAAGTTTAACCTTTGATATACAAAATTGTTCACCCGAATGAGAGAGCAGTCTGTTTCCCAAACATTTGAAAATGAGCCTACTTTGAGGAAAACAAAACCAATCATGACAGTTCCTCCCCACCCACCATGTGTTGTTAAAGGCCAACATATATCTTAATTTACATACTTGCAACCTCCTTCCCCACTTTGGGATGTTTATAATACAATACTTCCTCTGTTTTCTACATGCATTCGTGAGCTGGGAAAGAGTATCACTGGCATCTGAATCAGAATCCATTGACATAAATGGGGCAGTTCACACTCACAGGAATTGTTTCAGGCTCTCTGCATTGGTTTAACTTGTTTCATGTTTTGAAAGGTTTTCTTTCCACCATTACAACTAGAGACTTACTTTTCTTTCAAGAAAATAAAGCTTCCTCTAACTCTAGAGAATGATTCAGAAGCCTATGTCCCCTATAGCTATTTCCTTTACCCTCTGAGGCATGCATGCCATGCACTTTGGGGTAATACTACTTTAACCACTACACAGTATGGTATGTTTTCTAAATGTTAGTGTAATAATGTAACTGCTAGCTGGCGGTCTTAGTCAATAGATTTGCATGGCCTAAAGAACTGTCAATTTAGAATTATTTCCAGAAATGCCACTGAAGTGCCAAATGCAAATAAAAATAGCTTTAAGTGCTCACACATCTAAATCCTCCATTTCACACATAATAAATGTACATTCTGCATATCAGGCCCTCAGTATTTAAGTACAAGATTTTGATGTATTCCATTACTGCACTTAGAATATGATAAATAACATATACTGAAGAACCAAGTTACATTCTATATTCATACTATTTCTATAAATACTAATTCACAAAATAAACCTTGAACTGTTGTGATCACCTGTAGTTTCAATTTCTCAATTTCTTCTTTTGCATCTTTAAGACGAACTGCATCTCTATCCAAAAGCTCCTGATTTTCTGCATACCACTGCAGTCTCTTTTTCAAAAGACTGATTTCCTCTTTGTATGATTCTTCTATAATCTTTATCTCATAAGATTTTTCACCTAGAAGGCAAAAATACTTGATTCAATATACTCCTCTTAGTAATTGGCAACAAAGCTATCAGTCTGATATTGCATCATTCTTAGATACATTTCAGCACTTTGCCATTACTTTTTCTTTACTAAAATTTAAAGGTGCGACTCAAAAGTTTTCAAATACAAGAGCATTTCAAAAGCCTTTACGTCACATTTATTTAAGCCCTTTTGTATTACAAATAATTAAGTTTTAGACATTTATTTAATGAAACACAGGTAAGGAGCAATTATCCAATTATTAATTGGAATGAGAGCCTCCACAAATGAGTACTTTACCTGACGTAGAAACAATTTGGGCTCTTGCCAAATCTCTCTCTCTCCTCATTTGTCCCAAATCTACTTCAAGAGCTTGTTTGTCTTGCTTAAGCCGTTTTATCTCTTCCAGCAATTTGGCTTCTTCCTTCTTAATTTTCACAGAAAACATGTAAAGAAAAATAAACCAACAGAATGTATGTTTTATACCAAAAAAAAAAGTAACAGGTGTTTTTCCATTATAAGATGAATCACAGCTGTTGCACTGGTCCCTTAGCAGCCGATGTGATTGTCTACGTTGGATAGCATCCTTTCTACGATAAGTGCAGGAAGACTATATGAAGCTAGTCACACAATACAGGCTGAATCTGAGGTCTCTTATAACATAACAGGCTCTTATTAAATCAGTCTTAGAAGCCAAATATTTCAGATTCAGTTTGTAAGTAGACCACAGTTAAAGAAAAAACTCTTTCAGTCTAGGCACAATGGAAAAATTTGAGTTTACATATATCAAGAACATAAACCTATTCCCAAACTTTAGTCTAGTTCATTTGTATCAGTGAGCACTAACCTTTAGCCTTACTCTGGCTATGCCTTGTTGGAGACCCTTCAAACCAACGATTTGCTTCTAGGTCTCCTGCTTTCCTAAGTCCAAAGGGAAACGAATGAGAAGGAAGGTTTCTCAGAAATCCAGACTCCTCCTTGTGAGATCTAGGCATACGTGCTGTCTGAATGTGGTTCTTTCCACAACCTACTGGTTTTCTTTCAAGATGCCAGGTCTTTCCCTTTGAGTGAGATGTGGCCTCACACACTGACCACCCGACAGAGACTTGTTCCTTCCCTTGCTTTGAGAAAGTGAAAATGTTCCTGCCTCAGCTTCTCCATATTTAAAATGGGAGATCTGCCCTCATTCCAGTATACTGTCAATTACACGAATTGCATGGGGGACATGGATTTTATTCAGATAATGGAGAGTTTGGATAATTGAGAGAGCAGGAGTGGCAATGCTGGGAGCTCTCTGCAGCTCTGCTGTCATGGCCTTGCTCACTCCCTCTCATGACAGCAGGGCTGCAGGTGGCTCCCTGCGCTGCTGCTTCTGCCTTCTTGATTATTGCAGGCACAAGAGGACAAAGGTGTGGGGACATTGTGGTCCTGGCAGAGCACAGTAGAGAACCCCAGCTGGGACTAGGCTCTGCCCTGTCAGGACCACAGCTGTCCTGCGGCTGTGTAGGGAGCCTTCTGCAGCTCTGCTGTCATGGCCCCACTCCCTTGACAGCAGGACTGCGCAAGGCTTCCTGCGCTGCTGCAGGAGTTATTTAGCAGCAGGATGGCCTCCCTTCTCGCCAGAGGTCTCTGCTCTACTGGTGGACAAGAAAGGGATAAAGCAAAGGTTCAAACAATAGGATTTTGAAAAATCCAGAGAATATCCTGTATCTGTAAATTTATTTTCTCAGAGATGACATCTTTGGCTGTTTATCACAAGAGCAAAAACTCTTCCCTTGCAGAATACAGAAATAGTTCAAAAATCTGAACTGGCAAAGGCACCCTTAAGGATCTGTCCACCAGCTATTATCTAGAACCCAACTGAAAAATACTCCTTAAACACTACACTAAACTTGCCTGAGACTAGCATGTGTTCTTTATCGGTGTTTCAACTAAATGTGCACCTGTAAATGTCTGCATACCACCTTGCTGGCTGCCATCATTCTCACATAACATTTCAGAATAACCACTGAAGCCCCCACAGAGATGACAGTGGCTAAAGGAATTTTTGGAGGCTAGTTTTGTGGGTTCAATTGATTATTCATTCATGCTATTGTCAAGTACTAAAAAAGATGGTTACTAACCTTTGTAACTGTTGGTCTTCGAGATGTGTTGCTCATATCCATTCCAGTTAGGTGTGTGCGCGCCGCGTGCATGTTCGTTGGAGACTTTTTACACTAGCAACACTCGGTGGGTCGGCAGGTCGCCCCCTGGAGTGGCGTCGCTATGGCGCCTGATATATACCCCTGCCGGCCCATCCGCACCTCAGTTCCTTCTTGCCGGCTACTCCGACAGTGGGGAAGGAGGGTGGGTGTGAAATGGATATGAGCAACACATCTCGAAGAACGGTTACTCACCTTTGTAACTGTTGTCTTTTCTTCTTCGAGTGCTTGCTCATATCCATTCCAGTTAGGTGATTCCCAAGCCTTACCTAGGTGGTGGGGTCGGAGCGAGACGTTGCGGAAAGTAAGACCGCTGAGCCGAAGGTGGCATCGTCTCTAGACTGTCGGACCAATGCGTAGTGCGATGCAAAGGTATGGATGGAAGACCAGGTAGCCGCGCGGCAGATGTCCTGTATGGGAACATGGGCCAAGAATGCGGCAGATGAAGCCTGAGCCCGAGTAGAGTGGGCAGTGAGATGGACCGCTTGAGCATGAGCCAAGTCATAGCAAGCCCGAATACACAATGTAACTCAAGATACAATACATTGGGAGGAGATTGCCATGCCCTTCATACGTTCCGCCACCACCACGAATAGTTGAGGTGAGCGCCGGAAGGGCTTGGTCCTCTCGATGTAGAAGGCGAGGGCCCTCCGGACAGCCAAAGTATGGAGCTGTTGCTCTCGTCGCGATGAATGCGGCTTTGGACAAAAGACTGGCAGAAAGATGTCCTGGTTAATGTGAAAGGCGGAGACGACCTTAGGGAGGACTGCCGGATGCAGTCGCAGCTTTACCTTGTCCTTATGGAACACAGTATATGGAGGATCCGCAGTCAATGCACGAAGCTCTGAGACTCGTCTAGCCGAGGTGACAGCGACTAGGAAGGCTGTTTTCCAGGACAGGTACAGCAGCGAGCATGTGGCCAAAGGCTCAAAAGGGAGCCCCATGAGCCTGGTTAAGACAAGGTTCAGATCCCCAGGTAGGGGTAGGGCGTTTGACCTGTGGGTATAGCCGCTCCAATCCTTTGAGGAATCTGGAAACTATAGGGTGGGAAAAAATGGAACTGCCAGCTTCCCCTGGACCAGAGGCGACCGTTCTGGCTGCAGAGTCGGCGGCATCTAATGAGGCTTGTAGTGAGGTTCTCGCGACCCTCTTTCCTTCCTCTAGGAGAGCTGTAAACTCCTGACGGGAGTCCTGGGGAACCAACTCAGTAAACTTGCCGACAGCCTCCCAGGTGTTGTAGCTGTAGCGGCTTAAGAGGGCCTGTTGGTTTGCCACATGGAGCTGAAGGCCTCCAGCAGAGTATATTTTCCGGCCCAACAAATCCATGTGCCTGGCCTCCCTAGATTTTGGCGCGGGGGCTTGTTGGCCATGGCGCTCCCGTTCGTTGACTGATTGTACCACCAACGAGCAGGGGGTGGAGTGCACGTAGAGGTACTCATACCCCTTAGAAGGCACCATGTATTTTCGTTCTACTCCCCTGGCTGTGGGTGGGATGGAAGCCGGGGACTGCCAGATGGTGTCCGCTCTGGCTTGAATCGATCTGATGAAGGGGAGGGCCACCATGGTTGGTGCTTCCGCCGATAATATACTAACCACTGGGTCCTCCACCTCTGGAACTTCCTCTACGGGAAGATTGATATTCTGGGCAATACGCCGCAGAAGATCCTGGCGTGCTCGGAGATCAATTGGCTGGGGCCCCGATGATGATGTGCCCACTACCGCCTCATCCGGGGAAGAGGAGGATGACAACCCTGGGATGAGTGGGTCCTGGACTGATGCCTCATCTTGGTGGACCTCCGTCTCCGGAACATCATGCTGCTCAGGTGCATGTGTAGAGTCTTCCTCCGTACCAGCAGGGGGAGGCCTGCTGACTGTGGCCTCTGATGCACGATGCTCCGAGTGGCCGGAGCGTGCTGGGCCCATTGGTTCGCCTTGGGCTTGGTGATAGGCCCAAGGTGTCCAAAAAGACCACTGAGGTGGTCCATGGTCCGGGTGGGCCTGCGCATCTGAACCCCCGTAGGAGGCGATGTCCGCATGAGAGGAGGCAGACAGGTGACGCAACGGCCACGGAGGAGCTGAAGTTGATTGGGCCAGGTCTCTGCGCTGTACCGGTGAATGGTACCGGGAACTGTGGCGGTATCGGGACTGGAACCTGCTACCAGCGCGGTGCCGGGAGGTCGACCGGTGCATTATATCGTCGTGCCGGGATCGGCTGCAAGAAGTACGTCGGTGCCGGGATGTGGACCGGTGCCGAGAGTACCACGACGGCGACTGGGATCTCCAGCGGTGCCGCGAGTACGACTAGTACCGTGAAGAATGGTACCGGGACTGCGAGCGGCGCCGGGATCGGGAACGATGTTGAGGCCGAGAGTGATCGCGGGATCTAGATCGGGACCGAAGGTGTTCAGTGGTGCCTGGTGAAGGTGGTCGCACCATGGTGGGCTTGCCCATCGACTGAATTACCCGCACCGGCAGTGCCGGGGATTGGGGCAGTTTGGGCTCTGTTAGAGCGATGAGGTCCCGTGCCGCGGAGAAGGTCTCCGGCGTGGAGGGCACTAAGAGCTCAACCACAGCGCGCGCTGGGGAGCTGGTAGGTACTGGACTCAACGGCTCCTGTGAAACCGGAATCAGTGGTGCGGAGACAAGTGGTGCCGCGGCAGTTGACGGTGCCGGGCGGTCCATCTTGGAGATACACTCCGACTGCGGTGTAGCTGTAGGTGCCACAGGAGCCTTGTGCTTCTTGCTCCTCGGGGAGAGGGAGCAGTGCCGGCCAGAGGGTTGGGCTGGTGAAGGGTGGTGACGAGGAGCCTTTATCGGTGCCGAGGCACTTGTTCCCGGTGCCGGAGTCGGTGCTGAGGATGGAGGAGTTAAAGCTGCCTCCATCAAAAGTTGTTTCAGGCGAATGTCCCGCTCTCTCTTTGGCCGGGACTTGAATGCCTTGCAGATTCGGCACTTGTCCGCAAGGTGGGATTCACGTAGGCACTTTAAACAGGAGTCGTGCGGGTCTCCTTTGGGCATCGGCCGATGACAGGCCACGCAAGGCTTGAAGCCCGGTGAACCGGGCATGGGCCCTGGTACCGGGGGAGGAGAAGGGACGAGCCCCTGATTCTCTTTAACTATATACACAACTATAAGAACTATTAACTTAATACTAACTAGAACTACAAAAAAGAACTATATACATGATACTATACAAACGAGCGAATCGCTAGGGAGGTGGAGATCAGCTAAGCTGCGCTCCACTGTTCCAACGACCGACACGGGCGGTAAGAAGGAATTGAGGTGCGCATGGGCCGGCAGGGGTATATATCAGGCGCCATAGTGGCGCCACTCCAGAGGGCGACCTGCTGACCCACCGAGTGTTGCTAGGGTAAAAAGTCTCCGACGAACGTGCACGCGGCGTGCACACACCTAACTGGAATGGATATGAGCAAGCACTCGAAGAAGAACAAGACAAATTTTTAATAAATACTATAAAATGGTACATCATTTTAGTATACGGAAATATACTATAAAATTTCCAATTTTACTTTACACAGTAAGTCTATGGTATCAATGGATATATTTATTTGATGTGAAGAGATTAATATTTAAACAGGCATATACTTCTGGAACACAAAATCCACTTACCTGTGCTACTCGAAGTTCTGAAATCAGTTCGGTGAAACTCTGGTTTCTTGTTGATTTAGAATCCTGCTCTAAATGTGACAGGAAGTTATTTTTATCCATCTGTTCTCTAATGTAATAAAAACAAAAGAGAGAACATTATGCAGTTTGGTGATTTTATGTAACTTTCTGCTTCATTAACACATTCAGTGGTTTCCATATGAATGGATCATCTCTATAAATTCTGGAAAATATTTTTTTTAAATCATTAAAAAAGGAATAAGCACTGAAATAAATACTATAGGTAAAACACAAAGCCCAATATTACTCCTGGGATATCAGACACCAATCCATCCATCTTCATAAATGCTAACTTGATGATTGTGATGCTGTGTATAAGAAAGATGACCATTTTTATCATTGCTACTACCATTGTTATACAATTGCAACAAATCCCACACAAAGTATGCCATGTCAGATGTCAGTGGAAAAGTTAAGATTTGTTAACTGTCATGTATCATACCTTTGTATCTGAATTTATGAAGATTGGCTATGTACTTATGTCTTACATATGTGTTGTATTCCTGGGTGACACTCCCTAGAAAGAATTTACATTAGGGCTAGACAGCTGTGTGTTGATGGCCTATCAAGGACACTCCACTCTCAGAATGGACCATTGAAGAAACTCATCCTGTCTAGATAGCTCTTCCTGAGGATGCCTCAGACGGCAAGGAGTCAATGACCACACCCCAGTGCTCCCGTAAAACATGTAATGGCATGTGATATGCTCATATGACCCTGGGCTCCATCTTGGGCCAGTAACTTTCCACACACAGGTGCTGTGGGCTTTGTTTGGGACTTCCATGCACATGGCAAAAGAAATAAAAGACCTTTGACACATCGCCATGTTGCCTCTTTCCTGCTCTAATTCTCTGGACTGTGGATTTACAACTAAAATGAGCCTTTTAAACTATGGACTGAGGACCTTCCAATCTTTTGGAAGTTGCTAGAGAGCCTTTACATACCAGCAGTCTATTCCACCACTACTACACACCTGATATAAGGACATGGCAATCATTTGTATGTGTATGATTTATTAATGATTTATAACACCCTTTCTTTCTTTTATTAATAAACCTTTAGTTAGTTTACTAAGGATTGGCTGACAGCGTGATATTTGGGCAAGATCTGAGATTCATAGTGACCTGGGATATGTGTCTGATCCATTGGGAATAGGAAGAACCTCACATATGGTGAAATGGGGTTTCGATACCCTCTCACTATATTAGACTGGATTGACTGGATGGAGCCCAAGGCTGGAATGCCTAAAGGGGACTGTGTTTGGCTTCTGGTTAAACAGTGCGGTATTGCAGAAAATTCTTCTGCTACTGGCTTGGTGAAACTAATTATAGAGTAAACCACTAGTTTTGGGGGGATTGTCTGGCCTATTTCTTGCAGTCTGCCCTGAGTGTGGTATTCTCAGTGTGGCCTATTCCAGGCACCAGTCATAATGATAATTGCAAAGATTTTAAATAAAACAAAAGACGACAACAAGTCATTATATGATCAAAATCAGTAAAGGTGACATCTACTCTTTTTCTGGCACAAGCCACTATGTCTACACTGCAATAATAATAATAAAAACCACTCCACTGCAGTAGTGAGTCTTAGAGCCCGGGTCAACCTTGGGCTCGTACTAACTAAAGCCACGTAGATGTTCCCGCCTGGGTTGGAGCTCAGGTTCTGAAATCCACCCCTCCTCCCAAGTTTCAGATCTTGAGCTCCAACTGAAGCGGGAATGTCTACACAGCATTGGTAGCACTGCAGCATGAACCCAAGTCTGGAGACCTGGACTCCCAAAATTTGGTGATGTGGTTTGTTTGGGGGTTTTTTTGGCAGTGTAGATAGACCCATAAACTCCAGTAAGCCACCTTTGCTTAGGAAAACTACATGCAAGTCTAGGGATAGAATCTACTCCCCACAAACTAACCTCAGCTGTGAGCTACTATACAAAGATTTGTAAATACTGGATTTTCATGGTTGGTGACCCATTCACTACCTGTTAGACACAGATCCCAATTTTACAGAGGGGGAGATTCCCCCTATATAACCACTGCTCAGCCACTCATCCCTCAGCACAATGATTCCTTTGTATTTGGGCTTTCCGTGACCTGAACTGCTTGGAGAATTTCATCTTATGAGAATACTTATGCATAATAATAATAAACAAACATATTTTAACATGGTAAATAAAATTATACTACAAAAAGGCACGCTCTTCCCCAAGCCTTCACTTAATTCTGTGGCCCATTCTGCATATGAACAAATATTCACTCTTGAGATTTAGAATACAACCGTCTAAGCTACAAGCCCTATTTACTCCAGTAGGTCTCTAAGAGAAAAGGGAAGGCTAAAAACCAAATTTGGACTCTTCTTCCACCCCTCCCAATTGCAGTGGAATAGGAGCTCACCCGTCACCTATCAGCATCTATGACAAAACAAACCAAACAACAGGATATCCGACAGGCTTGCTAGTTCTGTTTTTATGGTTCTACTTACTGAAGACTTGTTTACACGGTGAGTTAAGTGTATGGTATGCTGGTGCAGACTAACTGGCCTGTGCGGACCCTGGCGTGCACTAAAAGTTCCCTAGTGCATGTTAATGTTGTTCTGTTTCAGAGAGTATTATGTTAATACACGGTACGGAATTTTAAGTGCACATCAGCAAGATCCACATGGGCCAGTTAGTGCACAAAATACTAGTGTAGACAAATTTATACCTCACTAGTGCAGACTAACACACAAGCCCTCAGACTAACTCTGAATTTACATGTCTTTAGGTTAGAAGTTTAAACACACTCACCTTAAGGAAGCTAACTCAGATGTTAAATGTTGATTTTCCTTAAACATCCTTTCCTCATTTTTCTTGTTTTGTATCTGGAGTTCTTTCATTTGCTTGTATAACCTTTCATTTTCCTAAGACAAAAAAGACAAACTTAACCTGCATTCATTTATTAACCTGCATTCGTTTATTAATAATAATTTTATCTGGCTCAATAGCATTTTTATTGTAATTTACATGTGTAATTTGCTTCTACCACATTCTTAATACTTAGATTTCATAAAGCAAATACTCTATTACCTTATTTGTATAACACAGACTAAGTATAAATTACAGTAATTTATAAAAATACTAGACAACAACAACAACAGTGATGATAATAATAGGTCATATAATTGTAATCACTGAATACGCACACATAGGCGAACATATTTATGTTGGATGAGACCTTGATGTTTATAACAATTTGTTTTTCGAGCACATCTGAATATCAAATACTTTTTTATACAGTATGCTCAACTAAATTTAGTACACATTTAGCTGGGATAGTATCCAGCATCCATAATGATAACACTTGTTAAAAAATAATGAGTTAATTAAATTTGTAACTGAACTCCTTCAGAGAGAATTGTATATCTCCTGCTCTGTTTTACCCACATTCTGCCATATATTTAATTTTATAGCAGTCTTGGATGATGACCCAGCACATGATGTTCATTTTAAGAACACTTTCACTACGGATTTGACAAAATGCAAAGAAGGTACCAATGTGAGATTTCTAAAGACAGCTACAGCACTCAACCCAAGGTTTATGAATCTGAAGTGCCTTCCAAAATCTGAGGGGGATAAAGTGTAGAGCAGGGGTGAGCAAACTTTTTGGTCCCAAGGCCACATCTGGGTATGGAAATTGTATGACAGGCCATGAATGTGGGCTTTGGAGTGGGACCAGAAATGAGTTCAGGGTGCAGGAGGGGGCTGTGGGCTGGGGCAAGGGGGTAGAGTGCGGGGGGTGAAGGGGAAGAGTGAGGGCTCCAGTGTGGGGCTGGGGATAAGGGATTGAGGGTGCAGGAGGGTACTCCAGGCTGGGACCGAGCGGTTGAGGTGCAGAAGGGAGTTAGGGGTGCAAGCTCCGCGTGGTGCTTACCTCAAGCAGCTCCCAGAAGCAGCAGCATGTCACCCCTCCGGCCCCTTCGCGGAGGCGCTGCCAGGCAGCTCTGCACGCTGCCCTATCTGCAGGCGCCACCCCTGCAGCTCTCACTGGCTGCAGTTCCCAGACAATGGGAGCTGCGGGGGCGGTGCTTGAGGCGGAGGCAGCGTGCAGAGCCCCTTGGCTGCCCCTATGTGTAGAAGCCAGAGGGGGGACATGCCACTGCTTCTAGGAGCTGCACAGAGCAGGGCAAGCCCCTGACCCCGCTCCCCAGCTCGAGTGGGGCAAGCCCCAGACCCCGCTTCCTGGCAGGAGCTCAAGGGCCAGATTAAAATGTCTGGAGGGTTGGATGTGGCCCCCGAGTCGCAGTTTGCCAACCCCTGGTGTAGAGCATGCTTTCAGAAGTCTTAAAAGAGCAACACTCCGAAGTGGAAACTACAGAACCTGAACCACCAAAAAAGAAAATCAACCTTCTGCTGGTGGCATCTGACTCAGATGAAAACGAACACGCATCAGTCCACACAGGTCTGGATCATTACCGAGCAGAACTCGTCAACAGCATGGACGCATGTCCTCTGAAATGGTGGTTGAAGCATGAAATAAATAATAATAATTGGAGATATACCAATCTCCTAGAACTGGAAGGGACATTGAAAGGTCATTGAGTCCAGCCCCCTGCCTTCACTAGGAGGACCAATTTGTGACACAGATCTGTAAGTGGCCCCCTCAAGGATTGAACTCACAAAAGACGGTTACTCACCGTTGTAACTGTTGTTCTTCGAGATGTGTTGCTCATATCCATTCCAGGTAGGTGTGCGCGCCGCGCGTGCACGTTTGCCGGAAACTTTTTACCCTAGCAACTCCAGTGGGCTGGCAGGTCGCCCCCTAGAGTGGCGCCACTATGGCACTAGATATATACCCCTGCCGGCCCGCCCGCTCCTCAGTTCCTTCTTGCCGGCTACTCCGACAGTGGGGAAGGAGGGCGGGTGTGGAATGAATATGAGCAACACATCTCGAAGAACAACAGTTACAACGGTGAGTAACCGTCTTTTCTTCTTCGAGTGATTGCTCATATCCATTCCAGGTAGGTGAATCCCAAGCCTTACCTAGGCGGTGGGGTCGGAGTGAGAAGTCGCAGCCTGGAGCACTGCAGAGCCAAAGGCCACATCATCTCTGGACTGCTGAACCAGGGCGTAATGGGAAGCGAATGTGTGGACCGATGACCAGGTCGCCGCCCTACAAATCTCTTGGATTGGCAAGCGGGCAAGGAAAGCCAGCGATGATGCCTGTGCTCTGGTGGAGTGAGCAGTCACTCGGCCCGTCGGAACGTGGGCCAGGTCATAACAGGTCCTGATACAGGAGGTAACCCAGGAAGATATCCTCTGCGAGGAAATCGGTAGCCCCTTGACCCGGTCCGCTACCGCCACGAATAACTGGGGGGACTTGCGGAACGGTTTGGTCCTGTCCACATAAAATGCTAGCGCCCGACGGACATCTAGCGAGTGGAGCTGTTGCTCCCTGCGGGACGAATGGGGCTTTGGGAAAAAGATGGGGAGGATGATCTCCTGGTTAATATGGAAAGCTGAGACCACCTTGGGAAGGAAGGCAGGGTGGCGTCTCAGCTGCACCTTGTCTTTATGGAAGACCGTATACGGGGGATCTACTGTGAGGGCCCGTAGTTCTGACACCCGTCTAGCAGAGGTGATGGCCACTAGGAAGGCGGTCTTCCATGAGAGATAGAGCAGGGAGCAAGTAGCTAACGGCTCGAATGGAGGACCCATGAGCCGAGTTAGGACCAGGTTGAGATCCCATGAAGGGGCAGGAGGGCGGATCTGTGGATAGAGACGCTCCAGTCCCTTCAGGAATCTCACCACCATAGGGTGGGAGAAGACGGAACATCCGTCCACTCCAGGATGAAACGCGGAGATAGCCGCTAGGTGGACCCGGAGTGACGACAACGCCAGACCCTGGGCCTTGAGGGACCAGATGTAGTCTAGAATAGTGGTGATGGGAATCTCCATAGGGAGAAGACCTTTCTCCGAACACCAACAGGAAAAACGCTTCCACTTAGCCGAGTAAGTAGCCCTGGTGGAAGGCTTTCTACTGCCCAGGAGAACCTCCCGAACCGGGGTAGAGCAGCGTAACTCGGAGCCTGTCAACCACGCAGGAGCCATGCCGCAAGGTGCAGGACGGAAGGTCCGGGTGACAGAGCCTGCCGTGGTCCAGGGTGATCAGGTCCGGATGAAGGGGCAGGGCAACTGGGTTGGCTACTGAGAGGTCCAGCAACATGGGGTACCAATGTTGTCTGGCCCACGCTGGAGCTATCAGAATCACCCGAGCTCTGTCTCTGCGCACCTTGAGGAGAACCCTGTGTATCAGCGGAATGGGAGGGAACATGTAAAACAGGTGGGTCGCCCATGGGATCAGGAAGGCATCCGCTATAGACCCGGGCTCCCGACCCTGGAAGGAGCAGAAAGTTCGACATTTCCTGTTCTCCCTGGACGCGAAGAGGTCCATCCAGGGACGACCCCACCTCTGGAAGAGTGAGAGGGCGGCATCTGGACGGAGGGACCACCCGAGGGAGCGGAAGGACCTGCTCAGTCGATCCGCTAGAGTGTTTCGTACTCCCGGGAGATAGGAGGCGGAAAGGTGAACGGCATGGGCTATGCAAAACTCCCAGAGACACATCGCCTCGAGACATAGGGGAGAGGACCTGGTGCCACACTGCTTGTTGATGTAGAACATGGTCGTCGTGTTGTCGGTGAACACCGCGATACAACGACCTTGAAGGTGATGGACGAACGCTTGACAAGCAAGACGGACCGCTCTCAACTCCTGTATGTTGATGTGGAGGCCCAGCTCCTGAGGGGTCCACAAGCCTTGAGTTCTTTGGGCGCCGCAGTGCGCCCCCCAGCCCAGAGTTGAGGCGTCCGTAGTCAGGGATGCCGAGGGCTGGGGCGGATGGAACGGGAGCCCCGCAGAGACTACGGACTGGTCCAGCCACCACCGAAGGGAGTCCAGTACCCTTTGGGGAACGGTGACAACTGTGTCCAACGACTGTCTGGCCGGCCAGTACTGCGCGATGAGCCAAGATTGAAGAGGCCTCATGCGGAGTCGGGCATACGCTGTCACGAACGTACAGGCCGCCATATGGCCCAGGAGGGCCAGACATGTTCTCAGAGAGGTCAGCGGGGCCGTGTGCAAACGCAGAATGATGGCCGACAGTGACTGGAACCTGGGCAAGGGTAGCAAGGCCCTGGCTAGGGTAGAGTCCAGAATGGCCCCGATGAACTCTATCCTCTGCGTGGGGAGCAGAGTAGACTTGTCCACGTTGATCACGAGGCCTAGGGCAGCAAAGAGGCTGCTGATCCTGCGGACGTGGTCGCGGACATGCAGCTCCGATGTGCCCCGGATCAGCCAGTCGTCGAGGTAGGGGAACACGTGAATGCGGCAGCGCCGGAGGTGTGCGACGACGACTGCCATGCATTTCGTGAACACCCTCGGGGCGGTAGAGAGGCCAAACGGGAGGACCGCAAATTGATAATGTTGGCGGTCGACCACAAAGCGGAGGAAACGCCTGTGCTGGGGGAATATGGCGATATGGAAGTAAGCATCCTGCATGTCGAGGGTGGCGTACCAGTCTCCGGGATCCAGGGATCGGATGATGGTTCCAAGGGATACCATACGGAACTTCAACTTCACCATATACTTGTTGAGTTCCCGCAGGTCGAGGATAGGCCTGAGGCCCCCCTTGGACTTGGGGATTACAAAGTAGCGGGAATAAAACCCCTTGCCCTTCTCGCTCTCTGGAACCTCCTCTATGGCTCCCTTGACGAGGAGCGTGTGCACCTCCTGACGGAGGAATTGCTCGTGAGAGAGGTCCCTGAAGAGGACGAGGATGGTGGGGGGGAGGGGGGGCGATGAAAACTGCAGGCGATAACCGGCCTGCACAGTACGCAAGACCCAACGGTCTGATGTTATTTGGGTCCACGCCAGGAGGAAAAATGAAAGACGGTTGGAAAACTGCGGGGAAGGATCCGGAGGGGAAACTGGTACTGCGCCCTCGGGCGCACCTTCAAAATGAAGGCTTGGGTCCAGGAGGGGCCTTGGCGGAGCCTTGGTTTTGCCCCGTTTGGCCACCCGACTGTCTGCGTCGGTTGTTCCTGCCGCGGATGGAACTGAGGATACGGTCGACGCTGCTGTTGTTGGTTCTGCTGCCGGAATGGCCTGCGCTGTGTCGCAGGCGTATGCATCCCCAAAGACCGTATTATGACCCTATTGTCTTTAAGGTCCTTTAGTCTGGGGTCTGTTTTAGCGGAAAACAGGCCCTGGCCTTCGAAGGGGAGGTCCTGGATAGTATGCTGGAGCTCTGGCGGAAGGCCAGAGACCTGAAGCCAGGAAATTTGGCGCATCGTAAGCCCCGAGGCAAGGGTCCGAGTGGCCGAGTCCGCAGCATCTAAGGAGGCTTGTAGCGAGGTCCTCGCTACCTTTTTGCCCTCATCCAGGATGGTGGTAAACTCCTGGCGGGCGTCCTGTGGTAACAGCTCTGCAAATTTTCCCGCCGCTACCCAAGAGTTAAAGGAGTAGCGGCTAAGGAGGGCCTGCTGGTTCGAGACCCTGAGCTGTAGCGCCCCCGCTGAATACACCTTGCGGCCCAGGAGGTCCATCCGTCTCGCCTCCTTCAACTTGGGTGCCGGGGCCTCTTGACTGTGACGCTCCCTGTCATTCACCGACTGGACCACAAGGGAGCAGGGTGTCGGGTGAACGTGCAGGTATTCATAGTCCTTCGAGGGGGCCATGTACTTAATTTCCACTCCTCGAGCGGTCGGAGGGATGGAGGCCGGTGACTGCCAGATAGTAGCGACGTTGGCCTGAATCGTCTTGATAAAAGGCAGGGCCACTCTGGTGGGCGCATCGGCGGAGAGGATGCTCACCACCGGGTCCTCGATTTCAGAGACCTCCTCTGCTTGAATGTCCAGGTTTTGTGCCACTCGTCGGAGGAGGTCCTGGTGTGCCCTAAGATCTAGAGGGGAGGGCTGGAGGACGAGGTACCTGCCACTGCCTCATCCGGGGAAGACGACGAGGAAACCCCCGGCAACAGAGCGTCCACGGGGGTTTCTGTCTGAGGCTGCACCTCCGTCACTGGAGGGAGCTCTGGGTCCTGGTGGCTGGACCTGTCTTCTGGTTTCGGGGAGGGAGGGGGTCTAGACACCGTTGCCTCAGGTGGCCTGCGTTCCGTCACAGGGCGGGGAGTAATATGTTGTGGACCCTGGGCTTGGCAGTACGCCCATGGGGTCCAAAACCCCCAGTGCTGAGGCCCTCATTCCTGAGCTGGAGGGTCCTGAAACAGGGCCGAGTGTCTGTCCTGGCCCAACGCATAGGCGCTCTCTGCCTGAGAGGACAAGGATGGTTCCCTTGAAGGCCACGGAGGCGCTGAGCCAGTTTGATAGACTTCTCTATATGCCGACTCCGACGCTCTCCTCGTTGCCGAGGATCAGTGCCGGGATCGGGACCGGGAACGGCGTGGTTGTCGGTGCCGGGATCCGGATCAGGATCTGCCTCGAGGTCGGTGCCGAGAGCGGGACCGCGACCTTCGTTCAGCGCGGTGCCGGGATGGCAGTGGGGACCGGGACCTGCTACCGACGCGGTGCCGGGAGGTCGACCAGGATTGGGACCTACCACCGACTCGGTGCCGGGAGGTCGACAGAGGAGCTGAAAGCCGAGGTGAACGGCTCCTAGAGTCTCAATGCCGGTGGTAAGAGGAGCCAGACCGGGACCGTGCAGATGCTGATCGGCGCAGCGAGCGCGACCGGTACCGCCGGGGAGAACGGTGCCGGGACTGCGAGCGGCGCCCCGAGCGCGAGCGTTCACGTCTCTGGGGCGATCGGTGCCGGGACTCCGGAGACAGCGCTCTGAGCATCGGTTTGCCTCTGGAGGTTACCCATCCCGGGGGTGCTGTGGTCTGAGGCTGCGATGGCTCCGTGAGCGCTATCAAGTCCCGTGCCGAGGCAAAGGTCTCCGGCGTAGATGGGACTAACAGCTCGACCCCTGATCTCAAGGGGGAGCTAGGAGGGGCTGGACTCGACGGACCTTCCGGACCCGGAGTCGACAGCAGCCCTGCAGGTGGTGCCGCGGCCAAGGTAGATGCCGGGCGTTCCACTCGAGCCTGCCTCGATGGTGTTGCAGACGTTGAGGGTCTTGGAGCTGCTCCCGGTGCCGGGGATGGACGGTGCCGGGGAGTCTTGCCGGTGCCGGCGTGGTCCGGTGCCGGAGTAGAAGTGGCCGGTTGCGCCGCCGGTGCCGGAGTCAGTGCCGCTTCCATTAGGAGAGCGCGGAGTCTTTGATCCCTCTCCTTCTTTGTGCAAGGCTTAAAGGCCTTGCATATATGACACTTCTCACTGATGTGCGATTCCCCCAGGCACTTGAGGCACGTGTCGTGGGGATCGCTAGTCGGCATCGGCTTCTTGCATGCCGAGCACTGCTTGAAGCCCGGCGAACCAGGCATGAGCCAGGTGCTGGGAAGGGCAACGGCCCACCCGTGAACAAGTTAAACAACTATATATAATAAACAACTAACTAATATACTACTTCAAACTATCTATAAAATTATTTACAACTACAACTACGAACGGAGTACAGGAGAGCTAGGTACGTGGAGGACAGCAAGCCGCACTCCACAGTTCCAGCAACCGACACGGCGGTAAGAAGGAACTGAGGAGCGGGCGGGCCGCAGGGGTATATATCTAGTGCCATAGTGGCGCCACTCTAGGGGGCGACCTGCCGGCCCACTGGAGTTGCTAGGGTAAAAAGTTTCCGGCAAACGTGCACGCGTGGCGCGCACACCTACCTGGAATGGATATAAGCAATCACTCGAAGAATAACCCTGGGTTTAGCAGGCCAAAGCTCAAACCACTGAGCTATCTTTAACACATCTGGCACGTAAATATCTTATGACACCAGCTACACCAGTGCCATGAGAAAGCCTGTTCTCACTTTAAGGTGACATCATAAACAAGCTTTAAGGTGACATGCATCTGACGAAGTGGGTATTCACCCACGAAAGCTCATGCTCCAAAACATCTGTTAGTCTATAAGGTGCCACAGGATTCTTTGCTGCTATTATAAACAAGAAGCGGGCAGCATTATCTCCTGAAAATGTAAACAAACTAGTTTGTCTGAACAACTGTCTGAACAAGAAGTAGGACTGAGTGGTCTTGTAGGCGCTAAAATTTTACATTGTTTTGTTTTTGAGCGCAGTTATGTAACAAACAAAAAAACCTACATTTGTAACTTGCACTTTCATGATAAAGAGATTGCACTACAGTATTTGTATGAGGTGAACTTTTTTTTATTTTTTACAGATAATATTTGTAATAAAAAATAAATATAAAGTGAGCACTGTATATTTTGTATTCTGTGTTGTAATTTAAATTAATATATTTGAAAATGTAGAAAACATCCAAAAATATTTAAATAAATGATATTCTATTGCTGTTTAACAGAGCGATTAATTGTGCAAATTAATCACAATTCATTTTTTTAATCGCTTGACAGCCCTAGTTCTGAGTTATACCCAATCCCAGAAGAAAGTTTCAAACTCTCTTCTCTGAGTTTTTTACCTTTCACTAGTGCAGTCAAAGACATAAGTTGCACCTCTGGGCTGAGAAGAAGATGGAGAGATGATGCAGATGCACGCTAGCAGAGCCAAGCTTACTCCATGAGCCTAGTTTTTCTTGGGAAAACTAGTTTTCCACATGTTTTGGGGATGGAAATTTTGATTCTTTATTGGCCATATTGTATTTTATCTATTAAAGTTTTCAGCTCACAGGTCATACTCTTTTAATGTCAGGGAACACTATATAACTTGGGAAGAGCTCACTCAAACTAGAAAGATAAGCTTTTTTGAAATGTGTGTAATTTATTCATGCCCTTCAGACCTAAACCTCTACTGCTTTTTAGAAAAAGATATCTCCCTTCAGTAGAATAGGAGCAACTAGTCAAGGATTTCACCTATGAAAGTTTCATTCTCAGAAGAATCAGTTTAATAATTCACAGCTTTTCAGAGGGGGAGACATAGCTCAGTGGTTTGAGCATTGGCCTCGTAAACCCAGGGTTGTGAGTTCAATCCTTGAGGGGGCCACTTAGGTATCTGGGGCAAAATCAGTACTTGGTCCTACTAGTGAAGCCAGGGGGCTGGACTCGATGACCCTTCAGGGTCCCTTCCAGTTCTAGGAGATAGGTATATCTCCATTAATTTTTTATTTTTATTTACAAAAGGCCCAAGTAAGGGAACTTTCGAAATTTTGAAGTAGTAAAGGAAACTCCAGAAAGTTTTATTTTGTAACAATTCAACTAATTGTTTTTAATTTAAACACAGATGCATCTTGTATGTGGAGGAGCGCAGGAGCACTTAACCTCAACTATGAATACAATGACCATGGCAGACGGGAGTCTAACTTAGGTGCTTTAGAAAATCCCATCTTAAAGTTACAAAAACAGTTTGTCTTATCTTTTTGTTTTTACAGCTAACCAGTGTTCACACCACCACATTAAAATATCATTCTACCTGCTGATAACCACGAAGAAGGTTCTCTTGATCTTGAATTTCCTTTTGAATTTGCTTTAACTTCTCTTCAGTGACAGCCTCTGTCGCCCCAAGGTGAAGCCATTTCTTTTCTTTGCTCAGCTCTTCCATACTATTTACCTTTTAAAACATACAAAGCACACAATATGTCAATAAAACACTTGTTAGACAAAGTTCTCTGGAGAAAGCTTTGCACTAAGTCAGATGGCATCTATAGTCCTTTTTATAATAAAACACATGGAAACAGAATACTTTGAGCCTTCAAAAATACTGGTGTCATCATAGAAGAATTATCTGAAAAAGTGAAGCACATGAAAGATTGTAGTAATATGCAGAACAGGCCCTTTTCAGTATAAGGGCTTGTCTATATGGGGAAACTTATCAGCAGAACTATACTACTAACTCCTCATGTGAACACTCTTAATAAGAGAGTTCACATGGTATAACTGTAGCAGTATACTTGAATTGGTAACGTTCTGGTGGTAAATTTCCCTGAGAGACAAGCCTTAAGCATAGTTTTGTAGAACACACATCAGAAAGTGTATATAATTCTGCTTTTATTTTACCAGAAACTGACATTATATTAAACTTTTATTTGTGGTTCTAGTGTAAGGATTTATAATTGGAATGCAGGTATCAGAGGGGTAGCCGTGTTAGTCTGGATCTGTAAAAGCAGCAAAGAATCCTGTGGCACCTTATAGACTAAGACGTTTTGGAGCATGAGCTTTCATGGGTGAATACCCACTTCGTCAGATGCATGTAGTGGAAATTTCCAGGGGCAGGTATATATATATATATATGCAGGCAAGCTAGAGATAATGAGGTAGTTCAATCAGGGAGGATGAGGCCCTGTTCTAGCAGTTGAGGTGTGAAAACCAAGGGAGGAGAAACTGATTTTGTAATTGGCAAGCCATTCACAGTCTTTGTTTAATCCTGAGCTGATGGTGTCAAATTTGCAGATGAACTGAAGCTCAGAAGTTTTTTTGCTGCAGGATGGCCACCTTAAGGTCTGCTATAGTGTGGCCAGGGAGGTTGAAGTGTTCTCCTACAGGTTTTTGTATATTGCCATTCCTAATATCTGATTTGTGTCCGTTTATCATTTTCCGTAGCAACTGTCCAGTTTGGCTGATGTACATAGCAGAGGGGCATTGCTGGCATATGATGGCATATATTACATTGGTGGACGTGCAGGTGAATGAACTGGTGATGGTGTGGCTGATCTGGTTAGGTCGTGTCATGGTGTCGCTGGTGTAGATATGTGGGCAGAGTTGGCATCGAGGTTTGTTGCATGGATTGGTTCCTGAGCTAGAGTTACTATGGTGCAGTGTGCAGTTACTGGTGAGAATATGTTTCAGGTTGGCAGGTTGCCTGTGGGTGAGGACTGGCCTGCCACCCAAGGCCTGTGAAAGTGTGGGATCATTGTCCAGGATGGGTTGTAGATCCCTGATGATGCGTTGGAGAGGTTTTAGCTGGGGACTGTATGTGATGGCCAGTGGAGTCCTGTTGGTTTCTTTCTTGGGTTTGTCTTGCAGTAGGAGCCTTCTGGGTACATGTCTGGCTCTGTTGATCTGTTTCCTTATTTCCTCGTGTAGGTATTGTAGTTTTGAGAATGCTTGGTGGAGATTTTGTAGGTGTTGGTCTCTGTCTCAGGGGTTAGAGCAGATGTGGTTGTACCTCAGTGCCTGGCTGTAGACAATGGATCGTGTGATGTCCTCGGGATTGTTGTAACACCAGGCCTGCTTCTGCACGTCTGCCCTGGCCTCCATGCTTAGATGCAAAGCCAGCACGTACACCGAGCTGTTTCCTGTTATTGTCTTTGCCAGTAAAGGCTGAGGGTTGACCATTCCAGTAAGGCTGAGGCTGAAGTTTGACCGCTCTGTTGCAACTTTACAGATACTTTACAGATATTTTGCAAACAGCTTGCAACAAAATATCCCCTGCTCTTCGGGGAAACTCGGTGAAACCCTATCTATAGTTAATTTTACCTTATTTGGTAGACGAGAAGCCCCATATAGCTGTCAGCGATTTCTTCACTAGATCTTGGGGGGGGGGGGGGGGCATCACTTTGGGTATATCTGTCCTGCCCACAGTTTGGCAGGCAGAGAGGAGAACGCACCTGAGTCACTTGCACCCTAAGTGCACCCGTAACCGAGCCTGATCACCTCGAAGCCTCTCTCAGCTCTCGTGTTCCAGTGGAGCTTACGCGTCTGCCGGCCGTAATGTTTTTGCATTGGTTTGTATTAGTAAGTATACTTTGTAATTAATTACTTTTTGGAAGTTAACAAGATTTTCTTTTTGGGTTAACTGTATATTGTGTCTTTCTTTGTATGAATATATCGTGTGCTTCCTTGTATAAATAGAGTTGTTAGTCAATATTGTTTCTGTATCACTAATAAACCATTAAGGTAAAGCCACACGTCTCAGTGCCTGCACACTGTGCCACAACTGTTCCCCCTCTAAACATCCAAAAACGAACCTCTATCGTTTGGTCACCCCTGCAACCTGGTAGATAACAGGTGTGCATCTGACTACTTGGGTCCTCGCATACTATCGGGTGACTAACAGGGATGGAAGCTGGCGGCATGAAGGTAGGCATAGCGGTCAGTAGGTTTTCGGTATAGGGTGGTGTTATTGTGACCATCACTTATTTGCACTGTGGTGTCTAGGAAGTGGACCTCCCATGTAGATTGGTCCAGGCTGAGGTTGATGGTGGGGTGGAAGCTGCTGAAATGGTGATGGAATTTTTCCAGAGTCTCCTTCCCATGGGTCCAGATGACGAAGATGTCATCAATGTAGCGTAGGTAGAGAAGGGGCGTGAGTGGACGAGAGCCGAGGAAGCGTTGTTCCAGGTTGGTCACAAAAATATTGGCATATTGTGGGGCCATGCGCGTGCCCATAGCGGTGCCACTGATCTGGAGATATATATAGTCATCAAATTTGAAATAGTTGTGTTTGAGGATAAATGCACAGAGATCAGCAGCCAGTTGTGCTGTGGCATCATCAGGGATACTGTTCCTGACAGCTTGTATTCCATCTGCGTGTTGAATGTTCGTGTAGAGAGCCTCTACATCCATGGTGGCTAGAATGGTGTTTTCTGGAAGGTCACCAATGCATTGTAGTTTCCTCAGGAAATCAGTGGTGTCACGGAGATAGCTGGGAGTGCTGGTGGCATAGGGTCTGAGTAGGGAGTCCACATATCTAGACAGTCCTTCAGTGAGAGTGCCAATGCTCGAGATGATGGGGCATCCAGGATTTCCAGGTTTGTGAATCATGGGTAGTAGACAGAATAACCCTGGTCGGGGCTCTAATGTTGATTTGTTCCGGTGTTAGTGTAGGGAGTGTCTTGAGTAGATGTTGCAGTTTCTTAGTGTATTCCTCAGTGGGATACTTTCAGTGGGATACTTTCACTGGCCTTGGGTGGCAGGCCAGTCCTCGCCCACAGGCAACCTGCCAACCTGAAATATATTCTCACCAGTAACTGCACACCGCACCATAGTAACTCTAGCTCAGGAACCAATCCATGCAACAAACCTCGATGCCAACTCTGCCCACATATCTACACCAGCGACACCATGACAGGACCTAACCAGATCAGCCACACCATCACCGGTTCATTTACCTGCACGTCCACCAATGTAATATACGCTATCATATGCCAGCAATGCCCCTCTGCTATGTACATTGGCCAAACTGGACAGTCGCTACGGAAAATGATAAACGGACACAAATCAGATATTAGGAATGGCAATATACAAAAACCTGTAGGAGAACACTTCAATCTCCCTGGCCACACTATAGCAGACCTTAAGGTGGCCATCCTGCAGCAAAAAAACTTCAGGACCAGACTTCAAAGAGAAACTGCAGAGCTTCAGTTCATCTGCAGATTTGACACCATCAGCTCAGGATTAAACAAAGACTGTGAATGGCTTGCCAACTACAAAACCAGTTTCTCCTCCCTTGGTTTTCACACCTCAACTGCTAGAACAGGGCCTTATCCTCCCTGATTGAACTACCTTATTATCTCTATCTTGCCTGCATATATATATATATATATATATATATATATATATATATATATATATATATATATATATATATATACATATACATATACATATATATACATATACACACACACACACACACACACCTGCCCCAAACGTCTGTGTAATATAGGATACGTATACACCATACGCCACTGGTGATGGCATGTAGTATATATATAGCTACATGCTGCAGTTAAAAGCACACTGCATCCACACTGCAGTATGTAGCCACAGATATCAGTTAAATGGTCTGGCAGAGGAGAGGTAGTGGGGAAAGGCTTCAGCAGCTTCCTGCTGCCAGAGCCTTTCCACACTCCCCCCGCCCCCAGCCTTTCCCAGTTGCTGGAGTCTTTTCCTGAGGCAAGGAAAGGCTCTAGCAGGGGGAAAGATGAAACCTTTCCCAGCTACCTCTCCGGTGTCAGAGCTTTTCCCTGCAGCAGGGAATGACTCCAGCAGCAGACAATTAGCACAGCCTTTCCCTGCTGTCTCCTCACTGTCAGAGTTCTTCCCTACTGGAGGAGTTAAAAACAACAGTGTAGAGGCAAGTAGAGTGGGTAGAGTATGTACTCACATACATACACACACTCTTCAGGTGTCTTTACTTGTCTAAGCCAGGCCTCACCAGTTACACTGTTATTTATACCCACGCTAGGGGGATTATGGGGATATGTACTCTACGTGCTGCCAAAAGAAGCATGCAGCAGACAAGTATCCAGAGAGGAATTAGACAGACAACCCCTAAGTAGCAAAGCCTCTATGTAGGAGCCTCTAATTCATCTTGTGACTATGTGGCTCAGTGAAGAGATTTGGTAAGTAAATTGTTTGGTTGTCCTTATTTAAAAAAAAACAAACAAAAACAAAAAATGTGTAGGAGACCCTACTCTGAAGCCTGCAGATCCCCCATCCTCCTGGCCAACATGGTAGCCACAAGGAGTGAGGGAAGAGCATAACTCAGTTTACTCTCTGGAAAAACAAACAAACAAACAAACAAACAACTTTGTGATTGATTTCAGATGGAATAGCAACAGTGTGAGTGTGCACCTTGCCCCTGCCCCCACCCCCACCATTTCCTGTTAATTGGTTCAGAGCAGGAATAACTGAACTAAGAAATACTGAGTGTTGTTTTTAGAAGCCAGTTTAAGCAAGGCTTTCCCTTTGTCTGTGGTGGAAGATAAGGTACAGTACCTTGGTCTGAAGCACATAGTTTTCTTGACTCAGCCGAAAAAGCTCTTTGTCATGTTGCATTTTCATTTCTACCATCTTATTCTCCATTTCCTTCTCTTTCTGTGAAAATAAATCTTTCAGCTGCTGAATTAAATCATGTGCTGCTTTCAACTTTTCCTCTGCTTCCTTGACTCTTTTTAGCAAATAAAGCTCTCTCTCACAATTTTTGACAGGGAAAAGTGAGGAATCCTGGTGAAGAAAAATTCCCAGAGAAACACTGCACTGAGATCATTAATCATTCATTTTAATTTCATTTCAATAAGATGAATTGAAGATTTAAGGTTAGCCAATAAAACATCTTCTTTCTGTGAACTATTTCACTCAGTACTATGAAGATATAAAGAGCTGAACATGAGTGTTAATACAGTTAAGCAAGATTAAGTGTGCAGTGCCAGCAGATATCAGGGTGGAGGAGAAAAGAGTTGGGAAGCTCTTCACAGGTAAAATATACAACAGAAGTTATAAAATTATTGTCTTTAGGTTTTTGTGGGTTTTTTTAAGCAAGTCATGTTAAAATGCAATTTATACTACGGTTCTGGTAAAAAATGACACCAATTTCAAAGAGCTTGTCCTTGTATGTGTGACAAATCCTATAATCTTACTTTAGAGATGAAAATGAATTTTTAACTACTTTTACTCTTCTTAGCAATAAAGAGCTAATTCTGCGAAGAGCAAATCAGTTGGATTCTAGTCTGACTCATACTTCAGAATGGCTAAATCCCAATAAAAAAAATAAATATTTCAAGGTGAGCAAAGCTGTTAAGGCACTTCTGAGTTGTAGTAGCTCTAGGGCAAGATTTTTCTATTAGCTGCACATACATGCAGTTCCCACCAACTTCAGCAGGAGTTGAACATGAATGGATGATGGGATAATGAGGACCTTTTAATATATTTCAGTAGGTAGGATTTAAAAAAATAGATATTACTTACCTGTTCTGTAACACTTGCTCTTCAAATGATTGCACATGCCCACTCCACGTGAGGCACGTGTGCCAAGTGCACTGAAGCCAGGGATTTTATTTTATTTTTATATCCAGTGAGGTAGTGCCTATGCCTGCATGTACTCCTGGTCCAGAGTACAAAACTCGGAGCCACCTCAACACTTCTCAGTTCCTTTGCATTGAAATCCATAACAAGCTAGACTCTGAAGCAGAGGGGAAGGTGGGTGGGGTGTGGAATGGACATCTCGAAAAAACAAAACAGATAAGTCACTGTTTTTCCTTCAGGTGTTTGCACACGTCCATTCCACATTAGCTGACTCCCAAGCAGTTTGAAATGGAGGCAGAGCTCAGATTGTATCTGAAAAGAGATTGTAGAACTGCCTTTCCAAAGCTGGTATCATCCCTAGAAGCTGCAGCAACACCATAATACTTGGTAAAGGAATGTGCATGTGTCAGAAATTGGGACATTTTCCCAAAATGCTATTGAAGTCGCTTGAAATCCTGTGGAATATGCAGAAATCTTTGAAGGAGGAGTAGTCTCAGCAATCTCATAACACACTGATATGTACTAGGTGCTCTAATTTGAAATTCTTTGCAAGGAAACTGCCAGCTCCTTCATTCTGTCCGCAAAGGAGACAAACAACTGAGGGATGCATAGAATGGCCTGAGTTCTGTCAAAGCAGCAGGCAAGGGCTCTGTGCATGCCTAAAGTGTGGAGCCTCTATTCATCTTGTGACTATGTAGCTCAGTGAAGAAAATTGCTAAGTAAATTAATTGGTTGAGGTGAAAGTCCATCATCATCTTTAAAAAAAAACATTGGGGCGAGACCTGGTAGAGATTTTTTTTTTATTATTTTAATGTAAGGACAAAGTGTAGGAGGCCCTACTCTGAGGGCCTGCAGATCCCCCATCCTCCTGGCCAACGTGGTAGCCACAAGGAAAGCCACTTTGACTGAAAGGGATGTAATCAGGAGCATGCAACAAGTGACTCACAAGGTGGGCCATTAGAAGTAATACTAGGTTCAATACCAGGACACAGGCAATGAGAAAGGGGGATCAGAGAGTCTCCACCATATATACTCTTGGCTGGGATTTCAAATAGATGCAAGGCACACAAGCAGCCCTGATGAGTACTGCTATGTGAAAAATCTCTCTCTGCAGTTCACTGGGTGTGCCCACACTTAGTGTGGAATGGATATGTGCAATCACTTGAATTGACAGTTATTCCCAAGGAGGAGTGAACACAAATGTCAGAACCCATGCAATACTGTAGCACTGGCATATACATATATATTAAAAATAAAGGTTTACTTTTAAACTGAACAAAGTTAATATGGAAATCACCAAGAGGCAAACATGAAGCCTCACAATGCCATTTTTAGTCACTTTTCAGAAAAGAAAAGCACTTTAAAATTATTTTTGCTAATATTTAAAAAATATTCTATTTGTTGTGGCCCATACACTCATTGGAAGCTGCCTCATCCTCCTGGTATGCACAGAGTGCCAAAGAAGGAGGAAGAGCAGCACTCTGACAGATGAGCATAGGATGCTGCACTTTTTCTTTGCTTTCAAGATTTCCCTTGGGATCTTTTATGAGCCTTTTTTCATCTTGAAAAGATCTCTGAACAGAAACCAAAAAAGTGATAGCGAACACCCACAGCTACTTGAGCTGCCTTGCTCCATGTTTAGTTTACAGAAAAGCAGGAAGAACCCAGGGATAAATACCAATAAATGCATATAATTTCCTATAAGGCAAAAATAAATAAAATCTTGCTTTCTTATTGGCTGCCCACTGCCTGCCTGAATAAAGGAGGAGAAAAACTCTTTGCCATGTCAACCAAGTAATTTTTCTGTTGACATCAGAAGATACTATTATATGCTCAAGCACAATATACAGTGCCAATACAAAGACAGACAAATACAGGTGCTAACTTACATGCCAAGTATAATAGCTTTTTTTGGAAGTTTTATTTAAATTAAACCAATTTGGTACTGAAATATTAATGTTTAGAAATTAAATAATGTATAGCATTTTCACAACAACATTGATATAAAACTACCCAAACAGGCTGATCTGGGAACCTAAAGTGGCAATATGACTTTAGTAATATCTTAAGAACATCAACATCTGATTAAAGCAAACTCTTAATCCAAAGTTTCAGCATTTATTGATCCTGTTATAAAAGGTGTTACAAAAAGCCTTAACAAAACTGGTATGCAAAATTCTTCATCACAAGTGTTCTAGTTTTGAGCGGCAATAACTTAAAATACTACACTTACATTTTGAGACTGCACACAAGAATCCATTTCCTTAATCTGTTGTCCAAGGGCATTAACAACTGACTGGCTAGATGTAACCATATTGTTGGCCTTTTTAGAAGCTGATTCATTTATTGCAGATCTTATTACCCTAGTAGTAAATAATGTTTCTTCATTTTGAGAGGAAAAAGCAGAACAGAACAAAATTCAGTGAGTGACAGACTGTAAAGGCACTGTGCTTTCAGGCTATAAAACCAATGAAAATGCTTATTTTCTACTTGTGAACAACACATACTGTGTGTACATGCTCTCAAAAGGTCAAATATATTCATATGATCCACCAGTGCTAAGCCTCAAGCTTCTGGCTCACAATTCAGGCACGTGGTAGTTAAGATTTTCAGTTAATTCAAGAACGTCCAGAACAAATTATGTGCAATGTTACTGGAGATGGAGTAGCCATTTCCTTTAAGTATAAATAAAATGTTTATAAAGAACAATGAGAAGCATAACTGTAATAACCATAATGCCCTACAGACCAAAAGACCAGGATAATTTATCCATTAATTGGACAGCAAATACACTAGCTCAGTTCATTTTGTGAACTTTCCTTAAGAACTACCAAGCCTCCCACTTTTATGTGAAGATACTACAGAATATCAGTCACAGCAGAAATAACACCAATCTTAGAAATAGACCCTGTAGCAAAACTAAAAAAAACCCACCACAGTTTAACTGAGAAACTAAGCATCTATTCCTAACAGCCAACATGACATTGGCATATGCAGTGCTGTTGCAGCTATGCTGGTCCCAGATATGAGAGAGACAAGCTGAGCGAGGAACTATCTTTCATCACAGCTCTGTGTGGGCTCAAAAGCTTGTCTCTCTCACCAACAGAAGTTGGTCCAATAAAATATATTATCTCACCCGCCTTGTCTTTCTAACTTGACACTGGGACATAAACAGTGAAATTCATCCTAGGGTAGGAAACAACACACATTCAACAATTTATAGCTCGGTAGCCTAGAAAGTGGTGGTTTTCTGTAACTACCAATACTACAGACTACATACGCTCCTTCCAAAAAAAACCCTGAGCTGATGACAGGAGTTTCTACCTATAGTGCAGGAGAATATATTGGTAAGTGACCATGTTGCAAATCAGATGCCTTTTGCTCTTCTGAAGAGCTGGTCTCTTTCAGGTTTTAGCTCTGGTACTGTTGGTTGTGAAATGGTTGTTTGCTTCTAAGACTACCTGAAGTATTTTTCCTAGGAATTTTAAGTAGGACAAGTAAACCTTTCCTTACTAGTCACCTCTGTCACCATTTTATCCAGAAGCTCTCTAAACTGTCGGGCTCTCAAAATAAGGGAACACAGACAGGAGCTGTTTTACCCTAGAGTGTGCTCCATATGGAGACCACGTTAGATGCTACAGAATGTGCCGAGAATCTGAGAGCATCCACAGAGTGGATGCCTGCAGTGCCTCAGAAATAACAAATATTGCCCACAAGATGCCAAAACTGATCAGGAATTTTAAAAGTTCAAATGAACCAAATCCTGAAATTCTGTCTTTATTTTTAGTTCAGTCTCCACTGTACAAGCCACTCGGAAGCAGAGAATTCTGGCAGAGGTTTTTTCTTAGTGGGCAACCTCAATGTCAGATTAATGGGCATTAAGGAAAAAACTAATTCTGGAAATAAAAGCAATTGTTCCTTTGTATTTTCTAACAAGCTCCAAAAAGCCCAACTGAGGATAAAGATAAAACGCATATAAAAAACAGGACAGGCCACACTGAAAGAAGTTACAATATCACTCCAATAAGCTGAACTATCCAAAACAACTTTAACAGAAATGAAGACTTTTTAGTTGTAGATAACATTTATACTTACCAAAGTAAAAACTATAAACAGATATACATATGTTTTTGAAGGCAAAATTATTTTCTGTTCAGTTGGTCAGCAATAAGTAAATAAATCTAGTGGTGGAGCATGGGTTTTGAATAATTACATATGACTAGAGTAAAATGTAATATTTATTTGGGAAGTACAGCAGGTTAAAAAATGTTTTTTTCTTTTCTATGGAAAAATTTGAATTTTCATAAGGAAATTGAAAATGTGTGTGTGATTTGTTTAATAATAAAGGTTTTTTTTTTAATTAAAACACAATGGTTTTTGAGGACAGCAGGCACTTTAAATAAAAACTTGCATGTCGTCAAAATCGACAGAAGATTTGACTAGCCCAGTAAAGGAAGGTTTGAAATCCACATGTAGAAATGTAATCTTTCTTTTGTAGCATATTTTACAACGAGTTCTGGTAGGCCTATTCAAGCATAAACTGATTACATTTTTTTTTATTTCACTTTTGGACTGACTATGATATCCATGAGTCAGTGATATCAAAATGCATCAGTCATACAATCTGACTGCAATTTGAAAATATGATAGCTAGGCCCACCTCTTAGGAACATGCAGGAATCCTGGGAATCTCACACTGATTTATTCTTTCAGGAAAAATTAACACTGCTTTAAGACTTTCATCTTTAGGAAGTGGAAAAAGTACATCACATAAAATGTAACACAGGCCTGCACAACATGCGGCCCACGGAGCCTCACTGTGCGGCCCGCGGGGGGATTCTAAATCCTCAACACACGGAGCTCTGTGGGCAGCCCAGAGCCCTTTGAATCCCGGCCGCGGCGGGCAATCAAAGGGCTCTGGGTTGCCCGCAGCCGCGGAGAGCCCTGAGCCCTCTAAATCTCAGCCGCAGCTGGGAATCAATGGGCTCTGGGCTGCCGGCAGAGATTCCCAGCCACGGCTGGGATTTAAAGGGCTCAGGGCTCCCCACACTGCGGGCACCCCAGAGCCCTTTGAATCCCGGCCGCGGCTCCGGCGGCGGGGCAGCGGCTGGGATTTAAAGGGCTCAGTGCTCCATGTGGCGGCCTGCAGCCCAGAGCCCTTTGAATCCCCGCCCACGGCCACTGATTGCCCCCTCTCCCGGGACCCCTGCCCCAACTGCCCCTCAGGACCCCACCCCCTATCTAAATGCCGCTGCTCCTTGGTCCCTCGATTGCCCCCTCCCGAGACCCCTGCCCCTACCTGCCCCTTGGGACTCCAGCCCATATCTAAGCCTCCCTTCTCCTTGTCCCCAACTGCCCCCTCCTGAGACCCCTCCCAACTTCCCCCATGGACCCCACCCCCTACCTGTCCCCTGATAAACCCCTGGGACTCAAATGCCTATCCAACTGCTGCCTGTCCCCTGACGCGCCTCCCCCCCCGAACCTCCGCCTCATCCAACCCCCCCTGCTCCCTGTCCCTTGACTGCCCCCGGGAACCCCCTACCCCTTCTCCAACCCCCAGCCCCCTTACCATGCCACTCAGAAAAGTGTGTCTGGCTCCGTGCAGCTCCAGACACGTTGCTCCCATGCTCGCCCGTGAAGCCCACAGCCCCCCCCCCCGCCTTCCAGATTTGAACACCTCAAAATTCAGGAGTGCTCAAGCTCAGTTTGGGCAGCTCTTACTTCATTTCTCCCAAATCAAACATACTGATCCACTGTAACTTGCTGTAGAAAAAGCAGGATAAAATTGAGCAAGAAATGCTTATTAGGACTGGAATTGCTATTTTCAACAGCCATTGCCTTTTTGTTTGTTTAAAAGGAAGACAGTGATATTGCATTGGCAAATTCCCCATAGAAAGAAAGAGTAAAACAAAAGAATAATAAAGGCACCTCAACTTTTCCTCATTTATGGAGGACAATCTTATAATATGCATCCAGATATCCTCCAATCACACAAGCTGAAAATTGTTCCACTTTACTGCAGCTCTGTAACCATATGGGAACCAATCTTGTCTGTGTTTTGTGCACATCCAAAATTCCTGCTGAATGACCCGCCCTGGAAGTGAGTTACCAGTGACCCAGGGCTGGGGCGGCAGGAGGTGTGTCGGGGGGTACTGATGGGGAGGAAAGGGGGAAGCCCAGAGCTGGGGCAGCAGGGTGTGTGTGGAGGTGGGGGAAGAGCTCAGGACTGGGACAGCAGGAAGGTACTGGGGGAGTCCAGAGCTGGGACAGAGGGAAGCCAAATTTTTTTTTTTGCTTGGGGTAGCAAAAAACCTAGAGCCAGCCCTGCCGGGTTCCCCCAGCCGCCGGAGCCCCAAGCCCTTTAATTGGATCCTGAGGACTCCCAGCCACCTCTTCAGCTGGGAGCCCCTGGTTGATTTAAAATAAAGCATCACCTCCCCACCCCTAACCTTCCTTTTTGGCCCACAGCTGTTTTGGTGGGGCGGCGCTGGGGAAGGAGGGTTTGTTTCCGCATGGCTGGGCGGCCCTGGGGCGGGGTATTTCTGCGGGGCAAGGAGGTTTTTGCCCTCAGCTGTTTTCTTTGGAGTAATGTGGCCCTCGCCACTTTATGAGTTGTGCAGGCCTGATCTAACATTATTTTGTGTGTATAACATCAAAACCAAAAGCTCTCTGGATTAAACAAAAATTAACCTCTGAACTCTTCATTTAAGATAGTTTTATACACATAATTTTATCAGTTTACCTTTTTGCCTTGCTTTATCTGGAGGTGATTTGGCTTTCAAACCTGGCTTTTTGAGAGCTTCTTTTGATGCTCTCTTTTCACTAGTTGTGGAAAGTTGTTTTAAGGGTGAAGTGGGTTTACCATATCCAGAACTCCTAACCAATATATGAGATCCAATGGGAGATTTCTTCTTATGTAAAGGAGCTGTACTTCTAGTGCTCTTGTGCATTATTTGCTTATTAATCACTGAATCCAATCCCGTGTTCCTCCAGGAGCTGGACTGACATGCCTGCGTAGAATAAGTATAGTATGTAACAACCACATTAGACTATAATAAAATCTGAAGGTAACTTCAGTTTTATTCCCGTTTATGTAAATATAATTCTAGTAACACCATACTAGGCCAGTTACAAGAGTTATACTTAAATAAACAGGAATAAAATTTCTGCTGGATCTGAAAATGAATAAGCCAAACCCAAACAAATGAATAACGTGTAATTCTACAAAAATCTACAGTGCTTTTAAGGTAGTGAAAGGAAGATATCACACCGAGAACAGAAAACTGCCTATTAAGTGGAATGAACAACAGGGTAGAGATGAAAAAGACCTATTAGGTCATCTCGGAAATTGGCATTCAGCTTTGGAGCCATGACCCTAATCATCAGATCGCAATGTTTTCTTGGGAATCCCCAAATTATGGGCAGACTCTAAGCTCCTAAAAATATTTCTAGCAAATATGTTTGTAAAAACTTGTATGTAATTTAAAATGACTTTTTAAAACAGATAAAAGAGAGCGAAATATTGCTTACCTTATTAATTTTGCTGTCCTGATGCAACAATGCAGAATCTTGTAGTATTTTTTGTCTCAAAAGGTTAAGCTGCTCTTTATAAATCTGGTCTTTATCAGTCCCTTTCTGATGACTACCTTCATTTGAAGTTGCCTGGAGAAAAACACTCTCTTCTTCTTTACTATGTTTTTCAAACAAAAAATCTAAACTTTGCTTCTCCAGAACTGCATCATTTTTGTGTTCTTTAAATGGCAAATGGCTCATAAATTCAGCTGCTCTGCTGTCTGTTAGTTTTACTGGACTAAAGAAAAATAAAAGTGCATTTAACAAGACTTGCAATTTGCTTACAATTTTTTTTTCTAAAATTGACACCCAAATGTAATGTTATTTCCATTGCCAGGTCAAAAGACTACTTATTTTTGAAATAGCTACTTGCAATACTTCTAAACTGTATTTACTAATGGAGTAAGTCTACTGGAAATAGATCTTATTTTCAAAAGTGGCCAGACCAACTCAGAATACATATTCACTTTACACATCAGCACAAACGACACACACTAGTACTAAATTATCTAGCGCAATAAAATCTAGATTCCTAGCTCAAAAATGACCCCAGTTATTTAGAAAGATGATTTTCACAAATAAATTATGGGTATTAAGATGTTAAAACATGCATTTTCTAAAACAAATACCTTACAGGCTCCAGGTCAAAGCCTCTTGCATGAGATGAATCTGCTCTAATCGGTTTCATCAATTCCTCTACAGTGAGCAAATCTAAGGATTGGAATAAATTATTAATTTTAAGTATAATATTTAATACATAGTAATAAACTAGTTATTTTTTAAAAAAATATTACAATTCTGAGTAGGTGATAGATTTAGAAAACATATTTGTATCAAATGCTATAACTGAGTATTTGGCAATAATATCACGTATCTTTCTGAAACATGCCCCTTACTAATTTAACTTGGCATCAAACAGATTCCAAGATATCTACCATATAAATAATTCACTGATGTGGAAGAAAGAAAACAAAAAAAACAAAAACAAAAAAAACACTTGTCTCAACTGTAAAAGTAACTTCAACTGTAAAAGTAACTTCTAACACAAAACTGTCAGAATCATTAATTTTGAGTGGGTGGGTTTTGGGGGGGGGTTTTTGGTCTTGTTTTTACAAGCACCCTCATTGCCAAGAAACTACATACAATCTCTCAGGTGTTATTCAGATATTTTAAGTTAGGCACAGGTATTCCAAATGGGTATCATTCTGCTTGAATATTGCATAAAGTATTTATTGGCATTTTTAACTTAAATCATTAACTATGTTAAGTGCTGTACTGAACACATTGATAAGGATAATATAAAACCAGTAATAAATGAAAGCTGTAAACCTGAACCCTATTAAAAAGCAAACAAAAAAGAGATACTGAACTAAACTCTGACAAACAGTAGTGTGTAATTCTACAAAAACTCCAGTGCTTCTAAGGTAGTGAAAATAAATCGCAGACAGAAAATAGGGATGGAAAAGACATTCTAGGTCATCTCGGAAAATGGTGTAAATTAGGAATAACTCTCCTCAATTCTTTGGTGTAACTAAGAGTAGAACTCAGCCTGTTAATGTTTGTCACATAGAAAACGTGAGTAGACAAGATCTTGTTTCTAAGCTTTAAAAAGGGTGTTATAAGTACAAAACAAATTAAAATCTTTTCTTAAAATAGAACTTTATGTAGTATGAATCTTTGCAGGCCACTTCCTACCCTCCTGTGGTAAAACTCATGGGAGAGAGCTGTTGGGGAAGGAGGTCTTTGCAAAGATTGGCTCCTGTAGATTTCTCTATATTGTCTCATTCAAGTCTGAACCTGTGTTGGGTAAGGTAATCAGAGCTGTCCCAGAACGTGACAGATCCCCTGGGGTCTGCAGGAGGACATCCACATGGAGATCCTTTACCTCTGCATCAGCTCTGGCCCCTGCTAGCTCTTCCTTGGCAATACAATGCTACTGGAGAACTCTGCTCGCCCTGGATGCCTTTTGGATGCAAGGAGGATGCTTAATAGAAAGATAACTTTATCAGACTATATTATCCTTGCTGGGAATGTGAAACTTGCCTTCGCATTCCTATCACTGTGTAGTCGTCATCCACTCTCTACCACTGTAGATCATGATCTGGTATAGCACTCTCTAAGAGTTTGAGCAGAAGAGAAGAGAGTGCCACTGATGTGGCTGATCCCCCATCTTGTAGGGGTAGAGATTCACATTGAAGATCCACTCCCTGGTTATATTTCAGGGAGAAGATTGAGAATCAAAATTTCAAAAGTGCCTAAGTGGTTCAGGAGCTCAAGTCCCATTTTCAAAAAGCACTTAGAAACTCAAGTCCCACTCAGTAAGACAGACTTAGGCATTTAGGAGAAAAGCTGGTCAGAAAAATTGCAACAAAATATTTTTTGTCATAATTTTCTGATACATGGAAATCAAAATATTTCAAGGAAGCAGTTTGAATTTGACAAACTTCTGACAGAACCCAGGAAGGTTCCCTGTCATCTCATGTGCCTGGATTCTCAGGCGTTGGGGCTTGCGGGTAGGATGAAGTGCAGCTAGAACCCTGGAAGACCTAGCTCAGCCAGGAGCCTCAGAGCTGTCACCCCCAGGGTTCTAACTTCAACCCACCAAGCATGTTAGAAAACACCCAAGGCTTCTCAGGTCCAAGCAGATCACCATATGGGCTGCAATGAAGCCAGGGATGCTGGCAACCACAGGCTGAAACTCACATGATTTTTGTTAGATCCATAATTGCCCTTCAGTGAATAGCAGCAGTGAAGCTGACCAGACTTTTGTCAAGTTAAAAGGTCTGGTCAGTTTCACCGCTGTTATTCAGTGATGGACAGCAGTGAACCTGATAAGAATCATGTCAATTTCAGTCTGCAACTGTCAAGGCATCATGGGTCCCCAGCTTCCCTGCAGCCTGCCAAAGAGGCAGCTGGGTATCCCAGGAGCATATTTTGTTTCAGAAACATCAGGTTTTGGTGCTTCCAAAATGAAATGTTCAGAATTTTCACAGAACTGAAATCCTGCAAGAATGACTTTTTGTCCCATGTCAGAATTTTAAAAAATTCTGAGAAAAAAAACTAAAGTTTTCACAGAACTGTAATTAGGTTTCCCAGCTACCTCTACTTAGGAGCCTAAAATGGGACTCAGACTCTTCTGAAAAATTTTACCCCTATGGCTTATATATTTCACTTGTCTATGTGATATTACAGTTTTGTTTTTTCAATTTTTAAAAAGAGATTTCTTTTATGCAGATGAGAATATTGGAGTCAATAGTAAATGCATAAATGCTTTAAGTTTTAGCTCTTTTGTTTGAAATAATTCCTTTAAGTAACTTGAACACACTTCTCACGCGTAACTTGAACATAACCCAAAACACACACTGATTTTACATAATTTGAACAAGAAAGGAATTATACTAAGATTATATACTAAAGATTAGTGGAGCATGAGCAATACAGTCCACATTACCAGAAACCACAGCTATTTTAACCTAAAATAAATGGCAAATAGCTGCACTCTGTACTAGTTCTATCCATAGAGTTTGAATGTATCATTTCCATAATGTAGTAATGTTAACTAAGGGAAGGCAATAGATGGGAAATCACAACTCTCCTTCTATGTGCAGTATCTACCTGATTCAGTAGTTGAGATGTTTTTTGCATAGTCTTCGTTGTTTTGTGAAGCATCTTGGACTGGGAACTCTGCATTTTCCATCGCACTAAGATTAATTCTTTGCTCATCTGTGTCTCCTAGAGACTGATCAATATGACAATAGGCCTGCTGTAATGCTTCAATATCACTGTTAGTTTGTCCATAGGAAGTACCTGCTGGAAATTAACAATCACAAAATGCAGGGAACTGGAAATTCATTAGAGAAACAATTAGTAAACTCAACACATTGGAAGCATAAGTTTCAGTTACTAGCATGATCTATTAACAGATAAATGTAACAACATTGTGACAAAGTAATGAGAAAAAGAAAAGAAATCCAACAATTTACTTTTCCTCTCTTGATTCACAATTTCAAAATTTACAGGGAGCAACTATTGCTGAAAACAGCAAACTTCATTTTAACTAGGAAAGTGTTTATTAAACAATACTTGCTCTTCTCTACAGTCTTTTCTCTGCAATTATAGGTGTTTCTATTTTTATATATATTTTCACTACTAAAACTCACAAAAATGAGAAGTATATTTTGTTTGATAAAATACAATGTGCCTATGATGAAATAAGTGTATTGCAAGTCTTCATGGAGTTATATATTTTCTCATTGTTTTGACTTCTCTCCCCCATGACAGTTTTGAGTACAATTAAAATTTTAGCTGCTGTAAATGTCTATTTCTGACTTCTAAATGAAATTCTATTGCTAAAGTGTGTGTGTGTTTGAGAAAGCAGCTTGCAACGATCAAGAAAGAATAAAAGAAAATATATAAAACTTAAGTATCAGTTGTCTCGAAAAAGCCTTTATGAAAAAAAAAATTAAGTCTGAAAAGAAAAAACATTTCCTTCCTCAAGATTTTGGTGATTACCAACCAGGGGCTTGATTTGCATAGAGAACACAGAATTTCTTTATTTCCTCTATCCAATCCTCTGGATCAAGTCTCCAGCTAAAAAAGAGTCTAAATCAAAACACACACACACACACAAACACAAGACAAGACAAAGCAGCCTTACCAGTTCCATTTATTTCATCCTTAGTGACTTCAGATGTCTGATGTTCAGTCACTGCTGCATCTTGCTGTTCAATGACCTTTTGAGTTTCCATGGTGGAGTCTTGTGAATCAAGCAACACAACTAAAAGGATACAAAAAGATAAACCTGGGACTTTAGAGAACACTGTCACTGATGTAATATTATAACTTTCTCCATCCTGGCCCAGTGGATGCAAAATACAATTTTAATCAGTTAGGAATAGACTGGCACCTTGCGATCCGTCATGTGTATGGGACAGGTCCTAATTGCACTTCCACCAGCAGCAGAGCAGGCCTTTTCAGTCTCTGCTTCCCTCTTGCTCCTTGGGGGAAGCAAGCTGCTCCAGCTCTTTTCCCAGTGCAGCTTCCCTGCCCACTCTGCTCCAAACCAGCTTAGTTGTGCTGGCTGACACACTAGAAAAGAGGAGCTAAGGCTCCATCCACACCACATTCCTGCCTACTCACTTGCATGGAAGAGGAAGTAGTGGCTTAGCAATTGCTATTTCCCCACCATGCTGTGACAAGCAACGCAAGTAGCCAAATGGGTGTACAGGGGAGTCGCATCTTACGCGACTTTGAAGTCAGAAAAGGCGAAAATCGCCTATAGTCAAATGCTCATTGAGTGGAATGGCAGGCGGAACTGCTCGCACTACAGGTACAGTATCTAAATTATTTTTCTCTTTTTAGTTTTGCCAAGTGCGCATAGTTAAAATCACGTACGTTAAATGTGCCTATGATGCGACTTCACTGTACATACCCTTATACTACACTGCACAGATAGTCACATGAGTAAGCCCTTTAGTTAACCCTCATGAGTTAAGCCCTCACTGGGTTTTATTACTAACAGGCCTTTACCATTTATCCCTTCGAATTCAGGATTAGCATACTTGAACATAAAACAGACTGTTAGAGTAGTTAATATTTTGTTAATTCACCGGCAGGTATTTTGTTACTGGTGCAGGTCCTGCTGGAGCCCTAGGCATAGCTAACAGTGTGACTCAAAGGCTATGAACCACAGTAGGCTTGGCCTTGGCAAAATAACTAATACACCAGAAACTGGCTAACCAAGTAAGCATATTCCTGACCGGAGAGGATTGTACAAGAACACCCAGAGTTCTCAAGTAACTACGTAAATATATACCAAGAAGTTAATACAAATACACCCCAACCTAGCACAAGATAAAATGGTGTGACAGAGTAACGAATAGGGGTGTTTTGTCCGAGACATCAGGAGCAAGGTACAAGGGGAGGTAACAAACTGATGTAATGAAACAAGTAAGGTAGTACATAAATTGTTTATCCCAGTTGTTTGTCTCAGTCTATAAATGTTGGGGCACCTCGCCTTAATCCTTTGTGTGGCCAAGGGAACAACAAAAATTCCCACTGCTGTCTGAGCCACTCCTTGCCACAGGGCACTCATGCGTTAATGTACTTGTGCAAGTTGTGTGAGTCGTTAGGACTGTGCCTAGAGGACAATAAACCTGGCTGAGTGTCTTGGTCACTGAACCATGCCTGTGGTCTTTCTCTATGAGTAACATTGAGGTCTGCTGAATTAGCAGGCTGAGCTTTCTGCTTGTGCTGGTAACACTGAAGCTCCAAGAACAGCTTAGCAACCTTGACAGTGTTGCCCTAACAACAACATTCCTCTGCACTTATGGCTAAAGACAGTTCATTTGTTAGACCCCCCACATGTTTTGTAGACACACCAAATCTTGCCTCAGTATAACATTACTCTAAAGGACTCTCCAAAAATCAGCACATTTTTTTTAATTGCCAAAATAAAACCCATTTAGCAATTTCTGAATTATTTAAACCCCCCTTTTTGGAGGGAGGAAACACGTGAGAATAGGAAAAACATTCTGTTAATTTCTGAAAGACTTCTTGTGCACCTCATGATCACTTCACTCCCAGACAGCTGGGTAAACAAGCTACAGATTTTCTTCTTCACTCTGGTGAAGGAGACTATTGTAGAAGTGACCAGTAATAAAATATCCTTTTCTCCAGAAGTGGTACGTTATGACTGTAGGTCAGAGTGCTAGACAACAAGATTAAGATTTTCCAAGACAACTAGGGAATTTAGTTATAACTCTCACTGAAATGAATAAGGCTGGATCCCTAGCTGGTTATGAAAAAACTCAACCCAAGTTTGTTGGGTTGGTGGCTTTGGCTTTCAACAGGTAGATCACAAAAAGCATGTAAAACACTGGTGTCCAATCTTTCAGCACAGGGCCAAAAATATTATTTCAAACTATCAAGGGATTACAATCAGGAGGAGAGAGGCAGTTTAAGTTGGTATCTTTTCTGCTTTGGTCCCTAACTTTAGGTTCAAAGATGCTCAGTTGCTCCCACCCTGCCAAGTATCAGCTGGGCTTGGAGAAGGAAGCTGGGCTTCCATAATCAAGTCCTGTTTTTAGAACATAAGAATGGCCATACTGGGTCAGACTAAAGGTCCATCTAGCCCCGTATCCTGTCTTCCACCAGTGGCCAATGCCAGGTGCCCCAGAGGGAATGAACAGAACAGATAGTCATCAAGTGATCCATCCCATCATCCATTCCAAGCTTCTGGCAAACAAAGGCTAGGGACACCACCCCTGCCCATCCTGGCTAATAGCCACTGATGGATCTATCCTCCATGAACTTATCTAGTTCTTTTTTGAACCTCGTTATAGTCTCGGCCTTCATAACATTCTCTGGCAAGGTGCTCTACAAGTTGACTGTGCCTTGTGTGAAAAAAATACTTCCTTTTGTTTTTTTTAAACCTGTTGCCTATTAATATCATTTGGTGACCCCCTAGTTCTTGTGTTATGAGGAGTAAATAACACTTATTTACATTCTCCACATCAGTCATGATTTTATAGACCTCTATCATATCCTCATCTTAGTCGTCTCTTTTCCAAGCTGAAAAGTCCCCGTTTTATTAATCTCTCCTCATTTGGCAGTCATTCCATACCACTAATAATTTTGTTGCCCTTTTCTGAACCTTTTCCAAATCCAATATATCTTTTTTTATATGGGGCAACCACATCTGAACGCAGTATTCCAGATGTGGGTGTACCATGGATTTATATAGAGACAATATGATATTTGCTGTCTTATCTCTTTCTTAATGATTCACAACAGTCTTAATTTTTTTGACTGCCACAGCACATTGAGTGAATGTTTTCAGAGAACTATCCATGACTCCAAGATCTCTTTCTTGAGTAGTAACAACTCACTTAGACCCCATCATTTTATATGTATAGTTGGGATTATGTTTTCCGATGTGCTTTACTTTTCATTTATCAATACTGAATTTCATCTGGCATTTTGTTGCCCAGTCACCCAGTTTTGTGAGATCCGTATGTAGCACTTCACAGTCTGCCTGGGACTTAACTATCTTGAGTAGTTTTGTATCACCTGCACATGTTGCCACCTCACTATTTTACCCCTTTTTCCAGATGATTTATGTTGAATAGGACTGGTCCCAGTACAGACCTCTGGAGGACACCACTTTCTCCACTCTGAAAACTGACCATTTATTCCTACCCTTTGTTTCCTATCTTTTAACCAGGTACCAATCCATGAGAGGATCCTCACTCTTAACCCATGACAGTTTACTTTGCTTAAAACCTTTGGTGAAGGACCCTGTCAAAGGCCTTCTGAAAATCTAAGTACACTATATTCACTGGATCACCTTCTACATTTCAACACTTTGGGCAGGATTCCAAAACATGGCTACTAAGACCCCAGTTCTATGAGCTCCACATGAGAGGACTGTAGTGCCTGCATGGAGCTCACTGCAGGATCTGGTCCTAAGCTTGCAGGTGTGAAAATATGGATATTGAATTTTTGGTGCAAAATTAGAGATTGTGTTGAGGTCTATTTAAAAATTAAGACATATGGATCATTCATAAATACTTCAGTCCATGATTAGGGAGCAGTAAATTTACATACAGAAATAAAACAGATTTACTTGCTATATGTTTTACAGATATTTTCACGCTACTTCAAGTTTAAATTTTTACCTTTAGCCAGCATGCCAGTCTTTTCATCCTAAAACAATTGAAACAGTGAAGGACAGTTACTTTGTGAATTTGAAAAAACAAAGTAAGTTTATATTTAAAGAGATTAAAAGTTTGCTTTAGTTCATGTAGAGTTCAATATTTACAGTATGAGTTTAAGTTATGCAGCTGCTTGGAGCACTATGTAGTTATGATACCAATAGATGAACTGGAACCATACATCTTCCCCATTCTTTTACTCTGCTTCTCGCTTTGTGGTGAGATGGAACTAGATGCTAAAAAGTACATTAGCAAAACATTGTTACTGCAAATTACAATACAAGAAACTCAGAAAACACCAAGTTAGTGTTCTTGTTACAGGAAATACAAAATGAATGCTAACTGCTTTGCCTTCAAGTTTGAAGTGGTATGAACATGGGCAGAGGTGCTGTTTGTTTGTGGTTTTGCATTTATTAGGACTAGCAGTTCAACGAATACTTTTTTTTTTTTAAACAAGCTACAAAAATTTGAAGGTCATCAACTGGAGATGAATGTGAGCTGTTCTAGATAACAGAATGTAACGCAGATAAGCTATAATCAAATACATGGTTCGCCCTACTAAATAAAGTTGACCTCTACTATGCTGCACTGAATTTTTAAAAGAAAAGAACTTTGCTCAGAAATAAGAATCACTTTATGCACCAGTGTTTTGTTATTCAGTCTTAAGGGATCAGAAGTATCTGAAAATACATTTATATCATTTTCTATAGATGTAGTACAGTACATGGATACCACACAAAATATCCTTACAAAAGACTTATTGTCTAAATTTTGCATTGAAGGTTTACCTCTTGGTCTCATTGTTTTGCTTACATAAAGCACACTGGGTCCAATTCTTGGACCCAAAGGGTAGGAAAAGGTGACTTTATACCATGTTTTTGACCCCTGGATTTTGAGGGTGATCCTGGGATAGTTTCATACCTAGTGAAAATTAGAGCAGCCTCAGAATTGCTCTAACCTCTGCCAAGCGATGCCAAAAAAAAGTCGTTGTAGCAGTCACAAAAAGCCAGAACATACAGTCATGCCGGTCATGCCTTCTATGCCAAAGGCAGCTGGGAACAGGTATAGAGATACTGCACCTTCTCCATGACACTTCGGCATTCCCCTACAGTGACAGAATTCCAGGTGGCTAGATCCACTGGGTTCATGATTGATGATACAGATAGTCCTGACCATCCCTTCATAAGTCATTCAGCAGGTCACTAGCCAACAGGTATATGCACTATTTGGGAGAAGGGGTGGAAAGGAAAAGTTTGATTCCCCTTTTCATTCGAAAGTTCTATGGGTCACGGGCTTTCCTTTTCCTGAAGAGCTCAATAGATTTTTTGCCCCTCCCCCAGGCCTCTCTACAAAATAAAGAGAAAAGCTACCTGTCATTCTGAAGATCTGTGCAGTGCTTTTAAGTACTGCACTTACCATCTGTGATCGTTGACTCAAAATGCAAATAAGCATGTACCGCAGATATGTCAAGGGTTGATTCTGACCATCAAGATCAAACCACCAGGAAGAGTACATTCTTCATGGAAAAATGTCACACCAAATGCCTCTATTCTTCCTTGTATGTAATGCAAGTACATTTAAAAAACTATAGCTACTTGTGTTTTTACATGTATATTTGTGTAATTGTAGATCTCTATAAACTCAAACAAGTAGTTTAAAAGCTCAGACAATTAGTTTAAAATGATAGATTTTTAAGAAGCGTTTAAAAACTAGCAGTTTAGTCTTTGTCAGAATTATGAACATTTTTAAAGCAGATAAGCATGGCAGCAAATGTCTGACACCACAAAATTCAATATTTTAAAAATTATACCTGTCCTTGAATACTTAAATCAGCATCTGATCTGACAGTTTGCTCAACTTCGTTATCTTCATTTTTAGAAGGATAATTAGATTCAGTCTCATCTTCAAAATCTTCACTATAATTGCCTGAAGTATAATTAAGCAGGGAATAAAGATGATTTTTTTTAAGGATATAGGGAGTGTCAGGAAAATGCTTTGCTAACAAATACTGTGTTGCTCACAGGACTTATTTTGTAACAAAAATTAGCATGAAGAATAAGTCATGTATAGTCCCTCCAAATTAAAATGAGTACATAGTGTAATTGCTATGGTTTGTCAGGGAAGATGTTGCCTGGAAATGAAGCTACCTGGGAGGTTCTGATCACCTGAGGAGGCAGATCTGGGAATCAACTGACAGAAGAACTGTAAAGTTATAAAAAGGCAGATTCCAAGTCCTTATTAGTACATACAATAAGGAAATCACCTTGACATTCAAATAAAAACAGGTTGTACCCATTGGGATGAATATTGATGTGGAAGAAAGCAGATGAAAGATCACCTGGTTCCCCTAATACTCCCACTACTCTACCTTTCAATGATGCTGCTATACTATCTTGTCTACAGTAACTCCTCAACTTAACGTCGTAGTTACGTTCCTGAAAAATGCGACTTTAAGCGAAACAATATTAAGCGAATCCAATTTCCCTATAAGAATTAATGTAAGGGGTTAGGTTCCAGGGAAATTTTTCACCAGGCAAAAGTGTGTGTGTGTGTGTGTGTGTGTGTGTGTGTGTGTGTGTGTGTGTGTGTGTGTGTGTGTGTGTGTGTGTGTGTGTGTAAAATACACACACACACACACACACAGAGTATAAGTTTTAAACAAACAATTTAATACTGGTACACAGTGATAATTCTGAAGCTTGGTTGAGGTGGAGGAGTCAGAGGCTGGGATATTTCACAGGGAATGCTTTATTGCTAAATGAACTAGCAATTGACTGAGCCCTCAAGGGTTAATTCTCACAACACTTTACAAGACAGCAGGAAAAAAGGGAGGGCAGACAGAAACATACACCCTGTGTATGAGAGAAAAAATGCACATTGCCCCTTTAAGTAACTGACTCCAGGCTTAAGTACACTGTCTTGTTAATTAAATCAGCTTGCTGAGACCCGAAGCTACTGCCTAGAAGCTCCCTCCGTCGGTCGTGTGTCCCCTCTGCTCTATGGAAGATGGGGTAAGCAGGGTGCAGGAGCTGGGGGGCGGGGGAGACACCCTGACATTAGCCCTCCCTCTTCCCTCCTCCCCCCGTACAGCAAGCAGGAATCTCTGGGAGCAGCTCCAAGGCAGAGGGCAGGAGCAGCCCATGGCAGTGGGGAGAGGGACAGCTGCTGCACAGGGAACTTAGGGGAGTGGGGAGCTGATAGGGGGGCTGCTGGTCCACCCTGGTCCAACCACCCACCAGCTAGCTGCAACAGGCTGCTCTTCCTGCAAGCAGTGGACAAAACACACGGCTGCCAAACGAGGTTAGAAGGGAGCATTTCACAACTTTAAACGAGCATGTTCCCTAATTGATCAGTAACTTAACATCAAAACGTTAACCAAGACTACTTTAAGTGAGGAGTTCCTGTATTTGGAATATGCAAAAGGAGAGCAGCCTCAAATTTTCTGGCTCACTTTCTCAAAGAAATGTGGAGTAGGGGACAAACAAAAGTTTTAAATTGTATTTTTTCCTTTCCAGGTCTTCAAAGCATGGTCCATTGGAAATGCGGAGATCCTGCTCAGATATTCCAACATGCATTTTTCTGATGACTTCAGTAGCTTCTATAATTAACACTAGCGCAGGGACTTCACCTTTTGTTAATTATTCAGCAGTTTTGTAAAATTTTCTCTATTCTTAGTTTACACTGTTGAGTATAAAATAATGCCAAAAAGACGACACTCCACAAATTAAGCAAGAAAATGTATGTGTATTATGTGTGAAGACTTACCACATTTCTCTTCACATTTAGATTCATCTTCCACTTGTTCTACATTTTGTTCATTGCTGGGGGAGGGAAAAAAAGCAAGAATGTCCCTTGTCATTTATGAACACCAGTTTAGATTTTTTTTAACCTGTTCTTCCTGCCTCATACTAGTAATTGTAATAATATGTGCACACTTTTGAACTAATCATTGATATTCTATTTTACATTCTACTTGTGTAAGTGTTGTTACAGTTGTCCACACAGCTAGAACTCTCACTCCCAAGCCTCTTCCCTCTTGTTTACTGCAACTGCCTCCTCCACACCCACATAGTCCTCAAAACAAATGTGCCCATCATCATTTTTGCTTCTTGTTCTGACTGCCATATTCCACCCTTTGAGTTCCTCTCTTGGCTCCCTCCAAAGTCAAGGTTGTTGTCCGCACTTTTAAAGCTTTTCAGAACTCTCCCTCTCCTTCCTTATCTGCTCTTATATCTTAAGAAGTTTCTTCTTCAATCTCTAAGCAAACCCAATTATGCCAGCCTTGACTGCCCATTCTCTACTTCTCCCACAGCTTTCACACTGCCTCTTACACATGGAATGACCTCCCAGATCTAGTCTATGAAGTCACTACTTTAAATCCCACCCCAAGCCTCACTTCTAATGTGATTTCTATAGGAATATGTCAAAAGAAAATGCCTAAGTGGAAGGTTAGTATGGATTAACAATATCTTTATTTACATGTTATAGTTAAGAAAAAAATTAAATAACTTGTAACTATCAAGTTGTGTACAGGTCTGTGTAACTATCACTATGACTCTCATCCTCCCTCTCCTCATTCTCTCCTTTTGCTAATCTCATGTGTGTCCTGCCCTAGGTTTTTGGGATACGTTTGCACTTTGAGCTGAGTGTGCAATTCCCAACTTGAGGAGACATACCCATTCTGGCTCTTATCGGAGTAGGACACTAAAAGTAGAGCATGATGGCAGCAGCAGGACTGGCACGAGGGCAACATCCTGATTATATACACGTCTGAGACCATAGCATGTAGTTGGATGACTAGCCCCACCCACCAGTCATGTGGCCATGATCACACTTTTTAGCATGCTAGCTTGATCGCAGCTACCATATGTCTCCTTGAGCTGGGAATCACACCCTCCGAGTAATGACCACATCGTTTTGTATATTCGTACAGTACTTAGTACAATGATGCCTTGACTGTGATTTGGGCTTCTAAGCACCATTATAATATACATATATTTATTAAAAGTAATGCAGTAATTTCAGCATAGGGTCCCCACACACACATTACCAGGCAAATGCTGCTAGTAATACAGAATCATTTGAGTCCAGCTCTTTGTTTAATCTTGAATAATCAATGGTATATGAACCTCCTTTTTCAAGTTTAGCAAAGAATCGCTCTTTTTCTTCTAGTTCTTCCAAAGTATCCAATCCAGCTCCCAAAATACTTTGATTGGGTCCAGAAGCCACAACTGAATCTAAGTTTAAAAACATATCGCAATCTAATTACAATAATACAATCTCAGTACATGGAATAATCATAGAAGTTTAATTATAACAAAAGACAGCCACATACAGTGCTAATGGTATTAAAGAAATACTAAATAGTGTACAGGATCCTACAACTGATTCTATGTGAATAGACCCCTGTGCAGAGTCAGTTGCAGGATCAGGCCGAGAACAATGTTTTAAGGTAACAGTTTCACCAATTCTCACCACTTAGTGTGTTTATTTTTAGAAAAATATATTCTTCATTCATAATAACTTGGCCAACAATTTGCTAATAATCTGATTAAATGGTTCCTCTTACCATCAGGTTCCAGGCTGTCTCTACTTAAGGATACAGAAACACCATGACTTCTTTGGAGCTGCATTTTTCCTGTGTGAGCTTCTTCATCCACCTCCACCGTAGGGTGGGAATCCTTTTGTGACTTGAGAAAGCTTCCACTTGTCCCTAGCATTCCTAGAAGAGACAGTTTTGTACACAATAGAGATTAATTACAAATGACAATTTGTACTGCATGGTTAAGTCTTACAGTTACTTTTTTAGAATGAGTGAAGTTTATATACTTTATCACAGTAGCGAAGATGTTCAACTTGTTTGTGTCCCTTAGCGCCTATTAAGATGTGGGACTCAGCCCTCTGCATGTCTTGCTTAGCTCAGCTACTCTCTGCTTTACAATTTTTGTATTTTCACAGTCATGTTTTTAACACCAGCTGGAGATTCGGCTTAGGTGAACCTCACATGTTATGAAATACAGAGCGTATTTTGTAACCTCTTCACAAGAGCATTCATGGAAGTCTATTATATCCAGAAGTGTTATAAAGAGATTAATATTTAGTTGTAAATATAGTTGGCAGCCCGAGAAAATGTAGCTTTGTATTTGTTACAGAGAGAGAGATTTAAATAGCACTCATTGTTTCAGCAGCAACTTACGTTATTTAAAAGGCTAGGCCTTTTAAAGAGGCTAGGTCTCTTCAGCTTGGAAAAGAGGAGACTAAAGGGGGATATGATAGAGGTATATAAAATCATGAATGATGTAGAGAAAGTGGATAAGGAAAAGTTATTTACTTATTCCCATAATACAAGAACTAGGGGTCACCAAATGAAATTAATAGGCAGCAGGTTTAAAACAAATAAAAGGAAGTTCTTCTTCACACAGCACACAGTCAACTTGTGGAACTCCTTACCTGAGGAGCTTGTGAAGGCTGGGACTATAACAATCTTTAAAAGGGAACTGGATAAATTCATGGTGGCTAAGTCCATAAATGGCTATTAGCCAGGATGGGTAAGGAATGGTGTCCCTAGCCTCTGTTCATCAGAGGATGGAGATAGATGGCAGGAGAGAGATCACTTGATCATTGCCTGTTAGCTTCACTCCCTCTGGGGCACCTAGCATTGACCATTGTTGGTAGACAGATACTGGGCTAGATGGACCTTTGGTCTGACCCGGTACGGCTGTTCTTATGTTCTTCTGTTCTAAAACACCACATTTCATTTAATTAAAAAACTACAATAAAAGAACATTCAGGTTTCAAGTCAAAATTCAAAATGATCTGGACAAGTTGGAGAAATGGTCTGAGGTAAACAGGATGAAGTTCAATAAAGATAAATGCAAAGTGCTCCACTTAGGAAGGAACAATCAGTTTCACACATACAGAATGGGAGGAGACTGTCTAGGAAGGAGTATGGCAGAAAGAGATCTAGGGGTCGTAGTGGACCACAAGCTTAATATGAGTCAACAGTGTGATACTGTTGCAAAAAAAGCAAACGTGATTCTGGGATGCATTAACAGGTGTGTTGTAAACAAGACACGAGAAGTCATTCTTCCGCTTTACTCTGCGCTGGTTAGGCCTCAACTGGAGTATTGTGTCCAGTTCTGGGCACCGCATTTCAAGAAAGATGTGGAGAAATTGGAGAGGGTCCAGAGAAGAGCAACAAGAATGATTAAAGGTCTTGAGAACATGACCTATGAAGGAAGGCTGAAGGAATTGGGTTTGTTTAGTTTGGAAAAGAGAAGACTGAGAGGGGACATGATAGCAGTTTTCAGGTATCTAAAAGGGTGTCATCAGGAGGAGGGAGAAAACTTGTTCACCTTAGCCTCCAATGATAGAACAAGAAGCAATGGGCTTAAACTGCAGCAAGGGAGATTTAGGTTGGACATTAGGAAAAAGTTCCTAACTGTCAGGGTAGTTAAACACTGGAATAGATTGCCTAGGGAAGTTGTGGAATCTCCATCTCTGGAGATATTTAAGAGTAGGTTAGATAAATGTCTATCAGGGATGGTCTAGACAGTATTTGGTCCTGCCATGAGGGCAGGGGACTGGACTCGATGACCTCTCGAGGTCCCTTCCAGTCCTAGAGTCTATGAGTCTATGAGGTTTCAAGTAAGTACTCAAAAGTCAGGAAAGAAGAAAGTTAAGGATGAACGTGCACATTTTATGTATTACAATGGCCTTTAATTAAATGATCACATACTAATTTTCAATACAGTATACCATACTTCCCCTTCCACACACAAAACCTTATATACATGTCTGTATCTTAAAATATTTCTTTGTTGTATGTTTATATTAATGTCCTTGTCCCAGCAGTCCAGTATGTTTGACAGATTTTTACAGGAATTCTCTTCTCTCTAAGCCACTTATTCTCATGTTTTTGCTTTGGAGACAAATACAGCTCCGACTAATAACTTATTGCTAGGGTTGCCAACTATCTAATTGCACAAACCCAAACACTCGTGCCCTGCCCCCTCCCCAAGGCCCTTCTCAGAGGCCCCGTCCCTGCTCACTCCAGCCCCCCTCCCTCCATCGCTTGCTCTCCCCCATCCTCAATCACTTTCACCAGGTACAGAGAGTTGGGGTGCAGAACAGGGTGTGGGCTCTGGGCTGGGGCTGAGGGGTTTGGCGTGTGGGAGGGTGTGCAGGCTGAGCCTGGGGCAGGGGTGTGGGAGGTGGTACGGGCTCTGAGAGGGTGTTTGGGTGCAGTAGGGGGCTCAGGGATGGGGCAGAGAGTTGGTGTTTGGGAGTGGGTTTGGGGTGCAGGCTCTGGCCGAGCAGCGCTTACCTCGAGTGGCTCCTGGAAGAGGCGGCATGTCCAGCAGCGGCTCCTAGGCTCAGGAGTGGCCAGGCGGCTATGCACGCTGTCACTGCCTACAGGCACTGCCCTTACAGCTCCCACTGGCTGCGGTTCCCATTCCTGGTCAATGGGAGCTGCGGAGTCAGCACCTGGGGCAGGGGCAACGTGCAGCGACCCCCAGCTACATCTCCATCTAGATGCCGCTGCCGGATACGCCAGCTGCTTCCGGGAGCAGCACGGAGCCAGGGCAGGTAGGGAGCCTGCCTTAGCCCCAATGTTCCACCAGACTTTATCAGCCTAAAATCTCCCAGATTGGCTTCAGTTGCCTCCAAAAGATCGAGCCTGACTCCAGGAGACTCCCAGCCAAATTGGGAGGGTTGACAACCCTACTTATTGCTGTGTCTGACAAGATGTTTCTCAACAAAGTACACTTTTAGGCCCAGATTCTTTGCTGCGTATAGCTACACTAAATCTCCACCCAGCCAGGCCGCAAACACAGCTCTCTGAGCTGTGCCAGCTGGGAACAGCTCACCAGCTGGAATAGCCAGACCACATCGTGGTCTAGCCAAATTTCTCCTTCCCCTTACCATATTCCTCTTCACCCCCAATGCACTCTGACAGGGACTGGGGAAGAAAGTGGTGTAAAAGCTGGCTATGCCCGATCTACCCTCTTCAAAAATCCCCCCCATTTAACTGTATTAAACAGCAATAATATATTTACAGTGAAATGTTTTTATGATGCAGTCAACATGGACATACTTTTAAAAAGTAAAAGTCCTTACCTTGCATTTGGCTATGCAAGGGTATATCTCAGCACCTGCAAAGAATCCCACTGAAGTGGATGCGGTTCATCTGTGCTGATTTGATTGCACAACTGAGGCCTAATTTTGCAATAACATTTTAAGCACCTATACTAGCCCATGATGCTCTTCACTATTATATATTTGTATTACAGTAGCAGAAGAAGAAAGGGCTTCCTAAAAACACTTTGGAAAGCTTTCCAGAGCAGTATGGAAATATTCTTGGGACAAATCAGTTCACTGCAAAGTTAAAATTAATTATGTACATAAACAGGACCAGATTTTCACAAGTGCCTAGCAGGTAGCAGCTCTCACTGAGAGCAACATAGCTCAACTCTTGAAAATCTGACCACTTATTTAGGTGCCCTAAATGGGAGCTGTGGGATGCTGAACATTTCCTGCTGGTTATAACACACTTTGCCACTGTCCCCGCAATGCCTTGTAGACAGTCACTCAATCTCTTTGTGCCTAAGTTACTCCTGTAAAATGTGGTCAACAACAATATACGCAAAGGAAAATTATGCTTTTACATCTTCAGCTCTCATCACTTTGTAATGGGAAGTCTGGGCAAATAGTCCTATTTTCCAGACAAGGTATATGAAACAGAGTGGTTAAGTGATGTACCAAGTAAATGTCAGGGCAAGTACAAGAACTCAAGTCTTTTCAATCTGAGGTCAATACCTAACTAGGCAACAGGGGCTCCTATTTACACAACCCCTGAATCTTAATAGTCATATTTTTCAGATAAAGTAAAAACACAGTTTGCTCCCATATGGAATTGTTGCCATCTATAATTCTCAAAGTGCTGTTTAAAAGGGTAGGCATGAATAGCCTGATATCTGGAGCAATTTGTTTAAAAGGGACTGTAATTCAGTTGACAAGATATGGGTCTACAACAGGGGTAGACAACCTATGGCATGGGTGCCAAAGGCGGCAAGCGAGCTGATTTTCAGCAGCACTCACATTGCCTAGGTCCTGGCCACCGGTCCAGGGGGGTCTGCATTTTAATTTAATTTTAGATGAAGCTTCTTAAACATTTTAAAAACCTTATTTACTTTACATACAACAATAGTTTAGTTATATACTATAGACTTATAGAAAGAGACCTTCTAAAAACGTTAAAATGTATTACTGGCACGCGAAACCTCAAATTAGAGTGAATAAATGAAGACTCGGCACAGCACTTCTGAAAGGTGGCCGACCCCTGGTCTACAACAGAATTCAGGGATCTGATCCCAGTTCTGCCACAAACTTCCTATGTGACCTTAGACAAGTCATTTAATCACTCTGTGCCTTAACTACCCCATCTGGAAAATGGGAGTATACATTACCATCTTATAGGGCAGAAATGGTGAGGCCTTCACTAACGGAAGGAGGTTGACAAATAACTCAAGCTCCTGGCCTAACCACAGGGGGTTCTGCTGCTGGTACTAGAGAAGGATCCTATTTATCAGATCTTGGGTCTCCCATAATGTTCAGAGTACAACCAGTCCAGCCTGGACTCACCCTATGAGCAAAGATCCTGCATTTAAGCATGTGAGTGGTCCTAGTTACTTCAACAGGATCTGTTTAAGTGCTTTGCTGGACCAGGACCTAAGGAACTTATTTGTTTGTTGTTGAACCAAGCTATTCAAGCAAGTGCAGTTCAGTTCTAGGTGATCACTTGGGCCCTGATCTTGTCAATACCAACTCTTGCAAATGTTCTGCAAATCTCACAGTATTTGGTGTTTTTCTTAAATCCCCACCACCTAGAGTCATGTAATTACATGAAACTACAAGATTTAATTTAAAAATAATGTTTCTATCCATCATGGATGCAGAGAAAAAACTGAATATATGAACCCTAAAGGCTTAAAAATCGAGAAGAAAAATAGAAGACCCCACAATTTATGATTTTTTTTTAAATCTCATGATTTGGAGGGATTGACATATGATTTGTGAATGCTTACCAATACTGCAGCTCTGTACTGAGAGCCACAGAGAACCCCCATTGAAATGGGGACCTGCCTAACTTGATTCTCAATGCAGGACAGGAGTATAATAAACAACCAATAAGAAAAGAGGATTTCACATGCTTTGTATGTAATTTTCACAGCCTCATAACATGGCCAATCAAAATGAATTTCCTTTGGAACAATGCAATGAACTACTTCTCAACCATGCCTATTTTCATGCTGAAATACAGCTTTTAAATTTCAGCTGTTTTTGGCAGTAGGCCGTATCCAAAAAGGTTGCATTATTTTATTTTTAGTTTATAACTGGACAAGAATTTTTCAACAAACAATTTTTTTTTTTAAATTAAAGTCACCTACAGGATAGAAAATAGAGTAAGTATGTTACCCTCACAACTGTCCGGAATGCCAGAAGCGGCATTTCCTTCTTCGTTTAAATATGCATCTTTCTTGATCTTATGAAATTTTTCCAGTATACTGTATTTAGCCAATGTCTTGTTGCAAGATGCACTGGAAAAAGGTTCTGCACGAATGACTAAGCTCACACACAACATTCATCAATATTTAGGTATAATGTAACAGAGAGTAAACAGAAAAATAAGTCATGAGAATTTAAATTACAACACTGGAAAAAAACCTTGATTATTTCTTGCAGGGTGAACTATATCAATTTTATAGCTGCTACCAAAAGAATAAAGTTACAGTACAGCAGCCATAGTAATTGTTGCTTGTGCAGATTTATTATACTATTTTCTCTTTTTAATGGATTCAGCTGTTACTTACAAGGTATCTCATCTTGTAAAAAAGTTTTATTCTAGCATGAATGGAAGGGGATGTCAGACTGTCTGAAGATAACAAATACTAACGTAGCTATGCCAACAATAAAGCAAGTTTTGTAATACCAGTTTTCAAAGAAAGCATCTGGATCTGTTGAAGCAACATAATAGCGAAAAAGCAGTGATAAAAAAGTAGTAATAGCCTTGATATTTCAATATCTTGATTATAAGAGCTGCACACCTACAACTCACCTAAAATGTCATAGGAATTTATTTGAAGCCCAGCGAAGACAATGAGAGACTTTCCGTTGACTTTGATGGGCCTTGGTTCTGGTTAGCAGTGAATCAGTGACAACACTGGAAATTGAACCAGACCTTGATTCCCAGGCTAAAAGAGATGACAGTATCCCTTTCATTATATCAACTCACAGACAAGACATCCCTTTACAACTTCCTTTTCTTTCTTAATTAAAAAAAGAAAAAAAAATACCTCATTTCCCATGCCCCCAAATGTTGCCACTGTAGCTTGAGAAATGTCTTCAGTTTTTAGTGCTTTCATCTTCCAGACCAAGATGCTTTACAGTTCATCATACGGGTCTGAGGTTGATCAAACACAGAGCAGCACTCTCATTTATGAAGCTAGACATGTAATAGGAGGGAGATTTCCTGTAGAGCTGAGGAGCCATTTTTGCTAGTAAAACTGTATCTACACTAATGGGCTGTACTGCTTTAATTGTCATTATAAACAAAACAGTACATCTTTCTAGTGTAGACAAGGACTTAGCCTATCACTTGCCAATTACTCACTGCCATTATTATTTACGTACAAATGCCATGGCCCATCCATCGTTAGTTGCAGCTATGAGAGCAACAAGTCACCCCTGGGACTCCGGTTAGGGTGGCAAACCCTATGTTGCACCATGCACAGGCCTGTGCCTAAAAATGCAATCTGTCCCTTAGAAATAAATTGCTTGATTCTTCTTCAGTCGTCTGTTACAGCAGTTTTATGCTGGTGCAACTGCAATGGCACTATTCATGGGATAACTTAATACTCAACATGAGTAAGGCTGACAGTAGTAGTCCCATAAAAATCTGCAGAATGTCGGCTGGATTAGAATCTTTGAACTGATGTAAATGTATTATATTCATTTTACATACAGCTAGACAGTGATACATACACACACAAGTTCTTCCTATGATTTCTATGCCAGTGGTTTTTCCATATTTGGCCAAACTATTAAATGTATTCTAATGAAAAATGACATTGTTACCGAACTACACTATTGCAACATTATAAAGTCTACAGTTGCTTTAGTTACTTTTGGCAATGCAAATGATATAAAGGGCAGCTTGGTTTCATGAGTACGTTGTGATTAACTGGAAAACTAAGGGAAGGAAATTCTATTGGAATTACAAAAGTAGCACCAAATTGACATCAACAAATATTAAAAAACTTGATTACATCAAGTACCAGACTGGAAAATTCAGTGAGGCATCTTCTGTTCATTATCTCCAGTTATTTCAGCATTATTTTCCATTACTTTTTTCTCTTTCTCCAGTTTTACAAATCTTATCTGAGGATCTTGAGAAACAAGACAGACAGCAAGAATAGACATGCAAGCTGGATACAGACTACACAGGAATTCTTATCATGCTCTTTGATTCATCACTAATATGGTGAAAAGAACTAGAAGGGTTATGTGATTAATGAGGATCAAATGCATCCAAGAAGGGGGGGAAACAGCCCATAGGAATAATGCCAGTTTCTTAATCTACCAAACATGAAAGTCAACAGCTAGAAACATATTCCACAAATCAATTCAACCTTAGCGTAAAGCCAAAGGAAGATGAGATCAAATGTAAAAATATACAGACACTACAAGTTTTATTTCCATTATTTTCTTTTCAGCCAACTGAACAGTAATCAGTGGAAACCACTGTATTTTCTAGTTTATTAATTAAAATAGAAAACCAACTGAATTTCTTATTATTTGATACTGAACAATGTCAGGGCCTTTCCACAATGAGAGGGCTAGGAAAAGATAATCAGACTAGAGATTTACACTACATGATAGATGACAGAAAGACTAACACTCCTACAGATTTTCATGAGAGTTTGTTTGCTTCACTTTTGAAAGAAATAATGCAATTAGCAGAGTGCCTAAAGCACTATCAGCTTGATGCTGCAGATCTCATGCAGGTACCTCCTCCAGACTTTAACAAGAGTGCTGTCTGCAAATAAACTGCAAGCTCAGGCCTAAGGGAACACAAAGCCCTGCAGAATTGCATGGAATATTAGGCTGAGACTTCACAAGTTAAATTCAAAGTTTATTCCCACGTTTGTTACCTTTGAAGCAATATTTATTTTTCAGCAATGCTAACCATTACTTTGTTCTTTATGCTGCACATTAATAAGTGTACATCTGACTTGCAAAACAACAGAAGATAAGAAACTACTGGTAGGTCACTTGTTTAACTTATCCCTTGCAGCAATTAGTACTGCATTGTTCAGCCACTGCTCAGTTGCATAATATGACAACGTGTTGCAGAATCTATATGAGAATACAGGCCTGGATCCTTAGATCTTGCTGAACTACACTTGACAAAGGACCCAAGAATGGGTAGGGATGAAAGGTGGCTGTAGGTCACCTCTCTGCTCCCTGATTCTCACAGATAATGGGGCCAGTTCAGTCTCCAGTGCAAACTAGAGCACCCTCAGCCTTTACCTTCTGCTGTCTTTTAGTGCCCATTGCTCTAAACATGGCCCCGTACTCAGAGGGATCACAGAGAGACAGATGCACTGCTTTACGCCATCTAGAAATTTCCCTATGCCAAGGTAATGCCCAATTACAGCAGCTTTATGGCCTCTTTACAATGCAGGATTAGAACAAGGAGGGCAAAGTGTGAGCCAGAAACCAGCACATAGTGTATGGAAGATTCTGTACTGGCAATATTGGTCTAGATTACCTACTATTTTCCAGCTTTTAAGCAAAGATTTACTCTTAAAAGTGACCCTAAAATTGTTTGGTAGGGCTCTAGGTTTATTGTATCTCAATGCATTGCAGATCAAATCTGCTTGGTTTATAAAGATTTTTTTTCCTGCCTGCCCTGCAACCTGGGCTTTATAATTGCATCTACTCTAGACAACTGAACTGTTCTTAGCTGAACCAGTGTGATGGAATTGGTTTAAGCAGAAATGGCTCAGTACGTACATACTAACTGCTGACTTGTGCTGTTCAACATCATTTGGTTGCACTGTTATCCAAGTACCTATCCCACAGTTCCCCAGGCAGCTCCCAGTAGTGGCTTCAGAAAAATGTCAAAAGGTTTTGTGGGTTACCTCAAGGACACCAAAAGGAATTGTAAGAGACGAGCTCAAACTTTCATAATCCCTTGAGAAATTATCAGCTAACACCCTTTCAAAGCTATTTTCGCAAAAAGATTTCCCAAGTGGAATGCTCAGCTTGCACTCATTGCTCAGCAAGAAAGTTCTTTCTTGGAGCTTTTGAAAAGCTATTGAGAAACATCTGAGATAGGAGTTTTCCAGCAGAAACTGTGAAAAGCCAGAGACCAAGATGAGCAACTTGTAGAACTCATCAGACAGCTGCCAGATACTTGCTGAGTTCAGGTCTGCAAGTTGTATTTGTGGATTAAGTGAATATGTAGTAGTTGGATCTGGACTATGATCCCCATCAATGCGACAGTCATTCTTAAAGCCGGAGATGACCAGCAGCATAGCACTTTTGGAACTTTTTGCTGAGCTCACCCTTATACTGCTGCAATGGATTATGAGACTAAGAGCCACCATTCACTGTGCGAAAGTGAGTGGCAATCACTCTGTGAAAGCTGGCTCCCTAGATAGTTAGTTAGTTACTGGGGAACCAGACTGAGTCAGAAAGGTGAGGTGGAGGTTTGCAACCAATATATATTTTCTTGTAGGAGGATGTGATCTGGGTAGTTACTGCAGGAGAGATCACGAGACCTGCCAAATCCATAGGTTTTACCAATACACTACAGGTCTGTGAAAAACCTCCACCTCATTGAGGATGGGAGAATGGTAGCATGTTTTTGCATTTGTTGTGGATTTTTTCCTGCACTTTCCCCACCCCACCATATGAATAGCTGCAAGTATAATTATGATGAATACAGATCTCTTATCGTTTCAAAATTATTGAAGCTTTTTCCTCTCTCCATTTTTTAAAAATGGAGATCTACAGGTATTGAGTAAGAAAGAAATTATGCATTACTAATGATATTGTGACTCCTTTTACTATTTGTACACTACATTTTCTAATAAATTATCTTTTTGTGATTCAGAATTTATTCATCTGATATAAGGGTATCTCAATATTTTATTAACTTCAAGCTAACCATAAAAGTAAACACAGTATAATACATATAGCTTACTATCTTGAATTTTCTTTCCAATGAATTCATTAAACTTTTTTTATTCAAATCTTCATTTCATTTTGTATTCTGCAAACATTACTTGTTAGTGTGCTACAAAAATTGTAAACAGTTCTGAACTACACTCACATTACCAACTTTCCTCAGGATGCAAAACAATTATGAAAAAAAGAAAGATCTTGACTGACACACTGTGGCAAAAAGAACTGAACTTATACAGAAATGCACAGTATTTACCGCCATCATCAGAATCATCCTTGGATATCCACCATGGCACAGGATCTTTCTTCTTCAATTCCTTTCTCCTGGGCTGTCCCAGTGTCTCAAGAATGGTGGATTTTGTCTTTGAATTTTCAAATGAATCATCTGAAAGAGACTGAATCAGAAGTATACAGAATTAAAAATAGTTCTGTGTACATTTTGATGTGATTTAAAATCACAGAAATGTATGACTAGATTGGACCTTGGAATATCATCTAGTCTATCTCCTTGTGGTGAGGCAGGACCCTGTGTACCTAGACCATCCCCCTAACAGGTGTCTGTCTTAAAAACCTCCAATGATGGGGATAGGTTAGTTTAATCATCATCATGGGTATGAGGAAAAACTTTCTAACCTAATCTCCCTTGCTATAGATTAAACCCATTACTTCTTGTCCTACCTTCAATGGATACAGAGAACAATTTATCACTGTCCTCTATAAAACAACAGTCTTCAAATATGTTAAGGGCTATCAGATCAGTAGTCTTCTTTTCTCAAGACAACATACCCAGTTTTTTTTTTAACCTCTCCTTATAGGTCACAGGTTTTCTAAACCTTTTATCATTTTTTATGTTATCCTCTGAATTCTCTCCCATTTCTCCACATCTTCTTTAAAGTGTGGTACCCAAAACTGGACACAGTATTGCAGCTGAGGTCTCACGATTCAGAGAGTAGAGTAGGACAATTACCTCCGGTGTTTTACACACAACACTCCCAATAATACACCCCAGAATGATATTAGCCCTTTCCACAACTGTATCACACTGTTGACTCATTCAATTTTGATCCACTATAACCCGCAGATGCTTTTCAGTAGTATTGTCACCTAGCCAATGATTCCCCATTTTGTAGCTGTGCATTTGATTTTTTTTTCTTCCTAAGTGGAGTTCTTTGCACTTCCCTTTATTTAATTCCATTTTGTTGAATTCAGACCAATTCTTCAGTTTGTCAAGGTGATTTTGAATTCTAATCCTGTCCTCCAAAGTGCTAGAAACCCCCACTCCCAGCTTGGAGTCATAAGCAATTTTATGAGCACACTCTCCATTCCATTATCCAAGTCATTCATGAAAATACTGAATAGTACTGGACCCTGGACAGACCCCTGCCAGGCCCCACTAAATACATGCCCGGTCCCTCCCAGTTTGACAGCAAGTCATTGATAACTAATCTGAATACAGTCTTTCAACCAGTTGTGCACCCACCTTATAGTAATTTCATCTAGACCATATTTTCACAGTTTCCTTAATGAGAATGTCATGTGGGACTGTGTCAAAAGCCTTATTAAAAATCAAGATATATCATGTCTATAGCCTCCTCTCTATTCACTAGGCCAGTAACTTTGTCAAAGAAGGAAATTAGGTTGCTTTGGCATGATTTAATTTGACAAATCCATGATGGCTGTTACTTATAACCTTACTCTCCTCTGGGTACTGACAAATTTAGTTACTTTTAATTTTTTTCTGGATTTAGATTATATTTTTAATTGAGGCTCAGACTATTATAAAAAGGGCATAATGGAACATTTCCATTGTGTTTTCAACATAACTAAAAATTAATCCATGATCTTTTGGTAGAGTTGTCCAGGAGCCTCCCTTGATTCCACACAGTCCATCCTTTTTGGCTTTTCATATTCATAAAGTTGTACAAGAGAACAATAACTGCACTAGGATATGGAGTAATACCGTGTACTATATTTCTACCACTGATGTTTAATTGATGACAGTTGGTTCTGCAAAAATTATCTGATCAGCAGCATACATTTTCAATTTAATAATGTAATCAGATTTTTATTTTATTTTTGTGACAGTGTAAGAATCTATGCACAGTAATTATTTAAATAAAAAACTTGGGCCAAATCTTGATCATGTCCCTCCAGACCACAGAAGATGATGTATAGTTTGGCCTGACTTTGTACCCTGAGCAGCACTGTTAAAGTTCCAAAGGTAAGTCACTCCCCAGCCCTTACCCTCTGAAATAACCACTGAAGCCTTCTTCACCTCTCTGATAGTGGGCAGAATTCAGAACTCCACTCTGTGCTTTCCATGCTCTTGGGAATTAAATCAGGTAGACAGTATGCCTGAGCAGTTCCTCCCTGACTATCAAGTTGGTGTCAATGCACAACTAACAGTTAGCCATAGGGATTCGGACTGGTAGGTCCAACTCAGAGCCAATCAGACCACTGGAGCAAAGTTTTAAACTCCGACTAACTGAGATAACTGGGAAGAAGCGTGGAGAGGAAAGATCCACAGCCAGTCTACTAGGTCACAAGTAGACCTGACCCATTCCCACAGAGCCAACTTCTGTTCCTTTTCTCCGACTCCCAGGACAGCTCTGGGGGAGTTATGGCAGAAACAAGGTCACAGTGAACTTTTCAGATGCTGAGTGGGGGAAGAAAGAATGGCAGGAATAAGCCTCACATATCCCTATCCCCACCAGAAACTCATTTGCATGAATTTCTCTTATCACTGCCACCCTCAAGTAGTTCTACAATACACTTCCAATCAGTTGATTCAGTGCAGGGTGGATTTTATGTGCTACTCCATAGTTTCACATGATGAGCTAAGCCAATAATATTTTTTTAAAAATTCATTAAACAAACTTAAGATAAATGCAAAAAAAAAAAAAAAAAAGTTACAGCAATGTTAAGTTTATACAGTTGTAAGAGTCAGCAAAGACCAGAAATGCAAGAGGCAGGGGTTCCCGCAGCTATGGCGGACACTACTGTATATACTATTCCTATTTTTCTCTCCTAACTGTGTAGGTTAACCCTGCATATTATTGCTTACATTGTTAAATATACCAGGATGTGTCACATGGGTAAATTAATACCATTATAGAAATCTTAATTTTTATAGTTATATTTCTGGACTTCTGGTCATTTTATCAGTGGAGTCTTGATACTGGAATCAGCCAAGTTTTGTGTATTTAATAAGTATGAAGCCAAGAGGCAGTTAGCATTATTATAATTACTGCAAGGGCCACCCATATATTAAGATCTAAATGAGCTGAGAATATCCAGAAATCAAATGTGAATGGTCCAAAAAGGAACAATCCTTTAGCAAATGCTAACAAATGGAACAGTTCCACAAAGATAATAATATTACGGTACTCTAACCAACATCTCCAAAACCTACCATTGTTTCTGTACAATTTTTTAAAAATTAAGTTTTACAAGAATAAAAGTCTATCATATTTTCAATAGCCTCAGAGAAAGAATCTTTAAACACTGAAAGCCCTGCAATATGAATACTAAGTAATTTAATAAAAACTTGTAAATTATAAAGCTAAAAAATGACAGCACATACTGTAAACTCTTTTGGCTGAATTGCTCAACAGGACAGAATAAAACACATTTTTTTCAAAATAATTTCCTTATTCTAGTCATAACACAGGTATTATAGTACCACTGTCTTACAAGGAATGAGTGGCTCTCTCTAGCTGGGAGAGATCGACAGGTGCTTGATGCAAGTTCTGCTATCACTTGCTGTTTCTTTTATGACTAACTGTATCCTTTACTCAGCAAGCAGGATATGCATGATGATGATACTCCTTGGAGTATCATAACTGAAGAAACTGAAACCCCCAGATGTTGTGATTCAAATCTGGAAATTGTCTATGTCCAGCCATCTTGTCAACTGCAAATAGTAAAGTAACACCTGGGATAGCAAACTCTTACACAAAAATCACTACATATTTTCCCCAATAATGGCATTTGTCTGATCACTAAGACTTACTGAAAATGCTTATTTTTAAAAAAGAAAAACAGAGACGACAAAAAAAACCCTCACAACCTTTTTTTCCTCAACAGTGAATTCTCAATACTAGTTTGGATAGCTAAATAAACTTAATGTTGCCCCTCAAAAATACTGAGAAGGTAGAGTCGTCAAGCAGAATCAATTATTTTATTTCCCACTAAACGATAATGGTACTTATTAATAGTTAGCAGACAGCTAAAAAAAGATTAATTTAAAAAACATGCATAAAGTCAGACCAATTCTTTAGGAATTTGGACACCAATTCTGTAATCATTTAAGCACTTGCTTAACTTACTACTATGAAGCAGTCCGTTGTCAATGACACTACACACAGCAGTAAAATTAAGCAAATGCAGAAGTGCCTGCAGGATCAGATCCTTGGCATTTAACACTTCACAGAGTAAGAGTGTTCCAGTCATTTAATGATAAACATCAAAGTATTAAGTATCAGAGGGGTAGCCGTGTTAGTCTGGATCTGTAAAAGCAGCAGAGAGTCCTGTGGCACCTTATAGACTAACAGACGTACTGGAACATGAGCTTTCGTGGGTGAATACCCACTTCGTCGGATGCGCACACGAAAGCTCATGCTCCAATACATCCGTTAGTCCATAAGGTGCCACAGGACTCTTTCCCATCAAAGTATTGTTTTCTTGAAAATTTTACATTAGTTTTTTTTAAATTATTTTTCTTAGCACACGCTTGTATTACACACATCATTTTATACATACAATCTTCTAAAAGGATCAAGATTCCCTCAACATGTAGTATTAGTCTTTCAAACATTACTCTGCAGGTTCTCCAATTAAGTGAATAAACCTCCCTTTCTGAATCAATCTCTTTTTTCAGCTGCCTGATTATCACTGCAGAGCAGCAAAAAAATCAGGCTATGGCTCTTCAGAGCTCCGCTTGCAGTTGTCATGAAGCCTGAAGCAAAGCAACTGGAGTGCTGAGCATGGGAACACTCTCCATATTGTGTGACACACAGAAATCTCAGTAAGGATCACTGATATAGCCCAAGTCAGTTTTCTCAATGTGCAGGGAGAGGCTTGACAGGAACTAGGCATGGGGCGGATGAGGGAAGCACACTGAAGAGGAAAACTCTGTGGGGCATGGAAGGAGGTAGGACTTGGAAGCAGAGGTGTATGGGGCAACCTAGCCTGTTTATAGGAGGCTATGGCAGTGAACACAAGTTTTTACAGTAGGACATGGAGAATGAATACAACTGTGCCGAGGAACTGGACTGTATGGGGGAAGTGACAATATATGCAAGAGAATACATATATAACCACTGGTAGCAATCTATTTGAATAACTACAATTTCTTTAAAATTTTGAAAAATCTCCCCAAAAGACTTCCCTGATAGCCAGTTAAAGCTGCTCAAGAGCATGCAACACCATAATAAAAAAAGACAGGAAATCACGAATTTAGTGCTCACACAACCCTGGCAATTATGATTTTGCCTTCTTCACATTCTTTCACCGAGCATATATGCCTCTGCCTCCCAACAAAACAGACAGCTTTAACTCCAGCCACAACTATCAGCTTCTGCAAAGGCAACACCAAAACACCGTACTTCTTCAGTAAAACACAGAATCATAGAATTGTAGAACTGGAAGGCACTCAAGGCAAGGCTAAGTATTATCCAGACCATCCCTGACATGTGTTTGTCTAACCTGATTTTAAAGATCTTTAATGATGGAGATTCCACAACTTCCTTAGACAATTTATTCCAATGCTTAACCACTCTGACAGAAAGTTTTTTCTAATGGCCAACTTAAACTGCTCTTGCTGCAATTTAAGCCCACTGAGTCTTGTCCTATCCTCAGAGGTTAAGGAGAATAATTTTTCTCACCCCTCCTTGTAACAATTTTTATGTGCTTGAAAAAACTTATCAGAGTCTTCTCTTCTCCAGACTAAATCCAACTATTTTCAATCTTCCCTCACAGCTCACGTTTTCCAGACCTTTAACAATTTTTGTTGCTCTTTCTTCAATTTGTCCACATCTTTCCTGAAATGTAGTGCCCAGAACTAGACACAATACTCCAAATTGAGGCGCAAATAACATGGAGTAGAGTGGAAGAACTATTTCTCGTGTCTTGCTTACAATACTCCTGCTAATATATCTCAGAATGTTTGTTTTTTCTCTCACCATTTCCGTAACAGAACACCACTAAAAACATCAGTGTAGTAACTATTTATTCACACTGTTGTCAGAAACAGCAGAATTTGGCCTTTAAAGCTGACGGAGTACCTTAAGTTCAAAAATGCCATTTTGGTTTCCCAATCTCTCTATACAATGCTGTTCAATCCCTAGGGCTGTAGGGATTCCCCCTAGCTGCATACTCCAGGCAGGGATAGAAACCAGCCTCTGAAAACCAAAAGCTTCAGAGCTACCAAGAAGAAGGAGCCTCCTGACTAGCACAACTCTGCCATGTAGTTTAATTACTTACATAATATGTTAATATTTTAAACATTCATGTATCATTTTACTTGGTGTCCACTGTCTTACATCACATAGGCCCCATGCACCATCGCTGCATCCCTAGTCAGAAAAGGGCCCGATTAAGTAAGTGTGGCTCACATCATGCTCTTATGTACACACTAAAATGTCAATAAACCACAGAAGGAGTTCCAAAGTCATAAGCCCTGAATCCAGCCACCAGAGCCTACGAGATCAACCCTAATTGCACCCCAGTAGATCTCAATTACCAAAACAGGCAATAGGGAAAAATGTGGACAATCTCTAAGGTAGCAACATCCAGACCATTTGAGGCCTTAATTAGGGTAAACAAAAGATTGAACTATACTCAGAAACAAGCTGGAAGACACTGGAGAGCAATAGCAAAATGAGCTCAGAGTCTTCCCTGCTTAAAAGGCAGGAAAAAACATTTTCCATTAGTCAAAGCTTCCAAGTGTCCTTCAAGAGTGCTCAACACATACAATAGTAGTGAAGTAGAAGAGAAAAATGAATGGAAACTGTAGCAAGGTCTGCATCAGAAAGAAGAGATCACAATTGCTTGGCTAGCCAAAGAACGCTCAGAGCTGCTAACCAGAAGCAATGATGGATCTAGTAAAATACTGAGAAATTATGAATTGCTTTGACAATAGACAGGCATACCTCAACAAACAGAGCATACAACCCCTGCCAAATCCTCCAGATGTTTCCCCACTACTAACAAGCACCATTTCCATCTTATCTGGACTGACCCTAAGACAATTTGTTCTAATTCATATGCTGGGAAAGTAACAGACTACATAATATAGCGCCAGTAAAAGAAATGCAGAGCTGGAGATTTATGGTGTTTTGATTTGTCAGAACCAGGAGTCTGGAAAATTTGGACACTTTTGGCTAGATGTGACTCTTCGCTAAACACTGGGAATCAGCAGTGATAAAACCCTTCAGCCTAAAGCTTTCAAACCACTATAGTTGGCTTCCCTTTTGTTAGGTTTATTTTATAGCAATAATTTTATTAGAATTTAGAGCAGTTTTTAAGTGAAATTATATATTTAAAAATAATATAGGAAAAATACCAGATGAAAGTAGTTTTAAATGCAAATTGCAATTTTATATGCATACGGAAAAGTTGCTATTGGTCTCATTCCATGTATTTTAAATCAAGTAGATCAATTTTAAACATCTGCTACTAGTGCTGAGTGTGGCTCTCAAATTTAATACCTTGAATGTCATCACAATTAATTATATCATAAAATCATGTAGCAATTGAGCTTTCTAAGGACCCAATCCACCAAACACATGCACACAGGCTTAAAGTTAAGCACAAAAACATCCCATCGACATCACTGGCACTACTTGCATGTTTGAAGTTAAGCAGGTCTGTAAGTCTTTGTGCAATCACTACTTGAGAGAATTATTTAATATAATATAGCTGTGTCATGTCTCTCCTGCTCCACCACACATTTTAATGGAGTAAAAAAGATATGTAATCAAGTTCATAGTAAAATGTAAAAATGTAAACATACCTCCTTCAGAAACTGTTCAAACTGTTCATCTAGTTCTTCTTTTGAAAACCGATGAGCCATAGTCAGCAGCTCCAACTTAATTTCCAAAACAGTTCAATTACTAAATACTAAAATTAAAAATAAAAATGCAGTTAATGAGGCAGTGCTTTTGAAATCACAAAACAGCTTGGTGATTTCCTACTAGTTTTTCATGCAGGAAACATTAAAAGTTGTCTACCAAGACTAAACTATACCACATTTCTCCTAAATACTGTATTTACTGCAAATGAAGGTCCAAGCACCACATCTGGATTGCCTAGAACCACAGACTTAAATACCAGCAGGACTGATTTAGCCCTTAAACCTTGTGAGGTTAATAAATACGAACATTTTCTCATCCTTCATATTCCTCTTCAAAATGTAGCTCTTCCACCAATGTTACCAGGAAGGGAATGTTTCATTTATAACAAAAGGGGAGAAAAACATCATAAACATCAGTTTGCATCTATACCATGTACACTTGCACAGTGTTTCATGTATTTTAATTGCTGTCTATGTTTGTTTGCCAAAATTGTGAATGCTCTGAGGCAGGAGACTTTCTTGTTAGTGTGTCCAGCACTGACCACACTGCTAGAGCATAACAAATAAATAATGTAATCAGTGGAAGTCTTTCAGGTTAGCTCTTAAAGACAGAAATTCTGTCTGTTCTGCATTCACACTGAAAAGTTAATAGTGCTTTTTGTGAATGGAGGATTTGTATTGGTTTTTGAAAGCAAATATTCCCCAGCCTCTCAACATTATGCAGCTTTTAGATATCACACTGCAGACTCAAAGTGGCTGTTTTATAGTGGTGCCATATATAGTTTTGAAGTACTCTGGGATCCTTCAGAGTGAGAAGTGATATAATAAATTCAAAGATTAAGGATTTTCAGATAAGGTTTTACTATTAAATATGAACTTTTTCAAGTACAGATCCTTTTCAGAACATAGAACTCTTACCTAACTAGTAAACTGATTTTGACAGGCAAGTTCTGATAACTGTTTCCTGCTTTAACTCTTACTTCATCCAAAGACTACCCAACACTTTGGCAGTACTAAAGAAAATTACTGCAAAGAATGCCGTCTTTGAATTAAATAAGATACCCTTATGTAAGCACTTGGAAAGAGTCTTAAAAAAACACAGTAAAAGGATTAAGAATGTTACCTCTCATGACACACATAATCCAGTATGATTTTATATTTTTACAACAAAGAGTCTTGTGAGCTGTGACATTTTAATGTTACTACCTATGCCAACTGCTTAAGCAAGTGGAGAATTTTTCTTAGCAAGCTTGCAAATAAATAATGAGTCCTGATCATCTTACATTTTACCATGGTTTCCTGCGCATTACATATATACACACACACTTCTTATAAATATTTACATTGCATCTTATACAATTTCATCTGATGTTTGATTTTTCAAAAAGTTTTTTTTAAATTCAGTTGACATCCATTTGCCCACATGTAATGCCAATTAACTAAAACCAATCCCCCACTTCCTTAAAAGACTTTAGGCAAATTTCACCCTTAATAAGTAATAACCTTATATTTATGACTTTAACGTAGAAGGATCTCAAAGTGCTTTGCAAACAATACATACACACACAAAATCACAAAATGAAGCCGTTTCTGGAATGGAGGAGGGTGGTTGCCTGGCAGTACATTGCATCATTGCAGGAAGGGGAAACTTTGGCTAGGGGATTGTTAAAAGCCTTTATCTCGTGGCAAATGCCATAATATTTCTAATATCTCATATTAAAGACACACAAAGAGTACGCAGAACTCAAGTTTATCTTCCCAGGAATGATGGAAAACTGACTTAGCCCTGCTGGGATTTGAAGCTGTGATCACAGAATCATAGATTATCAGGGTTCAAAGAGACCTCAGGAGATTGTCTAGTCCAATCCCCTGCTCAAAGCAGAACTTTTTTTGTTTTTGTTTTTTTTATTTCACTGCCTTGGGAATGTACTTGGCACATGTTTATTTTACTATTAATCCAAAAATATCACCAAAGGAGTCAAAATCTTCAAACAGATAGAACCTGTTGTTATATTTTTATAAGACCTAATAGAAACATTTGCATAACTTGTACTTCATACTGTTTTGTGTTTGAATTCACACATTCCTGAAATCCAAACTCAACATCAGTGAACTAACATTTGAAAGCCATGAACTGCACAGTCTATTTCCAATGCCTCAGCGGAATAAACCACAGGAAGTAAACAACAGCAATGGTAACTGGTGAATGGGATGTTTAAAATCTATTCAGTTTCAAGTGATCAGGAGGGCTCTTAACAGACGGCACAAGTGGGGAGGTCGCTTTTCAAAAGCATGAAATTTAGTCTTATGCTGGGTGGGGGGGGGGGGGGGGGAGAAAGAGGGCAGTGTCCTTTTAGTCTACATCTGCCCGTGCCTATTTATTTCGTTTTTTAAAAGGTTCCAACCCAGCACGGTGGGTCGAGCTACAGCCTTTATACACATTCCAACAGGGCCCAAGAGCTCAGCAGAAGAAACCCCCAGTCTCCCAGTGAATGGAGGCCTAGGCCCACAGCATCAGGAAAGGTGGGGTAGCTTAGTCGCATGCTCCCCTGGGCAGGTGGGCGCCTCTCTCCCCTGGGCCGGGGCAGGGCAGCGGCGTTTCAGGCAGCAGGTCTCCCGGCTTCCCAGGGCAGGTGCACAGCGGAGCGGCCTCGGGCTCCCGCAAGCGCCGCGCGGACAAGTTTATCAGTAGCACCTGGAGCGCTGTTGCTGGGCGTCCAGAGGGCGCTGCCTCCGGCCGGCCACCTACCTATGCCGGGCCGAACCGCCGGCGGCAGCTTCCCTTGAAAAACCGGCAGGTTTGTCTCAGGCGCCGGAACTAGGTTACCTAGGTAACAGACCTCGCTCAGCTCGGCCACCGTAGCTCCCGCGCCCAACGGCCAGGCTCAGCGGCAGTAGTCACGTGACGTCTTCCTCGGACCCGTTGAGGATCACGTGAGGAAGCCAGTCCCGCAGCTGCCATTCCTATGGAGGCAAACTCGCCGCTGTCCTGCCGCCCAGTGGGGGCATCGGCGCCTCTCGCCTCCCCGTGCTTCGCTAACCGGTCTGAACGAGGGGGCTCCCGCGAGTTTAGGGGGCCACGTGATCCAGTCCCCCTCTCCCGTGAGGGCGTCATGTGACCTGTGTGTGCCGACACCCGCGGGCGGAGTGGAGGGATTGAGCGAGGGGGAAAGGGGAACAGCGCCCCCTGCCGCAGGGAGGGGGAACCATGCGGGCCACAGGGAGGAGCGCGGCGGCGGGCGGAGCCGCCCCTCAGAGAGTAGAAGGGAGCGGGGATCACAGCCATGGGCCGTGCGGACCTGCCCCGCTCCCTCCCCCATCAACTGCCGCGCCGGACGCCAGGGCTCCCCGGCTACAGCGATCTGCCGTCGGGGCGGGAGGGTAACGCAGGGACTGCGGCGGCGCGCGGCCCGGCCTCGGAGCTCATCGGAGCCGCTTGCGCTACAGGTGTTCGCTGGCTGATCCGTCAGCTGGCGTCCCGCCGGCGCAGCGGGGTTACCGCACCCACAGCAGCGTGCGCCCCCCCAGCCCCCCGATGAGTAGTGACATATCAGTCACAAAACCACCCCCCACAACAGCCAAACAAACAGAACAGCCACGACGTTGAAACGTTAGCGAGCCGTCAGCGGTGCAGCATTTAATTTACTTATCCCGTTTCAGATCGTTACACCGGGTTATTTTTTTCTAGCATGTACTAGCTAGCGTGTTTTACAAACTTTTCCTTACGAAAAGCTGACTATATAAAAACAGAAAATGGGCTTTTTCCTTTGCTTTGCTGCTAAAACTGCACCTTTAACAAGAGTATACAATTGTTATAACTGAGCGATAATATAACATCCGACAAAGTGGGTATTCACCCACGAAAGCTCATGCTCCCAAAGTCTGTTAGTCTATAAGGTGCCACAGGACTCTGCTTCTTTTACATAATATAACTTGAATCTGTTAGCAAAGTGCTGATTTAAAATCTTTTGAAAATAAAGCAGTTTGGTATGCTTAAGTGACTGTTACTGCTTCTTTTATTCAGTGGGTGTGAAACCTGACCCTGGGGTGAAGTTGTCCCCTCTAGACTTTGGTTCCTCGCCCCATGACCCAGACTTTTCATAGGTCTACATGCTCCACTCCCCCCTCCGCAACTTTGCATATGTAATCACATATGTTCTGTATGCTGATACTTCTTTGCCCATCTCCCTCCAATGTTTCTGAAATAATGTCCCTGACTTGAGTCCTGCATAATGACAAAATAATCAGGTTTTATACAGCTGTCCTTCATGGGAGTATGGAATCTATTCCCCCAGCTTAGGGCAGTGCTCCCTATACTGCTGGGGTGAATGTGGTCCTCAGGGATAAACTGAAATCTGGTTTTGGTTGAAGATGTCCATCATGCACCTAGCTATTTGTATCATTAGAGTATAGCTCATAAATGCACTACTGGGCTTCTGGCAATTATCTCTTATCTTAGACAGCATTGGATTTAAAAAAACAAACAAATACTAAAGTGCCTTTGTAAAATGCATGAAAAAGGTTCAGATGTCTAGCCTACCAACTTCCACGCTTTTCAGTTAAAGAAGACTGTAGTACTTCACTCTGAAACTCTACGGAGCTTACACTGACCCAAAAAGATCATGGCTGGAAACCAGCGGAGCTGCCTGAGGTCACAGAAGATTTGCTTGGGCTTTCTGAGACTTACTGTCTGAGACATCCTGCTGCTAATTATAGGTGTAAGGGAGGGCAGGCACTGCAGGAGGACTATTGGCAAATGAATGAAAAGCAGGCAGTGTTCAGAAGCGGCATCTAAGAATTGTAAATAGATGGGTTTTGGCATAGATGCTCTGATGTCACCTCTGAAAGCCGCTCCATCTATCTCTGCTTGTTTCATCAGGGACAGAGTTGGTGGTCCTTTGGCAAATCTTGTTATCTAGGCTGCCTGAAGCCGGAGGCTGGAACTGAGCAGCAGGAACAGAGATACAGGACTTTAGCTTTGTTTTTCATTCCATTGCTGGCAGTTCTTCTAAGTACAGAAAGTTTACTGTTCTTTTTGTTCCTTTATTCCAGAAGTTGTGCTGGAGCCTGTGGATGGAATACTCAGCCAAAATGGAATTTAGTGCACAGTATTTCATTCAGTTGCCATTTCAGGTCTCTGCTGAGACCCTCATTGCTTCCATTCAAGTCGACTTCTGGGACTAACGTGATGGCCACTTCTAACCAAAGAGCTGTTAGTCAAGGATATGAGAGACATATCACTTGAAGAATTAGTCTGCTAATATTTAGCAAAAAGCAAAAGACAGTACATTTCTTGGTGCCAGTAGTGACAAGAACAAGCAACACCTTCTTGCATTCACAAACAACCCCTTTCTAAAACCTTTCCAACATTTCTGCTTCAAATTTTGGTTACTTTGTTTTAAATATACTTTAGCACATATCTGCAAATGTTTAAAATATGCAGAGAAATTCATGACCCCTGTCTCCTTGACCACTGACTCTCAAATAGCTTCAGAACAATAGCAGTCTGTGCTTGCATATGCTGTCCAGCCTAAGGGCTGTCAATTGTGTTTGTTGTGAGAGTCATGTTGCTTTAGGAATTTTTATACCAATATATAGTAAATGGTAAAATATAACAAAGGTCAGTTAAGAATACAAATAGACATTATTCACACAGATGCATTCTGGTCCTCTCTGCTGAAAACTCTTGAAACAAAAAGATTTTCTAAGGCAGTTTTCTTCAAAGAGCACTAATACCGATACCAAGAAGTGAGAAACTAATTAATATTCTACCACTATCACTCACTTCTCTCATTTCCTATTTAATCTGAGGTATAAAGCCTACGCTAACAAAAGGCCCATTATGCCACATATCCCAGATTGTTTTATACAAGTATAAACTGTAGTTAAAATTAGAGGGAGCAGACAAATATTGGACTATATGGTCTTCTGCAGTTCACACTGAACTCCCAGGCCTGGTCTACACTACGCGTTTATACCGATTTTAGCAGTGTTAAACCGATTTAACGCTGCAGCCGTCCACACAACGAGGCCCTTTATATCGATATAAAGGGCTCTTTAAACTGGTTTCTGTACTCCTCCCCGACGAGAGGAGTAGCGCTGAAATCGGTATTACCATATCGGATTAGGGTTAGTGTGGCCACAAATCGATGGTATTGGCCTCCGGGCGGTATCCCACTGTGCACCACTGTGACCGCTCTGGAAAGCAATCTGAACTCGGACGCACTAGCCAGGTAGACAGGAAAAGCCCTGCAAACTTTTGAATTGCATTTTCTGTTTGCCCAGCGTGGAGCTCTGATCAGCACGGGTGGCGATGCAGTCCCAAATCCAGAAAGAGCTCCAGCATGGATCTTCCAGGAGATACTGGATCTGATCTGTATGAGGAGACAAATCTGTTCTATCAGAGCTCCGTTACAGAAGACGAAATGCCAAAGCATTTGAAAAAAATCTCTAGGCTATGATACAGAGTCCACAGCACAGTGCTGTGTGACAAGCGTAACGGAAAGCCAAAGAATCAAATGGACGCTCATGGAGGAAGGAAGGGGGTACTGAGGACTCCAGCTATCCCACAGTCCCTGCAGTCTCTGAAAAGCATTTGCATTCTTGGCTGAGCTCCCAATGCCTGTAGGGTCAAACACATTGTCTGGGGTGATTCAGGGTATTTCTCGTCAATTTACTCCCCCTCCACCCCCCGTGAAAGAAATAGGAAAAAAATTGTTTCTTGACTTTTTTCAATGTCACCGTATGTCTACTGCATGCTGCTGGTAGACATGGTGCTGGGGCAATGAACAGCAGCATCCTCTCCCCTCCCTTCCCCAGTGGCAGATGGTACAGTGCAGTAGGACTGGTAGCCGTCCTTGTCATCAGCCCATGAGTGCTCCTGGCTGGCCTCAGGTGAGGTCAGCCTGGGGCACCTGCGTAAAAATAGGAATGACTCCCAGTTATTCCTGGCAGATGGTACAGAACAGCTGGTAACTGTCCTCACCATAGCAACTGGGGGCTGAACTCCATCAGCCACCCCCCCTTTCGTGCCTAAAGAAAAAATTCTGTAATGCCTGGACTATCATAGCAGCTAGAGGCTGCCTCCCCCTCATTTTATCTCACTAAAAACTCATTGTTTCTTATTCCTGCATTCTTTATTACTTCATCACACAAATGGGGGGACCCTGCAACGGTAGCCCAGAAGGGTTGGGGGAGGAGGAAGGCAATGGGTGGGGTTGTTGCAGGGACACCCCCTAGAATGGCATGCAGCTCATCATTTCTGTGAGATCTGACCTGGAGTGGCTGTGCTCTCTGGTTCTCTGATACACTGCTTCTCTAGTACACTTGCCCCATATTCTAGGCAGGACTGACTCTATTTTTAGATACAACATAAAGGAGGGAATGACCTGGGGGGTCATTCCCATTGTTGTCTTTGCACCCCCGGCCGACCTCAGCAAAGGTCATCCAGTAGCACCCATGACAGCAGCAGACGGTACAGAACGACTGATAACTGTCATCTCATCACCAATTTACAATGGCATAGCAGACGGTACAGGACGACTGGTAACCATCTCTGCTACCTTGCAAAGGCAAATGAATGCTGCTGTGTAGCGTTGCAGTACCACCTCTGTCAGCGGCATCCAGTACACATACGGTGACAGCGACAAAGGCAAAATGGGCTCCATGGTTGCCATGCTATGGCATCTGCCAGTGCAATCCAGGGAAAAAGGGCGCAAAATGATTGCCATTGCTTTCACGGAGGAAGGAATGAGTGACGATATTTACCCAGAATCACCCGCGACACTGTTTTTGCACCATCATGCATTGGGATCTCAACCCAGAATTCCAATGGGCGGGGGCGACTGCGGGAACTATGGGATAGTTACACTCCAGAAATGGATGCTAGCCTCGGTACATGGACGCACACCACCGAATTATTGTGCTTCGTGTGGCCGTGTGCACTCGACTTTATACAGTCTGTTTTACAAAATCGGTTTATGTAAAATCGGAATAATCCTGTAGTGTAGACCTACCCCCAGGGGAGTGGAGGAGACTTTCACTTTGCGAGAGGTGCAACAGCTCTTTATCTACACATGAGTGTTATATTTGCAGTTGCATATGTAGGGCCATTTATAGCATTTCATCTACATGCACAACTGCTGTTGATAGTCATGGGAAATGTGCAAGCCAAGCTAGGACAGTATATGGCAGGGATTGGCAACCTTTGGCACGTGGCCCGTCAGGGAAATCTGCTGGCGGGCTGGGAAGGTTTGTTTATCTTCAGTGTCCACACATTTGGCCGACTGCAGCTCTCACTGGCTGCGGTTCGCCATTCCAGGCCAATGGGGGCTGCAGGAAGTGGTGTGGGCCGAGGGATGTGCTGGAAGTGAGAGTTATTTCATTAGCAATCAGCTATACAAGCTTACAGTGCTATAGGCTGCTTAGCAGTGTTGCAAGCTGAAGCAATGATGTTAACTTCTCTGTTTGCTTAATATCTGTTCAGAGAGGCTCCCACATATTGTGGAGAAATGTCCATTGGGCTCAGCACTATGGAAACCTCTGAGCCCCTATGGAAATGAGCACACATGATGATGGAGATGAGAGAAAAGATATGCTCTGGCTTAGATGTTTAAATGGCGTGAATACTAATGATGTGCACACTCACCATTTAAAGGATTTTCATTTCCTTCTAACAGCAACCAGTTGCCGCCACATTGTCAAGGGCACGTAACTGCACTATTTAACAAAAACAGAGAGCAGGGGTAGCCACGAAGATGAGCTACTGCCAAGAAAATATGCCTGAGGGTTCTAAGAAAATAGAGTTTCTCTCTATCCACTGTGATATACACCTTGGCAGGAGTGAGTACCAATTAATAGGATGAAATTCTGGCCCCACCGATGGCAATGGCAAAGCTCCCGTTGATTTCATCAAAGCCAGGATTTCACCCATGTAATTCAGTGATGGTTTCTTTTTTATACATACTTTTTCTCAAGATAGCTTAAGTGTATGGCTTCATATATTATAATAACAGTATCAAACTATTGAATATACAATAAAAAGTATAAAATAGCCATACTTCTAATTTTGTATGGAAAAAAGTTCAAAGAAAAAAGAGTCTGCTGCATCTACTTTGGCCGAGGCATCGGATTAGATAGTATTTCAGTACTGAACTTGCAAATATGTGAAATAGGAGATTATGATAATAAATATTTAGCTGTATTCTTAGTTGCGTTTTTTTTAAAGGTTAGCAATTTCATACTGGATGAAAAGTATACAAACAGTGCTGAATTAAGAACTTCTTTTAAATTTATTCTCTGTTCATGCCCACTGTAATAACACTTCCTTACATGACTATGCAGCAAAAATACCGTAGTGTAAGCATCAGAAAAAGAAAGAGCTTGCCATACAAGTCCAAGTTGTATAGAAAACAAAATTTGCTGTAGCTGTATGGAAGAAATTTTATAAGATGAGAAAAATCATCTAACATTTAAATAGCAATATTTTCTTTGTGGCATCTTAAAACTAGATCTTGTTTTCAGCTTAAAAATGCAGTGACACATTTTAGAAAAAGTTCTCATTTTTGTTTCACTGTAGACCGTATAGTGATCTACAAATAATAAATGATAAGCCAGAATCTTCAAAACCTTCCAAACACCAAAGGCCAAATTCTTTGGTAGTATAAATTTTGTAGCTCCATTGAATTTAGCATCTCTCTCATCCCCTCACTACCTCCTTTCTCCCTTGTTCAATCACTGCCCTAGTTAATAATTAAATTCTGCATGGTATTTAAGATTATGCTGAGGGCTTAAAATAACTGGTCTAGACTGTGACTCATACTAATGTCCCATGGACTGAGCTACAACTTTAGGAGCCAATCCTACAAGGTGCTGAGTACTCTGAACCTCCATTGGCTCATTGTTCACTAGGTTCAGGCTGTCATGCTTACAGGCTTGGTCTACTGGTAACTCCACTTAGTGGAGCAAGATCTCTCTGTTAAGAGCTCTCAGCTTTGACAAACCTTGGCCAAATCCTGGTTTCCTCTCTGGAGTAGTCCCTTTGGAGTCAGGAAAGGCTAACGTGGATCTGGCTCATCATCTCACTTGTATCACCTCACCTTGCAGCTACTTGTTTCTCCGTTAGAATGCTCAGCAACTTGCAGGCGGAATCAGTGCAGTCCAGAGGACTGGGACCATAGAGTCTCATTGTCCAAGATGATTCCTCAGTTACACATTTTTTAAAGTTTCCTTCTTACCATGAGCCTCAGCTATAAATCATTTTCTCCTTTGTATGAAGAACGTCAGAGAAAAGTATTGCGGTAAATGTTTTTGTGTATGTGAATGCATGTATATGAATTAGAAAAGATATTAACCACATAGAGCAGAAGGATCACAAGTAATAATGAGTAAAAATTAAATATGTTAATACCAAAATTAGTCAGAGCTATACAATCTTTTGTTAATCCTGACATCTCCCAACGCTGGCAGAAATACTTGGTTTGCATTTCAAATTTTCACTTGGTTATTTTTAGTTCTTCTGAAGCCTGGGAAATAAGAAATATAACCGCTTTGAACAGTCTGAAAGAGCCAACTATAGCAGGGCCTCTGAATCTGATTAGATAAAACAACAAAGAGGTTCTATAAGGGCAGAGGCAGGAAGAACTAAGGTGGGTGGCAATATCTGTCAGAACTCAGGGGAAATGTAGCCTCAAAGCACTCAAAAGTGGGTGAAAAAAATAACATAAGCAATAGACAACTTTCCCACATCTTAGGTCACTCTCCAAATGCAGTTTGAAGAATTTTCTTTGCACTCAACTATTTTTTTGTATTTTTAAAGTACAATAAACAGCACATGAATGTGTGTTTATCTTAAAAAGCTTATTGAGGGGAACATTGTTTTTCTGTAGCTATCACTGCCTCAGTAACTTAGTTGCTTGACATTAGAAAGGCCAGTGCACTTACTGTTTCAGGAACAGAATAAAAAAATCCAGATTATGTCCAAATCACATTATAATTATAGAATCTCTCATTTAAAAATCACGTTACTTCAGGATTACCCAGTAGTTTTCCCCTACAAAATGTTACCAAGGATAACATTTTGTCATATTTTAATTCCACTTGTTGAATAACACACAAGATGTTATGTTTAGTACAACTAGGAGGTCTTCAGGGTTTGATTTAAAAAAGATGAGCTGGTATTAAAACTGGGAGAACTTGGAATACCCATCTGGCCAACAAATTCTCTTTTCTTTTCATTTCTTTTCCAAATAGTTCTTTTAGGTCGCAAGCTCCATCAAAGTGAGGAGACATGAAGGACCTGTCCATCCTAGCCTTATATCTAGTAAAAATGTTTTCAAAGCAAGTTTAACACATCCACAGTGTTGCGATTTGTCTCCATGAGAGGGCTGAACCATTTCATGTTTAAAAACTGCAGCTAAGACTTTCCAGCACAGTTTAAGGACCACAACCCACTATCATGGTGTTTTGTAAGTATTCAGTCAAACCATTGCTATACCTGCTCATTGTGGTGCCTCTCCCTTAATTCCAGGTATGTCTTCCTTGGAATAGATATAAAGAATGATGGTGCTGTCATAAACAGATAGCTAAGGGTTAATGTCTCTTTCACCTGAAGCACCTGACCAGAGGACCAATCAGAAAACCGGATTTTTTCAACTCTGGGGGGAGGGAAGTTTGTGTCTGAGTCTTTTGTCTGTCTGCCTGCTTTCTCTGAGCTTTGGAGAAGTAGTTTCTACTTTCTAGTCTTCTGTTTCTAAGTGTAAGGACAAAGAGATCAGATAGTTAAGTTATATGGTTTCTTTTCTTTGGTATTTGCATGAATATAAGTGCTGGAGTGCTTTGATTTGTATTCTTTTTGAATAAGGCTGTTTATTCAATATTTCTTTTAAGCAATTGACCCTGTATTGTATCATCTTAATACAGAGAGACCATTTGTATGTATTTTTCTTTCTTTTTATATAAAGCTTTCTTTTAAGACCTGTTGGAGTTTTTTCTTTACTTCAGGGAAATTGAGTCTGTACTCACCAGGGAATTGGTGGGAGGAAGAAATCAGGGGAGATCTGTGTGTTGGATTTGCTAGCCTGATTTTGCATTCCCTCTGGGGGAATAGGAAAGTGCTTTTGGTTTCCAGGATTGGGAACGGAGAGGGGGAGTCACTCTGTGTAGTTTCACAGAGCTTGTGTCTGTGTATCTCTCCAGGAGCACCTGGAGGGGGGAAGGGAAAAAGGATTATTTCCCTTTGTTGTGAGACTCAAGGGATTTGGGTCTTGGGGTCCCCAGGGAAGGTTTTTCAGAGGGACCAGAGTGCCCCAAAACACTCTAATTTTTTGGGTGGTGGCAGCAAGTACCAGGTCCAAGCTGGTAACTAAGCTTGGAGGTTTTCATGCTAACCCCCATATTTTGGACGCTAAGGTCCAAATCTGGGACTAAGGTTATGACATGGTGTAGCAGTGGTGGGATATAGACAGAATCCAGAAGCCAGTAGGAATATTATATTTTTCTCTTCTCTGCTAAGGGCTTTTTAGCAGAGAGAAACAGTTTGGTTTTAAAAGGGAACCAGAGAGAAATTTTTTTTTCTGCTCTCTCTGGCAGTTTGTGGCTTGCATGTTAAGCAAGAAGCCATTACCAGACTGTTAAGGGTCTTTTGTCATGCAATAGCCCTCCCATTAGGAGGCAAGTACCAGCACTATATGCATGCAAATAAAGTGGTTTTTCAGGTTTACTTAACATTGAAGATTAGCTAAAGGCACTGTTGCTAGGCAGACTTCAGGAGGCAACAGAGAACCTGCAGTTCAGAAGATAAACACCGGAGGGCACCCCAACACAAGAAAACAGGAACCATGACTTCTAAGGCAAAAATTGAGGCCGAAGAGCAATTCAGAGAAGCTGAACACAGGCGACAACTGGAAATAAAACAAAAAGAGATGGAGATGAAAGAAAGAGAAGAACAGATCAGAGAGGCAGCCTACCAAAGAGAACAGGCAGCCTACCAAAGAGAACAGGCAGCCAAAGAGGCAGCACACAAAAGAAAACTAGAAGAAGAAGAGGTGGCCTACCGAAGGAAACAAGCAGAAGAAGAGTTGGCCCACCGCCGAGAAATGGAAAAACAACAAAAAGAGAATGAAGAGAAGGAAAAACAGAGAAAACATGAACTGGACTTGGGAAAAGCTGGGCTACATGTGCCAGCCAACCCTAACAACCCGGCGCCAATTATTGCTCCACAGCACAGGAAATTTCCCACCTACAAGGCAGGTGATGACACCGAGGCCTTCTTGGAAAATTTTGAAAGAGCCTGTCTTGGGTACAACATCCCTGAAGACCAGTACATGGTAGAGTTAAGGTCACAGCTCAGTGGACCTTTAGCAGAGGTGGCAGCTGAAATGCCTAAGCAGCAAATGAATGACTATAAACTTTTTCAAACCAAGGCCAGATACAGAATGGGGATAACCCCAGATCATGCCCGTCGGCGCTTCAGAACCCAAAAGTGGAAACCAGAGGTGGCATTTCCCAAACACGCCTACTACATTGCAAAAAACTATGAGGCCTGGATAACAGGAAACAACGTTCAAACCTTGGAAGAACTGCACCTCCTCATACAAATGGAGCAGTTCTTGGATGGTGTTCCTGAAGACATCACACGGTACATACAAGATGGAAAACCCAAAGATATCGCTGAGGCGGGGGAGATTGGAGCCAAATGGATGGAACTGGCAGAAAGCAAGAAAGCTACTGTCAAGGGGAACGATTACCCCAGGGGGCACACAGACCATAAACCCTACAACCGAGGACAGCCAAAGACCCCACATACAACCCAAGTAAAGCCACAGACACCCTACCCTTCCACCTCACCAGTCTCCAGTAACTCACCTCGGCCCAGTGACCCATCAGATGGAAGATGCTCATGTCTGACCCTGTGCTCAGGGCCCCGGACTTTGACAAGCCATTCCTAGTAACCACGGATGCATCTGAGCGTGGTATAGGAGCAGTGGTCATGCAGGAAGCAACAGATCACAACTTCCATCCTGTCGTGTTTCTCAGCAAGAAACTGTCTGAGAGGGAAAGTCACTGGTCAGTCAGTGAAAAGGAATGCTATGCCATTGTGTACGCCCTGGAAAAGCTACGCCCATATGTTTGGGGACGGCGGTTCCAACTACAAACTGACCATGCTGCACTAAAGTGGCTTCATACTGCCAAGGGGAACAACAAGAAACTTCTTCGTTGGAGTTTAGCTCTCCAAGATTTTGATTTTGAAATTCAACACATCACAGGAGCTTCTAATAAAGTTGCTGATGCACTCTCCCGTCAGAGTTTCCCAGAATTCAGTAGTTAAAAAGTGTTCTTAAAATGTAGAAGTCTGTTAGTTATATACTTAGTAGTATATGTAAAGGTGCATGTGTTGTATTAATCTGTTTATTTTCAAGTTCTAGAAGGAAATCGCCGCCAGTGAGCTTCCCCACTGTCTGCAATTTGGGGGGCGTGTCATAAACAGATAGCTAAGGGTTAATGTCTCTTTCACCTGAAGCACCTGACCAGAGGACCAATCAGAAAACCGGATTTTTTCAACTCTGGGGGGAGGGAAGTTTGTGTCTGAGTCTTTTGTCTGTCTGCCTGCTTTCTCTGAGCTTTGGAGAAGTAGTTTCTACTTTCTAGTCTTCTGTTTCTAAGTGTAAGGACAAAGAGATCAGATAGTAAGTTATATGGTTTCTTTTCTTTGGTATTTGCATGAATATAAGTGCTGGAGTGCTTTGATTTGTATTCTTTTTGAATAAGGCTGTTTATTCAATATTTCTTTTAAGCAATTGACCCTGTATTGTATCATCTTAATACAGAGAGACCATTTGTATGTATTTTTCTTTCTTTTTATATAAAGCTTTCTTTTAAGACCTGTTGGAGTTTTTTCTTTACTTCAGGGAAATTGAGTCTGTACTCACCAGGGAATTGGTGGGAGGAAGAAATCAGGGGAGATCTGTGTGTTGGATTTGCTAGCCTGATTTTGCATTCCCTCTGGGGGAATAGGAAAGTGCTTTTGGTTTCCAGGATTGGGAACGGAGAGGGGGAGTCACTCTGTGTAGTTTCACAGAGCTTGTGTCTGTGTATCTCTCCAGGAGCACCTGGAGGGGGGAAGGGAAAAAGGATTATTTCCCTTTGTTGTGAGACTCAAGGGATTTGGGTCTTGGGGTCCCCAGGGAAGGTTTTTCAGAGGGACCAGAGTGCCCCAAAACACTCTAATTTTTTGGGTGGTGGCAGCAAGTACCAGGTCCAAGCTGGTAACTAAGCTTGGAGGTTTTCATGCTAACCCCCATATTTTGGACGCTAAGGTCCAAATCTGGGACTAAGGTTATGACAGGTGCATACAGATGTACATAAAATAATGTGTATTTGCACCTGTTAACATTATACTGTATTTAATTTGTTCCAATTGTCGTGCCCTAACCATGGATTCACATATGTGTCCCAAGGGTTAAGGGCTATGCCCTCACACAAATACAATGGTGGTAACTGGCTGCTGGACAAAGTGGGCTTGAAAGGCCTCAGATGCCATCTATAGATGCTCTAAGCGATGAAGTTCATGCTTTTATTCTTTTTATAATTCTTTGTAGGATATTTATCATTGTAATTGAAGCCAATGGGAGTTGAGGATGTTTAGCACCCTTCAGGAAATAGTCTCTTGTGCCTAACCAGTGACTTTTAATGAATATAGTGTCATTTGTACTACAGTTTGGTGTAGAGGAAGGGGAATCTGAGCATCAGAGTTCAGGTTTGAAATCTTGGCATGACTGGAGCCAATGGCAGCTTTGCTATTGACTTCAGTGGGGCCAGGATTTCACCCCAGATTTCTGGAAAAAAAGCCTGCTGCAGCTACAAAACTGATTTTTTGTTAATTTCACTGTGTAGAGTTACAATTGGATAGAATAATTTTGGGGATTTAAGGTAGTCACCTTGCTAATGTATTATTTGCTTTGCCATATGCTATGCTAGATTTTTACAAGAAGTTTTTGGAAAAGATATCAGTTTATATGCCAGGAGCCTGACTTAACTTCTTACCAATAATCTATTCTGCAGTTTTCCTCCTTTCATGTCTGTTATAAATAGTATCTCTGTGAACAAAATGTTTTGTTATTGTTATTTCTCTGGTATTTTAAGATGAAAGCAGTCATCAGTGTGAAAGAACTTGAGCAGAAAATTCTGATTACTTTTTTCATTCAATCTTTTGCCTCATAATTTCACTATAACTTCATCTGCTGTGTGTGTGTGCACACATGCATGTGTGTATGTTTAAACTGTATTATTGGGTTCAATCTTGAATTCCTGGACAAAGGACACAGGATTGGGCCTGCGAAGTAGAGAAGGGAAAGAAATCTGTAAATGCAAAATCAAAATGAAACCGTTACAAATATATGCCCCAATTCTTCAGGCTGATCCAAGTTGGTAGATTCCCAGTCTAAATACAGTAAGGATTAAGCAAGGCTTAGCTAGTGGAAAAGACTAGATGGGTGCAGTGAGCAGACTTCTGTAAGCTGGAAGAAGGATTGCGCCTCCCCAAACTGACTGCACCTTACTGGGGTTTTTGTGCAACAGCAGGAAATCTGGAGGTGTGAAGTTATGTAAATACAGGAGAGCAATTATGAGTCTGTTTTTGTGCAACACAGCCTGTAAATGTTGGGAAATTCCCTGTTTCTCTGTTGGGGAGCAATAGCTTTTAATCAGTTGAAGGTGGCTGTTACAGTTAAGTAACATTCTTTGCCTTCTCTCTCATGAAGATTTAGGTCCCAGTCCCTCAGGTCTAGCAGAACTGCATTTGGTACAGAACTGGAAGCTGGGAGAGTCAAAGGTGGCTGTAGGTCAGCTCTGTGTTCCCTGATCCCCAGGGCTGCCAAGGGCTGGTTCAACCATCTGATGTAAGTTAGAACAGCCTCAGGGCTACCTGTACTGCCCCTACCCTTCCAGATCCATGACTAGTGTAACCAGATGTCTCATTTTTAAAGGGACAGTCCCATATTTAAGTCCTCCTTCCAGTGTTCTGGCTTTTTCTTAAAAATGGGAAAATTGTCCGTATATTCTGTCTCCCCTGCCCCATCAGTACTGGTGGGTCTTTCTGTTTGCCAGCTGCCTGCCTACCAGCAGTGAGTGGAGGCTCCAGTGGCTGATGATGGGGGTGGGTGAGTGTGAGTGTGGGCAGGTGGCAGCTGGTTACATGTCACCTCTGCTGCCTACCCATTGGCCCTTTACCTGCTTCCCCTCTTGCTGTTTTCTCTCTGCTCCGTTGCCCCCTCCCCCTGCTCCTCTATATCCCTCCTGGCGGAACACGTCCTGCTCCCAGCGCTGTGCGGAGAACCCGCGCCTGGTTGGAGCACTGAGCTCACCAACAGCCTGTCCTTTCCCCACTGCCTCTGGCTGGGCCAGCGCCCTGGGAAAGTCCAAGGCCCTCCTGCCTGGGGCACTGGGCAGGAATAGCCTAGCCCTGCGTGTGCCAAAGCCCCATGCAGCACTGGCACAGGGAAGCCTCTTAGCTAAGCTCTGGAGTTGCAAGAGGAGGAAAACTATTTCCAGGCTGTTCATCCTCTTCACTCACCCCCGCCCCCAGCCCTGGGTACTGCCTCCAGGGAGCGTGGGGCTGCTCCGCCCTCTAGGCACTCTCTGCTGCTGAGCCACCTCTCTGGCTGGGTTCCCTGAAGCCCCTGCAGTCAAATTCCCTGGGCCCTGGTGCACAATGAATCCTTAGGGTTTAACCCTTTCCTGCCTGCCCTGTAGCTGGGGGACAGGAGGTGGCTGGGTTATGTTGGTGATCAGCAGCAGCCTGGAGGTATTAGCTGCCTTTTGACACTGTGCAGGCAGGAAGGGACATGGGAGCAGTGGGCTGGGAAGGAGATGAGTTCTGCAAAGACACAAGCCAGGTAATCCCATTCCCCACCGTCCTCCCCTGCAGCTAGAAGCAGCTCCCATCCCTTCTCTCCCGCACAGTGCCAAAAGGCTGCTGCTGGCCACATTCTGTTGTGAACCCTGGCAGAAATATGGGGAGTGAGCATGTGACCCTGTGTGCACCCCCCTTGCACACACACACGTGTTACCTCAGGAAGATGTGGTGCCAAGTACCAGGAGAGGGGGGTCCGTTCCAGGGCCCTAGCCAGGCATGGAGGGCAGAGAGTGCCGGGCAGGGAAGGCCAGGTCACTTGGTCCCACCTGTGTGAGACAGGGGTATACAGGAGTGTGTGTGATCCCTCCCCATGTGAATCCTAAGGCCTTAAAGATAAGAAGGTAAATAAAAAGGATCCAACTACACAGTATTTCTTTTTAACAGGGACTCAGTCAACTTGATGATAATTTGAATATTTGTTGATTGATTGGCATTGAACTCGCTTGAATATCAGTAATTTTACCAAGTATCCGTATTCAGCATAGGGAAATAAGGTCACCCTACACATGACAGCTCTATGCCACACTGAGATTCCTCAATACCAGCTGGCAAAGCAAACTTGTTGGCACCAAGAATCAGGCCCTTACATTTGTTCTCTATTTGTTGTTTTCCTTAACCTGCCATAAAGGTCACCCAGCCTCCAAGTCCATGTGCGCTGTTTGTGCATGGAAAACAAAAGCAAACCAAACACAGGATAAGAAATTAGTACAAGGATCTCATATATGGTCTGTCAAAAAGTCTTCTAACAATAATTCATAGGAGGGAGATGACCTGTCATTACTTAGAGATTTTCAGCAGCTGAACATTTGACGTCAGGCTGCCACCCACATTAGTGCCAAAAATGTCACCAAGAAATCTGCTGTTAAAGCACTAAACAAGGCTATAAAGCCGGGGCTCAAAAGAGTATGACATCTGCTCTCCTGTGTCTTCTCTTTCTCTCCCCATCTCTCCTACTAATCACCTCTTAGCTCCTAAGGTTTAAGAAATAAACACTGGCAGAGACAAGGTTCAGACAGCGTATGCTAAGACCTGTGAAGTCTGCCTTTCCCTCGGCATGTGTCTTGAAAATGATACCTAGATTAAGACTTTAAACCCTAGTGGAGTTCTTTGTTGTTTCAGGCTTTTGGAAAGTGGTCTTTTTCCCTTATGTGATAATAAACGGAAACATTTTCAAAGAAACAAGAATTTTAGCTGTGTAGCCAGTGTGGATTAGTAAAACTGGAAGTGGCAGTTAAATGAATACCTTAAGCATGATGATCTCTCTCTTTTAGCTGTTATATTTTCTTAATAGATTATTTAACTACTGCTTTGGAATATATCTGTATCTATAGTGTTTTTAATGTGTAGTAAAATTACTTAAGCACTAAGGGTACTTTGCAACCTAACAAAATTTGATTTGGCATAGTTAGAGTTCATATAGTGCTTGGATTTTTTTAATCACAACTTCCTTAAAGTTCAGGGGGAAAAAAACAACACTGAGGCCTCATAAGGTTCAGGAATATTGCTTAAATTCTGCCTCTGCAACTAATAATAAAGACAATGCAACTTTGTATGAAAAGATGTCTAATTATCACGGCAATGAGAAGACGTCTGACTCATCTTCAGCGGTTTGCATTACATGTGTGGGATTGTGTTTTGGATGGAGTACTCCAGAATAGCAACACTCCATCAAAAACACAGTTGTACACCTGTATTCCAAATGACTGAATAAGGAAAAACACATGTCACTAGAACACTGTGAATCAAATTTTAAAAAAAGCTGGAAGAGAAATAAAGAAACGTACCATAACACTGGTGTGTGTGAAGAGTTGTTTCTCTAGAGCTCTCCAAATGATTTATCTATCACTAAACCTCTGTTCACAAGCCATGTTTGATTTTGCTTGATGCTGATATAGATGCTGCAACCGGATCTTGCGGAAAGTGCTGCCAACGAATGTTTGATCCCAATAGATAAATTACAATAGCAGGTACAATTTACAATGAGAAGCTATTGCTGCTTATGCCCCTAATGTGTGATGTGGTTTGAAAATCTCATGCGCCAGATGCTCATTTACACTCAGATCCCTTCATACTGCTCTGGCCACGTAAAAGGTCTTAAACTGTGAGTATATAACATTTACAATGAGACTCAGGTCCATGAATATACATCACACGTGTGATGTACACACACACACACACACACACACACACACACACACACACACACACACACACACACACACACACACACACAGAGAAACAGTCTTTGGAAAGTTAAATGGTGACTGACTGGATATTGCCAGTTTCATGATATCTAGCTTAGAATATAATCAGATAAAAATACCTTTTTTCTGTATTTCTTAACACAGACAATGGGCCAAATTCAGGTGCTATGTGTAAGGCTGTGTAAATTAAACTCCATATGTCATTGTTTTGCAGAAGTAGCCAAAGGCCCCATTAGGCTCCTGCCCACTATTACACTGTGTGCACAAACACATAGGAAGACAATCCCTGCTCTGAAGAGCCTTGGGTCCAGATTTTTAAAGGTATTTAAACACCTAACAACGCAGGTAGACAACTAGTGGGATTTTCAAAAGTGCCTAGGCATCTCTCTACATCTCTAAATGTCTAAAGACCTTTAACAACCTGGCCCTTGCATTCACTTAGACTGACCTTCACCTACTTGCCAACGTGCCCATGAGTTTAAGTTGGTGCTGGTCACTTGCTGAAGAGTCAGAAGAAAGTTCAAGTTAATGTAGAGGGTGGTGCAACATGGGTGCTGCAGGCAGGGGGACAGAAGAAGGTGCAAGTGGTCTGTTTGGCGACCTTTCTATGAACTGAGCGGTACAGTTTATCCCTATTAGCTCCTCCTAGGGGAAGTGTACCAAGCCAAAACTCAATATATTATAGGTATATTTCAACAAGATATTGCATTACTGTATGTGCACTGCTATGAGGTATCCATCCTAACATCATCATTCAGGCTTTATTTAGCAGAGGGTTGCCCGAATAAGGACTGAGTTAAGGGCTTCAAGGTTGGGGCCAGACTATATGCACTGTATTTATAAGTTTTCAGATGTCTATTGCCACATTTTAATGGAATGTATTACAGTCTTGAAGCTTATTAGAAGGTACAGACTAAGTGCTGCTCCGGTACTGTGGCTTTTAAAATCACACACACTCTAAGTGGGATGTCAAGGTATACTGTTCCAGCAGCAGTTGGCAGAGACAGTCTGATGAGAGAGGTCAGAAGCTGGAAGGAGGTTTCTGGAGCAGTGACAAAGTGGGTGAGGTAGTATCTTTTATTGGACCAACTTCTGTTGATGAAAGAGACAAGCTTTTGAGCTACATAGAGCTCTTCTTCAGGTCTGGGAAAGGCACTTAGATTAACATAATTTTGTAGTGTAGACATACCCTAAGGTTGCCGCTGCACTGATTAACTGCATCCGTGTAGGCACTGTGTTGCTTACATCGACTCTTGCTGCCTTTTAGAAGCCATCCCATAATGCCCCACACAGACAGTTAAACTGGTGCAAGCGTTCCTGGTGAGGATGTGCACCACTAACACAAAGAGCATAATGTGGACACACAAAAGCAATTTAATTACTGCTATGGCTGTATGTTGATATAACTTAGGTCGACATAATTTTGTAGTGTAGACTTGCCCATAGTTCAGTGTGGGACATTGTGGGATGGCTTCTGAAAGGCAGCAACAGGCGATGTAAGCAATGCAGTGTCTACACTGACACTGCATCACCCTAATTACATTGACTAAAGTGCTATGCCTCTCATGGAGGTGGAGTTATTAAGTAGGTTTAGTTGGTAACTTACAACAGTGGAGCGACATTTTAGTGTAGATGCTTACAGAGTTAGCTTGACGTAAGCTGCCTTATGTCAGCCTAACTCTGTAGTGTAGATCAGGTCTCAGAGTGTCAAAGTTAAATACCAGGTGGAACAGATTTTTTAGCATAAGTAGTTAACACGTATTCTAAGGGGCCATTCAAGGTGAAATAGCCCATTAACACCCCTACAGTCATAGGACAAAAAAGAGAAGCTAGGAAGTTACAGATTATTGTAATAAGACATAAATCCAGTGTCTTTATTAAGACCATGATTTTTAGTGTCTAGCGCCTGGTCTACACTACAGAGTTAGGTCAACATAAGGCAACTTATGTCAACCTGATTCTGTAAGTGTCTACACTGTAATGTAGCTTCAACCGATGTAACACACTCACTACACTGACTTAACTCCACTTCCGTAAGAGGTGGAGGATTTTAGTCAATGTAGTTAGAGTGATGCAGCATCCATGCAGACACTGCATTACTTACATTGCCTGTTGGCTGTCAGCCCTAGGGCAGGAGGGCTCCAGCTGTGAGCCTCATGCAGGGCTGACATCTCAGGCTGTCAGCCCCTGGCAGGGGAGCTCCAGTTGTCAGTCTCCCACACAATTAGGTTAATAGAATCACTCCTGGTGAGGATGCACAGGCAGAAGGAGCATAGTGTGGACATGAAACACCATTTTACTTACTGTGGTGGTTTTACATCAATTTAATTTTGTAGTACAGACACATACTAGCAAACATAAATTTAACCTCCCAGGTTAATCTTTTGAAGGTTTTTTCCCTTGAGGATGAGGATTGAGAGGTCTAATGGAGTGATTGTTTTGTCAAAAGTGTTCACTCACAGATGATGTGGTGTTTTTTTTGTCTTTTATTATTTTTCTGTGTGAATTCATTCGAGAGCATAGTGATTATATGTGTGAAGCCAGACAGTTGTTATTGGGGCATTCAGTGTACTGGACGAAGTACACCACACTTTATGACAGGCATGCATAGGCAAGGTGTGTTGTGGGGAGGTATTGATAATTGTAGCAGTGGAGCTATGTCTGTCTACAGGTTTTGCATCTGTTATTATGGCAGGATCTGGTGCTGCTTTGAGTTATCATGTCCTGGTCTGTGAGGAGGTTGCTTCTAATGATGAGTTTGGTAAAGGTGGGGAGTTGTTTGAAGGCCAGAAGAGAGGGTTCAGGAAATAAATATTTCCATATGTGGTCCCCACTGAGTATGGGTTGCAATTGTTTAATGCTACCCTGTATAGGTTCCAGAGTGGGGTAGTAGGTGACAACTAGAGGTGTGCAGTCAGAGGTTTTTTTTCTGTATTGAAACAGGTTCTCTTGGGATATTTGAGTGGCCTGTTCCATGATGAGATCTTTTCTCTGACAGAGTCCTTTTTTGGTGAAGGCAATTTTAAGTGTGTTACGGTGTGTATCTTGGACTTTCTCCTCAGAGCATATTCTGTGGTATCTGAAGGCCTAGCTGTAGATATCAGATTTCTTGGTGTGGTTACTGGATCTGTAGAGGTACATTTCGTGATCCATGGGTTTCTTGTATATAGTTGTCTGTAGGATTTCATTATCAAAGCTGATCACGGTGTCCAGGAACTTGATGTTGGTGTGGGAGAGTTCTAGAGAGAATCTGATGGATGGATGGTGGTGGCTGAAATTGTGATGGAAATCTATGAGGGAGTTTAAGTCATCCATCCAGAGGATGAAGATATCATTAATAGCAGCAAAGAGTCCTGTGGCACCTTATAGACTAACAGACGTATTGTAGGATGAGCTTTCGTGGGAGAATACCCACTTTGTTGGATGCATGTATTCACCCATGAAAGCTCATACTCCAATATGTCTGTTAGTCTATAAGGTGCCATAGGACTCTTTGCTGCTTTTACAGATCCAGACTAACACGACTACCCCTCTGATACTTGATATCATTAATGTATCTTAGGAGCATCATTAGTTTGGTCCAGAAATTCTTCCTCAAGATGGGTCATGAAGAGGTTGGCATATTGAGGAGCCAGCCCAGTACCCAAGGCTATTTTCATGGTTTGGACAAAGAGTTTGTTGTTGAATGTAGAATTATTATGGGTGAAGATGAAATGGATGAGTTTAGCGATATACTTTGGGTGGATATTTGAGTGTTGTCCATTGTCTTGTAGATAGCTGAGACAGACAGTGATGCAGTCATGGTGAGGGTTGTTGGTTTATAGGAAGGAGACATCCATGGTGGCAAGAATAGCATTCTGTGGGAGGTTGATAATGTTGAGGAGTTTCGGGAGGGACAGAGGCAGGTAGAATGCTTCCAGGAGTGGCTTTGAGGTGTTATTTACTATACCCTTTGAAAAGGTATAATGTGTGATCCTCTCAGCACTGGACTCTAGCCTCTAGCAGGTGCCAACAGGGCCAAGACCAGGCTTCACCCTCTGTCCCAGCCCATCTCCTTTGAGATGTTTAGGACAATTGGCATCAATAACATTCCCTAAACCCAGTGTCCAGGGACACAGGATTGTGTCTGTGTCCAGTACTTCTTCCTCAACACACACACACACACTTACTGTGCATTTAACACAAGCACAGCCAGAATCTGGCTCTAATTTTCCCAGGAAAGCAACTGTGGGCCCAATTCAGCCTTGCTTTCTGCCTTCTAGAGTCATTTACACCAGCACAAAGGGCATTCTGATGTTGTAGTATTGTGCACTCATTCAACACTAGTGTAAATGACTGCACAAGTTGCAGGACAAATGCTAATACAGCTGTTTTGTGAATCAGCCTCTAACACATTTATGGTACTTCATTAGCAAAAATAATGAGCACTGAAATTAGGAAAAAGTGCTGCTAAAATATAATGACAAGTGTTTACTAAGAACACGTTATAGAAATCCCATCAAGGGAGACTGTCTCACTTCCCTTGAAAACCTATTTGAGTACTTAACTGTCCTTATAGTAGGAAAATCTTTCTTGTTATCTGACCTAAACCTGTTTGCTTCAGATTCAAGACCATTACTTCTTGTCCTACCTTCAGTGGACATGAAGAACAATTGATCCTTTTTATAACAGTTATTAACATATTTGAAGACTGTTATCAAGTACCCCCTCAGTTGTCTTTTCTCAACACTAAACAGCCCCATTTTTTTTAACCTGTTCTTGTAGGTGAGGTTATCTAAATCTTTTACCATTTGTATTCCTCTCCTCTGAACTTTCTCCAATTTATACACATATTTCTTAAAATATGACACCCAGTATTGGACACAGTACTCCAGCTGATGCCTCACCACTGCCAAGTGGAATGGGACCAATTACCTTCCATGTCTTACATAGGATACTCCTGTTTACACACTGCAGAATGATATTCGCCTTTTTCACAACTGCATCTATCTGTGGACTCATATTCAATATGTGATCCACTATAACCCGGAGATCCTTTTTACCAGTACTGCCACCTAGTCAGTTATGCCCCATTTTATAGGTCTGCATTTGATTTTTTTCTTCCTAAGTTTAGTATTTGCACTTGTCTTTATTGAATTTCAGCCTGTTGATTGAAGACCAATTCTCCAGTTTGTCCAGGTGATTTTGGCTTCTAATCCTGTCCTCCAAAGTGCTTGTAACCCCTCCCAGTTTGGTGTCAACGGCAAATTTTATAAGCATGCCCTTCACTCTATTATCAAAGTCATTAATGCAAATATTGACTAGTACCAGATCCAGGATAACCCCCTGCAGGAGCCCTCTAAATATGACCTGTGGCCTGACAGGAAAGCACTGACAGCTACTTCTTCAGTATGGTCTTTCAACCAGTTGTGCACCTGCCTTATAGTAATTTAATCTAGATTGCATTTCCCCCATTTGCTTTGTAGATGCAAACTAAGAACTTGTTGCTTCTATTTTTTTGTGGTTACTAGAGTTAGGACAAGCAGGTTCACAGTAACTACTGTGTACTTGTACATACTGCTATCATATTATTGTACATGCAGTGCTGAGGTTCTAAATAATAGGACACTGTTACACATGCTTCTTCTAACTCCAGTAACAAACAAACGAAAAAAATCTAAGTATAAGAGAGCAGGGACGGCTCCAGGCACCAGCGCACCAGGCACATGCCTGGGGCGGCAAGCTGCAGCGGGTGGCCTGCCAGTCATCGTGAGGGCAGTGCCCCGCCGAAGGCTGCCTGACTGCTGTGCTTCATGCAAAATACATAGAGCCACCCCTGTAAGAGAGAGAGCAGTGGGATTCTGCGTCTCATCTAGTGACATATACCTAAATGTAGAAAATTAGCTTCAGCTGACTAACATCACATCTGGTTGCTGTTACATTGTGTTACACAAGATTTAGTAAAGATTCTCCTCGGCCATTCATGCGTCCTGTTCACTTTTCCGCTTTTATTTGTTAGTGTAATACCTTGAATATTTCAAATTTCATAGTGATTCAGATCCACTGCGTTGGCAAATGTAAACCTAGCCATTTAGGTAAATGTCAGCATGAAGAGCAGAAATACCAGCAGTGAGCACATATGGCATTGTTTGTACTCTTTACGTATGAAAGAACTAAACAAGTTAACAAATGCAGATGTTTAAAACCAGTAAGAGTGTTTAATGAAAACAAACAGAGTACTGTAGCATATAAACTAAAACCTGTTTGCCTTTTGCTCCTTTTGACCAGCTGGCAGTCCTGTTTTTGACCGTATACCAATGAGTCTGACATTTAATTACACAAGGGACTTTTTTAAGGGACTTTAGTCCCTGCAGATGGTGGGTGGTACTGGGGGAGGATGATTTTCATTCTTAGTTAGACAATAAATCAGCTTTACAAGCATGTGTGTCCTATGATTGAACATGTGTGTAACAATAATACTGGATTAGTAAGGACAAACTGTTTAACTGAAAATAATGTGTCATTGCTGATTAATATTGCATACATAGAGTTTTTCCTGTAAATTAGGCAAAGAATTCATGCTATTTTTCATTAGACAGAGCCCTTCATCCCTAGGAATCCCACTAACCAGGAGTCAAATTGTACTCAAAATTACATTTGTACAAACTGAGTAACTCCAGTGAGTTCAATAAAAGTCATTCCATTGACTTCAAAGGGCATTGGATCAAATCTCATGCCTCCTCTATAACCCTCACTCCTTCTTTCCTGAGAGGAGCATTCCTGGACTCTTTGACCCCTTGTCATGGTTTTTACCACAAAAGGACATGACATGTTCCTACAATAGGCCAGAATGTAGCCAGCTGCTAATTGTCTAAGGAAAGAAATGTGCACGACCCATTCCTCCTCTGCACCTCTTCCCTCACCTCATGCAAGGTAAGAGAAACTGGAGTCAGAGTGCCTTCCATTGTGCTGTCCACCCAAAGGGAAGATGCATTCCCTCTCAACAGAGGCAGGGGTGTGGGGGGAAGTATTGTGCCTCTCTGAGTTGCTGTCCCTTTTGGGTCTCTCTCCCAGTGCAGAGCTGTGCCTATCATGCACAACATTAATTTGAGAGTGAGGAAAATGTTAGTCATGGGTTTGCTTTTTATTTGAGATAAAATATTCCAGATAAAAGTTCTGTCCTTAAACATTAGGCCTCTGCACTAAAAGAAACCTGTTCATGCCCAATATGCTCCTTCAAGTGTCATCTCTTCAATTAAAGAGACTGGATAATACTTTACATAATCCAAAGGTTAAATTCTGTGTCATGGTGGTTTCCAGGAAATTATATTTTCCTACTTACCCTGGGAGTTGTTATAACAAATGAAAACATTGTTTTAAAAAAATTGAAGGTCTCACATTTCAGATAAGTGTTGAGCTATTAAAATAAAGGATATCATATTTGGCTCTAGCTCTTGGAAATGAAATGGAATTTAAAAATATGACAGTTTCTGGTAGCACTGTCATACCCTCTGCTGAAGTTTCAAACAAAACTGACAATCATCTTTGAGGAAATGGACTATTTTTTATACTACATGTTTATCGTGTCGGTTTTTGGGTTAATCTCTGAAGCCAGTGCAAGGATGGATGAGGTAACATTTGCACATGTTGCGGATAAGATAGAATGGAAATGGATTTTTTTTTAAACTAATGTGCTATGGAGATTATGAACTTGGTGACTCGAATCAGCATGAGCTGTTACTGAGTAGCAAAGTGTGAAAGCACCAGATTAGAATGGTTTTAATATATACTATGATGGCCTTTGAAATTCCAGCGGTGTGTACAACGTGTTGTGAACAGGGGTATTTGCAGGAGGTACTAAGATAAGTGGTAGGCTGACCTAATTCTATAAAAAGCTCTCAGAGCCGACACATTTAGTGGATAAGCTCAAGGACTTAGTCTCTTTGATTAGTTATGAATATCAACAATTAAAACTTCAACGGAGAGTTGGAATTTGATGAGAGCCAACTTAATGATGTTTGTATATAAGGTACAGGAAGAGAATACAACACTGAATCATACCCTTTACTATATCAGCTGTTATTTCTATTAAACAAAAAACACTATCTGAGAACTTGTTTTGGGCCACATTTTAGTTCTACTTAAAATACACACTGATTATAACTGAAGAACTGATTGAAGACTTCCATTACCTCCAACTTGTATGTATTTTGTGAAATCATTTTAAAAGTTTGCCCAGATATTTAAGACAAACATATTCTTGGCAAAGGCCAAAGTCTGAGCAGGATTCACAGTGAATCACTGTTTGAAGATTAATATTGTTGCTATTGGTGAGATAAGTTAAGAAGGCTTTAATCCACCTTGGTGCTCTCCTGATTCTAGACTGCTCTGGGGCCTCTGGAATAACCTAGAGAGCCCTAAGGTCTGAAGTTACAACAGCCTGCCCTCAGTTGCTTTTGGGCATGAGTGCTGCTCAGAATCTCCACAGTGCTGCATTCTGCAGCCTTGCCACTAACACCTGCAGCCACACCCTCAGTATGCCCCTGTAAAGGGGTTCTCACAAGCACCCCCGGCTGAGTGTATGTGCCTGCACTCTCTTTCTACCTGTTTGTGGTGCATCTTCACTGACTCAGCCCTCCAGCCAAGTTATACAATGTCTGTCTGTGAGATAAAAGCAACACAAACCCCATTCAAGATACAAGTCCAATAGGTGCCCTCTGTAATGTCCCTGCTCTGGAATAGAGCAGTATCCCAGGGCTCCTTCCCTGGAGGCAATGTCTTTGTCCCTTACAGGGCCTTTCTGGCCCCAGCTCTTCAGCTGGGCCACTACAGTTCAGTCCCTTTCTGGGGTGCCTCAAAGTCCAGATCATTTTTCCAGTGGCTGGGGGAGGGTGGGCAGGCCCACCCACTACTCCAGGTCCCAGCCCAGGGACCCTATAGATAGCAGCCATCCACAATGTCCCTTTATATAAACCATATTGCTGCTATAATTCCCTGGGCTACTTCCCTATGGCTCCCACACATTCTTCACCCTTATCTCAGAACCTTGTCTTTGTGGAATCCCAGCAGCCAGCCTAGAGCACAATCCACCCTCCTCCAGCTCTAGTAAGGAACTACTCTGAGTCTGGCCCTGCAGCTCTTCTTGTACTAACCTGCTGGGCCCTGATTGGCTGCTTCCCACACAGTCACTCTAGGCAGCTTGGAGGACCTCTCTACTTCCCTTTTCTGAGGCGGTGTGTGGCAGGGCCACAAGTACTCCTGCAGGGGGCCTCATGACCTAGTTCACCCCATCACAGCCCTGCTAAATCAGAGCTAAATTTAGAGCCACTTTATACTGTGTTGGCCCCTTTACCTGGCATACAGGTTCAGAGAGGGATGGAGAGTGTGGGACTCTCACTCTATATATTTTCAGTGTACTTCTGCATTTTAGCCCACTGTGCCCCAAAATTCTGTTAATCAGATGTGAACAACTGGATTCAATGGGTCTGTTTCTCCACTCTGCTGAGCTGTTTCTCCACTCTGCTGAGGCCACTTTGCACCTCCTAAGCTTGCAAAGCCCCCTTACAGTGGCTGGAGGTGTCCAGGAGAAAATTCCCCCATGCAGGGAAACTCTACCAGCATAAAGGTCATGAAGAGGATGTAGCTACCTCCTTCACCACCTGCCACCCACCCTCTCTACCTCCTTTGGTGTAAGGGGAAAGGGGAGATGTGCCAGAGATAGGGCAGAATGGAAATCTGCTATGCCCATTTCTCCACTATTGTTCAGTCTCTGAAGAACATTATGTCAGTAGTAAAAGTTAGCACTACACAGGAGCAGTTCTACCATGCACCAAAGCCAGGTGACTTTAAATCAGGGAACCATAGCCAGCTCCCTGAGGCCCCCCATCTCTGCTCCCTTTGAGATCCACTCAAACAGAATGTGTATAATTTCATGATTATCCATGGAGAGATTTACATGGCACAGGGATGCAGTGCTCAGACAAGAAAGAAAAAGTGATGTTGCTCTGTTTTTTATATTCTTCCCCACTTCTCTTATTTCAATGAGTCATCATTGAAAGGAGATTAAAAGTATTTGCTGTTAGGTAGGCATTCATCTAACAGTTATTCTCATCACAAGAGAGATAGTTATTAACAAATGTGAAAAAGTAGAAGCTGGCCCAGGGGATGGCAGGGCTGAGATGCACATTTTAACTTTTGATATTGTGACTTCCCAGGGCGGTATTTGCCCCCTGTCTATATGAGCAATGAAAACATAAGAACAGCCACATACTGGGTCAGATCAAAGATCCATCTAGCCCAGTATCCTGTCTTCTGACAGTGAGAAATGCCAGGTGCTTCAGAAGGAATGAACAGAACAGGTAATCATCAAGTGATCCATTCTGTCACCATTCTGAGCTTCTAGCGAACACAGGCACGGGACACCATCTCTGCCCATCCTAGCTAATAGCCATTGATGGACCTATCCTCCATGAATTTATTTAGTTCTTTTTTGAACCTTATTATAATCTTGGCTTTCACAACATCTTCTGGCAAAGAGTTTCACGGGCTGATTGTGCGCTGTGTGAAGAAATACTTCCTTTTGTTTGTTTTAAACCAGCTGACTATTAATTTTAGTTGGTGACCTCGAGTTCTTATGTTATGAGGAGGAGTAAATAACACTTCCTTATTTACCTTCTCCACACCAGTCAAGATTTTTTAGACCTCTGTCGTATCCCCTTCTTAGATGTCTCTTTTCCAAGCTTAAAAGTCCGAGTCTTATTAATATCTCCTCATATAGAAGCTATTCCATACCACTAATAATTTTTATTGCCCCTTTCTGAACCTTTTCCAATTCCAATATATATTTTTTGAGATGGGGCAACCACATCTGAATGCAGTATTCAAGATGTGGACATGCCATGGATTTATATAGAGGCAATATGATATTTTCTGTCTTATTATCTATCCTTTTCTTGATGATTCCCAACATTCTGTTCAATTTTTTGACTGCTGCTGCACATTGTGTGGATGTTTTCGGAAAACTATCCACGACTCCAAGACCTCTTGCTTGAATGGTAATGGCTAATTTAGACCCCGACATGTTGTAGGTATAGTTGGGATTATGCTTTCCAATGTGCATTACTTTGCATTTATCAACATTGAATTTGATCTGCCATTTTGTTGTCCCCAGCCACACAGTTTTGTGAGATCCCTTTGTAATGCTTCGCAGTCTGCTTTGGACTTAACTAGCTTGAGTAGTTTTGTATCATTTGCAAATTTTGTCACCTCATTGCTTATAGTTTTCATGGTGAAATCCAACATGTTTTTTCATTAAGACAGTAATCATGAAGCTCCAGAAGCTGCTGCAGGAGCAACAGCCCTGACCCAGCGGTATCATTCAACCACATGCACTATGCTTCCTGCTAGTTTTTTCTAAACTTAAAGACTACAACTCCCAGCATGCAATACTGGCTCTAGCAACACCATATTTGAGTACTGAGATATTAAGGAAGTAAAGAGCTTCAATCTCTCTTCCCCTCAATTCCTTGCCAAAGAATCTCAGTTTTTGCTGTGTTTAGTTTGAGCTGGTGGAAGGCCATTTAAAAATTATTTGCATTAGGTAATGAGTACCTCTGTGAATAGTTCCACATAACACAGATGTTAAACTAAGCAGTGTTTAAAACTACAGAAGGCATTTTCATGGTTTCCCAAGGACCGAATTTACCCAATGTCATCTTGAACTTATAAACAGACTATTTTCCACAGGGCAATAGGGGTTGGGCATCAAGCACATCATGTAAGGAAATGACTGAGCAATTACATTGACAATAGCATAGGAAATATTATAAACCAGATGTGAAACAATACAAATAATATTCTAAAGAATACGTTCCATCTAATTTAGCATGACAAATCTATAGCAAAACACTGATGCTGATTGGCTATGCAATGAAAATAAATGTGTGATTTACCAAATGGAAATTCCAGGCTAAACTTCTTCCTGTTGGGTGATAGCCAGCTAGTAATGTATTAAGCATATTAATGCCAACCAAATAACACTGGGATTGAACTTTCCCCATAAAACTCTGGAACATTTTGCAAGATGGAGAAGAAAGAATAGCATCAAAATAAGAAGAGAGATATTAGACCCTCAATTCTAGTTTGGTCTACCTGGACCCTTTAAGAAGAAAGGTAATGAAACCTGCAACAGCAGCATTGTAATAAATGTTTACATTTATATAGTCCCTGATCTTAAAATGGTTCACAAAGTTTACACTGCAGTCTGCAGACAATTATTTCACCATCACTGAAACACAGTTAACTCGGGGGTGAATGTGGCAAGTGTTTAACAGTGCACAGCAACGCTGGCCTGTAGTTTATGAGAAAGGTTAAAGAAAAATGTAGCCATGATACGTAGTGAATATAGGTAGGCAGAAGGCATATAATTCAGTTTGAACATGGCCAGAATACAGAATCTATATATGTACTACACTGTATAATCAAAGTAAAAATATGTGAATTTACATTTATTTCTTAACGAGAAATAAAGTATTAGGTTTCTGGTAAAAATGTGCTGAGGTAAGCTGTTGTGATTTGTGTATGCTGGTACTTCATATTAGACCTTAGGCAGTACATCTGGCCTCACTTGGTCATTTTCTAACTTGCCAATCTTACTGCTGACATACATTTTGCTAATATTATTTCAAACTAGCCACATCATCAACTATTATTTTTTTTAAATGTAAAATGTTGATGGAAGTGTATATCTCTTTTGATTTTGTTATTGTCAGATTGATGTGGAAAATAAATTAAATGTGAGCATATGCATTTCTTGCCATCACAAACTAGAAAAATTGTATCATGCAAACTTTTATTCCGTTATTAAAGGGGAGATGTAGTCATGTGACCATATTATCATAAGCTGCTGCCAGCTGAAAACCTCATCACTCCTGTAAAGTACATTTCCACAGATCAAGTTACTGCCAGGGAAGACTTTAACAATATTCTACCTTACTTTCAACCAACAACAATTAGTATTAGCAAATGGTCCAGGCCACTGCCTGGAATCTCATATGACTTTTATTCAAGAAAGACAAACTTTTATTCAAACCAGACCCATAAGCTAAACACGAGTTCCCCTGCTTAAAATAATGAATCTGAAGTAGTTTCTATCATTCATTTTACAAATCATGCTTAGCTTTGAAATCAAGTTGGCTATTTTCCCTTGTCTGTGTTAGCCATCTGGTAAGGATGACTTTTGTAGCACTGATGTCTAGCGCTAGGATTTATTTAAAAAAAAATATTACCCCTTTTGTCTTTTTGGAACTTGGCCTTTTAATATGGCCCAAACTCCGTTTTGAAAACAGAGATTGTCCTAGGAAAAGAAATACCACACATGGCGTAACTTCCTCTATCCAAGTCTTAACACATTTTGCAGTCAAATTTTAGTTTTTTAATGCAAGGATTCAGAAAAGCGCACACATGTTTTGGGTCATTAAAACTCATTGTAAAAATAATAAAGACACAAAGGGCTTATTCTTGAGAAACTATGTGCACCCTTTACTCATGGGATTTTGAAGATTTGCTTCATTTTTCAGTGCAAGACAAGTTCACAATGCAGTTTCCTAAACACATACCTCAGGGGTGCCTGAACTAAAAAAATCGAAAATGAGTGGATTTAGATATAAAAGAAAAATCTTGGCACTCAGTGTTTTAATCTTCTTCTTAAATAAAAGAACTTTGAAATGTATCCTCTTCCTGGCTGTTGTTCCTAGGTAAGGGGGCTACCATATCTCATATCATAAACCTTATTCTCCATAGATACAAACTGAATGAGTCAGGAAGTTCAAACAATGTAGACACTTCATTGTAAAAAGCACTACAGTTTCAACATGCCATGTAAAAGTGCACCAATGACCCATTACTCATAGTGTGGATATCAAGAAAATACCTCCAGAATGAAACCATCACTTTTGTTCAGTAAGAATTTCTGATCCAAGAACTGAAGCAAATACAGGGCTTGATCTGGAAGGTTCTGGGCACCTACAGCTCAAACTGAAAACAATGGGAGATGCAAATGCTCAGCACCTGTCAGAAAAGAGCCCCCGTTTCTTCTGAAGTCAATGACAACACCCCGATTGACTTCACTGGAAGTCTGATCAGCCCGTAGTTTTAGAAAAGCAGCCACACAGAATCATAGATTCCAAGGCAAGAAGAGATCATTGTGATAATCTCGTTTGACCTGCTGTAGGACCCAGGAGTGGCGCCAGGGTTTCTGACTCCCTAGGCGGATGGCCATTTTGCCACCCCCCACTGGTCCGGTGGACCTACTGCAGTCATGCCGGTGGATGGTCCGCTGCTGGAAAGGCTCTGGTGGAGCTGCCGCAGTGATGCCGGTGGGCGGTCCGTTGGTCTAAAGGCTCCAGTGGACCTGCTGCAGGCATGACTTTCCAGCAGCGGACCGTCTGACGGCATGACTGTGGTAGGTCCACCGGACCCGCGTGCCGCCCCCCCGGCAAAATAGCGCCCCGCTCAAAATTCTGGCACCCTAGGTCATTGCCTAGGTCGCCTAAATGGTAGCGCCGGTCCTGGTAGGACCCAGGCCATAGAACATAAAAGAACATGGTGTAAGTCATCACACATGCAGAGCATGTGTGCATTTAGGAGAACAAACCCAAGCCAAGATTACTACCGGAGTTATTTCTCAGTCAAAGAGAAAACAGAAATGTGATACATTTTTAACACACTTCACCCCAACTATGTTCATAATGTATACTGTCCAGATTGCAGCATTTAGTTGCTGACCTGAGTATGGGGTACTGTTAGATGAACAATCCAGGAGGAACAAAAGGAAGGATTGTGCCTTGGAAGTAAACCCCAGTTCCATATTTAAAAGGAGAAAAAATTAGAAATTTGAAAAGAAAAAGATAAAAGGCATCAAGAAGAGGAAAAAGGCAAGTTTCCTTAGCTGTGAAAAAGGAGCATGTGGTGCCAATTGCTGTTACATGGGCTATGATAAGTGTAAGTGGAGTCAGGATGAGCTCTACCCTGACATCTGGTGGTGAATTGTGGTTAGTTGTGCAAAAGAACTTCAGGGGCTGGTCTTGTTTGCATAGGCACATCCATTCTGCCTAGCATGAGCCCACAACCACCCAAATGGTCATTTTGGCTGCTGTAGAATCCCCAGTTTCTCTGTTATTGGGGCAGGAAGAATAAAACGTAGTTACCCTGATTATGTGAATCAAGGCCAGTGGAACTGTTTTACGATAGAGGGACTCGCCATCAAGCAAGTAGCACTCGCTAGACAAGGGACATGGGTTCCAAAATCCAGTGAATAGAGAGGCTGGTGATAGGTATTAGTACTTGGTGGTGTTGGTGCCTTTTGAGGGCCTGAAACACCAATTGCACCTCCTCCTCTCTCCACTGTTGAATAACAGTGCTAATTTTAATTCCATTAAGAGTCTAGTTACAGGCTGCTGTGCTGAATTCACTTTAGGCTAATGGGGTATGAGCACTAAACAGCTAAAATTACTAAGAGCTGAGTGGTGTGTTAACTAATGGGGGATCCTGAAGATATATTGCTAAGTGGCTGGCAGAGTGGACAGTTTGCGGGATGGTTGGAGCAGCCCACAGGATGGCAAATGGAGAGAAGAGTGGAGCAGAGCTGGTGCATTATGGTACTTTTGAAACATCAAGCACTGGCAATGTTGCATAAGGGATTAGATCTGCTCTAGTATGGCAAACACAATGTTCTCATAAACTGCAGCTCTTTGTTTAATAGAACATACTTTAATGAATTCAGGCCTACATTCAGTGTACGTATTGTATCAACCCGAAGTAGAATCTAAGTGAACATAAGGGAGTCTATCTTATACCACTGTACACATTGGCTCTGAATTTGTCCCAACTACACAGACTGCAGGTTAGCAACATAAACACTATGTCAGATAATAATCTGAAAAAGATTATAGAAATCCTCAGAGTAGTTTTGGAATTACAAAGAACAGAAGATAGTCAGCCAATACCTTCTGTGAGAACCTGGGATATGTGTGTCAAGGAATCTACACTGGTCCTCTCCATTGATGACAATAAACACAGCAGCTTCAAAATATCCAATCAACTGTCCAGATTGTACAGTACTCTATTATTAATTAACCAATAACCTCCACATTGATGAGAAAAGCAGGAAATAATAGCCTGGCATTAAGTATCAGCACTTTCTCAGCTGACAGAAAAAAAGGGAGGAATGACTGCCCTGAGATCTGGAGTGCCTGGGAAAAGGACAGCCTGGGTAGGACAGAAAGAACAATATTAAGTCAGCCTGCAACCTTCTATAACGAATATGAAACACAGGGACTCCAAAATGGCCATCTAAAGTTTCTGACTGATCCTATCTACCAGTCATTTAAATTGTACTCAGCAGTTTCACCTCTGCTTTTTAGCTGATGTGGACATCCCTGGAGGCAGTTTTCAGACCTGCCCCTCTAACCTAAATGTCAAAGTACCTGTGGCAAATAACCTTTTCAAAATGTTGGTTAGTAAAGGCATTCAGCCTGTTGTCCAGGATTTTGTTCTTACAATCTCATTTCTGAGAAAGAATCAGCCTAATCACAAACCAGATTCAGTAGGGAGCTGATGCATGGGTTCTTGGAAAGTATGCTTGAAGCACTTCTAGCACCTAATGAATTTTGGGCCTGGTTCAAAAGTGTACTAGGTTCTTGAATTAATCATGAAATGTATATAATTAATTAATTTCAGGGACTCTCTAAATACAGAGGCAACTGTCACCCTGCAGATATGTGGGTATGATTTTTAATAGGCTTAGAGTGAAATTGATTTATTTTAATGGTCATAAAAGTGAAGAATTGATTCATAGATAAAATTGAAGAATTGTGAAAACTTCTCCCCCATGATATTTTTGAGCTACAACACTGATGTTTCCATTCCTGTGTCTCTCCTGAGCAGACATTGCTGATGATGCCAAAATAATTATTGGTCTGATGATATGGTTGATACCTTCCAACATGAAGTGACTGTACCATGTTTCTCACCACCATTAGCAAAAGTTCAAGCTCCACAAGATAGAATCACAGACGGCAGTCAGAGATGGAGAAGACCTATCTAGGGACTATTCCTGTCAGCATAGAATTGGCTCTCTGTTTCCTGGACTGCTGACTAGCTGGTACCTAATGTCATTCCCAGATATACAGTGTCACCATCCCTAGCACAAATATAATTGTCCACATCCTACCTCGTGGCCCTCTGAAACCATCCTTTTTCTTTGTGATTTAGGTGTACAGGGCAAACTCAATTACATGCAATGGGATATTCTTAGAGTGTAGCTGTCTAGATCACTTCCTTTAGCCTATGGCTCAAGAGTCTTTTAGGAGTAATTGCTGGAACACTAACCAAAGGTAGGGATGCCATACAAGGCTCTGTCAGTGGCTTACTAAGCGGTGTTTTACATGATTATAAATGAGTATGTTTCTATTAGCTTCTGTTATATCTTGGCTTTGCTGTGAAAAAAGTTATTTAGTTTTGTTAGTCTAGAACAGGGGTGGGCAAACTATGGCCTGCGGGCCACATCTGGCCCACCAGCCATTTTAATCCGGCCCTCGAGCTCACACTGGGGAGTGGGGTCTGGGGCTTGCCGTGCTCCAGTGCTCCAGCTGGGGAGCAGGGTTGGGGACTGCTTCACATGGCTTCTGGAAGCAGCAGCATGTCCCTCCTCCGGCTCCTATACATAGGGGCATCCAGGGTGCTCCACTCCACATGCTGCCCCTACCCCAAGTGCTGCCCCTGCAGCTCTCATTGGCTGGGAATTGCAGCCAATGGGAACTGGACGGGAGGTGCCTGCAGATGGGGCAGCACACAGCAGAGCTGCCTGGCTGCACCTCCACTTAGAAGCGGGGTGGAGAGGGATGACATGCTACTGCTTCCGGGAGCTGCTTGAGGTAAGTGCCGCCCAGAGCCTGCATCCCTGAGACACCCCCTCAAAGCCCCAACCCCCTGTCCCAGCCCTAATCCCACTTGTGTCCTCCAACCTTATCGGTCCCAGCCTGGAGCACCCTCCTGAACCTCAACCCCCTCATCCCCAGCACCGCCTAAGAGCCTGCACCCCCAGAGCCCTTAACCCACCCCCCCCACCCCATCCCTCCTGCCCCAACCTGAAGCCCCGTCTTGCACCCTGAACTCCTCATTTCTGGCCCCACCCCAGAACCTGCACCCCCAGCCCAGAGCCCATACATCCTTCCACACCCCAACCCCAATTTCATGAGCATTCATGGCCTGCCATACAATTTCTAAACCCAGATGTGGTCCTCAGGCCAAAAAGTTTGGCCACCCCTGGTCTAGAACTGTATTTTTAAGTCATCAGTTAGAGAAAGAGCAGATATTTTAAATGACCCTTCTGCCCCATGAAAGCCAGTTGTTCTGTACTTTCCCTCATGATGGTATTTCTTCCCAGCCAGGCTTACTTAGAGTGACCCACATGGGCTCATCCCACTTCCTGAAAGCTGCTGCCATTCAGGAGAAGCTTCCTTATAGTCTTTCTCTATCTCCTCCAGAAGCTTCTAATTGACACCTTATCTTTGGACTCAGTCTTTTCCTTTCAGAGCTGCTATTAAGGTTGCTCTTTAGAATAATCAGCAGGGGGTGCTCCTGTAGCGAGACAGCCTGCTCCCTCTGGCATACATAAGTATTTTAAACAATATACCCGATAGGAAGTATTGGTTTATAAATTATTAACCACAGTTCTCAGACACACTAGCAGACTCACATCTGTGGACATTTTATGTAAAAGACAAGTAATGGGAGAAGGTGAGATCTTCAAAGTGTCTTGTAACTCAAGAAGGCCTGTATTATATAAGCACAGAAGGCAGCAAGGGATTATAATAAGTTGTGTTTGGGCTACAATGAAGAGCCCCTGCTCTTAAGACTGTTGCTTGACTCCTGGTGCCAGCAATGCCTTTTGTGAACAGAAAGCTTCCTGAGCTCAGCGCTCAAGGAAAAGTCTATAGGGAATATTTCAATTGCTTTTCTCCTTTTGGATGGGCAGCCCAAGCCAAGCCACTGAATATTTGCTGGCATTGCTAGACACCATGGGGTGTGAGTATGCACAGTATATGTGTATGGATGGGAGGTGGAAGGAGGAAGCCAGCAATAGAGTAGCACAATTTGAAGCTGCTATCAGCGTGAGTACAGAAAAGGCTGTAACTGAGAGGAGATGTAGGCTAAAAGAAAGAAAGAAAGAACTTCAGAGTCCCAAAACAACTTCTCTTTGGTTCACCACATTTTTCTTTTAATCTGCCATTGCTTTTCTGAGTATTTTTCAAACCAACTATATGATGTATATTTGCAAATAGAAGGTCATATTGACACCGTGTGATATAGATGCATATACCTGAAATCGAGGATGACATATTTATACCTTGATTATCTGGATGATTTATTTTAGAAAGCTGCATTACCAATACACAGTAGTCTCGTTACAGCAAGTTAACGTGCATGTTGAACTCAGCTGTGGTGTAATTTTTCTGGATAGGGGTTCATATTTGGTTGTTTGTACAAAGTCAGCAGAGGTTGTGAGGTAAGGTATGCAGAGTTTCTTGTTTGTAAACTAATTTTGTTTTTAAAATTCTGACTCCGCATATTCTCACATGTTTGAGGCATTTTACCATATTGAGACAATCCAATACAAGTTCTGTTTATCCTGGTTTAATCAAAAATAAAATAAAATATAATAAAATGTACGAGGCCATATAATTAGCTACACGAGGATATAACTATAACAGTCAGGATGAATACAAACATAAATTAGGCTCTAACTGCAGCTGACTAAATATATACCCTCACATAACTTATTGAATCACTGTTCAGCCAGAAGAAATGAACTGAAAAACATAGTCAATTTATATATTTTTCTGCTTTTTAAAAAGCTCATGTCAAAACCTCCTATGTGGTCCCTTATGCCTAAAGCAAAGGTGGCCAACCTATGACTCTGAAGCCACATGCGGCTCTTCAGAAGTTAATATGCGGCATCTTGTATAGGCACTGACTCCGGGGCTGGAGCTACAGGCACCGACTTTCCACTGTGCTAGGGGGTGCTCACTGCTCAACCCCTGGCTCTGTCACAGGCCCTGCCCCCACTCCACCCCTTCCTGCCCTCTTCCCTGATCCTACCATGCCCTCACTCCTCCCCCTTCCCTACCCAAGCCTCCTGCATGCCACGAAACAGATGATCGGGAGGTGCGGGGAGGGAAGGGGAGGCTCTGATAGGTGGGCAGGACATGCTGGGAGCCAGTTGGGGAGCTGATAGAGTGGGCTGCTGACGTATTACTGTGGCTCTTCGGCAATGTATGTTGGTACATTCTGGCTCCTTCTCAGGCTCAGGTTGGCCACCCCTGGCCTAGAGGGAATGGATCTGCCACACCTCTGTATTCTCCATCTTCAAGTCCTGCCTTAAAATACCTTTTCCAAAAGGCCTATATACCCCAGTCCTCCCATCCAAGAAGTATTTACAAGTCAGAGGAAAAAGTCCTTCAAAGACCAAGTCAAAAGAATCCCAAACAAAACTAAACTCATGGAACTAATGAGGTAAAACAATGTTTTTCATTGTTTCCCAGCCCTTGTGTATATGTGGTCCATCTAGACCCTGTTTCTGCTCCACTCAGGGAGAAGTCTGTATTCATGCAGAAGCTCATTCACTTCAGTGGGGTTTTGAAGTCAATGAGACTACTCACAGTGTGTAAAGTTAAGCACATGAGTCAGGACCGGGGGCCCAGATTGTACTCTATTTGGAGCAGGGACTTTGTCTTATTTGTAGCTATCATTGCTATGTAAACCCTCATACACATTGAAATAAGGCTAGTCTGTCAAATTAGGCCGATACTGTAATTTAACAGCATCTACTAAAAAGTAGCTGCAATTCATAGAATATGCGATTCAATAAATCTCAGTTTCCTGATGGAGGTGAGGAGTCTTTTGCTCACAGTATCCATTCCTAATGATGCCCATGACTGAAAGAGTCTTTATAAAGTACAGACTTTTTTTTAAACAACTAAAAAATAACAAGGTGTAACATCAGATGTCCACTAAGCCAGGGGCATGGAAGCCACTGTTTACATCTAAAATTCCTCAGATTATCTTTCCCAGTGATACTATTAACTTGTTCTACCTTCAAACAACTGCAAATCAGAGCATTTCCCCAGACATAATTCCTCTGGATATGGCATTATCCAAATGAGCCAGACTGTGTGAAGTGGCTTTTTGTTCCCTGGACACACAGGATTAAGTAAGAGGATGTGTTTTGTGTGGACTTAAAAGAAAAAGACATTCAGTCTTTCTGTACATGTGACACCTTTAATGTGCATAATTTCTTTTTTTATCCCAATCAATCCTCAGTAGACAAACCTCTATAGACAAACCTAGTTTAAAACAAATATATATTTACTTTGAAAAGTAATTTTATAGTCAGACTAAATAATGTTATAGATCTATATACTCTATAGGCTTCAGACTGGAATAAGAAAGAACAACTTCATTCTAGATGATTTAACAAAATGTAATACTGGGCTATCCTTACTTACGTTGCTTGGTAATTAAAATTTAGTGTGTGTATTTTGGATAATTTTAAGGCAAGTGAAATCTACAGCAGTTGTAGATCTATCACTGAGAAAGCAAAAATTTTAGAGGTTACAAGTGAAAAGCTACTTAGAGGGCAGGTGAACAATGGTAGATTAACTACATACAGATTTTAAAGGTATTTTTTCTCCAACTGGGCACTAAGTAATCATGTCCCAAACCTCCACTAGTTGAGCTGAATTCCCATATATGTTAGGAGGATTGGGTCCATGGGCTTGAACCTGAAAACCTTTAATAACAAACATATCCCCAGTGAATTCAAGGACTACTCAGATGCATACATGTTTGCAAGATTTAATTGGCTGCATATAAGGATAACTTATGTACATAACAGTTTGCAGGATCAAGCCAGTTGCAAAATGACTAATTTAGGTTTACAGCTACTTAGTTTTGCCAAATTTAAAGCATGCCGCACAAAGTTCCTAACAGACAGAGATTCTGCACTGGGGAGTTTTGGTAGGGAACAGACCATCGTAACGAAAGATGGGATGGAATTGAATTCCTACCTTTTCAAGGTCACAGGATCTGGTTGAAAGGCATCTCCAGCCTGGTGTCTGAAACAGCTCTGACTTTTTGTTGAGATGATTCTAGAATAAAAACTGAGAAGCTGTTTCTACATCTGCTCCTTGTGGCAAAGCTCTGATCCAGCAAAGAACCTACGAACATATTTAACTTTAAGCACTGAGTAGCCCTGGTAAAGCCAATAGCACTACTTTGCAATTTAAAGTTAAGCATGTTTTTAAGTGCTTTGCTGGACCTGGGCTTGGTGTACTGCTACCTCACTGGTAGGGTGACCAGACAGCAAATGGCTAGCAAAGATAGATAGACTATGGTTAGAATGGTCAGTGAGCTCATTTAGGTTGTCCGCGGATAGTTCTCTCCAAGGTGCATGCTTGGGTGGCCGCACATGAGAGAATGAAGGACCACCTACCTAATTAGTGGAGCCACACAGACATGGCTCCACTAATTAGGTGCTTGGACCCTGGAGAAGACACACATATAAGGTGAGGTAGTGGCCTTGGAGGGGATTAGGGGGTAGGTGGGAGGGGGCAGTGGGTTGAGGGGAGGGAGTGGAGGGAATTTGGGATGTGCAGGGCTGCGGCAACCAAAGAAAGAGGTGACTTTCCTCAGCTCCAGGGCTGTGGCTGCCAGGGAGAGATGTCCCTCCCTCCCAGGCTCAGCTCTGTGTCTGCTCTGGCAGGGGAGCAGGCAAGACCCCCCCTCCTTCCCAGCCCCAGTTCAGGAGCTGCCATGGCAGGAGAGAGAGGGCACATCCATCACATTAGAATGGTAAGATATTAATATATGACTCATTAAAATATGAGTTGTGTGCTTTTATTTGTAGAACAAAAAATGTTAATTATTATTAAGGGTTTTTTTATATAGTGCTTTTATCCAAAGCACTTTACAATATATTAGCTAATGGTACAAACAACATTTGGAAAGATCATTAAGTGGTCCGCCGAGACCCTCAGCAATTTTCAAGTGGTCCGCGAAAAAGAAAGTTTGAGAACCACTGGGTTAGAATAAAAATCTCAATTTTACCTATCTGAGCTCCTTCTGTATTAGGAAAATAACACTGTACCCTCAAAGAACTTTGATTTTTTTCACATTTTTAATGGAAAGATACTCCTGGACTGAGTAGCTTCAAAGCAGCCTGTACATTTCCTCTGTGCAACAATATCATGGAGGAAGAATCCTTGCAGCATCAGAAGAGTTGGGCATATTCCAATTGCAACAATTACTGGGATATGTGGATGGAGTCTCCATACATAAAGGAGCGGAGTGATAGTCTAGATTCCAAGTTCCATGGAGCCACTGCAGTGGAATTTATGGACCATAGATGAAGATTTGGAGCCTCATGTCAACTCACAGAACAATATTCCATGTTTGGGGGTCAGGGGTGGGGAGATCTTAACTGAACAGAACTCTGAATAACTAAAGAGCATTAGATGCATTAAACAGATCAAATCTTTGTTCTAGGGATAGTTTTTTGAGCAGCACACCTGCCACAACAAGAGATTCAGCTTCTGTTCTCAGCGAGCGAGGGGAAGGACTAGGGATTACAGATTACTTTCGCGTGCCACACGCTTTGTCTCAGAACACTCATATAAAGAGAAAAACACTTTTTAAGATCATGACTGCCCCGAGATAGGTAGTTTTCAAGGAACAAAAAGAATAAAAAAATTAATAAAGGAGGAGACTTTTTAAATGTTTCAAATTTCTGTTTTTAGAAAAGCTGGAGTATGATATGTGGAAAAACTTAAAATCTTTAAAGCATCTTTTAATATGTTAGTTAACTGAGATATTTATTAACTGATTTATTAGGTTCTATGCTATTGGATCCAGGTCAGTACAGGAAATATTCAGCTGCAGTGGATCTCTACAAAAAAAAATAGGTCAGACTATCCATATATCTTATTCTATTATTGGGAAATTACTTCTTAGATAGGACGATAGTAGATGTGGAAAAGCAAGTTTTTTGCATTTCTAAGTATCCCCAGTGGTCATGCAGTGACTTCCTGTACATACTGTTCCAATGCTCCTCTGTCTAACTCCATAAAAGAGTTCACTTTGTATTCCCCAGAATATCGTGAAATATAGAGGCAGTCAATTTTTCCAGAAGAGGAACAGAGCATGTTGTGGCATTATGAGAAAAAAATATATGGGTCATACTATGCAATTATATATTGGCAGAGTCTCATCATCTTAGAAGCATAAATACTGCCAAATCCAAGAGATAGAGGCTCCTTTCTTCATTAAAAAATACATTTCCCTTTGAAAATGGCATGTAATTCTTTTAGTAACAGAATGTAAATTAAGTTCCATTATATCCTTACTCATATGTCAGAATCGTGATTCTAAACCATATTGAGTTACTTGCTGCAGATTTTTATTCTATTTTATGACATATTTGATATATATGCTTGGACGTAAAAATAATAAAAAGAGAGCTAGAAAACTGCAGTGTGATTTATAAATGAGATGCTGTGCTCTCTTGGGCAGAAAAATCTTGAAATTCTGTCTACTTACAAGTATCAGAGGGTAGCCGTGTTAGTCTGTATCTGTAAAAGCAGCAAAGAATCCTGTGGCACCTTATAGACTAACAGATGTTTTGGAGCATGAGCTTTCGTGGGGCATCTGAGGAAGTGGGTATTCACCCACGAAAGCTCATGCTCCAAAACGTCTGTTAGTCTATAAGGTGCCACAGGATTCTTTGCTGTCTACTTACAGTAGGTGTTATCACATCCTCTCAAAAAAATCTGCAGGATGGCAATTCAGAATCCTGACTTATCCCTGTCCTTGTTCCTCACATTCCGCTAAAGTGAGTCTTACATCTCACACTTCCCATGTTACAACTATAGTGCAATAGCTATTGTTATATCTAGGGTAACACTTCCAAATACACGTAGGTGACTTAGAAGCATAAGTCCCATGACTTTCCAATTAGTCCAAACATTTATAGACACAGGCTTCATACTTGTATTTTGTTACTACTCTGAGCTCCTGAATCGCTTTCTTTCGCTCTTTCCCTTTTAAAATATAATCTTTCCAGTTCCCCTTAATATGATTTTACCTTTGCCACAGGACACTGAAATACACCAGTACCAAATGCATTAGCACATACAGCATGCATGCCAGACCTGCTGGGGTCAATTAATAAGCAAAACCTACAGCACAAGCAGAAATTGAAAAACATTTTAAACAAAGGTTAAATGACAAGGGAATGAGGGACAGAGGCTAAGCCACTGGGAAGAGTGAGTGTGCAAAAATTTGTCCATGATTTGTGCATGAATTCAAGTAAACTGATGAGATATCAGGTTGGCAAATATATTTTCAAAGGAAATTCACTAGATGGAGGGAAGGATGGCAGAACCAACAAAGCAGGTTAAATACTATGTGAAAGCGCAAGATCCTGTTTTATGTTTGGCAGTGTACGTAGACAATAAATGCCAGAAATCAAGAGGAAGGTGCCATTTTCTCAAAGGTAGGTGTGCAAACACATTCTTTTCATATGTTCTGCAATCTCCTTTCATATAATTATAGTTCCTGTTTCCAGGGTAAAATATTGTAAGTCATTTAAAAGGTTTATTAATGTCTTTTTCACTCATTTCCTATTTTCATTTCTAAAAGTACGCTCCCAGAGGACTCTTTGGCAGCTAGATGACCAGTTCTCCAAGTGGCGGAATGATATGAATGTAAATAAGATGATTAGTCATTATACAAAGCATGTACTTTTCTGCTTCTTACAAACCACTTGCAAGTGTAAACAATAGAGAGCCACATCATCCTGAGTAGAAATGTTGGGCCAGATCCTCAAGGTAAATTGTTTTAGCTCAACTGTAGTTAACTGAACTACTTCATTTCACACCATCTGTGGATCTGGTCTGTAGTCTTCAGTTAAGCTTCTGAAGTACAGGGGTCAGGATCATAGCTCATTAAAGTCAGTACAATGCAGCTGACTGTCATAATGTCACCCATTAATTTACTCCTCTTGTTATCCTAAAGACAGATTTTCTTGCTAAGCATTCTCAGTTAAGTCATTTTGATTAGTGATAGAAGTACATGGAACAAGTACAGTAATTAAAATTCTTTTAGGACTTAATGAATTAAAGAATTCAAAGGCTTGTAGACACTTTTAAAAAATTATTATTTGTTTGAATTTCAATAGTACCTAACGGTGCCAGCTGAGAACAGGACCTTGTTGTGCCCGGTCCTGTACGGACACATAGTAAGAGACAGACCAAGCTCTGAAGAGGTAGCAGTTTAAATAGATAAGGCAGGCAAAGGGTGGGAGATAGAAAGTATCATTATTCCAATTTTACTGAGGGGGAACTAAGAGCTTGGAAATGACTTGCCCTAGGTCACACAGGAGGTCTGTGAAAGAGATGAAAGTGGAAGCAGATCTCCAGGCCAGTGCCTTAACCACAGATAATATTTCTTATCCTTTTGATCCTTCTGTGACAGATATTTCTTTTTCTTTTTGTGGGGCTTAGTGGAAGAAAAGCTGTTTTTCTAAATGATGCTCTAAAAAGTTGCCAAACCTCTGGAACATTTTGAAGAGTTCTAGAAGTTTCTTAACCCTACCCCCCACTTTGCTGGGTTTTCTTTTCACTAAGTCAAATGTCATCACCTAACTCATTATGGTTGAAAACTCATAAACTAATTTGGGATAGAAGGAAATTTTAATAAGTCATCTACTCCTAATTCACACAGGGCCATGAACTGGAAATGTTAACTCCTCATTAACTGGAAGAGTAGAAACCAGGGGAATAGGAAATATCTGTTGTTAAAGCCTATGTGTAAGTTATTCATAAGGTCTTACTAAATAATATTTTGACTCAGAATATAGTTTCAAAAGTGCCTAAACCTGACTGACTTTCAATGAAACAGTGTCCAAGTCACTTTTTAAAATGTTACCTCAGAAGTTTAAATTTGATGCAATGGAGAGTGGGGAGCCAGAGAAAGATGTGAAATGCAGATTCTGGCACTTTGGCCCAAGCTCTGTTTCCCAGGATATCAAGGTGACCTGTGGCCAAGTAATCCACTGGTCCTTCTGTCTGATTGCAGATGAAAGGGGATTGCCCTACTACTCTACTGGGGGAATGTTGCCCACTGACGTGGCCCTTGTTGGTCCCTCTACATATCCTAGTGTTTGTCTCTGTAGGCTCTGCTGCACACTTGGCACTCTATAGGGAATTAGGCACTTTAACTTTGCCATGCTCACAAGTAATGGGGTGCCTAACTGAGGGTATGATGTTGCCTAATTTCCTCTCAACCGAACACTTTTTTGCCTATCTTAGGGTCATATGCATCCCTTCTATAGGGTAAAATGTGTGCCCCAAACTCTTAGGGTGAAGGGTCTGCAGGAAGTTATGGCTGTGTAGAAAGGGGAAGGGTCATGGATGGTGTAGCTCAGAAGATTCTGGGGGGTCTGTAAAGAAATCTGTCCAAACTGACCTGGACCCTATAATTTCCTGGATAAGGGCCATCCCTTCCAAAATAATCACTGTACCCCTCCTCCTAACAGCAAACTGACACTTCCTCTCCCTTTGTGCCTTCACAGTCTCCCCTGCTTGAGATGGGTTGCAGGCATCAAAAACAGTAATTGTTTGGTTCAACCAGCAATCTAACATGGTTTTCTAGTAGACATTTGTGTGGTACAGAAGGGAATACAACGCGGACAAGTGCTTTCTATGTCTATGCCAGCCCACACAAAGCACTGATTGCATGCACTATTAGGGTCACCACATATGAGCATACTGCTATCAAGTTGACCCATAGCTTGGACAAGATCATCTCAGGAAAGAGGAAGAGCTGGTTGAAGCAGTACTTGAGCAAGGCAGAGGCAATGCTGATGGGCAGAAGAAAGTATTTTGAAAAGTTTACAGTCACAGAGATGTCTTCCTTGGTTGAAGGTGCACAATTTAGTCCAAAATGTTTCTTAATTCCTTGCTGACACTAATCTCTAACATGACAGCATTTGTGAGCAATGTTTTTTACCATCTCCAGTTGACTAAAAGACTCCATCATCCAATAGAATGGGATGAGCTGGCCTCCATTATTCATGTCTTTATCACCTTCCATCTGGACTATAGCAATGCAATATACCTTGGCTGAAGCCATCAGCCCTTAAGAAATTCCAACTAGTACAGATGCTACAGCATGTCTCATCACAAACATAGGCTGCTGTGAGCACATCAGACCTGTCCTCCGGTCCTTACACTGGCTTCCCACAGAATATTGAGTCAAATTCAGTGTCTTTGGTCTTCAATGCCCTCAATGGCCTGGGTCCAGGGTATCTAAAAGAACACCTCATGCTCTAGGATGAAGCGTCGACATAGGCCATAGGTTGACAACTCTACCCTTATAATGGCAGAGGAACAAAGATCCTCTGTGGGTACGTCTACACTACGGGATTATTCTGATTTTACATAAACCGGTTTTGTAAAACAGATTGTATAAAGTCGAGTGCACGCGGCCACACTAAGCACATTAATTCGGTGGTGTGCGTCCATGGTCTGAGGCTAGCGTCGATTTCTGGAGCGTTGCACTTTGGGTAGCTATTCTGTAGCTATCCCATAGTTCCCGCAGTCTCCCCTGCCCATTGGAATTCTGGGTTGAGATCCCAGTGCCTGATGGGGCAAAAAATCAATGTCGCGGGTGGTTCTGGGTAAATGTCGTCAGTCATTCCTTCTTCCGGGAAAGCAACGGCAGACAATCATTTCACGCCCTTTTTCCCTGGATTGCCCTGGCAGACGCCATACATGGCAACCATAGAGCCCATTCAGCTTTTTTTTTACTGTCACCGTATGTTTACTGGATGCCACTGACAGAGACAGTACTGCAGCGCTACACAGCAGCATTCACTTGCCTTTGCATGACAGCAAAGATGGTTATCAGTTGTTCTGTACCATCTGCTGCGCCATTGTAAATTGGCAATGAGATGACGGTTATCTGTCATTCTGTATTGTCTGCTGCTGTCATGGATGCCCCTGGCTGAGGTCAGGGGGGTCATTCCCTCCTTTATGGTATCTAAAAATAGAGTCAGTCCTGCCTGGAATATGGGGAAAGTGTACTAGAGAACCAGTGTATCAGAGAACCAGAGAGCACATCCGCTCCATGTCAGATCCCGCAGAAATGATGAGCTGCATGCAATTCTAGGGGGTGTCCCTGCAGCAACCCCACCCGTTGCTTCCCTCCTCCCCAAACCTTCCTGGGCTACCGTGGCGGTGTCCCCTCCATTTGTGTGATGAAGTAATAAAGAATGCAGGAATAAGAAACACTGACTTGTTACTGAGATAGAATGGGGAGGAGGCAGCCTCCAGCTGCTATGATAGTCCAGGCAGGACATTAAGCGGTGCAGGGGAGAGAAGCCCAGCATCCCGCTGCTATGATAGTCCAGGCAGTACAGAATCTTTTCTTTACACATGAAAGGAAGGGGGCTGATGGAGCTCAGCCCCCAGTTGCTATGATGAGGACGGTTACCAGCCATTCTGTACCATCTACTGGGAATGACTGTGAATCATTCCTATTTTTACCCAGGCGCCCCCGGCCAGCCTCACCTGAGGCCAGCCAGGAGCACTCATGGGCTGATTATGACAACAGATAGCAGTCATATTGTACAGTCTGCCACCGGGGAGGGAAGGGGAGCGGATACTGCTCTTCAGTGCCACAGCATCGTGTCTACCAGCAGCATTCAGTAGACATAGGGTGACATTGAAAAAAGTCAAGAAACGATTTTTTTCCCTTTTCTTTCACAGGCGGGGAAGGGGGCACATTGACGAGCTATACCCTGAGCCACCCCGGACAATGTGTTTGACCCTACAGGCATTGGGAGCTCAGCCAAGAATGCAAATACTTTTCAGAGACTGCTGTGGACTGTGGGATAGCTGGAGTCCTCAGTACTGCCTCCCTCCCTCCATGAGTGTCCATTTGATTCTTTGGCTTTCCGTTACGCTTGTCACGCAGCACTGTGCTGTGGACTCTGTATCATGGCCTGGAGATTTTTTTCAAATGCTTTGGCATTTCGTCTTCTGTAACGGAGCTCTGATAGAACAGATTTGTCTCCCCATATAGCGATCAGATCCAGTATCTCCCGTACGGTCCACGCTGGATCTCTTTTTGGATTTGGCACTGCATGGCCACCCATGCTGATCAGAGCTCCACGCTGGGCAAACAGAAAATGCAATTCAAAAGTTCGCGGGGCTTTTCCTGTTTACCTGGCCAGTGCATCCGAGTTCGGATTTCTGTCCAGAGCGGTCACAATGGTGAACTGTGGGATACCGCCCAGAGGCCAATACCTTTGATTTGTGGCCACACTAACCCTAATTCAATATGGTAATACTGACTTTAGCGCTACTCCTCTCGTTGGGGAGGAGTACAGAAACTGATTTAAAGAGCCCTTTATATCGATATAAAGGGCCTCGTTGTGTGGACGGGTACAGCGTTAAATTGGTTTAACGCTGCTAAAATCGGTTTTAATGCGTAGTGTAGACCAGGCCTGTGAGGTGACAAACCTTTCTTGGGGGCAGGTCCCAGAATGTGAAACAAACTCCCAGTGGAACTAAGGACCATCATAAACCTCACCACCTTCTGCTCCAAGTGCAAGGTGCACTTCTTTGCACTTACCTTCTCCAACTTGAACACACAGCAGTATGTATATAACCCCCCCCCCCAAATAAAAAACCCTACCAAAACAAAGCACTTCACTGTACACACACTTCTTTTCTGGTGAAGAGGATGAGAGAGCAAACCACATGTGGAAAATGTGACCTCATCACTTTATGAACTTCTGGAAAATGCTCAGATACTACAGTCAGGCTTTTCTGCCTCACTTTGCTCTCTTCCACACTGCAACATAAGGAACAGGTTGTTAGAGCATTTGGTGGATTTTGTTATTTGCACACTGGGATGATCTGGCCTGCTGTTATTCACATGCTTGTACCTATTGGAAATACTTGTTTATATAGTATTGGTCACCATAACACAGGAAAGAGATATAATTGTCCTTTTGTCCTTTTGTAACAATGCAGCATACAGCAATCCACAGCATGCTTGGTCTCAAGAATACACATGATAAGGAAGGGTTAAAGGAGTTAGACTTGTTCTCACCGGCAAAGCAGAGTATTTGAGGTGACCAAGCAGAGACTTTTGAAATTATAAAGGGTTTAAAAAACAAGTGTCAATCTACAAAACTGGGACCAGATCCTCAGGTACAGTGAGACAGTATCTAGTGCACCAAGTTGGGGGATACTAGTGATTTTCCAGCCTCTTTACACTCCCACTAATCTCTAGGGATGCTGAGGGCTAATTTGGCCCCTGTTGTAATTTAGGGCAGCCCAAGGGATCATCAGAGCATAGCAGGCTGTGGTCACAACCCCTCCTGCCCCCAACATGCTTCCATTGCCGGGGTGAAGCCAGGAGATTGTGGCCTGGGGCAAAATATGTGTTAAAGCTTTTCTGTACTTACAGTTCTGCACTGGCACAATTCTGCAACTGCGCCACCGTAGCACTTAGTGAAGATACTGCCTACACTGATGGGAGACCTGTCAGTATAGATACTCTACATCCCTGAGAGACGGTAGCTATGGCAACAGGAGAAGCCCTCCTGTTGACAAAGCGCTGTCTACATCAGGGGTTAGGTTGGTATAACTATGTTGCTCGAGGTGCGGATTTTCGACACCCCGAGTGATATATTATACCAACCTAAGTTGGTGGTGTAGACTGAGCCCTACTCTCCTAATGACATAGATTTGAGTGGGTGAAAGGTGGCTGTCACAATTATATTCTAGCAAAGCCTAACTGAACTTTGCTTTAGAAAGGTTATAATATTTCTAACATTGGCTGCCTCCCAAAACACATATGCCATTGCAAAGAAACATATGGGAGAATTATCTAGGAAATGGATCACCATTTAGATATTTTTTCCTCATATTACATTTTATTCTCTAGTAAAGATCAACACTTCTTGAGTGTCATTGTAAGAGAACTATGTTGACAGAGAGATTTTGCCATTTGATTATCCTCTAGCCTTGGTGGTGTACAATTAATGGGAATTCGCAAAAGGCCTCTCCCTAATCCTTAAAGAAAAGAGTCCTGGTGGTTCTGCCTATTTTAAGAAATATTTATCAAAGGAATGTGAGAATGTCCATTTATGGACGTTAATATCCATTTATGGTGAGATGGGAAGAGGGGAAATCAGAAAAGTTGAGTGATCCTCTTTTTAGCACTTTGTTTAAGTTACTCTGTTAAACTGACCAGGTTTATATCTCAAAATTACATTCATGCTGTCTCTAATCACTAAAGGCATTATCCCACAAAAATAAAAATGCAAATTAGATGGTTTTGGCCTCTCCTCTATGTTTCCTATCCACTGGGAAAGACTCTATACTAGGTACAATGTGAAGAGTTAACATGAGTACCTTAGATGCATTCAGTCCCTGTGTGATGAAGACCATAAAGGATAGAGTAACATTTCATTCCTGAATCAAGTTTAGGCTCGTAAGAAATGAACTGATACCTGTAAATAATGGATTTAAGGCTAAGTCTAGACAGCAGCTGAGATGTGTAATTCCCAGCTCTGGCAGATGTACACGCACTAGCTCTGCTTGAGCTAGTGTGCTAAAAATAGCAGTGTGGCCACAGCAGCTCAGGCAGTGGCTCAGGCTAGCTGCTTTAGTATGTACTAGGATCTTGGATGGGGTTACACTCAGGCAGCTAGCCCTAGCCACCACCTGTGCTGCTTCAACCACAATGCTATTTTTACATGCAAGCCTGAGCAGAGCTAGCATATGTATATCTACCAAATTGGTGAATTATCCCTCCCAGCTGCTCTGCAGACATACCCTAAGGGTATGTCTACACTACAAAATTAGGTCAAATTTATAGAAGTTGTTTTTTTAGAAATCATTTTTATACAGTCGATTGTGTGTGTCCCCACACAAAATGCTCTAAGTGCATTAACTTGGCGGACTGTGTCCACAGTACAGAGGCTAGCATCGACTTCTGGAGCGTTGCACTGTGGGTAGTTGTGGGTAGCTATCCCATAGTTCCTGCAGTCTCCGCCGCTCATTGGAATTCTGGGTTGAAATCTCAATGCCTGATGGGGCAAAAACAGTGTCGCGGGTGGTTCTGGGTACATGTCGTTAGGCCACCCTCTCTGTCCCTGCCTCCCTCCCTCCCTCAGTGAAAGCAAAGGCAAACAATCATTTCACGTCTTTTTTCCTGGGTTACCTGAACAGATGCCATACCATGGCAAGCATAGAGCCAGCTCAGCTCACCATCACCATATGTATCCTTGGTGCTGGCCGACATGGGACTGCATTGCTACAGAGCAGCAGCTCATTGCCTTTTGGCAGCAGATGGGGCATTATGACTGGTAGCCATTGTCGTCGTATTTCTGGGTGCTCTTTTAGCCAACCTTGGTGAGGTCGGTCAGGGGTTCCTGGGCAGACATGGGAGTGACTCAGTGAGGTCATTCCCATCTTCCGCCGAGCACTCAGGAAATGATGATGACTAGCAGTCATACTGCACTGTCTTCTGGCAAGCAGCCAGGAGACGACAACGGCTAGCAGTCGTACTGCACCTTCTGCTGCCAGCCTAAAATGTAAAAGATAGATGGAGTGGATCAAAACAAGAAATTGACCTGATTTGTTTTGTATTCATTTCCTCTCCCTCTCTCCATGAAATTAATGGCCTGCTAAACCCAGGGTTTTGAGTTCAATCCTTGAGGGGGCCATTCTGCTTGACAGTTGTTTGTGTTTCTCTTTAATGCAAAGCCAGCAAGTATGTAAACTGAAAGGGGTACTTTTCAATGCTGCAAGCCCTGGTAGATCACAAGGGACATTTCACCAACATCCACATGGGATGGCCGGGAAAGGTACATGACACTCGCATCTTCAGGAACTCTGGTCTGTTTCAAAAGCTGCAGGAAAGGACTTTCTTCCCAGACCAGAAAATAACCACTGGGGATGTTGAAATGCCTATAGTTATCCTTGGGGACCCTGCCTACCCCTTAATGCCCTGGCTCATGAAGCCATACACAGGCAGCCTGGACAGTAGTCAGGATCTGTTCAACTGTAGGCTGAGTAAGTGCAGAATGATGGTAGAATGTGCATTTGGACATTTAAAAGCACGCTGGCACAGCTTACTGTCTCAGATAGACCTCAGTGAAACCAATATTCCCATTGTTATTACTGCTTGCTGTGTGCTCCACAATATCTGTAAAAGTAAGGGGGAGACGTTTATGGTGGGGTGGGAGAATACGGCAAATCACCTGGCTGCTGATTAAGTTCAGCCAGACACCATGGGGGTTAGAAGAGTATAGGAGGGCACAGTGCGCATCACAGAAGCTTTGAAAACCAGTTTCATGACTGGCCAGGCTATGGTGTGAAAGTTCTGTTTGTTTCTCCTTGATGAAACCCTCCCCCCACCCTTGGTTCAATCTACTTCCCTGTAAGCTAGCTACCCTCCCTTCTCCCCTTTGATCACCGCTTGCAGAGGCAATAAAGTCATTGTTGCTTCACATTCATGCATTCTTCATTAATTCATCACACAAATAGAGGGATAACTGCCAAGGTAGCCCAGAAGGGGTGGGGGAGGAGGGAAGCATCGGGTGGGTGGGGGAAGTGGGAATGACAAGGCCACACCGCACTTTAAAACTTTAAAACTTATTGAAGTCCAGCCTTCTCTTGCTTGGGCAATCCTCTGGGGTGGAGTGGCTGGGTGGCCGAAGGCCCCCCCCATCACATTGTTGGGTGTCTGGGTGAGGAGGCTATGGATCTTGGGGAGGAGGGCGGTTAGTTACACAGGGGCTGTAGCTGTGGTCTGTACTCCTGCTGCCTTTTCTGCAGCTCAGCCATACGCTGGAGCCTATGACTTTGATGCTCCAGCAGCCTGAGCATTGACTCCTACCTTCTGTCAGCAAGCTGACACCACCTATCATCTTCAGCCCGCCACTTACTCTCTTCAGCCCGCCACCTCTTCTCGCGTTCATATTGTGCTTTCCTGCACTCTAACATTGCCTGCCTCCACGCATTTTGCTGTGCACTGTCAGTGTGGGAGGACAGCAGGAGCTCAGAGAACATTTAATCCCTAGTGAGTTTTTTTTGCCTTCTAATCTTCGCTAGCCTCTGTGAAGGAGAAACATATGCAGCTGGTGGAGGAAAAAATAAGGGGAATGGTAGTTAAAAAGACACATTTTATAGAACAATGGGTACACTCTTTCATGGTAAATCTTGCTGTTAACATTACATAGCACATGTGCTTTCATTACAAGGTCGCATTTTGCCTCTTATTGAGGGAGGGCCTGCCAGTTTGCCGTGAGAGATCACTCACGAGGGCCAGGCAACAGAATTCGGCCTGCAGGCAGCCATGGTAAGCCACAGTCTTTTGGCTTCTTTAATCTTCATGACATGTGGGAATGGTTTCAAACAGCAGAGTCCTCATTTCCCATACCAAGTGGCCATCGGGTTGGCCATTTAAAATGGGCTGGCAATTTAAAAGGAGGGGCTGAGGTTTGTGGGTTAGATTGGAGCTAAACCCAACTAATCCACCTCTCCACCCCCAATTCTCTGGGATGATCGCTTCACCCCTCGCCCCATTGCATGGCTAACAGCGGGGAACATTTCTGTTCAGCCACAGGCAAACAGACCAGCAGGGATGGGCACCTCTGAATGTCCCCTTAATAAAATCTCCCTATTTCAACCAGGTGACCATGAATGATATCACTCTTCTGAGGATAACACAGAGAGATAAGGAACGGATGTTGTTTGAATGCAATGATTCCAGACTATGTGGTACTGGCCTGGCGTGGTAAAGTGTCCTATTATGGAGGACAGAATAAGCTGCCCTCTCCAGAAACCTTTTGCAAAGGCTTTGGGAGTACATCCAGGAGAGCTTTATGGAGATGTCCCTGGAGGATTTCTGCTCCATCCCCAGACACGTTAACAGACTTTTCCAGTAGCTATACTGGCCGCGAATGCCAGGGCAAATTAATGATTAAACAAGCTTGCTTTTAAACCATGTCTAATATTTACAAATGTACACTCACCAGAGGTCCCTTCTCTCCCTAAAGGGTCTGGGAGCCCGCCTTGGGTGGGTTTGGGGGTTACTGGCTCCGGGACCAGGGTGAGAAAAAGATCCTGGCTGTTGGGGAAACCGGTTTCTCCACTTCCTTGCTGTGAGCTATCTTCAACCTCATCCTCATCATCTTCCTCATCCCCAAAACCCGCTTCTGTATTGCGTCCTACTCCATTGACAGAGTCTAAACACAGGGTTGGGGTACTGGAGGCTGCACCCCCTAGAGTGGCATGCAGCTCATAATAGAAGTGGCATGTTTGGGGCTATGACCCAGACCGGCCGTTTGCCTCTCTGTTTTTTTGGTAGGCTTGCCTGAGCTCATTAATTTTCACATGGCACTGCCTGAGTCCCTGTTATAGCCTCTGTCCTTCATGCCCTTGGAGACTTTTTCAAATGTTTTGGCATTTCATTTACTGGAGCGGAGTTCAGCTAGCATGGATTCATCTCCCCATACAGCAATCAGATCCTGTACCTCCCATTCGGTCCATGCTGGAGCTCTTTTGCAATTCTGGGACTCCATGGTCACCTCTGCTGATGAGCTCTGCACGGTCACCTGGGCTGAATAGCTCGCCAAACTGGCCAAACAGGAAATGAAATTCAAAAGTTCACGGGGCTTTTGCTATCTACCTGGACAGTGCATCTGAGTTGAGAGAAGCTGTCCAGAGTGGTCACAATGGAGCACTCTGGATAGCTCCTGGAGGCCAATACTGTCAAATTCGTCCACACTACCCGAAATTCGACCTGGCAAGGCCGATTTCAGCACTAATCCCCTGGTTGGAGATGTAGTAAAGAAATCGATTTAAAGAACCCTTTAAGTAAAAAAAAAGGGCTTTGTCGTGTGGACGGATCCAGGGTTAAATCGAGGCAATGCTGCTAAATTCGACCTAAAATCGTAGTGTAGACCAGGCCTAAGTGTCTGAAAATGAATTGGTTTCAAAGTTAGCACCTTTCAGTAAGACAATCACCCAGAGGAGGTGGAAGATGGAAAAGGATTAAAACATTTACCGTTGTGTGTTTACACTTTCTAATAAACATTTAAGAATAAAGACAGAAGAAAAGAAACCCTCCTAGGCCCAAAATGGTTTAATAAGGACAATGAGTGCAAAAGTGAATGACTCTGGGGAAAACAGGAACAGTATAAAATCTCAGCTCACCTGGGAGACAAAGATGGTTCTGGACAATCTGCAAAATACATGGGACTGGAATATTGCACAGATTTATTTTGGCACTGTTGTACCTTTCATTGGGCAGTAAGTCACAGATCACAGAAAAGGATACCATGTCCATTGTCTTCAAATAAGGGCCTGGACATTTAAGCCCTTGTATTCCTCAGCACCGATGTCACAGATTTCAGAGCATGGACAAGAATTCCAAATGAAGACCAGGGAAAAATCTGTGGACATCTACTTTGCCTTGGCATATTACCTGAGCTGCTTTTGTTAACTTTGGAAACAATCCCACTATTGTTACTAGAAAAGCCTGTTACCAGATATGCCTGTTACTTTGGGGTATGCTCATTTATTAGGGTTACTCTTCGGGGGGTGGAGGTTCTGTAATTCTATCTATGTACTGCTTGTGTCACGCGGGTTTTCATCTGGAGCTCTACTTCTCCCTTCTGCAAGTCCCCTCCCAGTGGAGCTATCCTGTAGGACTTAGGTTCTCCAGCCCTAGAACCGGATGACCCCCATCCCCACATACATTAACAGAGCAAGTCTGCGTGGACTGGGTCAATCGGCACTGTCAAGCTGACCCCTTATATGTCTCTGGATTCACTGGGCTGGATGAAGCAGCACTTTCAAGCTGCCTCTCCTTATATGCCCCTGGGCTCCATGGACTGGGTCAAGCAGAACTTTCAAGCTGTTACCCTTATGTATCCCAGATTTAGCATGTCTCTATCCCCACTCTCACACCACAATTATACTGGCAGTCACCTACTTGATGAGCAAACCCCACAGTATTTTGGGTGCTGTAGGGATCTTTAACTTAGGTAAAAGAAGCATTGCTGTAGAGTGAATGGGGGAAGATAAAAACACAAAAGAGTAAAGTTCAGCAAGAGAGAGAGAAGCATCCAACTTAATTATAAAAGTTATTTATTGAATAGTAGTGATAACTACACAAGGAGAGCCTAAACCAACATAACATACATTATTAAAGGTTAATACCTAAGGTAGAAAGGAAAACAGAGAGAGAGAGAGAGAGAAGGAGATCTCACTGCTCCCTGAAGTTTGAACTAGTCTGGGTTCCCAGGTGATAGTGGTAGCTCAGGGTCCTGAGGGCAGGAGACAGGCAGAGTCCCCAGCACAATCATTCAGGAGAATATGGAGTCCCATTGGAACTGATGCATAGTTTGGATCTAAGCATCAGAACACTGACTGGAGGATGAGTAGGGATTTTTGTACAGAAAATACAATGGTTGAAGGGAGAACATTAGATTTGTTTATAGGTAAGCTGAGGACTCAAGGGTTTTCTTTTGGCTAGACAATAGGAACTGATCATTCTTGGCTATGGATGGTGTTTTCTTCCAGGGAGCTCACAATGCAACTAGGCTGCTTCAGTATTTTGGGTATAAATCAAGGATTCATTACTAGAATTGGTCTGATAATTGCTGAGCTGGGTGTGTGCAGGCATAGGTTCATTAACATCTGGAGCAGAGATTCCCCTGAAGCAGTGCTTCTCTGCTTTTTCTGGTCCCAGAGTTCAGTGCGGTTCTCTGTTCTTCATTCTGTATGCAAATTGAGATGTCTCCCTGTCCCAACTCTCATGCAGATGAGGCTAGAGGAGTTGTCTCTGCACTCCATTTTGCGTGCTAATGGAGAAGTGTTAATCTTGTCACCCTTGTCAGCAGGGGTCTAGGTATGTTTCCCACCACCCTTCATTGCTCTCCACAAGTCTTTTCTCTGATGGGTTTTGGTTTAAGCAGAGGCTGGTGGGGGGAGGAGGGGGCATGTGTGTTTCTCATAAGTCAGACAGGCTGGATACTGCGCCCTGATTCCCCAAAAACACAGAGCTGACTGGTATCAAGCCTTCCCTCACAGACCAGTTCAGCTTCAGACAGTTCTCTCTTTCCTTCCCCTTGTCTCTCTCCTGAAATGATGAATCTGAATCAGTCACTTAGAACATAAAAAGGTAATGTCTATTTCTGGATGGACACATATTGAATTTTTATAGATGAACAATATCTGTTTCTCTCTCACACATTGCCAGTCTTCCTGCCTTTTACTCATCATGGAACATCTGTAGCATGCACACACATGTTTTACTGGAGCCACATCCAGGGTGACAATCAAGAAAATACAGGAGCGGTAATTAACATATTACTACTTTTCTCTTTGTTCTCTAGTTACTAACATGCTGCTCTGCCATGGCTCCCATTAGAGTTAAAAACTTTTCCTACATAAGGGCCATAGACATTTCTATGCACAACTTTGACTTTTATTAGAGCAATTTTATATAAGAGAGAAATTTCAAAACTCTCTTATTGCACCCAGCTTGTGAAGTTTTATAAGATGTAGTTATTTTAACTCCCAGGGTCTGCTTGCTTGCTCTTCCTGGACACTGTTTTCCCTGTGCAAAATTTTGAGCTACATCTACCAACAGGCTATTGAACTATCAAATAAATGATTCTGCACCTTGTTTGTACATGAACTTAACCCGTTAAAGGTATTGAGTCACTAGTCTTGGAGAATGGCATGTCCAAAAACTTTGTTAAGATTGCCCAGTGGTGCTTCGTGCCTTTCCAGAATGATGTGTTCAGCTATGCTCAAATCTCTGTAAACCTAGAAATACAGAGTTAAGATACACACATCCTTGCAACACAACCCTAACTCTGCCCCCTGGAGCTGGCAACATCCAGTGGGAATGGTGCAATAAGTGGGGCTATCATAAGTAGACATGAAGAATGACTACGGTAGTGTGCCATTGTTTGTGTTGTGTTCTACGTAGTGATCTGCATGCAATCCAGCTGCACCCACAGTGTAAGGTCTGGCTGTACTGAATGGTGGTGGAATTAGTTGGAACAGGTTGGTAGAGCTGTTACTGTGATATGAGGAGAGATGCACATGCACCTTGAGGGATCAAATATGTCTCACTGCAGCACTAAGTTCTGTAGGTTATGTCAGTCACGATTCACAGAGGGTATTTCTACACCGCAGTGTAAGCCCAGGGTTTGCAGAACATGAGTTAGCAGACCCTGGGTTTGTTAATCTAGTGCTTGAGCATCTATACTCCTTTGTAACCCAAGGTTAGGCATTGCTGAACCTTAGGTCTCAGTTTAGGGCTCTGGCATCTACGTTGCAATTGGTGGGGCTCAGTCCAACCCCCTATATCCCAAACTTCCTGGTTCCTTCCCAAAATGTGGCTCTTTTAGCCCTTTGTTCATCACGTAGTGTGGGAAAGCTTTACTCTTCACCAAACTTGACTATCCAGAGGATCATGTAAGTCAGTACATAGGATTGTGGGATACTCTTGGTGGATTCCCAGAGCACGAGTCCAATGAGGTTGTGTCTACACAGCAAAGCAATAGGTTTTGAACCCTGGGCCCTGGCTTGAGTCAAGCTCAGATCCTCCACCGCCATGGAGTCTTGGGATCGTGAGGTAGCACAATTTCTGTGTAGACAGAAAGGAGATTAGGCTTGAGCCTGAATTTGAACACTGGGCTTACACTGCAGTGCTGACATACCTATAGAAGTCTTTTTATTATGGAGGTTGTCAGCAGTTTAGTGGCTACATCAGACAACTGACATAATGTCAGTGATATAGCTATATTAAAATAGTCTTACTTTTTTATTATCTTAGATAGGGCATATAGTCAGGGTAAGCTGACCAGATTACTGCCCTGAGAGGAGTGTACCTTATTTTCTAAAACTCAAGGTAATTTCCTCTGTAGGTTTGTATCCTCGCCATGCACTCATAAGTAAAATATTCAGGCAATTAAAAATATTATTTAATCCATCAGGCGATAACTTGAAAACCCTATAGCAGTAACATGAGTTATCATTGCTTAGTCTTTTGCTCCCTTTTGCAGTAGTTCAGTATATGACCTGATTACTTCTCTATTTTAACTGAATATAGGATCAGATCTCAGCTAGTATAAATTAGGTGAAGCACCAAAATCAATGGAGCTATGCTGATTAACACAAGCTTAGAATCTGTTTGATAGATTTTACAGTGACTGCACAGGATCAGCGCATCGGTATTTGATTTGTGTTTATTCTGTCAATGTGCTAGATTTTAGCTTCTGAGAGAACATTGTACATTATGATTGATTTATTAGTCTAGGCAGTATATATAGTACAATGGCTATGAGAATGAAAGACATTTAACAGCTCATTCAAAAGCCAATCCTTCTGCTCAGACGATAGAATCTTAAGTGCCCTGATATCCCTTCAGATTGTCTGGTTAGCTCATATCAAATGCTTCTTGGCCTGGCTCAGTTGTTTCAGTTGCATCTCTAAGCTACATATACCGTCCTCCCTCTGAAGTAGTTCAAGCATGTAAACTTTGTGTGGAAGGTAGAACGGGATCTTCATTTTGTTTGACTAATTAAGTCTGCACTTGCTTCTTCAAAACAAGGCATTCCAACTTTTCAAAACCTCTTTACCAATGAGATTCACCTGACCCAACATCATCTTCTTTAGTCATTTCCTCGACTCTCCTTCAGATCTTTCTCTGTGGGAAGCCAAGAATGTTATGAATGGTGGATTAATTTCCTAAGCAAAGATCAGTCTCTGTCTGGGTCTTCTGCAGCAGTCTTCATTCATTCTTACTTGATAAAGACACTAACAAGAATTGTACTTCATTCCTCCCTCGGTAGTATATTTTGGCACTTGAATACTTACCACAAAAGAAACTCATTTTCCTTAGATCTATGTTTAGCACATTTTTTGTTCACTATTTTCTATATCTTCTACATTTCAGTCTGAAAGCTACCTGAAAATTCAGGAAAAAGACAAAAATTGGTCAAAGTACTCTTTGGACCATCCTTTTATATAGAAAAGTTTATTTCCCCCAGAGCTTTTCGAAAACTGCCTTACTGCCCTTCCCTGTACTTAATGAGACCGGTGGGCATACAGCTGATTCAGTGGAAACTAACAGTCAGAGTTTAAATATGCTCTGATGACAGCTGACTTTACTTGCTAGAGCTGTTGCAAAAGGATTTTGCTAATGATTAAAGCAGATGGACAGAAGGAAGAAAGCAGAATGTTAGAATGTGTGAAAGGTGAAAGGTTGAGATGAATTAGCCTAGTGATTTCCTGTGGTCTGTGGGTGTTTTGTGTTGTATAGTGAAACAAGGAATTGTTTTTAATTAATTAAATTTCTAAACTTCAGGGGTTTAATTGAAAATATGAACTTAAATCTATTCACTTGTTCACTTTAAACTTGGAAATACAATTTAGATATTATGGTGGAATTTTTAAATAATCTTACTTTACACATTTACTCTGTTACTTTGAAAACATTTAATTTTGGACTGACCCATAAGAATCAAAATTTGATTTTATCATCACACTCAATAGCACTTTATATCATAATTAGTCTTATTGAAACCAATCGAACTACTTGTGGAGTAAGGTTCTAGTCAGCAGGAGTCAGAGTATCAGAATCTAATTCATTGTAGAACCCTTAGAACACTTAATATTATGATATTTTCAGTTGCTTTGTTGACATTTAGTATAATTTTCCTTCTTGTTTTAATTCCTGTAGTCCTGTTACCAAAACATTGTCATTAATTTTATTAACACTTAGGAATTGCCAGACTGGACCAGACCTGTGGCCCATCTAATCCACTGCCCTGTCTCTGACAGTGGCCAACACTTGATGTTTCAGATGAAGGAGCAAAATACTCCATAGTAGACAGATTTGGAATAGTCTGAACCCCATGAAGGTCTCATCCTAATTCCTAATAGAGAATAGTTTAAATTCTAAAACATGAGGTTTTATCTTTCCTATAACACTCCTTTTGTTAGTATTAACTATTGTAATTCTGGGTATTCTTGTTACCCATATAAACATCTAATCCATTTTTTAATGTTGTTAAGGTCTTAGCCTCAATTACATCCTGTATCAAGAGTCCCACAGTCTAATTTTGCATTGTGTGAAAAAAAATTCTTTATCAATTTTGAATTTGTCACCTCTTAATTTAATGCAATGGCCCCCATTCTGAAGCCAAATATCTTAATTCTTTTGTCAGCTACAAGGGTGCCTCGCCAAGTGACTTTTCTTTTCACATGATCACAGTGATATTATGACAGTCTCCGCTAGTCTCCTCTAGTTATGTAAAAGGTTTGTCCATTTATACTGAAGTTAAAGAAAAACCCAACAAAACAAACCATCTCTTTGCTCCTATCTATCACAGATTTAGAAATAAAAATGTAGTTTTCAGTCAAGGAAATTTGTTGTGGCTCAAAAGGTTAAAATATGTTTGCTTTGCTGAATATTATAATTTAAACCTCTAAGGAAACAACATTCTATATCCTTGTCTGTCATCTGTAACCTGGCCATCTGAAAAAAAATTCAGTATTAGCTGCCCCTGTTCCTGCAGTTCATCCGCTAATATTAATTTTTCCATAATACATCTGCATCAGCCTCATGGTGAAAATGTATTATGCTTTAAAATGAATTATTACTTAAGCAAAATGGAGAAGCTAAGTATGCATGCAAATATGAATGTAGTAATGAGAACAACTGTTTATAGCCTAGATGCCCAAAACTTTTTCTGACCAAAAAAAAATAAATCACTTAGAGATCATAATTAATTACCAGGACCTGGTATAAAAATTGCAATGGACAGGAGTTCAAAAATATCTCATTTAGCAGCTGTTTTTTCAGTTTTCACACTGATAGTACAAATAGCCTATCACTTTTCTGCTCTCTGTAATTCAACATTATGAAAAACTACTTTGTCTGAACCAGTGCAATGACGATGCCTATTTTATTCAAGAACATGACATTCAAGTAACTATGAACCCTGGGTGGTCTGTGATGGGTATATTAATCTTGCATCAGCATAGAAGGGGTTAAGGAGGTGCTGTGGGCTAATGTGGCTGCACCCCTCTACACCTGCAAATCATGTCAGGACTGGAGGAGGAGTTAAAAGGAGGGAACTCCACACAGATGAGGGCAACTCTGGGAAGGGAAAGGCTGTTGTGCTTCCTAGGAATGAGAGAGAGAGAGAGAGAGAGAGAGAGAGAAAGAGAGAGAGAGAAAGAAACAGACAGACAGACAGATTAACAGCCATCAGAGCCTCTGCCTTCATTGAAGGAGGGCACAGATCCCCTGAGTTAAGAAGGGGACCGAGACTTGTATTGGTCACCCAGCGAACTCTGAAGAGGATTGTGAAGCAGGCTTCCAAGGCCTGCTGAATTAAGAGGCCCATATCTTGACCAAAGCTGCCTATAAGTTTTCTCTTCTGTCTTTTCCTTTGTGGTTTTATCAAAACCTTATTTGCTGACTGCAGATTTTTGTTTGCATCACATGGGACCCTGAGAGGGGAAGAAACAGCCAGGAGGCCTCAGCCAGAGGACTGAGCACCAACCTACTAGAGGGACACATCCCCGCAGTGCCCACTGGTGTGAGGGTAAATTGACCCAAGCCTTTGTGCTCCCCGCGTAGGTCTGAAAGGGGATGCTCTGCCAAGGATAGATTCATGACATGGTCATTCTGTCTTTTTAGTTGCAACCCCAATATCCCTTAGATTAAAGGTTCCCTTGTTGGGAGAAATCTATTATTCGTGGAGAAATATGCTTTGAGATTCATTGGAGATGTACTATGAGATGACTATTTACACTATGGTGATCATAAACAAATATTGATCAGAGAAGGCTTGGAGCCAGAAACCAATATCAGTTTTGCCACTGATATCAATGGCAGCAGAATAGATCCCTTGATAAAAATACTTTTTGTAGAAAATAGAAATTAGGTGGGGTTTAATGAATTAGGATTCATCAAAACACATTTTTCTGCTCTAAGTTTGTGCGGGAAACATCTGATCTTTTATTTGAATTTTGGGTTCATTCGGTTGAAACGGCTTAGTTCTCTCTAAGTTGAGGTCAGAACCACACAAAACAAGCAAGTTCCCAAAGGTTTCTTCCAGTGATAATAAATCAGTACAGGATAGACTGAAATTTGTCCCACATTTTCTCCAAACTGAGTGAATACTCCACAGCTTGGGCCCAGGTTTTTGGCTTGTAATGATTTTCCCAGTTTGTTTGGCCTGCTTTGAGGTTTGGTTAGAAGATAGTTACACAATTCTGTTGTAACCCAAAAGTGGTCATTGTCAAATAATGTGGAAAGGAGATCAACATGGACATATTTGTCCAAACAGCCAGATGGATGGCAGCTGTCCCAAACCTCACTGGTGAGTGAGGCTCCTCAAAAAGCAGTGGCAGTGACATGGGCATAGTGGTATCATGGAAATTAAAATGAAGTCAAAGTTACTTATCCTAATCACTTAGCTGAGTCGATCTAGCTTTTGATTTCAGGCAATATTGTGTCAGATTGGTACAATATAAAATTATGAAAGATTTAATAGGATAGTGTAATTTTTTTATCTCCATCTACAACTGGGCTTTTTCTTACCCATTTTGAACTGTCTTTCCAATACACTGAAAACTGAAAATGTAACAATAGCACAACATTAACTGGATTTAATATCAAAAGAAATAGCAATGAGGGTGAGGTACTGATTGTTACATTCATTCAATAAAATCTTCAGTTCTCAAATTGCAGTGAAACTGCCTCAGGCTTTCCAGTCTTCAGCTATAGAATGCTACCGGAACTATGGATCTGGCTTGCAGCACTGCCTGTGGAGACATGGTCATAGCAAGGGATGGACCCAAGAAGCGCGATGGTTGACACTTTTGAAATTCAACACTTCAACAGCAAAAGAAATCACAGCAAAAATAATTCCTAAAATCCTTCTGTTTTGGGCCAGAACCACTCAGCGATAACATAGTGAGCAGCAACATGGCTTCTCAGCACCATGTCAGGACAAGTGCAGCCATGGGTGAGGCACAGCAGTAGACCCAGCTGCACCACTGCCATGCACAGTGTTCTGTAAGACCCAGTGATGTGCTGCTGCAACCGATCCTTGTTGAGAAGATTGTGAGAGGCCCAAACCACTTCTTTGCACAAGCCAAGTATCTTTTGTTGAATGCTGACCGTTCATATACGCTGATTGTTTCTGTATGGAGGGTGATGGTTTCCCGGAACTGTTGGCTACTGTTGCTCCAGAGTGGCAAATGCCAAATCATATCCCTCGGCACGCACTCCCAAAAATAAATTATGCCAAAGTTTTGCCAAACAGTGAAGGCTGAAGTATAAAATACCTTTGAAAGCTGTGAGATAGGGACGGTACGCTTGACCCCAGATGTGTGTGCCAGGGTTCCAGCCACTGATTACATACCCATTAGTACACACTGGGTCAGCATTAGCAACAAGATCAGCTTAAGCATCTTGCCTCAGCATACCACATTGTGCACATGTGGATCTGAGAAGCAACCTACTGCCATCAACATATTGGAAGAAATGGATACTGACATTGACACATGTTCTCTCATGTGGATTTATCATCTTACACAGTGGACAAAACTATGAGAAAGGAAGTGCATGACACTTATATTCCCACACATATCCTACTTTGTGCGCTACTTCGGCCTAGTTATGAAGGACTTACTCATGATCTTGACAAAGGTGGGAATTATTCTCGGCATGTCCTAAAAGATCTTGGCCCACTTCATCCAATCTTGTATTACACATGTTCTTTGAGAGCTTCAGTTACAGAATCAACCCCTATGCCACTAGCAGAAGCAAGTGGTGGGTATGTGGTGGAGTTTCACACGTCAGAATGTTAGATTGGGTCTATGAGCAGAGGGCTACCAGCTAAGGTATTACCAGCATGGCTCCATTCAGGCCCACAAGGACAGCCACTTGCACTTCTCACCATCCGACTGACCACTAACAAGGCTTCTTAGCCTGATTTTCAAAACTCCTTTAGTTCCCACTAACTTCAGTGCAAATTGTGAGTAAAGTTAAGTGATTTCCCCCCACCCAGCAAATATAATTTGCACTGAAAAATGCATTTTTGGGGCCTCAAAATGATCTGTTAATTTGGATTGAATTAGGCAATAATTTTGGATGAAAAACTCCCCCCTCCCGCCAAGTGTCAAAACAAAACATGGATCTGAAACAATGTTTGATGTTTGAAACATTTAGTTTGACAAACAATCATTTTGGGATTTTTCGTTTGGTGAAAAATCAAAACAATTCCATGTCAGTTCAAAACAAATCAATGTTTTCAGTTTGGCCAATGAGCCAAAATATCAGTTATTCACTCAGCTGTCGTTGGGAGTACTCAGCAACTCTGAAATCGAACCATGAGTGTGACATCCTCACAATATGAGAAGGCTCATTCATCAGTGGGGATGATGCTTGCATGAGCCAAAACATTTCATTCATGGGCTTATTGGAGGAGGAAAGTTACCTCAATGGTGAAAAAGTCACTGCAAGCAACCAAGCGAGACAGATGTAGCCCTGGTACACAACATGTGGGTGCATGCTGAGGCAATCATCACTCCAGCAGACACATGAACATATTTTGGCTACATATGTTCCAAATTATAGTTACATATGTTAAAAATACCAAGAGTTTAGCCCTCCTGCATGACGCAGATGCAGACAAACCTTGGAAGGAACGACTAAGTGACAGGAGAAGCTGTGCAGGCCCGGGGATATGGCATGAGGTTGGACTCAGGATACTGACCTATGGTGTGAGATTGGGTGAGTCACTTTACCTTCCTGTTCCTCTGTTTCGCCTTCCATCCATTCTGTCTTATGTTTAGATTATTAACTCTTTGAGACAGGGACTGTCTCCTACCAGGTTTGTAGCACAGTAAGGCCCCAGTCTTGGTTGGGCCTCAAAGGCCCTAAATCATACAAATAATAACAGCGACACAGTGGCTGAATGTATTTAATAGACTCTTGAGCTGAAAGCCAGAAGGCACCAGGCTGTTCATAGAGAACGGCAGCCACAGTAGCAGTTCAGAGGTTGAAGGTCTGTGGATGCTGGGCTCAGCAGCACTGCTCATGAGCTAACTGGGTGGTTGTATAAGGTGGGATGGGGCAGCACAGCTCAGAAGGTCATCCTCCATTTTGGAAGGTGGAGCTCAGAGCTGCAGGCTGCAATCAGCAACTGCTCTGGTGGCTGTTAGGTTAAAGTTATGTAAGTTTTAAATAAAGAGAATGTAGTTGTTAAATGCAAGCTCTCCGTGCCTTTATACAAACAGCACAACCTCCAGCATGATTCATCATTCGGCAGAGGGATATCTCCAAGTTTACCATTGTTGGGCCTGCCAATGCAACCCATTGCTGTATGAGCAGCTCAAGGGTGATCTGGGGCTGGAACTATGTTACATAGTGAAACACATCTACTCTGCCCCCCATCTAACATTTGTTTCCAAATGATTTGGAATAATTTAAGCTACAGCTTTAAGCATGAAACTATAACTCTGGTGTTTAAAGATGGCTAACTTTGAAAAAAGCACATTATTTACTAAACAAAATTGGAAAAAAACTGAACCTAAACAAAATTATTCTCCCTTTTCTGTGGGAAATTGGTTGGTCCTGGGATCGTTCCATTTCAACCCTTGCAGCATCAGCCAGCGCAACTGATGTAGCAACACCAGCAGCAGAAATGGGAATGGGAGTAGCAGGATTTGGAGGAGCAAGTTGCAGGCCAAACATCTGGGCTAAGCTCAATGCAGCCTCCTTGTGAGTGGCATCTGATGCTGGTCCTCTTCCAGCTCCTACTTGTGCAAAGCAAGCAGACCCATGCATTCCAGAACTCCCTGTTCACATACTTCCAGCAGCTGCGTGGTCTCCTGGAGTGCCTCCCTCAGCATTAGATGTCTCACTGCTTCCCTAGCAGAACATCTAAGAAATGGATCCACCCTTTCCCATGATGCCTACAAAAAACTTGACAATGGTTAGGCTGCAGGTGTGCAGAGGCCACTGTCTATCCTGGTGACCAATACTGTGTCACTGATTACTCCCCTGTTTGTCTGTATCTGTCAATTGTCTTGTCTCATACTTAGATTGTAAACTCTTTGGGGCAGGGACCATCTTTGTCCTGTGTTTGACCAGTGCCTAGTGCAATGGGGTCCTGGTCTATGACTGAGGCTCCTAGGCACCACAGTAAAGGAAATAATAATAATCAAAGGCCGAAAAGGGGATATGCTGATTCAGCTAATCACATTGCCTCCATAAGCAGGGTTCCTTTACAGGTTCTGGCAGGAATTAAAGCTGCTTTCCCTTACTGGAAATACCAAGTTGAGGCAGCCAGTATGCTCCAAATGCAAAGAGTCCCTGTTGGTGCAGGGAAGTGTAAATTAACTCCCCCTGCCAGACTCAGTGAATCTTGCCCTATATTTGTTCTTACTTGCTGACTGGATTCCATTTTCCAAAATGACAATAAAAAAATTCTCCAAATCAACTTCCAAGCAATTTATAATATTTCTTTCAGCTTTACTTGGCCTCAGTATTAACCAAATTAAGGAAAGGATTTAATTCCATCTCAGTTTAAATAGCCAATTTGCAAAAAGTAACCTCAGAACATTACACAATGTTCTCCATTAAAGGCTTATTTTCCTCTTGGTGTTTTTAGATAAAACATAATCTCTTGCTGCAACTGTGGTTTAAGAATGGAGAGAGAAAGACAGTGGTTTCCATTTTTGTTACTTTTAATGGAGCTATTTCTGAGGCTGCCATAAAAAAGTTTAACTTGCCTAAATTGGTTGTTTAGAGTGCCATGGTGGATTTGTCTTTTAAACATAGCCCATGATTAAAGTTCACTTTGAACTGAATTTGAAGTAGTCCTTTACGCTTTAAAATGAAATCTGTAATCCTTTTGGTGTTTAAGGCTTTCTGACTCCAAGTTAATTGTTTTCCTTTAGTATGAGCAGAATTACATATATTAAAAATCAGCAGTTGGAGCACATAATTGTGACTTCCCATCTATTCTTCTTGTGGAAATGAAAGGAATATTGAAAGACTTTCTATTTTACAATACCAGAGGTGGCCAAGCATTTACAACTCTATATATTCTTTTAGCTGAATTCTTCTAAACCTCACGCCTGGCTAGCAGTTTTCTCCCAGACGATTTTCATTTTCAAAACATTCACATCCAATAAACTGCACAAAACATAGTGTGAGAGAAAAAAGGGGACAGGAAATGGCTCTGTTGCATGGTTATTACATCCTATTGCCTGTGGGTTGCTTTGTTATGAGTTTTAACTATGTAAATATGACGTATATGACATCAGAATTTAATCTAAAGCTACTAGGTGGGAGATAGAGTGTGACTTTATTGTTAGGACTAAAATCAACTGGGTGTTGACAAGTCTCAAAAGTCACTGAGTATAAGCTTGAAAAGAAAAAGCTCAGACTGATAAGCTGTTCCTTGATTGACAACTTCAGGCCTGACTGCAAGTATTGAAAACAGTTGGGCAAATGGAGGAAAAAAAAGCTTTTTTCATAAGAAACTATACTGGGAAATACAGGAGGATTTATAGGCTGATGTTTCACAAAAACCTAAGAAAAACAGGTGTGAGGTTTATAAAATCTGGAGACTGGAAAAGGACATTGTCCGTGAATGATTTCCCCATTATAGTTTAATTAACCTTGTAAAAGCAGCTATGCAAAAATAATGCCATGTGGTGGAGGGAGGGGGGATGGAAGAAGAGGAGAGGAGGGGAAATAAACCATTGGTGTCCACTAGCTTTGACTTTCAACAAATCATATGTCAACAGCTCATGGCAAGAGAGCTAGGTTAGGAAAAAAAATAAGAAAGAAAATATAAGGAAAAGGATTTCAGTGGGAAATTAAAGCACAAGGGAATATGCAGCTTTTTCATCTTTGTAGTGAAGTTGGACCAATTTTTGGCACTGTAAAATCCATTATGGAGACAATAAAACAAATACTGTTTAAAGTAGCAATTGTGACTTGATTGAAATGTTATGATAGCTACACATGCTATATCTTATCAAACATTATCCATAAGGAAGCATTCAATTCATATTGTGCCAATCATCATACTATGTGCATCATAAACTTTTATTGCTTGTTATGGAATGCCACTTGGCCAACTTTTTTCTTCAGATATTGCATCATCACATGCAGATGGAAAACATATTCCAATGTGGCAAAGTGTTAAAGAAATCTAATACTCCAGGGCTGAATGAAAATGTTAAGGTTCATCTCCTGGATAAGAAAAACAATTTATGAATGCAATATTCATTTCCTGGGGTGGGCATAAGCAAAAAAACTCATCTGAAACTTAAAACTGAGATGTTGGCCTTTATGAGCTTCCTTAGTTTAACTCATTGATGTCATGTATTATGGACCATTGCTAAGACTACATCTGGGAAGAAGTCACTTTTTTTCAGCTTCCCAGATTACTTTTACAGGGAACTCCTTGTATAATTGCCTGTGCGGAGACCTCAACAGCTCAAGTATCACATTTCTCTTTTAATACATTATTGAAGGTATCAAAATAATCTGCTTGTTTTATCTCAAGCATGCTAGCTGATTAACGGTTTGACACTCAAAATCACAGATGTAAATAGTATAGGGGAAGGTTTCAGCAAAGCATATGAATTACAATGGTGCTTTGTGAAGTTCCTGATCAGAGCCTAATAGATTTAGTTAAGCATTTGCAGTATATTGAGCAGTGCTGTAACTATTTAGTTCTATAAGAAGGAACATTTGCAACAAGATTTATAAAGACGATCCATAACAAATGGTGGTGGAGGAGAGGTAGTGTCGGTAGCAGCTCTAAACCTGATTCTGATGGGATGGAGACATTACTCGTGGTAGTGATAGTCAGGGGCGGCCATAGGTATTTTGCCGCTCCAAGCATGGCGGGCAGGTTGCCTTCGGCAGCTTGCCTGCGGGAGGTCCCCGGTCCCGCGGATTCGGCGGCAGCCTGCGGGAGGTCTGCCGAAGCCACGGGACCAGCGGACCCTCCACAGGCATGCCGCCAAAGGCAACCTGCCTGCTGTCCTCGCGGTGACCGGCAGAGCGCCCCCCCTGTGGCTTGCCGCCCCAGGCACGCGCTTGGCGTGCTGGTGCATGGAGCCGCCCCTGATGATAGTACTCAATGCACATAGGATATTGGGAAGAGTGGTTCTAATTTTTCTTTCAGAATCCTCAATGGGAAAGTGGGAGGGACCCAAACCCCTAATGTATATGTAACAGCATGCTTTTGTTGCACTTCCTATTTGGAAAAATTAGAAGGACTATTTCAAAGCAGTTGAGTTTATGTTCAGCACAAATAACAAAGCTCATGTGAAGTAGGCATCTGGATGACTGTGGAACAAATCCTGCTCTTCTTGCTCATTTAGTGACACAAGTGAGCCAGATCTGGCTTTATTGTTCTAGCATTTTTAGCAAAACATTTTGATGTCTATATAGCTGTTAGTGCTTGATACAAACTACTGTAGCTGGATTATTATTGTTACTGGGATTTTCCCACTAGTGTCTGAAAAATTTAACAAATTAAGGGCAAGATTCTGGAATCTCGAGGACCTGATCCAAAGCCTACTGAAGTCAATGGGAAGACTCCAAACAAAACAAACAAACAAACCCCCACACACCAAGTGAGATTCTTAATCCAAATCTAAAACCAAATTTAACAACATTTTAAGTACCCCTGTTCCATCTCCTACCAGCCATTTATTTTATGTCTTCTTTTGGATTTTACTACTTTACAATAAAAGAGCACTATCTCACACATTGCGCTCCCTTGGCAATATTATAAAAATAAATTGAAAATAAGATACCTGTCAATCACCACAAATAATCCAATCAAATAACCCAGTGACAACAGAAATATAAATATAACTGCAGTTTGTTCCTACAGCAATAAAAGAGAACAAATGTCTGTCACATACTGAATGTTTTTTTAACTTTTTTTGGAATAAAACTGTTTTCCCATTCAGTAGTGCTTCAGAACTGACATGCAATTCAGGAACATTTTGTCAATGAATTTCATAATCCTTGTGTGACAGAATTGACCACTAAATTACTGATGTTGTTACAGCTGCAGGAAGACTAAGGGCCTTGATCCAAATCTCAGTACTACAAAGATGTGGGAACACAGTACTAAAAAAGATGTGGGAACTTCAACCCGGCAGAGAAGCCAGAGAGGAATGAGAAGGGTGTCTGTTTACCTCTGTTTACAACATCCTGGTGAGGCTAAGGGACTCTGTAGTCAGAACAACAGGTCAAAAACACCCTCAAGCTTCAAAATGGTCTTTGAGTGGCTGTTCTGTCAAACCACTATCTCCAGTAGGAAATGAATGTTCTTGAGGCACAAGTAAGCATCATTACTGATTGCTGAAGTGAGGAACCTTCTATAATGTGGCTGAAGACACACTGTGTTTATCAGCAGGGATCAAACCTAGGACCTTCATCACCAAAACTTAAGCCTCTAACGCTAGAGCTAAAGTGCTTAGCTGTAAGTAGCAGACAGTTATTGTTTCTGGGGCAGCCACTAAAGACAGACATGATCATAGTGATAAGTTGTCTGGTGTGGCTCATGACTGTGACTATGAACCTCAGTGCAGACTGCTGAGAAGTGGCACACAAACCCTAAATTGGTTGGGTGTTCTATGCTTAGATATCAACAACCAGGTATCAAATGTTAACTCCTCAAGAATTATAACCGTTGTAACATGGAGTCACAGACAGTCCCTTTGGGTACTCCAGTCTTTCTTGCCATCTAGGAAAGCTTGCCTTTGTGATAGATGGTCCCTACAACCAAAATCACAATAATATTAAAGTTACTGCCAGTTCCAAAGGACCGGTCACTTATTCCAGGTCAAGTGTACCTCTGATCTCATATTGAAGACAATGCTTGTGTTCAATCCTATAATAAACTAACTAAAGGTTTATTAACTAGGAAAAATAAATGAGAGTTATTTACAAAGTTAAAGCACATAAAGATACATATATACAAATGAGTTTCATCTTTTGAAACCTAAGACTATTAGAAGCTGCTGTAATGTGCAGGCTCTATATGTCCTTTAGGGATAACCCAAGCTAAACAGCTTGGGGATCCTTGCTTATACCGAGAAATATTGCCCCCTGCAAATTCCAAGTAGCTTAAAGATAATTTTTCTTGACAGAGATTTTTATCTCCTTCCCGCAGAGCTTAAGCTGACAGGGTGAGAGTTTATGTACGTCACCACTTCATGGGTGTGGGAGAAGTAGTCAGCAAAGTCTTTTGTCCACTGATATTTTGCAATGGCTTCTCTAATGTCTACAGGCCTTCTTTTGTTGGGCAGGAGATATGCAGTGGTGGTGGAATAGTGGGGTGTGCTGAGAGCCATTGAACCAAACTGTGAACCCTGTATATGATGAAAGCCACTTCAAGCCAGGGAGGTATGGCAACACCCCCAGTTCCAGCACCTATGCTCTTCTGGCGATCTAGTACATCCTAACAGTGGGGGGTTAGAGTTTTAGAGCAAACACTTTTATAGTTACAGAGCAAAACACTTGAATATTACCTGATAGCATGTGATAAAATATTATAAGATTAATGCATGCAGAATCTCACAAGCATTTCATAAAGTCCAAACACTAAATTCATTCTTATAATTCTAGCACACAGGTGAACCACACTGGTTTCCAGCTATGCATTTGTCAGTGTTCAGAGAGGCAGGGCTGTAACTGGGGCGGGGTGAGTGGGGCAGCCTCCCAGGGCTTGAAGCTGGGTGTGTGTGTGTGTAAAAACGATGTGTTCGAAAAAAATGGTAGGGGGTAGAGCCCTGCAGCAGGACTGGAATCCTGCAGGTCCCCAAAGGACCTGCTGCTATAATAACAGGAGTGGGATAAATATTCAATAAACAATGTGGGAGCAGGTGGGAGTGGGTTGGGGGGGGGTGGGATTACAAAAATAGTCCCATGCAGGGCTCTAGTATGGGGCACAAATATGCTTGCTTGTCCCAGAAGCTAAAATACCTAGTTATGGCACTGCAGTGAGGCTGAGGGGCCTAGGCATGAGCTGGCACCTGGTCTGTCAGCATCACCCCATCCCCAAAGGTTGTTAGAGCTTTTACTCTGCTCTTGACCCTCCTCTAGTACTCCAGCAGAGCGGCTAATCTTTGTGGACTGGCAGCAGCAGTAATCCCCAATAAAACCATAAGCAGGTGTAGCAATATCTCAAATTATAGCTGACAATTAAAAGAAAACCTCTGTGTAACCCTTCTGACAGGTGTTGTTGAAAGCAACAAGGGGCAGGTTCAAATAGCTGGGGAACCATCTTAAAAGTAACACAAGCTACCTGCTTGAGTCCCCACCAGCATTTCTGAGATCTCTAAATATCTTCCCTGGGTGCCCTTAACAGGAAACACTGCCCTCACTCACAAGCACTGAAACTATGTGTGAAACAAAGAAAACTTTGTATGGAGGTGGGGAAGGGAAGAGCATTGGATTGGGAAAACCAAACAATGCCCTTGATATACATGATAAATAAAACAGTCTCACATGCTAATTTTGGCAGGAATAGGTCAACTTAGTTCCCGAGCTGTGGGTGTGAATGTCCAATAGGCAAATATCTCTATTGCATCACTTCCCCATCTGCTAAAACCCACTCACTGTTTAGTGTCAGTGGGAAGCATAGTCGTAGACTCTTGAGGTGCACACAGGCAGGCCATTTCAAGTCCCTTGAGAAGTGCTGCCTGGTCCTCTCCTGAGGCGTCAACACCTAACCCAGCTATTATGATTTCAGCTTCATTTAGTGGCTGGGTAGGGGAGGCTGGACCAGAGCGCAGTAAGCCCTGGTGCTGTTCTTTGCATCTTCAGCAAAAGCCTTCTCCACATGGCATCCCATTGAGGAGCTCTCTAGAGTTGTCTCCAATCCAAGAGCACTCCCAATAGCATAGGATCCTCAGAGGAGTAAAACCGGTAGCATTGAGGACCTTAGAGCAGAGTCTTTGCCACAAGATAGGAGCCCATCCCCCGTTCCACCCTCTCAATTCAGTTCCACTATCGAAACAGTTCTGAATTTGTGTTCATTTCTAGTGTCTCTCAAAATGTTACTGGAAAAATTCTGCATAAAAAGTGTATGCAAAATTCACTCTTTGTAACCATACTTCCCCGTTTAGCAATAGATTATGTCACAAAATTCCTTCCCCACAGGAGCTTCTGTCCCTCTGGAGTTCCGGGTAAATAGCTTATGCAGATGAAGGAGCTCTGTGGCCATTCTTCCCCCTGCTCACCATGTAATGGAAGCAGAGCACTCCTTACCCTCTAGAGCTTCAGGCCATTGGGCTTACATCTGCAACCAGCCAAAAGGTCTGAGTTATATTTGCCCTGTTGCAAAAGCAGAGATACCACTGAATTCAGTTGCAGAAAACACAGAATATAAAGCATACCAAAAGAATAAACTACCTACCTGGGACATCCAAAATGACCAGTGCATCCCCTGGATAGCAGGTTGGGGACCATTCACATGTGGACAGCTCCAAATAATAGATAAGGAATTGTGGACCTAAGGTTGTGTGCCTCGGACTGGTAACCCTGCCATGTAAAAATAAACTTAATACAGAAACAGACACCAGGAGCCATACTGGTATGCAACAGCCTCGAACAAGAGATCAAGATCATGTGAAGAAGATGATGGGCATTGGTCAAACCCATAAGAAAGCCCATATCCTGAAAAGTCCTTTGTTTTAGGCCAAATCAATAATGAAAATCTTATTTGGGAATCAAGTATCAGAGAGATAGCCGTGTTAGTCTGGATCTGTAAAAGTAGCAAAGAATCCTGTGGCACCCTATAGACTAACAGACGTTTTGGAGCATGAGCTTTCTTGGGTGAATACCCACTTCACCCACGAAAGCTCATGCTCCAAAATGTCTGTTAGTCTATAAGGTGCCACAGGATTCTTTGCTGCTTTATTTGGGAATGTGAGAACAATGTACAAAGCTACCAAAATTGCTCAAGTAATTAAAGAAATGGGTCTTGCTGTCCTTGGAATCAATGAATGTAGATGGCCAGGTCTGAACAAACTACACATTAGAGAAACAAATAAGACCATCATCTACTTCGGGAGTGAGGATGGTAGACATGAAGCTAACATAGCCACACCTATATCGAATGAAGTAGAGCAGGCAAGGACTGAGTTGGGAATTAGTCAATGACAGAATTATTAGAGCTCACATTCAGACTAGTTCTTCAAAAGAACAATCAAACAATGCAACACATCAACCAATGAAAGTCAGATGAAGAAAAAGATGCTTTTTATGATTTATTACAAGATGTGTTAACCAAGGTTCCAAAACATTGTATCATAGAGACTATGGGTGATTTTAATGCAGAAGTTGGAAGTAACTATGATGGGTTTTGGTAAATTATAGGCAAGTGTGGCAGGGTTTTTTTTCTACATGAACCAAAATGATGAATGATTAGAAATTTGCCGTGTAAACAGTCTACTGATAGGTGGAACAATAATTCCCTCAAAGAATTCCATGAAGTGACATGGAATTCCCCAGAGGGTACTATTAAAAAAAGAACAGATTGATCACTTCAACTCACAAAAGCTTTGCAGCTTTTTGGCTGATGTTTGTGCTTACTGGGAGCAGATATGGGCAGTGACCATAACCTCTGTATTGCTAAATTGAAGATCAAGTTAGAGAGGATGAAGAAGGTTACAAGAAAACTGTGCAGCAATCGTGCACAATTAAGAGACCCCAACGCAAAAAGTGCTTTTCTGCTTGAACTGAAGAATAGGTTCTGTGTCATAATGGAGTTAATTGAAGAAAATCAAGACATTGCTATTCTATGGGAAAACATCAGATAGCGCTATCTAGAAAATGCAAAGACAGATTTTGTTGTTATTAGAACTAAAAGGGAAGAACAGATTAGCAATTTTACTTGGGCAAAGTGTAAAGCAAAAACTCATGAATGCTAAGACGTGAAAAGACAGGCAAGTGGCAAGAAGAATACAGTTTTGTTTACAGAGACTGCCAGCAGAGATAAAAAACAAGGACTACCAGCAGAGATAAAAAAGGCATATATTGTCAGAAAGTTTCAAGAGGATGAAAATGTTAGCCAAAGAAGTAACCGTACAATCTTGTATAAGAATCAAACAGCTAATAGGAAACTTCAGCAGTCCTGGAAACCCTATTAAAAATATAAATGGAAATACTCTTAGTACAGGAGGAAATACTCTTACTACAAAGTAAAAGACAGACAGAACATTTTCAGGCTGTTTTAAACAGACCAAGCCCAAGACAATTACTAGAAATAAGCGATGAAGACCTACCACTAGATCTTGAAATTGATTTAAGAGATACTATGATGGAAGAAGTTAGAAAAGCCATCAGTAAACTCAACAATGGGAAAGCCCCTGGAGAGGATAACATTACTGGAGAAATGCTTAAAGCAAATGATGAAACAGCCCTTCAGGATTCCCTTGTGTTTTTGGAGAGTGTATGCCGTGAAGAACCAAACGGAGTGAAAGAGGCCATATAGTAAAATTGCCAAAGAAAGGGGACCTTACCATCCATAATTAAACTCAGTGCCTGTGAAAATCTTATGCAAAATCAATCTGGAATTTATCAAGAAACAAATAGATTTTCAACTTGGAAATTAGGAGGTTTTAGACCAGTGAGATCATGTGCACACCATATTGTTGTTCTCAGATGTATTACAGAACAAGGCATGGAGTGGCAAGTGCCTTGTGATACATTTTCTAGATTTCTAGAAGTCTTTTAACAGTGTACACAGAGACAGTCTTTGGACAATTATGGCATATTATGAAGTACCAGTAAAAATAATAAGAATCATTTACGATCTATTTGATAATGCCGAATGTGCAGTCAGAGATGGTGACAACATCAGCCAATGGTTTGCAGTGACAACTAGTATAATGCAAGGTTATATTAAGTCCTCACTATTGTTTGCAGTGGACATTGACTATGTCATGAAGAAAGTAACTACAGAAGGAATTTTATGTTTAATGTAAGAGAAGACCCAGCTTTTGGCAGATACAGCAAAACAAATTGCTTTATTCATCAGAAGGGGAAAACAAAATATATGGCTATCAATGTCCTCAAAGTAATCATTGGAGTGGATGAAAGAACACTAGAAGTAGTAAGTCATTTTACCTATCTAGGGAGTGATAAGTGCAATGATGTTGACACCATGCTAGATGTCAAGCAATGACTATCAAAAGCAGCAAACAACTTACATAAATCTGAAAAGATTTGGAAAAATAACTTTATTTCAGTGCCAATCATGCTATGAATTTTTAACACTGGCGTGTCCATCCTCTTTATGGACCAGGGTTGTGGAAATCCACAACAGAAATTTATAAGAAGATCAGTTCATTCCAAAATAAGTGCCTGCAGAAGATCTTCAGAGTCCATTGGAAAGTGTTTCTTGCAACATCAGCAATCCTAAATAGAGCAAACCAATCTAAAGCATCAAATATTGTAAGAAGGCAACAAGGGATATATTTAAGACATGCTTTAAGGATGCCACCAACACGACTTCCATGGCAAATGATAAAATGGACACTACCTGGAAAGAGACAGAGGCCAACCTAGAGAAAAAGCATGGAGAACAGTAGAGAAAGAAACCAGATCCATGAACATGACACTTGAAAGCCTGAACAGATCAGTACTAGACCGAAATAAATGGTGGAAACTGGTGGATGCCTTATGCATCTGAAGGTTAGGAATAAAGGGGAAAAAATAAATACTTTACATAGACCCTGTGCTTTATGCATGAATCTTGGGGCCTGTATGCATATACTGTCTTTAAGTGATTCACTACACATTATGATATAGAGAGTATGATCAAACTATGTTAGCTAAAAGTCAGTTGTGGCTTCAGCACAGAATGCTGAAATACACCAACAGCCAAACTATGTGTCATCAACTGCAACTGGATAAGGTGGCAGTTGTACTGGACAGAGGGTGTTAATTCTAGGGTAGATATCTCTTGTTTCTCCTTCCTTTCAGAATACCTGGCAATTCTAGGTGGGCACAGATCATTCATAGGAAAAGGACCTAGAAGAGAATAAAAAGCAAGGAAAAAGAGCAGTCCTTTTCCTGCTCATTTTTGATAGCTGCATCTCATTTCAGCATATACCAAAGGGTCTGACTGATGAGTCTCCAGGGCCTGACGACTCACTATTTCATGGCTGAGGACTGCTAAGAAGCACAACTTTTCAGAAGTTTGTAAAGACCTGTAGTGGTTGCCTCTACTATTGCTTAGGAGTGATGTATGAGGTAAGCAACACAGGTTTAAACATGGTTTTTGCTAATATAATTTCTATACTCAATGTAGACAGGACCTTTGACATAAGAAAAGAAAGAAAATAAGGAAATCACCACTAACTATATGCAAATACTCCTCCCAAGAATCAGCCTTCTTCTCTACTGGAGAGTGAAATTTATCCCCTTCCCACTGGCCACCATTTGCTCCTGAACAGAAGAAAATCATCAATTTTTTGCAGCCCTCATTCTTAGGATCCCCTTGAAAATAAAATCAAAACAGATTATTTTCTAGTTAGGAGGACTAATGGCCACTAAAGCAGACACTGGACTCCTAGGTCTGTCCTGGAGATGTGTAAGGCCACATCCGCAGCTGGTTTAAGTCAGCATTGCTGTGCTGAAGTCAATGAAGCCATTTCAATTTACACCTGGTGAGGATGTGACCCATAATGTTTTGCTTCCTGGCTTCTATTTACATGCTATATATATTTATAGTGCATACCAACATATGCATATACAAAGCACCAAGCTAGTGGAGGAGGTCTATTTCTTAACAAAGCCAACCACTCCTAACATTTCTTGTACACCAGCTGCCTCGCTTTTTGTCATCAAATATTAACTACTCTGAAGTGAAAGCAACACAGTGTAGAGCACTCAGCCACAACGTGAGTAGAGCCTCTGTGAGAGCAGTCTAAAGCAATGAGATAAATTGAACATAAAGCAGCAAGACAGCCAATTTCACACCCAACGGCCAAGCAGAAAGTTAAACTCATGGGTCAATTGGGGCTTAGAGTGGCTTATTCATTAGAGTTCAACTCATGGCAAACAGTAGCTGTAAATAGGCTGAGTTATTTGCTGATTAAAATTCTGTGATCAAATTCTGCTCTCAGTTACATCACTGTAAATCAGGAGTAACTCCACTAACTTTCAGTGAGAGCAACATTTCACTTGTGCAAATTATTATTATCATGCAATACATATGCCTTATTTTGCCAGTAGTTCAAGATGCTCTGATTTTTCAGCTCTGCTTCTATGTTGTAGATGTTCTATGGTCTGATAACATATGGCAAGAATATGTTCATTTCTTTTAAAACAGAAAATTAATCAAAGCTTCAGTCTTGCCTTAATGCCTTTCATCCCCTTGTAAATGCTTTAATTTGTTTTGATTGCCTTCTCAGAACAGGTCAAGAGGTAAGATAAAAAGTCTTCCATTACACTGAAGTACCTATCTACCTACATATCAGAACATATAGTAAAGAAAAATTTAGGAAAGGAATATTTTTCTAAATCAACTTTATTCACCAAGTTGCCTGCCTTGATAGAGATTTCAACAATGAAATCACTTTATATATATTTTCTGTAATTCCTCCATTGTTATCTGTTGATTACAGATTGCTCTCGCCCCTCGCTCCACCGATATGGCCACCAGGTGCCCGTTATCTACCGGGTAATGAGCGTTGGAATAGGGCGGAGGTTCGATCACTGGATGCCCTGGGGGGGGTGACAAGTGCCCAAGGGTAGTGACGGGGATAACGCAAGCAATCAGTCGTAGTGTTAAAGATTAAGGATTTATTAAATGAGTCACAGATAAGGATAAGGGATAACACAATTAGTTACAGCTTGGGCTTACAATATAATACTAGAACAAATAACACAAACACTACAATTACAAATAGAAGCTGGCCCTGGTATTTTTCTAAGTCCCAGTAATTATTCAGGTCGTCCCAGGGGTTAGTAAAAGTGATATTGGTATTATTAGTAATCATAAATGCAGCACTAATCTTATTAAACACAAATTGCGAGGCTTAACTGGTCCCCCTTGCGTTTAAGGTTTCCTGGTCAACGGGTTTCCCCTAGCAGGAGCCTTGGGGCGGCTGGAACCAGTCTCTGCCTCTTATCTAGGAGTACAGATATACAGATATCCTTAACAGCTAATCTTACTTACACATACAAACCACAAAAGTTTCATTACGGCCGGCAAGCTGTCAGGCTTCAGGGAAACGCGTGAGCCCGGAGAGAGACTGCAGGGTGATCAATCCTGGATACGGTTCGACGGGAATTCGATTTCTCTCTCCCGTCCCCGGGAGGGGGTCAGGAATATATAACGAATTTTTCGTCATAATTTACAATAAGCCAATTGCAGGGTCGCGAGTGGCTCATGCCCATACAAGGGAGGCAATCGGCCCCCAGCATCTCTACTCAGGAAGCAACCGTCTGGGGGAAACTTCCCCTCCTCAGGTCGGCCGACCGCAAGGTGCTGTTTCCTGTTACAAGTTCTGCTTTCTGAGCAGCTATGTGATCAGTGGCAGTTCTGGGGGCTGGGGGAAAATTCCGTTGGGGGGTGGAGGCCGAAGCACTTGTTGTGTGGCCCTAGGGCCCAACTTGGGGGTCTAACATTATCATATTTTTAACAGTCACGTTTTTTGTTGCCAGATGTCCAGTTAATCAATGCACATGGGAATACTTGTGATCTCCAACTGAGTGTGCTGGCAAAACAGAAACAGATGGCCCTGGATTTGTTCTCTAATGCATCTTTACTGCAGTGTAACCCTTGCATAGATTTCTCCACTGCACTAATTAAGTAGTCTCAAGTATCAGAGGGGTAGCCTTGTTAGTCTGGATCTGTAAAAAGCGACAAAGAGTCCTGTGGCACCTTCTAGACTAACAGAAGTATTGGAGCATAAGCTTTCATGGGTGAATACCCACTTCGTCAGATGCATGTATGTGGTGGACCACAGGACTCTTTGTCGCTAATTAACTAGTGTTTACCATCTTAAGTTCTCCACACTGCAAGTCACATGCCACTTATTGATCATAAGAACATAAGAACAGCCATCCTGGGTCAGACCAAAGATCCATCAAGCCCAGTATCCTGTCCTCTGACACTGGCCAATGGCAGGTGCCCCAGATGGAATGAGCAGACAGGTTATCATCAAGTGATCCATGCACTGTCACCCAATCCCAGCTTCTGGCAAACAGAGGCTAGGGACACCATTCTTGCCCATCCTGGCTAATAGCCATTGATGGACCTATCTTCCATGAATCTATCTAGCTCCCCTTTGAATCCTGCTATAGTATTGGCCTTCACAACACCCTCTGGCAAGGAGTTCCAGAGGTTGACAGTGCGTTGCATGAAAAAATGCTTTCTTGTATTTGATTTAAACCTGCTATCTATTAATTTCATTTGGTGACCCCTAGTTCTTGTGTTATGAGAAGAAGTGAATAACACTTCCTTATTTACTTTCTCTGTACCACTCATGATTTTATAGACCTCTATCATATCCCCACTTAGTTGCCTCTTTTCCAAGCTGAAAAGTCATAGTCTTATTAATCTCCCCTGATACAGAAGCCGTTCTATACCCCTAATCATTTTTGTTGCCCTTTTCTGAACCTTTTCCAATTCTAATATCTCTTTTTTGAGATGGGGCAACCACATCTGCATGCAGTATTCAAGGTGTAGGCATACCATGGATTTATATAGAGGCAATATGATATTTTCTGTCTTATTATCTATCCCTTTCTTGATGATTCCCAACATTCAGTTTGCTTTTTTGACTGTCGCTGCACAGTGAGTGGATGATTTCAGAGAATTATCCACAATGACTCCAAGATCTCTTTCTTGAGTAGTAACAGCTAATTTAGACCCCATCCTTATAGACTCATAGACTCATAGACTCTAGGACTGGAAGGGACCTCGAGAGGTCATCGAGTCCAGTCCCCTGCCCTCATGGCAGGACCAAATACTGTCTAGACCATCCCTAATAGACGTTTATCTAACCTACTCTTAAATATCTCCAGAGATGGAGATTCCACAGCTTCCCTAGGCAATCTATTCCAGTGTTTAACTACCCTGACAGTTAGGAACTTTTTCCTAATGTCCAACCTAAATCTCCCTTGCTGCAGTTTAAGCCCATTGCTTCTTGTTCTATCATTGGAGGCTAAGGTGAACATGTTTTCTCCCTCCTCCTGATGACACCCTTTTACATCCTTGTATCTGTATAGTTAGGATTATGTTTTCCAATGTGCATTACTTTGCATTTATTAACATTAAATTTCATCTGCCATTTTGTTGCCCAGTCACCCAGTTTTGTGAGATCCTTCTGTAGCTCTTCACAGTCTGCCTGGGACTTAAATAGCTTGAGTAGTTTTGTATCATCTGCAAATCTTGCCACCTCACTGTTTACCCCTTTCTCCAGATCATTTATGAATATGTTAAATAGGGCTGGGCCCAGTACAGATCCCTGGGGGACACCACTATTTACCTCTCTCCATTCTGAAAACTGACCATTTATTCCTAACCTTTGTGTCCAATCTTTTAACCAGTTACCAGTCCATGAAAGAACCTTCCCTCTTATCCCATTACTGCTTATTTTGCTTAAGAGCCTTTGGTGAGGGACAAGGAGCAAGGACTTGCAACTTATTTATTCATAAGTTTCTTAGGCCTGGTGTACACTACAAAGTCAGGCTGCCCTAAATTGACTTGTTTTGACTTAGTTCTGCATCTACTCCTAAATTTGTCTCCCGCCAACATAAGTACCCTCTTACATCAATGCAATAACTTCCACCCCCAATGACATAGAGCCACAGTCAACTTACTTCTGTTGAGACAGTGCGGCGGTAGACATTCTATTGCTTGTGTGGATCCTAACAGCCCTCCAGCAGCTGTCTCACAATGCTCCTAGCCCCACAACAGGGTTACTCTAGTCACAGTTATGAACTCCACTACCCAGGGGTCAGAGACACTGGAAACCTGACTCTCCCCTGCCTTTAAGTACCCAGTGTGTTTTTGAAGTACCTTTTCCTGCACACCTACTAGCCCAGTTTTGTAACCATAGACCATCCAGCTCCATGAACACGGAGAGCTGCCTGGAGCAGGAAAGGAGTCATGGATCTCCTTGGCCTGTGGGGAGAAGGGTCTGTGCAAGGAGCAGCTGAAGAAATTCAGCTACACTGCATCTTGGATTGCGCCTCTCTGTCTGAGTAGACACTCAGGCAGCTCTGCTCAGCTCAGTGCACCAAAAATAGCAGCATGGATGTTGTGGCGCAGGGGGGCTCGGTAGCCACCTGAGTCCAAACCTACTCAATTCTCTGGGTCTGAGCTTGGGTGGCTAGCTTGAGTCACTGCCTGTGTCACAACTTCACACTATTTTTAGCAAACTAGCTTGAGCACAGTTAGCATGAGCCTGTCTACCCAGGCTGGAAGACTCACCCCCAGCTGCAGCTTAGACGTACCCATAGACATCTATGCGCAAATGGCACTGAGGATGCTAAAACAGGGACATAACAGGGATGAGGATCAGTGCTGCATGAAAGTGAAGGAACTTAGGCAGGCATACCAGGAAGCAAGAGAGAGTGCACAAGAAATCTGCGGCTAACCTGCAGACCTGCCACTTCTACAATTAACTGCACGCCATACTTGGGGGTGGGATCCTGTGAGCACCTCGAATGTGCCTGTGGACATGTCATGAGAGCCTAATGCAGTGACCCTTGCAATGTACAGTGAGGAGGAGGAGGAGGAGGAGGAAGGGAGACACAAACCTTGTGGGGAACCAGGAGCTGTTTGAAACTCCATTGGAGTCAAGCCAGTCCTGACAGGCAGGTAGCAATGAGCCTGGTTATAAGGATAAGGGAGCTCTTCTCAGGTAAGTGTGTACATGCATTGTTCCTTGTAAGTATTTTTTGTTTTTGTTGCCTGAAACCTCCTGTCCCTCCCTTTTCGCCCCTTCTTCCCTATTTAAAAATGGCACCTGTTTAGAGAACAAAGGCATTACTTTTGTTTGCTCGCTTTACTGGTAAAATGTTAGAAAAGTTCAAAAGAATTAGTATGACAAGGTGAGTGAGGTAATTCCTTTTATTGTACCAACTTCTTTTGGAGAGAGAGAGGGAGAGAGAGAGAGAGAGAAGCTTCCGTGCTTATACAGAGCTCTTCCTTAGGTCTGGGATATGTAACCTTGAAAGCTTCTCTCTCTCTCCAACAGAAGTTGGTCCAATAAAAGATATTACCTCACTCACCTTGTTCCGCCAATATCCTGGGATCAACACGGCTACAACAACACTGCATAAAACAATTAGTATGGCAGGCCAAATTACACAGTCCACATCTGATCAGTGTTCTGTGCTTGGATAGAGTAGAAGAAAGATAAAGCTTTATCTATAGTAATGGGTTACTTTAGACAATTGCCCACCCCAAGGTGATGGTTTACACCTACTTTAATCTTTGAGAGTTCAACGCCAAAATTGACCATAGTAGAGACGTTAGCAGTAAAAGGGGGAACCCTATGGTGTACAAGTAGAGTTGCCAACTTTCTAATCTCACAAAACCAAACACCCTTGCCCCATCCTTAACCCTCACCTTCCTAGAGGCCATGCCCATGCCCCACCCCTTCTCTGAGGCCCCGCCGCCACTCAGTCCATCCCCCCTCCCTCCGACGCTTGCTCTTCCCCACCCTCACTTACTTTCACCAGGCTGGGGTAGGGGCTGGGTGTGGAAGGGGGTGAGGGCTCTGGCTGGGGGTGCAGGGTCTGGGGTGGCATCAGAAATGAGGGTTTCAGAATGCAGAGGTGGAGCTCCAAGCTGGGGCAGGGGTGTTGGGGTGCAGGAGGAGGTGAGTGCTCTGGTTGGGGGTGCAGGCTCTGGGGTGGGGCTGGGGATGAGGGCTTTGGGGTGCAGCAGGGGGCCCAGGGCTGGGGCAGGAGGTTGGGGTGCAGACTCTGGCCAGGCGGCACTTACCTCAGGCGGCTTCCAGAAGCAGCCAGCATGTCCAGTTCCTAGGTGGAGGGACCAGAGGGCTCTGTGCCCTACACATCCCCGTAAGTGCTGCCCCTGCAGCTCCCACTGGCCTTGGTTCCTGGCCAATGGGAGCTGTGGAGCTGGCACTTGGGGGCAACACATGGAGCTCCAGTGGCCACCCCTGCACCTGGGAGCCAGACATGCCAGCTGCTTCTGAGAACCACGCCAAGCCAGGGCACATCCCACTGCCCCACCAACTGGACTTTTAGCGGACTGGTCAGCAGCGCTAACTGGAGCAGCCAGGGTCCCTTTTCAACCAGGTGTTCCAGTTGAAAACCACGCACCTGGCAACCCTATGTACAACAGGACAACACTGTGCTCTTTCTATAATTACCTTTATTAATCAACCAAATGGCAATACACCCGCTGCAATCTGGCAAAGGAGAATGCACGGTATTTTCATTAGTCACACCATGCCCTGTGGAGAAATCCGAAGTGTTGGTCATCATCTCATTCTCACCACCACCAGTGGTCGTTATCCTGGTGTCTGGGATACAGCGGACACCCACTGGGGTTCATATATATCTATGAAGGTTTTCCTTATTTTCTTGCTCATTTGGAGTTCCACACCCCACTACTTTTGGGCTAACTCATTCTGAGCTACTTTCATAGGCTAACTCAGTAGTTCCTCTGCTACCTATTAACATTTATATCACCTTATCACCATTGTAACAAGTATCACCTTAGCCTCTAGCATTGTACCTCAGCTACCAACAGTCATCTTGTGGTGTCTCCTGATCTCTCATAGATATTATTATCCAAATTGAAGTTATTTTCCAAACATAAACATAAGTTTTATTAACAACTTATTTATGCTAAATTATCCTAAGGCCGAATTTGGCTAAGCTAAATATTTTACAGACTTGAGGCCTGTAGGTCCTGTGTACAACATTAATTAATCCTTATATTTCACCTGTATATCCTAAATATACCCAATACCTTTTATCCTTGGCTACAAAGAGGTAGATGGGGCTTCAGCTTTTTCATTCTTTGACTTGTTGGGCTAAGCAGAGGGGATCACAACAATTCTCCCCATGCCCAGTACTTTATTTAGCTGAACAGGGATGTTTCTTTTATCTCTTGAACAATCTTGGAGCTTCCATGGAGGCATTCTGCAACCTTCTCCTAAACATTTCTAGGAATGGCAGCCTTGTTTCTTCCCCAGTGATAGGAGACTTTCCCATGCCACTCTAATGACTTCTGCTCGCACCCCAGGCAGCTTCAGGACTACAGCAACAGTTGCATCCTATGCCTTTGTTACCCTCCGGAGTGAAACAGCAGCCAAGATCACCACTGCCTGTGAAAACATTGCCAATATTCATGACACTCTGTCATGCACTCTGTCTATGCTCATACCCGGGGCACTCAGTGTTTAACGCTTCCATGCAACAGACCACCACCCTACCAGGCCGTACTCACGATGGCCTGAGCTACCAGAGAGGTGCTCCAAAGCTAAAGTGACAATTAACTTTTCTTACTAGAGGTATTTTTTGGACTAATGTAAGATAAGTCTCAAAAATCTCTTCCTTTTTCCATTGTGACTGCAACTCGACCAGTGTCTCTGTCTACCATAATCAGCAACCTCTGCTGAGGTGGACTTGAGAGGTGCCCCCTCCACACCTGCTGAACATCTGACCATGATCAGGTGAAGAAAGAAGAGTCCCAGGGAGGATATGTTCTGTAAGATCTTCCAATTCTCTACAGCTGCTGCCTATCAACAAAGGATTGGAGGGCCTGACTATCCGAGATTAGGGTGAAGGACTAAGAATGGAGAGAGTGGTTGCTGAAGGAGAAGCAGAGGAGCCAAGAGGTGCAGCGAGAAATGCACCAGGACATTGTAGATTTGCTCAGGCAAATGCAGATGTTGTAGAGCATTATCCAGCTATGTGCCCAAAGACTCTTGCCACAGCAGTCTTTCCAATCTATGGAAAACTCCATGGTTGCTGCTCCCTGTACTCCTCAGCATGGCACAAACTCTTATCCCACTCCATGCCAGGTGAAAACAAGTAGAACCATGACTACAACTACGCTGACCTGAGATAACTAGAAGATCAGCCACCAAGCACAATGCACTACACATTTTGTAACATGAAACATTGTGTTACATTTTTAATATGTAAATATGTGTTTATTGTTTTGTTTTTTTTAAATATGGGTCACCCTTCTATAGCATCGCTAAAATGTTATTAACTTCTGTATTTGTACTTTAACTTTATTGTGTGCAAAGAAATGGGAAATAAATTTCTATTAGTTTAGACCAAACACCATTGGCACATTACAATTGTCATAACAGGAGTGAATAACCCACCCATATTTAAGCTCTATACACATGAAGGCACAGCAGTTTATAAAAGTATACACAACCCTACTATAGTTGACTGTTAAATATTCTTTTAAGGCATCCCTCAGCCATATAGCACCATAGTTGGTTCTTCCAATAGCCCTTGTGTCTGGCTGTTTAAATTCAGCAGACGGACAGACCACCTTGCTGCTCCACCCCGCCAGTAGCCTTTCCCCTTTCCCTGAGCAGATATCAACATGTAACTATCACAATGGGAACGTTTGCCTTGTTAGATCCAGTCTAGGCAACCTTTTAATCTACTAAAAGCACATTCAACAGTCATCCGGCACCTGTTGAGTCAGTAGCTGAATCTTTTTTGGTGCTCTCAAGGTGAACAGTGTATATCTTTCCAAGCCAGGGGAGCCAGGTATAGATCCCCCAATATCACTACTGGAATTTCAAGATCAGCAGTGGGAATGAACCAGTCAGGGAAGAATGTCCCTGCTTGCAGCTTTTAGACAATTCCAGTGTTCTTAAAGAAGAAAAGCATTGCATACCTTCTCTGACCAGCTCACACCAATATCAGTGAAATATCTCTGGCGATCCACTGATGCTTGCAGGGCCATACACCTCTTTCTGTTGGTGTTCTCAGTGGTGAAGTGTTCTCAGATAGCAGAATAGGGATATCTGTACTATCCACTGCCCCATTGCAATTTGGGGACCCCATTGCTTCAAATCCATCTACTATTTGCTGCACATTGTCAAGAGCCACAGGCTGGTGCAGCAGGATAGGTTTAATGACCTTGTATCCTTAGATGACAATGGCCTCCACTGTGAATATTCCAGCTCCAAATTTGATTCCAACTGACTGCTAGCAATCTGGTGTTGCAAGCCTCCAGGGCATGATCGCCACTCACATAGACTCATAGACTTTAAAGTCAGAAGGGACCATCATGATCATATAGTCTGACCTCTTTCACATAACAGGCCACAGAACCTGACTCATCCACTCCTGTAACAGACACTGACCTGTGGCTAAGTTACTGAAGTCCTCAGATCAAGGTTTAAAGACTTCAAGTTACAGAGAATCCACAATTTACACAAGTTTAAACTTGCAAGTGACCCGTACCACATGCTGCAGAGGAAGGCAAAAAACTCTCAGGGTCTATGCCAATCTGATCCAGGGAAAAATTCCTTCCCAACCCCAAATATGGTAATCAGTTAGACCCTGAGCATGTGGGCAAGACCCAACAGCCAGACACCTGGGAAAGAATTCTCCGCAGTAACTCAGAGCTCTCCCCATCCAGTGTCCCATCACCAGCCATTGCAGATATTTGGTGCTGGCAGTTACAGATCAGCTACATGCCATTGTAGGCAGTCTCATCATAATATCCCCTCTATAAATGTATCAAGCTCAGTCTTGAAGCCAGTTAGGCATTTTGCCCCCACCGCTCCCCTTGGAAGGCTGTTCCAGAACTTCATTCCTCTGATGGTTAGAAAACTTCATCATATTTCAAGCCTAATTTGTGAATAGCCATTTTATATCCATTTGTTCTTGTGTCAGCATTGACACAAGAGTCTTGGTGGACTCTGAGGTCAGACAGACTTTGTAGCAGTAGGCCGGAGGGTCGCTGCCCGCCATGTCCAGGCAGTTGGTGGGAACTTTGTTCCCATAGGAGAGCTGGGGCTTGATGTTGGAATTTTTGAAGATGTTGGCCAGAATGCCACTCCTGGAAATATGCCGCTCCAAGCACGTGCTTGCTTTGCTGGTGCCTTCTCTGCATCCGTTCCAGTTTCAATTAATCTTTCTTAAACATGGAAGACTGGAATTGCACACAATATTCCAGGTGAGGTCTCACCAGTGCCTTGAATAATGATATTAACACTTCCCTCTCTCTATTGGAAACATCTCACCTGATCAGGGGTGGCTCCAGGCCCCAGCACGCCAAGCACGTGCTTGGGGCGGCAAGCCGCAGGGGGTGCTCTGCCAGCGCTGCGAGGGTGGCAGGCAGGCTGCCTCCGGCGGCTTGCCTGCGGAGCGTCCACTGGTCCCATGGCTTCAGTGGACCTCCCGCAGGTGTGCCTGCGGAGGGTCCTCTGGTGCTGCATCTTCGGAGGACCTCCCACAGGCACGCCTGCAGGATGTCCGCAGAAGCCGCAGCACCAGCGGACCCTCCACAGGCAAACCGCTGGAGGCAGCCTGCCTGCTGTGCTTGGGGCAGCAAAATTCCTAGAGCCGCCCCTGCACCTGATGCATCTTAGGACTGCATTAGCCTTTTTCACATCTGCAGCACATTGGCAACTCATAGTCATCCTTTGATCAACAAATACACCCAAGTCTTTCTCCTTCTCTGTCATTTTCAGCTGATACATCCTCAGCTTATAGCAAAAATTCTTGTTGTTAGTCCCTAAATGCATGTACTGGCACTTTGCACTATTAAATTTCATCCCATTTCTATTACTCCAGTTTACAAGGTTTACTTCTCCACTGTCAGTGAAGCTCTCATTCTGGTGTCTCTGCACTGGAGGGCTGGGGTAAGCTCAGCTTACAGATCCAGGAACGTGGTCCTTCACATTGGAAAGTTCTGTAGCTAGACTATTTGGGGTTTACCATTTCAAGCTTTTATCTGCAGCTGTGAGGGCTAGACATCTACTTTTTTTAAAATAAAAAAATAGCTGAGATTTTCAAGTAATAACCTGATTCCAGCAGCTGGGGTGCTAACAAAGCCACCAGATATCATGAGACTTGCAATAAAATAGTGAGAGATGACAATGCTACCTACAACAAGCACAACTCTTCCACAGCTAGAATATGCAGAACTGGCTCTAGGCACCAGCAAAGCAAGCACGTGCTTGGAGCGGCATATTTCCAGGAGCGACATTCTGGCCAACATCTTCAAAAATTCCAACATCAAGCCCCAGCTCTCCTATGGGAACAAAGTTCCCACCAACTGCCTGGACATGGCGGGCAGCGACCCTCCGGCCTACTGCTACAAAGTCTGTCTGACCTCAGAGTCCACCAAGAGCAACTTCATGTTCTTAAAGCCCTACAGTCAGGGCCGGCTCCAGCTTTTTTGCCGACTCAAGAGGCGAAAAAATACAACAACCCGGCTCAGCTGCCGCCGAAGTGCCGCCGAAAAGGACGAGACGGAGTGAAAGACTCACCGCCATATTACCGCCAAAGACTGAAGCGGAGCTGAGGTACCGCTGAAGTGCCACGGAAGAGCTGAATTCCTGCCGCAGACCAGATGTGCCACCCCAATAAAACATGGACTGCCACCCCTTTCTATTGGCCACCCCAGGCACCTGCTTCCTTTGCTGGTGCCCGGAGCCAGCCCGACCTACAGCCCAAGACCCCCGAGGAACAACGAGAAAGCCGCTGAGATCTTACCAGGGCCGGGAAGGAAGCCTCGAGTGGCCAATAACACCGTCAGTGCCGCCAGTCAAAAACAAAACAAAACAAAACATTGCAAAGTGCAAACGTGTAAAAGCCAAAAAAAGGGGGGAGGCAGCAAATTTCTTTTTGCTTGGGGCGGCAAAATATCTAGAGCCGGCCCTGAGAATATGGAGGGGTAAAGGAAGGAAAAAAGATGTCTGTTTTTTTTACCATTGCTTCTGCACATTACAGCTGCCCTCTCAGGAGCTTTGGCAGCAATTGATCCTCCCTTTGTCTCTTCAATAGTGGATTTCATATTAAGAACCACATTCTAGCTTCACTTGCAAGCGTATGTTAAAGGAAAAGAAGGGACAATCTTTTTCTCCATTCTATAGTTGGTTATGCTATGGCCACAATAAAGACGTAGTGCTCTCTTGAGCACAAAGCTGGGACCTGGCAATGAGCAGTGATCAGTAGACCACAATGGGATGTGTCCAGACCAGCCTTTCCTCTGTCTGCCTGCCGATATCTGGGGCTGAAGACACTCAGGGGGACTAGTGTGAGCAGATGCTGAGTGCTTCTTTGTGAAGTAGTGCAGGCAAGGCCCTCAGGCTGCTTTTGCTTAGTTGCTACAGCTCAGGAACCTCACTTTCCATTGCATGGAGTGCAGGAAGCCACAGCTTTGCTCTTGATGTTTCAGTTTAATTGAGTGGCCTTTTTGTTTTACTGCCTTACACATTACAGGGATATTTTTACACATTCAGTGGCAAGGTTTATACAAAAGACAATATAAACTTAAAACTCTCGTACAGTATTTTAAACACATTTCTTTTCCTTTGTTACAACAGGAAGAAAATTTGGAACCATTTCTTCTAATCTTTGGTTTGGCTCCAAATCAGCTTTTACCAAATGTAAATGGACGTCTCTTTAAAATATTTTCTCAAACCTCTTTTGGGCTTTCCAAGTAAAAAAGTTGATGTGTTTTTGAAAGTTTGTGAACAATGGAATGTCAGATTTCGGTTACTGCTCTTAATATATTTAACCATTAACCATACTGTAATTGGCTCAGACAAAAGTTATTTCCCATACAAACAAGACCCAAAGGATGATGAAATAATTCTGAAATGTCAATCTTCAGATATGTTTTTACTAACATTACAGAAATTCCACGGGTCTCGATTTGGAAATAACAATAACATTGCCAAGTAGAGACAGACTTTTAAAGCAGAATCAAATTAAGTGATTTGTACTCTAAAAATCCATTTTGGATTAAATCTTCCTAGTTTTGGAATTACAGTAATTCACAAACCCTGTTGTATATGTGACCTTCCAAGGAGGAAGTATAGGGATTACTTGGTTTAATTACATAGATATGTTAGCTTTTCATTTGAGAGCATGTACAAAATCTCTGCTGTCCCAGTTTGAAATGAGGGTTTTTCATCTCTCTCTCAGAATTATGTCACATAATTCATACTAGTTCTGTGCTTTGGTTTTTAGACCATAATTACACTGAATTGATGCGCAGTTACTGCAGTCTGTGAATAATGTTTATCTAATTGATTCTCTCCTATTTTATGTGGCTTTTGTTGTTATTATTACCTTTGCACCTAAGAGCCCTATAGTTATGGACCAGGACCCCACTGTGAACAAACACAGAACAAAAAGACAGCCCCTGCCTAGGGGCTTACAATCAATGATTATATTCCTTTTAACTTTGGTAATCTAACTCCAATGATAATATGAAGCAATGTCAGTTGATTACACAGTCTCAATTACTTCACAATATGGAAATGATGCAAAACTCACATTACCTAGACAGGACTTGATCCTACAAGTGTTTGGGTCCCCTTAATTCCCATTAACTTCTGCTCAGCACCTCACAGTACTGGACCCTAAATTTGGCTATGATCAACTCAGAGACATTCTGTCACACTCTGACCTTGAGACTGGGGCCCACTTATTCATGACCTCAATTATTGAATGCAATGTGCTTAGAGATGAAGTCTCTAGGTTTAAAAAAAAAAAGAAAAGGCTTCAGTTGGTTCAAAGTACAATATCTAACTTAGTGATCAGCCCAGGCTTCTGAGGACAAATCACCCGAGTGGTGCACTCCTTACATGAGCTACTCAATGAATAGCTGGTCAAGTTCAAGGTTTCACTTCTGGCGCTTCAAAGCTGTCCATGGAACTAGCTCAAACTGTCTGATACTGTACAGTCATGACTACTCCCAGTTACTGCATTCATTTCCCTGAGACAATGGAACTGTCAGCCGCAAGAGTGAAAGCTGTGAGTTATTTAAGCGTCAGTAGGCTACTCAGAGATGTACAAGATATAAAAGATGACATAGTCCTATTAGGTTATCCATACATAAAAAATAAAACATGTATTTTTGGTTTTGATTACAGACAGCAGCAAAGAAAGAATGAATAGAAAATCTGTCTGAGTGACAGTTCAGTGTGGTTCTATTTAAGTTTCTCTAACTTGAACCCTCTCCAAACCCTGCCACTGGCAGACGGGCAGTCACACTTCCCACATTTAAAAATGTAATACAAAGAAAACAGAATCATGGCAGTATATACCACAGGTCCCCATTCTGAGGAGCTTACAGTCTAGATAGATCAACAAATATACAAACCGGCAGATCCAGAGTTTCTGTAAATGTGCAATTCATTCTAAAGGGCCAGGTTCTGTCAACTTTCATCACAGTGGCTCAGATCCTAGGCACCTAATTCCCATTGAAATCACTGGGAATTAAGCGCTATGGCAAAGCTGACACCACAGACCATCTCCGTGGCCAGAGTTGGCATTGTGGTAGCTGTGTCTCAGTTTCCCACCACACTGTCCTATGGCTCTTCAGCCAGACCATTTTGCAAAGTCCTTTACCCAAAGTCCCAAAGCAACGTAAACAAAACCAGAGCTTCAGCCCTGCTGTGCTCCCCTGGCATGCCTCTGCTGCTCTATACTGGCCTCGTGGCTAACCAAAGGCTTCTGTGCCTTGCTCAGTCCCACAGCCCATGGGCTGGCACACTCCTTCCCTCACTCAGGGTTCAGGCAGGCTATAGCTCCCTCAGGGCCCCTGCCTCATCCAGGCTTCTAGCTCATCCCTGGAGTTACTACAGGCTGCTTTCTCAGGGCAGGTCTGCACTTAAAATGTTGCATCAGCACAGCTGCGTTGCTGTAGCACTTAAGTGAAGACACTCTTACACCAACGAGAGAGCTTCTCCCATTGGCGTAGTTAATCCACCATCTTCAGAAGTGGTAACTATGTTGACCCTCCCGTTGACATAGCACAGTCTACACTTGCGGGTAGGTTGGTACAATTACATTGCTTAGGAGTGTGCATTTTTCACACCCCCGAGCAACGTAGTTATACCAATATAAGTCTGCTGTGTAGATCTTGCCTCGGGGACTGGGACCCCTCTGCCTATTTTCAGGTTCTCGTCCCCACAGCTGGGCTCATCCCGCTATTTATGGAGCTAGACCCTGTTTTTCCCCAGCTGGTCTTTATTTCTAATTAGGCCTGGCCCACCCTCCAGGGGCAAGCAGGCAGGTTAATTGGTCTCTCAGGCCCATACTAACCCTTTCCCAGCATGTGTGGGGGTAAACAAGACTGAACCTCACCTAGCACTGGGGCCTTTCTGTCTAGGGGGTGGGGAATACAGAATATTCTCTAGATACACTAACTGCCTATCTCTACATTGCTTTCTTGCTGAGCATCTTCCAACTGCAAATGAAGTCCGACCTTCTCATCTTCCAAGAACACTCCTCAACTTGGACTTTTCTTTAGGCCATTGCTTCTTCTCTAGCTGGGCCATCAGCAAGCTTTGCTCACCACCTTCTCTCAACGATTTTGTGACTCCATCACTTCAGTCAATTTCCTTTGTCCTTCCTGCCACCTGGTGCTGCTGGTGCCTTTCACACAGAACTTTACTTGAACTTCAGACCACTCATGGATGTCAACAATTGTCCCCAGATCACCTATTTCCATTAGGGACTCTGTCTGTGTACTCCCCCAGTGAATTGTTTTCACCTCCATCTGTACCCCAACTTCGGCAGGGTTTTCACAGGAGTCATACTCCTCCCTTCCCGTCCCCTTCAGTCTCCTACTGAGGTGAATCCATTGCATATCTGTGAGGTCCACCATCCCCACTGTCACATCTTTCTGACTGATCTCCACTACAGCGGTGCTATAAGACCACTGCTCCTTTTCTTTCCAATTGCTGGAACCCTGGTCCTTGGTCTGGCTGCAGCTCATTCTCTGCTGAGGGCATTACCTTGTTAAATGCCCTACTTTTCCACAAAGAAATGACATAGTCCCTGTTCATAGTTGGGCAACAGGCTGAGCATCTGTGGGTTCTCCCATGATCTGCCTCTCCAGAATAAGTCTTTGTATCACAGCTCACATAGAGCTGGGGCAAGCGTACTTTGGGCTGGACCTCAGACCTCTGATATAGTTATTTTACCCACTATCTGTGTTTGCTGAGTAATTCTTCTCTCATGCTTTCCAGTGGGCTTTTCTTCTGCCCTCTCCAATACAGAAAGTTGCCTCTACAGCTCCAACTGCACCTCCCACAGGTTTCCATTATGTTTCAGGAGCTGCAGGAGGACAGCCAGGATCTGTTTTGACTGTTTGGCTGCCTCTTGCAACTGGAACAGGACCTCCAGTGTCTGTGACTCCCCTTCCCTACCCCAACTTGGGAAAGTAAACAGTGCTCTTCTAAAGATGACATCTGCCTCTTTTGGCTCCATCTTTTCCCAGATCCCTCTTTTTCTCATAGGGAGTTTCAGTAGCTCCTGGAGAAGGCCCACTTATGGCAAAGTTACTGTTCCAAAACACCCACTTGTGACCAGATATGGAGTTACAGCAGATGTGCCTCAGTTTCCCCCTCATGTCCTCTGGCCAAATCCTACTGTAAGACTATTCTGCCCCTCTGTCCAGAGCACTTTTCTGAGTGCTGACCCTTCTGATGCCACAGAGTCAGGCTTCCAAAAGACCTCTGAAGAAGGTCAGGTCTGGTTTGCTCTCCTTCTCAGCCTTCTTTCAGGTTGCTTCCCAGAGAGAGGGAACTCTCAACCTCATTTCCTCTTCCTAACTGGGCTCACCCAGCTCTTTATAGAGACCAGCCGTGCTCTCCCCCAACTGAACATTATTTCTAACTCGACGAGCCACCCTCCAGGCGTGAGCAGGAAGGTTAATAGGCCTCTCAGGCCCATATTAACTCTTTCCCAACATAAACACCTCATCATGGGTGTCTTTGAGGATTTGGGGCCTGGATCCTACTTACAGAGTAAAGTATTGCACAGAATGAGCAACAGTGGTAAAAAATCTGGACTCCAGTAACTGCAAATTACTGAAGGAACAATCATACTGGAATTATACTGATGGTCCATCTAATCCAGTCTCTGACAATGGTCAGTATGAGCTGCCTCAGAAGAAGAAGAAACCTTGCAGTAGGTAGTTATGGGATAACCAAGCCCAAGGACAATTTCTTCCTAATTCCCATTCAATCCCATATATGTATATATATATATACACACATATCTTTCTGGAACTCTGCTTTATTTTTCAATCTTTATAATTATATTTATGTATATTTTTATTATCTAGATAAGTGTCCAAACTTTTTTTGAATCCTGCTAAGCTCAGTGGCCTCAGTGATACCTGGTAGTAAGAAGTTCCACAGCCTAATTATAAATTGTGTGAGAAAGTCTCTCTCTTATCAGGATCCTCAGATGCATAAACAGTGGAATCTTGAGTAGGAGTAGAGTGATTATTTTATCTCTGTATTTGGTGACTGCCAACTGAACACTGTGTCCAGTTCTGGAGCCCACAATTCAAGATGGATATTGATAAACTGGAGAAGCCATGAGAGTGATTAAAGGATTAGAAAACATGCCTCACAGTGATAGACTCAAAGAGCTCAATCTATTTAGCTTCACAAAGAGAAGGTGATGAGATGTCTTCATTACTGTCTGTAACTATCTACACTGGGAACACATATTTAACTATGGGCTCTTCAGTCTAGCAGACAAAGATATAACATGATCCAGTGGCTGGAAGATGAAGCTAGAGAAACTCAGACTGAAAAGAAGGCATAAAAAAGGGCAATGGTAGATTCTCCACCACTGACAATTTTAAAATCACCTTTGGATGTTTTTCTAAAAGCTCTGCTCTAGGAATTATTTTGGGGAAGGCCTATGGTCTGTATTATAAAGAAGGCCAGATTACATGATCACAATGGACCCTTCTGGCTTTGGAATCTATGAAATTGGCTTGTTTTTAATTTCATTGATTTAATTGCTTTGTATTGTGAGAAAAGATAAAAGGAATTTCTTGATCTAAACCTTAAATCTTTTCCTACAGAGTCATTTTCTATAGCTAGAGTAATATAAAAGTAATATTGTTTGCTTTTATTCTTTCAGCTTGCTAAGCTGTCGGGTCTTTCTAAAGCACATATTTCTTAAATTCCTATGTTAGTTCACACCTAGTCCTAAATTTTTATAGTGATAATGAATAATGATAACTTTATTTATAAAGAACTCCCTTTCACCAACATGCTCCAGCTGCTTGAAGAAGTATCAATAAAACACAATTAAATGTTTAAAAGAATAAAATATTTAAAAGACCAAGTGCAGGAGGTGGCATAATTAAAATGGATGTAGCTACCCTAGAACCAACCGTAAGCAAGACAAATAAATCTCTTACAAGATAGTATTGTACTGATGGACAGTTCTATTGGTTTTCAGTGTTTTGTGGGAATCTGTATGAAGTAAGATATGTTCTACCCCAGGCAGAGTTCAGTAGCCAATGTAGCACATTCTACGGGTAGGGAATGTGCAATAACTGAGATGGGTGTAGGACCCTTGTCAGTCAATAGGAATATGGAGAGGTTTTGGTCTGCTATGGAGGGTTCGGGTCATAATGGGGTCACTGAAGAGAAATGAACTCACAAATTCATCTTTAAAGATGGTGGTGGTGGAGTGAGCAATGTGGGGTGGATGTTGTAGCTGGGTGCTGACATAGCAGGGACCCTAAAGCCTGGGACTCTGAGTGACACCACATGCTTTATGCATGGTTGGGGATGGCATTATGCTGTATCTAATTATGCCAGTGTTTAATGGGCAGAGGGGTGAAATCTCATATTATGAAGAGTTAAATGGAAGGATAAACAAAAATAGATCTGGGACTAGGGTTTTTGATTTCAAAAGGGCTAACTTAAAAAAATTAAGGAAATTAGTTAGGGAAGTGGATAGGACTGAAGAACTTGTGGCTCTAAAGGTGGAGGATGCCTGGAATTACTTCAAGTCAAAGTTGCAGAAACTATCAGAAGCCTGCATCCCAAGAAAAGGAAAAAAAATTCATAAGCAGGAATTGTAGACCATGAGCAAGCATCTCAGAAGGGTGATTAAGAAAAAGCAGAAAGCCTACAAGGAGTGGAAGATGGGAGTGATCAGCAAGGAAAGCTACCTTATTGAGGTCAGAACATGTAAGGATAAAGTGAGAAAGGCCAAAAGTCATGTAGAGTTGTACCTTGCAAAGGAAATTAAAACTAATAGTGAAAGGTTCATATAAAGAAGAAGAAAACAATGAAAGAAGAAGTGGGACTGCTAACCACTGAGGATGGAGTGGAGGTTAAGGATAATCTAGGCATGGCCCAATATCTAAATCAGTGATTCCCAAACTTGGGATGCCTCTTGTGTAGGGAAAGCCCCTGGTGGTCGGGGCCGGTTTGCTTACCTGCTGTGTCCGCAGGTCCAGCCGATCGTGGCTCCCACTGGCCGTGGTTCGCTGCTCCAGGCCAATGGGAGCTGCTGAAACCAGTGGCCAGTACGTCCCTCGGTCCGCGCCGCTTCCAGCAGCTCCCATTGACCTGGAGCAGTGAACCGCAGCCAGTGAGAGCCGCGATTGGCTGGACCTGCGGATGTGGCAGGTAAACAAACTGGCCTGGCTGGTCAGGGGCTTTCTCTACACAAGTGGCGTCCCAAGTTTGGGAAACACTGATCTAAACAAGTACTTTGCCTCAGTCTTTAATGAGGCTAATGAGGTGTCAAACCTAGTCCCAGATTTGGACCTCAGCATCCAAAATATGGGGGTTAGCATGAAAACCTCCAAGCTTAGTTACCAGCTTGGACCTAGTAAAGCTGCCACCACCCAAAAAATTAGAGTGTTTTGGGGCACTCTGGTCCCCCCAAAAACCTTCCCTGGGGGACCCCTAGACCCAAATCCCTTGAGTCTCACAACAAAGGGAAATAAAACTTTTCCCTTCCCCCCATCCAGGTGTTCCTGGAGAGAGACACAGAAGCAACCTCCGTGAATCTAAACAGAGGGATTCCACCCTCCCCGTTCCCAGCCTTGGAAAACAGAAGTACCGAGAGTTAATCTCTCTTTCCCCCTCACCCAGAGGGAATGCAAAGTCAGGCTAGTAAATCTAACACACACAGATTTCCCCCTGACTTCTTCCTCCCACCAATTCCCTGGTGAGCACAGACTCAGTTCCCTGGAGTTCTCCACTAAAGAAAAACTCCAACAGGTCTTAAAAAGAAAGCTTTATGTAAAAAGAAAGAAAAATACATAAAAATGGTCTCTCTGTATTAAGGTGACAAATACAGGGTCATTTGCTTAAAAGAATATTGAATAAACAGCCTTATTCAAAAAGAATACAATTCAAAGCACTCCAGCAACTACATACATGTAAATACAAAAAAAAACCAAACCTATCTTTGTACTCACAACTTGGAAACAGAAGATTAGAAAGCAGGAAATAGAGAAATCCTTCCCATAGCCGAGAGGGACAGATTCAAGACAAAGAACTCAGACACAAACTTCCCTCCACCCAGACCTGAAAAAAGTCTGGTTTCCTGATTGGTCCTCTGGTCAGGTGCTTCAGGTTACTTTTTTTCAGGTGAAAGAGACATTAACCCTTAGCTATCTGTTTATGACATGAGGAGCTTAGGGATAATGGTAGGATGACAAAAGGGAATGAGGATATGGAGGTAGATATTACCACATCTGAGATAGAAGCCAAACTCGAACAGCTTAATGGGACTAAATCGGGGGGCCCAGATAATCTTCATCCAAGAATATTAAAGGAACTGGCACATGAAATTGCAAGCCTATTAGCAAGAATTTTTAATGAATCTGTAAACTCAGGAGTTGTACCGTATGACTGGAGAACTGTTAACATAGTTCTTATTTTTAAGAAAGGAAAAAAAAGTGATCCAGGTAACTACAGACCTATTAGTTTGACATCTGTAGTATGGACGGTCTTGGAAAAAAATTTGAAGGAGAAAGTAGTTAAGGACACTGAGGTCAATGGTAATTGGGACAAAATACAACATGGTTTTACAAAAGGTAGATCGTGCCAAACCAACCTGATCTCTTTCTTTGAGAAGGTAACAGATTTTTTAGACAAAGGACACACAGTGGATCTAATTTACCTCGATTTCAGTAAGGCATTTGATATGGTTCCATATGGGGAATTATTAGCTAAATTGGAAAAGATGGGGATCAATATGAAAATTGAAAGGTGGATAAGGAACTGGTTAAAGGGGAGACTATAACGGGTAGTATTGAAAGGTGAACTGTCAGGCTGGAGGAAGGTTAGTAGTGGAATTCCTCAGGGATCAGTTTTGCGACCAATCTTATTTAATCTTTTAATTACTGACCTTAGCACAAAAAGTGAGAATGTGCTAATAAAGTTTGTGGATGACACAAAGCTGGGAGGTATTGCCAATACAGAGAAGGACTGGGATATCATACAGGAAGATCTGGATGACCTTGTAAACTGGAGTAATAGTAATAGGATGAAATTTAATAGTGAAAAGTGCAAGGTTTTGCATTTAGGGATTAATAACAAGAATTTTTGTTATAAACTGGAGGACGCATCACTTGGAAGTAACAGAGGAGGAGAAGGACCTTGGAGCATTTATTAATCACAGGATGACTAAGAGCTGCCAATGTGATATGGCAATGGAAAAAGCTAATGTGGTCTTGGGATGCATCAGGCAAGGTATTTCCAGTAGAGATAAGGAGGTGTTAGTACCATTATATAAGGCACTTCTGAGACCTCATGTGGAATACTGTGTGCAGTTCTGGTCTCCCATGGTTAAGAAGGATGAATTCAAACTGCAACAGGAACAGAGAAGGGCTACTAGGATTATCCGAGGAATGGAAAACCTGTCTTATGAAAGGAGATTCAAATTGCTTGGCTTGTTTAGCCTAACAACAGAAGGCTGAGGGGAGATACAATTGCGCTCTATAAATATATCAGAGGAATAAATACCAGAGAGGGAGAGGAATTATTTAAGCTCAGTACCAATGTGGACACAAGAACAAATGGATATAAACTGGCCATAGGGAAGTTTAGACTTGAAATTAGATGAAGATTTCTAACCATCAGAGGCGTGAAGTTCTGGAACAGCCTTCCAAGGGGAGCAGTGGTGGCAAAAGACATATCTGGCTTCATGACTAAGCTTGATAAGTTTATAGAGGGGATGGTATGATGGGATAGCCTAATTTTGGCAATTAATTGATCTTTGACTATTAGTGGTAAATATGCCCAATGGCCTGTGATGGGATGTTAGATGGGGTAGGATCTGAGTCTTTCCTGGATGTCTGGCTGTTGAGTCTTGCTCACATGCTCAGGGTTTAGCTGATCGCCATATTTGGGGCTGGAAAGGAATTTTCCTCCAGAGCAGATTAGCAGAGGCCCTGGGGGGTTTTCGCTTTCCTTTGCAGCGTGAGGCATGGGTACCTTGCTGGAGGATTCTCTGCACCTTGCAGCCTTTAAACCACAATTTGAAGACTTTAGTAGCTCAGACATAGGTTAGGGGTTTGATACAGGGTGGGTAAGATTCTGTGGCCTGCGTTGTGCAGGAGGTCCCTTCTGACCTTAAAGTCTATGATTCTATGATTTTAAAACCCCATTATAGTCACCTTCCTTACACCACCACCACCTCATAACAACACCTCAGATGCCTGACTCCTAGGAATACAGTTATGATGAGAGCGAACTAAAATATATTTATAATGAGTGTAGGTCAATGGTCCAAGGGGTAGTTTCCTATTATGGAAGGGATAAAATAACTAAAATCAATAAATCTCCAGATCATAAATGTAGCTACAGTCTGGGCAAGGTTAAGAAAATTATTAGCAGAGCCTCATGATGTCTGGATATTGTAGCTTGTAAATTTTTACATACATATGTGTGTGGTTATGTACAAGCTTGCTATTCGTCCCCCACAGAATTCAGTGAAACACTCAGTGGAATGTGCATTTGGTGTGCCTTTCATTCTGTTAAAAAAACGAAACAAAGAAAAAGACACCCAAACATTCCCAGAATGCACTGCTTCATTGCTGTGGTTTTGCCTTTAAAATCATCCAACATGGTACACTTTTTCAAATAGCAAAGACTGCAAAGAGGAATGACAAAATGGTTATAGAAGAGCTGAGCTGAGAGCTCCATTAAGGACATTGCAGGGTTTGTTAGTCACAAAATTTTGCCTCTTTCTTAAATATATTTTAGCACCTTGCCACACCCTTACTCATAACCTAAAGCTATTCCATGATCCCTTTAAATACATTTTTATAGAAGCTGTGTCTAAATGGCTTAATGTTTGCACATTTGAACATTTAACAAGTTTTTTTATCCCAACAACAACATGAGTATTTATTTCCACATCTTAATAGCTACAATAAGGTGCTATAGGCCAACCAGTAGAATAGTGTAAGGAGGGGATTAATGGAAAAATCTCTAAGCTCAGATGATACAGTTTATCATTTTGGCAGGCAGTGGGTGTGAGAAACTTCTTTTGTGCAGGTTATCTGCTGTATTTTCTAGATATGAGAGCCAATCAAAACCACTCACTGTGTCTGAATGCCCATCAGTTTGAGTGTAGATTTAGATCTGAATTTTTCCACCCAGGCTTTTTTAGAATCCCATCAATCAGATTGTGAAAAAGAGAGTATTTCAATAAAAAAACAGAGGAAACTTTGAAAAAGTCAGACACGCCATGTTCTTGTAGCCTGTTGTTCCAATATCAGACCCACTGCTATCTTTGATGGTTTTGGTTGTGAGAAAACCACTTGTCTACTCATCTCAACTTTAAATTAAAAAATCCTGAATATAGACAGGGAAGTGACTGGAGGAACCTTCCAATCCCCATCCGCAATTTATTTGCCATTCCATATCTGCTGTGGCAAATTTTATGTTTCAGAAGCATAGAATCATAGAATATCAGGGTTGGAAGGGACTTCAGGAGGTCATCTAGTCCAACTCCCTGCTCAAAGCAAGACCAATCCCCAACTAAATCATCCCAGCCAGGGCTTTGTCAAGCCTGACCTTAAAAATCTCTAAGGAAGGAGATTCCACCACCTCCCTAGATAACCCGTTCCAGTGCTTCACCACCCTCCTAGTGAAAAAGATTTTTTAATATCCAACCTAAACCTCCCCCACTGCAACTTGAGAAGATTACTCCTTGTTCTGTCATCTGCTACCACTGAGAATAGTCTAGATCCATCCTCTTTGGAACTTCCTTTCAGGTAGCTGAAAGCAGCTATCAAACTCTCCCTCATTCTTCTCTTCTGCAGACTAAACAATCCCAGTTCCCTCAGCCTCTTCTCATAAGTCACCTGCTCCAGCCCCCTAATCATTTTTGTTGCCCTCCACCGGAATTTTTCCACATCCTTCTTGTAGCATGGGGCCCAAAACTGGACACAGTACTCCAGATGAGGCCTCATCAATGTCAAATAGAGTGGAATGATCACATCCCTCCATCTGCTGGCAATGCTCCTACTTATACAGCCCAAAATACCGTTAGCCTTCTTGGCAACAAGGGCACGCTGTTGACTCATATTCAGCTTCTTGTCCACTGTAACCTCTAGGTCCTTCTCTGCAGAACTGCTGCCTAGTCATTCGGTCCCTATTCTGTTGCGGTGCATGGGATTCTTCTGTCCTAAGTGCAGGACTTTGCACTCATCCTTGTTGAACCTCATCAGATTTCTTTTGGCCCAATCCTCTAATTTGTCTAGGTCCCTCTGTATCCTATCCCTGCCCTCCAGCGTATCTACCACTCCTCCACATTTAGTGTCATCTGCAAACTTGCTGAGAGTGCAGTCCACACCACCCTCCAGATCATTAATGAAGATGTTAAACAAAACCGGCCCCAGGACTGACCCTTGGGGCACTCCACTTGATACCGGTTGCCAGCTAGACATGGATCCATTGATCACTACCCATTGAGCCCAACTATCTAGACAGCTTTCTATCCACCTTATAGTCCATTCATCCAGCCCATACTTCTTTAACTTACCGGCAAGAATACTATTGCCAGCAAGCATCCCCAAGGCTGGGTAACAGTTCATCAGTTTAGGGAAGAGGTTATTCTGAGAGGGCGCTCTCTTGTACACCTGGAATCTTCTTTCTTCTTTACAGTATAGTATTTTTAAAAAAAAGATTTGAAAGACCAATGATTTTTTAAAGGTTTTTGGTGTTGTTCTAACAAACTGTTCTCAGTTATAAATAAGGAATGTGTTAAAAAGCTCTTGCCAGTTAGCCCAACTGATTGAAAACCTGAATAGGCCCTGGGAGGGGAAATTTTCACTAACTGAGCCGTATAAAAGAACTTAGTTTAAAAGAGGTGTAGAAAAAAGCATGGGAAAAGAGCCAGGAAAGCTATGAGGTAAATGAAAAACCTCAATGTTCAGAGCCTCGGTTGGTGTTTTTATTAGCTGTCAAAAGATTTATTTAGCATTTTAACTTTACTACAGAGCAACAGAGAACAGGCTGCATAAACTGGCAGTACATTGGGTCAATCAATTCTGGGGAGAATCAAGCAAGGGTGAGAAGGGTGGAAAGGGGAAATAGCTTCATAGTTAGGAATTGCAATGCTTCTCAGGGTGGGAGGAATATGCTCGTGCAAATGAGCTCTGATATGAATCCTAGTCTTATCCCTCCCTCTCCCGAACCTCTAGAGCTGTGGTAACCCCTTCCATGACTCCAGCAAGGAGGAGTGACAGAATGTGACTTAGATCCTTTTTGTTTGTTTGTTTGTTTGGATGGACGGGCACCCAGCATGTTACATTTGTGACAGGCTGGAATCATAAAGTTGTGGATGAAAGAAATCACCAGGAATAGCTCAAAGGGGAAGCAACCACTAAGTATGGCACTTTGAATAAGTCCAACCAAACAGTTTGGCTTGTCTGGGAATTAGCTGCTGAGTGGTAAATATCTAGTGACTAGTTGAGGTAGGAATCCTTAAATCTAGGACAACTGGAAAGTTAGCCTAGCAGTGAATAGGGAACTGTGGGCTAGAGAATTCCTGAGGTAATACAGCGTATGTTCACACTGCAATTAAACACCGGTGACTGGCCCTCATGGGGGGTCAGGCGATAGGTCTATAAAACTGTGATGCAGATGTTTGGGTTCAGGTTGGAGCCAGAGCTCTGGGATCCCGCAGCCTGACTCCCATGAGCTCGAGTCAGCTGGCACAGGCCACACTTGAGTGTATAACTGCAATGTAGACATACTCACAGTGGCCTGACCCTAATAGATTCCAAAAAGTGAAGAGAGATCTTGACGTAAGAAGCAACAGTTGCTATAAACAATGGCAACTGAAGGATCCAAGACAGTATGATGTGAAACATGGGTGACTTTTCTGCTTCTGAATGAAGATGTGGAGGGCAACATATGTATAAGTGAAAAATATTTTCCATTTGGAGGAAAGAATGAATGGCTTGAAAGGCAGCTGAAGTTGCTGAGTGAGACAAAGCTAATGACCAAAAGGATGCAACTGTCAGGAGACCCAGAGGATGTGTGCACACTGCATTGTAAAACCTGGATCTGTGGGGCGTGCAGTTATGGACTCAGTGTTTCCAAGCCTGCGCTTGGGTGTGCATACTGGTGAGTAAACCTAGGTTTCGAGTGGTTGGAACCCGGGTTTCAGAGCCACACTAATGTATTCATAATACACTACACAGACTGTCTGACTCAGGTCTGCAGCTCAAGCTGCATCCATACTGCAAAATAACAGTGCTTGGATCTGAGTATCAACAGAACTTGGGTTCTGACCCAGGCCACTTGTTAAACTGAGTCGGACTGATTTGTGTGTGGATGGAAGTGGGGCTTGAACTCAAACGCAAGCCAGAGCCCAGGCTTAGTGTGCAGTGTAGACATACTGTAACAAGTGGCTTGCTCCTGGGCTGGAGACTAGGGTCGCCAACTCTCCTGGTTTTGTTGGGAGTCTCCTGGAATCATGCCCTCTCTCCCAGAGGCTATTGATGCTAAACCAGGAGATCTGAGGCGCTAAAAGTCCAGCAGCACAGCGGGGCTAAGGCAGGCTATCTGCCTGCCCTGGATCCGCGCTGCTCCCGGAAGCAGCTGGCATGTATCTGCAGCCCCTGTGGGGGACAGGGGGTCTCCGCGCACAGTCTCCGCCTCGAGCGCCAACTCCACAGTTCCCATTGGCCAGGGAACTTCAGCCAATGGAAGCTGCGTGGGTGATGCCTGCGGGCAGGGGCGGCATGCGGAGTCCCCTGTCCCCCCGCCTAGGAGCTGCTGCTAGAGGGATTTGTTGGTCGCTTTCGGGAGCCGCTCGATGTAAGCGCCATCCCCCTCACCCGCTCCTGCACCACAACCCCCTGCCCCAGCCTGGTGAAAGTGAGTGAGGGTGGGGAAGACTGAGTGATGGAGGGAGAGAGGGAGAGCTGGAGTGAGGGGGAGTGGGGCCTTGGAGAAGGGTGAGGCAAGGGTGTGGCCTTGGGGAAGGGGCAGAGCAATGATATTTGGGTTTGTTCAATTAAGCAGTTGGCAACCCTACAGGTGACCCTAGGGCTAAGCCAGCCTTGATGACAAGATAAGCCCCACCTGAGAAAAATCATGTGATTCCAAAGAAAAAGGCAGCAGAAAGCTAAATGGAGGGGGGTTGTTGAGAGACTAGCTGAGACTGCCAGAGGCAGGAAGCATGGTAGTACACTGGGGAAGCTCAGGACACTATGGAGAGCTGAGGCTGACAGGAACAGCTACAAGGAGCAACTCTGTCTCCTGCAGAGCCCTACCCAGGCAAAGCCTGTGAATGGGAGTTATAGGAAGGAAGATAAACTGAAAAACGGTGTGTTTGGCTTTGGACTTTGGAGGGTTTTTTTTGTGACCAACTCTGTTGTCTGCTTGAGGAGAACTGGTGAAGAGTGAATTAATGGATTTGAGCTTAGAAAGCTGCTGGAGACTGACCTCCTAACGGGGGCCCAGAGGAAGGGGAAATAGAGGTGAGTGCATGGGAGGCAGTTAGCCGTCAATCTGCTACACCTACCTTCTGACAATTGTTACTCCCAGTTGGACAGGTGGAAAATGAACAGGGAGATGAAAGAATGTGGTGCAAAGGAAGAAGAGAAACTGGGCAGAAGGGAAATGTGCAAAGAGCCATTTAACCCTTGATACAAAAGGCCCTATGGAGCTCAGCAATCTGACCAGTGACCAAGACCAAAGCACTGAAAGAGTAAACAGAAGTTACTAATGCTCATTGGTGACTTCAGAGTGAGGAACATGTCCTGATACAGCTGTGGCCCAAACAAAGAAAACAAGCAGGGAATAGGATGCTAGGGAAAAGAAGTTGGTAGATATCTTGAAGAATTCTGGGAAATTCCCACTTATTGCAATCTGGATTTAGGAAGCCTAAATTTGATTAAACCCAAATGACTGTCAGTAACATGGAGGCACCTAAAGGTATGTCTCCGCCGCGTTTTAGATTCAGGTCTGTGGGTCGTGCGGTTGTGGACCTGGTGTTTCCAAGCCTGTGCTTGAACATCTGTACTGTTCTGTAAACCTGGAAACGTGTCCATTCGCCATTAGGCAGACCTTCTGATTCCGGGCCGCAGCTTGAGTTGCATCCACACTGCAAAATGACAGGGCCTTGAACCTGAGACTGCGAGACTTGGCCTCCACCTGCCCTGTGGGCCCTAGCACCTGCGTCCTGAATGCTTGCTGACTTGAGCAAGGGCCAGATTTTTAAAAGGAATTTAGATATGTAACTCCACTTGTTTTCATTAAAAGCTAGGCACCTAAATACCTTTAAAAATCTGCCTCTTAGGCTCCTAAGTCCCTTAAGGTACATCTACATCGCAATAGAAACCCAGGCTCAGACTCAGGCTTGAGTCTATATCCCCCACACCATCTATACACAAAGTTCTCAGGCTCGGTTCTGCAGGGCTAGAAGGTCCAAGCCTGAGTCAAGCTGTTACCCAGGGTTCAAGCTTTGTAGTGTAGATTTGGGTCCTGAGAGTCCACCAAAAGTATCCCATTGGCCAAATTACTTTGTCCTCTCTATCCCAAGACTCCATAGTCAACTCCAGTGAAAATGGAAGCAATCCCCCTTGGCATACAACAGCAGCTCAGTGAGTCAGCATTAACTCTTTCATTGTCTTCTGACCACTTTGCTGCAAACACACCCTTAGTGAGCCTTCTCTGTTTGCAATGGGGACTGAACAGAACAAGCCCTTTGCAAATCATGGTGTTTCATGGCCATGGGAGCACAGCCAGATTTTGGTGACTCTCTGCTGTGAGGCCAGCAAAACTGTGGACTTCAGTAAGAGTGCCAGGAACAACCACACAAACCAGCGAATAGCAAAGAAGCTGGTACATTTGCAAATTTACTGGATCAGTGACCAGTGCAGGGAGAAGATTAAGCTGCTCAGGATTGAGTACTGGAAAACCAGGGACCAGAACTGCACCTCGGGCAATTCACCAATGTCATGTCCATTTTACGAGGAGTTTGACCAGCTGCTAGGCACTGCACCCAGCACAGAGCCAATGGTGATGCATTATGACCTGGTCAGATGGGATGGTGCCCTGCTGGCCCCAGAGTCCAGCATGAGGAAATATGGCAACCAGTAGCAGGCACCAAGTGAGAACAATGAAATCATTCTGTTGCTGAAAGTGGTTCCAGAGCAGGGTTTGGAACAGGAACACCAGCACATTCTGGGTCCATACTTGGAGAAGCTGTTTGATGTTTCCCCTGAGAAACAGGCTACTGCAGAGCCTGCAGCAGACACAGATGGGACAGAAACTGCCCCTGAACCAAGTAGATTTCTGGCTCCATTGTAATATTTATTAATACAGTAATGGGAGGGATTTCCACTCTATGAACCAATGCAAAAATTATGACACTCCTCAGCTAGCAGTGTGGAGGACTGTATGCTGGCACCTTGGCATCCTCCCTCCCAATCCTTCCCCTTCCACGTGGAATTCAAAATGGTGACTGGGAAATGCAAATAGTAAAGAACACCTTTTAAAGTCTATTTTTACTGGAAAGGCACACTTTTTGCTAGGGCCATTCCTGTTCCTTAAAAATAACTTTACATTGCCATGCATGAAAATCTAAACACAGTAAACACACAGTGCTCTATTGAGCCACCTGGAAACAGTGAGGGAGAAGTGGAAATGTGCTCCATTAACAAATCTAGTCCACTTCAATTAGATATAGTTCACGCCATCCACAGGTGAAAAAATCACTTGTCCCAAATAATGACTAGAGTTTGAAATGTTGTCTAGAAATGGGCTAGGGTGGAGAAAAGAGGAAAGCTGTGGAGTTCTGCATGTTTGCATGTAGCCATAAGAGGCTAAGCCATGTGGAAGCTAACACGGCATTCTGTTGATTCCCTCATGAATTCTGACCTAATCCTGGGTGCCAATAGCTGCTTCAGGAAGAGTTTGCAAGAGCTCCAAATAGGTAGTCACATTGCAGGAATATATTTTCCAGGGTCACCTCAGAGGCTAACCAGCCCACTCCACTCACAGATATGCTATTCAGTCACTATACATTTGAATATTTTGGTTGCATAAATTGCAGGTTTCCTATCTGCAGCTTGGAGTAACATCTCTCTTTGCCAATTGGGCACCAAAAGAACTATTATGTCCTTCAAAATATGGAAGACCTGAGATGACTTGAGATGACAGAAAAAGCCTTTGTAGCACAGCCACTGATAACACCCCCCCCACACAAACCCAAGTAGTCTGCAGTTTTCTAAAATCAAAAGACAACTTTGCAATTTTAACTAACCATTGTGCCTGCACTTCTTTCGCTAAGATTAACCAGGTGTCCAAGGTGCTTCTGGGAACTGAGGCATCCCTCTCATAGTATACTGAAATTCAGTTTGGAAAAGTTACATTTGGTGTCCTTGAAATTCCACAAGGATTTTTTTCTGTGCTTCTGCACTGGGCTATTTGAGACAATAACCCTCTGTATCTTGTTGCAGGCCCCTCCACTGCTACTGACTGCAGCCTCTGCAGCTCAGACACAGGGCAGTACAAGCTTGGCCCACTGCACCTTCACGGATTGTTCCAGAAGGAAGCGTTTCCGTGATGAACTCCTGGCCAAAATTCTAACCACAAGCAGGTGCTAGTACCAAAACCAGAGGGACTTCCAGCTAGAGAACAGGCTTGCTGGGAGCCAAGAGGAAAGGCTGAGGCTGGCTGCACAGCTTGAGGACAGGGTTTCAGTGCGGTAGCAGGCACTTGTTTTGCAGTTCCTGGAGCAGGAATGGAAGCTAAGGGAGGAGGGCAGAGCTCAGCAGACAGAACTGTTTGAGTGACTGGTATCAATAATTGCTGCAAGAGAAGCAGCTCCTGCTGCCTCACCCACACCACAGCCTGAGTCCCCTGTGCCGTACCCTGGGATGCAATCCAGAAACAGCCTGCAAAACTCCATGGTGGGAAGACCCATGCAATTGGGCCCCATGAATGGTTGGGCAGGACAACTTAGTCCCATGCAGTCCTCCTTCTTGATTCCCCTTCTCCTGTGGATTCTTCCACCCCTCCTCCTCCAGCACCAAGTACATGGCAAATGGAGAAAGAAGGGAAGAAGAAAGAAGGCCAGGTGACATGCAGTGGTAGGAGGTTTCTGTCTTTTATGTGGTTTTACTGTTTCCACTTGTTCATGTGCTTTGCTTTTTGTTTTGGAAAGGTTCTCTTGTTACTGGTGTTTTTGGTGTGGTGATGGCAGCTGGCCTGCCTGGCAATGGGTGACTTTTATTATAATAGCAGCAAAGAGTCCTGTGGTACCTTATAGACTAATAGACATATTGGAGCATGAGCTTTCATAGGTGAATACTCACTTCGCCAGGTGCATGCACCCACGAAAGCTCATGCTCCAAAACGTCTGTTAGTCTATAAGGTGCCACAGGACTCTTTGCTGCTTTTACAGATCCAGACTAACATGGCTACCCCTCTGATACTTTTATTATAATGTTTTATTATAAAGCTTTTTAGGTCATCAAGAAAGTTGATTGCTGTCACTGCATCACATCATACCCTGTGTTTTAAAATAATAAAGGCAAACGTGATCAGCGACAATTAGGAAGTAACAAGCAATGGGAAAGAGAGTGTTCAACTGTTCATGATAGAATTTAGAAACTTCAGTTAAATACGTACAATTCTTCATTTAAAAATGGTATGGTGTGGAAGGGAAAAAGCTGGAAAGTGTTACTGCTGAAAGAGGCTTTGTAGTAGACTAATTCCTACTGCATTTCTAATGTTATATGGCAGCAAGAACAGCTGATGAAGAGACATCACATTACGTATGCAGAGAGATCGTGTCACAGACCTTTGGTGACCCCAGCTGGATTCATTTCTGGAGCTCTCAGGTAGTCACACACTGGAGGAATTTCTAAAGGACAGCAATAAATGATTAGAGGGCAGGGAGGATTGATTTATAAAGATAGCATGGCTTTATTGTAGCGTGACTAAGATGACTAAGGAGAGTTTGGAAGATATAATACTATAAAGGAAGTCGGGTGACACCAAAGTGTTACAGCTAGGAATAAGGGGTTGACATTTGAATGGGAAAACTTCCCAATGATAAGATCTTCCTAACTATAAGGCTACAGCTACATTATATACCACTGGCACCGTTGCTACCCGCCATGGTAAAAAGCAGGCTGCATCCATACTGTGGTGTGTAGCTACACATGTCACTGAAAGGCTCTAGCAGAGGGGAGGCCATGGAGAAAGGCTCAGCCTTTCTGTTGCCTCCCCCTGCCAGAATCTTTCTGCACTGCTCAAGTCTTTCCCTGCTGTAGGGGAAAGGCTCCAGCAACAGGCCACTATAAAGCTAAAAATAGCAATGTCGATGGAGAAGCATGGCTTAGGCTCAGCTATGTACTCGCTTTCATACCCCTACCCTTCAGGTATGTCTTTACTCTGTCTCAGTCTGCACTATTTATACCCAGGCTAAGGGGCTATATGAGTATTACTCGCTATATGCCACTGAAAGACGCATGCAGTGTAGATGTACTTGGTGTGTGATGTGGAAATGATCTATACCTTGTTTTGGGGATTTAGAACTAGATAGGACAATGAACAAATTAATGTACCGAAGGGGAATTATTGGCAGGGGAATGAATTGGATGACCTTATGGGTCTTTTCTAGCTCTGATTTCTATTATGCTGTGAAATGCAGCTGCTGCAGTCTGCCAGATCACTGGCTATGTGGTAGTAAAGTATCCGTGCCTTCCTTGAACTGATCTTGGGGATACCAGTTTAGGCACATACAGTTTCTACACTTTGACAAAGCCCATATGAGTGCAGAAGGGGTTGTGAAGGGGGTTGGTGGAAACACTGGTGCAGAGATGTCCACATTAGACTTGATAGGTGCTGGTCTGAAGGGATTTTTATGCAGCGTTGGCCCTGTCTCTCATCCCTGTAAATGCAGATCATAGTTTGCTGCTTCATAAGTTCTTCTCCTGCTTTCTCACAGATGTTTCTGCTTATGCAAGTTTAAAAATATAATTTTAATTTCATTTTTTCCAGCTTTGGTTATTTTTTTATGCAGGAATGGAGTATTCTGGCCAAAAATGGGAGAGGTGAGGACAGGGAGAGAGAAAACAGAACAGACTGAAGCTGTAATGCAAAGCTTTTTCTAAATTAGCGTAAAGTGGTCAGTGAGTGGATCTATTTTCTACCAACAGTGCAGTGTTCAGAATCTAATTCTTATGCTTTCAAGTCTGTTATTTGGAAGTGTGGAGAGATTAATATCCAGATAGAGTGCGGGTTTTACTGCAAGTGCAGCACCTACTACTGCTCTGGAAAATCAGGAGGGGATTAAGGTCAGGCAGGAGACTCGCTAAAGTAGCAGTTGATTGCCCTGTGTTGGCTTCACTGCATGGCCACCGAACTCCTCAGCAGTACTTCCCTTCTGCCTTCATACCACCAGGCCCCAATCTATCCTGGAGGGACATGGTGCTTCTCTCCTGCTCACCCCCACAGAGTACTTCCAAACCTGTGCAAGTCTTAGAACTGCTGCTATGGGTAGTAACAGCCAGTTATGTTCAGGCAGCATCTACAACCTCTTTCCCACTGCTGTGCTCCCCACTGAGCATGCGTGAAACAACTTCTCAGTAGGAGATGAGGCTTAACCCTAGACAAGGGAAGGGCCCACCTGTGTCCCTCAAACTAAATACATTACTATTTTAAAGGTATACACTGATTCATAGACACATAGAAATGTAAGGCTAGCAGGGAACTTGAGAGGTCATCAAGTCCAGCCCCTTGCACTGAGGCAGGACCAAATAAACCTAGACCATTGCTGACAGGCATTCGTCCAACCTGTTCTTAAAAACCTCTAGTGATATGGATGCCACAACTGCCCTTGGCAGCCTATTCCAGAGCTAATTACCCTTATTGTTAGAAAGTTTTTCCTAATATCTAATCTAAATCTCCCCTACTGCAGGTTACATCCATAACTAATTGTCCTACCTTCAGTGGACATGTAGAACAATTAATCACCATCTCCTTTATAACAGCCCTTAATCTGTGCAGAATACACAGATCCAGGAACTTTGAGAGGAATTAACTGCAGCAGAGTAGGCCCTACAACTACACGGCCAAGATAGAGACTACTGGAAGGATTATTATGATTATGTGTTAGATCAGGGATCGGCAACCTTTGGCACATGGCACATTTTAATAATAAAATGTGAAAAACAATTAGTTTGACTATGATACAATATGAGTAAGTGAGATTAAGCAGAGCAAATATGTCACTTGAAGCCTGCAAGGATACCTATCTGTATCCTCCTTTGGGGGTGGGTGGGATGTGACCCCACAGGGGTTATGGCCTACCAGATGGTCCTCCATCTGAAAACAGCATGGTCTAGCAGCCAGAGTCAAGCTCTTGGGGTCAGGGCTATGTGGCCCAGTGGCCAGAGTCAATATAACTGCCTTGGGGGTCAGGGCTGTGTGGCCTAGCAGCCAGAGTCCAGGAAGCAGACCACCTTCTAGGGGTGGGTAGCGGCCATAGTGGAGGACCCAGGCTCTCCCTCTCCACCAGGTCCCAGCCCAGGTCCTGTTGGTGATAGGGTTGGTTGTCACCCAGTCAGTGGGTAATCCTACTGCAATATGCCGACTTTGCTTGGGTGGTAGATACCACTTCCCCTGCCTCCCTGGGCCACTTCCTACCATGGTTACTGAAGTAACAGTCACTATGCCATCAGGATCTCTGGATTCCCTGGCGGGGTTAACTCCCTGGAACTCTGGCTGCTTGTTGAGGGTTGCAGGTCATCAGTCTGGTCTGCTGGTCCTTGGGCTCTTACAATCTGCTGGTGTAGCAGCTCCTGGCCTGGAGCCTCCACCAAGCATCTGCTCTTCTCAGTGGTTCACCTAGAATGAGCTGGGCTGCTCCCTTTTATACTGTGGTAGCAGTTGGAGCATGCTCAACACGGTCTGAGCGGTGAGGCTTAATCCTTTCTTGCCCAGTGCAGGGTAAGCACACCCCGTCACATAAACCTTTTATCATTTTTGTTGCTCTCCTCTGGATTCTCTCCAATATAGCCACATTTTTCCAGAATATTGCACCCAGAACTGTAGCTGAGGCCTCACCAATGCTGAATAGAGAGGGACAATTACCTCCTGTTGTTTTACATACCATATTTCTGTGAATATACCCTAGAACATTAGTCTTTTCACAACTGCATCACTTTGTTGACTCATATTCAACAATAAACCCCAGATTCTTTTTGGCAATACTACCACCTAACCAGTTATTCACCATTTTGTATTTGTGAATTTGATTTTTCCTTCCTAAGTGTCATACTTTGTACTTGTTTGTATTGAATTACACCTTTTTGAGGTCAGACCAGTTTGCTAGTTTGTCAAGGTTGTTTTGAATTCTAATCCTATCCTCCAGAGACCTTGCAACCCCTCCCAGTTTGGAGTCATCCATAAATGTTATGCGCACACTCTTAATTCCATTATTCAAGTCATTAATGAAAATTTTGAATTATATTGGACCAGGACTGACCCCTCTCGGATACAATTTGTTTGACAGCAAACCATTGAGAATTACTCTGACTACAGTCTTTCAACCAGTTGTGCACTCACGGTATAGTAATTTCATCTAGACCACATTTTCCTAGTTTGCTTGTGAGAATGTCATGCAGACTGTGTCAAAACCCTTATTAAAATAAAAATATATCATGTCTACTGCTTCCCCACCCACTAGGCTACTAACCATGTTAATGAAGGAAATTATGTTGGTTTGGTATGATTTGTTCTTGATAAATCCAAGCTGACTATTTCTTCTATCTCCATTATACTCTAGATTAGTGGTGGGCAACCTGTGGCCCGCAGGCTACACGTGGCCATCAGGATAATCTGCTGGAGGGCCGCTAGACAATTTGTTTACACTAACTGTCCGCAGCTCCCAGTGGCCACGGTTTGCAGTTTCCAGGCCAATGGGGACTGCAGGAAGTGGTGCGGGCTTCAGGGACGTGGCGGCTGCCGCTTACCACGGCTCCCATTGGCCGGGAACAGAGAACTGCGGCCACTGGGAGTGGTGGGCTGCTGTGCCTGCAGATGGTCAATGTAAGCAAACTGTCTCGTGGATCAGCAACAGATCACCCTGATGGGCCGCATGCCGCCCGTGGGCCGCAGGTTGGCAACCACTGATCTAGATGCTTACAAATTGATTGTTGAGTAATTTGATACATTTATTCCAATATGTTTCCAGGAATTAAAATTAGGCTGACTGGTTTAAAATTTCCCAGGTCCTTTTTTTTGCCCTTTTCAAAAATCAGTGCTATACTCGCCTTCTCCAATCCTCTGGAACCTCACCTGTCCTCCAGGAGGTCTCAAAGATAATTCTAACAGTTCTGAGATTGCTTTAGCTAGTTTCTTAAGTACTCTAGAATTAATTTAATCAGGCCCTGCCAACTTGAATACATCTAACTTATCTAAATATTCTTTTAATCTGTTCTTTCCCTATTTTGGTTTGCATTCCTTCCCCCTTGTTGCTAATATTAATTGTATTAAGTATCTGGTTACCATTAACCTTTGTAATGAAGACTGAATCAGAAGAGGCATTAAACACCTCAGCCTTCTTGATGTCATCACTTATTAGCTCTCCTTCCCTACTAAGTAGAGGAACTACACTTTCTTTTGTCTTTGTCTTCCTTCTAATATATTTAAAGATCCTCTTCTTATTGCCTTCTATGTCTATCTCTTCCTACGTGTAACTCATTTTGTCCCTTAGCCTTTCTGATTTTGTCCCTACATGTGTGTGCTATTTTTTTATTCTCTTGCTTAAATATTTGTCCACATGTCCATTTTTTGTAGGATTCTTTTTTGATACATTTGATTATCCTGACCCTTGCTGTACTTAAATGTTAGTTTCACAAAAATGACGATTTTGGCTGTGTTCTGAACCTTCCCAGAGGTCTGAGAGTCTTGCATTGTATCTAGTCTTGTTACACCATTAGTTCATGGAATGTCAGAGTGGTTCATATGAACAGTCAAGCCACAGGGTGCCAGAGCTAAGCCTGTCCTGTGCTTAAAATAGAATGGTTAAGCATTACATGCACATTATTAAAGATTCTGCTTTGCTTTACAATGGTCTGTTAACAGCTCTAATGTCTTTAACATGTGCAGCCTATTGACTTTTAAGTAACATTTTATTGAAGTAACTGCCGTGGTTATTAGGCAGTAAGATTTACGCTTCATTTTCAGTCCTGAATCTGGAAATCTAAAATAGGGGTGGGAGGCCTTCCACTAAAAGGTGGAGAAGGTACCTTGTGAGATAAGTCACTGAATCCCTGAGGAACATTGCTGGTATGTATACCATGAAATGCTTCCAGCAAGTGAGAACATATTGAATAACTTGCTAATAGAGGAGATACAAGCAGTTCTTTCCTCATTAATGGAAATACAGTATAGGTAGGGGTTTTACAAAATATTTGCAAATGTGAGCTAAGGGAGAGATTTGTGGGACATTTACTTTGTAATGCAGCTTAGATTATGTAACTGGCACCTGACTTTAGTCCACTGAAAAATTAATGTAAATATCAAGTTTTCATAGCCCATACACACCTATGGCAAATAGAGTACTCAGAGCATGATCCCCATTGGTTTAAAATCTTATATCCTGTAAACATCTCTTTTTAATACTAACTGAAACTTTTAAACAATTTGTAAAACAATAAAAGGCTGGAGTTTTTCTACTCAACTCTTATGAGACATTTAAGAAATCTTCATTTTTTAAAAAAATCTTGTCCATTTACGAGCCACTACTTAGAACTAGATGAAGCACCCAAGTGCCGTGATTTCTCTCACAGAAATTTTTAAGAACGGAGATAAGAGGGTTCCATACATTATGGTAAAACAGAGATTAGAGCCCACTGGCTGGTCTTGGCCAGCATTGATTCTTTTGTTTTCAGCGTTGTAATCTTTTTTTTCCATCCCATCACCCATCTCTGAACTGATGGAAGATGATTGCCTGTCATAGTCCCGGCTTAAATTACTAGCCTTTCAGCTGTACAGAGCCTTGAGAAATGTACTAATATATTCACAACAAGAAGAAACTGCCAACAGAAACAGATCCTGAAATGGTTTCCAAACAGGATGACAAAAAAAAGTCCACTCAGACCACACACAATTCTGTTTTGCATGTGGGCCCCTGTTGCACACACTTGCCTTGCCGTAGCTGTATAAACAGCAGACACTGAGCTCTTTGCATGTATACACTAGTGCTTTTAGTTTTTAATGACATTTTGCGCTTAACTCAGCAACTGAGAATTTGTGCTGGTAAAAATTATACATTTCTTGTAAAGTTGTTTGGTCTCCAAGGGACAAGTCCTTTTGAAACAATATCAAATATACCTTCTTCTAACCAAGACCTGAAATTACAGTCTATACCAAGACACCTGCACATACATTAAATTACCGACAATTCAAATATTAATCTTTGATCTCAACATCATTTTTATGTTATGTAATACAGTGAAAAACAAACAAGCAATCAACCAAACATAGCTGCTATTTTAAAGCTTCAGAATAAGCTGAAATTGGTTTTTAAAAGTCAAATCTGATCAGGCTGTTTATGAGAATATGAAAAAAAATTATATGAGACTATATATTTAAATCAATGAAATTATATATTTTGACATAGGATTTTTCAACTCCTCTACTTTCTTTTATACAAGGAATAGAGTTCTAGAGAAACCAAAATCAAAGCTGTGTAAAATGTAGTGGTTAAATCTAAGGCACACAAGCACACACAGTAAGACAGCAAAGCCTAAAGTACATGAAGTACATTTCTACTTCAGAATAATTGTAAAAGTACTCAATAGCACCATGCAAAGCAAGTTTGTTGTAAGCTGAAAGCAATTGGTCATTAAAAATTCCAAAACTAACGTAAAGCCTGAACAGGAGACTTTTCCAACAGAGGTTAATAGTCTAGCCCAACACCTTTAATAAAATCAAGGTGACAGACCATGACAACATTTACTTCAGCATGACTGCAAATCTGATACTATTGCTGAAAGATGCCTCAAACCATCTGTACATGCCTTCAAGAGAATTGGTGGTGGTGCAAGTAGGCATGGGGGCTTTGGCCAGGGCTCCTGAAGGACAATTGTTGTACCTTTGATATTTTAAACCACTTAGAAATCACAAAAAGCTGAACTCAAATGCTATACAAAGATTGTGTGGCAGACAGTGTCATTTAAAGGCAAAATTTATTTTCCCACAAAAATTAGTTGGGGGTTTTGGGTGGGGGGGCTGGGGGCATATTCAATATTACATGGGGATGCGGTACACTGATAGAACATAGAGGCGAAGAAACAAGCATGAAATTATTTCACACGGCTGTGAACAACTCACACTTCATCAAACATTGTGTGACCAGACACGGAAAATGTAAACTATATCATTTCACATAGAAGAAAAATAAATAAACTAATAAATAACATAGTAACTTTAGCAACTTTCAAATACTGTATCCCATATAAACAACTAGAGGTAGTTTTTTAACTCCTTGGTTAGGAAGCAGATAATAATCAACCTTAAGTGATTGCAGAGGTTTTTCTGGGACAACAGATTTCTGTTTAGAAAATGTTTACAGTTAAAAAGAATAAATATATATAAAAATCAGACTTATTTTAAACAAGTTCTCTCTTTTTTTTTGTCTGACTGCAAAAATTCAGAGTTCAATTGTTTCATAACATTTTACTAAGGATTTCCAAAACTGACTTTCTTCATGTATTTCTTTTTACACCGCAGTTATGAAGAAACTGCAACTGAATAATATCCTGGCTAGAGTCATGCTCTCTGAGGGAGGGCAAGCTAATAGGGCAGCTTATTGAAAGGAGGGTTTGAAGTATTACACTACAAAGATTTTTAAAAATCGTCTGTCTTACGAGTGGAATTTTAAAAAGATTCTCAATGTATTAGGAGTTCAATTAGCATTGATTTTTCAATGAATCAATGGGTGTTAGATACAAAATTCTCTTACACATTTGTGCAGCTCCCACCCTGTTTCCTAATACATAGCTCCCTTAGGCACCTTTTCAAAATCCTATCTTAAGTGTTTGTAAAAGTGTGATACCAAAAGGGGTGCATTCAAAATAAAGTAATCACAAAAGGAAGAACTGAAAAAGATTATGAACTATTAGGAAGGGAGTATATTTTATATTTTGCTTAACCAAACCAATTGTCTATGCAATATGGGAGTGACCCTTTTTGTTCCCAAGTTCCAGAAATCCATTTTCCAGATGGATAAAGAATAAAAGAAAAGAAAAACAAATGAACAAACAAAGGAGGAACTGCATAATTCTTATAAGAAAAACAGTAAAATAACGGGCTTGTTTACCAAATGTTAGAAATGTAACGTGTTCTACTCAGACAGAGGTATGAAAAAGTTCTACCATAATAGTCTTTATTTTCTAACTTTATTAACCCAAATGGTTGTTAAAGTAGTGGTGGAATGTGAAATTATTTGAAAAGTTCAAAATCAAGGCCGAATTTACCAAACTAGGGGTATTAAGAAGGTAAAATCCACCCATATGCAAAGAGGCAGCAAGAGGCCTATAAACCTCTACATTGTCACTTAATCATTGTTTTGAGGCTTTATGTGATATATAAATCTTGTGCTGGCCCTCTGCACAGTGGTAAATTTCACTAGACAGAAATTAAGGTACAGCAGGGACACTTCCTATCTTTGAAAGAAAACTTGTATGAGACAGAAAAAGGGACATAGAAACAGGTTTCCCCAGCTCCCCCATCATTCAGTAAGCTATGTTGCCTATTTATTTGTGATTTGTGGTTCCCCTTTTTATTCTTTTAAATTTGAAGCAGAATAATTAATTCATACAGGAATAGTTGTGCAATAGCAAGACACTGTAATAGCATCTGAGCATAATTCAGTTTTGGTAAATATACATTTAGACCTCGAGCATCTTCTCTACAGAAAACAAATACAACATTAAGAGGTGCTCATCTCTTTGGTACATGAGACGATGAAAAGCATATTATATATTCTATTAAAAGAAAACAGTTCAAATTGCTGAGCAGTTCTACCTCTCCCACTCCATCTAACAGTAGAGATGGCTGCTTAACATTTATTGTTAGTTACTTTTTCCTCCACTGTTGTTGTGGAAAACCTAAGGCAAAGAGGTGGGTTCTGCACTTTGACCTGAAGGTGGTGAGGTTCAAGGCTAAGGGGCAGTATTTTCTTTATTTTAATACTGAGATAAAAATTTAGTCTGAACTGAAACTTGCAATGAAACTTCTTAGATCTGGAAATTGTTTTTGTCCCTTTCTTTGTTTATTTGGTTTTTGTTCCATTTTAAAAATAAAAATTAGAAGTTGTTTTAGAGTTTGTTTTTCTTTTCTTTTCCTTTCCTTTCCTTTCCTTTTCTAACTCTTCTTTTGCTTCTTTGCAACAGCATAGATTTTAACTGCAAACAGTGCAGGCTGCAGGCTTCTAGGTCAAAGAACGTGGATGAGTGCCTTTGGGTATTTAGAGAAAAAAGAAGAAAATAAAAATGACAGCTTTTTATATTTAAAAACACCTCTGGTTGAGCATGCTCTTACCAATATTTTCTCAATCAAAGTTTCATGTGGATTTTTAACATGCAACAAGCTCAGTGCTCGTGAACAGCTGAAGAATGTAGAGATTTAAGAGTCTCTAAGTACCCATTGACATTATAGACCGTAGCAGCTCCTTGTGTATCGCATCAAAAATCAGCTTTTAAAAACTCCCAAAATAGGTATTTACACAATGGACTGTTAAAACTCACAATAAGCCATCATAGTCTATCAGGAGAATGATATGCATTGTGAAAAGTTCCTAAATACTTATTTATATGATACAGTAATATGGGCTGGAGAGAGCTTTTGAAGAGTCTATGTCTGTATATTAAAATTATTTTACAGTATTCATGGATGTTACAGGCACAAAGAGCTTTTACAGTACTTTAGATAAACAAAAAGCAATGGAAGCATCCTTTTAACTTCAGACACTGCCTCAAAAAATCAGTATAAAATCTCTTAACTGAATCGTAACAAAACCCATTCAGAGGCAACTATGTTAAAATGAGATGACAGGGTACAGCTTAATGTTTAAAATATTTAAAATGGAGGGGTACATTGAGTTGATTTGTCTCTTCCCATTACTGCTGTATGTTCTTAAACCAAAGAATGCCAAGAAGCTTAGAGCCTGATTCTGATCTCACTTACTCCAGTTTTACAGTGATGTAACTTCACTGAGTTCTGTGGATTTACTCCACATTTACACCAGTGTAAATAAGATCATTTTTTTAGAACAACAGAGCAATGGTGACATTCTGGACCAAGTTCACATTTCTCTGGAGTTATTTTGCATTTACATTTTTGTAACCATGAGCAGAATTTGGCCCTGTATAGTTAATGAACACCCTTATGCAAAGGTATTCCATATACTATGGTCCTCTATCAGGATGCTCTGTGCCCCCATCTCATAGAGCCACACTGGCCCCAAACTGAGTTCTTACTGAGTTGGGTCAGTGTTTGTGTAGAAATGGTGATAGGGTACTGTACTACTGGAAGAGCTGGCTTTTGGATTAGATGACATAAAACTGACATATTGATTTATGACTTCTAGTTACTCAAAATCCAATGACATTTATGAAATTTTTCACACTTCTTACAGGTTTTAGCCCCATGACCAAATTACAATCTGGAGTAATTACATTCCATCTACCTAAAAATTCCCCTTGTACTTCCAGTTGGAAATTTTTCTTCTCTTCCTGTCAAACTGTTTAAACTGATTTAACTATTTTTCTTAAAAAAATGTATTTCTCGGGAGGCAATACTAGTCTCTCTCATTAAAATATTTCTATATAAAATCTATACTTAAAAATAGGTCAGTCTTTTGAAGATATTTTTCTAGAGTCTGTCTCTGTTTTGTTCTCATAACATGAAAGTTTATAGAAGAAAAAACATGTCAGTGCTTAGGGACACTGTTTATTTTTTAACTTTACTGATGTGGGATAAGAAATGTCAACTGGCATTTAGACCACTGGATGAAAGTTGTATCCCGAGCACTACACAACCAACTGATCCTGTGAAATGACTGTAGTAAAGGTCTGTCTTGTCTCTTGTCACTGAAAGAATAAAAGAAAATCTCACCATGCAAAAAGTGAAACAGAGAAATTGTGCACACGATTTTTGAAAGTACTCTGGTGTGATCAAAAGCCATTACAAAAATGTGTTTTTCTGTAAGTTAAGACTGAACAAAAAGAGCATCAGGCAAAAGAGATCACAGAAGTATTTGGAATTCTGATATTCAGGTTCATTCATATGACTTACCATGTGGTGGCAGCCTAAGGCATATGTTGGTCAGACATTCTTATCTTTTGAACTGCAGCTGGAAACAAATGTCCCACTTTCCCCAATGTTGCTGCTGTGGCACTTTCCCTGAGTAGATAGCAAGGAATTTACATTAACAACATTTTAGGCTACACACAATTGAAAATATAATTAAAAATATAAATCTACTAAATTATGACAAGTCTGTTAAAAATGAGTCAAGAATATAGGTAATATTGATAATATTGATATATCAAGTCAAAGAACTGAGCTGAATCTACTAGATAATTTTAAGTTATCCTCATATCAAGTGTCTTCATTTCCCATGGCAGTTTTGTTGCATTATTGACCAATATAAATGTATATTTTTTCCATTTTCTTTTCTCTATTTGCATATACCTATTATCAAAATATTCAGTAACAATCCAGTAACAGAATCAAGACATTTAGAGTGGTAAAGACCTTTGAAATCCCCTGTAGCATCTCTTTGCCATTGCAAGATTATTATTCCCTACTGTATATTTTCTACTGCTTTGGTTACTGTAGTTTTAAATTGCTTATGGAAAAATCACAGAATTTAACAGAGACAATGATAAAGTTTCTGTTGCTTTTTAAACCATCCTGTAGAATTTTATAGAAAATCATGCCCATTCTGTAACATTTCATAGGTTGGTTGAAAAAGGACACTAGATAAAGGATATCTTCTCTACTAAATCTATTTAATTTAAGTAGATTAATCTCGTTGGATTCATAGCTATAGAACTGTATTAAATATCACTCCCACGATGTCTTTCCTGATGTTCAGCCTATTTTTTTCATCCTTCATCAGTTAAATCCCTGAACCCTTTCAATCTATTTACCCAAGTAGGTTTTCATAATGGCATCACATTATCAAAGTTCCCACCCTAAATAACTCCCCACTCTCTGTATCGCTTACACCATTCAGATATCCCTATTATGTTATGCTTCCATTGAACATTTGTTAGCTATGTTATGCACATATTTCATTCTTTGAGTCAATCCCTTCAGCCTTCTAATCATTTCTGTGGTTCCTTAAACTCCCTCCAATTTGTCAACATCTTCTTGGTAAGGGGGGCTAAGAAAGGGATGTAAGTTAGATACATTCAGTTTAGTATCACATCCAATGTTAATGTTCTGTATACCCATCTCTTCCTAACTATTAATCAAAATGTTAAAGGCGGAACCTAACACTAATCCTTGCAGATCCCATTGAATACTTCTGTTCCCCACCTTAATTCAATTCTTTTTAAATGATTCATCATAACCCTTTTATTTTTGGCCTTTTAGTCAATTTCCGTTCAACAGAACAGTATTCATATCTAAACCTAAAGAATTAATGTTCAGAGTAAGATTTCATGGCACGCTATATCAAATGCTATACTCAAATCAAGTAAAGCCACCAGCAGTTCAGGGACCAATCATATGCAGATCAAACCCGCCGTTGTAGAAGGCAGGGTCCTGTTCAGATGCCCAGGCAGGACCAATCCCAACCTATCTCTAGTGCAGTAGAGGGCTCTCCATGCATTTTGGGATAAGATCTGTGCCTCTATGCTGGCCAGCCCCTTCACCTTATAGTCAGATGATGTAACCCATTGGTAAGTCTGTGATACAGTCCACCTCTGTGCCTCACTTGCAGAAAACATGAGTCTGTTAAAGCTACAATTAACCAGCCTTGGTTCTTTAGTTCAACCTGTAGCAGCTTTATATATATAAGCATGGAGGTCTCTGGTTCAGTCCCTGGTTTATCAGGGGTTTCTGATCCATCTCACATGATGACAGAGAACGCTGTGGAAGGGCCCTTTTCTGCTGGTCAGACTGGGGAAGAACTGAGTCTATTGCCCATTTTTTGTTCCTTGCATTCTTATTTCCCGGAGGAAACTGAGTCTGTGGCATCTCAGTCATGATGCACCACATGCACATCCGCTTCCACAAGAAAAACTTGGTGCTGTTCTCTGCCTTCCAAGCACACGACTTAGTTAGTTCTGTACTCTCAGTACTTTAATCATGTCACAACCATGAGGAGTCACTTACCATGTCACAGCGAATTACTGAAGAAAGGATTTCATAATGAAAAAGGACAACAAAACAAAAAGCTCTGCAGAATAGCTGAATTCAGAATTGTAAAGATGATAGTCAAGTCATGAGCAAAATATTAAATTCATTTTTTGTTGAAGACAGAGTAGCCTCTATCCAAAGAGCCTCTAGCCTTTGCCCAAGTGAGGGAGCACCAGAGTGAGGGAGCAGGGAAGAATAAAAAAATTGACCAGGAAGGAAAAAGAGGAACAATAGAGGTAATATCCTCTCTCTCTTCTTTCTCTCTCTCTCTCTCTCTCATTGGTTTCAAAGGGACCAGGATTTTATCCATTAAGAAGATGTAAACTAGGTTTATAAAATGGTGCAGGCTATCGTAGTAGGAACTATGCAGAGGTTAATGTGGATTCATGTGACGCTCCTTTCTGGTTTTGATCCAGGTGGATTTGTTCCAGATTTTTTTGTACTGTGTCTCATTTAAATGAAGCCAAAAACCCAAAGTGAAATTTAGTGGAAGCCATGGGGTTGAACCAGGTTTCTCTTCAAAACCATCAGTCAGTTCATGTTCACATAAAAGATGGCCCCAGTTCATATATCTTAGTGAACCTTTTCAAACATGGACTGAGTTTCACTTTAGCAATGAAACTTGAAATCAGGAGAGTTGTGTGTGGCTTCAGGTTTCATATTGAAAGTTTTGCATAGCTCTAATTATAAGTCCCATTGTTGCTGGTTATCCATCTGTGGATGCCTGTCACTTTGGTGAAATGAATGACACCATATTGTCTTAACCCAGTATGAACTGGTACATTTAAGGATTTATTTGGATTACATTATGTGACACTCATCTCTCCACCCACCTGGCACAAACAATTTGAATTCTCTAGGCTGGCGTTAATGCTTTCAGCTGTTATCACACTTCACTGCTTGATAGTAATCATTTGTTTTATGTTTTCATTTCCAAATGCCCTGTGAAAAACTGCAATACCTTTATGTTTAATTTTTAATATCCTGTAATTCTAACATCTAAGTGAGAACAACCGTATAGCAATTTACATTTGCCTCTTGATCTTATGGAAGAACATTGTCTGAAGATTCTAACCCACTCCATAGTGCATCCTTTTCTGGTTCAAAGAAAACCCACATCTGGCTCTCAACTGGGCATAGTCATTTAAAACATTCCCACCAAAAGAAAAAACACAAAACAAAACCCACCCACCTCCCAGAATTGGTACAGATTAATTTTTGTTGGCCTTACAACAAATTCCATTGCACTGACCACAAATATTTGAAATCTCTCTCACGGGTAAAAGGAGCACTATGGTACTAGAAATGGGATCACTGCACACCTGGAAATCCAGACTCCCAGAATTAAAGGGTTAAAAACAAGGGCTCTTTTGTTCTTAATGTATACTTAAAATACATTCGCTAAACAGCTGCTTCAGGATTTGAAACAAAAGCGTTTAAGTGGCAGTTTTTAATGCAAAAATCTTGAGGGGAACCCAAGCTTTCTCAGATAATGGCATATCCTACAGCATTAAATCTATTTTTTCCCTAAAGCAAGCAATAATATAAGAATTCAGCTTGCTCTCCTTTTGCCTGACAGGTTTGCATCATTCCTTCAAATAGCTTACATCGGACAAAATCCGCCAGAATTGAATTGCAACACTTTGTGTCTGCCATTTCCCATTGTTCATTAGAGAGAGAGGAGTGTTGGTGCCTGGTTTTGTGACCACTGTAGTTAAGTACCGTAAAACCGATAAGTCAGCTTGCTTGTAAATCAAAAAGGCAGAGAGTTTTCGCATTTCATCAAAGTGTAGTTTTACTGTCTGCTGTCACCACAGCCGTCAGCAGGATGCTTAACTGCCCTAATTGTCACAAAGGCTCATTCCCTAACCCTAACTAATTGTTTAGATCTGCTAATCTGCATCCATCATCTGTGAAAAGGATAAAGCAGCTCTCACCCGGCAGTTTATAGGGATCAGTTATAGTGAGCCCATGATAGAATCGACAGAGTATGCCAGGTATCATGTGACAAGAAGTTTGCTCATGACTGGATGAACAATACTGTCTCATAAACTGTTGGATGGGTGAAGATAAACCCCTTAGGAGACAGTGAGCCACCAGCAGGAGTCCCACCCAAACAATAACTACTTAGGGAGCAGTACAACTCATAAACAAAGACAGCTCTGTAATAATAAACCCCAATTAGGAACTGATAAATGGATCACATCAGAACTTTGTTTAACTCAACTCCTAAGCAGACAACATATTATAATCAAAATACGTTTTAAAAATGTAGCTACAAGAAATTAGTGACATTTGTGCATGTATTTAAATTGCTTCTACACTTTTGATCCTTTTGCTAACCAATAACCATTCTCTAAAACTGTGCTGTAAATTTCCATATTTTTTTCTTTTAATATTTCTAGACATGTCTTATATCAAGCATTTCCCCTTAAAATTGTTTTAATTGCTGTTTGTCCAAACATAGGAACATATGTATACATTGTCAATCTAAAGTTTCATGATTTGGAGAGTGTTATTGGTGGGCTATGCAGAAAAAGGATTCTAGTCCATTTCTTTTAGAAAAGGAATAGCATTCTTTGAGGTTTTCTGATGTCTGTTGCAGAATTGGTGCTATATTCGAGGACCAACATTTTGCCAAATATTCTGTGTAATTAATGATTAAGTTGAAATTCTCCTGAAAGAGAATAGGAGGCCAGATCTGTAAATATGTGCTTAAACCAGGAGTAAGCCCCACTTAGCTAAGTCACGGCAAACTCTGAGTTGCCTTTGTCTACAGTAGGAGTCAGCCCTAGTGTAGCTATGCTGATTGTAGGCCACTGATTGGTGAATCAGGTCTATAGTTCATGAGTGTAGGCCAAGTCGAAGATAAGATGCTGTCAGGTCACATATCCAATGTTATCTTCATAACTTTAAAGGCATTTCTTTCTTTCTTTCTTTCTTTCTTTCTTTCTTTCTTTCTTTCTTTCTTTCTTTCTTTCTTTCTTTCTTTCTTTCTTTCTTTCTTTCTTTCTTTCTTACTTAAATGGAAAGCTTACATTCTATAGAATCAAAATCTGACAAGGGAGCCTGTTAAATACTTCAACCTTGCTGGATATTTGACTCCACTGCTCTCAGTCAAATAAATCAGGCAGCTACACAGCTGCCAAATTTTGTACAGCTCTACATATGGCATTTTATTCAATTTTTAATGAGTTATTTTGCAAATAATTGTTCTTCCCCTATCCCTTTTCAGCCCTGTCCTGTGTTGCTCCCATTCTCAGTCTTCCTTGGTTATGTTCCTTCTTCACCAGCTGCTGCTGACACCACCTCTTTCTCCTTCCTGACCTGGTGCCAGCAGTGGGACCAGAGAGAAGAGACAGAGCAGCCACCTGAAATCAAACACCCAGTGGCTGCTAGACATGGGAATTACAGCTTCTGCCTGCAGCCCAGATGGATGTATGAGGCTCCTGCTGAGCTGAGGGAATGTATGACAGGCAGATGTGTGAGTGTCACAAGAATTGTGTGACACTTGGTAGCTCTAAAGTTGCCCTGACCAAGAACATACAAAGATTCAGACAAGACCGTAGGATGTTTGTGATATGTGCTCCTGTTCTATCACATCTCTAACTTACAGATTTTCTCTAAATAATACTTGGGCAGTTTATAAGGAGGTCAAAGACAGTCCCTCCCTGCCCTGAAGATCTTCCAGTCTGTAGCCCCTGTCCAGCAAATATGTACACATATTCTTAACTGTATGCACTATGAATAATCCTGTTAAATCAATGTGATTACCCACAGTGCATAAAGTAAAGCATATGCCTAAGTCTTTGAAGGCTTGGGCCCTAAACAGAGAAGTCAAAGCATGGGAGAAAAATAGCAGTACTACTCCTCTGTTGAGGATGGGGAATTTAGGGACCACGGGACTTAGGGCTAGATTCACAAAGGTACTTAGGTATCACAGTGCCTAACTTTTAGGTGCCCAGAATATCTCAGGAACACACTACAATCCACAAAGCCTGAGTTAGGTGCTTAGGCTCCCTATACAATGCATGAGGAGAGAGATGCTCCTTAGAACATGATTCACAAAAGCCAGCATGCTAGGTGAGAAGCTACCTAAAACCAGCCAATGAGAGGGGTCTGTGCTAAGCCCCATCCCTCTCATAGACTTAAGCACCTGCTTATTTCTGCTAAGAATTCATGAATGCGAATCCTGTTTGAAGTAAGGTGCCTATGGCATTTTTTGCTGCAGCAGCAGAAGTGGTAGACCCCTCACAACCTTTAGCACAGTGGTTAGGTTACTCACCTGGGATGTGGGAGATCCCCAGTTCAAGTCCCTCCTCCTCCTCCTCAGAGGGGGAAGAGATTTGAAAAGGGATGTGCTACCTCTGAGCAGAGTGCCCTACCCCAGTGGGTTACGGGATGTTTGGATATGGGGTTTCCTCAATCTCTCCTGTTGAAGCTGTTCCACTCTAATTCAATACTTAAAGAGTCATTTGGGCAAGAGAGCAATCGAGCATGTATACAAGCATGGGAATGACTCTATAGCCTGGTGGTTAGAGCATTCACCCAGGAATGTGGGAGACTGAGCTTCACTCCAAAGACTTCAACTGGTGGTCTTCCCCATCCCAGGTTAGTACCCTGTCCACTAAGCTAAAAGTTATGACAGAGGTCCTCCTCCTCCTCCCCCTGCCAAGCTGTTTTGCATGAACTTGCATGCAGGTCCCACTGTGGATCAGACCCCACACACAAGTTAGGCAATCAAATGCCTGTCTTCCCCTGGTTTGTGAATCACTCTGGGGTGCAGGCGGGAGGTAGGTGCCCAGATGCCTAGAGTGAGGCAGCAGTGCACATGCCTACAGGCAGAAACGTAGGCACAGAAGGAACTTTGTACAGTAAAAACATAGCACTGAGGAAGTTTAGGGGCCTATAGGGGTCACTGGGAGTTTCGTGAATCGCAGTGGAGCCTAAAACTAGGATTTAGGCACCTATACTAAAATTTAGGCACTTAAGTAGTTTTATAAATCTAGGCCTAAGTGACTTGCCCAAGACACACAGGAAGTCTGCTGCATAGCTGGGAAATGAATCCTGCTTTCCTGAGGTCCAAGAAATAGCCTTAACCACCAGACCATCCTTCCTCTTGCTGACTTTACTGTGTTTCAATCTAGGTTTTATCTTGGGGAGGGTGGGCGGGGGAAAGAGGTATACCATGTTTGATAAGATAGCATTTCTCATTTTGGAAACATTCAGTGTTTTTCATAAATGAAACACTGTTAAAGGAGGTTTCAGATGAACTAAATTACGTACCAAATAATAATATATCAGATGAAGAAATCTTTGAACTTATCCTACCTTTGATTTATGTACTAGCAAAATCTCTAGTTTCAATCTAGTTTTTTTCAACAAATTTCTTTAATTAGAAGCTTCATTGCAATACATTTGAGGAATTAATCTGACTTTGAAACCTAGAAAAAATACTGTGCCACAGAACAGTTGGCTGCTGTAAGTCTGAAGCTAAAATCAAACTAAAGAAAAACATACTTTAAAATCTTTAGTATGATAGGGCTTTGTCCAGCTCACAAAGGCATCCTGGCTGCTGGCCTGGCAGAAGAGAGTTTCTGATTTTCGCCTAACCAGATCACCAAAGTTGACCCACTACCTGAGGCTAGAGTAACAGACTTCAGTGAGCCCAGTTACCATTGCTGTCAGAAACATGGGAACCACATGCTCCACTCAGTGCATTCCACACTGCCCTAGCCACAATGTGCTCTTGCCCACTTAACAGAGATCAGACAAGGGCCACAGTGGTCATGGTACCTTACCTGATGCGTAATTCCAATTAAGAGACACCATACATCCCACAGATTACTGTCCTTCATCACTCAAATACACATGGAATTGGGAGGGATGAAGGGATCCTCTGAGACCCTCTTGAAGTTCTACACTCAGAGTCCTGATAGGAGAGCCCTCCAATTTGATATGGCTCACTCAACTCTCAAGTAAGAAGAAAGAGGAAGTCTCCCTACCATAGTCTACACAGGTTAATTATTCCTACTTTGGGGCTGTAGGGTCATTGTAGCAAGATGGGGTGGGGAAGAGGACCAGGATTAGGATAGGGATTTGTAGTGCATAGGTTTTCCTTGCTCTTTTTATTTGTACTATTGTAGCACTAGGAGACCCAGCAAAGGACCAGGACCCCATTGTGCTTCAGACCGAACAAAAACATGGTCTATACCCCCAAACGGCTTAAATCTAAGTATAGAACAAGAGACAATTAGCTGACAGCCAGACAGATGGGCAAACACAAAAGAAATAGTGAGACAATACTGGCCTGCATAATAGGCAGGGGTCCCAGCAGTCTAACCATGGTCAAGTTTTTTGTAGGCTTTATAGCAAAGGAGAATTTTAAGAAGGGATTTAAAGGAGGAGAATTAATTAGTTTTATACATGTTTATGAGGAGCTCCTCCCAAGTGTGTAGGGCAGCATGGGAAAAAGTACAAAGGTACCTATTTGAAAATTTAACAATGGAGGCAATGGAGGCTGCCATCATGGGCCGATCAGAATCAGGAGTCATGTTGATAGTAAATAGGGCAGAGGAGTAATTTCATATGAGGCAGGGAGGTAGTTTCTCCCCTTCCCCCAACTTTTCATAGGTCTATATGCTCCATTATGTCTTCCACTTTTCTCCCCTCCTTCCAACTTTGTAGGATATAAAATAATCACATAGAATCATAGAATCATAGAATATTAGGGTTGGAAGAGACCTCAGGAGGTCATCTAGTCCAATCCCCTGCTCAAAGCATATAACATATGATGTTCTACATGCTGACACAACCCCCCCACCCAATTTTTCTGAAATGACACCCCTGAATGAGAGATGACAGGTAAGGTGGGGATAGGCTGTGGAGGGCCTTGAAAGTGAAAACAAGTAGCTTATGGTTGATGCAATAGAGAAGAGGGAGCGAGTGGAGGGATTGAAATAGAAAGTTAACATGGACAAAGTGAAGGGCTAAGAAGGTGACCTTTGCCACAGCATTCTGAGTGGATATAAGCAGGGCAAGATTGCATTTGCCAGGCCAGAAAGAAGGATGTTGCAGTAATCAAGACGTGAGATGATGAGAGCTTGGATGACAGTTTTAGCTGTGTGGATGGATTAGAAAGACCATATCTTTGGAAAGAATCTGCAAAGCTTACACAGAGCCTGGATGTGAGGATCTGGAGAGAGGCCTAAGTCGAAGATGACACCTAGGTTTAGGGCTTGACAGGCAGAATGGTGATGCTGTCCACAGTAATCGAGAAAGGAGATAGCTTAGAGAGCTTAGTGGGGAAGATTAAGAGCTCTGTTTTAGCCATGTAGCGCTTGAGTTGATGGCTACACATCCACAAGGAGATGTGTGAGGTACTGAGATTTTACCTTGGTCAGAAGGAGACAGGGCTGGAGAGCTAGATCTGTGAGTTGTGGTGCCACAGGACTCTTTGTTGCTTTTTACAGATCCAGACTAACACAGCTACCCCTCTGATACTTGACAGAATAGAGATGGTAGTTGAATTTGTGTTTGTGGTTGAGATTACCCAGAAATAAATTGCAGAGTGAGAAGAAAAGGTGGCTTAGGGCAGATCCCTGAGGAACCTCCTCAGGAAACTGGAGGGGGCAATAAGTAGCATCATCTGAAAGATATTTTCAGGATGGTAAAAGGAGAATCAGAAGAGGTTAGCATCACAGAAGCCATAGGAAGACAAGATTTCTAGAAGATGGGCATGATTGACTATGTCAAAGGTGGCTGACAGGTCAGGGAGGATGAGGATGAAGTACTGGTTCTGAGACTTGGCTAAGAAGAAGTCTTTAAAAACTTTGGTGAGAGTGTTTTCAGATGAGTGCAAGAGGTGGAAGCCAAACTGAAGAGGATCTAGGGTGGAATTAGAGGAGAATAACTCTTGACAACAACTGTAAACAGTGCATTCAATGAGCTCAGAGATGAAAGAGAGAAAGGGAGAAGGAGTGTAGCTGGAGAGCCAAGTGAGGTCAAGGGTGGGTTTTCTTAAAATGGGAGACACTAAAGCATGTTTTGATCTTGCCCACTTGGCTAGTTTGTCTCCTGGAGAGACTGACCTGTGACTGTATTCAGCCAACTGAACTTGCACGTTCTGAAGGCTGTGCATAATTATGTACAGATAGTATCCTGTATATACTAGTCACATTGCCAAATTAACAAGCCAATGCTAATTCCTTTTAAATGGATGTACTGTTGTTACTGAATGGAAAGCCAATAGACTCTGATTCAGCAAAGCACTTATACATTTGTTAAATCCTTCCCTGTTCCGCAATGCATTTACGTACACGTCTAACTGATTTGCTGACTCAGTACCATAATCAGCTCTGGTACTTCTTACAGGGATAATTGACTCAGTCACAAAACTGAAAGCTGACATATTTTGACATAATAGGTATTCAGGTCTGTCTCTCTACCCGAGGAGTTTATTTCTTATTACATTAGTAGCATAGCTCTGTACAAATAAACAAAGCCTCTGTTTCCTGGGAAACATGATGCTTATATAGCACTTACTGTTCTCAAAGAACCACTGTTTGATTTCCACACTAATGTGGTTTCACAAGAAGACTGAGATTATTTCATTGCCCCAGGATGCCAGGAAATTTTCATTTGACTTCCTCAGATCTTTGGGATAAAAGTGGGACAGTGAGGAAAATAATTCCTTTTGCTGTCTTATATTTCTGTTCTTCAAGCAAATGTGGTATGTTTTCTAAGATCAGATACTCTGCCATTTATTTTTAGCTCAGTGACAATATTTTAGTTTCTTTCCCCCTGGCAAAGGAATATCTTGCCCCCAGCTACTTCTTGCTGCTAGCCTTTTTATAGGCTTTCACTTCTGGGCATAATATAGGTAATGCCTTTCACACTTCATAGGTTTATTGGGTGCATGTTTCCTGACTTCACAGAAAGTAAAGAAATCAATCATTCTTAAAGTAAAACAAACATGTTTACCATTAATAAATTGTCAAATTAATAAACTCATTTCCTTGTATGCTATGATGTAGTTGTGTCACACATACAAGGGGTTCAGAGGCCAGGTGTCACTAGACTAGGGTTGCCAAGCCTCCAGGATTGGCCCGGAGTCTCTGGGAATTAAAGATTAATCATTAATTACAGATTATGTCATGTGATGAAATCTCCAGGAATACATCCAACCAAAACTGGCAAACTTGGGTTAATGAGATGAAACATCAAGACCATCTGTGGAGGAACAACAGCTACATTTTAAAAAACCCCAGTGCATGCTTTAAATCAATGTGAATTTCAAAGACAAAGACTTCTAAGGATCTGATTCTTCACTCCATCTAAGCTGTGCTCAAATAGAGTAGAGGGGCAGCCACATGGGGACAGCTGCAGCTCCCTTATCTCCAGCAAAAATTAAGCAGATCCAATGCTACTGGAACAATGGACATAACAGAGCTACACTCTTTAATGCCACCTCTTCTCTTTGTCCCCATCATACTCCTTACTTTCTCTTGTGCTGGAGCTTGGGGCGGAGGGGACAGAAGCTGACACAGCAAGTAGCAGAGCCTCCTTCACCAGAAGTACATCTGAGGAGAGTTTGCTTGCACAGGAAAAAAGTTCCCCATTGGCTGTCTCCAGCCATTTCAAGACCCCTTTGTGCTGCTCATGTGGTGCAAAGTAGCATTTGCAGACTGGAAAATCTGGGCCCATGACTTTCCAAAGCTCTTTATTTGGGGAGCGCCAGACAGATTTTTGTTAAAACACTGCATAGATTCTGAAAAGGATCCAGAGGGGGAAAAATCGGTTGCTCTAATACAAAAAAATTTCTCCATCTGTGGCCTGTAATCTATGGGTGGTCTGTGGAGCATTGGATGGTATTTTCCGGAGACTCAGCTGGTCATATGGCACTGGCCCTCATCCTTGTTTCCAGCTGTTAAATTGTGTTAAAAGACAACTAAAATACTTTAATACTATTATTCCATGTAAGCAAGTGCTTGGGTAGTCCAACAATCCATTCCATGATTGCCTAATCTGGGCCAGATTTAGACAAACCTCTGTGGTAATATTAAGATGCAAACCATGTCCTTATCCAGCAAGCTGGAGAATCAGGGAGCTAATGGGTCTCTGTGTGTCTGACATCCTGACTAAAGAGTCTCCATTGTTCTACTTCACCTATCTCCTCTCTGTTGAGAAGGATTGGTTGCCATAGAGACATCATGTCATCATGAATGCTGATGAGTCTCATCTATATTATGAAAAAGCTGAAAACCTCTGCTCTAGAACTGAAGTGATGTCACTTAGGCACATTCTTTGGTAGAAATAAAAGTGGTTACATGTTATAGACATGTCTATTTCTGTGGCTTTGAAAGAAATTTTACTATAAACAACTGAAGTCCAAGTCCCAATTTTTCAAATGTAAGAGTATAAAATTAAGCACCTAAATAAGTGCTTTGATTTTCATAGATATTGAGCAGCCACTGCTCTCAATTAAATCAATAGTAGTGGGTGCTTAGACACTCTGAGAATCAGGGCCCTTTTATTTAGGTACCTCAGCATAGTTAAGTGTGCCTAACTCTAAGCAGCCTAATTTGAAAACATTGGGCAAAGTGTTCATTTCAGAATATGCCTCCTCTCTCTGCTGCTGCCCATGGAAGTGTTATGGGTGTCCTGGGCTACTTAGAGGCTACTTTGTAATTCTGGGTGGGCAGCACCCTGTGGTAGAAAGAGTATCTGAGACATAAGGCTTTGTATGAAAAGCCTGCTGTGAGGTCTAAGGCTTGAACTAAAGTAGTGGTCAAGCTCATAGAACCTGTCAAGAACAGGGCTGGTATTGCAAAAACACACACATTCCTAAGAAAGGCTAGGCACAGGACGCTCATGCAAACACATTCCAGGAGGATGATACCAGAACACCCCGATACCAAGTATGGTACAAACATCCCCTCCAAAGGTAATGAGAACACACTGACCCTCCTGAAGATAAGGTCAGGATGATAGTGTGCTGGATAGAGATGTTTTGATCAAACCAACATGTATATGGCAATTGGTGGTAACATCCCACATCAGGGGTCAGCAACTAACCACATGAGAGAGGAAATACGTAATTTGTTTGTATTGATGTATAAAATGGAGTCTCAGAGGGAGTGTCTTTGGCCAGCCAAGGGGGGAATGGAAAGTCCCGCCATTCACTGAGCTGCGACCATTATCATAGGTATACATGTCTTAGTATCCTCTTACAGTCTGTCAGGGACTATTACTATGCTTTGTCAACAATAAACCTGGCTGGTGCCTTTGTGTCTTAATGGATCTTGTGGTCATTGGGCCGTTCGCACGAGGTCTGCTATGCCAGCTACCTGCAAAGAGCTGGGGCAGCATACAGAGGGAAGACCCACCGCCAACATCTAGCCACATCTAACATCACACTCCATTGTGGTCATTTCCACATCCAGATTGTGTGACTTTCTTCAACTCAATGGCAATATATAGCAAGTGGAGACAGTGGGATTCTGTTGGCAGAGGCACTACAGGAGTATCACCTATCCCAAATGTTCAAAAACTATGAGTCAGAAGGCAAAAAAATCATAATAGACTAAAAAAAAAATCACTCATTTTGGTAAAAAAATACTACATTTGGGGTTCATTGGCCTTTTTGGTTTTGAGGCTTCAGGGTTCATATTTTCACGCATTTCTCCACTGCCATGAGAATTAGCGACTTGCATTTTTACAAAAATGTAAGTCAAGATTCTCACACAGGGGTGAGACAAGAGCTGAGGCTTAAAGAAAAATACCACATCTCATGATGAAATTGCAAGAGTTTGCAAGATTGAAAATAGCTTCCCTGCTTTGACAATTAGATTCCAAAAGGTTCTGAACCTAAACTGAAGGAATATTTACAAACCATATTAACTTAACATCTATTTTAATATACTCTTTTTTGGATTAAAAGGAAATCAATCCTTAGAGTGAGATTATCCAATGTACTCAGGGTGGCCTAGTTCAGTCAATTTTACCATTGACTTAAATACCAGCAGAGCTAGCCCAATGCCGAGTGTGTTTGGGAATTCTACTCATAGGCTCCAATTTTCGGTTTTTGTTAAAAATAAGAAGATTAACAAGCCTAATATTGCTAGAAAGACTGTCAAATTTATTTTTTACACTTCTGGAACCATTATTTCTGTTGATTTAAACATTTCCCCGTAGTATTCCTCCCAATTACTCTCCTGTGAGAGCACCCCACCTGCCTCACAATCAGTGATTTCCCTACACCCCCTCGAATTTCCTCAACATCCCCCCTCAGTTTTGTGAACTAGATACATGCCAATTTAGTGACTGTTTGGAAATTTGAATTGAAATTGAAACATTAATACACACTTTAAAAGCATATACCGCATATGATAAAATGTGTATCTGAAAAAGTATAATAGATTTGAAAAGTATTAAAACATAGACTAGCTTCCTTATACAGCTGTTGTTTTTTATGACAATGTCAGTGCATTCTTTTTGGTGAAGTTGGCCAACCTAATAATTTCAAATGATGATTTTTAAGCAAAGTCTAAATGAGCTCTCCCTGACATCTAATGATGAGTTGCGCTGGGGGGAAAGGCTTCAGGACCAGATTGTCCCTCTCCACTGTTTAAAAACTGAGCTGATTAGGCTCCATAGACAGTCTTTTGTTCTGTTAAGTGACTACTGCAGCTGAAATCACTGATAATCAGGTCTAAGTGCTTAATCCTGCTGTGGGGATAGTGTTTCTGTGGAAGAGACAGCCCAGACTGCACTAGCAGTGAGGTTCCCCCACTAAGAGCTCAGATGAAATCACTGATAGCTGGGAGGAACCTCAAGAGACCAACTCGCAAAGGTCACTGTGGTAGGTGGCAGCAGAAGGTGACCGCGCAGGGCCATTGGCAACAGAGTGGTGAAGTGAATGGTAGCACAATAAAGAGCAGTGGCCAGAGCGAACAGTGAGGAGCTGGAGGAACTAGCAAGGTGCCTTCTTGTCCCTCACCTGGGAGGTGTACTCACATGAAAGAACCTTTGAACTCTGAGTCTCCAGGACAACACCAGTGAGTAGGGTGCAGTGGAGGAAAAAGCGAGGGGCACGTTAAATAAACATATGTTTGTTGGACTATATTTTAGTGACTTTGCTCCAGAATGCTAGATTTGTGACTGGGAATAGAAACTTTTATAGATATGTTTCCTAGTTGGCCAAGATTTTTAAAATTGCCAAGGTTGTTATCTCACATCGTTGCTATCTTGAGAGATCATTATGTTGGGGAGTATCTGTACTAAACATTTAAATTATTATAATTAATTTTTACATAAGAATGGTCATACTAGGGACACTCAGAGAATGGTGTTACATCCCTCCCCATCCTGGCTAATAGCCACTGATGGACCTATTCTCCAAGAATTTATCTAATTATTTTTTTAATCCTGTTATAGTTTTGGTCTTCACAGCAAAGAGTTCAACGGGTTGATTTTATGTTGTGTGAAGAAGTACTTCCTTTTGTTTTTTTAAAACCTGCTGCCTATTAATTTCATTGGGTGACTGCAAGTTCTTGTGTTATGTGAAGGATTAAATAACATTTCCTTATTCACTTTCTTCACACCAGTCAAGATTTTATAGACTTCTATCATATCCCCTTTAGTTGTCTCTTTTCTAAGCTGAAAATGCCCAGTCATTTTAATCTCTCCTCCTGTTTCATACTCCTAATCATTTTAGTTGCCCATCTCTGTACCTTTTCCAATTCCAATATATCTTTTTTTGGGATGGGGTGACCAGATCTGCACACAGTATTCAAGATGTGCATGTACCATGGATTTATATAGAGGCAATATGATATTTTCTATCTTATTATCTATTCCTTTCTTAATGATTCCCAACATTCTGTTTGCTTTTTTGACTGCTGCTGCACATTGAGTGGATGTTTTCAGAGAACTATCCACAATGACTCCAAGATCTCTTTCTTGAGTGTTAACAGCTAATTCAGACTCCATCATTTTGTATGTATAGTTGAGATTGTTTTCCAATGTGCATTACTTTGCATTTATTAACATTAAATTTCATCTGCCATTTTGTTGCCCAATCACCCAGTTTTGTGAGATCCTTTTGTAACTCTTCACAGTCTGCCTGGGACTTAACTCTCTTGAATAGTTTTGTATCATCTGCAAATTTTGCCACCTCATTGTTGACCCATTTTTCCAGATCATTTATGAATATGTTGAACAGTAATGGTCCCAGTACCGACCCCTCAGGGATATCACTATTTATCTCTCTCCATTCTGAAAACTGATAATTTATTCCTACCCTTTGTTTCCCAGCTTTTAACCAGTTACTGATCCATGAGAGGACTTCTCTTTTATCCCAAGATGGCTTACTTTTCAAAAGTCAATTTAAATTAAATACGTTTTTTAAAAAAAATTATTTTTTTTAGAAATCTAGATCTGTTATGTGTTTTGGTGCAACTTGCATTATCCTTATGTTAAATTTACATTATCGTAACAAAACATTTACTTTATTCATATCTCTTTTATATGTTGCAGGTCAAAGGGAAAATGAAAAGACAAAAAAAATACAACAATTTTCCATTCAAAGGCCTCAAAAACTAACCAAGGTGAAGAACACATCAAGAACCAAGAATATATCAACTTGTCATCTGAAGGTTCAAGTGGCATATCTACATCCGAACAGCCCAAAGCACAATACAGCTACCTACTGAAGAAACAGTGTCTCCAAAACCTAAAGGCAGTTCCCTATGTTTGTCGGTTAAAGTGTTCCCATTTATTGAAGTTACAAGAGATTGCTACTGGTGCACCTCTTGCAAAAGAGCTTACGAAGAAGGAAAGCTTCCCAATGTTGTAACTGGTAAAAGTGGAGGAGCTTGGTTTGTCAAACCAATCAGCAAAGCCAATGCTGACAAACTATGTGAAAAGGCTGCAAAACACCAGGCCTCTGGAGTGCATCAACAGGCAGAAAGCCTTATAAGCCCACTTTCAAAGCCAATTTTAGAAGTACTTAATGAAGCTGTTAAGAATGCTGGAGACACAACACAGTTCATACGAACAAACATGGCTGTGGCATCCTACTTTCTATTTAAGCAAGAGATACCACACACTACAAACTGGAGGCCAATGTTAAGTGCATTGTCACTTGTTGATACTGAAGTTGAACACTGGTTCCAAACAAGATCAGCAAATGCTCACTATCTTTCTGCAACTGACTGGCTGGAAGCATGTGGTGCAACTGTGAAAGACTCAACAGTTGAAAAAGTGAAGAACTCTCCCACCACATTAAAAAAAATTGCATACATGGCTGATGAATGAACCGATGCAAATGGGCATCAAATATTAAGTCATTGTGTATGTTATCTTGATGTCAGGGATAGGCCAGCTGACGTATTTCTAGGTGTCCAAGTTATAGAAGACACATCGGTTGCATCTGTGACAACCCACATCTTAGAAGAGTTAAATGCTTGTCAATTGGCCCCCAAACCGATGGCAGCTTGTGCATTTGATGGAGCTGCAAACTTCTCTGGAAGACATGGTGGAGTACAAGCTTTGCTCAGAGAAAAGTATAACCCTCATCTCTCCTATACACACTGCAGAGGCCATCTACTCAAACTAGCACTAGTACAAGCTTCAGAATTTTCAAAAGACATTAAAAATGCTATAAATTTAATGTCTTCATTATATTCTTTTTTCAGCAAGAGTCCAAAAAGACTGAATATCTTGGAAAATATAGAAGATACACTGGGACTGAAGTTCAAATTAGTCCAACCTAGGAAAACCCGTTGGCTTTCTCATGAGCGATCCTTGGCTGTTGTCTTAAAATTACTCCAGCCATTATTACTGGCGTTGGAAAGTATCTACCAAGATGGGATGGATCTAAGTAGTGAGGCTGGTGGATTACTTTTGCTACAACGTTCAGAGAAGACTATTGCCATTCTCTCTCTTGCAAGTCTACTGTTGAAACCACTTGGGTCATTAAACAATGCCATCAAGGCATCTGCTACAACAGATTGTCCAGCAATAGAAGCTACATTTGGATCAATTAGAGAGCTATCCATTGAAAAAGTACTGGAAGAAGCAAAGACTTCAGTCCAGAAGTTGACTAATGAAGGCATTTATATTGAATCCTTAAGTGAAGAAGACAAGAAGTGTTTGTTAAGACAACTGAAAAAGTACACAGACATGATTCTTAAAAATCTACAACAGCAACTTCAAGATTCTACTCAACCTCTGTGTAGCTTTTACAGATGCCTGTCCTGTAAAACACCAACAGTTGAGTGGAGTGAGGCACTACCAGCAATGGGGCTGCCATGTAATCAAGACAGAATAGAGAATTTGAACACAGAGTGGAATATCATACAATAAATGAATGAAGATTTGACTTTAACTTCTTTTTTGTCATCACTAGTGGCTCGACCCTATCTTTGTGTTCTGTTTCCTGGGATGAAAGAAGTAGGAATTCATGTTTTACTACTCCCAGGCCTGGTCTACACTACGTGTTTAAACTGAATTTAGCAGCGTTAAACCGATTTAACCCTGCACACGTCCATGTAACGAGGCCCTTAATATCGATATAAAGGGCTCTTTAAACCGGTTTCTGTACTTCCTGACAAGAGGAGTAGCGCTGAAATCGGTATTGCCATGTCGGATTAGGGTTAGTGTGGCGGCAAATCGACGGTATTGGCCTCCGGCCAGTATCCCACAGTGCACCACTGTGACTGCTCTGGAAAGCAATCTGAACTCGGATGCACTGGCCAGGCAGACAGGAAAAGCCCCGCGAACTTTTGAATTGCATTTCCTGTTTGCCCAGTGTGGAGCTCTGATCAGCACGGGTGGCGATGCAGTCCCAAATAAAAAAAGAGCTCCAGCATGGACCGTACGGGAGATACTGAATCTAATTGCTGTATGGGGAGACAAATCTGTTCTATCTGAGCTCCATTACAGAAGACGAAATGCCAAAGCATTTGAAAAAAATCTCCAGGCTATGATACAGAGTCCACAGCACAGTGCTGTGTGACAAGCGTAATGGAAAGCCAAAGAATCAAATGGACGCTGATGAAGGAAGGGAGGGGGGACTGAGGACTCCAGCTATCCCACAGTCCCCGCAGTCTCCGAAAAGTATTTGCATTCTTGGCTGAGCTCCCAACGCCTGTAGGCTCAAACACATTGTCCGGGGTGGTTCAGGGTATATCTCGTCAATTTACCCCTCCCCACCCCCCCGTGAAAGAAAAGGGAAAAAAATCGTTTCTTGACTTATTTCAATGTCACCCTATGTCTACTGCATGCTGCTGGTAGATGGGGTGCTGCGGCACTGAACAGCAGCATCCTTTCCCCTCCCCTCCCCAGTGGCAGATGGTACCATACAAAAGGACTGATAGCCGTCCTCGTCATCATCCCATGAGTGCTCCTGGCTGGCCTCAGGTGAGGTCGGCTGGGGGCACCTGGGTAAAAATAGGAATGACTCCCGGTTACTACTGGCAGATGGTACCTTCCTCATCATAGCAACTGGGGGCTGAGCTCCATCAGCCCCCCCTTTCATGTCTAAAGAAAAGATTCTGTACTGCCTGGACTATCATAGCAGCGGTATGCTGGGCTCCTCTCCTCACCACCGTTTAATGTCCTGCCTGGACTATCATAGCAGCTGGAGGCTGCCTCCCCTCATTTTATCTCACTAAAAACTCAGTGTTTCTTAATCCTGCATTCTTTATTACTTCATCACACAAATGGGGGGGACACTGCCACGGTAGCCCAGGAGGGTTGGGGGAGAAGGGAAGCAACGAGTGGTGTTGTTGCAGGAGCACCCTCTAGAATGGCATGCAGCTCATCATTTCTGTGGGATCTGACATGGAGCGGCTGTGCTCTCTGGTTCTCTGATGCACTGGCTCTCTAGTAGACTTTCCCCATATTCTAGGCAGGACTGACTCTATTTTTAGATAAAACATAAAGGAGGGAATGACCCGGGAAGTCATTCCCATTTTTGTCTTTGCATCCCTGGCCGACCTCAGCGAGGCCAGCCAGGAGCACCCATGACAGCAGCAGATGGTACAGAACAACTGGTAACCATCTCTGCTATCTTGCAAAGGCAAATGAATGGTGCTGTGTAGCATTGCAGTACCACCTCTGTCAGCGGCATCCAGTACACATACGGTGACAATGACAAAAGGCAAAACAGGCTCCATGGTTGCCATGCTATCGCGTCTGCCAGGGCAATCCAGGGAAAAAGGGCGTGAAATGATTGTCTGCTGTTGCTTTCACGGAGGAAGGAATGAGCGATGACATTTACCCAGAATCACCCGCGACACTGTTTTTGCATCATCATGCATTGAGATCTCAACCCAGAATTCCAATGGGCGGGGGAGACTGTGGGAACTATGGGATAGCTATGGGATAGCTACCCACAGTGCAACGCTCCAGAAATCGACGCTAGCCTCGGTACACGGATGCACATCGCCAAATTATTGTGCTTTGTGTGGCCGCGTGCACTCGACTTTATACAATCTGTTTTACAAAACTGATTTATGTAAAATCAGAATAATCCTGTAGTGTAGACATACCCCCAGTCACAACACCTACAGCTGAGTGTTCTTTTTCATCATTTAATAGAATTTTGTGTTATGAAAGAAGTCGCCTTCTGCCTGATCATGTGAATGAACTAATGAGCATATCAGTTGAAGGAATGGAAGTACTGGACACACGAGAAGCCACCAGACATGAACACATTGCATTCAAGAATTTCATTAACAGAGTTGTGCAAAATTATAACAAGAAACCAAGAATGATGTAAAGCTTCATAGAGGCTTGAGTAGCCAACTTTAATCTGTGTGATGATTTTAAAACATGAGTTAAATCTAATAAAATGGTCATGAAACAGTTTTCAGTTTTTTCTATGGTGCCATACAGCCCACCTTCACCCTTTCAGTTTCACCCCTTATCAGCCCTGACACCCTCCCCTGTAAATTTGAACACCTCCTACCCCCCTCTATTTTAATTCCTGGGGAAACCACTGCTCACAATCCAGCCCAGACTAGCAGTGAAAAGGGAATCGCAGAAAGAGCAAAATTTTGTCTTCAGTTAAACTCAGGGAGCCCCAGTGAAGTCAGCCACATAGATGCAACTCTAAATAATAAGTCTCTAGGGTTGCAGGGACATAGTTACTGCAGGCAGAGATGGTTCTAAATTGTTAACGTATTTCAACTCCAAACATTTGTTTGACACCACTTGGGACATATGGCCTGTATTTGTTCTTGAAAGCCCTGACACAGGAAAGCATCCTTATTCAGAAAGGGTATTTAAGCATGCACTTACGAGCTTTCCTGAACTGGGACCTAAATAGATTAATGCAAATCTTAGACTCGGGTTTCTAGTGAGTAAGGCCTTGTCTATGCTAGGGTTTTTTGCACAGCTGTAGCTGCACTGGTGTAAAAAGTGACTTGCCCTGATAAAGTTTAACTCAGTTTGAAAGTTCTTTGAAAAATAGTAGTAAAAGTTTTCCATTCTTATTCTGAAGTTGATTTTGATTCTCATCTATAATTACTTATTTTATTTTTCCAATCTTTGATAGCCACATTTATCATTTTTCCAATCTCTGTAATGTGATTGGATCATGGATACAAATTTTAATTTTATAATAAAGACCTTGAGAGGGATTTTCAAAACACCTCATTGATTTAGGAGTATAAGGGTCTTTTGAAAATTCCACCCTTGCTCTGAAAATGGCACTTGAAGTATTTAAAATCCACTTCAGAAACTATCTACACAATCCATCATTTCTGAATCTATTCCATACCATGAAATGTCATTTCAGGCATGAACAAGGCTCCGCCATCCCTGTATATCCTGGGCTGCTCTTTGCATGTCCTCTATGTTATCAAGTACCATGAGTTTTCCCTTACTAAGTACTGTTTGACCAAGGATGTCTTTCAGTTCACCTCTCTTTCAAGGCAGATGCTCTCACTTCGTTCTTAGCACGTTCCCCAGATATTTCCATCTTCTTTTCTGTATAACCTTGGAGATAAGGAATTGTTGAACTCTAATAAATCTTGGCATTTGTTATAAATTAATTCCATTAAATACCATTAAATAATATTTTCCTGAAGCATTTTCTTTTGAAGGCATCTCAATGTCTGTTTGTAATTTTGGTGGATTTCCAGCTTTCACATCTACATGTTAAGACAGAAACAACATTTCGATTGAAGATTCATAGTTTGGTCATTAAGTTGTTCAAACTGGTAAATGCAGCTATCACCTTACCAGTTTGTGCCATTATTTCCTTCTGGAGATCTCCATGCCTTTGCACGGTACTGCCAAAGTATGTGACTTGTCTCATCTCTTGTATTCCTTTTCCTTCTAACATAATGCTTAAATTGGGACCTGCTGGACTCTCATTAGATTTGTTTTTCCCCCTAACTAATTATTAACCCCCATTCTTTCTGATGTTGGACAGTCTTTCAGTCTTTACTTGCATGTTGATTGAGCTGTCACTTAGAAGAACTATGTTGTCAGCAAAATCTAAATCTTCTAGTGTACAGTCATACAATGCCTGTGTTGTATCCAGCTACACTTTTCCCTTATAATAAAGTCAGTTTAATGCCCAACAGGAGACGTGAGAGACTGTATTATTGTTTGACACCAGTGCCCATGTTAAACCATTCACTCAGATATTTTGCACTCAAAAAATGGCTCTCTCCTCACTTCTCATTACAGCTCCAATAGCAGAATTCTGTATAATTAAGAATTCCTGGGCAAATCCAACTTTAGTAAAATTCCATTGATTTTAGTGGAATTATATCATGGATTAATTTGGCTCCATTATTTTTATAAAATGCTAGCAATGCATTTGTTTAAAATTACTAATAAAATTGCATAAAAATCCTTGAGAGTACACTGTGTTCCTGTTTAAAGACAATATTGCTTTTTTTTAAAAAAAATAGTGTCTACCCAAGCAGCACCTTTCATCCAGAGATCCTGCTATCCAAACAATCCAGTGGTCTTTGAAATGGAAATCATCTCCACTAAATAGCTTTTCCTAGGACTCTATCTCTTAAAACCTCCATGACAGAGGCAAGTTCAGCATCTACATTTGTTATGCACTTGATGTATGATCTGATTAGATCTTGCCTCTGTATTTTAGTTAGTTTAAATAGTAGTTTATGTATTAATATTACTGCCAAGGGAAGAGACAAAAGGTTTCACTATATAGGTGAATGATGATCTATACAGTGGGGGAACAATGTTTTAATAATATGTTGCACACTATTTATTTAGTTTTTAGAGTCAGAAAGGTGTATGATCAAAATGGTAAGCTATGTGACTTAATATTTTGGCCATTCAGTTACCTATTTTAAACTTACACATTAAAGATCTCTACTGCATCAGATTTACCTACATCATGGAAAGCTAAAATTTTAGTCAGGTTATGGTATTACGCATTACATTACTTTCTCATGTAAAACATTTATTCAGACATATTTTTTTCCTTTAAACCTTGTTGGACTTTTTATACAGTTTTTATAAGATAGTCTTGACTCTGCACTAAACCATGCCACTAACGCATTACTTAATCTAACTGGCACATTGTAAAATTTTACACATGCGCTCATCCAGATAATTACACAATTAATTTTCACTTAGTACAGCTGAAACAGGGATAATGAAATTTCCACTGGTGTACTGTTACGTCCAGGGGTTAGAGGTCAGCTTCCTGTTTGGATAAGGGTGAGTTTAAAGAGGATTTCTGACAGTCTTCTTACTTCAACTGAGTCTAAAAACATTGCAATGGAATTTCAATTTACAGCTAAGTTCAATGAAAGGAGCAGATGTTGGGAGTGTGCCACTGCCGTTCTGGGAGTGCTTTCAGTGCAGGTGTAGGCAGAAAATCCATGTCCCTTCCTCCCATTTTTTTAAAAAGAAGAAAGAGATAAGCTGATACTATATCTTGACTGAAATGCAACCATTCAGTGGTTTACAGTACTGAAGAAGGGAAACCTTGAACATTTTTCTCATCGCTGATCTATTTTTCCCCAGTAGGCATATGTATTAGAGAAGTCATCACAATAAAATACGACAATGTACACTCTTCACCCTGTGCCAGATCTTCGTTTTTTCATAAAAACATTTGCTTTGGCACCAAACTCCACAGAAAAACATAAAACCAAACAAATATATATATATACTATAAAAAAATAAAACCCTGTGAATTGAAAAGAGAATTTTGAAATTTTCCACAAATTTATTGTAGGTCTGCTTCTAAATTGTAACAAATTGGAATCAGAAGCTTACAAAATTCAAATATTTAACTACATAAGCCTGTTTACTCTGTACCACCATACACTGTACCAATAATTTCGCAAGACACACCTGCTTTCACACACAATGGTTAAAATTCTGATTGCCGTTACAGTGATGTAATCCCAAAGTAACTGCACTTAAATCAAGAGTGTTACTTTGGATTTGCCTGGGTGTAATAAATCAGAAGTGGACCCAGTAGGGTGCCCCTTTGCCATACAATATTCCCTTGGAAAATTAAAAATATTGTCCTGCATCCTACATAGTCCATTCCTGTGTACACATATGATAATCCTTGTTCAATCTGAAAAACAGAATTATCCTTTGAACAAAGCTGTGTGCATGACATGTCTCTCTACCCTTGTAAGCCTGTACATTCATCATTAGTGCTGCTATATACTATTCTCTCTTACACAAATAGTCTCCTGTACCTACTCTTTCCCTGCTGCTGGCATAGAGGATGTAGACATGAAAGCAGGGGTATGGCTGAGGTGCTCCTATAGAGTGCCAATCACTGGTTAAAGTTTCAGGCCATATGCACCACCAACATCCAGAGTAATTTTGAACAGACATAGGCTGCTTCAGCTAACACTGAGCATATGGGTGAGTTTTGCACCAACCAGCACTTAATCTGCACTGTGTATAGTTTGGCTGGACCTCAGTTCTGACCCTCTATGCCAAATATGGTCCAAGCAATGCTTTATTTAAGAGAAATAAACTATGAGTCATAAGAACATAGCAAACTTTACTTAGCTTTTGAGTCTGTGGAGCCTGGTTCTTTCCTCTGTAATGACTACGTCCTGCTCCCCATGAGTCAGTGACAAAACTGCCATTGATTAGATCCTATTAGCATAGTACACTGTCAGTGTTTGGTAATAAACATTATGAAATCTGAGCACACCTTGTGTGAACAGGTTACTATACAACTATTTGTGAATGTCACAGATATTTTGCATGCATTCTGTCACCTCATCTACACACACACATGCTCTTTCTGTCTATTTTTTTTAGTCTCCGCGATGCTTGTTAGATTGTGCAGCTCAAAAGCCATTTACACATGTTTATAGAGAGCTTGTAGCTCACTCATTCTCTCCTTCCTTCCTCTTAATGTTGCTGATGTTTCATTTTAAAAATCATTTAGAAGTCCTGCTTTGTTTAGGACCTTATATTTCATGCTCTATTTTCTTCTGGTTTAGTGTCTTTGATGCCTTACACACACTTAAAGCAGCTTTTTAGTTCTTAAATTACATGCTTCCCTTCCTCAAGTAGCTAAAGATGTGGCCTAATAAAAAGCATCCTTTGGCAGACCACACCTCATGTTATCAGTACCCAGGGACTAACTTCAGACACCTTGGAACTACAGATGGATGCACTATATAACCTTATCAGACATGCCTACACATTCCTTAAGGATGGTGGAAACCCTCCAACACAGAGATTTCAAAGGAATAATAATACAGCTTTACTGATCCATTGGAAAAAAAAAAGACACATGAATTCAGCTTACCAGAGATCCATAGGCACCCTTCAAATATCATTGCAACATCAAGGCTACCCTGAAAGCAATGAAGGCATATCCTTTATAAAAGGAAGAAGGTAATATACTATGCTACAGTCATCATTAATCACACTATGCACTGATTTTGTTCTTTGTATTTTATTAACTGCTACCAAATTTATACAGCATTTATTTCATACAAAAAAGACTACTATTTTTTTTTTTGGGTGCTGTCATTGTTAAAGTTCTGTAGTGTTTCTGGCTCATTGATCACCAGTTCAATGTCAATCTGATATGACTAGAAGTCACATTTTAACACGAGAGAGAGAGAGAGAGAGAGAGAGAGCCTGTCGGTCTTAGACAGAGAACCCCACATATATTTATTTTTCATTTTTGAGTTCTGAACGATTGTACATGTACCATCAAACTTTGGAACAGAGTGAGTGAAAATTTTAAAAGAAATATACAATCAAATATTTGGAACCCAATGTTTTTATCTATGGAACTAGAAATAATAGGTATGCCCAGACACTTGGGGTGCTTAAAGCTGAAACTCCACAAGACAATAATTATTTTTAACATGTTTCTGATTTGATTTGCCCTTTCCTGTTCAATAGCATCTTGCACATTTGCACTACATGCTGCTGGATGAAAATGCAACTGAGTACTCAGAATCTGTGTCCTAAGCCAAACATGATTGCACAAATTCAGTAAACCTCCAATTTTCGTAGCTAGCAGGCCTTTGCTAGTGATGCCCCTTCCGTCAGACCACAATTCACACAGAATTTCTTCAACTCATCATACAATCAACCCTTTTCAGTTTAGCATCCAGTGCTCAATATTCTAATTTGGGTTGCTCTTGTATATTTGTTTGCACCATCTCTAAGTGATACAAATCTTTTCTGCTCTGCTGCCCAGTTGTTATATTCTGCTTAGTCACCCATGTGACTACTCACATTCCTACTCCACAAGGTTGTCATCATAATCTTTTTACATAGAGGCAACTTATGCTTCAGACTGACATTCAAAACCCAACATTCCTTCTTTTCTTCACCACCTTATCGTCTTGGTTTGGATTATCATCTCACCATGGTCCAGGCACGTAGACTCCTTAAGAGCTTCTACAGAAATTTTGTCCTATCATTAAAAGCAGCAAAGAATCCTGTGGCACCTTATAGACTAACAGATGTTTTGGAGCATGAGCTTTCGTGGATTAATACTCACTTCATCAGTAAAAGCAGCAAAGAATCCTGTGGCACCTTATAGACTAACAGACGTTTTGGAGCATGAGCTTTCGTGGGTGAATACCCACTTCCTCAGATGCATGTAGTGGAAATTTCCAGGGGCAGGTATATATATATATGCTAGCAAGCAAGCTAGAGATAACGAGGTCAGTTCAATCAGGGAGGATGAGGCCCCGTTCTAGCAGTTGAGGTGTGAAAACCAAGAGAGGAGAAACTGGTTCTGTAGTTGGCAAGCCATTCACAGTCTTTGTTCAATCCTGAGCTGATGGTGTCAAATTTGCAGATGAACTGAAGCTCAGCAGTTTCTCTTTGAAGTCTGGTCCTGAAGTTTTTTTGCTGCAGGATGGCCACCTTAAGGTCTGCTATAGTGTGGCCAGGGAGGTTGAAGTGCTCTCCTACAGGTTTTTGTATATTGCCATTCCTAATGTCTGATTTGTGTCCATTTATCCTTTTCCGTAGAGACTGTCCAGTTTGGCCGATGTACATAGCAGAGGGGCATTGCTGGCATATGATGGCGTATATTACATAGGTGGATGTGCAGGTGAATGAACCAGTGATGGTGTGGCTGGTCTGGTTAGGTCCTGTGATGGTGTCGCTGGTGTAGATATGTGGGCAGAGTTGGCATCGAGGTTTGTTGCATGGATTGGTTCCTGAGCTAGAGTTATTATGGTGCGGTGTGCAGTTGCTGGTGAGAATATGTTTCAGGTTGGCAGGTTGTCTGTGGGCAAGGACTGGCCTGCCACCGAAGGCCTGTGAAAGTGTGGGATCATTGTCCAGGATGGGTTGTAGATCCTTGATGATGCGTTGGAGGGGTTTTAGCTGGGGGCTGTATGTGATGGTCAGTGGAGTCCTGTTGGTTTCTTTCTTGGGTTTGTCTTGCAGTAGGAGGCTTCTGGGTACATGTCTGGCTCTGTTGATCTGTTTCCTTATTTCCTCGTGCGGGTATTGTAGTTTTGAGAATGCTTGGTGGAGATTTTGTAGGTGTTGGTCTCTGTCTGAGGGGTTAGAGCAGATGCAGTTGTACCTCAGTGCTTGGCTGTAGACAATGGATTGTATGATGTGTCCGGGATGGAAGCTGGAGGCATGAAGGTAGGCATAGCGGTCAGTAGGTTTTCGATATAGGGTGGTGTTAATGTGACCATCACTTATTTGCACCGTGGACCTCCCGTGTAGATTGGTCTAGGCTGAGGTTGATGGTGGGGTGGAAGCTGTTGAAATCGTGGTGGAATTTTTCCAGAGTCTCCTTCCCATGGGTCCAGATGATGAAGATGTCATCAATGTAGCGTAGGTAGAGAAGGGGCATGAGTGGACGAGAGCTGAGGAAGCGTTGTTCCAGGTCGGCCATAAAGATATTGGCATATTGTGGGGCCATGCGGGTGCCCATAGCAGTGCCACTGATCTGGAGATATATATTGTCATCAAATTTGAAATAGTTGTGTGTAAGTATAAAGGCACAGAGCTCAGCAGCCAGTTGTGCTGTGGCATCATCAGGGATAGTGTTCCTGACAGCTTGTATTCCATCTGTGTGTGGGATGTTTGTGTAGAGAGCCTCTACATCCATGGTGGCTAGGATGGTGTTTTCTGGGAGGTGACCAATGCATTGTAGTTTCCTCAGGAAATCAGTGGTGTCACAGAGATAGCTGGGAGTACTGGTGGCATAGGGTCTGAGTAGAGAGTCCATATATCCAGACAGTCCTTCAGTGAGAGTGCCAATGTCCGAGATGATGGGGCATCCAGGATTTCCGGGTTTGTGGATCTTGGGTAGTAGATAGAATAACCCTGGTCCAGGCTCTAGGGTTATGTTGATTTCTTCTGGTGTTAGTGTAGGGAGTGTCCTGAGTAGATGCTGTAGTTTCTTAGTGTATTCCTCAGTGGGATCTGAGGGAAGTGGCCTGTAGAATTTGGTATTGGAGAGTTGTCTGGCAGCCTCCTTTTGGTAGTCAGACCTGTTCATGATGACAACGGCACCTCCTTTATCAGCCTCTTTGATGATAATGTCAGGGTGGTTTCTGAGGCTGTGGATGGCATTGCGTTCTGCACGACTTAGGTTGTGAGGCAAGCGATGTTGTTGTTCCACGATTTCTACCTATGTAATATACGCCATCATATGCCAGCAATGCCCCTCTGCTATGTACATCGGCCAAACTGGACAGTCTCTACGGAAAAGGATAAATGGACACAAATCAGACATTAGGAATGGCAATATACAAAAACCTGTAGGAGAGCACTTCAACCTCCCTGGCCACACTATAGCAGACCTTAAGGTGGCCATCCTGCAGCAAAAAAAACTTCAGGACCAGACTTCAAAGAGAAACTGCTGAGCTTCAGTTCATCTGCAAATTTGACACCATCAGCTCAGGATTGAACAAAGACTGTGAATGGCTTGCCAACTACAGAACCAGTTTCTCCTCTCTTGGTTTTCACACCTCAACTGCTAGAACAGGGCCTCATCCTCCCTGATTGAACTGACCTCGTTATCTCTAGCTTGCTTGCTAGCATATATATACTTGCCCCTGGAAATTTCCACTACATGCATCTGAGGAAGTGGGTATTCACCCACGAAAGCTCATGCTCCAAAACATCTGTTAGTCTATAAGGTGCCACAGGATCCATTGCTGCTTTTACAGATCCAGACTACCACGGCCACCCCTCTGATACTTGCCACTTCATCAGATGCATGTATTCACCCACGAAAGCTCATGCTCCAAAACATCTGTTAGTCTATAAGGTGCCACAGGACTCTTTGCTGCTTTTACAGATCCAGACTAACGCGGCTACCCCTCTGATACTTGTCCTATCATTGAGACTCATTTTTCCTTCCATATTTTCTTTAGGCACGATTTTGTGTCATGTTTGTCCTGAGTCTACATTTTTTAGCTTAGACATTTATTTATTTTTATGATCAAAGAGTAAAGTGATTTAAAAAAAGTTTAAAATGTGATCATCATAGATTGTGAGGTAGTTTAGGCCCTCATTAGTTTTGGGAGGAATATATATAACACTAAGAATTGATTCAGAATATGTCTGTAGTTCACGAGGTTCTTCTCTTGTCCTATCTTAATTACTATTATTATTTAAATTACAGTAGCATTTAAGAGCCCTAATCATGAACAATACCTCATCACACTAGGTGTTGTACATACACTTACTAAATAGTTCATCCTTGACCCAAAGTCTTTACAATCTTTGTTAAAACAGGACTCAAGAGGTGAGCATAACAGACAGGGGCAGGAGAGAGAGAGGGGAGGATGAAGTAACATGTATAAAACAAACATCTTATCAAAAGGAGTATTAGCCTTGGCTTAAGTGGGCCATTGTTAGCTGGCAGTGTCTTCTAGTCATCAAGAAAGAAGTGGGTTTTTAAGGAGAAATTTGAAAGTGGATATCGTGGTGACTAATTAATGCCACTGCTCCATTATTTTAACTTATTTTTTTCTTCAAACTCTATTAATTATTCCATGAGTTAAGTGTAATCTTACTCCATCTGATTGAAATTCTTGTGACAACACCACCTGGTTGTCAAGTACATACCACAGGATTACTTCTTCAGCAGACAAGCTTCTTTAGTTAAACCTGCTATACCAATACAAAACACATCTTCTCAAACAGCAAAATGCTAGCTGCAGGCCTGCTATGTTTCACATTGCAGGTACCATGTCCTTCAGCAGGTATAAACACATTATTTAAGTCCTTTCAGGGAAGTCATATTCAAAGCTGAGGGTCAAGTTTAATCAACTATAAATTGTAGTCTAAGTTAATATCAGTTCCTCCTATTGCTTTGCACCTTCTCTGATCTTTATGGCCTATTTATTTTGTTTCACCATAATTTTGGAGATGTCTTCTGGTGAAAGTTAAAATTTCTACCAGTCAGTCAAACAGTACTCTGGAGAATAGGTCTTTTGTGTGCCATACCTTTAATTTATTTTCTTTGTGTAGTGCTGCAGGGAAACATTTTCCTACTGCTTTCAGGCAGAAATTTGTGTGTGTTTAGAACATAAAAACATATTTTTCAGTGTTCTGTGGGATTTTGCACCCCTTCAGTTTTCCTTTATTCACAATTTTATGAAATGGCAGTTTTTGCATCAAACACCTGACAGACCACTCTTCAAGTTCCCAATGTAAAAGCAATCTTCATGTGAACTATAGACTCCTGTATGAGTTTGTTACAAAATGCAACATTAAAAATGTGAAAACAATGATTAAGGGTGATTCTGCATTTCAATGAGAATATTTCACTTACAAACGTTTATTTACTTCAACCTGTCTTGGTAAGAGCACATTGTTCTGATTTTTTCTCTTAGCTTTGTTCATATTCTTTTGCCCAGTTTTTAAATGTCTGTTATTCCTGTCATTTATTCAGATATCACCTTATTTCCCTTCAGATTCATGTTTTTTTGAAGTTTTCAGTCCTGTCAGTTCTGGGGCAGCTTTATGGATGCAATTCTATAACTTCTCATTCACGACATTCAATAGTAGCCGTGACATTGATGGCTACTATTGCCTTCCCAAAGCTTTGAATAATCCTTTGTTTTCTTTCTAGAATCCTTAAAAAAACTGATGGTGTAATAAAATCCACATTTACCCTTTGCAACAAACTATTGATCATACTGTGGTATTTAGCCAGTGGCCTTTGCAGGATGGTGGGCAAAGCTACCCCTTCCTGGACAAACTGTGTCAGGGATTATACCTGAGGAAGGCACAATGTTCTCTAGTTCTCTCATGTTTGGAGGGAAAGAAAGGAAGGGGAGAGGCTGGTGCAGCATGCTGCCGTCTCTGTGACCAGGCAGCTCAATGCACAGGTGTAAAAAAGAGATATGTGTGGGGGTAGCCTAGAGGTGCACAGAACATCATGTTGTCCAGCACAGGGATGGTATTGTCCCTGGAACATGGAGGATGAGCAAAATGGGCATGGAGAGAGATTCTTGGGTCCTTTCCCTGCACCAGGGCAGGGACAATCTGACCATATTAAAATCTAAAATACTTTAAATAAATATTTAAAATATATGTGGGGGACTTACTGGTGCACGTTCTCTAATATACCAGAGGACGTTTCAAGTACAAGCCTTTTTCTAAAGGATGGAATTTCTATAAAGGAAGGAGAACCTAAAGGCCCAATTCTGCACTCCTTGCTTGAAGAAAACTTCCACTGGGCCAAGTACTGAAGTCTTTGCACAGGCAAACTGCAGTTTCACCAATAATATTGCCATTGGTCAACTCACGTGCTACTTCCCTAGCTATGATGAGCTGCAGAAACCTGCAAGAGAACCCAACTCTCTGGTATACAAGAGAATACAAGATCACACTTGTGATGGGATCTCTGCTGCTGGGCTCCTCCAGGCCAACAGATTTAAGGGGTTGTCTCCACTTACCAGTGGATTGATGCTACTAAAGTAACTCAAACTGTGTAGTTTTGAGCGACTTTCCCCTGTACTGTAGACTTGCCCTAAGCTACTTTTGGGCTTAAGGCAGCCACCTAGGGCATGTCTGCATTGCAGTCAGAGGTGAAACTGCAGCACATATAGATATACCCAAGCTAGTTTTGTTCTAGCTAGCTTGAATAAAAATAGCAATGAAGCCATAGCAGCCCAGCTGTACAGCCCTACCCGAGATCCCAGGTACGTACTCAAGTGGGGCTAGCCCATGCTGCTGCTCACATGCCACTACTTTGTTGCTATTGTTATTTGAGCTAGCTAGATCAATGCCAGCTTGGGTATGTCTACATGCTCTGATTGCAGTGTAAACACCCCCCTAGGGCAGCACAGTATTGGGTCTTGTGTAAGGACTGGGCCCAAAATAGACTCATAGACTTTAAGGTCAGAAGGGACCATTATGATCATTTAGTCTGACCTCCCGCACAATGCAGGCCACAGAATCTCACCCATCCACTTCAATAACAAACCCTTAACCTATGTCTGAGTTATTGAAGTCCTCAAATTGTGGTTTGAAGACCTCAAGCTGCAGAGAATCCTCCAGCAAGCAACCCGTGCCCCATGCTGCAGAGGAAGGTGAAAAACATCCAGGGCCTCTGCCAATCTGCCCTGGAGGAAAATTCCTTCCTGACCCCAAATATGGTGATCAGTTAAACCCTGAGCATGTGGACAAGACTCACCAGCCAGCACCCAGCAAAGAATTCTCTGTAGTAACTCAGATCCCATCCCATCTAACATCCCATCACAGACCACAGGGCATACTTACCTGCTGATACTCAAAGATCAATTGCCAAATTAATTGCCAAAATTAGGCTATCCCATCATACCATCCCCTCCATAAATGAGTCTACCTTGAGCCAAGGTCTGCAAATGTCTTACTAACACAAACGTTGGGTATTGTAAAAGCCCCAAATTTTCTGGACCATCACTCCAGAAAGAGTGTAAATACTAGTTTATACTTCTAAACTTGGTAAATTAATGTGTCTTCCATAATAAGGTGGAATGCTTTGAATCTAAATTAACACATTTAGCTTTACTTAATGAGAGAAGCTGCTCACATTTAATAGTGATGTTATTCTAGGAACAAATATATTTTAATGTAATCTGACATTTATGACTTCCGCATATTATTGGCTGCTAAGGTAAGAAAACAACAACAAAAAATCCCTTCTAGTCAGAAAAAACCCTCAAACTAATAAGCATGATCCTGATATTAAAATCAAGCCAGAGATCCTTTTTACTTTCATTACATATAATTTATGCCACTTGAATGTAGTTTAATAAGGTCATAAAAATGCCAGTTGTGGTATCTCATAATACTTTTTATAAACTGGTTTTACAGTCTATCCTTTGTTCCAGAGTTCAAAGTGACAATTGAAATGCACAGGTTGCCCAGGGGTTCAGACTTTCTTCTGGAAGCACTGAATGGTGAATACCTTAATTTCTAATACATATATATTTTTTTCAAAATCTTGGTAATTGTGGGTAACATGCCTTTCCTCCAGATGTGCCAAAGCTGATATTTTTCAATTTAAAAAAAAATCAAGAATTCAGTAAAAGGAACACATTTTATTTTATTGCTTTGCTTTTTTGATGAAATGAAAACAGTGCAACATTTATTTCTAACCAAGTCAAAAATCAAACAATACTTCTAAGTGTTATTACAATAGTGGCATTATACTGTCCCTTGTCAGCTTTCAATTACTTCATCCACCTAGCTGATCACTGACTTATTTCCTGGCTTACGTAAATAGAACTTTTGGTGTACTTCCCTTAAGTCATTTCAGAGAAGATAAATTAAATAATGATTGCAATTTAATATTGTGATAGTGCTAAAATATTTCCTTTAAGCTTCAAGTTTGACCATAAGTTTCCAATAATATGTATTTTTTTCACTTGCTAGCTCAAACCTGAGGTTTTATTAAATTCTACAGCTGCAGTCAATATTTATGTTTTCATCTACTACATTGGACATTTTAAATAATAAAGAGCAAGGAGTTTATATATAAAAACAGATAATACTCACATTTTATTTAAGGTGGAAACTTTATTTAAAATTACTCAAAATGCACACAAATAAGGCACACAAGGCCAAATTCTGAGCTCATTTACACTGATGTAAATCTGGCATAACTCCATTGACATAACTGGAATTACTCGGGTTTATACTATGTAGCCAATATCAAAATTGGGCCCATAGTTCTTTAGGGATGTAGTACTCCACATCCTGCTTCCACTGTCCTTAAGGCCTGTCCAAAGCACACTGTATCAAAGGGAACCTTTCCGTTGACTGTAATGGACTTTGGATCAGCCCTCACTAACTAAATTCTCATTGATATCAACAACAGCAAGATCAAGCCCCTCATCTTCCTGGGTCTGCATTTTATGGAAAGCTGTATGCCGTAAGATGTCAAAAAACAAATGTTTACGGGATACAGCAGATCCAAGTGTGCTTGTTTCACTTTGAAATTTCCCTTCAATTCCTCAGCTACACATTTTCCTTTCCTAGAACAAACTGAAAAATGGTATAACGAAGCGAAGATTTCACAGCCAATATTAGACCATTTTACATAATTCAAATAGGGGATTTCCCATTTTTATTTTTGAAATCAAATTCATCCTTATAGTAGGAGGGGACAGAGAGCAATGCTGGGCTCTTTCTACTCCTTGCCCTCTCCCTAGTCCACTTCCACTCCAAGGTAGTGGAGTTTCCTAGGAATCATGTTCTAAAGCCAAGATCAGGGTAGGGATAGCTCAGTGGTTTGAGCATTAGCCTCCTAAACCCAGGCTTGTGAGCTCAATACTTGAGGGGGCCACCCTGGGATCTTGGTCCTGCTAGTGAAGGCAAGGGGTTGGACTCAATGACCTTTGCAGCGTCCCTTCAAGTTCTATCAGATAGATGTGTATATAGGCCAAGTACAAGGATGTGTGGAAAAGACCCTGCTTAGCTGAGTAAGAGGGGGAACAATCCTTTATATTTTTGTGGGATTTTTCTATAAAGGCATCCCTGGTGTAAATGCACTAGCTGCAGAAAAGTTAGCTAAGGATGAATTTATCCCATTGTAAATATGTTACATTTGAAAGACACATACCTCTTCCATTTTTGCATGCAAATCTGTACAGATTTTATAAATGGAGAAGAAGTATGTGTGTGTATGTGCATTTAAAAGAGCTCATCCTGGGAAAATGACACCAACATCTTCCAGCTGATCCAATCTCTCTCCCTCCCACTGCCCTGCAGGAAATTCTGACTTAATGTTTATTTTCCTTTGCTTAAGATGCTAACTTAAAAAAAAATGATTCCCAGTTGCAGCCAAGCTCAAACAACATAAAAATAGTTCAACAATACATAATGCAAAGAATTCTAATGGATTTGCAAGTATAAAGCCTAACTAAAAAAGAAAGAAGAGCATAGTAAGTCTGGTAATTGCACAGATGTGGGATTTGTTCATGCTACCGCATATATGTAAAAGTAAAATCATATTGAGACATGCTGGGCCAAACTCATACCAGGTGCAACTCCTTCAGGGGCATTTAATAATGAAGCACATTCTGGGTTCATATAATGTGAGAATGAAGGCATGTAAGCACCTTTTACTCCAGGGCCGCCCAGAGGATTCAGGGGGCCTGGGGATAAGCAATTTCGGGGGGACCTTCCATAAAATAAGTTGCAATACTATAGAATACTATATTCTCATGGGGACCTCCTGTGGGGCCTGGGGCAAATTGCCCCACTTGCCCCCCCCCCCCAGGTGGCCCTGTTTTACTCATGTATTCCAGCACCACACCAGCCTGACCTGTTCTGACCAGGTGCGAGAGAAGACCAAGGAGCTTTCATATTTATTTCACACTGAGAGCATCAGAGCTGCCTAAATAAGTGGAAAGTTCATGTAATTGTGCTCCCCTCCAAGTATCGCCCACTTCCGGCAGGGATTCTGGCAATCGTTTCTCCCCACACAGTGGGCAATAACTCCTGTAGAGAAGCTGCAGAGAGAGAGGAGAGAAAGACAGAACACTTCCCTTCCCTAAGGAAACAAAGATATTTGTGTGGATAGGGAAGTGAACCCAAGGGGCAATGCATCCTTCTCTTCCTGATTTCAGGAGAGTTGGGTATTTTGTCTGATGGGCACAGTTCATGTCCCATCTGACAGTTCTGTTCTTCTGAGTGCATGGGCCCCTGAGAACTTCCCCATCACGCAGACTCATGGAGGCACCATGCATGTGCCGTATCTCTACAATATTGCTCCCAGGGGTGTTAGGAGAGGAATTCCTCTGTTTGGAAAGAGTGGGAATTTGGCAGCCACGGAAACCAGGATTTCATTTAATACTAAATAAATAATATTTTATAAAGTTCCCCCTTATCCACTGACACAGCTGGGATGCCTATAGATACTTCAAGTACAATACCGAATAAATTATCATGAAACAAATGATACAGCAGATACAATGGGAATATGCACATGAGTAAACTATGATGCATCAGTGTTTGCAGGATCTGGGTCCATGTTTTCTAGTATGGTGGCAACTGTCCATTTAGAAAGATGATAGTGTAAGCAGCAAAACAGTTCAGTTATTGTGTGTCATGCTGCAACACCGTGAGTGGCTAATAAGTCCAATTCTTCAGCAACGGTCCTTCCCACAAATAGCTCAAGCATAAGGTGCAGGGCCACAGGATGAAGCCAGAGCACTACTAGCAGTTGAGGCCTGCTGCACTTTCCTCTTTGCTTTCCTGTCTCTCTCAACCACCTCTCTTCAGCGTCTGGGACTCCCTGGCACAGCACAGCCCGCTGGTATGGCCTGTTACTAGCTGCATCTTCCCAGCTTGTTGAAAGTTTTCAAGTCCCTCTTGCAAACATCCATGAACCTGAGCCCAGGATGGCCTAGTGGCCTGGGAGCATGCAGAAGTTCTCCATACAGGAAATCATTATCCATCTGATGCAGATGACCAGCCAACTGAGACGTCTGTGTTTGAGAGTAGTGATTATATTTGGTAATTTTGCTTTCTCAAGTACTTTGATGTCAGGAACTTTGGCTTCCCACCTGATATTTAGAATATAGTGAAGCCAGCAGGCATGGAAGGCATTTCGCCTTCTCTCATGCCTGCTGTGGCCATTCCAGGTCTTGACACCATACAGCAGCATGCTCAAAATCACACATCGGGTCAAGATTAGTTTCCTGTTATCCCACACAGGCTTGGTCAGTTGACCAAATGTGGTAGCTGCCTGTCTGATGTAAGAATTAGGTTTGTCGTCTAAAGATAGGTTATCCAATACAGTTAATCTTAGATAGTAGAACTTGTGCGCAAATCTCTAGTGTGGTGTTGACTGCATCACAGGTTTCAATAGCTAACACATCTTGTGCCATAATCATTGTCTTCTTCAGACTAATGATTAGTCCTAATTCATCACAAACTAGTGAAAGCTATTTGCTAAAGTTGCTGAAGCTCCTCTTTGCTATATTTGACAAGCACTGCATCTCAGCAAAAAGAAGCTCTTATCAGTTGGTGTCTAACTTTGCTTTTTGCTCATAGATGGGCAACGCTGAAGCGTTTTCCATCTGGTCTTGTATGGAGATGTACGCCATTGGTGCTAGATGAGAAAGCATGAGGAAGCAACAGAGAAGAATATACTGAAAAAGGTGGATGCCAAAACACATCTGTGTTTGACACCACTGCAGATGTCAAAGCGGTCAGTTGTTCACCATCATACTAGACCGTAGCCTTCATGCCATTGTGGAGGGATGAAATCAGACTGAGGAGGATTGGGGGACAACCAATTCTCTCTAGAAATTGAAAAAGGTCTTTTCTGCTAAGCAGGTCAAAAGTCTTTGTAATATCTATGAAGGCCATACAGAGAGATTTTCCTCGTTCTTGAGACTTTTCTTGCAGTTGCTTTGTTGCGGAGACCATGTCTATAGTATACCTACTGGCACAGAAGCCACATTGACTCTCTGGATATACACATTCAGCAAGAACTTTCAGTCTTTTGAAAACGATCCATGTGAATGCCAGTAATACTGAGAGAAATTCCTCTGTAGTTGTTGCAATCACTCTGATCTTTTTTTAATACCATGTTAGGATGTTGGCATCCTTAGTATCTTGTGGTAGCCCCTCTTTCCCTCCAGCAGGCACGCAAAACATTGTGCAGACTTTTAAGCACAACTTGATCTCCTTGTTTCAGTACTTCAGCTGGAAGTCCATCTTTTCCTGCAGCCTTTCCCTGTGCTAGAAAGGTGATTGCCTTTTCAAACTCATTTATAGATGGTTTTATGTTTCAAGCTCATTGATAGTCAGGAGCTTGGAGATCACATTAGTGCTGCTTCAGAAACAGTGATTTCATGTTCGTGATAATGTTCCACCCAGCATTGCATCTGTTTGCTTCTGTCACTGATGAAGTTTCCATTCAGAGATTTAAGTGGGGCAGTCTTCTTGATTGAAGAAACTGTTGCTTTCTAGATTCCATCTATATACCTCTTAGAGCTCCATTCTCAAAGGACATTTGTATCTTCTTGTACAAATCAAGCCAGTACGACTGAGCACATTGTCTTGCTGTTTGTTTCAATGTGCTCTTGGTCACTCTGAGGTTAGCACATGGCTCAGGAGCAGGGTACATGTTGTGGTGGAGATATTGAAGCAAAATGCATAATGCAACTGGAAACATTTCTTCAGAATATGCTGCAAACCAGTTTTTAATCTCGTACAATCTTTTTACCAAAAACTGAGGTTACAGCTATATAGATTTTTATTCTGAGTGTATTCCATGCTGGTTTTTCTACAGTCTGACAAAAACTGTATGGTTGCAATATCACCTTGATTTTTATTTTCTGTTTTGGGATTATCCCTGTTCTATCATGCAGGCCTCTCTAATGTTATGAAAAATCAGTTTGCTCCTGGAACTTGCACGTGTTCAGGAAAGTATAAAATGCCTTCATCACAAAAGCAATATAGTGCAGTCTTTGTGATAGGGAGTGTGGGAAACTCTCCGTTTAGTTCATTTTCATGACAGAAGCACTGAACCACATTAACACAGAAGGAAGATGTAGAAAACTTTTTAATGGTGCTGCAATACTTTGTTTATTCTTAGCTAGGCAGACATGGCTTTCAAATGAGCCCACTATGCAGTGTGACTACATAAGGTTAACTGCTGGGTACATTAACCAAAACGCTCTCTCGCAGATGCTTGTTTTAGTCATCATTTCTGATCATTTATCAGACTTAATGTGCTACAGCAGACTGAAGGTCACAATGTGTCATTTCCAAAAGAACTTTGAGTTTTCCCTTTCCAGGGTCAGGAGCCGGTAATGTTTACCTGAGATCACTGCATTGCACCTCATGGCTTCCAATGGATCCATAGAGGCTGAAAAGAGTAGCTCTCATTAGATAAGGGGATTGGTACCAATCATTTTAAGCGACTAAAATCTGAGACAACCATCTAACCATAGATAGTTTGAGAAATTCAGGCTCATTATGAAAAAGCTAACTTCATATTTAAAAAAGAAAAGACCCTGAAAGAAACAAGAAAGTCAATTGTTCTTCCAAACTTTTCTTGGGGGAAAAAAAATTCCTGGTTTGTCTCTGAAGAATATTAGACAGTGATGCACAGAATCCAGAACAAGTTGAAAAAATTATGAGGAGAACATTTAACATGCAGTGTGAATGTCTTCCACTCCACAATTCAAGTATTAAAACTGGAGTCCTTTATCTCATGTATTCTACCATTGAGTGAATTATTTGCAGCAAACACTTCATTTGATGAATTTAGCCAGTTTTTCCTGAATAAGAAAATGTGGATTTTTTAGGTTTCCATGGTTTTGCTTACAACCTAAGGTGCATTCTCTTGTCTCCCTCCAAATGTGAATCCCCTTTAATATATTGGGCCAGATTCTGCCCTCAATTACACTTCTGGCACTGGGACACAAAGAAGAAGAGTGGCTATATTAGATAAAGAGAAATCATGGAATTAAGAAGACACGTGCCTAGGATCACCTCATACAGTTTTCCTGTTTGTCTCTCTCCTTCCTATATTCTGTGTGAATAAACAAGTTTCATAAGTGGAGCTGTAGTGCTGTCTGTAGTTAAGGTTGCCTGATATTTCCCATTTTAAGACCCTGTGCTTCTTATAACTTTTGTCAGACTTTAACCATTCAGGCTGAAATTTTCCATGCCACCAATTTGCCTAAGGCTGATCTTTTAAGTGTCAGTGTGACCGGGTGGACTAGACCCTGAGGCCCCTTCTAGAGGCATGGTTGCCCTGCCACACCCTACTCTAGAAAAGGGCTGGAAAGAGGTCCTCCAAGCTTCCTAGAGTGGCTGGTATAAGAAGACCTGCAGGGTCAGACTGAAAGCAGTTCCTTGTTAGAGCTGGAGGAGAGTGGGTGGTGCTCCAGGCTGATTGCTGGGATTCCACAAGGACAACGCCCTGAAGAAAGGGTGAAGAATGTGAGGCAGCCATGGGGAAGTGCAAAAAAGTACCAAAACAAGTACCAAAGCAAGAATAAAAAAGATTGGTGGAATTTTCTTTTTTGATAATACTAAGAGCTAAGATGCAAATTTGAGATTATCCATAGTTTGGCCAAAATCAACAACAGGTGGGTTATTTCAAGCTATTCCCAATTTTTGTGTTTGTACAACATCAACGCCGTTGATGTTTTGTTAATAGAGAGGGAGAAAATATTCAATATGCTCACTGCAGCCTCTTTATAAGGCTAATCATTAATTACTTAATGTTTGTACAACACTTTGAAAACCTAATGTGCTATGTAAGTGCTAAATATTATTTTTGATAGCCAAACAAGAATTTAGTGGGCTATAGTGAAAAGAGTGTTATAATGAAAGTGTTTGAACTAGGGTTTAAAAATAAATGAACTGTAGATTAAAGAGTATTTAGACAATTTTTAAAAATAATTCAGGCTGCCTTTTCACATAAAAAGTACCGCACAGATGATTTGGGAAATTTTTCCATACAGAGCATAACTTTTATTTCAACACTCCTCCTCTATTTTAGGAATGATCTCACATAATTTTAGAAATGCAGTGGGAATTTTGTGTCAAAAGACGACTACTGTGTATTTGCCAATACACTGTAAATTTCAGCATGTGCTAATGATTTTTTAAAAAAAGAATATGTTGAAAACTCATTAAGCTTTTATATGTCATAATAATGAAACAGAAATGTGTTTTCTGGTGCCAGGGTTCTATAAAACCAGCCACTGGAAAAAAGTTCATCTCACTACAGTATGTAGGAGTTTAATACACAGCTTTATACTGGATCTGGCATGATAGACTCTGGAATAATTAAAGTTTACAGAACAAATTCAGATCTTAACTTTGACTAAAGCACTGAGAATGACTTTCTAAAATGTCCATATCTCTGCTTACCAGTCATCGGGTATCCCTGGTTTACTATTGCTGCCCGTGGCATAAAGCTTGTAAACAGTCTGGATCTTCAAATAGTTATAATTTTGCTATATCTAATGAGAAAGGGAACGAGAATATTTCCCAGATCCATACAGCTGTCACATGTCTATAGAAGCTTTCCTATGAAATAGTCATATGTGGACTGGATTTGGACTACGAGTATTCAAGTAAAGACAACTTAGAAGAATTAAAGTGGCTGAAGACTGCAAATTTGATATGCCAGAAGATACTGAACTTCTCTGTATCTCTACAGTTAAAAGTAGTTTCCTAGTGATACCTTTATCCTTTACCCATCAGGGATTTGCTGTCCTGTGAGCTACATAGATTCCCATATCCCCTAGCTTAACTCATTTCCCTCAGCTCCGCCCCCTCACAGGCCTCATATCCCACACCAGCCAAAATTAGGGGGAGATAGTCATGTGAGCAAGGGAATGATACAGTACACATCTGGGCAAATGGGGACACTAAGGTACAAGTGTTGAGGAAAAAAATCAGCTTAAACAAAATGGCCGCTGCTAAATGGAGTTTGCCATTTAAGTCTGAGAATAAGGAAATCTGCCCATGGTTACAATCACAATTTTCTCATGCCACACTTTTTTACCCACTATGTGACATGGGGCAAACTTGGGTTGCCAAGGAGACAGGGAGAAGGGGTGTGCAGCAGTAATTACATTGTGAGGGATATGGTCTGATTCTTCAGCACCCATGGCATCTATAAACACTTAGAGCTACAATGGGCCTTTTAGGCATGGCCTTATGCAGGGGGTTCTGCAGAGCTCCACGCTCCACTAGCTACTCAAGGAAGAACTGTGCCTTCCTGGGCACTGGGAATCTCAAGGGAATGTGCAGAGAGGGAGTGGGATCATGGCCTCCCCTCCCTTCTGCCCCCTTTTTGGGGATGTGTGTCCTGTGCAGTAAATGGAGGGAGTCTCCACTCTCCACTGAGAGCCAGAATTTGAGATTACCACTGGCTATTGAATGAAGAATGCAAGGGGAGGCAGGCTACTTGTGCTGTCTCTTAGCCTTGTGCAACAGCCATGGATCATCTAAACTCCTGCTACTGCACTGTACAATGGTAGATGTAGGTTTGGCCCCTTGAAGATCTTCACTGAATGCATCATTTTAGGGCTTGTCTTCCCTTCAAAAGCTAAATTGGTACTGCTGTGATTGATGTAGCAGTGTCAATTTAGTGGGTCTGGTGAAGACATCATAAATCGATGGGAAAGTGCTCTCCCATTGACGTCAGTACTTCCCTGAGAGGCGGAAGCTATGTCGACAGAGCATCCCCCATCTACATGGTGTGGTGTAGACACCACTGTAAGTCAATCTAAGTTACATCGATTTAAAAGCAGCAAAGAATCCTGTGGCACCTTATAGACTAACAGACATTTTGGAGCATGAGCTTTCGTGGGTGAATACCCACTTCTTCAGATGCATCTTCACATGTATCTGAAGAAGTGGGTATTCACCCACAAAAGCTCATGCTCCAAAATGTCTGTTAGTCTATAAGGTGCCACAGGATTCTTTGCTGCTTTTACAGATCCAGACTAACATGGCTACCCCTCTGATACTTGACATCGATTTAAGTTACTTAACTTGAGTAACTTAGATCGACTTACCTCGTTAGTGTAGACCAAGCCTTACTGTTTTAGAACTAGAAAGGACTACTTTCTGAAGGCACCAACACTGCAGTTTAACTTGCCATAGGGGAAACAAAATTTCCTTCGTTCCAGAGCTGAACACACAGATTTTGTAGCTGTCCCAGAACTTAGTGGCCTAAGTACTCAGGCCCAGATCCTCACAAGTAGTTAAGCACCTAACGCCACTGATAGGCATGAGGTGCCTAAAATACCTTTGAGGGTCTGAGCCTCAGAGATAGCAGCCTCATCTAGTTTGCAGCGTAGTGGTAAGGTGCCAACACTATTTATATGCATTTGGACTGTGGCTATCATGACACCAGCACTGTCAGTATGCTCTTACAAAGGCAGGCCCAGTGCAAGGATGTTTCATGACCTAGGCGAAACTTCCACCTTGCGCCCTCCCTCGTCCCTGAGCCTCTGCCCTGAGGTGCGTCCCCCGCATGGCAGCTCCCCTTCTCTGCCATGAGGCGCCCCCCCCCACCCCAGCTCACCCCCGCTTTGCCTCCTCCCCAAGCACACCGTCCCTGCTTCACTTCTCCCACCTCCCAGGCTTGTGGCGCCTAAGCTGATTGACACCGCAAGCCTGGGAGGTGGGAGAAGTGAAGCAGCTCACCCCTGTTCCACCTTCTTCCCAAGCACGCTGTTGCTGCTTCACTTCTCCCCACTCCCTGGCTTGCGGCGCTAATCAGCTTAGGCGTCGCAAGCCTGGGAGGCAGGAGAAGTGAAGCAGCCACAGAGTGCTTGGGGAGGAGGCAGGGCAGGGGTGAGCTGGGGCGAGGAGTTCCCCTGCATGCTGCCCCCCCCTTACTTGCTGCAGACGACCTTCCCCACACTCCCTTTCCCCAGCTCCCTCCACCTAAATGCCGGCGGCGACCAAGGCAGCCGAAGATCCAGCCGCCCCCCAAATCCTAGCACCCTAGGCAACCACCTAGGTCACCTAAATGGTTGCACCGGCCCTGTACAAAGGGTAACTTGAAAGAGAAACTAGGAAGAGGTACCAAAAATACAGGTTTTAATCATTGTACTTGTTACTGGCCAAAAGTTTCAAACATAAGTGCCTAAAGTCAAGTACCTAAGCACCTAAATTATGGCTCAATTGTGGTTTTACCACAAGCCCACAGCAAATTTCAGCACAGTCACTGTACTGCCCAGGAGCAAACCAGAAAGTAGATTGTGTGTCATGGTCACAGTCTGAAGGCTGATCCCCCTCCTCTCCCTTTCCAAGGGGAAGTATTCTGCACTACTGCTGTACTTGACGCAGATTACTTCTCTCTCTTGTGTAGCTCAGATGAACTGTTTGTTGTATTTGGATGAGTGGGTGGAGTCCAAGCTCTGCCGGCTCCCCTCTCCTCTTGTGTGGGAGCAAGAGTTGCAGCCCCATGGCAGCTCATGATATAGATAGCAATGTAGAGATGTATAGGGTCATCTTATACCCTTGCTTGAACAGGTAGGCTAACCAGCAACCTCACCCTCTGGGATCTGGTTTTTCAGAGGTGCTAAGCAGCTCCAACTGAAGTCAGTGGGATCAGAGATTGTTCTGTACCTCTGAAAAAAACAGTCAGTTACTTTGTTAAGTAAATAAAGACTTATGTGGCTAACACTATTCACCAGGTTTGAAAATTCTGGCTTATTGAAATGTACAACAAATTATTTATTAAACGTCAAACAGTAAATATATTGCTGGTTGATGCGAGAAAACATTCCAGAGTTGTATGTCTGTCATTGTTTGCCTGTTTCCTTTCATATGAATTTGATTTTTTTAATGTAAACTCAAGTGCTTAGGGGCCAGTCCTTACTTCAGTTAAATATGGTAGTGCTTGTAGGAATTAAAATAGGCCACAAACCAGTACACCTTACAAATGCTTACGTCCTCTTTCAAAATGGTCAGTGATGCCCTGAGTTACAGCTATTATCCTTATTACCAACAGGCTGGTCTTTCCTTGTTGACTAGCTTCATACTATAGACATACTGCTCTGGGTCTACTGCAGTAGTCACTACAATTAAATAGATTTTAAGTTTAAGGAGCCTCACTTTAAAAAACAGAAAAAAAACCCATCTCTTCTTTTTCAGTCTTTATTGCAGGCCACCAGCCCTAGAAGTCTTGAAAAAGTTTTTATGTGGTGTGGTTTGGGAAAAACTAATGTGGGAGAGCTTGGAGGCCACAGGGAAATGTTAATAGTCCTCTTCAGTTGTGATTTCTTTTAAAAGATTAGTGCCTGAAGACAGCATTGCTGTGAAATTTTGGATACGGTTTTGGCAAGGCTGCTCTGATTCTTCAATGAGGCTTCCTAACAGAAATTCACACCTCTAGTAAGCTTAAAATGACCTTTGTAAACAAACAGGATAATTCCCACTAACCGCAGAAATTCGTCCCATATTTATTTATTTTACTTCACAGCTCCTATTAAGTTGATTTAATCAACTGTAGAGTATAATTTTTTTTAACAAACCATAAATAAACTGGAGTCTGATACTGAGCTCTGTGGTCCTGCCAGTGCTAATGGGTTAAGAAGGGGCCATAGTGCTCTGACTGTCATTACCTGGAAAGACGCTGGCATAAAGTAAACCACAATAGAGCAACCTTTTGAATTTAGTAGAGATTAAGAGACCCAAATGGTCCAGTGAGAATTCTACACTCAGGCACACCTGAGGGGGGCAGAGTCATGGTGGGGAAATGTAAATAGCTTTCTGCCACTAAGCTTGGGAGCTGCCAGGGGCTAGTTTACCTCCTCTGCAATTTAGTTCCACCATTAACATCTCCCTAAGAGGCATTTCACTGGCCTGGAGTGCTCTAGTCTAGTTCATCCCATCTTTGCACACCCCCAACATGCCCCTTCTCCAGGGAGACCAGAAGTAGGGGGTGTGGAGCTGGCTGTGCTAGTTTTATACTATCATGGGATTCCCACATGGAAGAGGAATCTCATCTACCCACTTAGGGAAGCTTTCTGTCTTTTTTGTGCTGCTAGAACACTGTAAAGGAGATAATACAGAGGTTCATCATGTTTTACAGACTAGGCCAATTTATATTGCCAAATGGTAACTGATGTCTGAGCCCAGTAGGCTGGAGGAGAAATCAGTGACTGGGTATTTTCTGGTTATTATTAGTGCAACTTTTTTTTAAATGTATATACAATAGTCCTTGACCAGCCACTCTTCTTCCAGAAACCTCAACCCAAAAACCAACACTTGCTTTCCAGAAATCAACGCAGCACCAAGAACTGGCTCTACTTTAGAGGGATAAAGGAAGAAGCAAACTCTTGCTGTTTACAGTGGCTTGCCCCCAAAAGACATTGCAAAAAATAAGACCAATACAATATTCCTTCAAAAACTGTACACTTCTCACACATACTAAGAAAAAACTTATAAAACTGTACCACCATCTGGTAACTCTCACTGTGGCAGTACTTAGGAGGTTATGTGATTAGGGCATCCGACAGACAATATTTGGCTTCTATTCCTAACTCTGCCGCTGACTTCCAATACAACTGTGGGCAAGCCTTCAATTCTCTGTGCTTCAATTTTCCTTCTATAAAATGGGATTTAAGGATACTAATTTACCTCACAATGATGGTATGTCACAAATTCTGTAACATTTATGAGGATCTTGGATATTACTGTGATGAGTGCCTTAGAAAAACTTGCATGGAATAATCATAATAAGTAATGATCTTATACTTCCCTTCATTTGTAATGATCTCAAAAGCTTTTTATAGACTCAAAACACCCCCCCAAACTACCACAGGGATTGTTTCGCCAAGCATGAATTGCAATGAGCTCTGGAGAGAAAGGAAAGCAAAATTTCAAACAGATCACAACAGCCACACAATAGTTTAGAACACACTGGAAACGTTTCCAATTGATGTTTCAGGAGGAATTTGGTTATTTTACATTGTGCTTACTTAAGATTTTGGCCATGACACCAGGGTTCATATATTTCTATTTCAACAAGGAATGCCATGGAATTCAGGGAAAGCATTTAAGCAATGCTTAAAGGTGAGCATGTGCTTAAGTGCTTTCATGAATCGTGGCCAGAGTTTACAGTTTCTAAAGAGTTAAAGCTAGAATTACAGAGTAGTTCATTTTACTAAACTAAGGTATATCATAGCTCCAGAGATTTATAAACACAACTCTATTTAACAATTGGCAGTGGGAAATGTGCATAGACAATTTAATGTGGGCCCCACCAAAAGCACAAAATTTTTCAAAATGGACTGTTAAGAAATTAATGTATTGTAAGCATTGCCAGTAAACAGATATCTGAAAGTGATAAACCTGAGATGGAAGAAGGGAAGTTTTTATCATTTTTATTTAGGCCACAGATTCTCTAAATAAAAAATACCAGTTAAGGAAACAATTTTTGTTGATCAAACTTAAGCAAGTTGTTTTTCCAAATGTTGTCTCCCTGCTGGGAATGTCACACTTTGGCAAGCTCCATTTTGGACCTCACCAACTGCCAGCCTCCCTCCCTGACCTGACCTGATGTTTATACTGCTGTTTACACATTTCTGAACAATCTTTGCAAACAGTCTCTAATTACTTTCACTCATGGCTGTACTCTGCTTAAGGCAGGGTTTTAAAGGCTGCCAATGTTATTCTGTTTATTTATCTAATGCTTCCCCTGCAGAGGGAGAGAGTGGAAAGAGTGCTGCACCTTGGCTATTTGTAGAAGGACACTGTCCCTCCAGGCTTGGACTGTAAACAGCCAAGTAAATACATACTACCAATCAGAATCAATTTTCAATTGGTCCATTATAATCAGTTTACTTTTGATGTAGCACATCATTGGTCTGTTAAAATGCTTTGGATTTGAAATAGTTAATTTTAGATATACAAATTAATTTCCCTGAAAGTTGAATGTTAGGATTGTTTGGAAAACTGTTTTGATAATTTTTTGAGCAGTTGTACATAAAGAGCTTTTTTCTCTTGAATACTATAGAAAAGGATTATTAAACTGCACACACCTCTTGGATCAGTTTCCATCTGAAGCTATTTTATCTACTCTGGTAAAGATCTGCAAGTGGAAAAATCTATGTAACACTTACTCCATTATGCCCCAAATATTTTTGCCTGAAAAAGAGAAAGTATGCACTTAGGGGAAAGAATGTACATTATAAGTAATTCCAGCACTGTTTCTAGTTTACTGAAGAGTATATTTTGTTTAAAACCAAATAGTCTAACTGGAACCTTGGAAAGCTGTGTAAAACTGATATAAATTATGGGGGTGTTGCCCTCTCTGACTTTCCAGTTTGAAAACCTTGAAGGCCCCAGCCTGCCTGGACCTAAAAATATTTATCTGTTTCCATTAAAGCTATATTTTAAAGGCTTGGCCAGCCTGTGGGAGTGCTGGTTGCCCTCAATCAGCCACAGATACCCCACAAGAAAAATTAAAGTTATTTTTTTTTCTGTTTCTATTTAAAAAAAAAACCACTCATTCATTCCTTACTGATCAACCTCCAGGTGCCCTTTAGTAACAGTACATCACAAGAGCATTATGAGTCAGCTGAAGAGTGTGACTACAGGGATGGCGGCCAAGAGGATCCACAGGGCAAAGGCATTAAGGGCCTCTCACAGCCAGTAAGTCATTTTTTACTGGGCAATAATGCTTGTGAGCTAGACACCCAATTTCACAAATGTGAACAGTTAGTTCAGTCCATGTGTAATCCTTTCTTTATGGTGGGCATTCAATAAATTGTTCTGTGCAATTAGTTTATTGTACCAGTCACAATTTAACAGAGGATTTATGTTTATTTGCTAGCAAACTCATGACAAATTCAAGATACTGATTCACTGAGGTTAACCAATTACATAGCCAGGACATGAAAATACATCATTTAAGGATAATGGACAGAAGTACAGCTAGAAAACTGGCAATCCTGGTGGTGTTGCAGGACTTTTCATGCTATTTTAATAAGCCTGAGGCAAACACCATACATGGGTTGGTAACTGTGCCAGATACAGATATGTGTATCAGAGAAATAACAAGTCTATCAGTCTAGGACAGCCAACAGCACAACCCATATTGAGGGAAGAGGGTCAGGAGATCAGCCCAGATTGCTACCTCAGACAGAGACAAATGGTCTAGCTATAAATATATTCATCTTAGAATTAGATTATAATATATATTACACACAGTATTAAAAAGAATACTACATTGATAAGGTAAACTCAATATAGAGTAGACTTAATATATGTAGATACAATATAAAATATATTGATACTGATATTTATAAAAATGGTACAGTTTCTGCAGTTATGGTCACAAAAATGAATATGAAGAACTGTCAATTCTCCTTGCTTAACAGATTTGCTCCCTGTGGGTATTTGGAGAACTTCCTGATTACTGTACTGACAAAGATACATTTTTTACACTCTTAGTTGTGCAGCACCTTTACAGATACAGGAGCATGAGCTAGATTCTACTCTCATATCATCACAGGTGAAAAGTGTTTATAGTGGGGAAGTTTCCTAACTTCTAGTGCAGAAACTTGGTTTATGGTGCTAATGATGTGTGAAGCAGAAAGAATTCAGCTTGATTTTCAGATCCCAGGCTGAATTTACAAGCCTGGCGGAAAGAAAAATATGTTTTTCACTTTTAATAATCAACTGCAAAACAAATACGGGGGTCAGAGGATGTCCATTTTCCAGTTACTTTTCAGAGTACAATCACACTTTAAGATCTTGTCCAAACTTATCATATTATGTGGTATTTCTGAAGTTTAGCTCCATAATATATTGAAAAAAATTCACTCACCTCCACATAGCATACATCATCGTAACTAGTCTCTTCCTTCTGCCAAATAACTGTCATTCACAAATCCTAATTCTCCATTCTGTCCTTCTCTCTCTATGGTTTTTGACATCTTGCCCTCCAAAACATGAAGGCTTCTTGGGAACAGCCATTTGACCTAGCCTGCCAATCTCTTTGGGCACATTTGAATAGCTTATCAAATGGAAAGGAGTAGGATATCCAGTATATAGGGATCATCCCACTGATCCAAGGAGGCAGATCTATCTTCACATTTATCTTCAAGTTAAAAACTACTCCTTCTATGACATTTATTTCTAGGCCTGTATTTCATACCCATCACCTGTTCTAGGAGTGAACCTTTCTGCAGATAGATAAGGGGCACCAAATTAAAGAACATTAAATGAATGTCTTTAAAGCACCAGTAGCAATTTGCAAATCCTGGGCATGCCAGAGATGGTAAAATCTAATCACTGTTCATGCTTTAAATACTATGTAAACATGAGGTAATTGTTCTTACACATGAGAAATGATGTGCCTTGTGTCAAGAATGTATCAAGTCCAAATTTTTGGTGAAATATTATCAAGCTGAGCCCCTGCTCAGCAAATCTTCACAGACTCAAATAAGTCACTAAAACAAATAGGGCTATACTTATTTATGAGACACAGGATTTATCTTGGTTAGATATAAAGGATGTAAATAATGGTTCTTTTTAGGAAACTTCTAACATAAAAGAAACAAACTATATATCAGTCTTCAGCATATCTAAATTATGCTCATCAGCCACTACAAAACACTTAATGTTCTTGAGAAACTACATGCACACAGCTGATATAGGAGATTTTGCTGCTAAAAACAGAAAATCTATCTGTATTGTTTTTCTAGAGGAAAACGTACCATTAGCTGTCAAGTATAAGCTGTTAACCTCAAAGTACAGTATACTGATTGGTCTTTCAAACTATTGCTTCAAAGTCTTTCACATCTTCAAGCATTTCGACATCAATTAGCACAGAAAACAATAGAAATATAGCATTTTAATATTTTGTCAGTGTTAAGGAATGACTAGAAGCACTGACCTAAAACACTAGGAATATTGTGGGCAAGTTTCCCCAGCATAACTCTCAATTACTAATGCCCAAATGTCTAACCTAATCCCCCAAATGAGAGACACAATGGTAATTAGCAAAGGAGAAAAATGATGTGGGATGCAATTATTTAATATGTATAAAGTTTTCCATATCCTCAGTTTCATAATTCAGCTTCCTTGATGTTGATAATTCATAACAATGGACACTGAGATATCATCAACTGTGTGTCAGATTAAAATAATTAGCTCTGAAATGTGGGCTGTATTACAATCAGGTACAGGTGAAGTGAAAGTTGCCCATTCAGCTCTGTCTTCATTGTCAACTTACCATTGGAACTGGGGCCTTTTCACTACTACTTTGCTCCATTGTATTGAAGGGTTCATGTCCAGCCAGGAAGGATGCAACACTGAAACAAGTCTCTCTCTCAACTGAAGTTACTGACTGAGTTATTCTTTCTGAGCATTCTTGCCCCATGGCATCACTGAGAGAGTCTCTGTTAGCCTTGTTGCTACTATCTACCACCTGTGAGTTAGTGCAGAGTCTCCAGCTTGAGGGGCAGGTGTGAAAAACAGCAATATGTAACTAGAAACACATTCTTGGAGTGGCTGTGAATTTCTTTCCCCCATGTAACTGATCCTTAAGTTCAGTATCAGCTTGATGTTATCTAGGAGAACATTAAAATAATTAACTTGATTCATTATTTTAAAGCCCGAAGGGACCATTATAATTATATAGTGTGACAACCTGCATAACACAGGCCATAGAATTGCGCAAAGTAATTGCTCCATCAAGCCTGTAACTTTTGGATGAGCTAGAGTTTTCTTTTTATCAGAGCATCCAATTCTGATTTAAAGACTTCAAGTGACTGAAGTCACCACATTTTTAGGAGTATCGTTCCAATGCTTAATTACCCTCATTGTAAAAAGTTTGCCTTATTTCTGGTCTGAATTTACCTAGCTTCAACATCTAGCCATTGGCTCTTATTTTGTCTTTGTGTCGGCTAAACTGAAGAGCCCTCTACTATCAGAAAATATCTCCCCTGTAGGTACTTATAGACTGTGATCAAGTCACCTCTCAGCCATCTCTTTCTTAAAATAAGTAGACTGAACTTCTTTAGATCTCAGAGCAAGGCCAGTTTTCTAGACATCAAATCATTCTTGTTCTTTTCCAAATCCTTTCCAAAGCATAGACACTAGAACTGGAAACAGTATTCTGTTTTAATAGTTTGAAACAACACACAGGTTAACGAACAGTGATGGGTAGGAACCCGAGTAGAATAGAACCTTGCATCACTTATCTCAGCATTAATGGAACATAGGCATGAGAGAGAGAGGTCTACATGATAGAGAAACACATAGCCAGATGTTATATGGTGATAATTAGGGGAGATAAAGATAGTTTGAAAACTCTGAACTTCCTGTCCCATATTTCCCAAGTTATGTTGGTGGGCAGGCTTTTTCATTCATCCCCCTCCTTCATCTTCCCACTCTGTAGTCAAGGCATGTCCCCATGGGTGTCTTGAGAACTGAGGGTAAATCCTTTCAATTTCAGGGCATCACTATAGGGCGCTGGCCCCTCCATGGTACTGCCTGAGACCTTGCCCTCCTTGCAGCACAGCTCCACCCAGAGATGTGCTTCATGTTGTCAATGCCCTATCCCAGCCAGGACAGATAGGAGTGAGTGGCAACTCATGGGAATTGATTATGTCAGTTAGCACTAATTCCTTTAGGTGTTTCCCTGCTGCTTGCTGGGGTAGCAGGATGAAAAAGGAAAGTCACCTCTAATACCACATTCTCTCTGCCCAATCACACACCTTAAAGCCGTAGTAACCCAACACATGGTTGCAGGGGCAGTCACACTTAGGCTCTGGCAGATTTTTACCAAAGCAGATTTTTTCCTTTATTTTCAGCATCTTTTCACCACAAATCGCAGGAGACAAGACAGTGTAGAGAGTTTTTAGTCCAATATACACTGATCAAAACTTTCATGTAGGTTCCTCAAACCATATTTAGGAACCTTAATAGGTGGCCTCATTATCAGAGATGACTTGGAGGCATAAGAGCCTCTCTCTGAAAGAACCAAGTACTCATCAACTCTAAAAAGAGACCGCTTGTGTAGGGACCAGATGAAAGGTATTTATGTGCCAGATGAAAGGTATTTAGGTGTCTAAAGATGCAGATAGTCACCTAACGGGATTTTCAAAATTTCCTAAGCAGTGTAGGCACCTAACTCCCATTGATTTCAAACTTTTTGAAAATCCCACTGCATATTTAGGTTTCTAAATACCTTGAAATCTGGCCTCATGTGGCTAAATATGGCTTTACTGGTGCCCAGTTTTAGATGCCCAAGTTGTTAGATGTCCTTTTCTGAACAGTTGATTTCTGATCAGCTACATAGTCACCTTTTTAAACGTATCAATGACTAAAGAAACCTCTGTGTGATATTGCCTGAACTGTATTTGGTATATAGAAAATGACATGTTACTAAGATCTTTGGCCTGAATCTATTTTTTAAGCAGAATAGTAAGTAGGTGTAGGAGCCAAATTAATTATTTTTGTGTATAATGTTCAAGAAATATAAAATAGGTGGAGCGTAAATCCTTAAGATTGCAGAGATTATGCTCATGAAACCATATTTCATGTGGTCAGAAATAAACCAAGAAAAATATTGGTTTTACTTGGGCACGCACATTTCTCTCTATATATTATGGAATTCTTTATTAAAATGTATACTGTAGTATACTAACCCTGTCCCTAAAAAGCAAAGCAGAGGAAAAAACTTCTACCACTTAAAAGGCATGCCCAATCCCACAAATAAAACTTCTGAAATTATACATCCTGTTCTTACATTATTAAAAATCTTAACTGTGGATTACTGCCATGTCTTACTGTTTTAGGATTCTTTCCAAGTTACACTTTATCACACTGAATACCAGGCAGTACAAGACTGTTACGACACTGGGAAGCAGTGTAACAATCAACTGTTAGTATGTATAGCTAGGAAAAAGAAGTCAGTTGTTAGTTCATAGACAGCAGGCCTATTCCTGCACTTGTTGAAGGCAATGGCAAAATTCCCATCGACTGCTCTGGTGCAGGATCAAGCCCACAGATAATTAATATCACTCATCCTTAACCTATAGCTCTTCTGCGCATGGAACACCATTGTTTTAAACAGGTTTGTTGCGCTTATTGTGGCTACATGATCAAGCCCAGAATTTACCTGAGTTATCTAGGAAGAAAGTCTGTTGTGGGACAGTTTTCTATATTTTGAATGTCTTTTGAAATTCAAGCAACATATTAAAAAGTGGTGATGCTCTGGGCCATCTATGCAAGTTGTGATGCTCATCCGCTAACGGTGATTTATATATGCTGTTCTAGGGTGCTTGCTGAATCTAGCATAGCAAACCATTTCAGACAAAAATCATTGAACAAAGTATCAACAAGGCCCAAATAAATAATTCTGCCAAATTCTGTTTTTTGCCCGCAATTATCTACTCAATGAATGCCGACTGCTGGGTCCATTTTTCTGCAGCATATGCAGGTGGGAACACTGATAGCTTGAAGCTCAGAGCTACTCATCCACCATTATTGGCATTTCCTAAATCCTTCTATTAGTATTAGAGCTGGTTAGAAAACAGAATTTTGGTCCTAAAGCATATTTCAACATTTGTTGAAACTTTAATTTTGAGGGTCTGAGAAAGAAGTAATAGTATGCCTGTAGCGAGGGAGTGGAAAACCCCACAGCCTCGCTGAGGGACGAACTGCCCCTAACACCAAGGTGGGCGGAGCCACCGGGTCCTGTGCCCGCCCCTCAGGGGTCACAGCACCGACCCGGAAGTATAAAAGCTCACCAGCAGAGCTCAGTGGAGAACCGCTGCCGGAGAGACCAGACGTCTGCGACCGAGCTCCCTCTTGGGAGACAGCAGCAGGCCCCATCCAGCCGGAGGTCACACCGGGCCAGCCGAGCCTACCTCTCGCTCATTACCCTGAGGACTGGCCGAGCCTGCCCCTTTCCAGCTACCCTGAGGACTGGCCAGGCCTGCCCCTTTCCAGCTACCCTGAGGAGGAGCTGAGTCTGCCCCTTGCCAGCTACCCCGAGGATGAGCCGAGCCTGCTCCTGGCCAACTACCCCGAGAAGCAGCTGAGTCTACCTGTTGCTACCTACTTGGAGGAACCGATGGTGTTCGAGACCGCCGAGGACGCTAGCCCGACCCAAGTACCCTACGAGGGGGAGAGTGGAAGTAGCCCGGGGGCAGCCAACCCCAGTCTGGCTGCAGCACTACCCGAATCTATGTCAGTGTGTTGCGGCCAGGATCCCCACTGACAGCGGTGAGCCTTTGACACTGCTAGGGCCCCGAGCTGGGACGCAGTGGAGAGGGAGGGCCTGCACCCCCCTTCCACCCACTCCTTGAGTGACAGACTCTCCCTTTTTCACTGACCTAGGGCCTGGTCTGCTTTTGAACTATTGACTCAGCCCCTGCTTAAAGGCCGGAGTCCTTGACTGTTTGGTTGCTGCCCCACCCTGACCTAGGGCCTGGGCTGCTTTTGAACTACTGACTCAGCCCCTGCTTAAAGGCCTGAGTCCTTGACTGGTTGGTTGCTGCCCCACCCTGACCTAGGGCCTGGGCTGCTTTTGAACTACTGACTCAGCCCCTGCTTAAAGGTCTGAGCCCCTAACCATGTGCTTGCCGTCCCACACGGCTGTTGAGCCCAGACTGACGGCGAATTAGGGCGAGGCAGTGGGATAGCCCATAGCCCCGCTGAGGGATGAACCTCAGCAGAGCCCCTCTACACTGCCCCATAAAAAACAATGGCACTTTCTGACTTTGGTTTCCATTTCTCAGCAGAAGACATGATAAGAGGTGATATGGCCTAACCAATTCAATTCAACTCAATAACTAAATAAAAATGTTGGGTTTTTTCTCAATTGTTAATTACTTATAAAGTGAAATTCCAATAGACTATTATGCTGTAGAGCAATAGCTTTCTCCAGCAGGACCTACAGACTGGAAGATGTGCTAGAATTAATTAAGGAGAAACATGGACACATGTAGTGTGTAGTGGCTTCATGGTGACTAAAATGTTCAACAGGGTTTTATAGTTAAAATTATACTCCTTTGGAGTTAGTGGGGAAAAAAAAACAACAGACATAGTACAAATGCACATTTGTTTGCAATCAGAAGTAGTGAAGATAAACCAGCTAATCTACCATATGGTGTCACCAGCTGAAATTCATTCGTTTTGTTCGTTTTTGGCTTCTGTGTGCAATGAAACAAGTCTTGGAGACCCTAGCAGGCTCTGTCAATGCCTACAGGGTCTCCATACATGGGATGCAAACCTCAAAGAGGTGTTCGGCCATTGTCTTGTAGGAGAATATCATCATGAATGTGTTTTCCATTCCTTATGTTGATTTCCCATCAAAAGTGGGTTTACTCACATAACAAAACCCTTCAAAGACCCTAAATCAAGAGAATCTTAGTAGTAGAATAGAATTATTGCTTCTGTTTCTGGAACCACAATGGACCTCTGAAGCACTGAAGAAATTAAAATAAAAGATTTTGCAATGGAAGGCGACTAGTTGAGAATGGGTGAATGGAGGGGCAGGGTATAGCATGAAAAGAATTGGAAATCCCTGGACTGGAACACAGAGTGGAAAAAGTGTGCATTAATTGGTCCATTCAGACTCTGCTAGGGTATACTAAAGGTTCCTTAGTATGCTTTAATGTAGTGCCATCTAGCACGGTAGGCAACATTTAGTGCATGCTGATAGGGTCTATGTAGACCAATTATTGTGCAACACAGTGCATTTTAGAAATCACCCTCCCTCCCACCCACCCCGAGCACATTGTGCAGACAAGCCCTCAGACTGCACCAGCAGTTTGGTTTGTGCACAGATTGGATAGTTAACATCAAACCCGAATTGTTCATGTGGAATTTCAGGCGTGAGATTTAGAATTCCAGTTGTGACCCTTCTAAAGGACTAATTCCTGCAGTGTTGTTTTATTTTATTTTTTAAGCCAAACTGACTTAAATGGCAATTTTGGCTGAATAAGAATTGTAGAATTTGGCACAAAAGGGGAAAATATATATACATACACACACATATATATACACACACACATTTATGATACAGAGGCATAGAAATTTCCCATCTTCAAAGTGCTTGATAAACATTATGAACTCAACTGAACATTCATGCACACAAATTATATTTGCAAGAGTTTGAGACTATATAATTTGCACAGGCCATATTTAAGCATTCAGACGTATTATAAGAAAAGTAACTCAATATCCAATAAGCTGATGGCATTCTGAGTTTGTTGCCACGAAGTTTTTGTTGTCTACGCCTTGCTCTGAATTAGGGAGATGTGCCATAACACTTATCTTAGATAGTGTGGAGGCAGTTAGTGAATGGTAACTGTGTTCTCCTGAAACAACAAGGATGTCATGTAGCACTTTTGTATAGATAAGTGAACACTTGGACTGGGAAGGGTATGAAAAGGATACCAAAGTTTGGCAGCTAATTAGAGTGTTATCACTTGAAAAGTAACGACTGAATGAATGAAGTCATAGCATCTAGGGAAAAGCTTGTCATATGGTAAATTATATCACAGAGTACATGAACCGTGAAATGGTGACTTTCCCAGCAACTTTATATAGTAAAATTGTGACACACTAGAGCTTAATCTCCTCCTTTTTTTATACTAAAGTAAGCATATAAACATAGGCAGTTCCAGAATGATTTTGTGTCCTCAGATTATGTTAGTTTTAATTGATATATTAGGACTTCAGTGAGAGCCTTGATTTCATATGGACTACATGATACTAGACAAGTAACAGACACATTGATCAGAGCAGTGCTAGCTAATACATATATTTAATTACATTTTATTATTATTTGTACTTCAGTAGTGAACAAAAGAGCTTTACAATTGAAACAGAACTCACTATTTAAAAATCTTACCCAAGCCCAAGAAAACATAATAGGCATGTGTATGGTATGTTCAGATTCACTGGAGCTATGTACAGATGGGCGAAAAGGTGTGCTATTTTTAGTCATGTTAGCTCAAATCAGGATAGCTTAACACAATTGAAAAACTCCGTTAAGATGAAAATTAACACATCTGAAACTATGTCAACTGGCTGTGTCGCAGCCTAGAGAGAAGCCCACCAAGACAGAGTCTGGGAGTTCTCTCTGAAAGGCTATGACAGCAGAGACACTGAATTTCTTCACAACTTGATGTTACGTAGTAAATTATATAGCCTTGAACTATACATGGGATCTAACATCTAATGTGATGCTAGAATAATCACCAAAACCCATTGAAGTTAATGGGGCTACTTGCAAGGATATACAAGCAATCCAGTGTAAGTAAGGAATAAAGGATAAGGTCTTAAGCTATGAGGAAGTGAATTTCTGGAGTCTAGTAACCTGATAACAAGTATTTATTTCTGAAACAGCTTCTAAAGACCCAATTCTGTCCTGCTTACTTATTTGAGAAGTATTTCATTTTGCAAGTCCTTCCATTGAAGGATCTGGCCCTTAATGATTTATCCTCGGTTATAATGCGAATATCAGAGAACAAACAAACAAAAATAAATGTTGGGAGGGACAGGTGAAGGGTGGCAAGAAAAGCTGCACAAGAGACAAGTGATTCTATGGGGGCAGAGTTGCAGACCACACAGGAAGCATATCAAATACCCAAGTGATCCCTTCCTACTGCTGCTCTGACAGCAAAGTTGTATTTCTCAAACATGGCACTGGAAATGAGACAAGGGTATGTGAGTACACTCTGCACAGCTAGGACTACAAAAGAACTCTGTAAAAGCAGCAAAGAATCCTGTGGCACCTTATAGACTAACAGATGTAGTTAGTCTATAAGGTGCCACAGGACTCTTTGCTGCTTTTACAGATCCAGACTAACACAGCTACCCCTCTGATACTTAAAAAAACTCTGGACAGGGTGTAGGCACAAGGGCAATAAGTAAGCTAGAAAAGGATCTGACCTCAACCTTCACCTGAGACTGTGAATGCACATGCAGCTGCCATTATTTGTGTAACTGTGATGAAAGGCACAATCTTACTAAATGTAACTCCAGTAATCAGAGAACAGAACATTACCATGTTTCTAAATGTCACTGATCACACAGCAGGCATTATGACCAACAAACACACATAGTAAGCACAGTTCGCAAATGCATAGACTAAAATATGTTCACATACAACCCGATACAGTGCATATTAAAATCAAGAGGAGTCTCTACATTGACTTCAAGGGATGTTAGCTCAGGTCTTCATGGAATATTTATAAATAGCAAACAAAATCTGTGTAAAGCAGTCAAGCAATGAACAGTCAGATGGAAGGCTGGCATTCTTCAAATAAACTGTTCACAGCAAATAGTTGGCCTGCTCTAATTAGCGCCATGGCAAAATAGCTGATTGCTAGGCTGTAAAGAGAAGAGAACATAGCCATATATGGCAAAATTCTGAACTGAAAAATACAGAACAAGGGCTAAGTGAAAATTTCAGGCTCTTACTTAGACCATTCAATGTTCTAGAACAGCGTTTCACAAACTGGGGTCTGCAGATCCCCAGGGGTCCACGAGGGTACTCCAGGGGGTCCACAGACCCCGCTGATCAACTCCTCCTCTTCCCTCCCAGGTCCTCCTGCATGCTGAGGAACAGCTGTTCAGTGGCATGCAGGAGGCACTGGGAGAGATAGGGAGAAGTGGGGATGGGGCGCGCTTGGGGAAGGGGATGAAAAGAGGAGGGGCAGGGGTGGGGCCTTGAGGGAAGGGGTGGAGTGGGGGTGGGGATGGGGCTGATTGGGGGCCTTAGGGGTCTGTGAAAATTTTTAAATCAAAATGTGGGTCCTTGGGTTGTTAAAGTTTGAGAATTGCTGTTCTAGAAGGTGGGAGGTGGGGGTGAAGGAGCTTGATAATTTATAGGCTGTGCTGGAGTGGAAATGAAAGATGCATGTGTTGCTCCAAAAATTATGAAAAAGGTAAACACAACACAATATTCCACACTTTATGCAGTTATCTATTCTGTTATACCAGTGGAGAAATAAGGGGTACCATATGTGAGATTTACACTACTCTGCAGGGAGGTTCTTTTCACAATATGCTATTTGTAGATCTAAATTGTAGTTGGAAAAAACTATGTAGGTAATAAACGATGAAGCTGGACTAAAGTAATAAACACAAAACACGTTTCATTTCTCAAACCTTTCTAGCATTTTTTAAAATCATGCTCAACCTATACTGCAGTTTTAAACCATTTATTCTTTGAGTTATTGTGAAGATAATGATAATCAATTAGCTTTAGTTAATACAAACTGGAAACATTAATTGTGCCTATTTAAGTTTGGTTGTATTAAATGAAAGTACCAGTGATCAAAAAATGTATTTCTAGAGGGAGTTTAGGCTAATATATCAACAAATGAGGAGCTATAAACATGATTAATATGCACATTAGACTTTCCTTATCACATTTTGTTGGCAGTTTTTATCCGGTCACAGCTGAAATTCCATTGAGTTCTTTCTCCTTTTGTATAAAATACAGATTATGCGGAGACAGGCGTCTGAACAACTGGAGTTTCATCTTGTATGACCATTAATTATTATTGCTCCTTTAGAATTTCTTATCTATTACAACTGAAAGATGTAGGACTGTATTTTCATAGTCATTTTTCCAGTAGGAAAAAGACTGGCTTTTATTAGATAGTGTCTCTGCACTTTGCATTGGAGAAAGGAGCAGCAGCTTATCTTACATTTCCATGAAAATGTTGAAAAAGGTGGGCTGAAATTTACAATTGTCACCATAATGTAAGTTTGTATTTTTAATAGCTACAGGAGGAGAGATTAACTTGTGGGAAGGTGCACATCTGCCAATCATTTTATTTATTTAATAAAGGGGTCATTTCACATCTGAAGTTTTGCATTGACATTTGCAATTCCAAACTGTGAACTGTACAGGGAAAACTTGCTGCAAGTCCATGTTTATGGAAATTGAACAATACATTGTCTCCCAAGAACTATCCTGGCAGCTTGCCAATGAAAGCATTGCTCTGCATTAATAATAATGCCTATTTCTGATATAGCGCCTTTCACCAGTAGATCTCAAAACACTTCACAATCTTTTAGAGCATTTATTCTCACAACACCCCTGTGAAGTAGGGAAGTACTATTATCCCTACTGCCCACATGGGAAACTGAGGCACAGGGATGATAAATGATTGCCCAAGGTCACACAAAGTCTATGGCAGAGCAAGGAACTGAAGCTGAGTCTCCCATATCCTAGGCCAGTGCTCCAATCACTGAATTATCCTTCCTTTTCCTTTTGTACTCATTTTACCCAGGGGAGGTTATCCATTTATTTGCAGACCAGCAAGTCTTGTTCTCCACTGTTTTCAGTGGAGTTACTGCATGCTTACACTGGGATATGCGGCCTCTCTTTTCTCTGTAAAGTGAAAATCTCTCCATTGTCTCCATATCTTTATTTTCCTCATCCCTATTTGGAAGAAAGGAAAGCTTCTGTTCTGGGATCTGGCAAACTGCACACAGCTTTCATGCCTTTCCATGGTAGATATTTATAGTTAATATCAGTTACATATCAATATAAGAAAAACAGTGAGGAGAAATGCCAATTATATTTAATTTCACATTTATACAGCAACGACAGGAGGAGATCTGTGAATTAAAGGATGTTAATTTAGCAGCTCAGACGTGCTAGAGAATCATGAAACAAAACTGTGAAAACCGACTGTTGGACAGTGAATTTTAGCATTGTAAGTGTCCTATAACAGAGGGAGAACAATTATAACTTTTCCCAGCCTCCTGCACTCATGATGCCATCACAATGAAATGGCTTCCTACTAAAAAATCCAGTTTTGTGCATGAGGCATCCTTCATTCAAACATGCTGGTTTGGAACGTTCAGCCAATTGAACTGTATAATAGGCAGAGTTGGTAGTGCTGCCTCTCTAGTAATTAGAGCTGACTGAAATTCAGCATTCCCATCCCTCAAGAAATTCTGATATTTCAACATTTGTTTTCGTCCCAAATCAGGATGAAAAGTTGAAATATCAATTTTTTCATGGAATGAAATATTCCAAAATGTTTTTTTTATTTGGAAATGACAGAATGTTTTGCTTTGATTAGGTCTGTCGATTAATCACAGTTAACTCACATGATTAACTCAAAAAAATTAATTGTGATTCATCACAGTTTTAATTGCTGTGTTAAACAATAGAATATCAATTGATATGTATTAAATATGTTGGACATTTTTCTGTATTTTCCTATATATTGTATTCTGTGTTGTAACTGAAATTAAAGTGTATATTTTTGATAAATATTTACACTGTACAAATGAAACATATTTTTCAATTCACCTCATACAAGTACCATAGTGCAATTTCTTTGTCGTGAAAGTGCAATGTACAAATGTAGATTTTTTTTTGTTACATAACTGCAGTCAGAGCCAAAAAAATGTAAAACTTCAGAGCGTACAAGTTCACTCAGTCCTACTTCTTGTTCAGCCAATTGCTAAGACAAACAAGTGTTTACATTTACAGGAGATAATGCTGCCCTTTTTTTATTTACAATGTCACCAGAAAGTGAGAGCAGGCATATGCATGACACTTTTGTAGACGGCATTGCAAGGTATTTACGTGCCAGATATGCTAAACATTCGTATGTCCCTTCATGCTTCAACCAACATTCCAGAGGACATGCTTCCATGCTCATGACGCTCATTAAAAAAAATGCATTAATTAAATTTGTGATTGAACTCCTTGTGGGAGAATTGTATGTCCCCATCTCTGTTTTGCCTGCATTCTGTCACATATTTCATGTTATAGCAGTCTTGATGGGAGACCCAGCACATATTGTTCATTTTAAGAACACTCACACTGCAGATTTGACAAAACACAAAGAAGGTACCAGTGTGAGATTTCTAAAGATAGCTACAGCACTTGACCCAAGATTTAAGAGTATGAAGGGCCTTCCAAAATCTGATCGAGACGAGGTGTGCAGCATGCTTTCAGAAGTCTTACAAGAGCAAGTCTTAAAAGAGAAACTACAGAACCCAAACCACCAAAAAAGAAAAAAAAAATTCTGCTGGTGGCATCTAACTCAGACAATGAACCTGCGTCAGTCCACACTGCTTTCGATTGTTATTGAGCAGAACCCATCATCAGCATGGACTCACATCCCCGAGAATGGTGGCTGAAGCATGAAGGGACATATGAATCTTTAGCACATCTAGCACATAAATATCTTGTGACCGCATGGCACTGTTGTAGCCGGCAATGTCTGTTCTCACTTTCAAGTGACATTGTAAACAAGAAGCGGGCAGCATTATCTCCTGCAAAAGTAAACAAACTTGTTTGACTAAGTGATTGGCTGAACAAAAGTGAGACTGAGTGGACTTGCAGGTGCTAAAATTTTACATTGTTTTATTTTTGAATACAGGTTTTTTGTACATGAATTTACAAATGTAGAATTACTTTCATGATAAAGAGATTGCACTACAGTACCTGTATTAGGTGAATTGAAAAATACTATTTCTTTTGTTTTTTTTAACTGTACAAATACTTGTAATAAAAATAAAGTGAGCACTATACACTTTGTATTCTGAGTTGTAACTGAAATAAATATATTTGAAAATGTAGGAAATATCCAAATATATTTAAATAAATGGTATTCTATTGTTTAACAGTATGATTAATCACAATTAATTTTTTTAATCACTTGACAGCCCTAGTTATGATATTTTCAAATGAAATGAAACATTGACATTCCTGAAATTGAAGTGTTTCATTTTGGTTTGTTGAAGTGAACCAAAACGCTTCAGGTCAGGCTTGAGGGAATGGGGGCAGAAGGTTCTGTGATATCTAGACCACATTCCCTTCTAGGAACTAAATAAAACCTTCTACATGAGTACATTGTACAAATATGGGTTCACTTAATTTTTTTTATTATAAAAATTAGTTTATTTATCAAACCCACCTCATCTGCACCCATAAACATACACATTGGCTTGTTATGTTAGAGTTGTCCTTTGAGTACTGGGTGGTTGTTAATTTTTTTATTTGTTCATTTAAAAAAATCCAAACCATTTAACTACTTGCTTTATAGAAACAACCCACAAAATGTGCCATGAACTTGGCAAACAAATATTAGTATATTTCAGTGAACAGTCCTGCTAACCTCAACTATGTTCCATTAATAAACCCCCAGGCTATCCCACATGTAATCTTTCAGAGGCACTGATAATTAAAATAAACTTTCAAAACTAGGTTTCTACTTTCTTAGTCAGAGGCTCCAAACCTGTCCTCAGTTATGTATGTGAGCATCTGAGGGCAGATTTTACCCTTCATCACATAGTATTTTTTTAAGCAGTTCCATGACTGAAGTTATTGTTATTCTCTAAAGTGTGGTAGTCACAGAGATTTGGCTCAGAGAATGAAAAAGCAAAGGGCAAAAAACAAGGGGAAAATAGCTCAATGATTTGAAAGAATTACACTAACACTAAATAATGAAGAAGAATGTAAACAGATTAGAGATACAGAGAGCCCAAGATCAGCTAATGGCTGAAAAAATAGGTGACAGAGATAAAAAATAAGGCTTGACAGAAAGAACAAAGCCTGTATGTGTGTGCATCATTCAGATTAAGGAATTAGAATCAAAAGGTTAAGTGTGGGCAACATTGAATATGAATAATGAGGAATAAAATAAGCAAAAGACAAGTTTGTTTCATAAATCAATTCTACTGCAATTTTGCTTTAGAGGAAAAAAATCTGACGCTTGTTAACCCAGGAGAGCACTATGGCTAAACATCAAGTTATTCAGGTTAAGTTATATATATTTTAATAATTAAGAGAGATCACAAATGAATCTGGATTTTGAAATTCTGAAAAATTATAAATGGTTTTGGCATTTGCATCAGGATATAAAAGGGCTTCACTCTAATAGTTGGTGAACAGTGGGTTCAAGATACTAATCACCACAGGTTTTGTCTCCACAGAGCACGCCACGCAGCCCTTCAGACATCTTCTGCCAAATGATGTCTGAAGCATCTATGAATATAACTGTGTCTCCTGGCTGGTTTATCAATATCAAGGCTTCAGCTGTTAAAAAAAAAAAAGGGATGGATACAAGGAGTTCTGCTATTGTATTTCTAATCGTGTGGGCTTATCTCCCTAGCAACAACCAGCCCCCTGCCCCAAAATATGTACTTTTGTAGGCATACCAAGCCACAACATCTGCTCTTTTTAATGGGAGAAATACTTCTGAGAGAGATGCAAAATATGCAGAAGATATGCAATTCTTACAACATTTCCAGTTTACTGGGTGAGGATGGCATCATTCTAAATCTGTCATCTTCACAGTGGGTGACATTAAACTCTAGACAACTACCACCAGTAGTAGCTAAAGTTATCATGATATTTCCAATTTTAAGCATAGAGAAAACTTCAAACACCACAGTAAAGGTAAATATTGCAATGCTATAAACAATTTTAATGGCACTTACTATACTTATTCCACACACATACTACATAGAGTGCATGGTAGAAGAAGTGGACACTTTGCTTTATCCGAAAAGTAGAAAAGACCTGCTACGAAACAATTTTTGAAACCCATTTCTTAAAATTACCTCAGCTCAATTTTCTCCCTAGTTTGGACTGGGCATGATGTAATCCGAATAGTTTTCAGAAACAAACATTTCCCCAGCCAGGTTGAAAACAGTTTGGCCTTGCTAATGTAGACAAGCTGAATCATTTTCAGTATGCATGGCAAAGAATGTGCTAAATCCTCACTCTCTCCTCTCTCACCCCCATCTTTGAAAAAGGAGTGGGGCATACTTTCTCTTATGGGAGTTGAAAATGATTGGCCTGTTCTACACTAAAGGCAAAACATTTTCATCCCTGTTTGAGAGGTCGGTTGCATTCCTTTGTCCACCATGGGTCATTTTCCTAGTGCAGACGGGGTCTGTGTTTTCTGAAGAGGTATTTAAGATCTGATCCTGAAAACTATTTCTGCAGATAGAAAATGTATCCCTTTACATGGGTCATAAAGCTATCTTCTCTGTAATTAGTGTAAGAAAAAAAAACATACAATCACCTTCCAACTGTATACAAGGTTCTAGTTCCACTGAGAGGCACTTGGGATGTCATAGAATCATAGGACTGGAAGGGACCTCAAGAGGTTATCTAGTCCAGTCCCCTGCACTCATGGCAGGACTAAGTATTATCTAGACCATTCCTGACAGGTGTTTGTCTAACTTGTTCTCAAAAACCTCCAATGATGGAGATTCCACAACTTCCCTAGGAAATTTATTCCTATGTTTAATCACCTTGAAAGTTAGGAAGTTTTTATGTCCAACCTCAACCTCCCCTGCTACAATTTAAGCCCATTGCTTCTTGTCCTAGCAGCCAGAAGTAGCAATTTCAGGAAAAGACCTGCTTATCTGTGGGCTGGAGCAAGGTTTAGTTTCAGATTATATGCTTTGTGACTTAAAATTAGGTCTTTTTTTATAATACTTTTACATATATGCCATTACTCCTGGGGGTATTCTGTGCCAAAAGATTACAGATTCTGCACCAAACAGTCTAATGCTTGGTCCTGGGCTTGCACAGTTTTCTGTGCCCTGTCGGCCCCTTCCCTCAGGGTGGATGGGAAACTGCAGCTGCGGGGAATCCTCTAGCTCCCTCCTTCTCCCAGCTGTGTCTTCTATGTGTGAGCTGGGTTCTCATGGGTTCAGTGCCCCTAGTGGCAGCCGGCAGCATTGCAGCCATTTCTGTGAGGGAAAGGAAATTCTGCGCAAAACCCATTAATTTCTGCAAAATTCTGCATTGTGCAGTGGCACAGAATTCCCCCAGGAATAATAATATGCAAAATAGATGGATAAAGAAGGTAGAGTAGGTTTTTGAATCCTATGAGAAAGGGGAAAATGAATCACTGGCACAAGCTGTTAAGGAGATTCACCATATCTTTCCTGTCCTATTTGGAAGCTTCCTTTTAACATTTCTTGAAGTATTGATTAACCCTGATGAACAGTTGCGAGTTGGTGGTGTTAGAATGTCGTCATGTTTGAACAGGCTCATGTTATGCAAGTATCGCAATGATGTATTCATATCAAAGCATCAGCAAGTTACCAAATTACAATACAGAGATTAGGACCATAAGAGTGACTAGCAGCACAATATTTTACTTGTTTTTGAAATTAATCATTGAAATTAAAGTGCAATTGACAGGTTTGTCATTTTTGGTCACCTACTGGTAACATACAAGTAAGCATCTGTTTGACAGATGTCACAGTCCCGCAAGCAGCACTGTTCCAGTGCGCTCCTGCTCCCAGATGTAACCTCACTGAAATCTAGTCAGTTTTTGATGCACAGAAACTCTTGCACAGGACTGAATTCTTTGCCAGCCATTACAGATGGGACACGTGCTTACAAGAGGGCACAAAAGTGGATTTTTGTGCTTTCTTTCAGACAGGAACTGGTTAGTGTATGAGGAGTATATTTGGCCTTTATAGATTGAGCCAGAGACTGATAGATAATGAAAATAATTCTCCTATACAGATTCAGAGGCACCACTTACAGAACATGTCAACCATGTAAAGGCTGTTATATATGTTGCTACTACTTGGGGTTTTGTTAATGAGTGTGTTATGTCAACATTTTAAAGTAACATAATATCATTTTAAGTCTCTACTAACTTATGTACCTGAAATTAATTTCTTTCCCTTAGAGCGTTTTGTCTCTTTTGCAAATCTTAACTTATTCTTACTATTTGCATGAAAGTGCAAATTGATACAGCTGATTATTACACGTTTTTAAACATCTATTTCTACCACTTGTTGTCTTTACGAATCTGGGGAAAATGTTTATAAGCTGGGGTTTCAACAGAAGGATAATAAAATATTGGTTTGTGGTAAGTAAAACACATTTTAAAGTTGCTTGGTGTTGGAGTTACTTTAAAATATACCTGTTTAGGAATTTGAGATCTTTCCTACCATCATTTTAAAGGTAAGAAAGTTTGATTTTACTAACCTTGTCAGTATCAAGTTGTTTGCCAGTTACTTCAGTTGTAAAAGTGAGCAACTGAAATTAATTATTTAAATTTCAAAAAGTAGTAAAATAAAAGTTCTGCCATAGGGGACTCTTAATTGCTGGCAGGTAAACTGCTCGATTCTTTTGCAGTTTCTTATTTGTAGGTTTGGAAGCATTTGATTTTTATTAGTAAATATCAATAAACAGATTTTACCATAGATACCGACATTGATTAAATAAAATATTTCCATTGTTAATAAATCAAAATTCACAGATAGGCAAAGTAAGAAAATGCTGTTTGAGAACTTAGAGTTTGATTTATGGTTATATTCTTTGTGTATTTTGACATAGGATATTGACAATTTGTGTTTTAACGGTTATAAAGTTTTAACTTTTTGCATCTTGGTGTCTACTCATTAAATCATTATCTGACTCCCTCGTCATTGTCTGAACCCCATAATTTCCTGCAGCTGTGAAAATGTAAATAAATAAAAATGGAAAAAATGCTTAAAACTCATAATTTTGAGCATTTAAGAAAATTTAAAATAAAAAAGTAAAAAATTAAATGAACATCAATATTATCCATTGAAATTACAGAAAATAAAATTGAATTCTGCCTAGTGACTAAAGTATCTGAAGGGTCAAGACCATGACTTTTCCTTTACAGTACACATGGTTGGCTTTCGGCAGTGCAGTCCCTCTGGCTCCCACCAAGTGTGCTCAGTAGGACATGTCTACCTGGTGCATGAACTTTGCCTCTCTTTTTGTCTTAATTCATTTATTGTGGCAGCTGGATGGTAGCTTGTTGACAGGAAGTTTATGTTGAAGTGCTGAGGTTCTTAGGATCCATCCCTTGTTTGTACTGGAGGTAAGATTTTGTGAAAAGACAATATTTCTCTTAAATTGTGCGTGTGGGGGGAGGGAGGAATCAACAAAAAGATGGAAAATATTAAATGTGATGAAGTATGACCAATATTTCATATCAAAATAGATTTTAATTACACTCAGTTCCCACCAGCAAGGATTGTGTGCACATTCAGATTTCTCTCCTTTATTCCTGTTGTCTCTCCTCATTGCCCTTAGGTTCCCCTTCTCTCCTGTCCCCTCATCGCTTTCCATTCTTGGAAATCCACATTCCTCAAGCAGGGGGATGACTGAGAGCCCTCTCTCCCCATCAAGCTTGCTGAAGTCTCTCACTTGCTCTTCATTATTAGTGTTACAGAAACATCTAAAAGCTCCAAATGAGATTGGGGCCCAACCGTGCTAGGCACTGTACAAAAGAGACAGTACATGCTCAAAGGAGCTTCAGTGTATGTAGACAAGACAGACAAAGAGAAGGAGAGGAAATGGAGGCACAGGGAGGCCTAGCGACTATCTCAAGGTCACACTGTCAGTGGCTGCGCTTGGTTCTCCTGGGCTCCCAGTGCAGTGTCTCATCCACCAGACCAAACCACCTCCCAGTCTTCTCCCTCACTATGGCTCTGCATGCAATGAGACTATAAGAACCAAAACAGGAGTGGCTGGGTTTGGGGCAAGTCACAAGGCAGCAAGAGACTCGAGTGGATTGACTGGGAAGAGAAGTCTCAGCTACCCATCTCCTGCCTGACCAGCAGCTATTAAACACCCCAAAGATGTGATCCCCAAAGGCATATAGGAAGTGAGCATTGTATGACATCAGTAAAATTATGCCAATGGTCTTGGGACCCTGGCCAGAACTGGAATTGTAACACTTGTGATGATTCTACCCAAATTGGGATTGTTGTCAGGGATGCATGAAACCATCTAAACCCATCCCCAAGTCCCACTGCTTCAGTGTTTACTTTCAATTTGATAATCTCTTTTAAAGGAAACCATCCAAAACCTTGGCAGCCAGCTATGGGGCTTTCTGAAAGAATATTGTGTGAATCCTCAAAGCATAACTTCCACATTCCAGAAATACGGAGAGGCAGCATGCTGTTCTCCTTCTGCTTAAATATGCTTCTTAAATATGCTTACCTTACTTTGCATTAAAAAAGGGGTCTGGGCATTAAGAAAACATCCTGTTGCATGCAAAAAGCAGATCTGGCAGTGGCAAGTGCTGGGCAAAGTGGAGCCTGATCATATTGCTTTACTTTTTAATTAGATGCTAAGCTTTTAAAGACAGTGGAGTAGACATGATAAAGAGCAGGCTATTAAGTGTCCCAATTACAGAGCACCAAGAAACCAATAATTTATGTGCTGATAACCTCCTGGTAATCCTCCAGGTGCTGCCAGCGTGTAAGCATTCCAATTACTCTTCTGCTTTTACATGGATTTGTTCTACCACTATTGTAGAGTTTTCCCGTTATGTTTGGCACAGCTCATTTAAAACAACCACACTTACCTCACAGCCAAACCAATGGTCTAAGTTTAGCTAAGATGAATAGGCAACAGCTCATCTGCAACAGAGGCTTTGGTGTAAGTGTGGCCAATTAGTCACACGTTTGGTGTTCTAATTAGGCAACGCTGGGCCTTTCAGAAAATGTGCTGTTGATTTAGGTACTTCCTCAAACAATGCTAAATTGTGTTATGTGAAATTCAATTAGTTCTTTTCTAAATGTTTCCACATCTGTTATTCTTTAAGAATAAAGTGATGAGGAGAGAAGGAGAAGTGAAAAGCCAGAGTCTCCACTGGTGAAATATGTTAGGCCTCTGGGACTAGCCCTTTTTCCAGCTTTTGACCCTGAACAGTGATATACAGGAAGGAACAAAGTTGGAGAGCTATCATGGTGAAACCCTTTAAAATAAATCATTATAGAAGAAATACTGCAACTGTAAGGGAGCGTAATCTCTTATGATAGCCATAAACTAAGCTTTGTTTGAAAATGGATGGCATGGGGGAAGTACCATTAAGCAAATGATTATAAATTCTGTCTTAAGAACCGTAGGTACATGTTTAAATCATGAGGGTTTTTTAAAAGAGTCAGTTTAATATTTTGCGATTCAGTTCTTTGTGCCTTTATTTTTAATTTTCTCTATAAAGACAAAATTAGCCTGAAAAGTCAAAATCAACTCTGGGTGAGGGGAGAGGGGAAAGGCTGCTTTTATGCTTTTCTGCTCACATGTTTTGCAGTTTTAAGTTCATTTTAAACAATAAAACAACTTAATCCTTTGATCCCTTGAACAAAGTGTCAAGTTGTTGTCTGTCAAACCTCTTCAAGAGTTTTCTGTGTTTACAGAAACTGTTTAAATTAGTACAATGCTGCTGTCTTGCCTTGTTGAACTGCCAAAATAAAGACTGCCTATGACTATTGTCCTAAATATCCTTTGGGTATCATATTCTGTAGCAGCCAGTTGGCATATCTGTTAAGGCAGAGCAACAATATCTTTTTCATAGTGGCTCAGCTGAAAACCACAGCTGTCTAAAGGTGAAGTTGTACATGCATTTGATCCTTGTTACTGTTATCACCTTTTCATTGACCAACATTTCAAACCTTATCTGTGGCTGGCAGGCCATGTTTTAGGTTTGTCAGAGCCCGGATGTAGCCCGTGTGGTTTTCTGATGATATATCTTGATAAGATTTGTGGAATGTGAGAGATGGAGTTGTCAGCACCGCTTTATGGCACCTCGGTTCATGTCAGAAAATGAAAATATTTTTGGAAGTGATAGCGTTATTTTGACTGGTGACATGAACTTTTAAGACAAAGATTTTTTAAAAAGTATCTCATTTTTGCTTTAGTAAAAGACAAAAAGAACAATCTGTGCATGAAAGGTGTCAGGCTTGATTGGTGAATCACTTAGATAAGATAGGATGACAAAAGGATTTTAAGTGCAACAAGAAAGAAAGTTTTTTTTTCCAGAAATGAAATGATTAATCTGTTTCCATCCTCCAATTAAGCCATCCACATTTAAATTAGTACTTTAAATTTCCATTCAATAGAAATGACCACCTTGTAGACCAGTGTTCATATTTCAGGGTTATGAGTCCTGGCCAGAGATGAAAGTAAGTTAGTACGTGCCGGTATGGAGGACCGGTAAGAAAAGGAGACTGACTGAGGGAGGGAGAGAGAGAAGCCTGCTCCCTGCATAAGAGTAGTTTAAATTCAGCAGTTCTCTGATGGTTCAGCTCCCAGGACTAGGTTTCTGGCATCCTTGTTAATTTCACTTACAGTAGCTGGGGGGATGGGGTCGAGGGGAGGGTGTGTTTGACCATGGCAGGGGCAGTCCTTTTCTGCCCCCGGGGATGAGGGGATCTCTCCAATACTAATATACACAACAAATACAAGTATTTGGCTGCACAGCTTAAATCCAGAGCTAATAAAAGCAAGTGGAAGGGGAAAACTCGCTGTCACATTGGTTTCTCGTCTCCTCCCTCCCCCTCCTCCAGCCAGACTGCAGACAAGGCTCTGCATTCCTCCCCATCTCCCCCACTCCCCCAGCAGAGGTTTTCCTCTAGGCTCTAGCTTGCAGTAGGGAGACTGGCTGAGATACCTGCTGCTGCTGCCTGCAAAAGAACAGTTTAAACTCAGCTGTTCCCTGTGCAGTTCAGTGCCCAGAGTTAGGAGCTGTTTCATGCATCTTTGTTAATCCACTCCCAGTTGTTGTTGGGTGTGTGTGACTATGGCAGGGGCAGTTCTTTTCTGGGTTTATTTTGAGCAAAGCAATTTTGCTAAAGCAACTAAAGATTCACAGGGAAAGCAAATAGCCTCCATAGACAAAACCACAAAGGGATTGGAGGGGAAAACTGAATATTCAGTTAAATTATTGTGCCTCCTTTGAAAGAAATAGCAGTTTTCATTCCAATCCACCCTCTTTATATATTGATTTAAACACCTGAAATGTCCTTAGGACATCGGGTGCAATCTCAGATCTCTTTTTGTTTTGTCCTGCCTGCAGAGTGCAGAGGCTGAAATTGACAAAACTTTCTCTAAACATCTTGTATATTTCATGAAATCTATTCCAGTTGTCCTTCATTCACCCCTGACTTCCCCTCCCTCCCCCTGCTCCCTCCCTGGCTGGCTGGCTGTGGTTTTTGCCTTGGTTACTTACTCCTTGGCAGACCCAGCCCAGCAGCACCTGCTGGCTCTCTGTAGGCAGCAGCCCACAGGGGCTGGTTGCTGGGGTCGCTGCTGGTCGGTGGCAGGCTACAGCTGTATTGTTTGTGACACATTCATACACATACATACAGTCAGAGGTGAAAGTAAGCCAGTCCAGTCCGGGCGGCCCAGAGCCCTTTAAATCCCGGTCGCAGCTCCGGCGGCCAGGCTGGGGCCGGTATTTATAGGGCTCAGAGCTTCCCGCCACTGCGGGCAGCCCAGAGCCCTTCAAATCCTGGCCGCGGCTGAGATTTAAAGGGCTCAGAGCTCCCGCGGCTGCGGGCAGCCCAGAGCCCTTTGAATCCCGGCCACGGTTCCGGCGGCTGGGCTGGGGTGGGGATTTAAAGGGCTCAAAGCTCCCTGCAGCTACGGGCAGCCCAGAGCCCTTTGAATCCTGGCCACAGCTCTGGCGGCCGGGTTGTGGCCAGGATTTAAAGGGCTTTGGGCTTCCCTGCAGTGGCAGGAGCGCTGGGCCCTTAAAATCTCTGCCCCAGCCCCGCAAAGCTCGGGGTTCCCCCTGGCGGCCAGAGCCCCAGCCCCTTTTATTTGCCCCTTAGCCCTGGGGGCTCCCAGCCATCTCTGCAGCTGGGAGCCCCTGGTTGATTTAAAGGTTCTGGGTCAACTAGCTACAGCTGGTTCCCCAGGGCCTTTAAATCTTGAGAGGCCACACCTCTTCCAGATGAGGCCACGCCCCCCTCAGGACTCTGGCAGTACCGGTAAATCCTGTAAATTACTTTCACCCCTGCTCCTGGCTGCCTATGAGGAGCTAGACTAAGCCGTCATTTTGGTGCCAGCATTATATCCCTCCAATTTGAGCTGCATTTCAACCAACAGTAATTGAATACATTTTAACTTAAAAATGCAACTTGCTAAAAGCACCATGGTTGTGAACTTTATGTGTACCCAGAAATATTTTGATAGCATTTTGTGCAGGAAGTGAAAAGGCAACTTCTTATTCTTGATAGCTTAAATATAGATATCTACAATATTTCTTTAAACTTGATCTGAAGGGATTGATGCTTGCTGGAAAAAAAATCAAAATTCTAATTAGGAAAAAAAGGATAAAATTTGAGGAAATTTTTTACAAAAAATGCATCCAATATTTTGTGCCGCTCTAAAGATATTATTTGTTGACTGAGAAATAATCAGCTACTACACATAATCTGTTTTTAGCATTTGTTTCTAAACTAGGGCAAAGTACATTTTGTCAGAGATGCTCTTATATAACAGTATCATGATCTATTTCAGACTTATTTTTCTTTCTTTCAACCAGTTTCAACTGTGACTTGGTTAAGAGGCACAGAAAACATTAATTCCCCAGGGCAACTTTATCCAATTAAAAATAAATTGTTTCTTTTTAAAAAAAATGAAGTAACAGTAAGTTAAACTTTGATAAAAATTACACTTGAATAACTGGTTTTATGCCAAATAAATTGATCTTTTGTTGTCCATCAGACTACTTATTATAACTGATTTTCTGTTCTTATGGATTTTATACCAAGTTACTTTGGATCTTTTCCTGCTAGGCAGGTTTCAGTAGATGCTGTGTAACAAGTGAATGCTGAGCACCTTAACACGAGTTCCATACAAGGCCACGTTGCACACCTCACTTACATTAATGCAACCCCAGTGATGCCCAGTGGGTTGCATTGGCATAATAGAGTGCAGAATTTGATCCATAGTGATTTTATTTAAAACCTTAGGTGATACCACACAATTTTCACATACCACAGTTTTAGACTATAGTCATGTTATTATTTCTACAAGCCATGCTTGTAGATACGGTAGTACACAGCACATCATTAGCTTTAAGTTCTGTGGCCAAAACTCCTGGAATGGTACTCTTAATTCTGGATCATTCTAATAAAGGATGGCTTTAACTGTTCTTTAGTACAGGAAGTTGTATGCTTTTGGACTGGCAAAGTAATGAACGAAAGAAGAAGACATGCTTAGTTAGTGAAGGTTTCATCAAGCTAACAACTCTGCTGGGAATGCTGTCGTGCAGAACTACAACCTGTTGTACTCCCGTGGTGTAAAGACCTAATGACAGCAGAGCTGAGCTCAGACTCCTTCCCACATCTGTGTTGATTGAGTGATCAGCTTAGCCATAGAAAATGCCCTCTTCTTAAACTTTGCACCCAGAATCAGAAACATATCAATCTTCATCTCCAGAGTTCCTATCTGCATTCTTAATTAAGGCTTACTAGGATCTAGGATTCCTGAAGCGTGGGAGTAACTGTGTTTCCTGGAACAGGGTTTTAATGGGGAATATTGCAGCCAGATAAGATTCTGGTTTTCATTTTTTACGTTAATACAGGACTCCATGTCCAAAATCATTTGGATTTGGTTTTAGATGTGGCCGTATTTTAAACTACAACTCTTGCCATGGTATATTTCTGCAGGAGGGGAGGCTTCTACTTTTTCCTTACCCATTTCAATTTTTGTCAGGGGGCCCATGCAAATTGCTTTCACTTTGATGCTGGGCTTCCATATTTCCTCAATAAATCCCCCTGCATTTACTTCTTGTGACACACAACTTTGATTTTCCAGTCTGCTCTTGCATCAGACTTCTCTATTGCTTATATAAATCTACTCCAAGCTTTCTCTTACCTCCTCACTCTGTACCCTATAGCTTCCCACCCTTATAATCTTTTGCTCCTTCAAGCCCAACTAGATTCTCCCCAACTTTTCTGACCCTGATCCCTGACTCTGCCTCCTGCCATCCATCTCAGTACAATCAGCTGCACTATTCATTTCACCTTAGATTTTGTTAGTGACATTCCTCCCCCTTTCACCTTTCTGCTGTTCATTTTCTGGTCCCTTAACAGGCCTCCTTAGATTTACTGATATACTGCCAAGTCCAATCCATGCTCTAAGTCAGAAGATTTTGCAATTGCTGCTTGAGAAACTGTAATTTAAAGGCTTGAATATTCCAGGGCTTCCCCATGTCAGAGACACTCTAAAATGCTTTGCATGGATGACTGGGTGGCTCAGCATAAGCACCCATGGCTTGGGTCAGTAACACAGCAGAAATGCCAATATATGCACTGCTTTAGGCTCTACTTGCTGAGGAATGGCAGCTCAGGCTCTGTCCTGAAGACACTAGTTCAGATACAGCTCCTTTGCTCCTCTATTGGGTTTGAAAATACCATCCCTACAAAGTGCTCATAAGCATTTCAAATTTGTTACTGGGTTGGAAATACCTCTTAGGATTTTAATTGTTTCAGATAGAAGATTTCTGTCCATCTCATCACACTGTCAAGTTTTATATTTATAGGGACACATAGCTACACATCCACTTTTGATACAATGTGTACATCCCACCGTGGCTGAGTTCCTGTTTCTATCCTCCAGTTAAATTGTCCAAATTTAATTAAATATTTTACACATCAAGTTTCCACCTGTAGTGTCTCCTTATAACCTTCATTACTGTTCCCTCATTTATAGCTGTAGAGGCATGGATTATCTTCTTTTTATATGTTTAAAGCTATCTGTACTGGTTTAAAAAAAGCAAGTGTAACACTTACAGACCCTGGTCGTTGGCAGGCGGGATCAAACCTGGGGCCTCTGGAGCTTCGTTCATGAGCTTCTACTGCATGAGCTAAAAGCCAACTGGCCCTTAACTAAGGCTGTAGAACAGACTCGTTAATCTCTCTCTCAAAGTGGTCTCGGTGCCACTAGATAGGACGGAACACCACACCCAGGTGGTGTGTGGGTTACACAATGAACAATCACTCAGAGTTTCTTGATTTTCCATTTCTTTGAACCAGGAACACTAAACAAAACCGAGGTAATTTGAACCAACCTAAACAGATCGAGAAAGAGCTTTGTGTAAGCCTTCTGCAAACCAAACTGGGGAGTTCCACGAAGCTCTACATACAGTACATATTTCTGTAACCTTTCTGCTACATGTTTTTGGCAGCAAAAAGAGCCAGTTTCAAATAGCATAAGGTCCCTCTTAAAATGACCAAACACCAGCATCAAGACCCTACCAAGAATTTCTGGGATCAATAAATCTCTCTCTCAATGCCCACTTACAAGCACTGAGCATTTATTAGGGAAACATCAACTTGGGAAAACACAGCAACAATTTATCTAAATGACTGATAAATAAAACTCTCCCTCATGAGGCAGAAGTCTATTAACTTAGTTTCCCACCCGTTGGTGTGAAGGTCCAATAGACAAGTGTCCCTTTATCACATCACTTCTCCTTCCCCATCTGCCAGATCCCCACTCACAGTTTAATATCAGCAGGAAGTGTAGTTCCAGAGTCCTGAGGTGCCTTGGGCATGCACGTTTGTCTGGTCCTATTTTGGAGCATCAGTACATAACCAAGCAGTAGTGAATTCACCTTTATTTAGTGGCTGGGAAGGAGAGGACCAATCAGATAACAGGGTTTTCCCAGTCTTGGCAAGTTGGATAAGATTTGCCAGCCACCTTCGAGTCTGATACAGTATTAGCTTTACCTTCTCCCGCATAAAGCTTGTAAACGTGCCTCTGCAGATCAGATTTACTTACCTATTTGCTAGTGTCCAGTGTGTTCTTCCATGAACTCATAATTCTCTGGTAGTTGTAGCCATTAAATAACAACAGTAAACAGGATTTTTTCACCAACAGAACAGTTGTTTCTGCTAAATGAAAACCTTCTCTCTACTTGCATTTTAAACCAATGAAACAACTTTATTTGCCTATGCAGCTTATGACAGACACCAAAAGCAAACTGACAAATCTGAAACCCTCAGTTCAGTTAGGTGGGATTAGCTGCAAAGTACTTCATTTTCAGGAATTGCTACACCGTTTTATCACTATGCAGGCATAGCGGATATTTGACCATTAGGAATATTTGTTTGTATTATACCTTAATCTTGGTTCTTTCTTAGAAGGAACAGGTTTTCTTTTCGTGACATAACACTAAAACCAGTCATTTAATCCACAACTATTCAGCTGTGTCTTCACTGACAAGAACAGTCCCCTAAATTCTCCACCCCTTCACCAGAGGGACCAGAAGATGTAGTGTGAAGAGGGCTCAAGTAGACCTCAGTCCTTTTTTAACATGAACTTCCTAGCATAAAGAGTTTCTAGCTGCTTTCCACAGACCAAATCCTAGAGAAGTTGCAAACCCTGGATAAAAAGGGCTCCAATCTGTGAGACAAATGTTGGGGCTGAGGGATGGTAGCCTACACACTAATACATACCATCAAGAAGAAAAACAAATGCAGTCCGCTATTTCCATCCAAGTGGGTTTTGGCCTAGACTCTGAGCCACACATGGACCCTGACCCATCTACAATTCTCCTCCCTCTGGGGCAGAGGCCTGCCCCATGGTCTTCTCCATGGCACAAGGAAAATGCTTTGTCTCTCTGTGTGAAGGTGCTGCTGCCACCCCTTTTCCCATCCCACAAACTGTTGTATTGAAAAGGGATGGCTTCTTTGGACCAACAAGGGATACAATGTTGCTGATACCCTTGTTCACTGCTACCACATTAAACAGCTAAGCATGCTCCAGGGTTTTGCATCAAGTTATCACTGGCTTACTCTTATTGTAACAACCACCATCACATTTTTTTTAACTTTTTACTAAAGATATAGAAAAAGAAGGAAATTAATCAAAGCATTTGAAATGTAAAGTACCAAGTAAGGCGTTCAATTTAAAAACATTACCTATATCCTTTCCTGGTACACAGTTGATACAGGGAAACTTCTGTGTTTGACCATCTTTTAGATGGTAGGAACTGTCTTTTTTGAGGAAAAGAAAAAGTTAATAATTGAGATGGTCTGGTGGAGTAATTGTTAGAAAATGAAGCTTCTATCTCTTGTCCTGACACTCACTTGCAACTTCACAGTTGGAAAAACACAGGCCCAGCACAGGGTCTAATCAGCCACACCAAGACCTGCCAAGCTTGTACAAGTGTTGGGCTGTGTCAGACATTGTTTTTACCTGCCTTTCTGGTCACAGTAGTGTTGCAAAAGGTGGAATTGGTTGACTGGCTAAACCAGTTTCACAGCCCAGATGTTGGTCAAGATTTAATTGAAGCTGGTGGAGATGGTGATGTTATCTGGGTCCCTCTCTCTGGCCTGGTCTGGGCTGGTCAGGACTAGAGCTGGCCAAAACTTGGCATTTCCAGTTTGTGAGAAATTTTGATATGTGGTTGTTTTCCCAATATGAATCACAAAGGAGAAATCATGAAAAATTTTAGTTTTGGAAGCACTGACACAGGGTATTTCCAGAATAAAATATGCTCCCAGAGACTGGCAGCTGCTGGCGGAAATTGACATTTTTGTCAGTTTTAGTCAGCATCTGCCAAAACTTCCAGGGTCTGCAGCTACAGGGCAGGCCTGCCATACAGACTGCCACAGGACAGGGCTTCCAGACTCTTGGGCCAGCCCCCAGGGTTTCCAAGCTCCCAGCTCCATGGAAAGGAGCCTGGAATTCCTGAAAGCTCTGACTCAAGGTGCAATTCTCAGTGCTTCCAGGCTCTCTGCTGCAGAGCCAGGAACCTAAACTCTAAGCGCTCATGGCAGAGAGCCTGGAAGCCCTGACATGGCAAGTCTATCCCAGAACTGCATACTCTCGAAGTCCAGGTTCCCCAGAATCCTGCCATGTGAGCTGGCACAGAATCAGGCATGTTTCCATCAGAAATGGAAAGCATTTGTGAAGCATTTCATGTTAGACTATTGCACCTATTCCTGTTGCCTAAAGTTCCTGTCTCTAATCACTTGTCATGTTCTGAGGAAACTCTGTTTCATTAGAAAACTTCTGACCACCTCCAGTGATGATGACAGTAGTGTCATGGGGGATCCCAGGAGGGGAGACGAGGGGAAGCCATGATGGTAAATCTCACTCCTTCTAGTCCACACATTCCCCCCCTCCCCTTACCCCTATTTAGCCCTCCTAGATAAGCACTGTCCAAGAAGGGGGTGGCAAGCTCATTCTGTTAACATTAACCCATCAAAACACATTTAGGTGATTTCAATCATAAACACTTCCTCCCATCTCTACAATGTTTTAGCTTGTTGTTGTATTAACCCGTGACTTTGCCTGGAGCCTTGAAGACCCTAATTATATTTCTTTTACTTTAAACAATGCACTTTCCGTGTCTCCAACTTTTGCAGCCTTTCACAAGCAATTTTATATAAAAGGCTGATGCTGATCTGGACTTTTGTGACTCTGGACATCTAAAGTACAGGTCTTTACAGAGAAACACCCTCATAGCTAACTGGCACTGGCTTGCAGGAAGTGGTATCACAATACAGGAAATATCATAGCTGCCTCCAAACGGGCGCACACTTTTATCCACCAGCCCCTCATTCATATGACTACCACTTTGCAGCATAACAACCACGGCAACTTGCTATCGGCAATGCATCTGTTTCTTTACAGTGTAACTTCACATACACATAGACTCAGCTAATGAATTATCACATGGAAGATATTTTCATTATTCCTTGCCTTTCCAGCCTTGGATGGTTTTTGGCTAAAATACAGCTCACTACACACCAGCTGTCTGTTTGTTTTGCCTTCATTTAGATTAAAAGCCTTTTTTGTTGTTGTTGTTTTGAAGTACTCATTGAGGTGACAGGATTGAAAGAGGTGGATAAATCCAAGTTTTAGTATCTTTAGTTCAAGACTACACTAATAGCCTTTAAGAATTTTTCTCTGCTGCACTTCAGATAAGAGTGGTGAGCCCATAAATTCATTAACGAGTAATGGAGCAACCTCACTTTATCTCTGTCTTTTCACAGGACTAGGGTTTTCATTCTGTGCCAGGAGTCATACATCACACTCAACATGTATGTCTCCAGAGCCAACTGAGAGAAAGTGCAGAAAAACTACTGTTAACAAGGGAGTAATTACATTCAGCATAAATTAATTATTGGTCACTCAGGACTGGTGGGAAAGGGCCACACAGACTGTATCTGAACACATTCCCACCTTTGAGAGAGAAATATTCAAATACGAATCATAAGACAATATAAGATGGGCCCTTTCTGGTCTACTGGTTTTTAACTTCACATATTTGCTAATATGACAAGTGGTTTATTTGCTTTAACACCATTGGTACACTGTATTTTTTTAGGGTGAACATGAATGATAGTCACTTGGGACAAGGATAATTTCATAGGAGCCAGTGTTAGGCCCAGCAAAGTGAAGCCAGGAGGGAGTTTAAAATGTAATTCAGTCAACAGAACAGGACACGGATCAGTGAGCAGGTGATGGAAGGTGTTCATGAGGAATTTAGATTATCATTATCACATATTGCAAATAAACCTTGAAAACTGAGCAGTTATAAGGCCCAGATTTTTAAAATCTATCTAGGTGTTGCTGTGTTCAGTGTTTGCAACACCTTACTGATTTAGGAGTCTACGTTTCATTTTCAAAAGGGATTTAAACACTTAAGAGCCAAAATCCCATCAACAGTCAATGGGATTTTGGCTCTTAAGTGCCTAAATCAGTTACGCATTGCTGCACTCAGCATCTCAGTGATGCATATACCTTTAAAAACTTAGGCCCTAGAAACCAGTGAAATCTGGTAAATCTAAATCCTCCCCACCAGTGAAAAGGAAGACATACAATACACCTTGATCTCTCCATGGGAATGTCAGCATTAGCTCGGGAAAGTTTAGCTGCAATATAACACTAATAGGCACATGTGGACTTTCATTGAAACTAGTTTTTAAAAGTTTAGAGCCACACAGACTCCTGTTGGGCTAATTTCCAGAATACGAGTCAATAGATTAAAACCACTAACTACATGTATAATAAGTTTATATTTGTGTCATGCACTGACATAAATCAGGATATTCAAAGTTAAGGCCAATTCCATATAAATTAAAATTTGTGCTGTTGTGGGACATAAAAAAGCAAACCAAGACGCAAATTACAGAGCCTCAACCTGGAATTTATTGGCTTTTGTTGTTTTTATTCCATTCACTTTTTAAAAAAATATGGTCAGAGATGATGCTTTACTTCCTGAGTTCTCTCTCTCTCTCTCTCTCTCTCTCTCATGTGAGCAAATGTTCCGGTTCATATGCATATTTAGGATCAGCTACAAATATAAATTAGGCACGTTAAAGAGTTAGTTATTATTCACTCAGAGCCATCAATGTTTTCAGTACTGTAGAAAAGATAGTGGACAGACCTGATCCTCCCAGGTATCCCTTACCATTTATGCAGATTTTTAAAATGCATGGCTCCAAAGTTCAAGGCTTAGTTCAGTTTAAAAATATATACAAAAATTCTAACGGGTCCAATGGCCACATTAAAGATTTTCTCAATCACCTCCCAGTTCTTTCACCTCATTTAGCTCCTCTAAGAAAAAGAAAATGGATGAAATGTGCAGGGACAGCTGGGAGTGAATTCCAGAGCTGAGAAAGCATCACTGAAGACTTGACCCTGCTCCATTTAAATCAATGGGAGTTTCACCATTGACTTTGATTGGAACAAGGTCAACCCCTGACATCACCCTGCCTCCAGAATTGTCATCACTGAAGCCTTGGAACTGTTAGCTTGGGAGTTTAGTTGATCTCAACCTATGGTCACATGAGCAGAGAGATGATAGGTGCAGGATCCAGGCCATAAAGGACTTTATTAAAGCAATATCTTGAATTATTAGAGCCAGAAATGAACTGCCAGTTGGGTCCAATCCTGTTAGCTGCAGAACACAATTCACACTGAAGTGAATAACCAGAGTGGCATGTAAATGGAAAAATGATAAATTGAACCTAAGTACCCAAATATTTGCCTCATAAAAATCATGCAAAAAACAAAGTTCCTGCATGGAAGAACATACCATTCAAATTTGGCATGATACAACTGAGGGTTGTGAACACTTGTATGAAAACACAAAAAACCTAGGCCAAGGTGGGAAAAGGGACCTGACCAGAGTAACTCAGCACTCCAGCTATTCTTGGCTGGTGGGTGGCCTAGAATATAAATTAAAGCAGCCTTGGGACTATTTCAATTTACACTTGTAGGCCCCTGGACAGTCCAAGAATAAGAGGAGCTCAGTAGTTTAAACCAACCTTTGCCTTTCCTCCCTCATTCCTGTCCCCAAAAGACAGGAATAGAAAAAGAGAAATGGGCCAAAATTTTGATTCTTGTTTAATGATTATTTTTCTATGTAACTAAGTTTAGACCATATCAACTATGTATTTCTAAATAGATTAGTCTAGATGTGTTTATATGGCTCTGAACATTCCATCTGGTGATTTCTCCCCGCCCCTTTACAAAATAAACTTTGCTTTTATTTAAAGTGACAAGTATTGGAAGGTTTGATTGTTGATGGAGACAATCACTGTTAGGTACTCAGAGTGAAACAAATTAGATTCTGAGCATAGCGGAGCTGGAAGCAGAGGTGAAATAATGGGCTTTAGTTCTGGTCACAGGAAGGGAGTGATTTCTTTTCTGAAAATTGCTGGGAGGAAGCTGACAAAGGTCAGCATGGGCACTGAAAGATGATTGGAAGAGGGATAGACTTAGCTACATATCTAGTAGTGCCACAAGTCACCATTCTTTCCAAGAGAAAATCAGAACCATGACTCATCACAAGGTCCCCTGAGGAAGTAAATATTTCAGCACAAAGTTCATTCTTTTTGCTGCTGAAGAAACAAGATCACGTCACAAAACTACTGTGTGACCTTAACCATGGCAGAAGAACTGTTTGCACCACAACTCAAAAATGTTGTCAACGTCTCCAAAGTGAAATCAAACTTTTTGCCTCCTCTAAGAAGCCTTCTGTGAACAGAGAATGCTTTGGAATGAAGGGAAGAAGTTGTAGAATTTTTTTAAAAATAGAAAATATTATACAAGTAGAGTAAAACTGAAGTCTTCTGGCTTTCCCAAATGATTGGTGATCTCAGAGATTAGTCTGGAAAAAGAAGTTATCACAGCATAATAGCTTCAATTCCTGAAGTCAAAAAATGGAGAGAGCACCCACAGTTATTAAAGCCAATAAATCAAAGAGAGGGAAAGATCTTGTGTGCAGACTTGGACAGCTTTTTCATTTTTCCATTTTCATAACGTTAAGAAAGTTTTTTTTTTCTTTTACCTCATCCACCATGGGTATCTTAAAAACAAGAAAGACACTCCAGGGACTCGGAGAGTTATATTAGATGTAATGACGATACCTGACTTTTAGAGATTTAAAAGTGCATCTTTATGGGTTTATGCAGTCACAGTAACAGTGTTTTATGTGTTTGATTGACATAAAACATGCATGGACATTAAACATTTCCTCAGACTCTGAAAAGATTGGATCTCATTCACAGTCTGTCCCTTCGAAACACACAGCCAGTACAACAATCCCACATCCATCCCCCTTGCCCCTCCTTTATTTGTTCAGATGTGATGATTGGTTGCTCTAGAGTCATTGACTGCCATCTATTAACGACAGCTGTTCTAGCTGAAATTACCAGTGCATTGGAGATTAAAGTGGAAAATGGTATGGCTCACTGTTCTACATCTTCAGTATGAACATTCAGATACAGTATGGAGGATTAAGGACCATCTTTTCTTTACGGCTGTTGATGGCATTTGTTTTAAGTGAATGTTGTTTCCATACTTCCAGGGTTCCTCATATCACTTCTAAATAAGATGGCTTAGTAGCCCTACTGAAGAAGGACAAGGGATCACCAAACTCACTCTTTTAGCAGAGCTTAAACTCATTCATTACTCTGAAACAGAATGGATGTTATGTTGTTCAATTCATTAACGTTAACAAAAGATGGTGTGATGATTTAGTATGTGTCTACATCAATGTCAAATTCCATTTTGTTTTCTGAGCACCAGTTAGGTTATAAAACTGGACTATCTTTTCCCTGTAGTCTTTTTGCCTCCCCCTGGGACTGATATTCCAAAAGGTGTTGACAGAGGGCAAATAATGCAAAGAATCAAGGGTCATCAACCTGCAGGGACTCATATTAAAGGCAAGCATCCTCAAGTAACGAGTTAGCTATTGTTTAAAGAAATCCATCCTTTCAGATGACCTGGTAATCAAGCAATGGATCACTTGATGAGGGACCTTGATTACCTGAAGGGGGCTCTGAGGCTAAATAAGAGGGTCACCTGACAAAGGGGACTGCAAACATTACAGAAGGACTTTCTCTACAGTGAGGGTTGTTTTTTTGTGGGTGGGGGATAGCAGTGGGGAAGACTGAGCAGGAGGAAAAGAAAAGTGACCCTGAAAGGACACTGGCCAAATCCCACAGGCCTCTTGGAGTAATGAGGAATCTAAGGCAGGGATTTGTGTTCAGGTTTTGTAGTCTTTGCATGGATCTGTAAGTTTCTAGGTTCTGTCTAGGAATAAGGGATAGGTGGGCATGTTTAAAAAGTTACTTTGTAAAGCCTATGGGTTCCTTGCTGTAATTGCCACAAGACCCCCTAGTAGTAAACTGCAAACCAGAGTATCCAAGAGGTTGGAACTCAGACAAAATGCTGTACTTAAGCTATTGGGGAGAATTGGGGTGGAGAGGGATTCAGACCTGGCCTTGGGCAGCTGGACTGCCGGGTCCCACTTCTGAGAAGGAGTACCAGATAGGGAGTCTTTACACTGGCAGTGACCGTGTGAGGCCAGATACTCTACCTGGAAGCTGCTCAGACTCAATGGACTGAGAAGCATGTAGTATCCAGAGCTTGGGTCCAAACCTCATCGCTTAGTGAGAATGTCCAATAGGGGGAGTTCAACCAGAGCGGTGACATCATGCATTCAGTTACTGTTTACGACTTTAGGCCTAACCTCAGCGTTAGAAAATAATACTTTATCAATGTGTTTTCATGTCATAACAAGTTACATACCAAAGTTATCAGATTTTGATGTATTGGTCATAGATAGATTTACACTGAAACTTTACCCAGACATCATCAATAGGCTTGTCAGAATTCAATTTTTATTTTTGTATAGCGTTGATGGATATTCTTAATGTTTGTTTATTTTAAAGCTTTTTTTCTATTTAATTTTTCATAGTTTCAGGACGTTATGGGGTCGGGGAGGGTCAGACAATTATTTAATGACAGTAGACATTAAGATTCAAAAAGTTAAAGTTTTATAACCGTTAACAGAAATTGTCAGCTTGCATGTCAAAATATTCAAAGTAAGTATCTTTAAATCAAGCACTAATAATTTCTTAAGCAGCATTTTTCTTACTTTGCCTATCTGTAAATTTCTGTTGTCATTAATCAAAATATTTTTCATCAGTGTGTGTGTATGTAGAGGGAAATTGACATTTACTAACATTTACTGATACAAATCTAATACTTCCAAGCCTAATTACCTATTGTTACTCACATAGCACACTATAAGCAAATAGAGTTTGCCAGCTTGCTCTCTGCTAATGTCTGTACTGTTATCACAAAGTGTTATATCTATGTTTTCTATTCCTAACTGATATTGCTGCTATGGATTCTTTTTCTTAAATGCTTTGACCAAGTGTCAAATTTAAATTTAAAAAACAGTAGAAAAATATCTATAAGTCTTCTCATAGCATATAACAGAATTTCTACTATCTAAAGCTGGGAACATAATTTTTTCTGCAAGGGTTTATTCACATTTTTAAATTAATGCTTAGACTGTGTGCTCTCTGTGTGTTCTTTCTGCAAATATTCTCTAGTGAATGAGTTATGGATAGGAATGTTCACAAAAATCACAAAGCAAACATTTCAGAGTATGAAAAGTAAATTTCTAATTTGTATTTGAGACTATTCACACCAGAAACATGATCCTAAGAATTCCACTCATCTAATCAAGAAGCAAAAACCCAGGGTCCAAACAGCTTGAATTTCTAATTATTACCATCAAAATTTCATAATGAACTGGTTACAAAGGTACAGATAAAGAATTACCTGCAAAAATCTGAAAACTCCAAATAATAGATCAGTTTAAGAAAAAAATGGTTAGTCTGCAGATGGTTCATACAAAATGGTTCATTACAAATTACTTACTCAGCTCTTCTAGTTTTTAATAGCACATGTGCACAGAGTATCATAAGAACTTTTGTTCTGTTTAGGTATGTTTTAGAAGGATGCTGTTCCTAAATGGGACTCTTAAGCTGGCAGCTATGAAAGTGCCAGAAAATTGAGGTTGATCTTGTGGGAGCTGGAGCAATTTCAGAGATTTTATTACAAAGAGTTGGAAGTACGATGCCTCAACAAAAGGATCATTATAAAAACATAAAATGCCACAAGCCTGTAAGAATCTTTGAAACTAGCATTGAGGTTGTACAAAATTAAAATAGCATATGTAAAATCTTTTTTCGTCAAGTCAAAACATGTTCCCACACTGAGGCCCTGACTCAGGAAAGCATTCAAGCTGTCCATGCTTAATAGTTAAAGATGGTCACCATTTTCTGGTCAAAACTTTTTTTGAGGTGGTGGTGGTGCGGGGAGTGGGGTGGGGTGGAGAGAGGATGAAAAATGGCTGTTTGACCAAAACAAAATTTTTCACAGAAAATTTTCATTTTGGTTGATATTGTCCAGGTTTTTTTTAATTAAAAAATTCTACTTTTTCCCTCTTATATCTTCCTCCCACAAATCTTCCCCCTCCTTTTTTTGTTTACATAGAAATGAGGCATGTAAGATTTCAAAACCGATAGGTCTAAATTGCAAAGGACCATGAGCAAATCAAAACAGAGGATTAGAATGGAAATGCTCACACAACCCTAACTATCATCACTGTTGCTTATGATCCAGCAATGATAATAAAAACAAGGGAGAAATGGACATGTTTTTGTTCCCTCTTTTTTTCCCACTGCCATCCCTCCTTCTCCATATACTGCGTGAATTACAGTAGCACTCAGAGACCCCAGCCATGATCAAGGCTCTGTTCAATGCAGAGGCCCTGTACAGAGGTACAGTACAAAGACATGGGGTACATCTAGGCTGCACACTTCTTTTGGTGGCATGTAGAGTACCTGCCTGCATAGCCCCCGCGCCCCCAGCACAGGGCATAGCTGTGAGGGCTTAGGCAAGTAAAGTAACACCTGAAAGGTGTGGGTATGTATGTGAGTACATATCCCACATGCCTTCTACTCGCCTAAGCCCTACCTCTCTATTAGCATAGCATCTCTTTCCTCTCTACAGGAGAAAGCTCCCCAAGCAAGGAAAGACTCCAGAAGTGAAGGGAAAAGGCTCTGTCAGCACCCGGACCATTTCCCCTCCATCAAGAGAGGATCTGGCAGGAAAGAGGCAGTAGGGAATAGCTCAGCCTTTCCCCACTGCCTCCCCACTGACAGAGCCTTTCACTGCCACATGTAGCCACCCCAGTGTGGACATGGCCTGTTTTTAATTGTGGTGAGTAGCAACATGTACACTATACGCTGCCATCAGTGGTATGTAATGTAGACATAGCCATACTAAGAGTCAGCCTCCAACGTGAAAGGCTTAATAGTAATCTCCTGTTATATATTACTGGATACCTTTTTTTCCTATCATGTTTAGTAATATGCGCCTCTCTCTCTCTCATTTCACTTTTTCTTTCCAGGTGTCCAGGATAGCTAAGGCCAGGCCCACCAATATTTTTGCCTCTCCAAGCCAACCCCAACTTCAGGGCCTCAAGACAGAATCTTCTCCCCAGCTGAACCTATTGGTCCTTCCCCATCTCTCCTCCTGCATTCTGGTATTAAGCTTCATTAAATAGAAATAATTACATTAATTTATGACTCCATCACATGTTCATCTTCTTTCTCTTTTCTGTTTCTTCTCTCCTTGTGTTATGACCTTTTCCCTTCCAGCTTTTTCAGTATCCCATTTTCTCTCTTCCCTCTTCATTCCCTCTTTCCTTGTTATTCTTTCATTCCTTCCCCCATAGTTTTCCATTCTCATCTCTCACTCCTTCCTTTCTTCCCCACTCCCTGATTTTCCTTTGTTCTCTTCTAAGTTCTCCCTCCCTACCTTTGTTTTCCTTCATGTCTCCTTCCCTCCATTTATTCACCTTTGGTATGCAACCCCTCCACACACCCATCTCTCACTCAACTAGTCCTAATACTCATGTCTCAATAGCAGAATAGTTGTGTTAGTGAAAGTGTAATAGTTTAAGCCTATAGCTACAAAATGGTTTGGTTTTAGTTCCTCAATGCTCCAAAGTTTTTATATTCGTACAACTTTAAAAAGTCAACTTCAAAACAATCCCACAATGTGAAAGTGTTTTACCTAATATTGTTACTTGCTAAACTTATGATCACTGTAAAAGGGTTGAAAGGGAAAATTATTTCCCTATAGTTCCAGATTGTTTACATGTGTATATTTGACAGTGTTCAAGGTGTGATCTGTGTCATTGTTTTGTTGGTGGTCATTTGTAGAGCTGCTCAAAACGTTTTTGACTAAACATTCTTTTGTCAATATCTACTGTTTTGTGGAAGCTGAAACATTTCACAGGGACGTATCAATCTCAACAAAGGTTCCTGATATCCAGGGAGGATTCTCTAGTCACTTCAGGGGGTGGGGATGGGGGTGGGGGCATGGGAGGGGAGAGAGAGAACTTAAAACCTGATCTTTTCCATCCCAAACCAGCCATTTTTGACACAACTCTGTTTCATGAAACAGTTTAAAACTGAAATTTTTACCATTCCAATGAAGAATGAAAACAAATTTTGAAACCTTAAAAGAGGTTGTAAAAGTTAATGGTCATTCCCCAGCCAGCTCTGATCATGTGCTTGTAGTCTCATGCATTTGCAGGATGCCATCATTTGCAGCACTGCTCTGAAGGCGTTCATGTGCTTTCTCTGCCCCAGCATCTACAAGAGAGCATTTTACTACTACCACAGCTGCAGACCTGCTGAGGTCTCTGAGTGCCTCCTTTTCCCCAGCACCCCTGAAGAGCAACCGGAGTAGGGGTGGTTAGGTGACCCTACTTTGTAACTTCCTAGATTAACGCATAATGCAGAAAGTAGCTTTCATTCTCTGAATCACTGTATATGGGCAGGGTCAAAGAGCAACTGAAACATGGGGGACCAAGAGAAACCCATTTTCCCATCTCTGGCCCCTCCATGGAGCCAAGAAGCAATGGAGGCCTGGGGTGGGGGGCAGCCATGGAATCTCCTTCTTCAGCAGCAAAAACTTGTACAAAGCTAGGGAGTAAATGAAAAGCTTTCTTTATCACTGCTTAGAGCATAAGGAGCAGTGGGATTTGGAGGGGTTGTGTCTTCTAGACTCCTCACTGCATCTGGATTCCTTGATAGCCAATGAAGGATTAAAATGCACCCTTTTCCTTCTACAGCACTCCTGTCTGACCCAGAGCTGGCCATAGTGGTCAGTGTATTTATTGTCTCCAGGATTATTATAATATCTAGGTATGAAACTCCTGATCTTAGAAGGCCTACAGTTAGTCCAGAATATAAACAGTCTATTTGCTCAAGCCACCCTGTCGAATACTGGATCGCATTCAAGGTTTCAGTCCTCATCCTCACAGCTCTTGATGGGATCGGCCCAAGTTATCTGAAGGGCCGCTGTCACCCTGAGTGACACCATGACCTCATTTGGGTGGTAAATTCCAACAGAACAATGAATTGTCAGCCTCACTAATATGACTCCTGTTTGCAGCAGACTACGTTTTCTCAGGAACAGGCCCACGAATCTGGAACTCACTCCAGGAAGACAGATCAGGATGACAATGGAACTTCCTGATTTAAAGCAAATGCAAATATATTCCTCTGACCTAGCCCTCCTGCAATACCACAACATTTAAATACAAAAAAGGGAAATGAGAACCAGAACTAATTAACAAACCCTTTCAGTGTGTAGTCCCTGCTGACTGAAGGAGAGAAAATATATATATTTGTGTACACTTCAAAAGTTGGGAGCTACTTGGATATCCTAGCGATAGGACCCATATGAGCCCCTAGGCAGACTTACGAACACATTGCTACGGAGTCTATTGTTTAAACTCTTACATGATTTAACATTGTTCAGCAGCACTAATGCTGATCCAGAAGGGACTGGGTCATCACAGATAAAGTAATGGCCACATAAATGGAACAGTTTTCAAATTCAAATGAAGTTCATTTAAAAGTTAATCTGGACTTCTAGTCATAAATTAGAATTATTCTGGTGCAAGGACTATATAGAGGCTAATAATTAGGCAAAGTAAGAAAAAAGGTGCCTGAGAACTTACTAGAGTCCCATTTTAATGTTTATACAGCAAGTTGTAATGCCCGGGGTAGTGGAACTGGAGAAGGGATGCCTCTTAGGTAGCTTTAACTTTTTGAATCCCAGCATCCACTGTCATTAAATTATTATTGTCTGACCCTCCACCCAAATAATTTCCTACAACTGTGAAAATTCAAACTGATTTAAAAAAATGCTTAAAACCCAAAGTTTTACACAACTATAAAAATTTTAATCCATAAAATCTAAAAAAAAAGCTTAAAAACAGTCAGTATTATCCATCAAAATTATACAAAATTCTGTCAAGCCTATTAATAATTATAATAATAAATAATAGAGTCTTTGTACACACATGGTCTCTCTTTTTACATAGAGAGATGAAAGCAAACTTTCTCATTCCATATAGGAACCTTACAGCCAGCTGAAATTTAGATGAATTCATTTTACACTCCTTCATTTTCCAATACAAAGTTTCACGATCAGCTTCATGTATTCTTCCATCAGGACACTTGAAGAGGTTGGCGATGACTGTCAGTCAGGTGAACCTTTGACAAACTGGCTTAGCACAGAAGGATGTAATTATTTGGTATTGCAATGTGCACCACACAGTTTACATTGCTTACTTTAGAACGCATTGATTTTTGAAGACCTATCAATAGGATCTGTGTTTGTCTTCATGTTATGCTTGCATCATGTCATCATCTGAGGTCTAGTTTCTTACATACATTTATAATATGGGTTTCATTTCAAGAAAGTAATAAATTTAGGGCTGAGTAACAGTTGTTTTATGTGGCTGCCAACCTGCCAAGTAGCATTCTTAATTATTGCCAGGAAACTAAGTGTTTTGCAGCCATGTGTTTTACATTTGAGGGTAGTATGACTTGTCAGCCCTCTCTGCTGGACTGATGGACAGCCCAGTGATTTTCATGTACACAGAGGGGCCCATTTGTTTGGGTGGTTTGTTTGTAGTCAGGTAGGGGTATCAACAATAAGATGATGTACTGGAAGAATTAGCTAATTTGCCAGTTTACAGCACAGGTTGACCCAGATAGAGGGAGTTACATTTGAGCTCAGAACCAGAGATTTTTCTACACACGATCATAGACTAACCACCTCTTAAAGTAGTCAGTAAAGTGAAACCCGCCCAAGCAAATATTGTATATAATACATATATACATATATATGTTATTATATATATATACACATACACACACACACACACTTGACTAGGGCTAGTGAAGTTATACCTGTGCAAGAGAAGACAGAATTAGATCCTGTTATAGTTAGAACTTTTCTTATTTGTCATCCAGACATAGCTCATTATTGCACCAAAAACAAGTGATGCTTTCATGGTTTTTCAGTCAGAGTTTTTGCAGTTAGAGTTTATTCTCCAAGAAGGTGTCCCATACCTTGGAAACTTGACAATAAAAGGCCAAAAAGTGAAGTCTAAATGAGAGGCACCGACCAACTAAGTTGCATGTATTCTATTCTCCAGAATGCTTTGAAATCTTGGGAAAAAATAAATATGAAAGTTAAAACTGCCTTTAGGAAGCCTTAATTTATGCAATCAACATTTATTCTGAAGATCATCATAGGTAAACAGTTCTCGAACATTGTTTCAATTGTTTAGTCATAAACGTGATTAATAACAGATGTTTTCATGTTCCACCTGTTTTTCCTTTGATAATTTACTTTAGACTATTACAAGGCAAATCAATTTTAAAAGGATAGACTCATTCAGGTCTTTGTGCATCATCACTAATCAGATAGAGTGCAATCTTCTTTCACACACATACATTAGGACAGTTCCCTTCATTCTTGTGTTACACAGGAACTAGTAGTGTTTACTGCTCATTTCTCACAATAGTCTTGTTTGGGTTTTTTTTAAAGAGGGATTAATTAGTGAATCATTATTCCCACCCTGGCATGTGAAAATATGGAGTGTGTTTTTATCCATCTCCCAAGAGTGCACATTGGCAACGCAGCAGAGGATATGGAGGAAGCGGTTTTCAAAGAAGCAGATGTAGCAGCTTCAAGAGCATCTGCATTGGCACATTTTGTACAGGAATTCCTACTAATCATTCACCATTTATTCAAGAAATTCCTGTGTATTATCTACAGGTGCAGCCTGACTTTGCGTCAGAAACTCCTTGGGGAAATAATACTTGAAGGACATGTACCATTTCCATTAACTGTCCCAATTTTCAATACCTTTTATATTCCCCCAAAGCAAACTAATTTCCCCCCAAAGTTCCACATACCACTTCTTATCCCAGTGTAGAATTTTCTGGGGAGGCTGGGAAAAAACAACAAAAAACCCTCAGAAATTATTCAGATAAATATCCCTTCCAGTTATGCAAAAGCTCAGCCTTTTGAAGCTTTACCTTAAGGAGGGGACCTTTGTCTCCTTATCACCAGTTACACAAAGACATCATCAGAGGCCCAAACTTTATAAAGGAGCAAGTCTTAGATTCAGGGGGACTTTTTGTTCTGAGTAAAAGGTGTTATGAACTGGTAGACACAGAGAACCACCTTCATGAGGTTTGAAGGAATGTCCACCTGCCAGAGCCCTTGTTGGAATTGGGGGAGGAATTTCTGGAAAGCTTATTAGCATGTGCATAGGTTCTTTTTTTATTTTAATATGTTTTCTCTGTAATGCTTTCACCTTAAGAATAAATGTGCTTGCTTAAGAAAAGCTGTATGGTACCTTAAACTGTGAGCAATTACACTGCTTAGGCAGTTTGACTTGCTGGGGAACTCACAGTGTAAGCTGCCAGTTTCAGGAAAAGGCGATTTCAGACACATTTACCATCATTGATATTTTACTAGTTTATCCTAGAAGAATCACTGATAATTGCCATTTATCTTCTTTTTTCTGCTGTCTTGAATATCCAAGACTCTTCACCTCAACGGCTTGCTCTCCAACTGCACTCCCCTCCCTCATTGAATATAATTTTATTTTAAGTTAATTTTTAACCACTATTGGTAATAATAAATACCCCACAACCTTGGTGACACATAAGGTGAAACCCATTAAACAGCAGCCAATTCACTAAACAGAGTACGGTTTCACTATCTAGAAGAATTGTCTGTCAAAAACTCTTTGCAAAGTGAATTCAGCTCAGCTGCTTTGTCCTATAAATGGAGGGAAAGGGGGTAAGCAAACCATCAACCCCACTCAACAAAAGAGAAAGAAGAGAGCTGATACTATCCCCAAGTCAAAAACTCTGCTACTCAGCACTGTGTGACTTGTCCTGGGTGCTTAGAATCATAGAAGATTAGGGTTGAAAGAGACCTCAGAAGGTCATCTAGTCCAATTCCCTGCTCAAAGCAGGGCCAACCTCAACTAAATCATCCTAGCCAAGGCTTTGTCAAGCTGGGCCTTAAAAACCTCTAAGGATGGAGATTCCACCACTTCCCTAGGTAACCCATTCCAGTGCTTCACCACCCTCCTAGTGAAATAGTTTTTTCCTAATGTCCAACCTAAACCTCTTCCACTGCAACTTGAGACCATTTCTCCTTGTTCTGTCATTTGCCACCACCAAGAACAGCCTAGCTCCATCCTCTTTGTAACCCATCTTTGGGTCCTTGAAGGCTACTATCAAATCCCCCCTCACTCTTCTCTTCTGTAGACTAAATAAACCCAGTTCCATCAGCCTCTCCTCATAAGTCATGTTCCCGGCCCCTAATCATTTTTGTTGCCCTCCACTCGACTCTCTCCAATTTTTTCCCATATCCTTTCTGTAGAGGGGGCCCAAAACTAGACGCAATACTCCAGATGTGGCCTCACCAGTGCCAAATAGAGGGGAACAATCATTTCCCTCGATCTGCTGGCAATGCTCCTACTACAAATCTACAGATCCATCTAAATACAAGCCATGTGCTAAAGGTGAAGCAGTACCCAATCTGAAAAACAAAGGACACATTGCATCCACCGTACCTTTCTGATCCATGTTTTCTCCACTCCTTATTGTAGTTTTCACTTGGCTCCCCATTCCTTTTTTGATCTCTCTGTCTTCCCAAATCAATTATCATTCCTACAAATCCTACCTTATTTCTTGCTCTGAAATCTTTTATATTGTCCCTCCTCTTCATACATTTTTCATCTCTCAACTTTTTTCCCCATATACCCACAATCATGCTAGGTCAGACTCTGGTGATGCAGAAGGGAGCGAGAGTTAGAGAGACTGCTATAACTTCAGCTTGTCTCCAGATAATCTCAGATTTGGCAAGTGGGGGGCAGGAAAGGAGGAGAAAAAAAAAGAACGGAAAGGGGGCAGAAAGCCACCCACCCTCATTCTAGCTCACCAGATCACTGAGTAGAATTCTGGACTGAGGATAGTCTGCTTTCTCTTCTGCTCTCTCATCCACTCTTCATTCTTTTCTAACATCTTGCAAACAAGCACTAGCATGGCCTCAAAAGTTCTCAGAAGGTCTGTATGCTGCTTCGCCTACCACAAAAGTCTACCCCAGTTTCACATGCAAATCCTCTTATTGCCAAACCCCTTCCACTTCCAAGTGTCCTTTCCAGCAATAGCTTTCTTATGTCCAGAAAGTGTTCCTCCTCCCCGCCACACACTTATGTCCCCAAAAGAACTCTCCTTTGCGTTTATCTCTCTCTCTGTGTCTCCTATCCCAGATTCCCCCAAGTCCCAAAATCTCATTTTTCCTCTCCTTTGTCACTTGACCCCATGCTTATTACTCTCTCACACCCTAGTAAGCACACGCACACCCTTCATGCATGGGCTGCAAGCAAGCCCAAGGCCTTCCTGCACAAAGGAGTGCTATTACGTTACATAAAAGCATAAGAACGGCAATACTGGATCTGAACAATGGCCCATCTAGCCTAGTACCCTGTTGCTGACAGTGGCCAGTGTCAGATGCTTCAGAGGGAATGACCAGTGCAGGGTAATTTTAAGTGATCCAGTCCATTTGTCCAGTCCCAAGTTTTGGCAGTTGGAGGTTTAAAAGGTTATATTTAGCAGTATGTTATTGTGTGTGTGTGTAGTCAACTATATATATATTTTCTTCATTTAATGTTATTGTAGGTAGATAGAATCACGTTCCATATGTTCTGGTTTTAATAAAATCCATGTTTTTTTCTGACAACCAGTTGTATTATCTTGTCTACCATTAAATAATCTTTTATCGAATAATCTTTTAACACCTCCAGCTCTCACCTGCTGAGTAAATTATACCACAACTGGGATGGACCATTACTAAATCTTGGTCAGTGGCCTTGGGACAGCGTGACCCTCAGATGTGTTTCAAATTATAGCACAATAACCCTATTCTGAGAAGTCAGTTTACATAGGTCAACGGAAGAATTCTTCCATCAACCTAGCACTGTCTACACTGGGGATTAGATCAGCTTAACCACGTCGCTCAAAGGGGTGGATTTTTCACCCTCCTAAGCAACCTAACTGGGTTGACCTAATTTTTTCAGTGTAGACCAGGCCTTCATTTCATCAGGTAACCCCTAGTTATGGTTATGGGAAGGGGTAAAGCACACTTTCCTATTCACTTTCTCAACGCCTTTCATAATTTTATAAACCTCTATCATATCCTCTCTTTAGTCATCTCTTTTCTAAACTGAACAGTCTCAATCTTTTAAATCTCTCCTCATATGGAAGCTGTTCCACCCCCATAATCATTTTTGTTGTCCTTCTCTGTACCTTTTCCAATTCTAATATATCTTTTTTGAAATGGGGTCACCAGAAATGCATAATGTATAGAAGGTGTGGGTGTACCACAGATTTATATAGCAACATCATGATGTTTTCTGTTTTATTATCTGGCCCTCTCCTAGCATTGTTAGCTCTTTTGACAGCTGCTGTATATTGAGCGGATGTTTTCAGAGACTGTCCATGATGGATTCCAACATTTTTCTCTTGAGTGGCAACAGCTAATTTAGACCCCATCATTTTATTTGTGTAGTTGGGATTATGTTTTCCAATATGCATTATTTTGCATTTGTCAACACAATTTCATCTGCCATTTTTTCACCCAGTCACTCAGTTTATTGAGATCTCTTTATAGCTTTGAATATGTTAAACAGCACAGGTCCCAGTACAGATCCTTGGGGGACCCTGCTATTTACCTCGCTCCGACTGACCATTTATTCCTACTCTTTGTCTCCTATCTTTTCACCAGTTGCTAATCCACAAGAGGACCTTGCCTCTTATCCCATAACTAATTACTTTGCTTAAGAACTTTTGGTGTAGGACCTTGTCAAACACTTCTGAGAAGTCCACATACACTATATCAACTGGATCACCCATGTCTATATGCTTGCTGACTCTCTCAAAGAATTCTGATAGGTTGATAAGGCATGATGTTATCCAAGTGACATACAAATATTTTGAGAGTATTTATTTCCTGGGTCCTACCATATCAGATCCTACCACTTTTCCTTAGACACACAGTTATATGACAAAGGCATCCCAATTACAAAGAACTCTGGAAATAAAAATAGACAGTATATCATTACAATTACACCAAATCAATTGCAGGCTTCCAGCAATACAAGATTACTTTTTCCCCATCCAGGAGAAGAGGATATAATTCACTATACTCATTAAAAAAGATGGCTTTCCCCTTAAAAGAATACTTACCAAGAATATATTTCTTGACATTAAAAGAGTTATTTCCTTTTTAAGGTGCTCATCAGACTTATCAGCTTTACAGTTTAATAAGCGATTCGTTTTGCATTCCTGTCAATACTTCATAAGAGTGTGGATAAAGAGTTCCTCCAAAGGCTTGGGTTTGCCCCATATTCTCTATCTTTCCCCAGTCTTGTTTGCCTTAGTCTCCTATATCTTGGTGTACCTTCTGGAGTGACTGGCCCATAAGAATGGCCTATGATCTCTTATAACCCTATCTTTCCTCATGCTCTTTGAAAATGGGAATGGAGGAGTGAACAAACAAAGCCAGAGGGGTTATTTGAAAGAAGAAACTTCTCCCCTGTGGTGAGGGAGAATTGACATGTCTGTGATGCAGCCTTTTAATGTACCAATGTCACAGGAGCTCTAGCCAGAGTTCTACCATGCTCAGCTCCTCATGTAAGAAAAGGCAAATGTGTTTTTACATACACAATATATCTAAAATTCATCCTTGATCAAATCTCTGTTCTCTTTTCTTCTCCCTACCTTTGTGATCAGTTTAGTGAATCTTAAGAGTTACAGATGTAGCTTAACAAAAATATGGCCCATTAGTTGCACAGACTGCTTTGAAGATACAGACCAACTTTAAATTCCACAATCCTGGGGGTTCTTGTCGCCTTGAAATCAGATTTCAAGGCTCAGCACTACTGAAATGTCTTGTTGAGAGTGATGACAGCCGGCAGTGAAGTGTACACTGTATTGTCACCACCTGTGATTGGTGGCAAAGTGCGTACTTTGTCTATCACATACTGACTCCCTAGCTGTAGGCTCCCTGAAATAATGCAAACAATAACTGCTGGTTAATTTCAGGCAGCTGAATACAGTGATGAAGTATGGCATAAATTCAAACCATAGGAGTTAAGTGAAAAGACACTATTTTCACATCGGTGTCAAGGTCTATAGAGAAGCTTTATAGTTTCTTGGTTTTTTGATCTTTAGGGAAGAGAGGAGAAGAATTTGTTTTTAAATAGATTAAGAGAAACAGATTTTTTTTTTTAAATATCAAGATCCTTTGGGTATATTTTCCTGGCTGTAACTTTAGCTATCAAGAGCTTTTCATGGGTGAAGGTATAACTGGAATATTTCTTATCTTACAGTTCTTCTGTATAATACATTGCAGAAGAACAAATTGACAACAGTTCTTTCCTGCTGTATAATATGCTTAATATTAGCAATTCGCATCCACTAAATACTTGGCATCATTTGCAGACACAGCCCTTATCTTGACAAGCACTCAGTCTCAGACAACATATATATAACATGTGGGGGAGAATGAGAATCAAAACTATATCCAATTTCTCTATATATTTTGTACATATTAGGTGAAATTCTGTCCCTACTGAGGTCACTCGGAGTTTTTTCCATTGACTTTGTAAGGCCAGGATTTCACCCATTATTTACATTTCTTTTTAGTAAATATCAGTTCTATATGACTTCCTTTCAAACCTAGCCATTATTACCTGGCCAATTCCTTGTAGGCTTGTGGAAGATGTAGGTCTTAAGGAGGGGCTTCAGGGACAAGAGAGTTGTGGCCTTAGGAACCAGTTCAAGGAGGGAGACCAAGAGTGTTGTGGAGGAAGGAGTGAAGACTGTTGTGGGAAAAGCAGACAAATGGCCAGTCAAGGCTAGCATTGTTGCCAGATGGTGATGGGAGACCACAACAGATAGCAGAAAACTGCACAATGAGCTCTGCTGTCTTCTTGATGACATAGCTTTGAAAACATATTAGTAGTCAAGGCTACAGATTTTAAATACATAGCTCAGTAATAGCTTTGGTCCTGAATGAGGATGACCATCCTAAGTGGAGATCAAAATGTCTTGTTCGTTCAATAACTGCTAGGTCTGGCAACTATATTCTTCTGCTTTGGAGACTCAATGCCTGCTGACAACTCATCTTCCCCCTCCCCCAACATGTACAAATGCAATGCCTCTTCCATGCTAATTTCACTCCTAACCATTCTAACAGTATAGTTAGTACAAACAAAACACATGTTCCTTAGCCTTTGTAAAATACTTGGTGTGGTGAGTGTCAGGAGATCATTTTAAGGTAAGCCATTTCTGCTTTTAAAAATCCCCACAAGTCAGTCCATGTTCCTTTGCTTTAAAAATGCAATAGTACTATTTATGATTAATGAATCAGAAGCACCCAAGGCAATTTACAGGAGGCAAAATCCCTGCCCTGAGAATTTTGCACCGTAACAGACAAGGAGCAAGTGCAACATATGGTGGATAAGCAAGTGGCGACCTTTAGCGTGCATGTTAGTGTACTGTACCATTTTTCGCTCTTTAATGTATGCTAGCAGAGTTAGAGGGGCCTGCAGTTATAGTCCTTATGTTAAGAAATGTGTGTTGTAAAGAGATTCTTTACAAGGAGGATGGAGGCATGGCAGAACAGGCCAAGGAAGCAATTCAAACTGCAGGGGGACATGGAAGAAGAATTATTTCAATACAATTAAAAATGTCAACAAGATCACATAATTCTGAGAATGTTAGTGCAGCCAAACTTTGAAGACTCCCATCATTTAGTCTGGACCAGTGGAATGTGACTTATCATAGCCTGACTGAAGGCAGTCAGATTTCTTTTATTTTTTTGGTAGCAATAGTTTTCTTTAGTTGGTATTAGATACTGAAAGAGATATTATTCTCAGCTGAAATGAACAAAGCCAAACAGTGAGAAGTTCTGTTTGCTACTAGTTTAATGGGCAAGTAACCTGCCTTTAAACATGCAACTCTCTGCTTTCCCATTTTTTTCATTGGTTGATGATCTGCTGAAAATGAATCTTAAACTCATTGATATCACCACACACTATAGCACCTTCCTTCTACTGCAAAGGGCTTAACAAACATGGCTGATTAAGGCATCAATCTGACAAGCCTGTGCACGTGCTTAACTTTACACACAGAAAAAGGAGCCCCACTGACTTCAAAGGCATTTACTTGTGTAAATTACGCACATGTTCAAGCATTTGTAAATTATGGCCTTAAGCCCCTGTGAAGTATTTTGGAGAGAAGAAAACTGAAGCAAAGCACATAAGCAGTATTGCCAACCCCAAATGTTAAATAATTAATTGTGCCTCTGCAAACCTCGAGATTAAAAACAAAACAATTTGTGATTATAAAGCCAAAACTGGGCTCCAAATTTGCCTTCTATTTTGAGCCTTTAGGGTGCGCTCAGGTCACTTTTCTAGATTTTCTCTGGAACCCATGAAAACTATTAATTTATTTGTTTAAATGAAAGCTGAGATTCTCACATCATCACCCTGTTTCCAAGAGCTAGGGTTTTAAGTAAAATGCCAAATATTGTGAGGGCTGGCAACACTGCATGAGCAACTTGCCTAACATCACAAAGGATGTCTGTGGGCAGAGCTGGGAATAGAATCCAGGTTGTGCTTTTATCCCCAAACCAGCTTTCTTCTCAGAACCAAATGGACATTTTCTCCAAAGAAGTCTGCTTATTTTCGCTGTTCCTTGCAACCCTGCCCTGCTTCATGTTTTCTTCTCTCTCTCTCTCTCTCCCCCTCCAGTAAGTAGAGCAAAACTAGACTGGAAGACAGCGTTGGTATGCCAGGCACTGTAAAAAATGATGCAGCTTTCTTAAATCCTAATCTCCAAATGGTAATTAAGGTCATTTCAAGGTTTACTAAAAGAATTACTCTTTGGAAATATTCTGAATAGCTGACTGTCCACAGCTTTTGCTTCTCCTCAACTTACAGGGATATTTTATCATTTGTATGCCTGTTGCAGCTGCTAGTGGAAGCAATAATCCTGAATCATTCTTTTCCACTGTATTTGGATCAATAAGCAATAAATAAGGCTAAAATGGGTCCTCACATTTTGCCATGACAGTCTGAAGGTACAGGATATACTCTTATTTATTTATATCTGAACTTACGGCAGTGAGACGGTATTGAAAAACCCATCATGATTCAATAGTAACTAATTGCTATTTTACAACATTAGCCTACTTTATTTTTTGAAATAAATACATTTGTGTTTTCTTTTCAAGACAATACAGCATACAATTAAGTGCCTCAGAGTGGCAAATCAGGGGCATTATATACATTTTTTTATTTTGCATTTTAAAGATTTCCTCTTTGTCTCCCTATCTAATCAAGACTCAGAACACTCTTTTTCTCTCTTTTGCCTTGATAGGTAGCTCTGAGCAGCAGTGAGGACAGATCCCTGGCTCCACTTTGCCTCTTGTCTATTGGCACTGCTCAGGAGAGTGCGAAGACTGCAACTGTGACCTGTGCCTTCATACAGAGGCACAATAAGAGGAGCAGGAAGGCTCCTTAAAAGGTCTCATCTCGTGCACAAAAGGACCAAGCCAAAATCTGGCCCTTCAGAAGCAGAGGTCCTATTTTCATTGAGTCATTTGCTTGCAAATGTACTTGTAAGCAGAGACCAATGAAAGACCTACAGATGCAAGCAGAATTATCCATTTATTCTTCTCAATAACTAGGTTTTCCAGAATCAAATGGTATTTGAGTCTCACATAATAACCACTTTCAACTAGCTCAGGGATTGGCAACCTTTGGTACGCAGCACGCCAGGGTAAAGCACCATGGAGGGCTGGGCCGGTTTGTTTACCTGCTGCATCTGCAGGTTCGGTCAATCGCTGCTCCCACTGGTTTGTTGCTCCAGGCCAATGGGGGTGGCATGAAGCAGTGGCCAGCACATCCCTCAGCTCGCACCACTTCCAGCAGCCCCCATTGGCCTGGAGCAGCAAACAGCAGCCAGTGGAAGTCACAATCGGCCTAACCTGCAGACATGGCAGGTAAACAAACTGGCCTGGCCCGTCAGGGTGCTTGCCCTGGTGGGCCGCATGCCAAAGGTTGCTGATACCTGAACTAGCTGCATTTCTTTGAAATTAATAGGTTAGCATGTAAATTAACTTTTAAACAGCAAACATGAATTATTTTAGTCACACAGTCTTTGAGCCCAATCCTTCAGCCCTTGCTTGAGTAGTTCCATTGATCTCATTTGGCCTACTCACATGGGCAAGGACTATTTTTGTTTTTGAGGGCTGCAGAATCAGGCCCTAGACATGTAGCTAAGGCTCTGTCTACTCTAGAACTGCTACAGTACACAGCAGCAGTGCTGCTGTAGCATAGACATTTACTACAGTGACAGAAGGGTCATCACTGTAGTAAATCCACCTCTCCCAGAGATGGTAGCTAGACTGATGGAAGAATTCTTCTGTTGACATAGTGGGGTCTTTTCACAGCCCTGAACCATGTATTTAAGCTGACTTAACTTTGTAGCATAGACCAGTCCTTAGTATCTTGAGGGTTTTTAAGTAAGTGTTTACTTTCAAAGTTCTATCAGTACATATTGTCATTTGTGTTTTGAGTTCTCTACATTTTTTACATTGCTGGAGTTTTTAATATTCAACCTCTGTACACCTGGGATAGTCAGAATTTGAAGTAGAATGGATCCAAGCCTGCAAACACATACCCACATGAGTAATAGACTCAAAAAAAGCAGTCACACTTAAATCAATGGGATTGCTCTTCTATGTCAAACTACTCATATGCTTCAGCGGTTGGAGGATTGAGTTCTTGATGGCAACAGTTTAATACCAGCCTGGACAATTACCCTATTATGCTGAATAAACTGGAGGAAAATAAGCCCTCATGTCTGACTCATGTATTTAACTGTTTGTTGTTGCTGGAGAGGTCTGAAAGGGAGAGAGGTTATGTCAATTGTGTTTTAAAACAGAGTGACTAGCTGTGAACATTTCAAAAAAATATTTTTCTTCAGCAAGACTTTAGCTTTACAGTCTTTGGAAGGAGTGACTCAGAGGGGCACTTGCTTTTCTCCACTCCCTAATTAGCAGATTTTAATGTGCTATCACAAAATATAAATCTCAGAATGGGAGGAAAAATATACTGGAATTTCTGGAAATAACAGAATGATTATTCCCTACTCTACACATACACTTTTAAAATGTAACCAAATAAGCCCATATCAAATTTCATTAAATAATCATTGTAGAAAAATTATGCAAAGACTATGGGCTCTGCTTACCTCTGTTATGGTCAACAGTAGTTAGCAGTCTAATTTACAATTCTAATGATTGTTTTAAAATACACTAATTACCAGTCTCTGATCCTTAGAGGCTATCAGAAAAGAGCAGATCGCTTACTATGGGAATGGGTGTGTGCATGCGTGGGGGGGAGGGGGGAGTAAAGGCAATTGGCCAAATTCAGCAGTGATATATGTAACTAACACCTTGGGTGTAAGTGGTAAAGTAGTTTAACTTGGCATGCTATGGGATTCAATTAATCTGTGAAATTGACTAATTTGACTAATTCCTATCTGGAATTCTGTCTTGCCCAGTTTTGGGGGGTTTTTTGGGTTTAAATTGACCCCATTTGTAAAAATGCTCCAAGAATGGTGCACATTAGGCATAGCTTTTTGTACATAGAAGACTTGTTACCAAAGCCTCATGGCACTTTATTTGATAGAAGAATGGTATTGTCATTTAGTCCACTTATACTTCATCTCTTCATTTACAGAAGTAGTATTCTTGCTATTTGGTTAGATTGGGCATCAGAAATTAAAAGATTAACCTGTCCCCATTCCAAATTTACAGGTTATTCCTCACACATTATACCACAGATATACATTTAATGAGGGAAGAAATCTTTATTTTGCTCAGTGTTGAAGTATGATGCATTATTGAGTGATAGAGAAGAGGTTGGTGTTCTAATTTGCATGTTTTTATAAAATCACCTGTCAAGTACCTCAGTGTTTTCCACAAAAATATTCATTTCTATATAGTCCTTTTGTGTTGTATGTGTAAAGTCAACACTGTTTAGCAAAACTTGGACAGTCTCAATTCTGAAGTAGATTAGAAATGCATGAGTTTGCATAAAGTTTACAAAAACAGCCTGGTGATCTTACATTTCTGATTATACATCCAGCTAAACAAAAACTGAAGTACCAGTGAGCTTCTAAAAAGCTAAAATCATTACTAACATTTACTATTAAAAGGAACAGAAAGGATAGCTACCACAAACTAGTATTATCCTCACTTACATGCCAGTTGAGAGATGGGTTGGGGAGGAGGGAAACTTTCAGCAAAGTGCTCAAATGTCGTGCATTTTGTCTGAAAACACTGTGGTATCTGCCAGAGGATAAGCTTCACTATTACTCAGTAAATGATAAATGCTCAGTGGTGGATGGTATAAACATTTCTGAAGCTGCTTTTCTGTCATTAAGGTTTTTATAACTATGTTATAGTAATTTTTCTGAGACAGCTGAAACATTTTCACAAACCTTGAGAGATTTTGCAGATGATTGGTAGGAATTCTGTTTGGCCACATCTGGCTCTATGAATCTTTTCATTTTCAACTATAACAGCTCCTTATATAGAACTACACATAATGGACTTGATTCTTCACTCTGCTTTTACACCAGTGTAACTCCACTGAAATTAATGCTTTTCATACTGGTGTAAAACTAGTATAAAAGAGTAGAGAATCAGTATATTTTATTATATAAAAATGGTCTGATTCTCCAGACTAATACACACATGCCACATTGTGCTGAGTAAAGTTAGTCAAGAGTGTCACTTTTCCTTAGTACACATTGTCATTGTTCAAAATAAAGCTGGTTGGAAATTTTCTGTTAGAACAGTTTTCTGTTGGAAAAGGCTGATCTGACAAAACTGAAATGTTTCACGGGAGTATATCAGACTTTGATGGGCAATTATTAAAACATTTCTTTTTGATACAGTTGAAATGTTTTGTTTTGACTTTATCATTTCAACTATTATAATATAGAACAGTTGACTCATTAGAATACCGTAGACTAGTGCATTCTAATAATAAGATTCAATCCTGCAATGAGCTCAGCATGGATCAATGGTGCTCCATGCAAGTGCTAAAGAGAGTCTGAATGGGGTGCTCCTTGCCTCCATTGCTATTTAATATGGTTACAGAACCACTGGCAGTTTTAGTAAAACAAGAGAATGACATTGACGGCATCAAGGTTCAGAGGTAGAGCTGGACAAAACTTTTCAACTGAAGCTTCCCACACTCCCTCACCCTCCAGCAGAACTTACAGATTCACTGACAAATATTCACAAATTGATGTCAATTTTGTGAAAGCTGGGGGGAAAAAAATCCAAAAAGTTTTGTTTCAACATTTCAGACAAAACAAACATTTCAATTTGAAACATTTAGTTTAAAAATAGCCTTGTATTTTATTAAAGCATATAAAAATATTACAAAAAAGCTCTATGTAAATGAAATATTTTGTTTCAATTCAAACAAAATGTTTCATTTGGCCCAAAATGAAATTTTGGGTTTTTTTTTTGGAATTGCCAGCAAAGGTAAAAATCCCTTATTCACTTAGTTCTATCAACACGGATACATCATAAAGTTTAGCTTTATGCAGATAACCTTCTAGTCTGTTACCACTCTAGTAAAAATCAGTATTTACTCTGCTACACCTTACAAAAGTTCATCTGTATTTGGGGTTTAAAATTAGCATCACTAAATCAGAAGCTCTCTCATGTGGAAATTCTATTTCTCCTGTAGGAACTGATTCCCCATTTTGAATGCCGGGGAACCATGAGATGTTTAACCAAACACAAAATGTTTGAATTAAATATAATACTTTACTGTGTATGGTAGTACTATATTATATCTCTCTCTCTCTCTCTAAATATATATATATACACACACGCGCCCCTCTACTCCGATATAACGCTGTCCTTGGGAGCCAAAAAAAAAATCTTATTGCGTTATAGGTGAAACCGCGTTATATCGAACTTGCTTTGATCTGCTGGAGTGCGCAGCCCTGTCCCCCCGGAGCGCTGCTTTACCGTGTTGTATTGGGTCGCGTTATATTGGGTTAGAGGGGTGTGTGGGTGGGTGGTTGTGTGTAGAGAGAGAGGAATTTCCCATTATCCTTATGGGGTAGAAGAACGGTGATAAAATTGAGTGTTTAAATAACTTCTAGTGTACCTGATCCAGGAGTTTCCATATGATCTGCTGTCTGGTTCAGGGACCAACTGAATAGTAGATTTTTTAGGGCAACAAAGGAAGAGCAGCCAAATTTACTGGAGTTATCTAAAGATGTAAATATAATAGTATCTAAAATGGAATGGTTTCATGCTGTGAGGGATAGTTATAAAAATGATCAGTGCAAATGAACTGAGAGAAATACAAATTTTCCTTTACACAAGTCATCTCTCCCCTGCTCACCACCTCCAAAGTTACATTACATGAAAATTAGACACAGAACAGCTGGGTGAAATGTGAAATGCATCCCTTGTTTAGGGCATATATTACATGACAGATATTCAGTGTTTTCTATTATGCATAAGCTTAACCATTCAGGTGTATTTACAGGAACTCATTTGAGTAAAGTTCATAAGTTATCATGTCTGTTTATCCTAATAAGAGCAAAAAAGATCATGCATATAGTAGACAGATTGTTTAAAATTCTATTTACTCATGGAGCAAGTTACATTTTATCTGAGAAAGGTAATGGAAACACTTGAACAAAACTGGACTCCAACAATCAACAATGGACTATTGAGATCTATGTAGATGGACATATTCTCCCGTTGACCAGAGTATAAAGACTGTAATATTCAAGGCAAGGAATGTATAGTTTAAGTGTATGCACCTATGTGGTTTTAAAATGACATCATAAATATCAATATAATATATAATACTTGTTGAACAGTTAATAGTATCTTTGAGTATCTTTCCGTTACCAGTTAAAAAACCCCAAAACCAAACAAAAAACCCCACCAGATGCCCTAATGTGAAATGCATGAGTAAAGAACCTAAAAAGGAAGGACAGTAAAGAATGTAAACAGTACATTAGATGTAGGTGCTGACAATTTTTTGCCTTGTTAGTAGAGACTTACTTTAAAAATACCCCAAACCCCCTTATTTTAATTTTTTAGTACTGTTCCCATATGTTGAGTGACCATTTTAAACTATATGTGTAAGACTGCCCTCAGCAAATTTTAGTAAGTTTAAAAACACATTTCCTCCACTCTCTACCATATCTGCTTCAAGCTTCAAACAAATTAAGATGAAGGATTCTTGCTTTTTCCTACAATAGACTTTAAGATGGGCATTGGATTCTGTGTCCTCCTTAAGAGACTGATATATTGTGAGACTGCATATGAGTAGCCACTTTAAAAGAAAGTTTTATAAGTTATTCTGCTGTTTGTTTTGGTGGAATGTCTTTTCTAACTCAGCACCACCATAAAGATTGCTGTTATCAGTGCTCAAATACCAGTCACTCCCTTATGAAGCAAGAAAAGATACACCGTGCAGTCCCAGGGACTAAGGAAACTTTGGCATTTCATCAGTTTCAGGGCTAGAATTTCACTGTCAAGCTCACTATCTGCTGGGCCCTCATAGATAAACAGTAGATAGGAGCTCACAACACATTCCTTTCATGTTCACTAATTTCAGAAAGAGTCTCTGCAGTCTAACACCAGCACATCCCTTGAAGTCCTATCTCTCTGCCTATATCTTTGGCAGCCATGTAGTAATTAGTAAAACAGAGCAAAGATATTTTACACCACTCTGTCCACTCAGCTGTACTGCTGCTGCAGATTTTGGCTGGGAATGGCATCTCACACCGTGCTTGGATTATAAATCCCTATTTACATCTGAAATTCTTTTCAATTAGTTAAAACGTAAACTATAAACTTCAAACGATAAGGGCTCTCATCTATGATAATTTATAGTTTTAGGAACTAAGCACATTTATCACCTCTGGATTTAATGGAAGTTTAAAACAACATATTAAAATGAAATTAAGATAAATAGAATTAAGTTACAATTGCCCTCTCTTGATGGGCTTAAGTAACATACTGAAAGAGAATGCAGTTCCACTAAGCATGGGGATTTTTGTCTTTACATAATGTCTATCCTTTCCTTTCGGTAACCTTAGGGTTACCCTTTCTGGGCCAGATTCTGACAGCCTTACTCATATCAACAAACATGTCTTCAGCTGGACAACCTGTGGAATAAGGTACTATTCAACATGAGGAAGGGTATCACAATCTAGTCCTCCATATCCCTTGATCTTCAAGGGAGTTACAGGAATGGCTATAAGGAATTATAGGTAATATTCACAGAATGTAATAGAAATGTGGGTAATATTACAGGGATGAAAAGGAGGGTTTTGTAATAGGAGAAAGACCAGGACAACAGACATTAAAGTAGTCCTACCCTAATTTAAGTAACTCTATCAGGACTAAATTCAGCTCTGGTGTAACCAGGTACCATCAAAATGAGAGATGAGAGTTGCACTTGTTTATATCAGGGTGAATTTTGGTCACTACAAAATACCAGAGAGATGTAAGCAGGGCCGTTCCTTAGGTATAGGCAGAATAGGCAACGGCGTAGGGCCTCACACTGCCTGGGGGCACCACTCTGCAGGCAGCCCAGACAGTGTAGAAGCAGGGCTGCTGGGTCCTAGAGAGAGCCGAATGCAGCACAGTCTGAGGGACGGGATTGGCTGCTGGGGTCTCTGGGAAGGGGAGGGGGTGGGGGTTGGGGAAGGAGCTCACCTGTGAGTGTGACTCTTTCCCTCCGGCTGAGGTCAGGTGAGGCTGTGGCTCTGGAACCAGTATCCTTTGTTGTCTCCCATAACATCCATTCTTCTCCCCCCTGCCCCACGGAGCACCCCCTCCTTTCTCCCTCCTCCCCAAGAGCACCCCTCTCTCTCTCCTCCCTCCCCTCCGTCAGGGCTGGGTTGGGTGAGGTGCTGGGGGTAGGTGGGGGGAGGGGAGGCTGGCTGCCTGCTGAGGAATGAAAGTGAAAGTAACTCACTTCCTGGGCAGGCAGCCAGAATTGGAATGTCACACAGGGTTTGGATGGGGTTAGCCAGATGTGTGACAAATTGGGATTGGGGTAGGGTGAGCAGATATCCCTATTTTATAGGGACAGTCCCAATTTTGGGGTCTTTTTCTTATATAGGCTCCTTTTACCCCCCCCCCCCATCCCTGTCCTGATTTTACACACTTTCTGTCTGGTCACTCTAGGTGGGGGTAATTGGTGCCTATATAAGACAAAGCCCCAAATATCGGGACTGGCCCTATAAAATCAGGACATCTGGATCTGGCCACCCTAGCTGGGGAGCGCCTCTCCCCCAGGCTGGCAGCTGCCAGCTATCCATCTCATCCGGGGGGAGCTGCATAGGGCACGATGAGCTGCTGTGGCTCCATGGGTGCCCTGTCCCTGAGATCAGATGCTGTGCTAACTTCACCATGGTCCATAAGGCTGGTGGTGGTGCCCATTGGCGTGTGATTGGACCTGAGGGTTTGCTGCTGCTGTTGCCACTCTGCACCCCAAGAGGTGGATTTTGGGGTCCTGCAGTTTTCCACCTATCTCCTCCTCTACTGCAGCTGTTGGACCAGCGGGCTGGGGGGTGAGCCAAGCATGAAAGCAGTACTGTGTTGCCATTTAGATTGTCATTTAACAACTTTGTTTGCCAAAAATTCTTGCTAACAATCCTGAATCCAATTTCAATATTATTTAAAAAAAAAATCAATATCTTAGCCAAAAACAGAAAATTAAGTTGTTGACAATTATTAGTGACAGGTTTGGTTTGAGGCAGGGAGTGGGCCAGTTTTCATCAGAGAAACAAAAAATGTTGACTGACTTTCCTATAGCCTGTTACTCCTGATAAGAGCCCTCCAACAACTGTAATATGCTCATCTCCTTACTAGTGTATAAAGCAGGGGTCGGCAACCTACGGCACACATGTCAAAGGTGACAGGTGAGCTGATTTTTGATGGTATGCAGCAGCAGGCTGAGCGGCTCAGCCCATCACTGCTCTGGGGTTCCGGCTGCTGCCCTATTGCCAGCTGGGATACCAGCCATCGGCCCCACTCAGCACCTGCTGCTGGCCTGGGGACCCACAAGGAACCCCAGGCTGGCAGTGGGCTGAGCAGGCCAGCTGAACCACTCAACCTGCTGTCAGCCTGGGGTTCCATTCACTCAGCCAGCAGCGGGCTGAGTGGGCTGGTGGCGGGCTGAGCAGGGCCGATGGGGGGTTGAGTGGCTCAGTCTGCTGCCAGTCTGGGGTGCTAGCAGCACTCAGCCTACTGCTACTCCACGGTTCCGGCTGCCGGCCCCTTGCCAGTCAGGAGCTCAGCCGCCAGCCCCACTCTGCCTCCTGCCAGCCTGGGTGAGCAGAATCCCAGGCTGGTAGCGGGCTGAGGGGGGATTGGCGGCCGGGATCCTGGCTGGCAGGAGTTGGTGGTCAGAACCCCAGACCAGCAGCGGGCTGAGCAGGGCCTGGGATCCTTGTCTAGGGTTCCAGCCACCAGCCCGCTGCCGGTTTGGGGTTTCATTTACTCAGCTGGCAGTGGCCTGAGCAGGACCGGTGGCCAAGACCTCAGATAATAACAATAGTTTATTTATATAATATAGACATAGAGAGAAAACTTCTACAAACATTAAAATGTATTACTGGCACGAGAAACCTTAAATTACAGTGAACTTGGCACACCACTTCTGAAAGGTTGCCGACCCGACCCCTGGTATAGAGTGACCATATGTTGTACTAAGATTCTCCTGCCTTTTTTTTTCCTTGTGAGTCAGTATAACTTTTGCCAGCCCAGAAGTTGGGCAGCCAATGTTTTACGTTTTCACAACGTTTTCTCCAACTTTCATAAAGTAAATACATAGTTAATATGAGTTAAAAAGGCCAGGGACACTTCTTTGTGAAGAATCTGTACAGCAGATCATGCCCATAGACGATCCAGAAAAGAAATTTGAGGTTGAATTTTTTAATGTTGTGATGGATAAAGCAGTATCTGCTGTTGATGAAAGGTTTAATACCTTGCAAGTACACCATGAACAGTTTGGATTTTTGTATGACATAACTAAATTCAACGAAATAGGAAAACAAGAGCAACTAATGACAAAGTGCAAGAACCTAGAGAGCCTCCTGAAGCACGGTGATAGTTTTGATTTAAATGGACTTGAACTGTACGAAGAATTGAGTACACTGTCATCAATGTTGCCACATGCAAAATCGGTGATGGACATTGTACATTTTATTCATACCCGCAAACTTGTTGACATATATCCTAATGTGTACATTGCCACTCGTATTCTACTGACAATTCCTTTAACAGTAGCGTCAGGAGAACGGAGTTTCTCAAAACTAAAGCTCATTAAAAACTATCTCCGCTCTACAATGAGTCAGGAACGCTTAACTGGTCTTGCTATTCTTGCAATCGAAAAAGACACGACTTTGTCTTTGTCATACGATGACATTATTACTGATTTTGCAGCCAAAAAAGCCAGAAAGATTGCTTTTAATTAAAAACAAATCTTTGTTTCAATACCTCTTCATATAAATTTCCAATAAAATTTTGATAAATTAAAAAAAAATTTGCATCATTCTGTCATCAGAATTTTTTCTATAGTGCTGCTTCTTTAGTGCTAGTCCATCAGCATTACAGTGTGCTTAATTAAGTTAAACTGGTTTTAATAACGTGAATGTGGCAAGTTTTCCAATACTGTAAGCTTATGTTTGTGTTGCTAAGAGCAGATCAGGCACAGGGGCACCAGTTTAATAATCTCGCCTAGGGCACCATAAATCCTAAGGCCGGCCCTGGATGTAAGTGACATTTGATTTGCACAATGCTAAATGCCAAGTTAGCACAAGTTACACTACAGTTCTACTTACACTGTCTGATGACTTACATCACCACTATGTCACCATGAAACACAGCCCTTTATTTGTGAAGTGAGAGATAAGTGGATCATAGAGCTGTCCCTTTAGGTCACCCAAGAGAGAATTCTTCTGGCAAGACTCCAATGTCAAGTGCTAGTCACACCTCTGACTTCTGTGTAACAGGATGCATGAATCTATATGCTTCCCTTTTACTTAATTCAGCAGTTCTCCAGCTTCATTGCACTCCCCTTGACAACAGAAATTACTGCATGACCCCAGTGCCTTCTGCTACTCTAGAATAGTTAATATTTTAAATAAAAATGCATTACAAGGCTGTATCTACAAAAATTAGATTTTAAAAATCAAAATACAATTGCAAAACAATCTTTATATCTAGCAATACAAAATGAAAATAAATATGTACCTAATGGAAGGGGTCAGCTTGTATTGAGGAACACAAATCCTTGGAGTGGGGCTCTGTGTGGCTGAGGTAAAAATGGAGATCATCTTAAACAGCAGGACAAGCCCTGTAGTTGTTTTTCAGTAAAGTCAGTACTGAAATGCCAGCTTCACACAGGTAGGTGAATGGAACCCCCATGAGTGCTTTCAATTCTCTAGATGACAGCTCTGGATATTCTTCTTGCACAGAAATCCAGAAGTTAGCAAGAAGTTGTTCAGAAAAATTTCAGCATCAATGTCACATCACAGGAAAGGTCCATTAATGTTTCTTTCACTGTAAGTGACATAACAGCACTTGCAGTCACTTCTGCATTAAAGGGATTTCTAATCCACACCTCTGTTTTCTGATCCTTTTCAGGGAAGTATTCCTGAAACCGTAGTTCAAGGCTTTCCAGGTAGCTGATGCTAATAGGTTGCAAGTCATGCTTTGGGCAAGGCATTTTCATCCAAAAAGTCATCCAGTGAAAAATAATAATAATAATAAAAAAACCAATGCTTCATCACTGTCACTGTTCACACGACCATACCACAAGGAAAGTTTCTTGATCCAACTTTCGATTTTGCCAGTGAGAGAAAAGATGTGCCTAATACATTTAGGCATTCAAAAATGTCCACTAGGTAACCTAGCAAAATGAACCACTTGGTATCTGCAAACTTTTCAGCCAGAAGGGAATCTTTGTATGAAAGAAAAATTCTCACTTCCTCTCTGAGCCCAAACAAACAATTGAGAACCTTTCCCCAAGACAGCCATCAAACTTCTGTGTGGTAAAGTAACTGATGGTGCTCAGTTCCCATATCATCACACAAAACTTCAAACAGATGTACACTTTTTTGAGCTGCTTTTGATGAAGTTGACTGTGTGAACAACTTCATCAAGAACTTGTTTTAAAACAAGTGGCTTTTTTTTTTGCAGTGAGCACTTGCCTATGTATAATAGAGTGAGTCCAAACTGCTTGTGGTGCAACAGCCTGCACTTAGATGACTAGCTTGTTTTTTCCAGTCATTGCACAAGCACCATCACCATCACCAATTTGTACACAGCACTGCAATTCCAAGCCAGAATCAGAGACAAAAGTATCCCCCTGTAGCATGCGGTGGTAATGGCCAGCAGAACATAAAGTCCTCTTGGAATTTTTCATCGTTCTCAAATTTTACATTATGGCAGCATCTGAGGTGCACCCAACATATCTGTCATGTCATCAAGTTGAATGGAGGGTGAGGAGCGCGGAAGGACTTTGCCTGAGTTTGGCAATCACTTGTTCAGTCATGTCATTTGTGTACTGTGAATACGCCTGGTAATAGTGTCATTAGACCCAGGAATTGAATCAAATTGAATTGCTGCACTGTCATAAACAGATGGTTAAGGGTTAATGCCTCTTTTACCTGTAAAGGGTTAAAAAGTTCACCTAGCCTAGCTAACACCTGACCAGAGGAACCAATGGGGGAACAAGATGTTTCAAAAGGAAGGAGCGAAGTTTTTCCTTTGCTTAGAGTTTCAGTTTCAGCTGGAGTGAAAAAGATCAAGGAACCAGCCTCTTATCAGAGTAGTAAGTTTTAGAAAGGAATAAATAGGTTTATGTTTATTTCTTTGTAACCTGTCTTATGCAATTAGAGGTAGAATCAAATTGGGTATTTTTTTTGTGTAACTAAATTTGTGCCCAGGGGAACATCCTCTGTGTTTTGAATCTGTTGTCTGTGAGAGTAGCTGGTATGCTAATCTCTGCCAGAGGGTTTTCTTTTACCTTTCTTTTCTTTAATTAAAAGCCTTTTTCTTAATACCCGATTGATTTTTCCTTGTTTTTAGATCCACGGGGTTGGATCTGGACTCACCAGGGATTGGTGGGGGAAAGGAAGGGGAGATGGTTAATTTCTCCTTGTTTTAAGATCCAAGGGGTTTGGATCTGTGTTCACCAGGGAACTGATGAAGTCCCTCAAAACTACCCAGGGAAAAAAGTAGTGCTTGGGGGATGGTGGCAGCGATACCAGATCTAAGCTGGTAATTAAGCTTAGAAGTGTCCATGCAGGTCCCCACATCTGTACCCTAAAGTTCAGAGTGGGGAAGGAACTTTGACATGCACCTTGCCCCAACATAATTGAAACCATTTCCTTGGCACATGGCAGAAAAAAATTTCTCCAATAGTGTGCAGGTTCCCAGTTTTAGCTATCCAGTATGACACAGCAAAAGATGTCTCAAGGGCTTTCTCATTTGCTGTAGCTGCTGTTTTCAGTACTGTTTCTGGCCCTGTAGTTCTCTCAGCTTTCTCTGGGGAGGGGTGGAGCAGGAAATCGAAAAGTTTTGTTTGAAGAGAACTGTGCCATGTCTGCAAGTGCCGCAACATTTTAGACAATTTTAAGCTCTCCTTTGCCAAGACTTCAATACATGCCACACACTGTGGCCATGGATCCTCCTCAAAATCAGTCCATGCAAATCCATGCCCAGCATTGCGGTTTCTTGGTATTTTACTGCTGTTTGGAATCTTGTTGTCAGCCCTTCTTTTGCTGCAAGTGGCAGTCAATGCCTCTTCATTACCCCCTTTTCCTCTGAAAACGGTCCACTGCTAAAATTATTTCTACGGCAACTTTTCAAAATGGCTTCAAGCACAACACTCACTGAGTTGGTTGCTAGGTAACCATTTTAGACAGTTCCGACAGGTGCCTGCCTGAGTAGAGGAAGTGAAGCACAGGGCCAGCATTAGTAGTGGTGGGAAGCAGGGCAATTGCCTAGAAGTAGACCTGCTTTACATCCAGTCATTTAGAAGCACAGGGCCAGCATTAAGGGGTGGGAAGCAGGGCAATTGCCTAGAGCCCCATGCCACAGGGTCCCCTCAAAGTTAAGTTTCTCAGCTTGTGCTTCAGCCCTGCCACGGCGGGTCTCAGTCTTGGGCTTTCTGCTGGCCCTGGCAACCCCATTAAAAACAAACTCACAAACCACTTTGTGGTCACAACCCACAGTTTGAGAACTGCTGATTTAATACAATGCGAGTGTGATGATCATTGCTGGTGTGAATGAGGAGACAGATGAAGCACTGTGGCAGCTTGAGTCTCATTCAAATTCCACTGTCCGGTGCTTTCTAAAAAATCCCTAACAAGCATATATAAACATATGCTCCATAAAGAAAACAGATCTACTCAGTCCAACAAGTGGATAATTCTTTTAACACATTCTAATGACTTTAAAACATGCAATGGATTATTCTGTCTACAATGTTTTAAATGGAGTAACATCCTTGATTTAGATTAATTTCTTTTTCTCAGATATATTTGAGCAGGTGATCATGTATGTGGAATATCTGTAGAAAAACTGACTAAAAGAAACTTATCAGTAGTCACACAGTCAGGCTTCACTGAACTATCTAGGTCTTGTGAAGATGCTTATCCAGATCTTCTCACCATCAATCTACTACCCCTTTTAAAACTGGGATTACAAACCTGAAACTAATATAGGTCCCATGACAGTATTTTTCTAGTCTATGATAAGCCATTCCCAATCTGCTCTCAGCAGCTGGGGCTCCTTGAACTGCCCTGCTTTTACATGTGAGAGAGGAGTTTGCCCAAGGGAAAGGATCAAATATTTCCCTGAAGGGTCAGAATTTTTTATTCAGCATAGATAAAACAATTCTAGTACAAACACTGTTATTGATCCAGTAGGATGGATTCAACATGTTTTCTATTTCTAGTTACAGCCTGTGATGGGATGTACAAGCTGTTTGTGACACATGACGGCAATCTCCTCCTGTCAGAAGAAATCCCTCACCCCACCAAAAACCCACTTGGTGGTTTACCCCATCTGTAAAAATGAGGTTAATGATACTGACCTCCTTTGTAAATCACTCTCAGATCTAATTAGCAAGGTATAGGCTGCTTGTAGTGGACAAGGAACAAAGGCTGTTTTCTCCCTTCATAGTTTGCCCAGAATTTTAGGAAGTAGACCTGCTTTACATCCAGTCATTTAGAGCAGTACATCTTCATTACCATACTTTGCACCCTGAAGCCCCCAGTGAAGCCAGGAGGACAGGTAACAGTCATCAAACCACTGATTTATGCCTGAAAATTCTGATACCTAGTCTCTATACTCATCACCACAGGACCTTAAAAAATCCATGCCTTTACAAACAAATCCTACACTTACTCTTAGTATTGCCAGTGCAAGCAACCACTAAAAATCTCAATGTCCTCAGCTCATAACAATCCTATATATAACACCACCCCACCCCCCAACTACTTAATTGTGGCTATTAAAGGAATAGTGCTGCCCCTTGCAAAAATCTTCTGAGTCTCCAATTCTGGCTTACAGAATTGTACTAGTCATTCTGCCATACCTGAAATGGTCTGTCAAATACATGATAGCAGAAATGGGAAATTATTGGTGTGAACATATAAAATAAAGGTAAGAAATATCTGAAAGATGGTGCTAGACACCAACAGAAATAGTTAATTTTATGTCATATATTTTATTCTTATACATAAATTATTGTTAACACAAAGACATCAAACACTGGCGGAAGCTGTCATTTTGGTTTTCTTTACTCATTACAGACGTTTCAATTTCAAATAAATATCCATTTCAAGATGGGACAAGTGGTAATATTTACCCTTGTCACATTCAGTTACAGTTGGTTGGTAGCAATACCAAGAGGCCAGCGTAATATTGCACAAAAAAAACACAACTGAACAAGCCAGTCTTCTATATGCATTACTTCCTGTAAAGCTAGAACTGCTACATCACTTGCTCCTTAATTTTGCAGAGGCAAAGATCAATAAGGAACTGAGCTATATTTACCCTACAAGGAGGAGAAATTGTTTATCAATCATAAAAACCACAAACACACAAACATGTTTACCAAATGAATAGCATACTATGAGTTTTGCATTTCACAGATATCTGGAGAATTTTTTTCCAGTGGGTTTTTGCCAGGAGGGTGGCAATCAAAACAACTCTGTCTGCTCTGCAGCAGCACTACAGTTCATATCTCACATGCCTGTATGAAAGGATGTAATTAAAATGAAGTACCAGAAGCAAGCTTGGTCAAGCACATTCCAACTCTTTGGTCACATATTTCATAATGAAAACAAATGATTCTCACTGTCACATTAACATGCTTTGGGTGTGACTGAAACATCTAAAGTATCAGAGGGGTAGCCATGTTAGTCTGGATCTGTAAAAGCAGCAAAGAGTCCTGTGGCAACTTATAGACAGACTAACAGATGTATTGGAGCATGAGCTTTTGTGGGTGAATATCCACTTAGTCAGATGCACCGATGAAGTGGGTATTCACTCATGAAAGCTCATGCTCCAATACATCTGTTAGTCTACAAGGTGCCACAGGACTCTCTGCTGCTGAAACATCTAAGTACGTAGAGTAATAAAGACAATCTATAGTCAGCCTCACCCTCCCTCTTTAACATTATACAATGGAGAGCTGGGGTGAGGCATCACCATGGAGGTGGATGTCTACGTTAAGCTTGATGCAGCATTAAATCAATCCTTTTAAAGCTAAGCCCCAACAGTCAAAAGGGGAAGCGTTTTACTGCATCAAGTGTGATATGTGAGGTGGCATGAGAAAAGGAGTCTACTCTTTCCTGTCCCCAACAAGGAAATAATCCAGCCGGGACTACTCTTACACATCTAAGAGAAAAGTTGGAGATTCTTACACTGAATAATTCAATTAACAACATTGTACTTTCTAGTTTGTTAATGAAAATCATTTCACTTAGGAATTTATACCTCTTTAAACTCATCTGAGCTATTTAAATGGACCTCTGAGAAATCACAACTTCTATTTTGCTCAAATAATTAGTGGACAACTGTGGAAAGCCTGAGGCTAAAGTTCTGCAGTCTGTCAATATCTGGCACTTGTCTCTTAATGAGAAACCTCACAGACCCTCTGCTGTTATGGCCCAAGGAAGGAAATGTTAAAATTGGCAGCAATAATAAGACACCTTTAGCTCTCTGGTTGTGGAGCAGGTCTGTAAAACTACAGATGAGTGCCATTAAAATAAATAAATAATTAATACCTGATAAGAGATACTCCGATAAAGGCTACCACCCAACCTATGTAAAAATGAACTTTTTTTCCATTTCATTCAAACCTCCACAATCTTACAATATCTAACTATATACGGTCAGTGTTTTTTTTTTTGTTTGGTTGCTTTGTTTTGAACACCCGGAGAAAAAATAATTGTTTTTAAAGCAACTTTAAAGTGTGCTTTTGCCTTGAAAAGAGATTGTAAAAATGGAACTCTCTTATTCCACAGCTCTGCCCTGGTGTGTTTTCAGTCACATCAACTGACTTTAGTGATAAAAATAAGTGTATACTGATTTTTACCTGTCAGGATGGTACCACCGTACAACTAAAAGAGTATTTTATTTCTCTTTGTGCATAAAATTGGAACTTAGTAAACTATCAGCTATACCTTTACAAACTTTATGAGATTACTGCACAAGTGTAACTGAAGGCATCATTCAGTCTGCAGAACCTGGTTACTGAGGATGGTATGTAAGAAGCAGAGAACCCAGCTAGACTTTCAGATCTCAGGCTGAACATGCATCTCTAGCAATGGACAGGGGGTGGAAAATGAACATACACACACACCCCCCAAAAAAGAAAACTACACCAACTTCTTTTCCCCCATACTGTGCTTGACCTCTAAGGAATCATAGTCACAGAACTCCATGATGCCATTTTCACACAGTAACTTTTCAGAATGTCACCATGCTTTCAGGTTGGAAAGCAAACTCAAAAGACAGGAAATGCCAAATGTTTAACACTCTATCTAAACTCACTTTGGGTACATGTCCAAAATGTAGGGCTGGAAGCCTCCCCCATAATTTATCAGCTGATTTGGTGCTAGAGATCTGGTTTAACTGACTACCTGGCAATTGCATAAGGAAAATTCCCAGGAAGAGTAGAATCTACAAAGTGGCTATATGCAACCCCACTTTTGGCCTACAGGGTGGGGGGGTCATTCTTGCTGGAAAGGGGTCATGAGTAGGGTCTCTCTACATCCTGTAATCCCTACCTGATAAAATGGTCGTTTTGGGCCATAGGCTGTCAGGTGCAACACACAGCAGCCTGTGTGGTAATTGGTAATGCTGCGATCAATGCTGTGGTGTCAATTTAGTGGGTCTGAAGAAGACATGCTAAATCAATGGGAGAGCATTCTCCCATCGATTTGTGTATTCCACGTCCCTGAGAACCATAAGGGAAGTCAGTGGGAAAGCGTCTCCCGTCAACACAGCACAGTATAGACACTGCAGTAAGTGAATCTAGCTACATTGACTTCAGTTATGTTATTCACGTAACTGAAGTAGTGTAACTTAGATCGATTTACTGTGGTAGTGTAGACCAGCACTAAACAAATTGTTCTGAGAGCCATAACTGAGTTTCCATGCTGGAAATTCAACCATATAACTGGATAATATATTAAAATACTATTAGTAATTACTAGGAGTTATTTTTAGAGTGCCCATTGCCATTGTAGGTTGGTAATTATTTGCAAGTGTTGAAACGCAAATTGCATAAACCCACTGTAAAAGGATGTAAAGTTCTGGGACACACACAGAAGCAGAGCTAGCTTTCATGACTGATGCTGTCGGCTAGACCTTGCACATACAATCAGCTTCAGTTCAGGATATAAAAGGATTTGAGTCTCTATCTGAGGCGGTGGTGGGAGTGGGGTTGGTGGTCCCAGGAATATCTATGCACATGATTGCATTTAGTTGCTATTGTTTAAATTAAACAATGAAGAAAGAAAACCAACAGAAAAACAAAGTCCTAATATATAAATAAGTGTGAAGCAACAACAACAACAACCACCACCTGTTGAGCTCTGAACTTGTTCAACTTAGGCTCAAGTAGAAAGCAAAGCCTGGGAAATAAGTTTACCAGGCTGGGACGTTAACTGAGAAAACTCCTTCATCACTTGTACATAAGAATGGCCATACTTGGTCAAGACCAGTGGTCCAGGTAGACCAGTATCCGGTCTTTCAACCATGGCTAGTGCTTGATGCTTCATAGGGAATGAACAAAACAAGGCAATTATTGAGCCATCCATCCCCTGTTATCCAGTCCCAGCTTCAAGTAGTTGGAGGTTTAGGGCCACTCAGAGCATGGGGTTGTGCCACAACCATCTTGACTAATAACCATTGGTGGACCTATCCTCTATGAACTTATCTAATTCTTTTTTTAACCCAGTTATATTTTTGGCCTTCACAACTATCCCCTGGCAACAAGTTTATGCATTTCACAGTCAATCTGTGGAAGAAATACCTCATATTTCTTTTAAACCTTTTGCCTATTAATTTCATTGAGTGAGACCCAGTTTGTGTGTTATATGAAGGGACAAATAAAACTTTACTATTCTCTCTTTCTCTCTCACGATTTGTGATTTTATCTAACTTATCCCTTCATAGTTTGTCTCTTTTCTAAAATGAGCAATCCCGGTCTTTTCAATCTTATCCCATATAGAGTTACTCCATACCCCTTCTCTGTACCTCTGAAGCCTTTTCTTAAAATTGGCATTATGTTAGCTACCCTCCAGTTATCTGGTACAGAGGCTGATTTAAGTGATAGGTTACATACTGTACCACAGTGAGTAGTTCTCCAACCTCATATTTGAGTTCCTTCAGAAATCCTGGGTAAATACCATCTGGACTGGTGACTTCGTTTATTTTATCAATTTGTTCCAAAACCTCTTCTAATGACACCTCAATCTGAGACAGTTACTCAGATTTGTCGCCTGAAAAGAACGGCTCTCCCTCACATCTCAAATTTACCTTCTCTACAACAGTCTTGTCTTCCATGAGTGCTCCTTTAGCCAGGGCCAGCTCCAGGGGTCTTGCCACCCCAAGCAGCCAAAAAAAAAGAAAAGCCACGATCGCAATCTGGGGCAATTCAGCAGGAGGTCCTTTGCTCTGAAAGGGAGTGAGGGACCCTCTGCCGAATTGCCGCCGAATCCCTGAAAGTGCTGCCCCACTCCTGAGTTGCCACCCCAAGCATCCGCTTGATAAGCTGGTGCCAGGAGCCAGCCCTGCCTTTAACACCTCAATTGTCTGATGACTCCATTGATTGATTGGCAGGCTTCCTGCTTCTGATGTACTTAAAGATTTTTTTGCTCTTAGCCTTTTACTAAGTGCTCTTCAAATTCTTATTTGGCCAGCCCCCTGATTAAACTATTACTCTTAATTTGTCCGAATTCATGCTCCTTTCTATTTTCCTCAGTAGGATTTTACTTCCAATTTTTAAAAGATGCCTTTTTGCCTTTAACCCCCTCTTTCACTCTGTTATTCAGACAGGGTAGCTGATAAACTGTCTGGCACAACTCACTTCCGTGAGTGCCAGCCTCAGAGTGCCAGCAGACTGTTAAAAAACAGGGCAGAAACCTCAAATTGTGGTGCATATTCTTGTGACATTCTGTATCCCTATGTTCACCCTTTTTAAAGAACTATAATGGATTTTGTACAAAGTATGCCTTGTAAGGTATCATTTGAAAATGCAATTTGCTGATCATTATTGTCCTGGTAAAATGTGTGGCAATATCATATGTAAAGTTATAAGATTCTCCTGTATAACATTACTGTGACATGTTCCAAGTTTAGAAAAGCAGCCAACAACCTGTTCCTCAAAGACAAAAGACAAACTGATGTTGTACCCAGGTATCAACAAAATCAAATGGACTATTACCTGGCTAAGTAGCTGTTTTTCAGCAAGAAAAAGGGTGAGAGTAAGAAATCTACATTTTGGCAAAGAAACAGCTGGAGGTTCCCATCCTCACAGACCTTCTGTTTCCTGAACCTCAGCTAGAGATGATTTTCAAAGAAAAAGAGGACTATAAGAAAAGAGAACAGATGTCCCAAATTATTCCTCCTTTTCTCTCTGCCCAAGGCATCAACACCACCTGAAGGATGAGGAAGTTAACATTGAATTGGAGGAGTGATCCTGGCTGAAAGGACTCCAGTCAGTAAGACTGCTAAGCATTTGGTGAGAGAAACCTTTGCTTTGAATTTATTTAGCTTGTTAAGTTAGATATTAATCACATTTTACCTTTTATTTTCTTGTAACCAATTTATGCCTCATTACTTGTAATCACTTAAAATCTATCTTTCAGTAGTTAATAAATTTGTTTTATTGTTTATGTAAACCAGCGTGTTTGGACTGAATAATTTGGGGCACTTCATGTGGGATAACAAGATTTATTTATATCATTTTCTATTAATGAAATAATGGACTTTACATGAGCTTGTATTGTCCAGCAGGATGCTAGGCAGTATAGGATGCACATTTTGCAGCAGAGGGACAGGATGGACGTCTGGGACTGGGAATTTGCTGGTGTTACCCTTTAGTGTAATTCATGGGTGGCTGGCTATAGTACTCATAAAATATAGCTGGGAGTGATTTACATGCTGGAGCTGTAAATGTGAGCTGACCAAGAGTGGTCGCTCTCACAGTAAAGAGAGGAGTTCTATAATTAGAATTCACCAACTCTGAAGGAAGTGTGAACTCCTAAAGCACTATAACAGTCTTGTCATGGAGTCACAGACAGTCCTCTTGGGCATTGCAGTCTATCCTGCCACCCAAAATCACAACAATATTTAGGTTACTCCCAGTTCCAAAAGGACCAGTCACTTACCTTAGGTCAATTGTACTCTGATCTCAAACCAAAGACAATGCCTGTAACCACTCCGTAACTAACTAAACATTTATTACCTAATAAAAAAGGAGAGTTATTTCCAAAGTTCAAACAGGAAACAAACACACATGAGCTACCATCTACGATTTAAAAGAGTAATATAAACTTCTATAATAAGCAGCTCTATATGTCCTTTAGGGCTAACCCAGACCAAGCAGCATGAGGACCTCTTGCTTATATATAGGAATCTTTGCCTCTCAAAGTCCAGACAGTATAAAGAGGCCCTGTTTCTCCTTGTCAAAGATTTTTATCTCCTTCTCAACCCAGAATCCAAGTCAAGGGAATGAATTCATGCACAGGATTTCCCTTCCTGGAGGGAGTTACAAATGCAATCAACAAGGTCTTTGTCCTTTGATGCTATAAAATGCCTCATTTGCCTTCAGTGGGCCATTTTCAGTGGGACCAGCACTTTAATTAATGCTTCTTTTCCTATTTGATGAGTTTCACTATTACAGAGGATTACAATGTAAACACTCATTATGACTTTATACCATGGAATACAGATATTAGAGGTAGGATTAATACATGGAGCATCCTACAAGTGTTCTATAAAGTCTAAACATTGGAAAAGGATGATTCTTTAGAGAGAAATAATTTTATAAGAGACACTGAGAGGAGAATAAAAGAATTGGCAGAGCATGAACTTTTCCCCTCTTTTGCACACTACTTTAAGCTGTTCATTGTGATTATTTCAAGATAGATGTGATGAACATAGTAGAGCTTTCAAAAAATGTTGACAGGTTTTTTGGGGGGGGGTCAAAAAATGGGGTTTACTGGGAAATAAAGTTTTCCTCAGGAAAATGTGGTTTGATAAAGCTTCAGGAAAAAATTTGAAATGAAGAGTGTCTTAAATTGATTTTCTTGCTGATACTCCCCGCGCCACAACATACATCACTTTTACTCCTTTCTATGTGGTAAAGTGTGAAAAAGGTAGAAGTAAGGTTAAAAAGTAAGAGAAAGCAACATTCAGACTATTTTTAAGACAATTTCCTTTCACTCCATTCACACATTTCCAGTGGAAAGTAGTAACATGAATGTGGATTTTTACCCACTTAAAAAAAAAAAAGCTACACGACCTTCAACCCATTAGAAAAGAGGGGAAATTTATTTTTAAAAAAGGAGCACGACAAACACCCAAAAACAGGTCAAAGATTTTATTTAAAAAGTCATTTGAATATTTTTATTAAAAAAGAAGTTTTGAATGACATAAGATTTGCTTATTTTCTATACAAAAATTTGGGGGTGGGGAGCAAGGGAGAGAATTCAAAGAGCTATAGTATGTAGCCATGAATTCTAGAGGCACTTTCGTTTGTGGCATGTTATGGCTTTAAGTTTATAATATCTCTGCCTACATGCAGAAAAGCCTTTTTTATTTTCAGAGTTGCTGCACGTGGTTTCAGAGATACATGCATTCTGCTCTATAACTCTCAGCAAGTAAGGGCCAGATTGAAGCAGGTTATTACTTGTATAGAATTATTGCCTCACTTTTTCTTCCTTTCTGGTGGTAGGGTAATTTGTTCCTCAGTTTTCCTACTAGTAGTTTCCCCTCTGTGTTAGTTTTACTGCTTTTGGCCCTCCAACTAAAAGTCCACCTCTTCTGAGGTACTCAAGAGTTCAGTTATAAAAGGTCCTTTGCACCTCTCTGGGCTCAGTAATTTCCTACTCCATTTACAAAGGGGTAAATAATTTTTTTGCCTTCACCAAGTTAAGTAGTCTCTTACCCTGTTGATGCAGGGTAAACCATGTGTTAGCCAGGAGTAGGCCAAACAGTTCATTCCTTGATCCTCCTTGGGCCCCAGTTTTCACTCCTCTTGATGCAGAGGTGGAAATGGGAGGGTGGAGGGGATTTCCTCTCACCTGGAGCTGGTCAAATGTTTAAGATGACAAGTTTGATAAAAAATGGCCTTTTGAAAAAAAATTGTCAAAATTTCCCCAGATAAAATGGTGCCCTCTAATTTCCTTCCTCCCACAAAAAATAAATTAAAAAAAATCCACACACATCAAAATGGCCAGCAAGATATTTTGGTTACTGAAAACTGTATTTCATAAGGTTTTCCATAACTGGGGGAAAGGTCAAGGAAATTAATTTTAAATGAAATTTTGGAAAACAAAACAAAAGCAAAAATGGTTCACACACTTTAAAACAAAACAGAATAGTTTTTCACAAAGCTACTTTTGGATTTTTCCAACCAGGATTGCATCAGACCTCTCCTTAGTCAATTTGTCCCTCTCACCCTCAAGAGAGCGGTAGTTCTCTTTTCTAGCCTGGCCATCACATGATCAGGCACTACACCTGCCATCAGTCCCTCCAGAAAGCCTCTATTTGGAGCTGTTCTAAGCCCAAATCCATGCTAGCCTCAAAGAGCCAGTACATACTCCCTTACAGTGACAAAGACACAAGACTGTTATTCATGCAAGAAGATGAATTCTTTTAATGTAAGGAGCTTCATAAAGAATGACACTGAGGTTCTAATTCTAATGTAGCTAGTTTTCCAAAAGAAAGTGAGTGATACAAAGTCTGTGTGTAACATAGGCAGTTTTGAGATGGAAGTGAAATACGTTCCTTGAAATGAGGGATCTTCAAAACTATGAGCAAAGGCTGAAGGAACTGGGTATGTTTAGTTTGGAAAAGAGGAGATTGGGGAGATACGATAGCTGTCTTCAGATACTTGAAAGGCTGACTTTTAAAAAAATGGAGAAAAATTGTTCTCTTTTTCCCACAAGAGGCAATGGGTTCAAACTACAACACAGCAGATTTAGATTAAATCTCAAGAAAAACTACCTATCTGTAAGGACAGTAGGACAATGGAACAGATGGCATCAGGAGCTTGTGGAACAGGGGTAGGCAACCTGCAGCCCATGAGCTGATTTTCAGTGGCACTCACACTGCCTGGGTCTTGGCTACTGGTCCGGGGAGCTCTGCATTTTAATTTAATTTTAAATGAAGTTTCTTAAACATTTTAATAACCTTATTTACTTTACATACAACAATAGTTTAGTTATATATTATAGACATAGAAAGAGACCTTCTAAAAACATTAAAGTGTATTACTGGCACGCGAAAACTTAAATTAGAGTGAATAAATGAAGACTCGGCACACCACTTCTGAAAGGTTGCTGACCCCTGATGTAGAAGCTTCAATACATTGGAGGCTTTCAACAGGAGTCTAGATAGCCATCTGTCTTGGGTGGTTTAAACACAACAAATCCTATCTCTTGGCAGGGAGTTAGACTAGATGACCCTTGCAATCCCTTCTAACCCTGTGATTCTATGATTCAAGAGGTATGTAGTGTTCTCTCAGGGTGTCTTTACACTTCTTATTTTAATTTTGTATGGGAAGATAAATTCTGGCAATAAGGATAAGGCTGTAAAAACTACAAGATGCTTAGGGGACCCCTGGATAAAGAAAATGAAATGTTGAAAAGGTAAAATAGCCACCATTACAAATAATCTCTTCTGAAACTTTAATTTAAAGGGTGGAAGAATTTGAAACATGATGTTCAGTGAAGTATTTCTCTTTCAAGACAGTGAAAAGAGAAAACGTGTTTTCTTAACACTACTGGGTAAGCAGTACACAATGCTTAAATATATTTTCCACAGGAAAAGATATGGAGTATGAAACCTTGGCAGAGGTACTTAAAAAGCATTATACCAAACTTCTACAAGAAAAATTTAGAGTGTTTTTTCGTTTTTTTAGGTCAAAATACCTCAATTCAGAGAAGAACAACTAGGCACTGTTCATAGGTAGGAATGTACTCTGGAAGGAGCTGTAAATAAAACTTCAGTGTCCCAGTAAACAAAGAAAAGTGATCTCTAATTCAAGAAAGCAGCTCTGTAAGCTTGCCATATGGGGACAAAAGACTCAGTCCACAGCCAAGCTGACCAGTATGCTTGAAAAAGCAATGCATCTGTCTACAGATGGAAGGCTGATCGACCATGTTATTGGTCTATTCTTCCAAGCTACATGAAGAAAAAAAATAGTGAATGTAATTCTTCCCACCACTCTAATTTTATATTGCTCACTCTTACTTCTGTTTTTTTCTTCCTCAAATTATGTTGTGATAACTGAGCTGATAGAATTACTCTAATTGTAAGCTCAAATGTGAAAAATGAGTGAAAGTTCATAAAATGTCAAAATACCTTTAGTAACAAAATGTTGATGGGAAAAGGTACAAAAATGAGGCAGAAAAACATATCAGTAGGCCTTTTTGTTGGACTAATTCAAACTCAAGAGACTGTGTTAAGATCATGCCTGGTAAACAAGAACAGGAGACCAGAAATTAATCAATCAAAATTAGTACATCGGAAATTAGGCCTAAGTGGTGGACAAAATAGTGAAGGGATGGGCTATTCCACCCATCACTCCCTTCTGGGGAGCTCAGAAAAGGACTTTGGAGGAAAAGCTAATGAATAGCAACACTGACTGAAAGACAAGAGAGAGGAAAGAATGAGCTTTACCATTACAGCTGCCACCTCAGGCTCCAGGGTCTCTGGACCTTCTTTATTCTAATCCTAAAAGATGTCCTGACCAGAACAGGGCACAGAGAGGGAGACACATGCATTGTCACTTCCATCAGCTCCAGCTAATTCCCGAACACCACCTAGGCTGTGACATTGTCTCCTCTCCCCCTTGTGTATTCTTTTCCTTTCCTACCTTTTTCTTTCTGGCTTAGATAACCAAGACTTCATCTTTTGCAATGCTGCTGTAAGCCCATGACCAGAAAGAGGCTTGTAATGTCCTAAACAGCCTGATGCTGGTACAAGTGTGCCAGGTCCCAGAGTGGCTGGTAAGACCATATGCCATGTCTGCATTTCTCCAGCAATGAGGTTGCAAGTGAGAATCCATGTCAGATAGAAAATGCAGCTTATATATCTTAGCTGTTCTTTTCTCTCTCCCTTTTGTTTTTCTCCAGTCCCATCTTATTTTGTTTTCTTGGAAACAGGATCAGACTTCAACAGCAGCAGCAACAACTCCAGTCCATCTCAACTAACTTTCTTTCTCTTTTCCTCAAAGGGACCATTATCACCATCTAGGAGACTGCCAAACAAGTGGGGGTTTCCTTCTCAAAATTCTCTACAGCCAAAGTAACAACATCCCTGTTCCCTTTCAAATGAAAGCCCTTACTTGATACTTTACCTTTCAAACACTTCAACTGTTTTCCTCCTTTTCTGGATCTTTAAAAGGATTTTTAATGCTGTGTTTACCAAGGTACTAAGCAGGCTGAGGTCTCTGTATACCATTACCAAGCCTTGTTTAAAACTATTTAATGTTGGACAGTAACTGGATTATGTTAAACCTTTGACGCTTTGGGCCCATATATTTCATCTAAGTTAATACAGACAGGTAACCAGGTAGTCATTTTTCAGCTTCATCTAGTAAACACCTGTCACACCTAACTTGGGTAGGATTTCTTAAATTAACTGTGACTACTCTGTCAGTAACAATGTTCAGAAAGCTGATGTGTTTTACTACTGGTCTATATCTAATAAGGATCCTGGGACACATGCATGAATGAGAAACTGAAAGATCATCCAGTTTAAATTAAACAGCACTAAGAAATGTCTAGTGAACAACTGCCAGAATAATGCAACTTCTAACAGAGAAGACTAGATACAGCAAGAGATCTCTAAGGTTGCATGATAGCTTGGAATCGACCCAGATAGTGCCATACAAGTGAGATGATCTGAAGAATTATCACCACCAATCTGGAATATAAAGTAAAGTCCAATTCACTCTTACTTACCTCAGTAATAGCATAACTTATTTGATATAAACATGGCAACCACCTGTATATAAATTTCAGATGTAATTTATTCATAGATATTATGGCCAGAAGGGATATTCTGATTATATATAGTCTGACCTCCTGAACATTACAAGCCACTAAGCCCCATCTAGTTACCCTATATCAAATCCACTGACCTGGATTAAACCAAAATCTTATTGTTCTCCAGAGACTAAACTATTGCATGTCACAGACAGAGGATAGCAGGGAGTAAGATGCATTAACGCTTCAGGCACCTGCAAAGGCAGAGAATTGGTTTGATGGACTATGCCCAGATTAACATTGCGAGCAACGCATGCCCCTCTCTGCAGAGGAAGGTAAAAAGTTCCAAAAGGTCCCTGCCAGTCTGACCTGGGCGAAAATTCCTTCCTGACCTCAGATATGGCAATCAGTTTGACCCTGAGCATGTGAGCAAGACACACCAGCCAAGCATCTGAGAGAAGAGTCTTGGTACCAGCTCAGAGGGCGCCCGGAGGGGTGACCAGTGATATCTCCAACTGAGGCCATCTCTGATGCTTCAGAGGAAGGCGTCCAAAAATAATAATAATAAATAATAATAATAAAAATACAACCAATATGTGTGTGGGGGTCCCTGCCTGACCCCTACAGATGACCAGCTGAAGCCATGATGCATAAAATTTATGACATAAAACATAGGATTGGAAAGGACCCCCTTATTGAGCTCAGTCCCCTGCCATGTCCGGCAGCCAAATCAATTAAGTCTTTGGACAGTTAAATGCCAAGAATTAATCTATTTGCTAGTTTCAACTGGTGTGAAGCAAATTAAGCCAGTAATAAGAGCAGATGAGCTCATAATTAAGAAAAATACATCTAAGAAGGAAAACAATTAAACAATCCTGTTTTCCACTTTGAGAGACATCAGTACATAAGTCACACAAGGCTCCAAACAAGTAAAAGTTGTATACTGAAAACACTGAAAATAATCAGACAAAGTAATCCCTGCTCTTTTCCAGCTTGAGATCTGGATTCTGTCCAAATATTTTGTTCTGAATCAGAAGCAAACTCCCACATCTGGCACATTAGCAAGCTTGAGAGGTCTTCTGCCTCATTACGTGTGGCCCCAATAAAGCCAGGGAAAATTCTCCGTGTATTACAGGTCTCATGTAACACATCCCATATATTTTTCTCATTTAGTTGAACACACAAGAGTTATTTTTACCATATATTGCTGGGGGGAGGGAAAATGTATTACCTTTATCATTTCCAAGCCATGTAGCATATCCACTGTTACCAGATGTTTGCCAAGGATATCTGGAAAAAGAGCATTATTTGTCTCCTTAAAGTTTTCATGATGATTTGAATCACTTCACTGCTTCCATAAAATGGCATGCAGAGACATTTTTATGTAGAAATAAACACCAGACCCATATCATCTCAAATGTATGGCCTGTGACAACTCTCATGAACTTGCAGTCTTCCAAGCAGCTCCAACAGTCACAGTACACAGCATACAAATACATGGTGATGACCTGATACTTTGGCCACCCTATCTTCCATCTCCGTTTTCTGTCTTCCTCGACATGGCAAGATCTTGCTCCTTATGCTACGTAAAATGAAGGTTCTGGCCATTAGGAGATAACACCCTTGTAGTCTTATCTTCACTGCTATAACCTTGATAATTTGTCAATGCATGAGGTAATGCATCTGACTGATTGTTCTTCACCTAGGGATCAAAGAGGATCCTATCAAAAACAAGCCTCCTTAGCTTACACAGCCCTAACTGAAATTTTCAGAAGACCCCAAGGGAGTAAGATACGAAACTCTCATGCAGTTTCATCAGGATTTGGGCACCTAACTTTCTTGGGTTCCTTTGAGAATCCCAAGCTGTCTATGGAACTCCATGCCTTTTTAAAGCTGGTAGGGCCTGGTGTTTGGTCACAACTATTTTCACCTTCCCTTTTTCTGTAATTCATATCTTGACAATTCATTTGCCTTGTTTAGTTTTAACACAGTGATTTTCCTAGGCCACCAGATCCACTTTTTGTTTTGTATTTAAGGTTGCACAGCATCCCCAAATACGAAGTTAAGTAGTTCAGTTTGGAATATTTCCAAGTACCGTGGTTTGTGAAATGTACTTGAATCTACTTTTTCCATAAGCTTCTGCTTTATTTCTTCAATATACTTACTAAGATTTTACTTCAGACTCCTAACTCTGTAACCCCCAAATGTATAAATGCCACTTCCCTACATAAACTAGTTTGACTGTAGCAATATTCTTCGTTCTGGAGGCAGACCTCTACATATGATGATTTTTTGATTACCTAAAGAACCACTTTCACCCTCAGTATTTCATCCACTCACAACAGCTTGTGCATATCCTATTGCTGTAAGTCATAATGGGAACAATGCTCAGATTTGCGATTCAGTGTATTGAAGAAATTGCATGCGGCACTGTTCCTGGGTGCAAGATTTTGTAGGTCTTGATCCTACTGTGCCCATTGAAGCAAATGGCAAAGCTCCCATTGCCTTTAATGGTGCAGGATCAGGGCCCTAATGAGTAAGATTGAAGACCAGCCCATTCACCAAGGTAAAAACAAAGTAGTAATGCTATTTTTTTTAAATTGGATCACATAACTACAATATGAAAGTTGCAGTATCTGTTTTGACTATGGGTTTCAGACCACAATCTGGTTCCTGAACATAGTCCAAGTAAACAAGCTGTGCTCAGGGTTGTTCCAGGGCACTTGAAGAGTTGCCTTACATCCACCAGCTAGTCCCTCCCAGATCATCGCTCCCCACCCCACAATTTGCACAGTGGTCTGCACTCTTACAAATGGAGTCTCTTCAGAGAGCATCTCCATGATGCAAATTAACCTGTGCAGACTTTCTGCATCCTGCAATTCTAACTTAGTAAAGAGGTGCTAGTCTGTTTTCCCCTTTCCCATCAGCCTGATGATAAAGGAAAGACAGACTACACTTGAAAAAGCCAGAAACAAATCAGTGGCAAAAAGATAGGTCTTAGATAAGGTACAAGGCCAGTGCATTTCATTAGAATAATGTTCAATATAAGATTTTAAAAGAGAAAGAGAGAGAATCCAAAACCAAGAACTTCCCAGTTTCATATTTTGTCACACACAGATCAGAGCAGGTCTGTCAAAAGATTTTGCCTGAAAGGTTTTCAGAATTGAACAAGATGTTTGATGTCAAACCCTTGAAAAACTAGTGGGTTTGCATCATTTTGACATGGTAGTGCAAACCTGCACATACTTAATAAAATATTCACACAAATATCTGCACTGTGAACATGCTGAGTTTCACATATCTCTGGGTTATATTTTCACTTATTTCACTTTAGTGAAGGCACAATAAACTATTTTAAATCAGCTTGGTTTAATCAAATGCTTTAGATTTGGTTTCAATGAAAAACAAGTTTAACTGATTCATTACAGATTATTGATGTGAAGATTTCTCCAAAAGTACAGTCACATACTTCAGTGTTTTTTGGAAGTGTACCATAAGTAAGTGATTTAAACCACTAAATGAGAATTCACCAAACATAGGAAACTTATGGGGATTTAAGCAGCTGAACATAAAGTTTGCTAGCAGGTCTATAGATTTGTTACTGAACTTTTAAAAAGCTAAAACTGTACGTTTAGACAGAGAATCTGATTTCCTCTCTTTGGCATATTTGAGATGATGGCTCTACAGATGGCAGCCAGGACGTTTAGCTTTGAAATAGGTCTGATTTTTCAGTGGCTAAAGTGCATGCTCTTTGCATACAAACTATATGTAACAGTTTTGAACAGTGGGTAGATATGAACAGACAAACAAGAGGGATGTAACATTGCAACAAAAGTTTATGAGAGGGTTTTGGTTGTTTTTTTTTAAAACTTACTGCTTGTTTTTCCACCAAATCTCACTGACTTGTTAACTGCTTAGGTTGCCTCAAGGGTGTCATCAATTAATTGAACTCTGACCTCCCCAAATTTGATTGATAGGCAGGTGATTGAAACATAGACTAGGTCCCACCATTAATTACCCTTCCTAAAATGCTAGCTATTACTCAGCACCTCGGAAGAACTGCAGTGATGATAGAAGGGCGAGTTTGATGTTTGGAGGTGTTCATGTCACTCTCTCATCACACTCTGAAAGCTTTATATTGGAGAGCACATCAAAAAGAAATAAGTGCATGAATATGTTTCTTTTGTCAGAAAACGTCTCCTGTATTCCTCAGCATGCACCAGAACTACATAGCTTGTAACTACATATAGCATACACCACCTCTTTCAGAAAATATCATTTTGTAGTCATGGCTCACATAGCACTTCACACACATCAATGAATTATGCCTCACAACAGCCCTGACAGATAGGCTTACCCCTTGATATACAAACTGAGGGGAAACTGAGGCGTAAGTATATTGTCCCATTGTTGAACAGGAAGTCTTCAGCAGAGCAGGCATAGTATTTGTATTGTGATGGCGGCTAAAGGCCATGGCCTCCGTGTGCTAGGTGCTGTACAAACATACAGGGCGAATCCCTCCATCAAGGAGCTTAAAATAAAGCCAACAGAACCCAGACCTGGGAAGAGTATCCAGATCACATAACTCTCAATCCTGTGTTTTAACCAGAGTGTAAAAAATCATCCCAAAAAAACCTCCTTTATTTCTGGAGATAGACCAGCACTGCTTAATGCAGCTGGAACAATGTATGAATGTGTTAACTGTAGCAGAGTAGCTTTTTATATTATTAGAAATGTATATTAGGTTTATAATATACTCCCTAAAGGATTTTAAATAGCCATGGGGAAGGAATGGAAAGGTATTTTTCTTTAGTAAGACTTAGTTTCATTAGAAATGTATCTATGACTTTAAGAAATCACAAGGATTTTTTCTAATAAATATTTGCCTTATGAATTATTACTCCATGTCACCTACAAATGCAAAGTGGCCTACAGTTGGAAAGTCAAACTCCAAGCTGTTCTATAAACTCTGGGGATCCCAAGTAAGAAAACAATACTCCACCCACTTTCAGCTGTGGCTATTCCCATTGTTTTTCCTTTATTGTCTGCCTGCCTTACTTCTCCTGCATCCAAGGTAGACTCTTCAGTAGGCACAAGTAAGAAAGGAACAGCTTCAGTTGTTTGTATAATACATTGATGGGCACTATCTAAAGTCAAAAACAGAACAGAACATGACTAGGGAAGGATGGTACCACTGTAGTGGTCAATATGTTGTACAGTCAATGTGTTGTTCAGTCAAACTGTGGAACTGTGAATGCGATGCAATGTCAATCGGTGGAACTTGTTGCCAGGGGATGTTGTGAAGGCCAAAACTATAACAGGGTTCAAAAAAGAACTGGATAACTTCATGGAGGATATTTCCATCAATAGTTATTAGGCAAGATGGTCAGGGATGAACCCCCAGGCTCTGAGTGTCCCTAAGCCTCCACCTGCTAGAAGCTGGACGACAAGAGATGGATCATTAGCTAAGTTGCTCTGTTCATTCCCTCAGACGCATCTGGCATTGGCCAATGTCAGAAGACAGAATACTGAGCCAGATGAATCATTGGCCAGATCCAGTATGACCATTCTTATGTTCTTATTTAATGGGGAAAAAAAAGTTCCAAGCAATAAAAGCTAAGAAGATGCCAATATAAGTACATTTCTAAATAGCCGCCTCTCCTCCTCCATGCATTGATAACTTTTATTAGGCTTATGTTCCTCCCACACTTCCACATTTTATCGTGGATTCACAATAATGTAGATAATGTAGCATGTTGTTTTTTAAAAAGCCAAACATTTTTTCACTATTATGTCATAATCCTTATGAAACTTCTGGCATTTTTTAATGGTGTGAAGCTTAGAACTACTAAGATTTTAAGGGGGCAGCACTGCTGACTAATTCATATAAAACTACTGCAGTCATGCTTATCTTATTTCTAAAATACATTCAGGCGTCTGGCTGTTCTGGTTGGAGTTGACAAGATGAGATCAATGCAGCACCATGGCTCTTAACCCGGGGGATCGATGGTACGGAAAGCACTGCAGTTTACTTCTGTGCTTTTTTTAATGTTCCAAGTAGTAGCTTGTTAAGTACTGTAAGAAACATGGACATAGTGATACAAGTACCTAGACACAAATTAGACACCATGGAGAATGGTTTTTTCTTCCCAGTATCTGGCTGTAAGAGAAACACAGGCCTGAGTTTGAATTTTCACACACTGTGCAATGAATGGATTCAGTATGGCATCAGAGCCAGCCAGTTTCCTATTAACTATTTCCAGACTTGTTAACTTTGGGGTAATTTTTTGAGGGACGGAAGTGTGTTGAATGCGTGTGGGATAGAGGGAGCAGAAGTGGGGACAGGCACATACAATCCTGACACCAGCCCATCCTGCAGAGTTCCCTGTGTAAGATAATACAGGCTCCTGGTACCGTAGAATGGGGATGGGCCCCAACTGATCTGTCCCTTTAAGAGGGGGAAGGCAAGTTCTGCTTACCTTCTATCTCTGGAGCAATACAGGAGCAAAACGTCACTTTTCCATTTGCACCTTCACCTGGGTTTTCCTGCACGAGGAGACAATTAGGACCAATATTTACACTGGCATCTAGCCCCAGATCTAGATATTTTAAATGGGCATTTGGGTTGTCAAACCTTTATCTCTAAATCTGACCCAAATGCACCCCTAATTGCAGGTATTCACCATATAGGGAAACATTTGACTCATGCAATCATTTGAGTTACTAACATCAACCTTTGAGGCTATGGTTGAGTGTACTTGATGTGAATGGAAGGTCAGCAGTCTTCTCCCACTCATTGTTTTTCTTTGTACAAGGACTTTTTGAATGTTTATGATGTCACCTTTCACCTAGGTGATAAATACACAACATGGAGATAATAGGGCACATTAATTTCCTGCTCCAGCAGTGAATGTTCAAAAAGTATTTGAGAAAACATAAATGAACCAATTCATTTCCGGTGTAAATCCACTGATGTTATTGGTGCTACGTTAGGGATAAACTTGTCCCACTTTGCTAGCAAATTTATTATGTTTATTGTCAGTTGAGACAGCAAGAATGGTTGGAAGTGCTCATTCATACACATGAAAGATTCTGATATAACTATTTATAGGATTTAAGTTTAAAGTGCCAGTATGCATTGAAATAAGCTTGCATATAAAGGTCCCAGTCCTGCAAACATTTATACACCTATTTTCCTCATCAGTAGTTCCAGGGACTTCAAAGGAATTATTTGTGTGCACAAAGTTAAGCCCACACCTAAGTACTTGCAGAATCAGGGCCTAAGTGGGAGAAGGGAAGAACAGTGACTGTCACAGATGCTGAGCTCCCATTCACAACAGTGGAACTGGCAAATGCTCATCACTTCTGAAACATGCAGGTGTTCTGAGATGGGGCAGAATAATCCCGGTCCAAGTTTATATTACCTGAAATCTTGACCATAGAAAATTAAGAAGCTTTGTACTTTCTGTACTACATGCTTAGAAGTTGTTAAATATAAGGATTCTGACCTTTGCCCTGTAAGCAAAATACAAAAGGTTCTGTTTTCTTTCAGTCTCTCTCACAGATCCCTCTGCAATTTCAGAAAACCCTACGCAGAATATGGAAGTTATACAATCAATGTTAGAGGCCTCATTTTTTACTTTACATTTTTACGGTTTCCTTGGCTAGGTCTCAAGGCAAGTCAAGCATTCATTCACTGCCTGGACTTCTATTCTGTGCACATTTTTCCTCATCTTGGGATATTTTTGAAGTGGATTTAAATGCAAAACCCAAAAATTCGAGTCCATTTTTAAAGTGTTCACTGTTTGGCCTGTCAGCAAACTCCTCTGAGGTAATAGCCTTGTTGCACAGCAGTAACCATTTCATGCTGTCGATGAACACCTTCCCATGGTCACAGAGCTTGTAAGATAAAGGGAACTGATTGTCAAACATATTTAAGATATGGATTCACGAAGCACAGTTTTAAGTTTAGTCTTCTGTTTTGGAGATAATGGCTTACATTACTTGGATTACATACAGATTGAGAAGTGTCTCCTATGCATCCATTCTGTAGTGTGCTGAAAGATAAAAATCCCATTTGCTGTTTTTTTTATATTGGTGGTCTTTGATACTGGTACTGCAGATCTGTATGTTCCTTGTAAATCACAGATACACCTGCGAGATAATTCACTTAACTGCTGAATGAAGCATTTCTTAACTGGAAACTGAACTAGCCCATATTTGTGAGTAGTGACTTACAATAGTAATAGGGTTTACTTAAAGGAATCCCTCATTTGTACCTGTTTTAGATTTTGTAAGTATCTCCCACTATCTTAATCATACAATTTTGTCATTAGACAAGCTTCCTTCCTATATTTTAGTTGAATTCATTTTTTATTCAGATTCTTATACCATATCTCTAATCACTGCATCCAAGAATTAAGCAGAATTTAAAAACAATCCCCCCCAAAAACTTCTGCTACAACCCTTATCTGTAGCCTAAGGAATCACCTCCAGCCATCTTTCTTTAACTTTTTCCACCAGCTCACACCTTCAGGGCTTCCCACTGAAGAAGTCATACCTATAGCCAAGTAAAATTGGTTAAAAATCCCTTTTGAACCCATCAATGTCATTCATTATATGTACAGGATCTGCCATTAAACAACAGTAACCGGGGTCACCCTACCTCTCCACCAGGGGCACTACTTCTGCTGTCTCCATTCCCCTCCTTCTCTGCCTGGGGCACTCGTGTTCGAAATTAGGAAGTTTTCCCTTTTAAACAAAACATATTCAACCATTCCCCCATACAGCCAAGTGTCTGGCCCTTCCACAGGGACTCACACCAATCTTGTTCCATGCGGAGAGCTGGGATGGAAGTCCATCAGTCCTACACAGACAGCTTGTATTCTGCGGATTGCTGAGGAAAGCCATGTATGAAGCCTCCCAAATCCCACACTGAGCCTAGAGAACTGCTTTATATAGCACCCAAAGGCAGTCATAGGCCTCTTCTTGGTCATCTGCTTCTCCTGAGGACTCCCGTTCCTACATGGGGAAATGCATTTCACAGCATTCCTGCTTTTAAAGGTGCTCTGTGCCCTTAAGAGGAGACTGCACATGCCAAAGAGGATTTATGCTCCATTACAGCAACTTAATCCATTTTACCTCTTCAGCATTCCCAGCTCTGAAATCCAGGGGGGGAAAAAGGTAAGCTAATGCTTGAACCCAGACCTCATACTCTAGGAGGCAGTATTGAACATGCACTTGAGAGGTATGTCTACACAGCAGTTAGACACCCGTGGCTAGCTCATGTCAGCTGACTCAGGCTTGTGGGGCTGTTGAATTGTGGTGTAGGTGTTTGGGCTCAGGCTGTACCTGAGCTTTGGGACCTTCCCACCTTGCAGGGTATTAAAATATGGTTCAAAATTCATCCCTGTTACACAACTGACCTTATGGGCCATAATATATACATACATACACACACACAATACTAAAAGTAAGTTTGGGGTGTAGCTGAGAATAGATTATGCAGATTTATTGAGTGTCACATCTTCACACACACACACACACACACGCACACACCCCTTTCAATGAATGGACTTCAGTTGTGACACACAGCAACCAGAAGTCACTGTGGTGCCTGAGGAGCAGGCAGCCAAGAAGCCTCTATCTACATCCCTGCCATCCTTTTCCCCACCCCACCCCAGCATATCTGAGCAGGGGAAGAACAACCAAGTAGTGATGACAGAAACTGAAGGGGCCTAGAGCTGGCCCTAAGCCCCCACCTTCACCAACCTCCAAAGTCCTATCTACCCTCCATCACCCCAGACAACTCCCTTATCTTCCCCTCCCCTCCAAGCCCCAACTTCTCCTAGTAGCTACCTGCCTGGAACCACCTCAAACCTAGCTACCCTCAGCCCCTCAATAGCCTCTAAGCACTTCCACCCAGCTGTCACCCTTTACGCCCCCTGCAAACCTCCCTAGATTCCTCCTCCCATCCCTTCTACATCTAGTTTCTCCCAGCCATAGAACTTGCCATCCATATATCTTACCTCTGACTCCACCACCCCAAAACTCTCTCCAGTTACATCCATCCATCCGCACACACTCCTACAAATCCGGGTTCCTTTAGCTACTACTCATCTGTCATTTACCCCTCTGATAATCCCTACCCACCTTTATGTTCCACTCAGACAGCTCCACAAACACAGTTACTCAAGTTTCCGCCCCCCAGCCAACCCTAATTTAGCACCCACCCCAGACACTCTTCAATATCCACTTATGTGCCAAGTTTTATGCAGCTCAGTTTTACCACTTCCACAGCTCAGGGCAGGCCGTAATGCCCTTAAAGTGAAGTTTATAGGTGTATACAAATTTGATTAGCTTATCTGAAAAATTACTTAAAATGTTTCATGTGGAACTGGACTAAACTTGGCAGTGTGTTGAGCTGCTGCTGCACCCTCTGTAACTCTCACTCTGCCTCCTCAACTCCTTCCCCCTCCTTCCTGTTTCCTGTCCTTTCAGACTCCCAACAACCAGTGCTCCCAGTTCTAATAATCACAAGCAACATCTAAACACCACACAATGATAGGTTACATAATAGCCATCACCATCTGCTAGATTCGAAAAGTGCTTACTCAGATGTCTGCTAAACTGTGGGTGGAGACTTTTTCTACCAGAATGCTGGGTATTAAAAACAGAACTATTTCTTAGTGACAGTGACATCAAAACAATAAAATCTCAGACTCCTTTTTCTGCCTGCCAAGGCTATAGTAATCAGGTGGAAGTATGCCAAACAACTGGAACAATAAAGCCTAAATGGGTCTCTTTGTATGTCTTCATCTGTTGCCAGTATAGCCTGAAATGAAAGCAAGGACTTAAACATGTTAGACCTATCCATAACCTTTCACAAAGGGATTCCCAGACAGAAGCTCTTATTGCACTGTCTGAAGTTCTATGGGCTGTTTTCCTAAATTATACATACATGCAAAGGAAGGCTGTCAACCTTTAGAAAGCTGTAAGTATTGCTTGAGGTTCATAACTTTTCACTGCTCTTGTCCTGCATTTGAGACAAATGACCAAATCTTACCTGTTTTAGGTTCTGTACTGAGTGTATTTGGAGCCAGAAGAAAATGTATATGTATGCATTCATACATATATACACACACACACAGAGTTCTTTTAAAAAGCAAAATGTTTACAGAACAAATAGAATGTCTCACCTTAAACAATTTTTTTAAACCATATTCTTATAATGTTAAATTTGGGAACACTTCACATCCACAGTGAAGGCAAAAAATGCAAGCGGCAAAACTTCCCCTGTAACAGGAACAGTTTAAAGTAAACAGAGTTTTTCATCAACGTTACACCAACAGCTAGAATAATAAATACAGATAGGAGGTAGCCTCACACTTCAAATAAATTTGTGGAAATAGCTCTCACAAACTCAGCCTGTCTCATATTTGTGCAGTTGTTGGCCATAAGGACAGCCATAACCCTTGCTGTGTCTTGGACAAGTGCCTTGGCTAATCACTCTTCACATCATCCCCAGCCTCAGTAACTAAAATTAGTTGACACTGCACAAGTGTCCAAACTATGATGGATTTCTGCAGCTCCGAGGGCAGCCCTTTATGTTTGATTGACAGACCAGTGTGGCAACTGTCTGCTTGGGTGGCAAAGAGCAACCTATTTCTGTACCGTTTGATAGAAACAATAGCAGAGCAGAAAAAAAGCAGCCTAGCACCTCTTTCTGTGAGGAAAAACAGCAAAGAATGCAACCAACTTCTGTTCTGTTTGCAGGAATGAAAAAAGACAAACCTTAGGAAGTGAATTTAGTCCTTTAAGATGATTGTCAAACTTTTGCTATTAGAATTATGAACATTAAACAAGTGTCAAATCACTCATTTCTTAAACAGTTTATAGTAATATTAGTCATGGTTCACTTTTTATACACTAATATTACTGGCCTAGAAAAAAAGACTACAACCAGAAGTTCTTACTCAACGTAGTGCTCAACACTAGGTTTTCTTTGTCCTTTCTTCCTTCTGATTTACAGTTTGGTCCTTTCCCACAAGATTTTATACTTTTCTATTTTATCTCAAGGTAGCAGCAATCCTCTAGTACACAATGAGCCAAATTCATCTCCAGTGAAACTCCACTAGCATCAGTGAAGTTACATCAGGGATGAATTATATGGCTCAGTGATTTTAGAATTGGAAGTACAGGCAGCGTCCTGACTGTATAATTAAGTTCTATTGTGAAATCCACAGGAGGGAACTTATACTGGGAAATCTCCATGAGGATTTTCCCCTTCTTACAGGAGAGACAAAGCTTGATTCCATACACAGAAAAGCATTCACAAACCTGGCAGATCTCCATCTCCAAGGATCCTTGCAAGGTCAGGACCTTGCTTGTGGAACCCTTGCCATCCTCCTCCCCTGCCTGCTCCCTGACAATGTTGTTCCATGCTACCAAGGATTTCCTGATGGATGTGGAAGCTCCAAGAGAGGTAGGGGGAAATATACACAATAGTTAGTTTGACTTTGGGCTGTATAAAGAAGGAGGGGGGAAAAAAAAGCTATCTTCCATGCATTTCCACTGGCCCCACCCTTAGCTTCCCCAACTCCACTCCCTCCCTCCTTTATGCATCAATGGCCCACTGACAGTGGAATTAAACAGCCACAAAACACTCCACAGTATGGATTTTGCAGAGTGATCCCAGGGGATAAGGACACACCTGACTCCCAGATCCATGTATGGAAGACCTTGGTGCCAGGGGAGGGGAAATATGATCTTGTCCCTGTCATAAACAGATAGTTAAGGGTTAATGTCTCTTTTACCTGTAAAGAGTTAACAAACAGGGAACCAAACACCTGACATGGGGACCAATCAGGAGACAAGATACTTTCAAATCTCGGTAGAGAGAAGCCTTTGTTTGTGTTTTTTGGGTTTGGGTTTGTTTTCTCTGGGTCCTGGAAGGGACTAGACGTGCAACCAGGTTTCTTGCCAATCTCCCTGCTACAGTCTCTTATATATTCAGAATAGTGAGTATTTAGTAAGAAAGGCAGTTATAGTCTTTTGATTGTTTTCTGTATTTGCAAATGTGTATTTGGCTGGAAGTATTTTAAATTGTATTTCTGCTGGAGGAGGCTTTTTCTCCAGTTTCTATAAGCTGACAGACCCTGTAACTTTTACCATCTAAATTGCAGAAATAACTTTTTTTTTCTTTTTATTAAAAGTTTTGCTTTTAAGACCTGTCTGATTTTTCCTCTTGTTGAGGCTCAAGAGAATTGAGTCTGTATTTGACAGGGAAGGGGAAGGGCGGGGAGAAGGGTAGAATCCCTTTGTTTTAGATTCACGGAGCTTGAATCTGTTTCTCTCTCTAGGAGCCCAGGGAGGGAACACCTGGAGGGGAGGAGAAGGTGGGGGGAAAAAACCTAATTTCTCTGTGTTGTGATTCAAGAAGTTTGAATCACAGTGATCTTCCAGGTTAACCCAGGGAGGGAAATTCTAGGAGAGGCAATGGTGAGGAAAGGGGGTTACTTTCCTTGTGTTAAGATCCAGGGGTCTGGGTCTTGGGGGTCCCCAGGGAAGGTTTTGGGGGGACCAAAGTGTATCAGGCACTGGAATTCCTGATTGGTGGCAGCTTATCAGATCTAAGCAGGTAATTAAGCTTAGAGAAATTCATGCTGGTACCCCAACTTTTGGACTCTAAGGTTCAGATTGGGGAAAGATACTATGACAGTCCTGTGTTATTTACTGAACTAAAAATCAACTTCCTAAGTGTTTGATTCCTGGCAAGTGAGGGTGGGGGGTGATGGTAATTATTATTACAACCATCAATGTAATCCCTTGAAAGGTATTAATAATTTCAAGATAAGATGTTAGCATTGAAAAGACTTGTTTGGCTTTTTGTCCTCATTTACTCCAGATGAATTATTCCTGGAGAAATATTTCATCTGGAGTTTTATTTCATTACTCCTCTATTTATATTGTGATCTATTTCAGTATAACACAATACAGCTCTGACATTTGCCTTTGGATAGCGTCCACTTTTTTTAAACGTAAGACGTTTCAAGAAAATAAAATCACACACTACAGAAACAAACCAGGTTCTTACATCATTTCTTGAGAAAATGCTAATTTTTTTTGTATTTGTGCCCGTAATATTCAACATAAGTGAACAGCAGGTCTAATGAGCATGGAGGATTTTACAGAAAGCTTTATATTTCTTGTAAGTTAACATTTTTTATCCACTTTTTCCCTTACGTAAAGGGGAATTTTAGTTCAAGATTAGTCCACTGCATTGTGGGAACACCTCTAGGAAAACTCACAATTAATCCCAGATCCATCACTCTACTATAAAAAAGTGCTTGCTTCCAGCTTTACTCAATAAATTGTTATAAACAGGAAAGTACAACTAGTCCTAATGATTTTCCTCTTTTAGCAGTAATCTATTAGAAGCAATCATTCCCAAATGTCTGCAGCAAAAAGAAGTCAGATGTGCCGACAGCAATTCTCGAAACAAAAATAGCATGTCAAAAATGAAACATAATAAAATGCAAAACAAATTTAATTCCCCTCCCCCCCAAATTGCATACGGAATTAAGTACAGTTCAGAGTTAAATAATAATGGGAAGAGGGAGATTTGAGATAGAGGTAATAGTGGAACCAGTCCTACAACCACTACTCACTACAGAAACTCAAGTAAATAAGGGTTAGTGCGTCAAGCCTTTCATGTTTTCCTAGGAGATTTCAAAAGCGATGGAGTGTTGATAAAGTATTGTTGTAACCATGTTATTCTGAGGATATGAGACGCAAAGTGGGTAACCTACCCTGTCCCAGTTGATATAGGGACATAGGCAGCTTCTTTCAGGTGGCGGGAACTGGAGGAGGAGTGTTTTTGAGGGAGGTTGATGGGTCCTTAAAAAATAAAATAATGCCTCAGGTAGGGAAAAGAGTGGAGGATTTATCTTCCCATTTGTATATCTTTAGGCACCCCTAATACTGTTTTTACTGTTTTTCTCTCTTTAATTAAAAGTTTCTTGTTTAAGAACCTGATTGTTTTTTTATTCTGGTGAGACCCCAGGGGACTGGGTCTGGATTCACCAGGGAATTGGTGGGGAGAAAGGAGGGAAGGTCAGGATTACTTTCTCTCTCAGGAAGAGTCTGGGAGGGGGAAAGAGAAGGAGGGAGGAAGGTGAATTGTGAATTGTGCTGTGCTGTTAGTTTTGGTTGTTGTTCACTTTGGGGGCTCAGAGCGATCAGACGTGCAACCAGGTTTCTCTCCAATACAGGCTCTTATAAATTCAGACTAGTGAGTACTAGGTAGATAAAGTGAGTTAGGCTTATGGTTGTTTTCTTTATTTGCAAATGTGTATTTGGTTGAAAGGAGTTCAAATTGGTATTTTGCTGAAAAGATTCTAAATACCAGATCCACAAAGGTATTTAGATTCCTAACTTTCCTTGAAATCAGTAGGAAGTTAGAAGTTTAAATATCTTTGTGAATCTTGGGCAAAGTACCTGATGGGAGTGAATAGCAACTCCATTTTCTCTTCTCATCTAGCAGAATGTTTGCCTGTAATTGGTGGGTCTCCTACCGTGGAAATCTTTACAGACATGAACAGGTATGAAGCTTACGAATCATTCTTCTGACTCTCTCCTCTTCAGAAAGTTGCAGGATCTTTTTCTACACTTAATCCAAGTCCAGTTTGTGAACAGAACTGCCAGTTTTGGCTAGATGTATGCCTAGAAATTGCATCACATGGCATAATCTGTAATTAAAGATTAATCTTAAATTCCTAGAGACTCTAGGACAACCCTGGAGGGTTAGCAACCTAACTGGGAAATACCCTGCACGAGAGTGAGTGGAGGAATTGCCTCCAGTGATACTCTTCTGCATCATGAAGGCTCAAAGATTTGTATCTTAGAGGTGTCATAAACAGATAAGAAAAGTTAATAGCACAGAAGTACTTTATATCTCTTTGACTGTAAAGGGTTAACAAGTTCAGTAAGCCTGGCTGTCACCTGACCAGAGAACCAATCAGAGGACAGGATACTTTCAAATCTTGAGGGAGGGAAGTTTTTGTGCTGTGCTGTTAGTTTTGGTTGTTGTTCACTCTGGGGGCTCAGAGCGATCAGACATGCAACCAGGTTTCTCTCCAATACAGGCTCTTATAAGTTCAGACTAGTGAGTACTAGGTAGATAAAGTGAGTTAGGCTTATGGTTGTTTTTTTTATTTGCAAATGTGTATTTGGCTGAAAGGAGTTCAAATTGGTATTTTGCTGAAAAGATTTGAATTTGTACTTGTATACTTAGACTGGGAGGGTATTTCCAGTGTCTATAGCTGAAAGACCCTGTACCTATTCCATTTTAAATTTACAAAGCTAATTTTTACTGTTTTTCTCTCTTTAATTAAAAGTTTCTTGTTTAAGAACCTGATTATTTTTTTATTCTGGTGAGACCCCAGGGGACTGGGTCTGGATTCACCAGGGAATTGGTGGGGAGAAAGGAGGGAAGGGGGAGAGAGAGGCTAATCTCTCTCTGTGTTAGGATTACTTTCTCTCTCAGGAAGAGTCTGGGAGGGGGAAAGAGAAGGAGGGAGGAAGGTGAATTGTCCTCTCTGTTTTAAGATTCAAGGGGTTTGAATCACAGTGATCTTCCAGGGTAACCCAGGGAGGGGAAGCCTGGGAGAGGCAATGGTGAGGGAAAGGGTTTACTTTCCTTGTGTTAAGATCCAGAGGGTCTGGGTCTTGGGGGTCCCTGGGCAAGGTTTTGTGGGGACCAGAGTGTGCCAGGTACTGGAATTCCTGGTTGGTGGCAGTGCTACAGGTTCTAAGCTGGTAATTGAGCTTAGAGGAATTCATGCTGGTACCCCGTCTTTTGGACGCTAAGGTTCAGAGTGGGGAATTATACCATGACAAGAGGCTTCTTAGGAGATGTCCTAATATCATTTAGTGAAACACTCCATTTAGCTAGCTTGAAGTGGTATTGACTCAGCCTAAAGTTAGTTTGCCTAAGAAGGGAAAAGGCATTTCCTAACTGTTAAGAAAATTCAGAAGGAAGCTGAATCTATAAAATGAACAGCCAATTTCTAACGATCAGTGTGATTAACTAGAGGCAGGCCCAGCTGAGACCAACTAAAGGGAACACACATGAATAATTTGCAGTACCAAGACACTGAGGTAATAAAGAAGCCTACGCAGTAATCTATACATCACTTTTTTTCAAACCTTTAAGAAGATAGGGGCAGACAAATGCTCTGGGATAGTTGTATGGTATAGAAGTAAAACAATAACCTTCCTTAGCTCAGGGGGCTAGTTTTTCCTCTACTGTTACTCACAGTCTTTACACATACTGCACATTTGCTTGCAGTAGGTCTACAGTGTGCTAGGTGTTTTCTAAACATAATGAGATGCAGGCCTTCACCCAAAGAGCTCTGTCTAAGATAAGTAGCAGAGGTAGGGCAGGGAACAGGGACAAAACCAAAAAAAAGTAGTATTAATTATCCCCATTGGCCTGTTATCTAAGTCATTATGGGAATTTCTTGTTCAGAGGCCTTTTCTCCTCTGTTTGCATGAGATAGAAAGGCAGGAGGTTATAACAGAATAGCTCAGAGTGCATGAAACTCCAGTTTTAAGCCTTGATTCAGCAAGCTACTTAGTACTTGCCTAACTTCAAGCATGTGAGTGGTCCCTAGGGCTTGGAACAGTCATTATTTGCTCATATAGTATAACTGCCCCTCTCTGAAGCCACTAGTTAATTCTCCAGAATCTCAACTTACTTTTTTTGTTAATGAAAGTGTCTGGCTGATATGGTTGAGAAGAAAATCTCCAGAATTGTGAATTGAGTGTAATTAGTGCCGGGAAGTCTGCATGAGTCTGCAGAGATCTAGAACAATTGCTGGGAGAAGTGTAAACTGCCTCATTCATCTCAGCCAGCTGTTAACTCAGCAGCACAGTGATGATACTTAAAATATTAACATTGTTTTAACTAATTCATTCCTCCTGTGGAGAGTCACAGATCTGCACAATTTACTGAGAGTGACATCACATTTTGATGCTACATGTGGGCAAGCTCCATCACTTATCACTCCCCTCCCCCTCCAAATCAAGGATCCCATGGTCAATCAAGCCCCACTGAAAGACAGCCAAACTCAAGGTGCCCAGATAGCAGCATGATCATATTTTGAACAGTTACCGTGAGTGGTAACTCATTCTGGCATCTCACATAGGTGGAGTTTATTTTGTGAGTGGAGCTAGGAAGAGTACCTTCGCCTTTTGTCCAAGCCTTGCCTCTCCCCACACACCTCACACAGCCCCATTCTGACCACCACCACCTCCTCCCTCCCAAATAGCCAAGGAGGCTACTTATGTGCTTGCCATTAGGGGAATATTCCTGTGATTAAAGATAGATATATGCTCAGTACCTTGCTGAACTGGGGACTTAGACAGTAATCTGGCTGGGGTCACTGGAAACTGCATACACATTTTGGCTAGCAGACTCTGTCCCTATTTATCCCTTAGGATACATCCAGAATTTCCTTTCCTTCCTCTTTTTTTTTAAGGAACCCATGTTGTTGATGGTTTAAACATATTATCATCCAGACAATTCTCCCAGTGAGCTGGTATAATTGAAGAGACTGATATGGCTGTAACAATGACCACTGACCCCTGCTGCATGACAGATGTGTGTAACCTTGACTCATGTTACATAACTGGAATTAGGAAAAGAAGATCAATCTCTTGTCAGCATTTCTGTGTAACACAACTATATTATAATGATATAAGCAGCTGCTCACAAAAACATGGGCTTTTTTACTGTAGAGAAAAGTTCTAATTCACATGCATAGAATTGCTGAATTATGTTTTATAACTTTAAAAATACTTTGCTAAATTTTTTCAAACTTGTCTTGATATTTAAATCTTACTGGGATCTACAAAGCAATCCAAGTGTGAGGTGACTTGTTCAGCCATTTTAAAAGTTATCTGCCCACAAAATTTCAGAGTGGAGCATATGGGGACAAAATTGGCCAGGCTTGAGTAGTTACACAAAAATGGCACAATCAAAAATTAATAAGTGAGACAGTAAAAATGCTCTTTGGGCTGAGACCAAGCATAAATATTTCAGCACATAAAGAATTAATTTGACAAAGATATAAGCAAATGAAGAAAAGGATTTACAATAGAAGTGAGATTTACAGTAAGAGGGGGATACTGGGGACTGCTATAATAAATCTCCATGTTGGATCTTTCAATTTCTTGTATTCTTTGTACAGCAGAAAAGTGAACAAACATGTTAAGCACAGAACTGTGAAATCCAAAAGGCAAAGTTGCAGTGAAAAGTGATTCTTGATAAGTACGCTGTGAAAAAAAAATCTGTTGTATGCTTTTTCATTTTCTTGGCCAGTCTCATGAATGAGAATTAAATGTACTAGAGAAATAAGGTAGATGAGGTAATATCTTTTATTGCACCAACTTGTGTTGGTAAAAGAGACGAGCTTTCAAGCTTACATAGAGCTCTTCTTCAGTTTAAGCCTGAAAGCTTGTCTCTTTCACAAACAGAAGCTGGTCCAATAAAAGATATTACCTTGCCCACCCACCTCTAATATCCAGGGACCAACATGGCTACAACACTGCAAAAAATTAAATATACTGTATGTTTATCATTTATAGACTAAGTTGACTAATGCACTTGTGTGTGTTTTTGCTCCTTATACTTTCCCAAGTTTTCTCTCTGCTGGGTACAATCGTAAAATGCTAGAAATGTCATGAAATTTCACACAGTCTGGAGTTTAGTGAGTTTAAGAAAACTTGAAGCTTCACAGTGCTTCATTCTTAGGTGCCATCATCAAAAGTAATCTAACTACTACATTCTTTTATGTTTTGGTAAGAACTAAAAAGAAAAACTTCATGCTCTAGTCTCTGGTATGCAAAAAAAAAAAATGTTCCCTAAGAGCACATTAACATGCAAATTCTATGTATGGTCCTGCCAAAAAATATAAGTATTCCATCCAAAATATATAAATACAGTCTACATCTCTAAAGAGGCATCACTTTAATCACATTTACATTTAAAGCACCACTCACTAAGAATTTGTACTCTTGTCATTGTTTATATTAAAAAACAGGTTGCCAAGTTTTAAGAAAGAGCTAGTTATCTTCATTAGCTAATATAGCTTTCTAATTTTGCTTCTGCATCCAAGAATGTAGGTGGCCAAAATCCTTCTTTACCATTTCAAGGTCTAGTTGCAATGCCAAATACACACACACTTACACAGATATAACAGAGGGCGTGCATAGAGGCAAAGAGGGCATAAGGAGCCTGTGCCTCATGCATAAACCTCAGTACAGAATCACTTCAGAGCACATGTGGTAGTGCTTTAGGGGATATGCCCACCTACCAGAACGGACAGTTCATCATGACCCCAAGGAGGTATGAGTATGGGCCACAATTTAACCTATAATTTTATTTTATTTTTAGTGTGTGTCCTTCCATTGCCAAACGTAATTCAAGATGGCTGAGATGAGCTCATGTGATCAAATAGCTTTGCAGTATCCTGGTCCTAGTTAGACGATATATTTTCATCATCAACTCAGGCAGTAGTGTGGCCCTGTGTGAGGTGAAGGAGAGAAATATCAACGGAACCCAAAGGAAAGCCTTGTGGAGCTTCTGTTGGGGTGGGGAGGATTCACACTGCCTCCTGTGTAGAACTGTGTCACAACAGAGTCCAGTTTAAATGTTTGCAGGAGGAGGCCCTTCCCGTACTTCCAATAGTTAGCTTTACATTACTTAAAAAAAAGTAAGGAAAGCTGCATAGGAGGCAGCAGAGTAAAAAGCACAGGGGTGTCAGAGAATTACCTGAACCTTTAAGCTTCTCATCTAACCTTGTAACTTCACATGGTCCCCCACATGCTTTGTCTTTTCTTCTGTAATTTCTCTTCTTGACCTTAAGGGGTGATTCAGTCACTTATCACTTCCAGCATCAGGGTCTTTCCAACAGGCAATAATTACCAATTCCTTCTCTCCCACTTTGATTTTAAGGGTCTTCAGTGAAGGGCTGACAGGGTAGCACAGTCTGTCCTAGAGCTGCTCCTTGTGCACATGGGGTGAACAATCTGCTCCATTGCAAAGGTGCATGATGTGCTTCCCAGGCTGGCATCGATAAAGGGGTAGGGCTATGCCCCCACCTTTTCCCTTTTTAGAGTCCTGTTGATTATAGAGTGAGGATGGCCCTACTCTCAACAGACACAAAAGCTAGCCCATAGAAGAGGTGGTCAAATGTATTGGCCCAAGGGCCACATCCTTCCATTGCCAAATAGAATAGAAATTGTATGATGGGCCATGAATGCTCACAAAATTGAGGTTGGGGATGCAGGCTCCGGGGTGGAGCCAGAAATGAGGAACTCAGGGTGCGGGAGGGGGTTCTGAGTTGGGGCAGGCAGTTGGGATGTGGGAAGGGGTCCAGACTCCCACTGGGAGTGGGGGTGGGCTCTGGGGTGAGGCTAGGGATGAGAAGTTTGGGGTGCAAGAGAGTGCTCCAGGCTGGGATCAAGGGGTTTGGAGGTTGGGACGGGGATCATGGCTGGGGCGTGGGGTTAGGGCATGGGGAGAGGCTCGGGGTGCAGGCTTCAAGTGGTGCTTACCTCAAGTGGCTCCCTGAAGCAGCAGCATGTCTCTTCTCTAGCTCTTATGTGGAGGTGCGGCAAGGCGTCTCTGCACGCTGCCCCATCTGCAGGCACCACCCTTGCAGCTCTCACTGGAGCACCGGCGGGGGCCATTGGAGTGCATAGGAGCTGGAGTGGGGCCAGGCTGCGGCTTCCAGGAGCTGCATGGTGCAGCCTCCGACCCTGCACCCCAGCTGGAGTGCTGGAGCAGTGCAAGCCCCAGACCCTGCTCTCCACCGAGAGCTCGCAGGCCAACTTAAAAAAGACTGCAGGCCGTAGTTTGCCCACCCTTGCCATAGTGTAACATTTTAAAAAACAATTTCATAATTCTAACCTGTTTTTTTGTTGGGGTTTGTTCAATTTAATCAAATATAGGGCTACAGTCAGACCTGGTGTAAGTGGATAAAACTTTATTGACTTGACTAGAGTATCAATTAGTTCATCAGCTCTGAATTTAGTCCATGGTGTTCAAACAGTTTTCCTTTTCTATCGAAACATTCTGTACTTTGACAAGAATTCTGTGCATGCATGTGAAAGCATATTTATGTGAATCAAAGGGTTTTATGGGGTAGGACAAACTGAACCACTAGCAATGACAGCGATTCTTGCCTGTATTTCCTTTTGCGAAGTTGCAAAACTGGTAAATGAACTAAATCCACACTTAGAACTCTAGCAAACAACTACACATAAAAATGATCCCACTGTTTATATTTTATATACACACACAATGTGTGTCAGATTTTGTGTATATGCAAAATAATTATGTTATTATGTAGACGGAATTATAGGTGTTATGCAGTTATTGTGCTGGTTATAAACTGATTCTGGAAAAGATTAGTGTGGAGAAATGTTGACTTTCCCACAGAAAAGTATATTAGCAAACTACTTGTGTGTTTCATGTTGGAATGAGAACTGATGACATAAAGATGTTAAATTCCCAGTATGCAACTTTGTTTACAGGTGGCTGTATATTTCAGAACAATTTAGTTTGGGACTTTTGTTTTAATGTCCATTGAGTGAAACATACTAGTTCTATGTATTGTATTCTTGCTTTATGCAAAACAATTTTATATTGAAAACATCTTTATAAAATAATAATTTAGCAACAGTCAATCACATTTTATTTTAATAATATTATGCAACTCATAAAGCACAACTCACAATTAACGTGCTCATGCACAGTATAAGAAATTTGATGTGCTTAACTCATTACTAACCTTCTTTACTAACCTTTAGAAATATAAAAATTCTTCTCACTACAATATCATAATAATCTCACAGCCAATTAGTTTAAGAGAAAATATTTCAAAAAGAAAAGTTTTCATACTTATTAAAAAAATCACAGTAAACGTGTGAAATAAAGAAATTGCATAATAAAGGACACTCTTAATGCTAGATCAGCTCATTCCATATAAGTGAAAAGGAGACAGTAGTGAATGTGATTTACCTTCAACACATGAGTATGCTTTGATGACTATTTGAGCTGTCAGGAAGAGGCCACATTGCCCCTTTGCTTTCATTTCTTAACAGAACAGGCCAACTTCCAAATTTCATTTTGTGACACTCTTAGAAAAACTGAAATTTAGCTAAAGTTTTTGAATTTCACATATTTCTTGATACATTTTGCAATTGAAAAGTTTTACCCAGTGTCAGTTTACCAGGATTTTGAAAATTTTGGGGATCTGACTTATCGTTGTTCAACTCTCAGATCTTCTGTTCATCTCAGTAAGAGCTTACATTAAAACTGCTGGGCACAGACCACAGCCCTTAAAGATAAATGTTCACAGCTCTCTCTCTTTCCCCTTCCCCAAACCCCATGAAAATATCTGGCCACGCTTGGCAAATGCAGGCAAAATGGCACTGCTGAAAACCGTTTTTTTTGGCAACATAACTCCACTGACCTCAATAGAGTTACTTCCTATTTATACCAGTGTAAATGTGTAGAGAAACAGGCACTGGATCTAAAAGGTCAGATTTGGTATTTCTATTTAATATGTGAAACATTTTTCACAGTACCGCTTCAGTTTTCAATTTTTGTGTATATAGTAAAAAATGTTTTAACATGGTAATTCAAAGCTGAAAAGGAGGACTCAAACCACATGAAACAAACTTGTGACGAATTGTGAGTGAAGCATCTTGAAAAACATGTTGCCATTTTGTCCCCAGTCCTAATTAAAAAAAACAAATAACTGCTGAATCACATGGGAGGGAAGGAAAGCAGAGAGTGCAGTAAATTGGCTGCCTGTCAGGGATTTTAACTGTGGGGACAAGCCCCTCCCAGCTAGTGAAGTCCTTGCCATTCGCCTTGCTAAAGAGCAAGTCACAAATCACCACCAGCTATTCATAGAGGTATCAGCAAATGTCAAAATACTTCATGTGCAGCAGCCTACAGCCCTACTGAAGCTATCAAATAACATTCAGGGCTGGAACACTGGATCGTAATCTCATTCTGAACATAGTTTTTAATGTGAGAGGGAGCTAGAGTTTATATATGTGAACTGGAGCTCAAGTGTCAGAAAAATACAGAGGAGTCAGATGCTGACAAATGCTTAACTATGGTGTTGCAAATCTGACACCAGAATACTTATACTGCAAGGGCTTATTGGTATCACCAACAGCCTCTTCAGTCTGATTTTTTTCTGTGTCTGATTTGTTCTTGAAGGACACAAATCCACTCCATTTTAGCAAAATAAATTCATCTCCCTTCATGGGTTCTCACCTGAGCCTGCCAACTAGGGTGCCTATAAGTACCATCTAAGGCCATGATTTGTGCTTTGTGAGCACCTGTCCATTGCAAAATAGACCAAGCCCAGCAAACTCATCTTACATAGACCACCCAGCAAAACAGCCAACATATGGGAAAAACTTTGAATCACTACCATCCTGGGCTATGCTTGAACTTGTGACATAGAGGTCAAAGGTTCTGCACTGTCACCCAAGCCCTCATGACAACATTTCAGTTATAACATAGCCATCAACTAACACAGGAAATAAAGTCATCAGTGGGCCTCATGGGTGCGATGTTTTTTCTTGCAACCCATTATGCATCACCCCATTTCACAGCAAGTCTCTTCAAAAGCTGCATTAACTGGCTGCAAATCACAAGTCAGATTCTAACTGACCAAAAAAAATGAAAAGATGTGTTTTTTTCTTGGTCTCCTGCTGACTGTCCTTTATACATTTCTGTAGTAGGCCAGGAGCTGACTACTAATATCAAAAAGTTTGAGGAAGAAGAATACATCTTTTAGTTTGTGATAGGTCAAGCTGTCAGTGGGGAGGAGGAAAAGATCTCAAGGACAAGCCAGTGTTTGTTAACAAGCTTATCTTGTTGTTCAGGATGTTATGTTAGGTGGAGAAGCGCTCCCTTTCTCCCATTATTAGAAGGCTCTCTATTTCCCTTAAACAGAGCAGACAGCAGGTCCCTGATACAGGTTCACCTTCTTACTGGAAAAGGGAGCATAGGCAGGGGTGGTGTTGGGGGTAGGGGTTTGCAGAGACTATAGCCACCCCAAAATTTGTCTTACCCCCCATAGTCATCCCTCCTAGCACAAAGGTCAAATATTATGCAGAAGTAAGGTTGGCATGGTATGGCATTGCCACCTTACTTCTGAACTGCTGCTGGCAGCGACACTGCCTTCAGAGTTGAGTGCCTGACCAGCAGCCACCGCTTTCTAGCTGCCCAGCTCTGAAGGCAGAACAGAAAGAGCAGTGGCTGCTGGCCCAGTGCCCAACTCTCATGGCAACCCCACCACCAGCAGCAGCACAGCTGCCAGAAGCAGTGAAGAAATGCAGAAGTAAGGGTGGCATGTGCCGACAAGATGTGTAGCAGAGTCTCTTCCCAATTTTCTGTCTAGCCCACCTCAGCTCCACCCCACACACCGAAAAGATGCTGCCACTGCCCCTGAGCATAGAACAGATTTGGCTGATTCTTCAAAATAGTAAATTGAACAAGAAGACTCAGAGCTCCCCTACTTTGCAGCAGGATCTGAACTGGCTCTCAGTGGTTCTTGAATAGAAGAGGCACAAGCCATCTCTGCACAGTTCCTGTGCTAGCCCATGATGGCCCCTCTTTTGAGCAACCTTGGTAGAATCCATCTGATATAAATTCATTGAGTTTAAGGCCAGAAGGGATCATTGTGATCATCTAGTCTGATCTGCGTAACAAAGGACATAGGATTTACCTAAATGAATATCCTTCATCAAGTCCAATAGCTGTAGATGAACTAGAGAATATCTTTTCAAAAAACAGCCAATATCCATTTTAAAATTGCCAGTGACAGAGAATCCTCTGCAATGATTAGTAAATTGTTCCAATGGATAGTTACCCGCACTGTTAAAAAATTGCACATTATTTCTAGTCTAAATTTATCTAGTTTCAATTCCAGCCATTGGATCTTGTTATATCTTTGTCTGTTAGACTGATGAGCCTTTTATTATCAAATTTTATTCCCAAGATAGGTACTTATAGATTATGATCAAATAACCCCTTACCCTTTTCTTTGATAAGCTACATAGGTGGAGTTCCGAGTCTCTTACTATAAGGCATGTTTTCCAGTCCTTTAATCATTCTTATTAGAAATTGTAGGAAACAGTTCTTCTGTCCCACAAGACCATTGATATTTTGAATTTTTTTCCTGTCTCAAATCTGGATGAAAAGTCAAAGTCTCAGAAAGTTTCATGACCTGATCATCTGAGTTCTGAAACAAATTTTGGATCAGTTCACTGAAATATTTCATTTTGATAAATTCAAATAACTTTGTTACAAGTTTGACTTTTTAAAAACTTTTAGTATAAAAATTAACTAAAATTTCTAAATGAAAAGTCATTTTGACCCAAAACATTGAAACTTTTTGTTTTGAAAATATCAAAATGGGACACCAACAATTTCAAAATGTTTTCTTTTCCAAAAAAATTTCAAATTAGGAGCTTTGTCCAAACTGATCCTTTCCCATGAACAGTTTCCGTTTTGACTAATCAGTATTTTCCAACAAAACAGTTTCAGCAAAAAAAATGGCCTGATTTTCAGTGGACCAGAGCACCTGCACCTTCCACTGATGCCTGTGGAGCTATACTAGCATAACAGTGTCATGGAGTGGAAAATCACACCCCATAAGTTGCTAAATATTTTTTAAAGTGTTTCTCTTGTTGTGAGTGCTAACTTCCATACAAAAATGAAGCATCAGAATGTTGATAGTATATTTTTCAATAGCAAGCAACTTTATTTAAGAAAGGTGCAGATATTGAAAGAGGGGTCACACTGGCTCTCCTTTTAAAGTTTCCTCCTCTGGAAATGTTTTATTCCACATGCATTCAGTCTCCAAATTCTGTTTAGCCTCATTCTCATTCTTTTTTCAGTTTCTTCATTTCACAGGAATCCACTGACTAGAGATGTGCCACGTGAATGTTTTCTGTCTGCCAGCTGAGAACTCCTTATCATTTCCTGTCAAAGATCCCTTTATGTCTAACAACAGCTGTTCTTTTTTTTTTACTGCTCTTCTACCCAATCAGTAGCATTGTTATCTCTTTAACTAGAATACAGATCTTATCTGTCATTTCAACGACTCTGTATTTCTTACTTCTGTTAGGATTGATGGCAGTGCTGCTATTCATCTGCATTTCATCTGGCTCTGGCCACTGTTGGAAGACAGGATACTGGGCTAGATGGACCATTGGTCTGACCCATTATAGCCATTTTCATGTTCTTATGCTATTCCTGTTTGGTGTATGCTCTCCAGTGGTAAGCTATTTCTGTTTGCTCCACGATTACCAGGTCAGGCACCTACAATCTGGGGCAGAATTGGGTAGGAGGACTGGGAATATTGCCTAATTAATTTTTTAATGCAGCTCTGTCTGATGTAACAGTGTGATCCAAGCCAGTATTATAAACCCATGGGTCTATTTTATTTGAGTAAAGCCACTTGAATGGTAATGAATGGTTGGATCCAATTTTCAGTGTAACTGATGGAAACATTCCCAATGACTTCACTGGGAGTTGGAGCAAATAATTTGGTGTATATTTGCATGAACATACATAAGTCAGGTTTGCTATGATTAGGGGAGGGATTCACAGTACTCATTACTGAGTTGTGAGTCTTCAGACAACCCTTGAACATTCAGGAATGCTTGTGACTCTCAAAAGTTTCACTATCCGTAGCATGAACAATTATTCATTTGGACACTTGTACCAGAAATGCATTATCCATTAACTCATTATTTGCTGTTTTCCTATTTGAAATGTTTCAGTCAACCAATCAGACGGTCCAAACAAAAACATGTCACCCAGGGGACCAACCACTTGACACAGTTCATGAACAGTGAATAATCCATCAGATTAAATTTGTTTTCATTGACTTCATATGCAGATTTATGAACAATTGACACAGTCAAAGAAAATTAGGATTGGTTCACTATCCAATGCCCAGCCCTGGTTTTTAGTTTAAACAACAGTAGGAGAGAGCATAATACAAGTTTCTCCATTACCGCAGACAACGGCATAGATCATACTTGACAGTATCCTTTCAGCTATCTGGATGGGTTTTAGTGGTATCATGAACTTGTCAGTCATTTTAGGCTCTGGAATTTTTCATTCTAGGCTGGAGTGTTGTATAAGGCAATCAACAGGCAAAATTGCCTCAAGGCCAGCAAGTGTCTGGTTTGGATATGTAAGTGATGCCTCCTGGCAAATAGTAATTATTTCTCCTTGTTATTTTGGCCATTAAATACACTCCGTGCAACATCCTCTGAAATCTGCTTTCTAAAACACATTGCACTTTCCTAACCTTAATTAAGCTATGAATATTTTTAATCCACTTAGAAAGTTATTAACGAGATGTAACATGATATTATTTGAACTGAGTGAAACACTGAACTATGGATATCAGGAGGAAGGTTAATCAAAATCCCACTGAGACATCCGTTTGAGATTAAAGCTGTACAAAATGTTTGCATCTGAAGCAAAATATTTGGATTTTCAGCAGTTCTACTGGGATGCCCAAACTGGTATGTCTGACAGTTTTGGCAATCAAAACATGCTTTTCCTAAGTGTCACCTGCTTTTTTTCCCACTGGCCAGAAAAACTGCAATAGATCCAGGGGGCTTGTGAATCATGCATCTATAGTCTCAAAGGAAAGAACGCCTCTAGGTGTTCTTGGTTTCCCCTCAGTGTAGCATGCCACCTCCAGGCCCAAATTTCAGTTTTCGGGGCTTCAGCCTTATAACTTTGTTTGAACAAGTACTTAGATTAAAGAAAAATATTAACACTATTAAGCTCTCTTCTTCCTCTATAAAAGGATTCAAAAATGTTTCTGCAGGAAAGCAACATTTCCCCTACAGACAAATGAGGGAGTTTTGCAGGTGACAAATTTTGCAATACATATTTTTTACAATACTATTATGAAGAAAAAGAGTTCTGCCCAGGCTGTTTAACAGCATCAGAGACGTTAGGATCTCATTCTAGTGTCATGACTATTTTGAAGCAATTTTTCATTACAGGGACGTTGTCAAGGTTAGTAAGGCCACAAGCTGACCCAGTCTTCCCCTTCCCTTCCTTAAAATGTCTGCCTGCAAAGTACACAGTATTTATGTATTTTAATGCCTCAAGGTGTCATCTTTTCTTTAAAAAACAAATCACCACTACTAGCACAGCACTGGAGAGAAGAGCTGCGGGGAGCTATTAACATAGAAGTATTTATTTGATGCCTCTATTTCTGTTTGCAAATTATCCAGGAATAGACTTATTTTATGAACTGGGTTGTTACTCAAAATTAATCTATCAGCCAATGGTTTATGTGAAAATATTTCATTCTTGGGGTTCCCCCAGCCTATTTGCTATGACTATTGCTACAAGTACTTGCTATTCATAATTCACTCTTGGTGCTGTGTGATTAGGTAAATTACAGGGCATTGTTTCTGCTCCCTGACCAGATGACTCCTTGTAGCGGAGTAACCACCTGCTCCAGCCTGAAAGGGGTTGGAAAAGCCCTGGAGAGGGCAAGGTAAAAGTCTGGCTGATTAGGGGAAGTGGCTGAAACTGGGGCCATGCCCCAAACAGACTCCTCTGGCCCTATAAAGGCAGAGAAGCCAAGGGCAGACAGAAGTCTCTCTCTCTCTGTTTGTAGAGAGAGAAGGGCCTGGCTGCAAGGAGCTAGACACAGGGTACCTGAGTGAAGCAGGACTGGGGGAAAGGCAGAGGAGCTGGGGAGCTCCTGCCTGGAAAGCCCCAGGCTGTGGCCTAGCATAAGGCCAAGAGGTACTGGGTGTTGCAGAGGGCAGCCCAGGGATAGGCCAAGGCAGCAGGGCCAAACCCAACCTTGCCAATGATGAGTAGGCTGATACTGCAGTCTGCCCCAGGGTGTGGAGCTAGACAATGACTGGCAGTGGCCATACACTGAGGCAAGGTGGGGATAGTGGATTGGGGTTCCCCAGGGAGGGGAGACCCTAAGACTGAGGGGGTACTGCCAGGGGGGCAGCATCCCAGATTAAAGGGCACTGGGTCCAGGGAGGAACATGGGGCCAGAGGACAGGCGGATCACTGGCCTGCAGAGGGTGCTCTGGAGCTGGAATGAGCTAATTTCCAGGAGTCACCAGCAGAAGGCGCTGCAGGGGTGGGCCCGCTCGTCTACACTCCTAAACCCCCCAGAGTCCTTCTAAGATGGTAACATAACTATTTCTGGCGTGAAGACATACTTACAATATTTCTAGGGCTGTTGATTCGCCCTAGAACGCAGTTCACTCATGATTTAATTCAAAAAAATTAATTGCAACTAATCAGTTTTAATCACACTGTTAAACAATAGAATACCAATTGAAATTTATTAAATATTTTGGATGTTTTTTTCTACATTTTCATATATATTGTATTCTGTATTGTAATTGAAATCAAAGTGTGTATTTTTATTACAAATATTTGCACTGTAAGAATGATAAAAGAAACAGTATTTTTCACTTCATCTCATACAAGTATTGTAGTGCAATCTTTGTCCTGAAAGCGCAACTTAGAAATGTAGATTTTTTTTTTGTTACATAATTGCATTCCAAAACAAAATAATGTAAAACTTTGGAGCCTATAAGTCCACTCAGTCTAAGGTGACCAGACATCCCGATTTTATCAGAACCGTCCTGATATTTACTTGTTTGTCCTGTGTCCTGACCCATGTTCGGATGGGATGTGAATTGCCTCAATATTTTGCATTCTGACGCACAGGTGGCAGGGGCTCATGCCCCCAACTCAGCCCTGGCCCCACCCTGACTCAGCCCCCTCCCTGCCCCACTGGATCCCTCCCCAAATCCCCGCCCTCGACCTGCCTCTTCCTCAAGCACACCGCATTCCTCCTCCTCCTTCCTTCCCAGGCTTGCGCAAATCAGTTGTATTGCGGCACGAGCGCTGGGAGGAGGAGAGAGAAGCAGGATGTGGCAGCCCACTCAGGGGAAGCAGAGGTAAGCTGGTGCGGTGGAGGTGGGGCAGGGAGCTGCCCGTGGGAGCTCAGCCCCCACCAATTTTTCCTATGTGCCTGCGACCTCCCTCCCCCACCCCCCCATGTCCCGATATTTCATGTCTCTTATCTGGTCACTCTAACTCAGTCCTACTTCTTCAGCCAATCGCTCAACAAACAAGTTTATTTACATTTACAGGAGATAATGTTGCCCTCTTCTTATTTACAATGTCACCTGAAAGTGAGAACAGGCATTCGTATGATACTTTTGTTGCCAGCATTGCAAGGTATTTACATGCCAGATATGCTAAACATTCGTATGTCCCTTCATGCTTTGGCCACCATTCCAGAGGACATGCTTCCATGCTGATGACGCTCGTTAAAAAAAAGTGCATTAATTAAATTTGTGACTGAACTCCTTGGGTGAGAATTGTATGTCCCCTTCTCTCTTTTGCTCACATTCTACCATATATTTCATGTTACAGCAGTCTCAGATGATGACCCAGCACATGTTCATTAAGAACACTTTTACTGCAGATTTCACAAAATGCAAAGAAGGTATCATATGAGATTTCTAAAGATAGCTACAGCACTCGACCTAAGATTTAAGAATCTGAAGTGCCTTCCAAAATCTGAGGCCTGGTCTACACTACACGTTTATACTGATTTTAGCAGCCTTAAATCAGTTTAACACTGCACCCGTCCACACAATGAGGCCCTTAATATCGATATAAAGGGCTCTTTAAACTGGTTTCTGTACTCCTCCCCGACGAGAGGAGTAGCGCTGAAATCGGTATTACCATATCGGATTAGGTTTAGTGTGGCCACAAATCGATGGTATTGGCCTCCGGGCGGTATCCCACAGTGCACCACTGTGACTGCTCTGGAAAGCAATCTGAATTCAGATGCACTGGCCAGGTAGACAGAAAAAGCCCTGCGAACTTTTGAATTGCATTTCCTGTTTGCCCAGTGTGGAGCTCTGATCAGCACGGGTGGCGATGCAGTCCCAAATCCAAAAAGAGCTCCAGCATGGACCGTACGGGAGATACAGGATCTGATCACTGTATGGGGAGACAAATCTGTTCTATCAGAGGTCAGTTACAGAAGATGAAATGCCAAAGCATTTAAAAAAAATCTCCAGGCTATGATACAGAGTCCACAGCACAGTGCTGTGTGACAAGCGTAACAGAAAGCCAAAGAATCAAATGGACGCTCATGGAGGAAGAAAGGGGGGACTGAGGACTCCATCTATCCCACAGTCCCCGCAGTCTCCGAAAAGCATTTGCATTCTTGGCTTAGCTTCCAATGCCTGTAGGATCAAACACATTGTCCGGGGTGGTTCAGGGTATATCTCGTCAATTTACTCCCACACCCCCCCGTGAAAGAAAAGGGAAAAAAATCGTTTCTTGACTTTTTTCAGTGTCACCATATGTCTACTGCATGCTGCTGGTAGACGCGGTGCTGGGGCACTGAACAGCAGGATCCTCTCCCCTCCCTTCCCCGATGGCAGATGGTACAGTGCAGTAGGACTGGTAGCCATCCTCGTCATCATCCCGTGAGTGCTCCTGCCTGGCCTCAGGAGAGGTCGGCCGGGGGTCGCCTGGGTAAAAATAGGAATGACTCCCGGTTATTCCCGGCAGATGGTACAGAATGGCTGGTAACCGTCCTCATCATAGCAACTGAGGGCTGAACTCCATCAGCCTCCCCCCCCCTCATGTCTAAAGAAAGGATTCTGTACTGCCTGGACTATCATAGCAGTGGGATGCTGGGCTCCTCTCCCTACCACAGTTTAATATCCTGCCTGGACTATCATAGCAGCTGGAGGCTTCCTCCCTCTCATTTTATCTCATTAAAAAGTCAGTGTTTCTTATTCCTGCATTCTTTATTACTTCATCTCACAAATGGGGGGACCCTGCAATGGTAGCCCAGAAAGCTTGGGGGAGAAGGGAAGCAACGGATGGGGTTGTTGCAGGGGCATCCCCTAGAATGGCATGCAGCTCATCATTTCTGTGGGATCCGACATGGAGCGGCTGTGCTCTCTGGTTCTCTGATACACTGCTTCTCTAGTACGCTTGCCCCATATTCTAGGCAGGACTGACTCTATTTTTAGATAAAACATAAAGGAGGGAATGACCCGGGGAGTTATTCCCATTTTTGTCTTTGCGCCCTCTGCCGACCTCAGTGAAGGTCAGCCAGGAGCACCCATGACAGCAGCAGACAGTACAGAACAACTTGTAACAGTCTCTGCTACCTTGCAAAGGCAAATGAATGCTGCTGTGTAGAGCTGCAGTACCACCTCTGTCAGCGGCATCCAGTACACATACGGTGACAGTGACAAAAGGCAAAACGGGCTCCATGACTGCCATGCTATGGCGTCTGCCAGGGCAATCCAGGGAAAAAGGGCGCGAAATGATTGTCTGCCGTTGCTTTCAAGGAGGAAGAAAGGAGTGACGATGTTTACCCAGTATCACCCGCGACACTGTTTTTGCACCATCATGCATTGGGATCTCAACCAAGAAATCCAATGGGAGGGGGAGACTGCGGGAATGATGGGATAGCTACAGGATAGCTACCCACAGTGCAATGCTCCAGAAATTGCTGCTAGCTTCAGTACATGGAAGCACACCGCCAAATTATTGTGCTTTGTGGGGCCGCGTACACTCGACTTTATACAATCTGTTTTACAAAACCGGTTTATGTAAAATCGGAATAATCCTGTAGTGTAGACATACCCTGAGAGGGACAAAGTGTGGAACATGCTTTCAGCAGTCTTAAAAGAGCAACACTCCAATGTGGAAACTACACACCCAAACTACCAAAAAAGAAAATCAAGTTTTTGCTGATGGCATCTGACTCAGATAATGAAAATGAACATGCGTCAGTCTGCATTACTTTGGATTGTTATTGAGGAGAACCCGTCATCAGCATGGATGCCTGTTCCCTGGAACTGTGGTTAAAGCATGAAGGGATGTACCAATCTTTAGCACATCTGGCATGTAAATATCTTGTGATGCTGGCTACAACAGTGTCATGAGAACTCCTGTTCTCACTTTCAGGTGCCATTGTAAACAAGAAATGGGCAGCATTACCTCCTGCAAATGTTTGTGTGAACGATTGGCTGAACAAGAAGTAGGACTGAGTGGACCTGCAGGCTCTAAAATTTTACATTTTTTTTATTTTTGAATGCATTTTTTGTACATAATTCTACTTTTGTAAGTTCAACTTTCATGAGGATATTGCACTACAGTACTTGTATTAGGTGAATTGAAAAATACAATTTCTTTTGTTTTTTCAGTGCAAATATTTGTAATAAAAAAAGTGTACAGTGCTCACTTTGTATTCTGTGTTGTAATTGAAATCAATATATTTGACAACGTAGAAAACATCAAAAATATTTTAATAAATGGTATTCTATTATTATTTAACAGTGCAATTAATCACAGTATTAATCGTGATTCATTTTTTAATTGCTTGACAGCCCTAGATATTTCTCTTTCTGCAATCATTCTCACAAACAAAAATGTGTGTACACAGTAAGAGTGGTGGAATAGCACCAAAGTGAACTGACAGATTTTACTGGAAGAAATGTTCATGGCTACCTTTTGTATATACCATATTTGCCCAGCTTTACCCTCGAGAAACACTAAAAAATAAAACTGACTTTTGTGCACTGGTGGGAACAAAACCAGGAAAGAAACACAGATGGGCCTGATACTCCTCTCACTAAGGTTACGCCTACACAGCAGCTGGGAGGCTGCTTCCCAGTGCAAGTAAGCAGATGTACTAGCTCTGCTTGAGAGAGTGCATGAAAGTTAGGAGCATGGCTAGCGACCTGAGTACAATCCTGCCTTATCCACTGAGAACGTACTTGGACAGCTAGCCTGAACCATCTACTATTCTGCTGCAGCCACACTGCAAATTGTAGTTAGTTAATTGTAATTAACACAGTTTGATTTTGACACCTGGTGCATGGAAACAGCTAACCTGAGCACAACATGATCTTAAGAACATATGGACAAAATCTGCTTGTTTACTGGCATTTTAGTTAAGGTTTTCCTGACCCTTTATCAGTTGTCTAAAAAACAGACCAACAGTACAGAAAATAAAATCAGTAGCACCATGGTTAATCCAGAAGTGTGCACTTTTCTGGATATTATTAACCCCCTTCAGTTTTGAATCAAATACAAAACAAAAATATGCTGGAAAGAAATAAGGAAGCTGATATTCATAAAAATATTGTAACAATCTTTCACATAGTTCCTCTTAAGTGCTCAAAGATTTATCCCCCTGGTATTAGACTAGAATCATCTGCAGTGTTATAAATACTCTATCAAATCATGGACTTATCTCATCTGCATGCATGGACAAGAGAATAGGCATGACATACAGTACCCACTGAAACACCAGGTCCTTGAAAGGTATTATGGGGGTTCTACATGCTATGGGTTGGAACTGCTGATAAAGAGGGGCAATTAGATACTGGGGAGATTAGTGCCAGACCAAAACCTTAAGACTGATAGAAATCAGGGCAGAATTACCTAGAACTTGAATAAAAATAGAGAAGATTAGGTGTAGTTACAGTCCCCTGGGAAAAAATGCCAGTTTAGCCCATTCCCGATTACACAAGTGCTAGGGTAAAATACCCAGCAGGAACATGACCTGAGAGTTTGAGGGGTTCTTTCACAGAGGCAATGGAAATTCTGCCACAGAATTTGCATCCTAAGGCAAATGCACAAAGGAATTAAATTAAATTTGCTAGAATTAAGGTTGCCCAGGCATTCATGACTTTCGAGTGCTTGACTTTCAAGCCATAGTATAGTTTTATCTGTTTTTCATTGGTGATTTAAAAAAAAAAAAACTCTTTAAAACAAGTAGGTAGTGGGCATGCTGCCCTCTGTATGATCACACAATTTAATAGCGGAACAAGAGTATGCAGGTCATGGCTCAGAATTTGACAGCTAAATAAACAAAAGGGTACCCAATGCAGGTGCATTTTCTATTGTGCTATTACTAATATTCTTTTAATATGGTGCTCTAAGGCCTGCAGTCAGCTGGTAGGTGATTGTCTTGACAGGTGACAAAGCCAGTCCTCTGAGTTGTCAAAGTTGTCACTAAAGGGTGAGCAAGGGTAATTGCACCACTGCAGCTGCCACACTTCTATCTCTTGGCCACATTGGGACTCCAGTGGTGCAGGAGGCAATAGTCCTTAAGCATTGCTCGGAGCAAGAGGAAACAAAATATGACTGCATGGCCACTATTGGAAGAAGGTTTGTGGGTGGAAGGGATGTGTTTTACAGATTTATTGGAGGAGATTGCAATGCCTCAATGCTGTCAAGAAGACAAGCCTTTAGAATCCAGAGGTGAAGGACTTTAAATTTGATTCTTCTCCCACCAACTTCCATGGGAGCAGGAGTAGGTCCTATGTTATTACTCTACTATGCCTCATTTTGTTCATGAATCCACAGTTCCCTCATTATTCATCATAGAAATAATAGAATAAGATAAATGTAGGGTTGGAAGGGACCTCAAGAGGTCATCTAGTCCAGCCTATGCTGAGGCAGAACCAAGTACATCTAGAACATCACAAACAGGTGTTTGTCTAACTGGTTCTTAAACTTCCAGTGATGGGGATTCCACAACCTCCCTTGGACACCTATTATAGAGCTTAACTACCCTTATAGTTAGAAGTTTTTAATACCTAAATCTCCCTGATTAAGCCCATTACTTCTTGTCCTACCTTCAGTGGACATGGAAAACCTCAATCACTCTCTTAAGCCCTTAAGATATTTGAAGGCCCACCCATAGTCTTCTTTTCTCAAGACTAAGCATATCCAGTTTAACCTTTTATTATACCATGGGTTTTCTAAACTTTCTATCATTTTTTAGCTCTCCTCTGGACTCTTCAAATTTATCCATGCCTTTCCTGAAGCGTGATACCCAGAATTGGACACAATACAATACAATACAAGAACTAGGGGTCACCAAATGAAATTAATAGGTAGCAGGTTTAAAACAAATAAAAGGAAGTTCTTCTTCACACAGCGCACAGTCAACTTGTGGAACTCCTTATCTGAGGAGGTTGTGAAGGCTGGGACTATAACAGGGTTTAAAAGGGAACTGGATAAATTCATGGTGGCTAAGTCCATAAATGGCTATTAGCCAGGAAGGGTGAAGAATGGTGTCCCTAGCCTCTGTTCATCAGAGGATGGAGATGGATGGCAGGAGAGAGATCACTTGATCACTGCCTGGTAGCTTCACTCCCTCTGGGGCACCTGGCATTGGCCACTGTCGGTAGACAGATACTGGGCTAGATGGACCTTTGGTCTGACCCGGTACGGCCGTTCTTATGACACAGTACTCCAGCTCAGACCTTACCACAGCCAAGTGGAATGAGACAATTAATTGTCTTACATACAGTACTCCTATTAATACACCCAGAATTATATTGGACTTTTTTCACAACTGCATCGTACTGTTGACTTTGTGATCCATTAACTTCCTGATCTTTTACAGCAGTGCTACTCCTTAGCCAGTTATTCCCCATTTAGTAGTTATGCATTTGATTTTTCCTAAGAGGAGTATTTTGTACTTGCTTTCTTTAATTTCATCTTTTTTATTTTAGACAAATTATCCAATTTGCCAAGGTCATTTTGAGTTCTATTCCTGTCCCCCAAAGTGCTTGCAACTCTTCCAGTTTGGTGTCATCTGAAAATTTTATAAGCATGCCATCAACTCCATTAATCAAGTCATTAATGAAAATATTGAATAGTACTGGACCCTGCTGGACCCCACTGGATGCATCCTCTTTCCACCAGTTTTGAACCTACCTTATAATAATTTAATCTAGATCATATTTCCCTAGTTTTCATATGAGATTCATGTGAAATTGTCAAAAGCCTTATTAAAATCAAAATACATCATGTCTACAGACTTACCTCCCATCCAGTAGGCCCAGTAACTTTGTCAAAGTAGGAAATTAGGTTGAGTTGGCATGATTTGTTCTTCACAAATCCATGCTGGCTATTAGTTATTACCCCATCGTGCTTTAGGTGCTTCCTTCTCCAGACCTAAAAAAGAGCTCTGTGCGGCTTGAAAACTTGTACCTTCCACCAATAGAAATTGTTCCAATAAAAGATATTACCTCATCTACCTTGTCTCTCTAATATCCTGGGACCAACATGGCTACAACAACACTGCATACAAATTAATTCTTTAACAATTTTTTGCAGCCTCTTTACGTTAGGCTGACTGGTCTATAATTCTTTGGGTCCTTTTTGTTCCCCTTTTTACAGATAGAGCCTACCTATGTTTACCCTCTTCCAGTTTTCTGGGATCACACCCGTCCTCCATGAATTCTCAAAGATCATTGCTAATGGTTCTGAGATTGCTTCAGCTTGTTCTTTAAGCACCCAAGGGTCAATTTCATCAGGCCCTGCTGACTTGAATAGATCTAACTTATCTAAATATTGTTTAACTTGTTCTGTCCTTATTCTGACTTGTGCTCCTTTCCCCTTTGTACAGTTTAATTGTGTTTAAGCATTTGGTCCCAATTAATCTTTTCAATGAAGACGGAAGCAAAATAGGCATAACACCTAAGCCCCCTTCTTATTGTCCATTATTAGTGCTGCTTCCCCATTAAGTAGTGGACCTACACAGTCTTTGTCTTTTTCTTGCTCCTTATATATTAAAAGAACCTCTTCTTATTGCTTTTTTATTTTTTAAGTCCCTTGCTAGGTGTAACTCATTTTGTATCTTAACATTTCTGATTAGCTTATGCTATTCTTTTGTACTCGTCTTTAGACATCTATTCATGTTTCCACTTTTTTGTATTATTCCTTTTTGATTTTTAGATAAAAAGCTCCTGATGGAACTGCATTGGCATTTTACTATTCTTCCTACCTTTCTTTTACATTAGGATAGTTTGATAATTTAATATTGTCTCTTTGAGAAACTGACAGACCTCCAGAAGACCTTTATCCCTTCGATTTTCTTCCCATGAGACTTACCTACCAGTTCTGAGTTTATTAAAGTATGCTTTTTTAATGTCCACTGTCCTTATTCTGCTGCTCTCACTCCTTCCTTTCCTTACAATAATTAAAACTGTCATTTCACCAATACTGCATTCAACCTTCAGATTTACAACCAATTCCTTTCTGCTAGACATAATCAAGTCTAAAATGGCTGTCCCCCTCAGGGGCGGCTCTAGACATTTTGCCACCCCAAGCAGGGCAGCATGCTGCTGGGAGTGCTCTGTTGGCCGCCGAGAGGGCTGCAGGTGGCTCCGGTGGACCTCCCGCAGACTTGCCTGCGGAGGGTCTGCTGGTCCCACGGCACCTCCCGCAAGCCGCGGGATCAGCAGACCCTCTGCAGGCACGCCTGTGGGAGGTCCATCAGAGCCACCTGCTGCCCTCCTGGCAACCGGCAGAGCACCCCCGGCGGCATGCCGCCCCAAGCACGCGCTTGGCATGCTGGGGCCTGGAGCTGGCCCTGGTCCCCCTGCTTACTTCCTCCACCTTCTGAAACAAGAAGTTCAATAAATTCCAATAACTTATTGAACATTTTTGTTGTATTACTTTTCCAAAAAATGTCTGCATATTCAAAGTCCCCCATTACTCCAAGGTCTTGTGTTTTAAATATTTCTATTATTTGTTCTAGAAATGCCTCATCCACCTCCTCCTCCTGATTTGATAGTCTATAGTAAATATAGTATAGATTAGTTGTAGATGTAGTAGACTTTTACCTTCACCCAAAGACTTCCATGTGGTCTGCCTCTGACCTCCTTCTGGACCTCAGAACAGGTATATATATTCTTGATGTATAATGCAACACCATCTCCCTTTTTTCCCTGTCTGTCCTTCCTAAACAAGCTATACCCCCCTATATCAAAATTGCAATCGTAAGATTCCAATCACCAATTATCCCACCAACTCTCAGTGATGCCAATTAAGTTCTAATTTAGCTTAGGTACTAAAAACACTGGAACAAGTTTTATAATGAGGGTGCAGAAAGCTATTTAACAGAACTGTAAACCCTGTATCTGATGGAAACCACTTGAAGCCAGGAGGTGCTGCTTCACCCCCAGCACTTCTAGTTCCAGCACCCCTGACTCCAAGATCTCTTTTTTGAGTGGTAACAGCTAATTTAGATACCATCATTTTGTCTGTATAATTGGGATTATTTTTCCCCATGTGCATTACTTTGCATTTATCAGCATTGAATTTATCTGCCACTTGGTTGCCCAGCTTAGTGAGAGCCCTTTATAGCTCTTCCTGCTTATTCTGCATCCTCCTTGCATTTGTATACAGACATATATATGTTGAGCAGATTTTCCCCACTGTTTTCCCTCTTGTTGCTCCCATGACCCTATTGTAATTTTCCATTCCCCCACTCCAACATCTAGTCCTCTGTAAAGGTCACTTTTTTTAATACCTATCTTGGGCTTTTGTCACCTGCTCACTTTGAACCAAATTTAAAGCCCTCCTTAATGAGTTGGTAGCCAAAGATGCTTTCCCCCCTTTTGGTCAGGTGGACCCCATCTCTTCCCAGCAGTCCTCCTTTCTGGAACAGCACCCAATGATCTAAGAAGCCAAACCCCTCCTGTTGACATCAACTGTGCAGCCATGCATTCATCAGGATGAATGTGTCCCTGCCTGGGCCTTTACCCTCACTGGGAAGTTTGGACCAGACCACCATCTGTACCCCCAACTCCTTCACTCTCGGTGCCAGAGCCCGGTAGTCATTGCTGATCTCCTCAGAGTCACACCTGGCAGTATCATTAATGTTCACATGGATTAACAGTTTGGGGTAGTGGTTAGACAGATGGATGAGCCTCTGCAACCTTTCAGTAACATCTTGAATTTGCGCACCAGGCAGGCAGCACACCTCAGGACATCAAGTGAGGTCAGCAGATGAATGCCTCAGTCTACCTCTGAAGGGGGAAACTGACCCCGCACCCCATTCTTCCATTGTCTCCTCTAGCTATGAGTCTCCCAGCTGTGTGGACAGGTAGCTCCGACTCTTCAGCCATTGTGATCCGCTCCTAGCCTTCTGTTACCAATACAGCATACTGTTTCTTGACCTTGATGGACTGGAGACCTAGGTGAGGGGTGGAGCACGGTGTCTTGCCTGAGGTCACCAGGAGCCAGTCTCCTCTCCTGAAAGCAGCTGGTTCTCCTTCCTTCCCTGTTGCCACTGTAATCTTCACTAGTCAGCTAGCATCCTCCATCCTGGACATCTTCACGTGCATCCTGCTGGTGAAATCCTCATACTACCAGATTCTATGAAGAAGTAACAGCAGTTTCTAACACACTGGCAAAGTTGGTGACCTGACATTTCTGTCCTCTCTGCAAATACCTGTAGAGACAGGGACATGAACAATAGATTTGATACAGCCCTTATCTAAGGTCATTATGCTCTTTACTAAAGGGATTTTGCAATGAAGAGGGTGGTTTTTTACCTGTATCAAGAGATTGAATCCCTGAATTAGAATGATTTTTAACAGCTGTTCTCCTGTTTGTAAAACACAATTTGAAAAGTTTGGTTTTGCAATGCATGAACTGACCTGTTTAAAAGTTAATCTTTTCTGTAGGATGGAAACTGAAGAAGCAGCAACTGTGACAGACGTTGCAAAAGATCAGCTTATTCCTAGCAGAAAGTCCAGGCCAAATCTTTTGAAAGGGTAGGCTTTTTTAAAAATATATAGACTTCAAAGAAATGACTTGTGGCATCTGTAACATCTACCAAACAGTGCTAGTTGAAGCCAGTGAAGCACAGTCTACAGCAGTACAGTACAAGTCATGCAATTATTGGCGTTTGCAGTCCCGCTTTCTGGAACAACATATGGTCTGCAGCAAGGAAGCCAGGATTTTTAAAAGAGCTCCTACGGTGTTTCAAACTTTGATTTTACAGATGTGTAGGAAAAGAAACAGACTCCATTCAGGCTCTTATATTTAAATACATGTGTTGCCATTTTGGTGATTGAAGAGGCCCCTGTTCTGCTCTTACATATGCAGAGGATACTCTGGATTTTTAAGTAACGGATGATCATGTAAAGTCGCATAACAAACCCTCGTTCTCGTTTACAGTTGATGAAGCGTGGATGTAGTGCTGAGCACTACAGGACTGGAGAGGGAAGTGACACAACATCATAAAAAAACCCAAGAAACAGAAAGTCTCACTTGCCAATATGAGTAAATTGCCTTTATTTTCTTCTCTCCCAATAAAGGCATAGCACTTTAGTTATGAATTCCTTTGTTACAGAAACAGAATTGTTGACAACGTACTGCATGGAGTCTGACTGGGGTCTGAGGCTGCACTGGTACAGGGTCCACCCATCCAGATCCTGATGCAAGATTAGGGTTCAACCTATGTTCTTCCCAAGCAGCAAACCGGAAAAGATCAGATATGCCCGCTAAGCAAACACAGCAGAGTGTGGCAGTATGAGTTATAATATATGTATGTCATATTATTCATAACAGCAAGATAGAGTCCCCATTTGTCCCCATTATCTAGTTCAGTCATCCATTTATCTTATTTTTGTCAACCACATTTTATAGGAGGTAATTGGTTTCACAAACTCAGGCCCTGCTCTTGCAAACATGTGACGTAACAGTACTATTCATGTGAACAAGCGTTTACAGGATCAGGGTCATATGCTGAAATTCTTCTATTGGCTGCAGTCACAAGGATTAAGTATATATCTCTTTGTACTTGTTTTAGCAGATCAGGAGAATTCCTTAACACCATGATAGGAATTTGGGAGATATATTCCTGAAATGACTCTTGAATCTACTGTCTAAACACCCAGTCTTTTATTCAGGACAATCTCAGAAGATTGGAAGATTTTGAACATATTTGGACAATAGAATTGTATATCATTGTGATAGTCCCAGTAAAATCATCAGAGTTCAATCAATTTCAGGGTTCAGACCCCAAAGCAAGGCAGAAACATAGGCCTTAACAGAATTTTTATTTAAATCTCTCAGAAGACTGTCCTATCCCCAAAACATCTCTGGTTCTGCAGAGCATGCTGTGACCAACTCTTGTGATTTTATTATAAAGCGTATGATATTTGGTGGTTTTAAGGCCTCAGCTCCTGGCATCAGGTTATTATGTGAGAAACAACTTTTTTTTTTTAAGTGTGTTTCTAGTTCTCATGGTTGTGGAGAAAAGCCTGAAAACATGAATCTCAAAGGTTCAAAAAACAAAAAGACAAATCAAACTTATTATTTTAAAAATCTCATGATTCATTGGAGCCTGACTGAGGATTTTGAACCTGTGGCAATACTAAGAGAATGTGACAATCACAGAGTCTTCCCCCCTACCCCAATCTAAATTCAGAGTCTCCCTCAACATGCTGTTAAGTGCTGAACTAGGGTTGCCAGGTGTCCGGTTTTCAACCAGAATGCCCGATCTAAAAGGGACCCTGGCAGCTCCGCCATTAAAGTTCCGGTCAGTGGCGTAGTGGGGCTAAGGCAGACTCTCTACCTCTGCATAGCTCCTGGAAGTGGCCGGCATGTACCTGCGGCCCCTAGGCGCAGGGTTGATCAGCAAAGCTCTGCATGCTGTCCCCAACCCCAGCACCAACTCCGAGCTCCCATTGGTTAGCAACTGTGGGTGTGTCCACCATAAAGAGCCGCCTGGCTACACCTGCGCCTAGAGACCAGACATGCCAGCCACTTCTGGGACCAGTGCGGAGTCAGGGCAGGCAGGGAGCCTGCCTTAGCCCCGCTGTGCCACCTACTGGTAGCCACCTGAGGTAAGTGCCACCTGGAACCTGCACCCTGAGCCCGCTGCCCCAGGTCAGAATCCTCTCCCACACCCTAACTCCTTCCCAGCTCAGTATGACTCTGCTCAGGCTTCTAGAAAAATCCAATTCAACTATGTTTGCTCAGAATTAACTAGCATTAGCAAAGTCACGCCCATACTCACTAAATCATCTCATTAAAATAGTCACTCCTGTTCTAATAACCTCATACATGTTCTGGCAACATTTCTGAGTGTTAGCTAACTCCCAGTTAAGAAGTCAAGACAGTTTCTAACACAGTGGCAGAACGTGATATCTCTCCTCTGCAAATGACTGTAGAGACAGGGACATTAATACTAGATTTAATACAGCTGGTATTTAAAATGATTATGCTGTTTACTGAAATTATTTTGTATTAAAGTGAGGGTTTTGTTTTTACCTATGTCAACTGTCTCAATTCCTGAATTAGAGTAAGGTTTAACATTGTTGTTCCCCTGTGTTTTTAAAACACAATCTGAAATATTCTGTTTTGCAATGTATGAACTGGGGGAATCCATTTATGTTTGATTTGTTGCTATTTAACTGAAGGTAATAAAAATGTAACCTGTTTATTAGCAGTCTTAATGTATTGAGAAAGATTCCTGTCTCCAAGCACCATGACCAAGCACCTTCAGATATAAGGAATCTGATTTTCAAAGATGTGCACTTGTGACCATAAAAATGCACATACAACTGCTTGTCTAAGTTGTGTGCACAATTACTGTAAATGCACATGGAGATAGGGTATTTGCTCCTCTGACTGGCCAATTCTTGTACAGATACATTATGTGTGCAAAAACCAAATACGCCCTCCCCCCAGTAATTATACATGAAGATTAGGTGTGCAGTTGCACACAATATTGAAAATCAGTCTTAAATGATTGCTTCGGCTCCCTTTGAAGTTAGTAGCGCAGTTTCCATTGACTTCAATAAGAAGAGGAGGACCTTAACCTAGTAAAAAATCCTTATGAATTTTCATAAGATCTTTAGATGAGATTTCATTTCATTTGCATTTCAAGCATATTTTGACCCTACACCCACAGACGAGACTCTGTGTCCAGCTGGCAGAACTGAGAGACCTCCATTCTGCATCCCCAGTTGCTGTCACTCAGTTTAACCAGCTCTGGCTGAACATACTATTTCAGCACAGATGTAGCTAGGTACCAAAATACTCTAATATCCCAGCCAACTACTGCCCAGTCTCAAATTTCATCTTTCAGAGGAAGATCATTGAAAAATAGGTGACAGGCCAACTCCAACATCTGACATCCTAGGGTTCTCTGCACCCATCCATTCAGGACCAGACAGGGTCATGGTCATGAGTAAACGTGGTCAATGACCCTTCATGGCAATAGACAGAGGCCAGAAACCCCTGCTGATTCTGCTCAGTCTTTTCTTCATTTTGGATACAGGGAATTACAAGAATGCAGGACTTGGCAGAAGTGGCTGGAATTGCATTAGAGTGGCTCTGCTCCATTCTTTCTGGAGGGTGGTTATGGGCAGCCATTTCTTCTCCTTGAGAGGTCTTAGCTGTGAAACACCTTACAGCTCAATCATGTTGCCTCATCATCAGTTCAACATTTATATGAAGTCCCTAGAGATTTCATGAAATAATATGGGCTACACTAGGATTAGTAAACTGAATATACTTAGCTCTTTGGCTCCATTGTCACCTGAGTGAGACCCCCTAGTCATGAGGCTTACCCAACATTTACAGAAACTGTGATTTGAGTAAAAGGAAGCTGGCTGTAAATCAACTCAGACTAGATGGAGATGATGCATATCAGCAAAGATAAATATGTGTGGACCTGGCAACATCAATAACTCTTTCATCAGCTGAGACCATCTGCCTGACTACTGTCAATATGGTCCACAGTCTTTGAATATTACTGCAGTCATTGCTGCTCAGACTGTATCATTAGTCAGAAGGACTTTCTTTCATCCTTGGCAGCAAAGAATATATTCCCATTCCTCTCACATCTCAACTTTGTCCTTTAGGGTGGGATCCATGAGGGGATTTAGGCATTACAATGCTGAGCATAATGATGCTAAAAACCCAGGAACAACAATGCAATCAACAAAGCTGAGTTAGGTGCCTAGGTTAGGTGCATCTGTTTCAAATGGAAGGAGCCAGATGCCTAAGAATGATGTCTACAAAAGCCAGTATGCAAGGCAGGGAATGGCCCAAGCTGGCCAGTAGGGAGAGATGCCAAGGTGATGGGTGGGTTCCAAGCCCCTCCCCTCTCCCAGAAATAAGTGTCTACATCCAGGCTGCAGGGAGGTGCTTAGATGTGCTTAATGGTCCACAAATGGGCACTAGCTGCCTGGAGTCAGAGGTTTCTTAAAAGAAATAAGTCAGGCACCTGCTTCACACCACATGAAGTGGATGGGGGAGGATCACATCTTATAATTTGTGGGGTTCCCTCAGTCTCTCCTGTTGAAGCTAACTAATGAAAGTGTGGATGAAGCAGGGGGCTGGACCCAGGGTCTCTCACCTCCCAGGTGGTGCCCTAACCACTGGCTACAGATTCATTCTTGCTCGCTTTCTAACTATTTAACTATTCACAGTGGAACAGTCACTGGGCCAGAGACAGAGAGATTTGAAATGATTTTGTGTCCCATTGGTTAGGGTACCTCCTTGGGAGGTGAAAGACCCTGGGTCCATTCCCCCTGCTTCAACCACTCTTTCATTATTTAGCCACAGTGGTACCACTCAACAGGAGAGACTGAGGGGTCCCCACATAGGAATATCCCATAGCCAATGGTTAGGACACTCACCTAATAGTAGCAGATCCCTCTTCAAATCCCTTCCGCTCCCCAGTTGTAGCGGTGTGGGGGGAATTGAACTTGGGTCTCCTACATCTTATGGATTAGACCCCACATACAACTTAGGCAGACAAATGCCTATTTCCCCTGGTATGTGGATAGCTCTTATGTGGTAAATAAGTGCCTGAACACCTAGGTTGAGGCGGCAGTGCATGTGCCCAGAAGCAGAAACTAAGCCTGATGGAACTTTTACTCTGAAAAACTTAGATACAGAATGAGTTTAGGGATCTACAGCATTCAGTGGGAGTTTTGTGGTTTGCAGTAATACCAAAACTGGGACTTCGGCACGTAAGACAGGGACTTACACAGCTAAGTTTTGGGTTTAGGTGCCTGAAAACTTTTATGGATTCCACCCTTTGCTACCTCTAGATTTGCACAAAGCTGCACTTTGGACTATCTGTGAAGAACACTCAGAATCGTAACAGACCAAATAGCAGTTGGCCACCTGCTTAGTGAGTGAAGCTAGTGGGTGGGACCATATTCCACAATTGGTGTAGAGGGCCTGGGGCCTCTATTCTAACACAAGCTACTCCAGCCCAGACTTTTCAGCCCTTTTCCCTAGCCCCAGGAAAATCACTACTCAGACCCTGCACTATACCGCCTCCATCAGGCTTGAACAAACCAGTAGACAAGCTTTATTCATGTAAAGGAAATATGGAATATAGCAGGATCAGGATCAGCAAGGGAAGTTCGGTTTAGTGTAGATGAAGGTAAAATAGGAAGTTTCCATGGTTTAACACACACACACACACACGGAGAGATTTTCTTGTGTCTTTGACAATCTTCCCCTTAAGTTATATCCAAATATTGAATAATTTATTAGTAGAAACTATATAATATCATCTTAGATTCTGAAATCATTTGACTAGCTGAAATAGAGACAAACATTGTGTGGAAAAATACACATTACTCGACTGGATTCATTAAACGCTAGTAATTTTAGCTCAGGTTAAAACATCTGAGCCCTTAACTAGAGCGAGGGCATAGCATAATTCAACAAAGTACGTTTCTAATAGAATTTGGCCTTGGGAAATTTTTCTACATATTCTTTCTGGGTGATGTTATTGTTTTTAGGGAGCTTATCTACTATCTTGCTGGGAACAACTTTCTACTTTAATAAAGTGCCTAAAATATCGTAATAAACACACAGCTTATATCAATAGCATCAGATTTCCCCACATAGTATTGGTGTGTGGTTTAATTAGATGAAAGGATTATGGGAGACGTTTGTGTAATGATGATTTTTTTAAAGGCAAACCATAGATCAAAGTTCATAGCTGCCACATATACAACTTTCAAAATGAGCTCAAGTGCTGCTATTAATCATGGCTGCTGGGGGATTTGATGACAAAGATTACACTGCTGTAAAGGATACTGCTGTGCATCAGATTCTTGCAACTGTCATCAAATACTTTGCCAACCATTAACAGGTCAAGAAAGTTGTCCAGCATTTACTGCAGGTGCCTCTGTCACTACACTGGGTCAGAAAGTCTATGCAACAGTGAATAATAGCTAACAACAACATCCTAGGCAGGGATTCTGAAACTTTTTCATAATGGGGGCCATATCTTAGAGAGTGCCTCGTGGGCTCTCTCCTCTCCCATTTGTGAATGTGCAGACCATCTCCCTCGCATTCATAATCATATAATATCTCTGTGGGCAGCTGCTTACATAGGAATGTAATATTAGGAAAGTATTTCATGCATTTGTATATATGTAATTTCTTTTAATGCAACTTAATAGCAAGAAGCAACCAGGTGAGCCAGAACCATGTGACCAGCCAGCTCTCTCTGACCCATCAGCAAGTGCCCTGTGGTGGGTCACCATGGGCTTTTAGACCACACTTTGAGAATTGTTAACCTAGAGACCTGTAAACTGATACTGCTGCTGCTTTATACGGAATATGAGAATAGTACACTTTAGAAGTGGTGATTGTGCTTAGTTTAACCTACAAAACAGTCCAAAACAAGACATCAGAGTTTTTACCTAGCTATCAGTGGAAAGTAGATGTGAATGACACAGTGTGCTACAAGAAATAACTAAAGATCCGAACCATAACTGCAGATTGGAACACTCATCAACCATTGGGAGAGTTCAGATCTGGGTCCAAACTTCACAGCTATGGCCAGTTATAAAAGGAGCTTGTCTGTATAATAGGCTGAACCAAACCTGCATACCTGAACATCCTTGAACTTTGGGGAAGTTTGGAGATACATCTGGATGTGACTTTTTTGATTCAGATCCATCCATTACTAACAATATCTTTAATAGATCAACAAAATAGATTTTAAAAGTGTACTAAATTCTAGATCACTGCATGTGTTTTGGTGACTAACTTACCAAATAATGGCCATTCATTCCGCAGGCCACTTCATAAGACCCGCTTATGAACAGACCCGCTTCTCTTCCTAACACCTCAATTCCTTTTTTAATAATGTTCATGGTAACAGTATAAACATTACAGGTAACATAAAAAACATTATAGCACTGATAAGATATAGCTTATATTAATAATAGACATAATATTACATGTAATATTATAGGTTACAACAGTAGAGCCTATAGCTAAAGCTATGTTGACTCTTTATTTATACCTAGACTTCCATTTACATATATGCTCTTTATTTAAACATTGTTTTCACTTGCTCTTAACTTTCTGAAAAACTCTCTTTTGGGGCTAAAAACTTTCAATATTGGGTCTCAACCCACAGGCAATTTTATTTTTCAGAAAGTTTGAGAGACTCAACTCATTCTTTTTTGACCTATAATAAAGTGAAAATAAATGTTTTCTTAGATTAACCCCCTCCGTGCACATGTATTTCTTTATCTCCATCACAAAAATTGCTGGATTGTATGGGGAAAAGTTCCAAGCTGGGCATATAACTAGTTCTCACTGAGAAAGAATCTCTTGCTAAAGCTTTGGGCACTATTGTTCTGGGGTGGGATCTGCTAAGATTTATGAAGTCACCATCATCTCCTACATAACATTATTAGGGCCAGATACTGACATATACTCATCTGTAGCACAAAAAGCCTCCCTCACTAGCACCCCCCTTAATGCGCATGGGCTGCTTAATTTGGGAGAGTGCCTACTGCCTTAACAATGAGGTATTTATTACAGTTTTTAAAAAATATCAAACAAAACTACCCACTAAGGATATGTCTACACTATGAAATTAGATCAATTTAATAGAAGTCAATTTTTTAGAAATCAATTTGATACAGTTGATTGTGTGTGTCCCCACTAAAAACATTAAGTCGGCGGTGTGCGTCCACAGTACCAAGGCTAGCGTTTACTTTCAGAGCATTGCACTGTGGTAGCTATCCCTCAGTTCCCACAGTCTCCGCCGCCCACTGGAATTCTGGATTGACTGGATACTCCCAGTGCCTGACGGGGCAAAAACATTGTCACAGGTGTTTCTGGGTACATGTCGTCAGGCCCCCCTCCCTCCCTCCCTCCCTCCGTGAAAGCAATGGCAAAAAAACGTTTCTCACCTTTTTTTCCTGGGTTACCCGTGCAGAGGACATACCATGGCAAGTATGGAGCCTGCTCAGCTCACTGTCAGTGTATGTCTCCTGGGTGCTGCTGGCAGACATGGTACTACAGTGCTATACAGCAGCATCCCCTTGCCTTGCCTTGCGGACAGCAGACAGTGCAATACAACTGCTATCCCGTGGGTGCTCCTGGCCGACCTCGGTTAGGTTGGTCAAGGGTGCTCCTGGCTGGCCTCAGTAAGGTCAGTCAGGGGCACCTGGAGAAAAATGGGAGTGACTCCAGGTCATGCTCTTCTTTAAGTTTCGTCTAATGGAGATTCAGTCCTGCCTGGAATATCATGCCAGCTGGAAGCTTCTGCCTCAGGCTGCTCTCCCAGTCGGCAGCACCGTGTGGTTACACCTACCCCAGCCTAGCCCTTGCTCCCATGGCTCATGAAGCCTGGACAGTAGTAAGGAGCAGTTCAACTATAGGCTGAGCAAGTGCATAATGGTGGTAGCATGTGCCTTTGGACATGTAGACGAGCAGACTCACCCCTGCAGCGCCTCCTGCTGGTGACTTCTGGGAATTAGCTCTATTCAGCTGTGGAGGGCCCTCTGCAGGCCAGTGATCCACCTGTCCTCTGGCCCCTGTGCCCCTCCCAGGACCTGGTGCCCTTTTACCTGGGGTGCTGCCCCATGGCAGTAACCCCTCAGTCTTAGGGTCTCCCCTCCCTGGGAAACCCCCACCCTCTATCCCTACCTTGCCTCAGTATATGGCCACTGCCAGTCATTGTCTAGCCCCACACCCTGGGGCAGACTGCAGTATCAGCCTACTCATCACTGGCAAAGAGGGTTTGGACCTGCTGCCTTAGCCTACCCCTGGGCTGCCCTCTGCAACCTCCAGTACCTTTTAGCCCAATGCTAGGCCGCAGCCTGGGTCTTTCCAGGCTGGAGCTCCCCAGCTCCTCTGCCTTTCCCTAGCCCTGCTTCACTCAGGTACCTTGTGTCTAGCTCCCTGCAACCAGGACCTTCTCCCTCTACAAACAGAGACTGGCTGGGGCTCTGGCTCACTGCCTCTCTGTACAGGCCAGCTGTGGCCTGATTGGGGCATGGCCCAGCTGCAGCCACTTCCCAATCAGCTCATCTTAGTAGCTCCCAGCCACAACCTTCCCCCAGGGCTGTTTTAAGCCATTCAGGGCAGGAGCAGATAAGCACTCTGCTACAGGAAGTTTAAAAGTTCACTAGCGCAGTTTACTGACTCAGTTAGACCTCAGCAAAACCAATATTCCCATTGGTATTACTGCTTGTTGCGTGCTCCACAATATCTGTGAGAGTAAGGAGGAGATGCTTATGGCGGGGGCTGGGAGGGGGTTGAGGCAAATTGCCTGGCCACTGATTATGCACAGCCAGACAGCAGGGCAGTTAGAAAAGCACAGCAGGGCATCAGAGAAACTTTGAAAACCAGTTTCATAACTGGTCAGGCTACGGTGTGAAAGTTCTGTTTGTTTCTCCTTGATGAAAGCCCACCCCCTTTGTTCACTCTACTTCCCTGTAAGCCAACCGCCCTCCCCTCCCCCCCTTTGATCTCCACTTGCAGAGGCAATAAAGTCATTGTCATTTCAAATTCATGCATTCTTTATTAATTCATCACACACATGGGAGGATAACTGCCAAGGTAGCCTGGGAGGGGTGGGGGAGGAGGAAAGCACAGGGGTAGGGTAGTTGTATGGGGCACCCCTGAGAATGGCATGCAGCTCATCATTGAAGTGGCATATCTGGGGCTCTGGCCTTTTGCCTCTCTAGTTCTTTGGTAGGCTTCATGCGGCACTGCTACAGGTCCCTATTATAACCTCTGTCCTTCGTGCCCTTGGAGACTTTTTACAAATATTCCGGCATTTCATCTTTTGGAAGGGAGGTCGAATAGCATGGATTCATCTCCCTATACAGCAATCAGATGAAGTACCTCCCTTTCAGTCCAGGCTGGAGCTCTTTTGCGATTCTGGGACTCCATGATCACCTGTGCTGATGAGCTCTGCATGGTTACCTGTGCTGATCAGCTTGCTGCACTGGGCAAACAGGAAATGAAATTCAAAAGTTTGCAGGGCTTTTCCTGTCTACCTGGACAGTGCATCTGAGTTGAGAGTGCTGTCCAGAGCGGTCACAATGGAGCACTTTGGGATAGCTCCCGGAGGCCAATACCGTCGAATTGCATCCACACTACCCCAAATTTCACCCAGCAGGGTTGATTTCAGCGCTAATTCCCTCATCGGGGAGGAGTACAGAACTCGATTTTGAGAGACCTTTAAGTCGACAAAAATGGTGTCATGGGCGGGTGCAGGGTTAAATCGATCTAACGCTGCTAAATTGGACCTAAACTCGTAGTGCAGACCAGGGCTAAGAGTTGCATTAAAGAACTGCGGCTGGTCTCTCTAGGCACACTAGCAGCCATATTATTTTCAGGGAATAGCAAGGCAACAACTTTAAAAACAAACAAAAGAACCTCAAATATTAAATCGAACGGAAGTTAAACCAAGTGTGCTCTCTCTGGCTTCCTGATGCTCAATAGGAGTCTGATCCTGCACTCACAGAAGTCAGTAGTGAAGTTCTCATTGACTCCACTAGGGCAAGAGCAGACTCTTAATGGCAGACCTCTAAGTGAAGCAAATTCCTGAATAGGGAGCCTTCAAATACAGGCCTTCCTTCTAGTCCTTAGACTTAGAGAGGTCAGCTGAGGCATTTTTCTTCATGAGAAATATATTACACACTGTAATGGAGATAGGTTTTTTTTTCATTAGGCTGGCGGAAAATATTGCCTTAAAAACAGGAAAAAAACGCCTTTTAAAAAAAACTTTTCTCCTAAAAAAAAAAGTAGGGAAAAATCTCAAAAAAAAATCTCTCAAATGAGCTGTGAGTGCAGCATCCACTGGCTATTCTGTGAATAGTTTATCCTTCTTTCAGTGTGAAAACTGAACATGTAAGGCTTTTTTTAAAATGTGACTGTATAAACTATGCATAGTATTCATGTAAGAAGCATTGCCCGCCAATTCTGGCCAAAAGAATGCTCCTGCTGAATGTAATACAACCATAACTATCGCACGATGAAAAGCACTTAACAGAAGAAAGGGGCATGATTTTGGTTTACCAGCTGTGGTGCCCCTAAAAAACAACTGGAAGTCAATGAAGTCAGTGACCAAATGCCAGGCGATAAACTAAGTTACTTGTAGGAACTCTTCAGTCATGTTTTATCCTTCTCAACCATCCGCTGTTGTTGCTTATCATTTTGGCTTGTGGGCTCCTCAGAGGGAGGAACTGTGACAAATATTTAGACAGTGACTATAAACCATGGGTACTACCATACAAGAAATAATAACTTCTTTAAAAAAATGTGTATGCTAGGATCCTTAGGTTCTGTTTGCCTGTCTGTCCCCATTTTTCCAGCAGCCTCCCGCTGCAGCAGTGAAACCCAGCTGTTTGCTTTAAAGTTGATGCATAATTTCTAACTGTTAAAGAAAGTCAGTGAGGGAAAAACTCACCTAGATGTGCAGCCACTGGAGCTCTAGCCATGCAGTCTAGTGGACTGTAGGATGTCAACCATTTCACAGATATTAGCTACTTAATTGCTGCAACCCCTTCATGTGGTAGGTATTGCCTCCCCTCCACAGAAATTCAAAATGAAGTACAAATACACTAAGGCCAACATTTTTCAAGTGTTGAGTGTATATAGTTAAGCACTGAAGTGCTCCATTTTAGGTACTCAACTTTGAAATATTCCACGCATCACATGATTAGGAGTAGGGAGTCTCTGTCAGAGATGGGATTAGACCTGGGTAAAATTTTCAAAAGTGAGTAAATGACTTAGGGGTGGAAGTCACAAAGGTATTTAGAAACGTAATGCCCATCCAACACCTTTGTGAATCCTACCCTTAGGAGCCTAAATCTTATTTTATCTAGTGACTTAGGCACCTAGGAGGCTAAATTTCTTTTAAACATAATGGAACTTCAGGTCCAGGTCCAAAAAAAAGCATTTAGGCTCCTAACTTCATTGATTTCAGTAGCGAGGCAAGGTGGCTGAGGTAATATCTTGGGATCTCTTTCTGTTAGTGAGAGAGACAAGCATTCAAGCTTATACAGAGCTCTTCTTCAAGTCTGTGCAAGCTTGAAAGCTTGTATCTCTGACCCAGAGAAGTGGGTTCAATAAAAGATATGACCTCACCCACTTTGTCTCTAATATCCTGGGACCAACATGGCTAGAGCAGAACAGCATACACTGATTTCAATGGTAGTCAGAAGCCTGAATATTTTTGTGGATCTGGGCCTCATGCACTTTTCAAAAGATTACCCTTTGTTTAGGCCCCTAAACTACACGACCACCCTTTGTAGCCAAAGGTCATGCTAGCTGTTCAGAGTGGTAGCTGGCTCAGCTGCAGGCTATTAGCTGATAGGAAGCTTATTCCAGCATCATCTGTAGTAGCCTGCGAAGTTCTGACCCCAACAGCTGTGAACTTGATCTGATGTCTTCCCAAATCTCAAAGGACTGATGGATGGGAGGGAGCTGTGACTAACCTTTGATCAGTGACAAGCTTTCAACCTGAGTTTACATGTTACCACACTATCTTTACAAGGAAAGAGCTAGAAACTTATTTTTAAACTAAGGCCTAGAGTCTTTTCCCTCAGCTCAAGAGAGCACTGGCTTCACTTTCAGCATGGCTTGAAGACATCCCTCATCTAGACCTAAATCTTCTTACAAGGAAAATGGCACATTAGGAGAATTTAAGTTTTCAGTTGTCAGATTCCACTGGATCCAGGGTCCACAGGACCATTCTATCCTAGCTATTTTTAAAGGCACTTCTGTACCTAAGTGTGAACAAAAGCTGATCACATAAGATTTTATGCTGGCTGTTTTTCCTTCTCATTTATTTAATAACACTGGTAAAAAGTATTTAAACCAAGCTGTGGAGATTTTATTCACCAGTCACTCAATGACAACCTCAGTGAACACTTGCTAAAAGAGTATGTCATCTCTTTGGCATGATAATGTTTTGAATTACTTGCATGAGCTGATTAATGTGCCTGAAAACAAAGCAGGACATGTATGTTGATCTAGCACTGAACAGATTAAATAAAGTACCATATAGTCAACTTTGTGACATATACACAAATATTGTACCCGAGCCTTCATGTGAATAAATTCAGAGTCCAGCTGGCAAGCTAATACCTTTTGTCAATGTAGTTTAAAAGGTAGTCTAAAAAGACTAGCAATTCTCTCTCAATTACACTTATTTAATTGAAATCCACACACAGACTCCAAACTAAACCTGAATAATCATCTATAGAAGTTTGCGGGAATATTCAGACAAGCAGAGTGACAAATTCTTTTAATGTCCAAGTTGCTACATAAATTAGTAAAGCAAGTTACTTTGCAGCATTAAAAAAACCCCACTACACTCCTACAATATACAGAGCAATTAGGTCCACTATATTTACATAAAAACTTTAATATGGTTATGAAATTCAAGGCTCCTTCTAGTGATGAAAAACATTTCCATTGATGAACAGCTCAAGTATATCTTTACTGGAACTAACTCCAGTATCATGAGTTTAGAGCTACTCCTTCCTCCCCTAGTTGATATGAGCAGTTAAAATCTAAAACATGGGGACTGGTTCTGCAGTTCTTATAGGGGAAATATTTTTACTATAATCATTATTTGTTTTCCATCCATGCACCGCCAGATCTGGCCCCCTTATGACTGAACTCTTCAGGCCTGATTCTCTCTTTCATCTTGTATCTTTCATAGTCATTTGCAACAGTGCCCAAGTCCCTGTAAAACATCACCATTCCAATCTGGTAGCGTTTTGTACCCACTTTGCACTGATTACCCATGTGGTATAAAATGGCACCACCAGGCACAAAAGTATTTTCAGAAGTGTTTGTTTGCATGGCTGTCAATTAGCAGCATGGTACAACCGTTTGATTATGCTCATTCTTAAAGACTTTGAAATCAATGTATTTTGGCATTTAGAATATGCAAAGCAAACACTGTGGTCAGGAGAGCATGGAGGAGAAATTCTGCAGGGTACTAAAGCTCTCACTGAAGCACTTGGTAGCAGGCAAGTGTTAATTTCCTAGATTTGGTTGATAAAAAGAGGCTGAGGTTATCCCATCACCACATTTTTTGGAATCCATTCAGGTATGTTGAGTTAACAGGGGTCTGTCACTAGCTAGTCAGCTTGCAAGCTGCTCATTCTTGAGTTCCAAAATAAAAACCTCACTGTTCTGCTATCACTATTAGAATCTTCATGTGCTCAACATTTGTCATGGCCTTCACCTTCACATGACAAGGGAGCTCTCCAGCAGCTAGTTAAATTTAAACACACAAGAAATGTCTGCTAGTCGAATGCTCCCAAACTTGTTATATAACTCAGTGCACCCTATGGTAAGTTCCTTTGTTATTGCTGAAGTCGTAGTCAAACCCCTCCCTCCCCAAACCCTTAAGTTTCCAAATGTAACAAAAAGTTTTAGATACACACTTTAATATAATTTCTGCGACATTTTCATAAAATACAGATATATAATTACAGAGATAATGCATATATAGCATTTAATATAGTGATAAAAAGCTAGTCTTTGCCATGACACACCAATAACTATTTACAATATGAACTGAAGTTTAAGGAAGAAATGTTTCAAGCAATATTGTGAGATTATAAGATTAAAAATAACGAAGAAAAAGCAACCAGTAAATGGTACTGAAAAATTCCCAAATTACAATGCAAATACTATCTCCACACATTTGCACGCGTGCACACGCGCACACATGCTACAATGCAATGCAAATATTATCTCCGCTCACACACACAATCCTGCAGTCCTTATTCAGGAGTTTCCCCAAGTAAGGTCTTGCAGGATTTCACACACCAACCCCTCCTCCCCACAACCCCATTACGATGGCACACACTGAATGGAGAATTCTCCCACTTATTCCTTTCAAACAAAAAGTACAGAGAGTATGACGTCCATTTAAAACTTTGCATAGTGACAGGATTTCAAATATTTTGTTAGGACAGGGATTGCCAGACACAAATATCTTGCAAATTAAATTGTCATAGCTCCATTGATTTGGCACTTGCTGAAGATCTGTCCCTTGCCGACTGTAACTTAAAGCCATTTTATAAAGCTGTATTTCCTTATTTTAGTATGAACTTTAAAGACTCAGCATGGGCGGGAGGTAGAAAAAAGAACGCATTATACTGCTGGTACTCTTCATTAGGGGATCTGTCTGAAAGGACACGCATGGGCTGACACCAACCCCCAAATCTAAGATACTTACATGCCCCCCATCCCCCATTACCATCGTATCTGAGTGCCTCACAGGCTTTAACGTATTTCTCCTCACAACACTCCTGTGAGGTAGGGAAGTGCTATTATCCCATTTTACATGTGGGAAACTGAGACACGGAGAGGCTAAGGGCTGGATTTTGAAAAGTATTTAGGTGCCTAGCGGGATTTTCAAAAGCACCTACGTGACTTGCCCACTGTTACACAGAATGCCTGAAGCTAAGGAAGACCTTGAACTCAGGACTCCTCAGTCCCGTGGCAAGCATCCTACACCTCCCTTATGTCAGGGGGAGGGAGAGATTGTTTTTCCTCCCCTTACTCCACATCCCCAGTGAAAACATATTAGCTATAATGAGTATTTCTTACAATGTAAGCAGCTAAGTTATTGTTTGCTAGAAAACAGACAGTGGCCCTGAGAAATGCAATGAGCTACTTTTGTTTAAGTCGAAAACCATACAACTAAGGGCTTTGTTTTCATTTGCACCATGTCACTTTACACTGCTCTGGCCATAAAAAGTATTTAAATAACATTTGCACTCGCTTTAAATTGTCTTTATACTACCTGAGTGGTAGCATAGGAGGCTTAGTGTAAAAAGAATGAGGCCTCCAATCTTTAAAGATTAAAATCTGTTCCATAGTTTTTAAGATCTAAAATCTGACAGGCGTGTAGATCAGAATGCATCTCCAAACGTGCAGCTGAGCAACCATATTGATCACAGTTAGGTTGTGCTGGTGTAACTAACAGCAGAAGTTTGCCAGTAATCTTCCTTTTGTGACAAAAAAGACATTTCACTGTGAACAGATCTCTGTACTTAGAGCTAAAAGCAACTGAAGGAAGTGAACTGTTTAAACTCCATGGAGAAGAGTGAGAAACAAAGCAGTAGCAATCGAAAGGAACAAGAAAGAAAGAAGACTCCCACTGGGATGGAAATAATAGACTGTAGGTGCCATGCTAAAAACCTTAAGCACAGTACTATGGAGGTTGTCTATAGCCATCCTGTTCCAAATTCCTCCTGGTTACATGGGTGTCTTCTCTGACTGCATTCTACTCCTAGTAGCACCCATGTATCTGAGGGCAGAATTTTGGTCACCTGTATAAACTGGGCCTAAGTACCAGCACAGACAACTCCTTTGTCAGGACTCTAGGGCAGGCGGTAAATTTGCCCACAAGACGAGTAAAATTGATAATGGAATTTCTCAGCCTGTTAACTCAATAGGCAAAATTTTAAAAGACTTAAACCTGCATTTTCTTTATAACCAATCAAAGAGTCATTAAAATATTCTATTCTCCAGCAAAACAATTTAAAATAGAAAATATCTGTGGAAAACACCTATGAAAAAAAATGTATCAAGTCTTCCTCCTTGACAAAAATGAATCTCCCCAAAAATTCACTCTGCACAAAGGAATCAGACAAGCTGATCTTTCCACTGCTTATTTTAAATTACTCTTATCACCACAATTTGGATTTGCAATATTTGTTTTTTAAATGATGTGACAACATCAGGTGAATCTTGCCTAACATTGAAATATCCTAATAAGAATGCCATGTCACTGATAGGCTAGAAACAGCATAGCATGAGAAGGAAAGCCATTCTTTCCATTTACTTTGTAGATAATCCATAGCTAACTTCCTATTTTAGACTGAACTCTGCATGCTTAGCACTTGAAGTCCAATTAACTATTGTATCTCTTATAACAGAGAAGAAAATTGTACTATGTGTTTGCTGCATCAGCTCAGCACTCGATGAACACTGCAGGGAAATTTGCTAGTTCTGTAGGAAATGTGTTTTATTTTTATAAATTCAGACCCAAGTGTCATTTCATTCTTTAAAGGGCTAAGAAAGGGGGAGGGCAAAAGGGGAGGAAGTCCTGCTTAATTTGTTGCATATGTTCCAACGTGTTATACAACTAAGTGTATATCCCAGAAAACTAAATGGACTGTGCCACAACAAACTCCGCAGAACTCAAACCAGAAAACAATCTGGCCCCAAGCAAGTCGAATGATTCAGCGAAGCTTCCTCTCATATTATATATACACTTTACAAGCTACATTGTGTCCTTTCATATTCCAAGAGAAATACATCGTAGACACCAAACATACTGTACTTTTCCTTAAGAGGCTTCATCAAACCATATGTGCAGACACTTGAGATGATGACAGTGTTAAGCTTCCTAGGGTCCTAGAGTCAAAGAAATTCTGCTGCCCCCCGCTGCTAAGTAAGTGAACTCCTTCCACAGGGGGCAACATCTGCCGATCAGTCATGGTTCCACTTGGTGAGGACCCCAAGAAACTTCCTTGGGAAGAAACAATTTTCTCAGGACTGGCAGCCAGTTTGGGGGATGTGGAAAAGTTATATCCATACAAAGCACAGGGACTGTGCAGTCTAAATGTATTGTAAGAGCCTTGGTGGGTTTGATTAGTGGTGAAGGCATTGCTTGATGGGGATGGCATGATGTACTGAAGCTGTGGCGACATCCCTGATATCTGCATAGATAAACCGGTTTGTGGGCAGCTGAATGCATCACCGTCACTGCTCGTCATGGACATGTTCACAGTTGTGCTACTTGACACACCCACGTAAGAGGGAGTCCTTGGGGGTGCAAAGGTCTCACTGGTTTGGTTTGTGAGCCTGTTGTAGGTTTCAGCCAGAGAAGTGCTGTATCTGTTAAGGGTTAAGCCTGAACGGGCACAAGCCGTATAGTCAGCTGGAGCAAGGCTACAGAGCTGGCTAGTGTTGGGACCCAGATGGAAGGCAGGAGAAGAGCAAGGGGACCCAGGTAAGAGGTGAGGGTGGGTAGATGGAACTCCATTGCCAGGTCCCTGGAGTAAAGTAGAGGTGCCTGAATTTCCTGGAAGAGAATTTTAAAACATAAATAGCATACCAGAAAAGGTTAACATCTTAGACTGCGTTTGATCAGCAACTGAAACCTGCGCTCTCCTGGTACTAAACACCATCAGTTTGATACAAAGATTTTTATAAATGTTATAGATATTATCCCTTCAAAATACACTAACTAAATACGGAATACAAGTTGGGACTGTGCAACCCTCCTTACACCTAAGGTTACATCAAGGTTTGTTCTCCTATCGCACACTTTAGTTATTTCAGTAGACACTGGAAGCAAATTGTCACGGCCGAGGCTCTGGTGTTGCAAATTTCAACTCAGAATGTATCTTAATTCAAAATTATGAACCCTAGAAGAGTTTGCCCTGAATTATTTATAACCGGCCTGTCCTTTGGAGTGTATTTATAGCCTTGGGCTCAGTATGTGTTACACATTCCCCTCTGTGCCTGATCTACAGAGGATAGGAATCTGCTACAGCTAGGGAACTAGCCCTTAAAGTTTAACTCAAGTTGTAGAGGCTTAAGTGTTGAAATGATTCTACGAAAATCAAGGCAGAGTATCATGAAGCATTGCCTGATTTTAAAACCCTGATCATACAGCTATGTATAGACATGTCTGTACTACACAATTTGTTGTAATCAGAAAGTCTGTGTTATTTCTGAACCATATACTTGAAGAACACAGGTGGGGAAATGAGTCGGAAAAAATGCAACAATTAATACAGCCCAAGAGAGCTCTCAAGACTCCGAGAGTCTCCCTAGCTGCAGGAGAGCTTCCTGTTCTTAGTGGGTAGATCTCCCTCAGAAATGAGCACATAGAGCTGATTTTGGCTTTCTGTTTTGGCTTTCTGTAATTACCTAAACCAAGGGCCCTTAGAGTGAGGAATCTACAACTCTTCCGCACTCAAGAGTCATATATGACAATTGGATAGCTTGGGAGTGATGTGAAGAAACACAAAGCAGTTTTTTCCCCAACACATTAACAGTTTTTCAAGACGGATATATGAGTAAAAATACCAGATTCCCAGTGCCTCCTTCCTCTTGTTCTGCCCACAGTGCACTGCATCGACTACCACCAGGCACCATGAGACGCTTGCAATCACAATTAAAATGTACCTATTTTTTCTCTCAGGCTGTGTCAATGTGCCCCCAATGTGGAGACAAGGTCTAACAATCAGGATACCATTCAGCAAAAGGATAAGTCTCAGCTCTGTAGTGGAGCTACCAGGCAAGGAGACAGAGGTATATTAGAACTAAAATGTTGCCATAAACCTAGCTTCCATTTTCACCATCTGTGAACAGCAATTGTAACTTCCACAGCCTGTGTGACCACCAGAGAAGGGGAGAGGAGAGAAACCAGAACTGTGAGTAAGTCTTTTGTGAGAAGCATGACGTTTATCGATATGAGCACCCTGCTTTCAAAACAGCACTGTTACTTAAAAGTAAATAAGTAAGGTTGATCTGCCTCCTGGATAGATTAGCGTGGTAAGCAAGCAGCATAAACTGCCTTTGGGGGCTTATGTACGCAAGTATGTCCATAGTATGCAATCAGCTTTCTATGGCAAGCCCTTTCTCTCTCTCTCTCTCTCTTTCACACACACACACACACACACACACACACACACACACACACACACACACACACACACACACACACACACACACACACACCCCACTAGCCTTGCCAGAACTCAACCAACCTGTCTGAAGTGTCACATGTATGATATTATGCTGGCATAGAGCTATTCTGGAAAGTTTGAGGCAAATAAAGCTGTGTGTTTTGGAAATCTGATGATTTTAAAAAAAAAGGAAGATGATTTCACTTCTTGAAAACTCTCCTAGCCTTTTTTGGCTTTTTGTAACTCAAAATGGCTTGGCACAGAAACTCCAATTTTGTGTTTGGCCATGGCAAGGATTGGTGCCCGGGACTGTTTTTTTGTTTTATTAGAAGGTGGAGGAGGAAAGAGGCTAGTTATTAAAAGTGATTTCTACGTATACTAGAGGCTCTGAGGATTTATTAATGCTTCCTGATGTGGATGAGACTGCCACAAAGGTTGAGGTGAGGGGGCATGATTACAATCAGGCAAGCACGTGGCATGTATGGGGAGGCACTTAAAGCAGCAAAAGAGATCTGGTTTGGGTGGGGAGGGATGAGACATACACTTGAACCCACAGAGAGATGGTTTGAGGTCCAGAGAGTGATCTGCCTCTGCTCAAGAAGTTCCACTTTATGTGTCTCCTCCTCCACATAGCTCTCCCCCAAAAAGGGGTGTGGGCTACACAGCAGGCCAGAGAAAGCCACATGGAGAGAGGCAGTCTCTAGCTCTTTGCAAAGCCTGCTGGAGTCTCTAGGCAGTTGCTGAGCAGTTCTTACGTTTTTCAGAATCGAAGGAATTTCTCCAAGGGAAAGTTAGTGTTAAATTTGCCAATATCTATGAAATACTTCAGCACCCTCCCCAAGCCCATCCACACTTTTTTAAAGAAAACTAAAACCACACACAAGAGAGAGTCTGGAAATGCATGGTGAAAGTCACCTATAAATGAACTCTGCCCCTGCATCTCTGCCCAAGAGCAGCCAAGACCCAGAGACCATCCTGTCCTTAATAACTCATATCTTCAGCCACATTAGTGGCATTAAAACCAAGAACTGACTTAACTTGATAATCTTAAACCTGTAGAAAAATGAAACATCCGCTGCAGCAGCATTTACACCGGAGTACCCTCACTTATACTACCCTATCACAAGCTACTCCTGTCGACTTTTAAATTATCACCCTTATGCAGTCATTGGAAAGAGTCGGCTTTCTACTTCTTTTCTTTAAAGGGCACCAGTCTCAGGACAATCCTCCAGACATATGGAATTTCAAATGCAAGTGTCATGATACTGACAGATATACAGCTACAAACCTCAGAAAGGCTGGACCAAAAGACAGACAACACATGCAGCAAAACATTAGAGTAAGTGGGAAGACATGCATAGCATAGACACCTATTGCATAGACACAAAGTAGATAGCCACAAAATACAGCCTTTAGAGTCTATGAAAACCTCATTTAGCAAGAGTCCTTCACCAGAATATCTCCATTTTACAAGTAAGGTGTAACAGGGGTACAAGAGATGAAGCGGAATGGAGCAAAATTATGGTAGCTTGGGTGATCTTTACTATGCACTTCCATATTTATTTTAAGTGTAGTCTTTATTTTGAAATTTCTGGCTAACATTTGTGGGTTTTTTTGAGAGAACCTCAATGCTTTTCTTAGGGGTCTCCCACTTCTCAAAATATTCCCAACTTCAGTTCCAGCTTAATGAACGTTTGTTGTTATCGTTGTTTTTTGGGGGTAGGGTGAGGTTGGTTAGGGTTTTTGTGCTTCGTATACATATTAGTCTGGATTAATGTATTTATGAGTTTTAAAGGCTTAATCCTTGGTGAAAAGCAAATTAAGTACTGGGGAAATGTTCAAGTTAATACATAGCTGTGTCAGTAATAGTATATGACTCCCTTTTTTATGATTACTGGCATAATGTTGTAGAACAGTGAATTTACTGAACTGGGTTTTAGAAGCTACAATAATACAGCTCTTTTGTCCTGTTCATAGCAAACCTGGTTAAATTAGCTTATTTCTCTCTGAAAATAAAAACCCCATCATCTGCATTTGGAGTTAAGCTTAGTTTTTCTGTAAGTGATACACATATCTAGTTTTTCATAAGGAGTGGTAGCACAATTTTGTATTTAGACATTTTGGTCTTTTTCAGGACTACAAATAAGATTATTACCTTGTTTGGGGATCCCGGGTATATCTTCAAATGTAAGTGTCCTCAGAGAAGGTCTCCAGAATGCATAGGACTCCACTAAAGCTTCCAGTCCCATTCTAAATAGAACAAAAACACCACTATGTGAAAAGAATGATCTGTATTCGGCTTGTCACTTTTTGTAGCTAGTTCATCACTCAGTCTCACACACACCGTATGTTTCAGGAAAAAAAATATTTTTAGAACAATGTTTCTCAGACTCTGGTCCATGGACCACCAGTGATCTGCAGTGAATGTGCTGGTGGTCACGGAGAGCTGGCTGGTCCCATGGTGCTGGCTCTTCTTGTTTCCAGCTGCTAAATCACTTTTTTAAAACTGCTAGCATTACCTTTAATAATTTCTTAATAGGACTTTTTCACATAAGTCTGATTGCCAGAAGGACGATCTGCCATCTCACATTAGAAGGAAAGTGATCCATAAAACAACTTCTGTTAAAATGTGATTCAACACTTGTGCATACAAGATGGGTGACTCATGGATGTGCTGCTCTTTTTGAGCCTGTTACTTGGTGCTATTGGGTAAAAAATATCTTTATAAAATAGCTTCAAAAGTTTTCTCTCAGTCTTTGTAAGTTTTTGAATGACAAATAGAAATAATTGTCTAACCAGATATCACATTGGATGTGCCACATACATTTATATAAACCAATTTGATCTTATACCTATATGCAGGTCATTCTTTTTGTGCCACAAATTCACAAACAACGCTACTCTGTCAGCACCCTGGTGTAATTTTGCTGCTAGTTTTGATTGCTACACTCATACGGCTTGTTAAGTGTCGACATCAAGCACATACCACAAACAAATGCTTGCCTTTGAACAGCAACACTCTGTAAACTGGAAATATGTAAACAGTCCGATTTGAGGCCATCCACATTCTCTTCTGATATTGCTTTTTTCACACTGCAGTTCCAGCAGGATCACAGATATGTTGCAGGAAACAGTTATAAAGTATTTATTAGCTCAACCTGGACTAAAACATAGCCTTCATTTTCTGCAGTAATGGTGACTTTTCACTTCTAGTTAAACTGGAGATAAAAGCCACCTCCTGGAGGAGTGTAGCCAAGGCGATAATTTATACAAGATGCCTTCGAACAATTTCCACATTTTATCACCACCCTAATTTATGCTATTAAATGGCCAAGTTTATTTAACAAAACAGTTATGTTTTTCCTGAAGTATTTAAAGAAAAGAAATGTTGGTACCTTCCTGAGGAAAAGATTTTTATAGGGTCAAACCTAAGACCTAACTGAAGAATGAAACTACTCTCAGCACATAAATTCTGTTTCACTTTGCAAAAGTACAGAGGGTGCTTTTAAAGGGCAAGGCTACTGATCTTTATAAAGCAGCCTGTGAGACTGTAAATGACCTGAAAGGGAATATTTTTAATTAAACAGAATTGTTTTATGTAGTGTGACAGGGCAAGGTTATTGCAGCACAATATACAATCAACATGCATCCAAAAGGAGAATGCAATGACACCACAGTATTTTAACTTTCGGTACAGACTATAATGCCTATGTAAAAGACATACTATAGAGTGCTGTAGAAAATAAAGCCTTTACATTTAGATTCTTCAAAGAAACTTGCTGCAAAAAGAATCAAAAATATGAACCACATTCCCAATTGTATTTGGCCATGTCCTTAGTGCGTGTAAGTCAGCATAGGACTATTGATTTCAATGGAGCTATATCAGTTTGTAGCAGCTGAGGATCTGGCCCCTTCTATAGTAAACTTCCTTATTGCAACAAAAGGGCGTTTAGATTTGTATTTAAAGGCAGAATGAAACCATTTACAAAGAGGCCCTTTTCAGTGGAATAACCTCACAATTCCATCGTTCTGAATGACACTTTTCATTTAACGTCCACACAAAGAGAATTTAATTATGGTTTAAAACAAAAACAACTAGGTCCCAATCCAGAAACAGGATCTGTGTGGCTGGGCCCCTGCAATCACACAGAACCTGAGGAAAGTCAATGGAGCTCTATCCATGCAAACCCAGTTGCAAGACTGCTCTCTAACTTATCCCCACCTTTGGATTTCAAAGCGCATCCCATCTTCCAAGGGAGTCTATTGGAACATAAAGGGTGACATCTGGCCCCAATGAAGTCAGTAGGAGTTTTGCTATTGACTGCAGTGGTGTGAGGATTTTCTCCAAAGGCTTCTGTGCAGGGATTATTTTGGGGTATTTGACAGCCCCAAGAATAGTGTGGGTGCTAAAGATATATCAAATACACCATTAAATGGTCATTGAAGGAGTTCAGAAGCACACAGGGTGAATTTCTCTCTCTTATTAAATATATAGCATGGCATTCAGCAAATTGAATTTGCTTCTTCCTTAACTAATTCTATCTGAAAGTTAGTTGTTTACTCAATTCTAAGATAAAGGACTAAGTTCATCAAAGCTTTTCCAGACCTGAAGAAGAGTTCTGTCTCTCTCACCCACAGAAGTTGGTCCAATAAAAGATAGTACCTCACCCGCCTTGTCTCTCTAATATCCAGGGACCAACATGGCTACAACAACACTGCAAACATAAAATCGCAACTGACATATTCAGGCACAACTCCCTTCTGCCAATGGAGTGATGCCTATTTTGACGCAGGGCTGAGTTTGGCCAACTGTTTCTCATCAGGAAGACCCTTAATCCTTGACAGCAGCAAGTGCTTGGTGTGAAAGCCTATGATACTTTGTAGTAGATTCCTATCAGTCATCTCTCCCCTTGTATTATTAGTATTTATTATTAGTATTATCATAGCACTAGGGCTTCTGCCCTAGTCCTGGCCCAGGACCCCACACTGCTAGGTGCTGTAATGTTCATCTCCTCCTCTCCCAACATCATCCATTTAAAAAAATACTAATTTGCTCTCCAAAAGTGAATATGAGCTCTTCTGCGAATTGCTGTGAGCCCAAAATGATCTCCAATGCTTCACCCTTCTACTAAAATAGAAGCTCAATAAACTGGCAGGCACACACTGAACATTTTTACTGACCCAGTTTGTTCTCTTCTCTGGAAGGTCAGGTCATAAAAACAGCACTTGTAGGAAACAAAATGCAAAGTGGTCACTGAAATTACTGCACCATGTGAAATACAATTAAATGCTTTCTTTTTCAGCGTTTAGTATGCAATTCATAAAAGAATCACCATTCAGACAGTGTGCAAGTTTTCTTTTCATGTTCTACGTCGATAAGCTGCAGTGTATATTAGTACATGAATCAAGTTAAACAGTGAACCTTCAAGGTTGTATACTAGTCATTACATGCACAGAATTTAGGTTTAATTCTATAACTCTAGGGCTAGGACTGGGACACCTAGTTCTTACAAGCTTGAAAGGTCTGTAAGAACAGAAACCCCTTTTTGTGTGCATGGTAACCATTCTTTAAATCCTTTAACAAACTGATTTTGTCACTGCAGACAAAACATTATTCCAAAGCTTACCTGTTACGTCCAGAATCTCTAAATCCTTTGGCAAATGGATTCCTATCTATCTTCAATCGAGTGATCTGTAAAGATAATAAAATAAAGTGATGCCAAAACTTCTACCAATTCAGTTTAAGTGACATGCATAGCAAATATACCCACCAAACCTGAGCTATCATGGGAATTTTCCATTTTAATTCTGTTTAAGAATTACAAAAAATCAAGTGGCTCTTTCTTCCCATTTGCAGGTTGAATGTGTTTTTCTTTTTAACATAATAAATTAAGACCTAATCCTACAATCGTTCTCTGCATACATCCCCCAAGGAAGTCAATGAGTGTTTATTTTACACCCAGGCTGGTTGGGATTCTTGAAAGAAGTTGTCCGGAAAACATTGCTTCTTCAACTAAGACAGTGCATAGCCTCTTTGTCTGTGACAAATTTACATAAGATATATACAGGCAGAGAAGGAGATGTTGAATGAGAAAGATTTCTGTTAAGCGGCTATGATCACATGAACATACTATAACACACAAAAATAAAATACTTGTAATTTCTTTAAATCAACAAAATAGTTACTAAATAATGGTAGCCTATCAGTCAGATGACTCTCCCCCTTTAAATTTATATTGCATCATTAAATCATTTTGCTTTCTACTTTCTGAAGAAAGTAGGCCATTAATAAGCACAAATTTTATATTTATATATAAAAACATATACACAAACCAAAACATAATTGTGCTAAATTATTTAGAATGAATATAATGTTACTATATTAAATATGATGTCATTGTGTGTTATACTTAGACAAGAGACTAGTGCAGAAGACTAGGAGTCGGGCAGCCTGGGTTTTAATTTTATCTCTGCAGCTCACTGTGTGAATTTGAATAGGTTGTTTATGGGCCAAACCTGCCCCTTTAAATGTTAATGAAAGCTATTAATTACTAAATTAAAAACTAACTTCCCCTTTTACAACCTGGGGACATTAATACTTGACTAATATTGGAAAGTGTTTTGAAATCGGTGAGTGATAAGCACCTATGGGATTTTCAGACATGCCTATGTACCTATCTGCATTTTTAGGCAGAATATCTTTAAAAATCTGGCCTTCAGGCTATGTCTACACTTCAGCCTATGTCAGCAAAATGTATGTCACTCAGGGATGTGAATATTCCACCTCCCCGACTGACATAAGTTCCACCAACATAAGCACTAGTGTGCACAGCGCTATGTTGGTGGGAGAGTGTCTCCTGTTGGAATAGAGCATCTTAAACAGACATGCTGCAGCAGTGCAGTGGCGCCACTACAATGCAGCACTGTACGTGTAGACATGGCCTTAGTCTCTTTGGCCCAGATTCTCATAGGTATTTAGGCACCCAACTCCCATGGGAACTGTATCTCAATCCCCATCTGTAAAACAGAGATAGAAATTCTTATGCCCTGTCTATTTAAACTGCAAGAATTTCAGGTCAAGAACCATCCCTTACTATGTACAATGCCTTGCACACCAGCACTCCTGTCTCAGTTGTGGCATCTACATGCTACAGTAATACAAAAAGCTATTAAATATTTAGAGTATTAGACAAATGCCTTATTGCTAAGTGGTGAAATAAAAGTTTATCTTTTTCTTTTCTTGTACTTGTCTGATGTATTCTATAAAGCCAGTAAACCATTAACAAGAAAGCCAAAGTTACCTGTTGATTCTGGTATGCTGTTACAGTAGTGAAAACAGTTTCAGGAAAGGAGAATGCTTTGACGCCTTCTCCTGAAGGAATGGGCTTGACTGGAGACAGATCATCACCACAGTCTTTACGAATGACATGGACACGAGGCTGGTATTTGTGCATAGAATGAAGGATAATCTATACAAATGAAAACAAAGAAAAGGTAACATTTATTAGAAAGGATGCCCCGTTATTTCAATGCTGGTAGCATTTTGGAAAAAAATTATGGCATGTGTTGCTTATCATGCAATCTCCTGGAAATTAAGTTTTCTATAACTTATAATGGGTCTCGTTACAGTAATCTAATCACTATATACTTACAACATTGCCATCCCTAAGCATTCAGAATTCATGAGTGAGGAACTCAAAAAATAATGAGTGGTGAAATGCTGGCCTCACTGAAGTCAATGGGAATTTTGCCATAGACTTCAGTGGGGATGGATTTCACCATATGAGATTTAAAAAAAAAAATCAGTTTGCTTTCTGGATTTTGAAACTTAACGAAAATATTGAAAATGCTTCAAGTATGGTGGTAGTGGATTTGGTTGGTAGGTTTTTGTGACCATAAGGGTTAGAAACACAATTTGTTGGGATTTTATTTCAAATGAAAGCTGAGATTCTCATGACTCCTAGAGCAGTGGCTTTAAGAAAACCACCAAATGTCACAATTGCAAACGTTAGCAACTGTGTATTTACAGTATGTAAACAGATACAAGGAGCATTACTTATGTGGGAATAATAAATACACCCACCACAATATACACGTGTCAATTTAGGAAAAAGAATAATTTCCTTTGCTAAGGATTTAGGCCCCAATCCGATAAAAATCTTATGAACATCAGTGCCTCAAATTAAAGACATCCATAATCATTTGTAGGATTGCGGTGGTATTTCTACATTCTGAAGGAGGCTTAAAACACAGAAGATCTGTCCTGTTTTATTCTATTTCATTAAAGATAAACATCCTTTTAATAAAGATTTAAAAAAAATCAGAAGCTTGGCAACTTTTGGAAGCTCTAATCAATAAATAAATCACCAGTCCCACAGCTACTGGCTTGCAGAAGCTTTAATCAAGATTCAAGAGAAACCTTTTTTAAATTTCCTGCTTCTTTAGCAGCCATGGAGTGCTTATGCAATCAGGCATCACAACATGGAGCCTTTAACTTCACCCAGCCTGAATAATGCCAAACACCATGAAACCTCATTTATCCAAATGAAATGGGGGACATTACATTAGCTTGGATAAACACACTAGGCAGAGTACTTTTTAATACATTTAGTCTTGGCTGGGGAACATGATCCTGTTTTGAATAAGCAAAGTTTCTGGATAATCAAAGTTTTCATTACATTGCAACTGGGCTTTTTGACAATGACATCAGAAGAGCTCCAATAAATGACTTCAGGCAGTCCCCTATGGATAGGGCCCTACCAAATTCTTGGCCATGAAAAACGCATCACAGACTGTGAAATCTGGTCTTCCCCTGTGAAATCTGGTCTTTTATGTGCTTTTACCCTATACTATAAAGATTTCACAGGGGGAGACCAGTGTTTCTCAAATTGGGAATCCTGCCCAAAAGGAAGTTGCAGGGGGGTCACAAGGTTATTTTAGGAGGGTTCAGGGGTGAAAGTAACTTAAAGGACTTGCCGGTACTCCAGAGTCCTGCAGAGGGAGACGGGCCTCAACCAGAAGAGGTGTGGCCTCTATCAGAAGAGGTGGGGCCTTTAAATCCCAGGGCTTTTAAATCAGGATTTAAAGGGCTCAGGGATTCAGCTAAAGCTAGGAGCCGGGCCCTTTAAATCACCCCCAGAGCTACCAACTGCAGAGGCAGCTGGGAGCCCTGGAGTTTGGGCAGGGGTGAAAGTAATTGACATTTCTTACTCATATGGTCCAATAACAAGCAACCCATCTCTCCTACGTACTTCATGGATCCCTCCCATTGCATGACATAGATAGAGAAAATAAAGCTACTATTATTACTACCAGTACTGTCTGTAATAAAACTTTACTATTGGAATAAGCCTGAAAAAGTGAAAACTCACTGTCACATTTTTCTCCGTGTCTTCCCTCCTCCTCCAGCCAGGCTGCGGACACTAGGCTCCGTGCTTTCTCCCTGGCTGGCACTGAGCAGCAGCTGTAGGGGCTTGCCTCTAGCTTGCAACAGGGAGACTGGCTGAGGGAGGGAGAAGGCTGCCTCCTACATAAGAACAGTTTAAACTCATCTGTTCCCTATGTGGTTCAGTAACATTTCAAAGAGGATCTGCAAGCAGTTTGGACATCACAACCATGATCCTCTGCTGGGGAGGGAATGGGATAGATTTGAACTTGGAAATGGTTCCTGATTTTGATTGTGTTTTTTGTGTATTGGAGATCCTCTCATCCCACGGGCAGAAAAGAACTGCCCCTGCCATGGTCACACACACGCTCCCCCCCCCCAACAACTGGGAGTGAAATTAACAAGGATGTCTTCTAACCCTGGGGTCTGAACTGTACAGGGAACAGTTGAGTTTAAACTGTTCTTATGCAGGCAGCAGCAGCAGGCATCTCAGCCAGTGTCCCTACTGCAAGCTAGAGCCTAGAGGAGAACCCCTGCTGGGGTGGGGGAGGAATGCAGAGCCTTGTCTGCAGCCTGGCTGGAGGAGGACGAGGGACGAGACGAGAAACCAGTGTGATAGTGAGTTTTCCCCTTCCACCTGCTTTTATTAGCTCTGGATTTAAGCTGTGCAGCCAAATGCTTGTATTTGTTGTGTATATTAGTATTGGAGAGATCCCCTCATCCTGGGGGCAGACAAGGACTGTCAAACACACCCTCCCCACTCCCCGCACCTACTGTGAGTGAAATTAACAAGAATGCCAGAAATCACTCCTAACCCCAAGGGTTGAACCACTCAGGGAGCAACTGAGTTTAAACTATTCTTATGCAGGGGGTGGGCTTCTCCCTCCCTCAGGCAGTCTCCTTTTCTTACCTGTCCTCCGTACCGGCCCGTACCTGCTTACTTTCACCTCTGGGAGGGTTGTAGTATTGCCACCCTTACTTCTGTGCTGCCTTCAAAGCTTGGCAGCTAAAGAGCGGTGACTGTTGGCCAGGCACCCAGCTCTGAAGGCAGTGCCCCCCCATCAGCAGCACGGAAATAAGTGTGGCAATACCATACCATGCCACCCTTACTTCTGCGTTGCTGCTTTCAGAGCTGAAGAGTCGGAGAGTGGCAGCTGCTGTCTGAGGGCCCGGATCTGCAGGCAGCAGCGCAGAAGTAAGGGTGGCAATACCATACCATGCCATCCTTCCTTCTGTGCTGTGGCTGGCAGCGGCTCTGCTTTCAGAGCTGGGCTCCTGGCTAGCAGCTCTGAAGGCAGTACCGGCATGAACCGCAGTGCAGAGCTAAGGGTAGCTGTACCACAACCCACTCTACAATAACTTTGTGACCACCCCCCGCCCCCCCACACAACTCTTTCTTGGGTCAGGATCCCTAAAATTAAAACATCATGAAATTTACGATTTAAAAAATCCTATGACCATGAAATTGACCAAAATGGATGGTGAATTCGGTAGGGCCCTACCTATGGTTATTCTAATTCAAGGTGACTTCCCCAGCTTCTATAGTCTCGCATAGATTAAAAAGCTATATACTGGCTTTGTTGAACTGAGTGTTTAAATCTCTCTTGCAACAAACTTTCCAGAGTTTTTCTGTTGGAAAAAATTCTATAAAAGAAGAATTAGCAAGTGACTAACAGCAAAAGTCTGATCTTGCATTCCTTGCACACCCTAAATACCTGATGATGTAAGAGAGTAATGGGTGCATTAAGAATGCAGTATCAAGCTAAAACTATACATTAAAGCCCCAGTTGCCCATTGCCCTACACTGTGCCTAGTCATTTACATCAGTATAATTGAATATAAATTGTTTTTCTACTATTCTGATTACGCAGAAGTTTACACACGCGCGCGCACACACACACACTGCCTTTGTACTGAGTTAAATGACTACACAAGGTGCAGGGCAATGGTGAAGTGGGCCCAAGACATTGCCAATTTAATAAGCAAATAACTAAATTACACCTCTCCCTGAAAATGTGTTACCCTCTATTGTTGTTAGTAATGCCATCCCGGATTGATTAGAGAAAAAAATCTCTATGTTTTCAGTTTGCTTCCTCTGTGCATTTAATAGCACTGAGTAGACTGGCTCTACGCCATTGTCCCTGGAGAATCAGTCAGTTTCTCCTGTTTGTCTGGGTCTTTTAAAAAGCAGGAAACATGCAAACCACAAAAATGGCCAAGGAATTGACATTATCTTGAACTTAATTTTTTAAGTTGGCTGCATCCCTTTAAAAATTCATAACACAGCATGACCCAGTCAACGACACCTATCTCAGACGATTCCATTCTTTATTTAAGATAATTAAACTCAAATTGACAAGCAGATCAGTACAGTATTTGGGTTTAACACAATATTGATTCTTTTCCTTTAGATCCAGGCCATGGTCCACCCTGTGAATGGGAGTAAGGAAGACCAAGGCAGGCACGCCATTTCTGTGACTTGAAGAGTCCCATTCTCCCTCCCAGACTGCTCCAGGGACAATGCAACAACCCAAACTGCAATTGCAAACTGACAGTCCAGCTCTTAGAAAGCAAGCTGGCTTTCCACATACTTTAATTGTACTTCCAGAATAGCTTATCTTAAATATTAAAATCGCATTGTTAGGATTTTTTAAATAACGACTATGTTAATATTTTGTTCATACTCTCTTTCCTTTTGTTCCCCCTTTAGGCTTATTGTTCTTGGACTGATTACCCATGAAGATCTTCAGCTTCCTGACCATCCTACATAAACAAATATTTCAGTGGAACCACGAGAAGAGGCACAGCAGATCAGTGTACCATAGCATCATTTCTCTGGGGGTGCTATCATTTCTTGCAGCATTTAAGTTTTCATTTTAAATTACTTAAGTGTCTTCCCCTATAGTAGTGAAGACCTTGTTCTTACTGTGGAAGACACAAAGAACAAAACAACATCACCGAAGAACAAACCTTGGCCCTATCAATGGCTGCTACAGCTGGCCCTAAACACAAGGGAAGCCACTGTTACTGCTTCATGGGCATGCACGCCATGCAGAAGGCCCTTGCTGCAACTCCCCTTTGCCATACAAAGTGACAGTGCCAGGCAACAGCTGATGGACGCACAGCCACAAATGAAATTTTTTGTAGCAGGGACTTTCTTTTTAAGACGTTTATGGAATGTCTGCCACAATGGAGCCGAATGACAGGAGCCTTATCCATAACCAAAAAACAATCAATAACACCAGCACAACATGGGTCCTCCTCGTCTTGCCCTGGACCCTGGCGGCACAAGGACTACAGCCACTTTTCTCCTAGCTGCCAGGTTCCTTTTCCCACAACTCGAAAACCAAGCCAACCAACCAAACAAAAATCCTTTTTGACTCTTTGTGCAAAGTTCATTTATTCAGGCTTTGGAGGTGGGGAGAAACATTTGGGGCTACGATGTGTGAACTGCCCCTATCATCTTCACAAAACCTAGCAATGCTAATTTAAATGTCAACATTTTCAACTTTTCACTGCAGGTCATTTTAACAAAAAATCTACAGCTACTCCGAACTTGTGAAGGTGGGCAGAGCAATGGCCTGCCTCCACTTGCAATCTGACCCCTGCATTACAGAGGGGAGAAAATAGACAAGTTTAATTCAATTTAAATACCACAGGTGAGACTCTATATCAAACTAGGGGTTAAAACAAGTTACTCAAAAGCAGTTAGTCGAAGAATGTCAAAAATATTGATTTTTTTTCCATTAAATCTTGATAGAAAGGGTGTGAAAATTTCAACCAGTTCTAATCAAAGAGGATCGATCTTACCTGGGACCCTCTATTCCAGAGACTGCAGGGGAGAGGGGCTAGTATAAGAAAGAGGAAGTATGTATGTGTGATGAGCGAAGCGTGTTTGTCTATCTATGTGAGTCATAAAATGAAGATTTCCTTTTCATCATCATAAAATCTCTAATTGATGATACTGATGTCTTTGCAAGGAACGGCATTATAACCCAGTGTCTCAGTGGAGATTACTGCCCAGTATAATTTAGGATGCGTTACCTTTTCAAAGCAGTCTGCAACAAATTAACTGGGTGACTCCCATTAAGTCTGCAAGCATCACATTGAAAATGTATCTTTATAAATTTCATCTGACCCTCCAGTTGTTCCACATGCAAATGGATTCTATGTGCAAAACCACTTCAAGATCTGGTCCATGTGTCTGTTTATATAACATTACTATAAAAGTGGGAAGACAAGGACTCCCAATCAAAATGCTGATGACAACATTAGCACACCGGAGTGTTTACAGGAAGTATTCAAACGGAAAGTGAGTGGCCCTAAAATATTAAAAAATGTAGCCATGTCCAGTTCTAAACAAAGGGCTAAAATTGGGGCAGGCACTGTCACTTACTGTCATTCTGTACAGGACCCTGACCTCGCTGGCCATTAGCCACTTCAACAACATAAATGTTTACTAATAATATTAACGTCCTCAGTTCACATATGTAGCCCCAACTCATATGAATGTGAGTTACACATACAGTTTGAGGATAGTAGGACACCTGGGTTAGTATTTTAACATGCCCCTTAAAAATGTGTAACGTTAACTTTGAAGTATTTTACCTATTTACTTAGTGTCATTGATTAGTTGCAACAGCAAGCAGCTTTGTGAAATGTGACTGGCCCTGCTGCCAATGCCAGTAAGTTAGTACTACAGTGTACATTAAGGGCCCCAACTCGTCTCACACTACTGTCATTCCATGAAGGTCAATGGAAATACGTTGCTGAAGGATCAGAATCAAGCCCCAGAACACTAGTGGAGAAACTTGTGTGTAAACTGGCCATACTTAGTATGTTTGAAAAGAGCAAAATCAACAGTGTGTCAAAATGGAGAACTGGACACATAAAATATGTTCAGAGGCAAAGGCTGAGAGCTAAATTCTGTCTCTCCTTACATGACCTCAAGAGGTGAGTGAGGACCAGCACTGTAGAAGCCAAGTGGCTTATATTCATTACAAAATGTGCAATTATTCCTTTTCCATTATTGCTGGAGGCCTCCAGAGGCTGCACAGCCATTTCAATTCTGCATTTCATGCTACTCGAAAAGAAAAAATGGACCCATTGAGATAGACACGTCTCTGCTTTCTGTTTTTGCCTTTTCTGATAACAGTGAATGTTTGCAATTTCCCAGATTTTAGAAATATGAATTTTGCAACTAACCTTCTATTGTCTTTAAAAAAAAACATTAAATTTCCATTTTTTTTGTTTTGGGAGTGGGGGGATGTTGTAGTTCTGAATCAGTTCAATGTGCCTTGACTCTCTTTAGAAGAATACTACTTGGCTAGCTTCCAAACTGAAACTTTAATACATAAAGAGTGCTCCAGTAATTTTAAATTTCTCTTCACCATGAATAAGAATGCACTACATACACTGTGGATTTCATCTCATGGGGAAGCAAGCCTGAAATGTGGCCTTGCACAATATAGTATAGTATATACTTGCACTATATTGTGCAAGGCCAATATAATATATAGCATACAATACAGTAATTTAGCTCTTTGTCCATCTTCAAGATTAAATCTTGAGCCCCAGTCCTGTAACCGATAGCACATGGGCAAACTGCTGTGTCCATGTGTAGCCTCACTGAAGTCAACGGTTATAACAATCTGCCTGAACGGTTGCCTATGTCTACTCTTGGAGGTAGGGATGTGATTCCCAGCTCACTTACACATACTCTCTATAGCTGTCATGTAACTAGCTCGCTAAAAACTATAGTGTATCAATAGTAACATGGGGCAGCAGTGAGGGGTGGCATTGGCTAACTGCCTTGAGTACAAACCGGTCTGGACCTCATGAGTACAAGGTCAGGTTGCCGCTCATTTATGCACAGGCTACCAATGCTATACACTATTTTTAGCACACAGTGCGAGTATGTCTACACGAGCTGGGAATCACACTACTAACTGCAAGTGTAGACATAGCCTATCAGTTGTAGAATTGGAGTCTTCCAGAATTACAGCTCTCTTCGCTTTTAAGCACTTCAGTAAAATGTTGGTGCTACCCGTTCATATTAATTGCAGATACACAAGTAATCCCACTGAAACCCATGGAACTTCTCACGCTGAGTAACATTTATTCATTCCAGGACTGCAGAATCAGACCCCTGGATCATAATTCCACAGATAAAGAGTGTAAATATTGGGGGGAGGTGTTAAATCCAAAATAGAAATACTGTTAATTCAAAACCTTTTATGGGCATATCTACAGTGAAACAGCAATCTAACTCCTGCAACATCTGACGATAACATACTATAACTCTTTCTTGCAACCGAGTGGGAAAAAATAGTTGCTCATACTTATGTAACATAAACAAAGGATAGGCAAAGAACTGAAAAAAGAGTGCAGAGATAAAGAACAGGGCTTAACACAGCAGAGTTATTGGATCAGATTTATCCCTAGCACAAATCCATTATTTAATGAATTATGAATTGGCCCCATCACTTTACTACCCCCGCCCATGTAGAGACATTCAGTGTGGGCTGTTCTAGCCCTCCTGGAACCCTGATTTCACTGCTCCCGTACCCAACCTGGCTGGATTACAGCTAGCTCAGTAAACCCACCCAAGCTGCAGTCACACCCTATGACTGCAGTACAGACATACCCTACAGACACATATTTTCTTTAGAGAAAATGGAGGTGCTTGTAAAATTTACAACTGGGACCAGGTTCTCGCACTGTTCTGCAAGCAGCGCTCCCATTGACTTCAATGGGAAATGTGCACAGAAGAAAAATGCTGATAGCTATATATAGCATCTTTGCATATAGTGCTAGGGGTATTCCATTTTATTCCTTTTCGTGACTGAGGAATCATCCTATTTAATAAGTCTGGCTACTTTAGAGTAAATGGAACCCACATCCGGTCTCCGACTTGTCACTCAGGTTCTTAAAACTCCAGACACTTTGAGTTCAATGTTCCCTTTGAAAGAAAGCCAACATTTGCTATTTATTACTGAATTTGTCAAAAATAAAGACTTCATCCTGTCTAAAAACAATTCTTGTTTTTTAATTATTTCCTAAGGTGTCAAGTACAACTATTTTAGGGATTGTTGGAAAGACGCTGGCTTACATCTGTCATGTTTCAACAGTTTTCAAGAGAAAAGGAAATATGAATATAAACACATTTTGTCACATTAGATAATGTCATAACTAAACAATTCAGAGTTTGCAAACAGAACACTCATACTGCAGCAGTCTGCCAGCTTTTTCAGAAGTAATGAGCCTCAGCTGTGAAAGGGTCTTGCTTCATAAGGTATGTAATAAATCATTATCAGAGTGAACCCAGCTCCCATGTTGTTCATTTTGGAGTGCAATTATTAACACCTCATGGGATTTCACACAAATGTTTAGCTTAAAAAAAACAGCTAAACGTATTTTTTATTCACATAAACTTATTACATATTACTAATATTTATTCTCACTACCTGTGAGTTTAAGCACACTTTTTTGATAAAAACTGAAATTGCAGGATCGATAGATATGGTGATAAAATATACAAGCAATTCTGTACTTTTACTTTAGTTAATTCAGTCTTGCACAATTCTACTTACCCAGGGGTCTTATACTTTTGAGGGGCAAATAAACTAGCATCCATTTTAAAAAAAGCATCAACCAATTATCAAAGCAAAAGAATGAGCAGATTTTGTATGGGTGCTGGTCAATTTTTATGAAGCTTTGCAAGGCTGAGATCATTCTTGTCAACAGGAAGATACATGTCATAAAATCTTTACGTGATGACCGATGTGCTAGTTTGTCATATTGTAAGACACGGAATACTCACATGCCCTTGATCGTCCAGCTCATTGTTTGTAAGTTTCAGCTTGTCAAAGCTGATCACTTGCCTCATCCAAGTCTCCCCTGAGGCAGGTGAATCAGGGTGAATATAAACACGAGGAGGTACTGGTGAATCAGCATTCCCGGCCACCATCCACTTCGAACTATGGTAAACATACCTATGAAAAGAAGCCCAACATCTGTCATAATGAAATTGGAAATAATTCATCAGATTGATCCATATTGATATAGCAGGACTTTGTATGTACAGCACCTGTCAATCTACAAATGTTGAGGGACAATAAGTACAATGAATCTAGTCACAATATCCCAGAAAAAAGTGATCATTTTTCCAATAGAAAAAAAAAGCAGGAAAAAACCACTTAAAAGAAGTCTATAAAAATAGCTAGGAAATTCAACTGAGATTTGAGAGATAAAGGGAAAGTAATCAATATAAACAAAGTCGCAGCATTTTGGGAAGCCTCTCTCACGACTGTCAAGATTACCTTAATAGCTGCACGAGCAAACACAGCAGTCTTCTTTGCTGCAAATAACATGTTTAATTTAAAAAAAAGAACAGGAGTACTTGTGGCACCTTAGAGTGCCCCTGTTCTTTTTGCGGATACAGACTAACACGGCTGCTACTCTGAACCCATGTTTAATTTACTTTCATTTCAACTTTCAATTTTAGTTGCTGCAAACAGCTGAGTTACAAAATATTAGCAAAAGTATCTACAATAGACAGGACCAAATTCTGCTCTCATTTAGAGCCTGATCCAACTCCCATTAAAGCCAGTTGCTGTCTTTCCACTGACCACCAGTTACGGTGGGATAGATCCACTGATCTCAATGGCATCACTCTGGATGGGCTCCAGCGTAATAGAGCAAAATCTGGCCCTTAATTTATACAATGACATAAACAACTCTTTACATGACTCACTTAGCATGTTGTTTCTAACATGAAACAGTCCACAGATAAAACTATTCCAGATACAACACATCTTGCGACAATGAAAGAGAGAATGAAATTAAAATGAGAAGATTTCTGTGAGAACCATATTGATCTTCTTGACAGTACCACAGAAATACTTAAATAAAAAACCCACATCCTATTATGTTTCCTTTTATTAAAAAAAATAAACAAAGTCATTCTGTAGTAAAAGTATCTTATCCTTCAGTAAAAAATATCTTATTCTGAATTCAGCTATTTTGCAGGACAATTTTAAAAAAAACTAATTAAAAACTGTGCAAATGAATATGTCTGATAGGCATGCACGCTTCAGAAAAAAGAAAAATGCTCTTAGCAAAAAAAATAAACAGATCAATTTAATTTTAAGAAATGTCTTTCAACACTTTCACCAGGTCTGTCTCTCTGTATGGTTCTCCTCTTTAAGAGAAAAAATAATCTGCAACATTATAAATAGTGGAAACAAAATTATTCATTACAAATATGTATGGATGTAAATCATAGCAAGCCATCAATTATGAAATGATATGTACTTTCTTGTGATTCCTTCTTGTGGAGAAATATCCTCTATCTAAATCATACAGTTTGTTATTTGTTTTAGTATTTTTATCTGATTTATTTTTCTTTTTAATTTGTGAATAAATTAGATTTAATATTTTCTTTACCTATTTAAGGTGTGAACATTACAAATTGTACTTCATTAAATTTATTTAAAATATTTTAAAACAATACCTAACTTTTCAGATAAGGTTTAATTTTGCTAAGCTTAAATATGAATTATCCTCAGCTGACACCATTTCAGTTAAGGTTTAATTATTTACTTCAAGGGGAGCAGGATTGGGCCCAGTGTACAACTGCTATAGTATCTCTTTGCTGTTCAGATGTTCAGGGCAGGCAGTTTGTAAAGTGTCAAGCACAGTAATGGGACTAAAATAATAATCAGTATAAAAGAATACATCCACTGCATAAGAGCATTGCTTATAGAAAAGTGAAATCAGGTAAAAGTAACCAGAAAGATAAAATATACATAATTCTAAATTCTTAACAAAAATATGTGCGCGCCAACCATGAAAATACTGCATTTTATATATGATAACACGAACTGAACTTGGTTTTTTTGGAAAATTAATAGTCAGAAGTGCAGACAGCAAGGACTATAATAATACATATATATTTAAAATGAAAGAGACACATTCATTGTTATAACTACTAATATTTAATATTAATTTCCTCATTTGAATATCAGAATTTTTAACTCTATTCAAGTCCTGACATAAAGATCGCTATTTGTAAAGATCAGAAACTACATACTCACAGTACTGTGTAAATTTACATTTCTGTTATGACCAGTTGACAAAGTCTTAATTTTGGATCCAAATCAGCATAAAGATTTTCCATTTTAATTGAACTGCCCTAGCTTAGAGAAAACCTGTTTCGGTTTGTTATGACATAATCCAAAAACAAACAAAAACACCCCCACCAGACGACCACTATCTGAATTGTTCTTGGTGTTTATATTGTCACCTTGCTGAAAATTTCTCTGTAAACAAAACTAAAATTGTCATAAATGTGCCCGTGGAAGGAGGAAATTACAGTTATCGATTTTAATTACACAAGAAATGTAGTTCAGACTCAGTGTTGGTATAGTGAGAAAAAAAGTATTCCCTGAGAGTAAGTCTGTTCAGCTTGACCTTCTTTCCCTATGTTAAAGTTTCATGGTTCTACAATTAAACCTTTGGCAAATAGATTTATTGAATTGTTCTAACAACGGGTTGAAATAACCAAAATGATAATATGTAAGGCTCCAATCCTGCTCCCACTGAACCACTTGGTAAAAATCTTCTCTTGACTTCAATGGCAAATAAGGTCAGGCCCTTGATTCATAAAGTTTCTAAATGTGCTAATAGTAACGATTGTGGGCCTAAACCCGCAAACATTTCATCAGACTAGTAGTCCAATAGGCACAGGACTACTTGCTTAGCCCAGGACTGCCCTGGTAAAAGTTCACATAAATGTGACCCTTCTTTTGAAGTGTTAAAGAAATAATTAGCATAACTGGTCATTCATTAATAAATATATTCTTTAAAATACGAAGTTTCATGGACAGTAATGCCATCAATTCATTCAAATCAAAATCACTAAAGATACCTACCTGTTATCCCTTTTTAATCTGAATCCATAACACAAGGCGCAGCATTTATCATAAATCCTTGTGAACCATAATTCAAGAACATTTAAATGCTTTACATTTTAACGTAGTGTCACTGGAATATATAATTTTAATATTTATTCATTCATAGGAAATAACTACAAAGTGACACAAAGTGGATGTATGTAGCTGTGGACTAAGAACAAAATACATTAAAAATTTCTCTTTGCTGGGGCTAAGCTGCATTCTGTAAAAGCAAAACAACTGACTGCTTAGCTATCGAACATAAGCCCAATGTAGAAAGCACTTCAATAAAAACTGCCGTTGTTCTTGCATACTTGGCACAATGACTTATTTTTATGCATTGAGATGAAAATAGAAATTTGGAGGAGCCTTAAACTCTTCCTTCTGTTAATATATAGTTGATTAATATTCTCTGCCAACAGTCGTATCTGTACAGTTTGCATCACAAGCTTTGTGTTTTACAGTTACTGTACCTGTATCTTTTGTTATCCACTGGCACAATGTCCATGGCAATGTAATATTGCTGATGTGGGTCTAAACCTGAGATCTTCACTCTCATTGCAGGGAACATCCGCCTGAACACAGAAAAAACGAGGTCATTTTGATATGAAACAGATTTGGGAACAGTTGAACAGCAAAGTAACCAGTTTGTGAGTACCCCCTCCCTAATACAGAGAAGTCTGTTAAAGTCTTTTTCGATCATTATGGCCACATAGCCACAAAATGGTCCATTTGAAAGGTCACAACAGATTTCTTAAGTGCATTTTTGCTGAACAATGCTTCATATGTTTTGTGATCCTCTTAGGGAGTACAAATCTCACCATTTCATTTCAACTTTATTGTTAAATAGTAAGTCATTTTGTTTTGAGACTTTATTTCACTACATATGCCTTTACAACCTGCTAGACAGTTACTAGACATATACTACATGCGAGATGCAAGTAACAGCTCTTATCAAGCAAGATCACAACCTGCAGAAATTTAAATTGTCAGGTGAGTACTGACGGCAGCAAAGGGTGTGTCACTTCTATATCAGCAAATTATACCATTAAAGACTTGATGATAGAAATATAAAACAAGGATGCAATTATAAAACTCAATGTGCCATGATAGAACCAAACAATATGTTCCTCATTCGGAAGGGATTTACGGTTTGCAACATACTAAAGGTGATATCCATGAGTTGTTCTATGTTTGAAAGGTGCCCTAAAACATCTTTATTGAAAGCAGACACCAAAGTACAAAGTATGTTTATAAATATGTTCACAATTTAGATCATTTGGTGTCCAAAAGTGGAATCGTTAACCAATGTGGGGCTTTTAGATTAAAAAAAATCATGTCTCAATTCAGTGTGTGTTTGACACTTGCCTTTTAGATGAAAAGTTCTTCCTGAAGGGCAAAAATAAGAAACTTTATAATGACTAGTTGATTGCATATTAATAAAAGATTTTTTTTCTTATTGCATAAATCTAAATGCCATCCAAATTAAATTCCGTGTTTTCTGTTGTTCTAAACAATTAGCGAAATTAAAATTGTAGAAGGAAAAATATGTTATTTCTATAATTTCTAAATAAACAGCAGGGTGAAACTGTCTTGGCTAACTGGCTCTTACTGTTATTTCAGTGCACCTGTAAGATAAAAAAGGAAAATCTTTGACTGGACCCTCAAGACAAATGTTGCTTTGTGCTAGTTAAGACTGCATTTCAATCATTAATAAAGCCTCGCTGAAAATGGAGAAGGTAGCATATGGATTCAATCAAATATGTTTTTGTAATTTCTAATAAGTTCAGATATTTTTATACTAGCCAGGTTTTTGCCATGTGTATCCATTGGAAAGGGGGGAAAGTTTATTTTAGAAGAATACAACATTCATAGACTTCATCCTAATGAACAGGAAACCTAAAACTCCACATGCTCCTGTGCCCATCTAAAATTATTGTGCTCTACATAGCACATAAATCAATTTGCTTTATCCACTTTGATGTATCTGTAGATTTTAGACTGTGCATGTCATCTGTATAGTTATTATAAATTAGCTGTCCAAAACAGCATAAAAAATCCGGCTTCTGCAGCATCAGATTTTGTATTTGATTAACATGAATGAACAAAGTGATATTATGAGACATAATGTTTATCCACCTGAAGGAGAGCATAGCATAAATCAGAGGGCAGTTAGGCTATCCTGTCTCATTTGTACTCAGTCTGATCTTCCTTTATCAATAGACTTCGGAATTAATTTTAGCCACATTAACCTCCTTACAAACTCCGGCTTTCCCTAGTTCCAAGAAACAATAGGGGTACCAAGAAAACGAAAAATGTGCCCGTCCTGCAACTGTAAATTGGACCAGAGACTAGAAATTAACAAGCCAATGTAATACAATTCATTTGATGTATTTATGAGTGTGGGGTGGAAATGACTAACAAAACTACTGCTTTCTTCGGGGACCCCTACACTAAAGCGCTGCCTGCGGGAAAATGGGCCTCAACTCTTCAGTTTTCCCATCGCGATTTGATTGTGATGTGGTAGTGCGTCTGATTTCGATTACTCCTAAGCAATTTCTCCCTCCGAGGTACTGCTGCGCCCACCCACCAGAGGTGCGGAACCTGGGTGCTGGCTTTCTGCTTCTCTCCTGAGCGGTGCAGCAGAACAGCCCGTCGCAGAAGGGTACCTTTGCCCTAGTGCATTTGCCCCAGAAGGGGGAACTGGATAAGTGCGCGCCGCGCCTTTTTTACCTTCCTGCCTTGGTGATGATCATCTCGGTGCCGATCTCATGGAAGCGCTTCCACAGCTCGGCTCCCTGCAGATCTACCCGCGGGGCTTGCGGGGTTGGCGGAGGGGAACCGGCCCTAGACCCCTTGGGGGAGCCGCCGGGCGACACTGGCGGGGACCCTCCTAGGAAACTCTCCTTGCAGCCGCCTGGAATGAGAGCCGGGAGGAAGGGAAGCAGAAGGGAGTGTCAGGCCAAGAGCAGCGGGGCCTGGGATCTCGGCAGCTCCCAGGGACTTCGGAGCGCCTCCCTCTTCCATGGACTGAGAAGAGCCCGGGGAAGGGCTGCTGGGTCCAGCCCTTGCCCCCAAAACAACAGAGAAAGAGCAAGTCAAAAGTCTCCCCACGCCACCCACCGCAGCGAAAGGCCTAGAGCATCGCCCGGGCCTCCGCAGCGCGCCCGCACTCTCCAGGCCCAGCGCGCGTCCCTCCCCGCGTTTACACACAGCGCGGTCACAGCTCGCTGTCCCTCCCGTGGCGGGCCCAGCGCAGAGCTACGCGACCTGTGCCTGTGCAAGTGCGTAACGCGCCTGTCCCAGCGCGGGGTGAAAATCAGCCGCGATCACGTGCGGAATTTGGCCCTGGAGTTTAAAGCTGATAACAGACGCCGGAGTGGGGTCTTTCAAATAGCAACCGTACCCCCATCTCAGGCAGGGCTCTCCGCGGATAGGCAGCACAGCGTCAGGCCTAAGCACCGGCATGCAGCAAACCCCTGGCACCGAGGAGAACAAATCGGGCTGATTGTTTTCCTGGTGCTGCTGGGGCAGAGCGAGACAGGCCATATGCGCTGCTGCTTGCGGGCTTGCGGGAAATGAATTAGCGTCGCAACGTTAACTGCAGATTTCCTTGTACATTTGATTTCAGCTCTGCAAAGTTTGCCCTTCTCTGGCATATTAATGCACTGGTTTTTTTTAACTGACACGAATCCCCGTTGCTCCCCGGCTCGGCTCTTTCACGTCTAGTATTAGGGCTAGAGTGGTGGTGGCCTGAAATGCAGTTGTCAAAAATAGCAGGGAAAGGAACTTTTAAGTGAACACGGTCGCCTCGCACCAGACCCTTGGTTTCCCCGAATGCCTGGAGAAGGTTCATTAACACATCTCCGCTCTGACAGATATTTTACTACCAGCTCATTGGCTGGAGCGATTTTTGCGCCACGGTGTTAAAGAAAAACAATAATCAGGGGGGGGAAGAAAGTGTTGGATCCGGAGCCCAGCCGGGTTCAAAGGGGAGGAGGAGAGAGGGAAGAAACTTGAAAAGCTGTCAGAAGAGTGAGAGGGCGAGGCCAGGAGTGAGTGACCCGGCGCAGGAGGGTTTACACGGAGCAAAGATGAGCCGCGCCGGGGTTCGGCTCTGGGACAGAATCGGCCCCTGCCCCTTCTCAGAGTGCCCGAGGAAGTTCCAGCGTGGGGGCCAGCGGCTGCATTGACAGCTTGGGCGGGGTGGGCAGTTTTGTCCCGGCCCCGCTGCAGCGTCCAGCGGGGTGGGATGGGAGCGGGGAGGAGACTCACCGGCCGGTCCCCGGACGCCGCAGCTCAGCTCCAGCTCGCCGCAGCTCCTGCCAGGCGCCGACGCTGCCCCAGCGTGGGGCTGCAACGGGGCGCTTTCGGCGCCCTCGCTGGAGTCCTTTTCGCAGCCGCTGCCCGCTTCTTCCGCCTCCGCCGCCGGCTCCTCCTCGCCGCCCAGCTTACGCCGCTTCGGCTGCTTGTGCTGCTGCTTCTCGGCTCCGATGAGCGCCTCCACCGAGAAGGCGTGAGCCTTGAGACTCATCGCGGTGCCGGGCGAGGGTCGCCGCTTCTCGGCCATGCCCGGCGTGCACACCCCCCTGCCCTAGACTCCGCTCATAGACACGCAACGGGCCCCTGGCCAAAGCCGCGCCGCGCTGCGCTGCAGCCCCCGGCCTGAGCGGCGTCTTGCTCCCTGCCTCCCTCCCGATCCCCCAGGCGAGGGGCGCGGGGGTCTCCTCGCCCTGCTTGTGCAATGCCAGGGATCAGCCAAGTTTGTCTAAACTAGTCCCGTTTGCAGAGGCGCTGTTCCTCCCCCTCCTCCTCCTCCGAGCTCTGCCTCGTCTGACGGGCCAGGCAGGACTGACATGGGGAACAAACGCTCTGCGGACACAAATTAGGGCTTGTAATTGAAATTTGTTGCCTTGATCTGTCAGCACTTCCAAGCAGGAGACCGGTGGGAAAGAACTCGCTCATTAGTGTCAATAAAGTGACTGGGGCTGGGCGGAGCCAGGGGGATCTTGTCAATCAAACCATGTGCGGGCCAATCAGAAATTGGGGATTATCTCGAGCCCGGTCCTTCTTCCTTACAAGGTTATAAAAGTGCAGGGTGTGGGGAGCCCAACGTGTGGCTCTGTGACTCCAGAATTCATCCCCTTAGTTCCCCCTCCGGGCATGTCAATCACAGCTCGGCCCCGCCTTCCCGCGTGAAAGGTGCTAGGCTCCTTCACTTGATCGTGGCAGCAGCATAGACCAGAATTCAACAGATAAAAATAGGTTCGTGCCTCTCCCCCGTTACACTCCCATCAAATTAACTCTGGGTAAAGGGCATTCATTAAAAACAGGGAAACGTTGCTTTTCCCAAGCTTGCAAAGTTTCCTCCTGGGAACACAGGCAAGCCTCAGAGGGGACTCAGATTTGCATACATGCAGAATAAGAGTATGGAACTACATCCAGGTTTATTAGCGTGGCAGAGTTTTTTGTTCTTTTACCTTTCCGGTCAGAAGCTTTTAGGTCTATGGTTGGGGCTGTACCTGAGTTAAACTTGAAACTCCCCTCAAGGAATCTTATTTGAAATGTACAAAGCCGTCCCGCGGATTTAAGTGCCCGTTGCATTTCCTTTCTACTGTAGTTCTTCGGGGCAGCAATTGGGTTTAAAAAATAAATAAATAACATAAATAACGATTATGAATTATTGCTGCTCTGAAAATTGATTGTCTTATTCTACAGCGAGGAAGGATGGTACTTAGAGATTCACTGAATTGTTATTAAAACGGGGGCCAGCGTGAATTTAAACACAAACCCTCGAAGCCCCCGTTACAATAATCGATTGTAAACTGAAGCTAAAAAGAAAAAAAAGGAAATTCAGCGAAGCCTTGTCTGAGCACTGACATATCCGGCCGCAGTAACTTTAATAATAATCATATTCAGGTGCGGACGAGGAAAGAGATCGTTTTGTCTTTTTTCCCAGGAACAAAATATCAAACGCTACAGAGCTGAAGTCAGTTTTATTATGCTCTTTGCTTTCCTTTAGAACACAGCGTTGCAGTGCGTTTCCACTGTCATGTCAAAGTGATTCATTTCATTAAATAGAAGAAACACATATCTTAGGTAATGAATGTTAAGGTTTTATATAAGAGCGATCACGTATTTAGGGCACTGTTTTAAACAATTGTATCCATGTTCTGTAATGACTACATTAACGTTCTGCGTCATGTATGTTCTTAGAGCAATATATTGTTTGAACTACTGAGTAGCAAATCTCATAGCTTCTAAAGGTCCAGATAACAGGATTTTACATACCACTAAAATGTAAATCCATCTGTAACCTCAGTAACGAGCAGTCTGAACCCCCGGAATTTGGGAAAGGGGAAGGACTGCCAAATAAATATCCTAGTGCTAAATTAGACTTTCGAGTAATTTTAACAATGTTTAAACTGTAGAAATGCGTTGACGATATGAAAATGTAGATGTCTGAGACACATTTCATGAGTCGAACAAGCAGAGGCACTATCCAGCCCCCCTTGGAGAAGATAGTAACTTGTCTTAAAGCAAGTCATTAGTGGGAAAATCCCCCTCCACTTGATGTCATTTTGAATCTATAGGATAATGTAAAACGTCTAGTGGCAGTCACTGAACAGTGCTGTGGAGTTAGTTTATCTTTACATTCAATCTGGGATCTATTAACTGTTCCGTGGTCTAAAATCTGTTTGCTCTGCCTGTTCCAAGTTTTACTGAATCTGAAGAAAATCAGATGTGCAGAGTGGATGAAAGTGCTAAGCTAAAGGATCTTTCAAGAGTTTAAACGCCATCAGGATGGAAATTAGGCCAATATATACGGAGGAGGGAAATGGATCTGTGCATGCGGCGGCTGCGGGGATCTCTCTGTATTTAGGACCATGCCCGCGGATCACCAAGGCCCCTTTCCCATCTGCAGAGATCTCACCAGGGCATCTGCAAATTCGCAGGGATCTGAAATGGCAGGACTCACCCGGGCATCCACCGAGGAAGCTGCGAGCCATCCACCGGACTCTGATCGGGAGGTACTTTCCAAATTATCATCTCCCTTATCGGCAGGCCCCATCTCAGGGATCAGGTACTGACCTACCAGCGCATATACCGAAATGTTTCCCACCCACCAACCGTTATTGTTTGGAGACCGGGAGCCTGCCCGCTGGGTTTTCCTGGCAAACTTTGCAGAATGGCATACCAGGTCTGGTGAGAATGACAGACGAGGTCAATACTCAATAAACATCACAAACACCGGGGCTGGGTTTAAAATTTGTCTGTTGGTCTCAATGTTTATGGAATTTTGTTTAAACAGGCGAGAGCCGAGGTAACTTCTGCAGAAAGCTGTGCCACGGGGCATGCTATGGGGAATGTTAATACGAGAATAACTTTCCAGAAATGTGCTAAATTAATCCAAACAGTCGCCAGTTTAAATGGCTACAACAATCCCCAATAAAAACGTCTGTTCTGTATTCCCAATAATAATACTATGTCTGTTCAAGAAGCCTAGTATGATATGCACTACACGGAGACCGGGTTTAGAAGAATAAGCGGGACATATTTCAAAACGAACCAATCAAAACCAACCAGTTACAGACGCCATACGTGTATTTTAGAAAAACGAGAGTTATTAACATAAAGGTTCCTGATCAACCCCAATTACCGTTTCGTTCTTCTGGGGCTAAATCATTGTCCTTTACCAGAGAGAAGTCTAACATTTAGAGATGCGGAACGGCTGCATTGTACGTATACTCCTGAAATGATTATTGCTCTGACCCTGAGTGCGTTCACATCATCAGGTGTATACAAATCATCCCGTATTTCAGGGCGTTTACTTTTTCAGTTTTCTGTTGCAAATCTGCGATTTGACTTGCTGTTTTCATTTTTTAATAGCTGGATTTATTGAAATGTGTTGAACGATCTGTGATCCATACGGCTGTAAAAAACATTTTTTTTGGGAAGGGATGATGAAAAATACCTTCATGGTGTCTTTCGGCATAAACTTTATATTTCTGGATTTTAAATGTAGATGGGGTTTAAGCATTTGAGTACTGAATTTCTGTGTTCAGGGCTATTACAAATTTAGATCTGAAAAAATGTATTTAAAAGACTCGACATTTTCTTACACTGAATATCTTTAAGGGCATACAGAAGTTTGTTTGACCGCAGTTTGACGTCATTCAAACCTTTTCTTTCTGCAAACATATTTGAACATTAAACCTCGGCTTATCATGAAAGAGGGCAGGAATGTCAAAAACTGCAGTTTCTCTTCTCTTTAAGGACCCGATTCCGCATATCTTTTACTCAGCCAGGGAATCCAGAATCGGGCCCTGAGACAGTTGTTTATACCATTTTACACAAGTTTTCAATAAAGTGGGCCCCCTGACCCCAAAAAAGTTGTATATAAAAAGTCAGCAGTTATTTTAGCTCAGCTGCTTTGTAATAGAATAAACTAAATATTACCAACTAAAGAGGATTTATAGGCATTGATCAGAAATTCTCATGATAAGCCTTGACCTTACTGTACACGAGACGTATGCCCATCATTATAACGTTTCTAGCTTATTCTAAGCAAAGTACTAGGCAATCTAGAGCAAATATGTCAAATGTTGGAAGGCAGGTTAACACCTCAGTTATTCCACCAGTACAGTATTCAGCCCGGGGTGGGGGTGTGTATGTGGGGCGGGGGGCAGAAACAAAAAAAATCTAGACTGAATCTCCCAGAGATCTGCATCACCTATAAAAACTCACTGAAATAGGATTAAGTAAGGGTTAAATTTAAAACGGACAGGAAAACTTCCTTAACCCTCCTGGTTGTGCGGGGGTATTACAGTTTCTCAGCCGTGAGCTACATGGGGCTATCTAGGCCCAAATCTGGAAATTAGGGACTGGATTTCAAGCATCACTTCTGTTTAAATGCTCTTGCTGTTTAGAACCAAGTTGTTTTCACCAGCTCGCTTGTTAAGCGTCCTTCTCTGTGTTTAATGTTAGCTTTAAAAGAAAGAGGTGAGCATAACAAATCAAAGGCTGTCTCCGGTGACTGAAAGTTACTGACTAGATGATAAATCAATCAATCAATTGATTGATAATGGGCCTGATCCCATTCACACTGGCGATCAGGAGGATTTTGTCAGGGATTTCAGTGAAAACGGAATCTGGCAGGATGTCTCATTTGGAGCTGCACAGTTGAAGGGGGATGGGGCTTAGTTGGTCACCTTCTATTCAGCCAAAACCTCCCACGGAACTCAGTCAGTTTTGGCTGAATAAGGAGGGTTGAACTGGGTCCTGTTTGTTCCAGGGTCTATCCTTCTCCCAGTCAAGTCAATGGCAAAACCTCCAGAGACAAATCACACGCTTAGTTCAGTGAGGTTTCACACGGTGTGAATCTGGACAATATTCCCACTCCCTCCCCGTTGACTTCAGATGATCGGGATCGCTTCCACAGTCTCCAAGTAAATGGGTGTTGTTTCCCGCGCACCCGGAAATGGGCTGGGCTCTTCCCCCAACTTGTTTTTCCAAACCTAGGAGTCAGGCGCACGACTCCCACTGACAGGAATGGGAGTTGTGCGGCTAAATCTCCTATTCAGTCTGGAACATCTCAAGCCCGCTTTCGGAAAGGTTTTCGTTCAGATTCTTAGGGCTCGTTTAGATTTTCGCAAATTGTTGTCCCCAAACATAGTCAATTGTTTCCAGCCCAATGGCCGAAAACCGGAGCGCATACCATTGCTGATACAATCCGTTATTCCCTTCTGTCCTTACTGAGTCTACACTGCGGCGAAACTTGTCTACACGCATGAATAAAGGCTGGGTTCTGATGTCAGTTACACCCGTGTAAACCTAAAGTAATTCCCATCCACTACAAATTCCCATCCATGCAACAGATCAGACTTTCGCCCTGACTCCGGACCTCAACCAACATTATCTGCTAGGGCTCTGGTGAATACGATGCTATTTGTTAGCATCCAGTAAGAGTTAGCAGTGCAGGCTCCTGGAGCTAGAGACGTTGGGTGTAAAGTTTAGCAGGTTGGCCTCATCCATTTTGCCATGCTTTTACCAAGAGATCCGGATCCCTTGAATGCACCTAAACCGTTATATTTATAATACGGTTCTACTCAGAAGCAGGTCTCATCTTAGACTGTTAGAAAGAAAGAGAAGGATGAAGCCCAATAAATGAAACATGCAGCTATTGTTGTTAGCTACCCAACACACTTGCTTCACATGTTCAACGCCAAGATTCCAGTGTAACCTGAAACAATGAGACCGGTGAGAAGGGGCAGATTAGATCCCTTTGGGGAAACAGAGCGAGGAACCAGCCTGTCAGATTTATTAAATAACCAGGTGTCCAGCGATTATTCAGTACACAGGCAAACCTCCCGTTGATTTCAAAGAGGACTGCAGAATCCGGCTTCGGGTCCAGGGAAGGTTTGCCTACATTATAGGATTGACTTGTCTTCTCTATTTCTGTTGCATTTGGACCGTTGTTTTGCTTAGCATCCTGCCATCTCAACACGCCAGTTGACCTATTTTTAATTAACTGTAAAATGATCACTCTCCCCGTATCCATAGTTTCGCTTTAAAAACTCAGGAAAATACAAGCTTTCCTGTTGCAGAGTATAAAGGCGAAAATAAACACGCGATCCCTTTTAATCAGTTTTTCCTGACCGATGAAAATGCTGAGAAACTGCATTAAAGAATTAAAGATACAATTTAAAGCCACCGGTGTTAAAACTATAAATATTATCTTCATTGAGTTTTCTAGCATTTAAAAATATGACATCAATTGGGGATTATGCAACCACAAGTATGAATCATTTTAAAGGAAATCTCTAGTCTTTAATATGACTTTGTCACTTACATTTATTGTTAATTTCAGAAAAATGATTTAAAAACCAGCCTTTTCATGATTCTAGTCACAAAATAAGAGACGGCAAACATTAAATGAGGGCTGAGGAAACCTGAGGCTTAACTTTTTTATTGCTTTACTATAAATTTAAGTAATATTTTCACTATTGTCTCAGGAAAAAAATATCAAAACATGTAGGGAATTAAATTAGGTGGTCTTAAATCACCATCGTTTGGGCAGAGCCACTAATTGGAAATATTTATGTTTGGGATTTGGGATTTCATCAGTAAAAAGATACAGTGCATATAGCCCAGTTTTAGCCTAACGTGGGCCCGCAAGAACACTATGGTACAATTGTAAGCAACAATTTGGAGTTAAGTAGAATTTTAAAGCAAGGCTTGTGTTTTTATGGTGACCCTCGGTCTTTAGTCGGGGCTAGTTCTCATATTACATACAATGTACTTTAAGAAGCACTACCTGCTCTAGCTGTCCAGGAAAAACTGAATTATGGAACTAGGAAACATATGGCAGTTGCATATTGCATAAGGAAGGTACATATGAAAGTTATAAATATCTTTTGAAGTAACCATTGTAAACGCATTTTTATAGGTTTCACAGTATGTATTATATCTGTAATTTTAATTTTTGCAATATACCTTTTTTAAGATACCTGTGTTTTCTGTCCCTCAGAGGAGGAAATGCAAAGAGACGTTTATGCGTTAGAAATACTACAAGAAAAACAAACAAACACGGTAAATAAAGCGGCGAAGGTTTTAGTCCAGGCTCCCTTACAATGGAAAGGACACTATGCCATCTATTGGCAAAGGAGTTATTTACAAAGTAACAGGTACAGAAAAAAGTATTTTCCTCTTTCTCCACCCCCCTCCCCCAGTTGTGTGTGATTTCTGTACAATCATACTTTTTGTACATTACAAACAATATCCAGTTAGGTTACGGAGAGAGGGAGAGAGAGTGTCTGTGAATTTATACAGAACAAATTAGGTCATTATCTCCCCGGGGAATTTTTCAGCTCGTTGCAAACTCTCTGCTTGGAACGTTTGAACTGGAAAGGTTTAGTTCTTCAATCATTTTAATTGTAAACTGTGTAAAAGGGATTGTTCCCCTGAAGCCTAAATATGAACGTAGGGTTAGATAAGAACCTTAAAATGGACTTTATGGAATAAGAAGGCACAAAACAACTCAGAAGATTATTTGTGGTCCCGTCCCGGCCTTGCAATCTTTACCTGGACAAGACTTCCTCTGACTTTAGCAGGCGGCTTTACTGCAGGATCGGGCCCCTATTTTCCTATTCAGAGTGTGGTCATCAGCTAGCTCGCCTGAAACACGAGTCTGCTCTGAAATGCTGTATAAAATAATAGTCTCCAATGCAGATAGGACAAAAATGGGGCTATGCAATTCCATAAGCCTAGTAAGCCAGAGGTCACATCATTTGGTTTGTTGCCGGAGAATTATTTGAATTTCTCTGGAGTGAAGAAGAGCTGCATTACTTAAAACGCACGCTTCAGCTAATACCATACTGTTATTCCTTTGGATTTTTTAAAATAAGAATCTCATAAATCAAAAGACAGATATAAATATATAATATTTCTTTTTGTCCAAGAAGGAGAGGTGATATTTCAACATCAGCTATAAATAAGACAGAATAATTGTATTTATGGAAAAGGGAAAGGTATAGCTTTCTGTTACAAACGTAGATCAATTTTTGAAGGAAAGTCACTACTGCACCGTTCTCTGTTCGCTTGCCCTGAAATGGCTTTCTTCCTGTTTCTCACACTTGCCAAGGACTTGGCTTTTTCACTGTAAGAGCTAGACCAGTGGAAAATACGAGATCTCTTTGGTTTTTGCTTTTCAACATTGTTAAAAGTTGTACCGCAGAATGGGGCTATAAATGGGCTTCTTGTCCATGTACGAAAAACGTGGGGAAAGAATTCTTATGAGCACCTGTATTCCTTTGCTTGAAAGGTTGGTCCTTCCCCATAGAGAAAAAAGAAAGAAAGAAAGAAATCTCCTCCATCTAAAACCAGACCCTCCCCCCGCCCCAGGAGAGGAAAATATAAGATTCAGACCGTGCACTCAGACAGACCCTTTTATCACTGTTCTCACTGTGAACGTGTAACTAGATGATGTTTTACAAAGTTGTCTGAATTTCTTGAAAGGCCATTCCAGTATTTATATGCAAGAGGAATAGGAGATTTGCAAACTACCATTGACTAATGCAGGTTCACTAACTGATTTTTAATCTAGCACTTAAAGCACACGTTAGATCCAAACGTCTCTGGTTGCCTTCGCTTTACTGTGAGATTTTCAGATCAGCCCTCTTTGCCTGTTTGTCACAGCCGAGGACAAACTAATTTACTGTATGGCTGAGAATATAGTTTTGTTTAATAAAAGCTCGCATGACTTCACCATATTTGCCTCTAAATTTTAGTGCTTTATCTTCGATGCCAATTGTTTTTAATGAGTGGCTGCTTGAGTTCAAAATGTTCAGGGTGATTTTTTTTAAAGTCTCTTGTATATAAACTATATCAGACTGACAGAGGGAATAACAATTGTTTAGTCTTTGAAAAGAAAAAAAAGAGCATTTGTATAATACAACTGCCAAATCTCTCGCAGAGAAGTTGATAGAAATATGTTTTTCAGCTATCCGTGTATTAGAATCTAGAGAAGTTGTTCAGAGCCCCGCAAATGGAACATTTTGCAATCGCCTTAAAACCTGTGTTCCCCGAGCTATCTTAATTGAGCCAAAGAGTCAAAGCGCCGGTTGTGTTTTCGGTTTGTTTGTTTGTTTGTTTGTTTGTTTTCAGCTGAGTGAACTGAGAAAGATTAAACAGAGTAAGAATTAAGAGTGGAAAACACATTTATCTAGGCGGAAGCTCAATTCCATCTGGTCAGCAATCTTGCAAGCAGCCCATCAAACAGATTTTTTTTCCAACATACACAAATAAAAGTCTGCAGCGCTCTCTCTCGCCAGTGAAAGGAGTCTAGAAATGCTATTGAGGTCCAAGGACATACAGTAGTCTGATTTTTCATGTCACCTGAAAGAAGGCATTGGCTCGTCTAAATTAAATTCCTTTACAGTCAGCCAGCCCAAAATACTTTCATAGAAATTTATAGGAGATCATTTCCGTGGAAGCTAGCTATCAGGTGTTGCATGCATAATACATCTTTTAAATATATTGCTCTTTCAGTGTGGTGAAAGGCAGCCAATTATTGAAAACGGTGCTAGAATTCTGCATATACAGAGAGTATTAAGTAGGATGAGGCATCAAATAACTCGATATAAACTACAGTTACGTGTCGTGAATGATGGCCTTAAATCGAGGCACTCTACTGTTTGTGTAAAATCGCTCGGTGCCTTCATCAATTTAAAAATAAACAAATGTGTAAATCGACTACATTCTCTCGGTTCATTTTGCAGGGCGCCTTCATTAATTTGTTTCCGTTGATAAATGCACAGGACTTTTCTTTTTCCCAGTGTAAAGTGCACAGTAAGTGTGAAGTACACATCATCTCCCAAGGAATTTGTCTTGAAAAATCCTATCAGCCCCCTGATGTTCAAAGATTGAAGGATGATTATTGATTAGTACAGTAGATCATACTCTAAATTAAAGCCAGGAAAACAAACGGAAGGTTTTGGAGCGCTCATACCATGTTCAGAGTTTATTCCACGGAATTAGCACAAAGAAAATATATCGGAGTAAGAAGATTAGACTGAATGTCTGACTGTATAATGTTACACACACACACACTTTAAATGTGATATATGCTATGCATAAAACATTCAAGCAACGCCAGCTTGAACTTAATATTAAAACAGAGTATCTTTTAAACTTGAAACAACTGGACTATGCACAGCTCTCTTTTCGCTTCCATATTATTTATGATGAAAAGGGTGTTAGGGTATTTTGGAATTTTGTCTCAGCCTCTTGATCATAGAAATATTCACTTCGGATCAAATCCTGCTGCCTTTTGTCAGGCAAAACTCCCCATTGTGAATTTTGCCAGCGTAGGGAGAGCGGGATTTGGCCAAACCAAAATCAGAGTGGACAGAAGAGCTTGGCGGTCAATGAAAAGCTAATTGTTGTCTTTTAACGGAGCCGATTTTAAAAAGAACAAATTAGTGCAAACCCCAGCCAAAGCAGGGGCGGTAAATCCAGGATAACCCGAGATTTAATAGGTAAGGGGGTTAGTGCTGTTAATATAGTCTCACAGGAGAAAGAGCCCCTGGTTTACAGCTGCCTCCAGCGGCGCTGCAGGAGAACCAGCTGGGAGCGGAAGGTAGGGCAGCCCGCGGCAGATGTTGCATTCTCTGGCCAGTCTGTTCCTCTCGGTTCTGGAGGGAGGCAGCGGCAGACCCTGGTGCGCAAGGCGCGGGAGCTGGGTCTCTGCCGCTGTACATCGTTTCCTCTCTTTCGTTCGACATTTCACGTGTCTGTTGTTCGCGACTCATATAGGGCAGCAGCAGCACCAAAGCCTGGCCCGGCAGTACAACGCCCCCGCCTTCCGTGACTCGGATCTGAGCGGAGACACATTCCGCTCTCGTCCGGACCCTAAAACCAAGCGTCCAATAACCGCAGGGGAGGGGTACGTGTATTTTAAAGCGGGGATCGCAGAGCAGACTCCCTGGCAGAGGGGAAAATGTGGGCTTCCGCTGAGCGTTTCCTTCATTGTGCAACTCCCTCCTTGTTGCTGGGATTCAGCCCCGCACTCACAGCGAGGGGCCCCAGTCTCTGGGGAAGCAGACGGGCCGCGACAGGGCACCTTATCCCACAGGCACCCGGGGCAGCGACAGGGGAGGGTCAACGCCCAGTTTCGAGCCGGGTCAGCTCAACCCAGTGGACTTCCGGCTTTAACTAAAGCCAGAGCTGCCGAGCTAGCGGGCAGCAGCCGGATGCCAGCTGAGCCGAGCCAGGTGGGCACCGCACCAGGGCACTTTGTTGGACGGGATTCAAGCTGCCACGCGCCCTGCTCCCCCTAGAGGCGACCTGCGAGGTTGTGGCTGCAGCGGGGCAGGCGCTCAGAGCTGGACACTTGGCGCTCCGGGGGCCCAGCTCTACAGCCAGCTGGAGTGCACGCTCTGCTCCTGTGAGCAGGCTCAGTGCACCCCAAGAAGCACATGCCTACGGGGAGCAGTTTCCGCAGCTTGAGCCGGCAAGATATGCACCTGCCTTCATTGATTTCGGAGTTTTGGGACACATGCACTGCCCTCCCTTCACTCTGTTTGGACCCATTTTGCAAATGCAAAACACTAGAGGGTTTATTTTGAAGCTGCCATTTTGACCAGTGACAAGAGAAGCTGAGCCTCTGCCTAGCTTCAAATATACTCCACTTTGTGTAAAGATGTGTCTGCTTCCAGAGGCTATGAGCATACAGGCCTGGGAAGGCCCTGGAACAGATTTTACACCATGCCATTATTTATATGCAACAGGACTATTTTAAGTAATTTTAACATGAGAAACAGGTGTTTTAATTTTATTTTTCTCTCCCTTTGAGCTCTGTACTTTTCCACTCATGGTAACTTAGAGCCCTAGCTCCATGAATGAAAGGATTAAAAAACAGTCCCAATAAATAGTTCAACCAATGTCTCTCCTGGGTGCCCTGCTCCTGTCCCCTTCCCTACTGATCCCATATACTCTGTGTCCTGTATGCTCCTGCCCCAGGGTATTATTAGAGCAAGACTTGCAGACTGAATTGCATCACTGTGCCCCATTTGGGGTGGCTTTTCAGCTAACCGGGGCCTGCAGGCCTGAGTCTTTTGAAGGAAACCACATGGGGAATTCTACACAAATAAAATGAAGGTTGCTTTATTTACATTTTTCATAGATATATGCCAAAATACAGTATACATTACAGCTTCTATATCTCCCCCTCTCCATAGGTATATTTAACTTCCCTTGACATTGATATGAATTATGCACATGTCTAGAAAAGAGAACAAAGCCTTAGATCTTTTTCTCATAGTTTACATGAGATCAAAGGAACTCTACTGGAGTTAATGAAGGGCCAGATGGGTTTTGTTTATACTCTCTAAGACAGTACAAGAGAATGTGAAGGAATATTTGTCCTTTAACTGGGCAGAAGAGGACACTTATTGTAACATTTAATGGGCACACAAGCAAGCATGTCATCTTCAGAAGCAGGAAAGTCTTGCTTATTTTCCCCTTAGGTAGTGGTGGTATGTCATGTCTTTGGCCAGCTTTGGCAAGCATTGGATGAAGGGCTTCCAGACTCTGAAATCATTCACCTTTATCTCTTTGGAAGTGCGAGTTTCTCTGTACCCAGAGAATTCTATATTTTTGCTTTTAAACCATGGGATATGTGGGCTTTTCCAATTCATGGCAAATGTGTAATCTAAGCTTCTAACAGGAGAAGGTCTGTAAAGGCAGTAGAGGCTTTGATTTGGATCCTTGCTGTGAACACTTACAGGAGATTTTGGCATAAAGGACACAGGATGTTACAATCCTTCCTGGTTGTGTATACAGAGAAATTCTCAAATCCCAGAGGATTCAAAGGGGGCCAGGGCCATTTGCCTCTGCACCAACTCCGGTCCCTTCTTCCTCAGCTCCTTGACTTTATGGGCTACAACTGCCACTGGGATCCCTGCAAAAGGAGATGGGGGTCTGGAGTACAGATAATACAGCCCACATTGTATTACCTTTTTAACTTTAGCTATGCAGGACCAGACAGGTAGGTATCACCCAGTCTCTGCTGCCTCCTTCACTGTAGCTCCAGACTCTATGGAATACAGTCTGCAGGGTAGAAGAGTGAATGATGTTACAAGGGGTACTGAATGCCATTCTGTGGGTGGGAGGAGGAAGGAGAATCTGTAGACAGCCACATCATCTCCCAGTGTAGCTTTTGCAGGGGTGTATTTGTGGGGTGCAGTCAGGGACATATTGTTTGCATTACAGCATTGTGCTGGACAATTAAGAAACATGGTAGAAATTTCCTAACAATGTGATGTCGTGTCCTGGCACTGCATGATCATTTTTGTAATGCCATTTGATGAAAAAGTGATATGCTCTACAGCTCTAATTTTGATAACGTGCCTCTCTTGCTTTTGAAGATTTAGCAGCTGAAACTGGACTGAGAGGCCACCTTGTTTTAATAGATGCAGCCAGAATCTACCTTAAAATTACTTAGCTGGGGCTGATGCTTATGTAAATTATTCTGAGAATGATAGAAATTGTTCATGTTTATACTTTCCAATGAAAATTATATAAAGAAGACCCTAGCACTACATAGCCCCATCTTCTCTTTCTTCAGTTCTGCCTGGTAAAAAAATAGTTGTGCATCTATGAGTGACACCACTTTCACCTGTTTTAGGTGTGTTTATAATACTTTCATTCTGGTTGCAACTTCACATTTGTATCCATTTGCTGATTTTTATATGCACATGTGGTAGGTCAAGTTTTGGACATGTAAGCGACAGTTTTGTGCCATTTGTTTTGTTAATTCTTTCCCTGGCTGTATTCCTTGTTAAGAAGGAACATTTTTTTTTTTTCATGGTTAGGAACTAGCAGAAAAACCATGAGGACTTCCTTGTCCTTTTATATATCTAGCATTTTTATTGAGTGAGTGTACAGTAATTTGTGTGGTTTAATAAGTAACTTGACAGTTAATAAGATACATCTGTAGTAGATTTCAAAATAACTGGTCTCTTAGACATATAGAAAACACCAACATTCAAACTCCTTTCAGCTCTCTATTGAGAAATTCATACTTGGTTTAACTCCATTGAAGTTAAGATTCCATTAAAGATACATACACTTTGGGATCCACACTACCAGCCATAATTACCCTCTTATGGATCCCTAAATTGTCATTAGAATGAAGATTTATTATCTGCTTTAAATAATCTACCAAGATTTGCTGTTGCAGTTACAAAAAGCCGCTGATTAAGAAATGCAAGGTATTTTTATGAGGCTTAATGGTGCCGGTGTAAAAGGTAACTCAGCTATTGAATTCTTCAAATAAAGAGACATCCTATGCCTCCATTATTTGTATATAGATGGGCCCCTGCCTCACATATGGAAAGGGGAGGGATAATTGCATCTGTGGCATTATGCCTCCTTTCCCCAGGCCCTTCAGAGGAAGCTCTATGAGATTAGAATCTAGCCAGGTGAAGGGATGGAGAGCGGTGGCAAGAGCTCTGGGACACATCAGCACTCCACTGGCCCTGAGAAGATCACATGGCAAAAGCCTGTAATTACCTTTTCTGTAGTGCCTTCTCCATGGTGGGAAACCCTCCCTTTAAATAAAACAAAGCTTCACAGCACGAGCCTCAGATAGAGGGAGTTCCTGGTAGTGTGACCCCATTGGAACCAGGATGGGGGTGGAAGGTAATGGATATGCTGGAGACACAGAGCCAGATTGGATGGTTCAGGCATCCTGTAGGTCCTGGGAAATGATGCTATGAGATGGGAGAAACAGGATTCCCTTGTAGAGCTTCCCTATGTCTTAGCTTTTGGGGAGGAGGTGATGTGGTGTGAAGTCTTAACTACAGTTCTTTTAATGTTCTTTTTACAATGTTTGAATAGAAATGGATAGATAATGCATGCTAAACACTACAGACATTTTTGGTAACCATCTAATATTTTACCAAGAAGATCATATAGGATGCTGAAGAATTATCTTGATCCAATCATTAGTAATTTCAATTAATCAAATACTCTCTGTTTTTCAGTGTCAAAGAGTTGGTAGTGGGTCATCAAGTTGTTTTGGAAAGTTGATAAACAAGTCCCTTGATAACTCCTCACAAAAGGTTCCTTCATGTATTGACATCTGCCCATTTAGCTCCAAATGAAAGGCAAATCTGGAAAGTTACTCCAAATGTTTATATGTCAATTATTCAATTTACTTGATGACAAATCATTTTTCCATCTCTTATTGAGAGCAAACATGGCTCCCAACATAATTTATAAGGTTTAAATTTAAGACAACAGTATTGCCACACTATGTACTCAGTCCATTTTACCCCGATTTGAAATGTTAACGATCAGCATCTCTGCTAAAAGTTATTTACTGGCTGTGGGAGATGCTAAATCTTTTCGTTGTAATATTCAGTTGTGTAAGATCACAAATTCTCATTTTCAGTAATTGACAAAGGGTTATTTCCAGTTAGCAACAACACTTAGGACTTTCACAGTGCTTTACATCTTAAAAGCACTGTACAAACATTAGCTAATTAATGTTCATAAACATCTACTTCACATGGGTATTAAGTATTTCTATCCCTTTTTTACAGATGGCAAAACAGAAACAGTAGAGTTGTGATTTGCTCAAAGCTATACTCCAAGTTAATGACAGAGGGAAGATTAGAACTCCTGACCTCTTGGTTCCCAGTTATGTAAGTAAACATAGAGTAAAACTTTTTAAAGCACCCAAGTGATTCAGGAGCCTAAGTCCTACTAAAAGCCAATGGGACTTAATTTTCCAGAGCTACCAAGTCACTTAGCTGCTTTGAAAAATTTATGCAGTGGCTTTTCCCCAAGTGTATAACATCAAATGTTGTAAACAGACGTGTATATGAAGAAGAAAGCAGGCATTCAAAGCTAAAAGCAGTTTCAAATAACTAGTGGGGGTGAGGAAGGCGGAAGCCATGTATTTGGGTTATTACAATTTCAAGCCAGAAGGTGTGGCAGCATCCCCAGCATCCCTAGTTCCAGCACCTATGGGGTCAGGAGTCAACCCAGGGGTCAGAGCTGAAGTCAGGAGTTGAGGCAAGGGTCGGAGCTGGAGTCAGAATATAAAGCCAAAGGTTGGAGCCAGAGTTGGAGATGTCAGCAAGGTCTGTAGCAGCTGCAGCAAGACAGGACCCACTTTCTTGCCTTTCCTATTTCTCCTGACTTAAGCAGTGTTCCCAGCCCCATCAGGTCCCTGTGGACAGGACCTTTAGTGGATTACAAAGCAGGGGTAGCCAAACTGCGGCATGTGAGCCATATGTAGCTCTTTTACAGTTAAAGCGTGGCTCATGTAGCATCCCACACCCTCCCATTCCCAACCTACCAGAGTGGAGTGGGAGGAGCTCGAGGCTTCTGCCCTGTCATGTGGTGGTGGGGATAGGAGCTTCTGCCCAGTGGGGAGGTGGTTGGGTTAGGGGCTTCTGCCCAGTGGTGAGGTGGTGAGGGTAGGAGCTTCTGGCCAGTGGGGAGGGAATGAAGGGGCTTCAGCCCTGCATGAGGCGCCTGCCAGAGCTTGGGACTTCAGCCTCGCTCTTGCTGAAACCCCAAGCACTGGTAGGCACCTCCTACGCAGTTGAAGCCCTGAGCCCCACTACCCTGCTGCAGGGTCGAACCCTTGAGCAGGTGTGCTCGTCTCTTGAACTTCTGAAGATTATCGTATATGGCGCAGAGGATCAGTAAGTTTGGCCAACCTTGTTATAAAGCCTCATGGCTCTTAATTCTCCACTTACCGGTAGCGCCATCAGGTGGTGTTGTAGAAGCTTCCTGAAATTGGGGCTGGGTTTAAGACACAGGAGGAAGGGCCTACAGCACTATTTGATCAAGGTCAATGCTGACAGTGCCTACAATAAAATACTGTGCAACTGCCAGCACCAGTAGTTGAGCTTAATGTTTTGCCAATAAGATTTATAATCGAAAAACAGCCCAATCTTGAAAGTGAAAAATTTTGCAAAAATAAACCAAACAAACCAGTCAACATTTTCAGTTGAAACAGGCAATGCTCATTTCAAGATGTCAGGTAAACTAATAAATCTAGTAGTTGTCCCATATTGTTGGATAAACATTTTTGATTTTAAATGTTTCCCAAAATTTTTGAAAAAATAAAAACTGGAGCTGTTTCAAACCCATGGCACAAACATCTTTTCATGATTTTATTCTGTTTAAACAATTCTACAATGCACAGCAACGGAGGAGGAGGAGCCAGGAGGGGGATGCATCGCTCCTTTAGCTCTTCCGTCTGAAGTTACAGGCAGCCATGCTAGGAGTAGTACTCAGGATAGGCTTGAGAGGCAGAGCAAGGGGTAGGGATTGCTAGGCCACTCAGAGCTAAAGAGTCTCCTTGTGCAGGGAGAAGCTCCAGTCACCTCATACATTTCAGCCCTGGAGGGTGAGGTAACCCCCTTTGATTGGCTGCGTGTCTCATTTGCCCACCTTCTGGAGAAGAACTGCCAATTAGAGCTTCTGCAAGGCAGGCAGAGCTCCTCTGCCCCCTCCCCTTATCTCCTCTTAAGAGCTTTCGGGTAGGGGAAGGTAGACACTGTTCTCATAAGAGGGGAGTTGGGAGGAAAGTGCTAAAAGGGCCTAGAAGCTGAGGGCAGCTCTGTTCCCTCCTCCTGTCTCCTGAGCAGTGGGTCTCTCTGCTCCTCTCCCTTCCCTGCAACACCAGGCCAGGCCTGGGAAGGGGGAGAGGGTGCCCTGGTGAACCACCCCTAAAACTGCAGGAGGATCAGAGGAGCTGCCAGAGGCCAGAACTGATGTGGGGGTAGAATTAATGTGGAGGGTAAGGAGACAGAATTGTGGTGGGGCTAAGTGGGAATATAATTAATTCCAGGGCGAGATGAAGAGAACACAATTAATTAATTAGAATTCTGGGAGGTGGGGAGAAGCTGGAAGCACCACACCATCAGGAAACCAGTGAGAGCCCTTGCAGTGGGGAGCCAATATCACCTCACTATGTGGAGGTGAGAGTTGGCAATGACACACATGCACACAGAGGATGGGCAGGGGGAGTCCAAAAATCAGTTGGCAGAGCAAAATCCTCATTTAAAATCATGATTTTTGTGCCAATTTCATTATTTTGGGGGCCTGACTCATGATTTTTTAACTTTTGAGGGTGACAATACTTGAGGCAGAGGTTGGAGCCAGTTAGAGCTGAGGTGGGGAAATAGTACAGCAGAGGAGGAGAACTTGAGAGTGGATTTTTCAGGGAGAGAGACTTACTTGCCAAACAGGCTGATGATCAGAAGAGAAGACCTCAGTGGAAGAATGGGGACAGAGAGTGAGCTTGGCACTTGAGTGAGAGACTGAGGCAGAGACCTTGGCAGGAAGGAACTCAAAGGGAGAGAAAACTTTGTGGCAAACGAAAGTGCAGCAGATTTGCAGTTCTCCTGGGAGGAGCAGATGGCAAATCTTGGTCCTCATTTCAAGATATTTTCATTTTTTTAATTTGATTTTTTGGCTATGAGCTGTGGAACAAGACATTCACTGGCTACAAATACTGTGCTGTGGATTGTGTCTTCACTTCAAAACACTCAAAGGGATGGAGTGACTCTTTGAACTGCAGTTTTAAGTATATTTTTTTTGTCCCTGGTTAGAAATACTCAATAGTTTCATCACATGAAAACCTTAAGTGAGTGTGCATAACAAAGAAGATCTCAAGGTAATGGTGAATTAAGGAATAAAAAAACCTCCTTTTCGTGGGTGAAGCTGCCAAAGGACTAGGCTTCTAAGCCAAAACCTATTAAATCTGAAGGAAAAAGGAACTTTCAGATGGCCTTGTACCTACAGTTGGAAAGTTGGAAATTTAACTGAATTTGGAGTAGACTTATACACCTCAAGACCCACAGCATGAGATTAATTATTTGCTGTAATGGTGGCAAAGGGTAGCAATAAATTGGCCAGCTGATCCAGCCAACAGGATAAAAGAACCTAATCAAGGATGGTCAGGATAAATCAGGTAAAATCCCTCAATTGCAGAAAGCCACTCGGAGGGGAAGCAAGCTCCCTGAGAGTTGTTAAATATTCTTTTAGCTTGACCATTTAATGCTCAACAAGGCCCCGTCCTTACATAATTCTATTTGCACAGGAAGAAGTGTATGGGAGCTTTGCCAACTGTATGTAATTCATTGAAAAATTCTTGAAAATCCTGTTTTTAAAATATGTATACAACAAAAAAGTTATTTCACACATTTCTACTCAGCAACCAGGTTTCAAGGTAAACAAAATCCATCCTCAAAAATAAAAAAGGAAGAAATATAGATCCAGATGCTCGGTTGGTATAAATCATCAGACTTCCACTGAAATCATGCACCTCTGCTGATCTAAACCAGCTGAGGATCTGGTCCAGTGACAGTAAGATTTCTTGTAGATTATAAACTCTTTGGACTAGCAATGATGTAGCCTACCTGAGCTCTCTAGGCACTTCCACAATATAAACCATAAATAGTAATAGTATAATCCTGAGATTTTGCTCACTAAATGCTACATCAATTAGTGTATCAGTTGAGATTAGTGAATTTAGGATTGTTCAGAGGACCAAGAAGGAAAATGGACTCACATGTAATTAGTCCTCTGAGAAGCCAAATCATACAGGACCTAGATTAAGAGCAATCTATCAAAGTTCACATGTTAAAAGTTCTGGGAAGCAAATTAAACAAAAGAAGTTAGATATTCCTTTTAATTCCTGTTATAAAAAATGGGGGCTCTTATCTTAAAAAGTGTGATGGGTTTGGTCACAGAGATTACCTTGGGACTGTCACCTGATGTGCTAAAATTACCTCTGAGCCTATTTTCCCTGCTAACTTCCAGAACCCTGTCTTGTTGATCCAGACATGCTAGCCTGCTGCAACACAGACTCAGGGTCTGGACCATGCCCCCAAAGCTGCAGACTTTAACCAAAAACAGCTCAGCAGGTTACCTCTCCAACACCCAGACACCCAGTTCCCAGTGGGATCCAAACCCCAAATAAATCTGTTTTACTCTGTATAAAGCTTATACAGGGTAAAGTCATAAATTGTCCCCCCTCTATAACACCGATAGAGAGATTTGCACAGCTGTTTGCACCCCCAGGTATTAATCACTTTCTCTGGGATTATTAATAAACAAAAGTGATTTTATTAAGTATAAAAAGTAGAATTTAAGTCATTTCAAGTAATAACAGACAGAACAAAGTAAGTCACCAAGCAAAATAAAGCAAAAACATGCAAGTCTATGCCTAATACATTAAGAAACTGAATACAGGTAATATCTCACCCTCAGAGATGTTCCAATAAGCTTCCTTCACAAACTAAACTCCTTCCTAGTTTGAGCCCAATCCTTTTCCCTGGTACAGTCCTTGGTAGTTCCAGCAGATGTCTGAGGTGGTAAGCAGGGTTTTTCTCATGACTGGAAGCCCCTTTTCTCCTGCTCCACCCCCTTTTATAGCTTTAGCACAAGATGGGAATCATTTGTCTCTCTGGGTCCCCACCCCTCCTTCTAAATGGAAAAGTACCAGATTTAAGATGGATTTCATTATCAGGTGACATGGTCACATGTCACTGTAAGACCCCTAGTCTCCATTTCCCATTGGCTGTCCCACACATACACAGGAAGGCTTTCAAGTAACTAAGACCATTTACAACTGATTGTTTCTGGAGCACCCTTAATGGCCTCCACTTAACATGTTTACATCAGTGAAACAAGTTTATAACTTATTCTCCTAACTCCAGATATAGAAATAATACATACAAACAAATAGGAAGAGCACACTTAGTAGATTACAAGATTTCTAATGATACCATACAAGGGGTATTAAGCATAAAGCATATTCCAGTTATGTCATATTCATAAGCATATTTTCATAAAGCATATGGAGTGCAATGTCACAAAAAGGATATAATTCAATAAAACATATACTTAAGTGATCTTTAGCAGACTCAAAAGGCCCCATGATATTGTGAGCTTAGCAAGTTCTCTACTGTTATCATCCTTTTAGTGCTGATAGTCAAAGCACGATGGAACTTAAAAAAAAATCTCTAGAACTGTAGACTGATCAGAACTGAAGGAGTATAATTATAATTTCTTCTAAATCTATTCTGGGTGATCACACATAGGATAAGGCTGCAGTGATTACAACACTTCCAGTTATTCTAGAGATAGATACTGTAGGATATCTCAGAAGAACCTCCCTAAAGGATCCAGTTCATCATATGACAATGGGAGCATTCTCTTTACAAAACAAACTGATGAGAGCTGTTGACAATTGTGACAGGGCCCAGCGGCCCAGCGCTGGTACCGTAGGGGTTAACCCTTCCTCCCTAGCAGAGGAAGCCACGCCCCGGAAGCTCTGCTGGGCATGCTCCAACTGAATAACAGGTAGAAAAACCTGCAGAGCTGCTCAGTCTGGGCTGACCACTGCTGGAGGGGAGGGAGACATGCCGCCAACTCCTGACCCTGCATACTAGGATCTGGAGGCCAGCCAAGCCAAGACACACCCTGATGCCCAGATGGGGCGTGTCACAGGAGGGGAACAGAGTTAGAGCTGCACAGACGCTTGGCGTGTTGCAGGTGAATCCCCGCCAAGCTGGTAGCAAGGGGAACTTGCCACTACCAGAGCCTTGGGTTGGGATCCAGTGGAGAGGGCAGGCCCGGGTCCCCCTACCACTCCCTCTCACACACACACCACGGGTATTGTGTGGACTCTAGCCATTAGGCTGCACTACTCCAATGTGGGAGGCTATTTATATGGACTCATAGACTCATAGACTGGAAGGGACCTCGAGAGGTCATCGAGTCCAGTCCTCTGCCCTCATGGCAGGACCAAATACTGTCTAGACCATCCCTAATAGACATTTATCTAACCTACTCTTAAATATCTCCAGAGATGGAGATTCCACAACTTCCCTAGGCAATCTAATCCAGTGTTTAACTACCCTGACAGTTAGGAACTTTTTCCTAATGTCCAACCTAAATCTCCCTTGCTGCAGTTTAAGCCCATTGCTTCTTGTTCTATCATTGGAGGCTAAGGGGAACAAGATTTCTCCTTCCTCCTGATGACACCCTTTTAGATACCTGAAAACTGCTATCATGTCCCCTCTCAGTCTTCTCTTTTCCAAACTAAACAAACTCAGTTCCTTCAGCCTTCCTTCATAGGTCATGTTCTCAAGACCTTTAATCATTCTCATTGCTCTTCTCTGGACCCTCTCCAGTTTCTCCACATCTTTCTTGAAATGCAGTGCCCAGAACTGGACACAATACTCCAGTTGAGGCCTAACCAGCGCAGAGTAAAGCGGAAGAATGACTTCTCGTGTCTTGTTTACAACACACCTGTTAATGCATCCCAGAATCACATTTGCTTTTTTTGCAACAGTATCACACTGTTGACTCATATTAAGCTTGTGGTCCACTATGACCCCTAGATCTCTTTCTGCCATACTCCTTCCTAGACAGTCTCCTCCCTTCTGTATGTGTGAAACTGATTGTTCCTTCCTAAGTGGAGCACTTTGCATTTATCTTTATTGAACTTCATCCTGTTTACCTCAGACCATTTCTCCAATTTGTCCAGATCGTTTTGAATTTTGACCCTGTCCTCCAAAGCAGTTGCAATCCCTCCCAGTTTGGTATCGTCCGCAAACTTAATAAGCGTACTTTCTATGCCAACATCTAAATCGTTGATAAAGATATTGAACAGAACCGGTCCCAAAACAGACCCCTGCGGAACCCCACTTGTTATACCTTTCCAGCAGGATTGGGAGCCATTAATAACTACTCTCTGAGTACGGTTATCCAGCCAGTTATGCACCCACCTTATAGTAGCCCCATCTAAATTGTACTTTCCTAGTTTATCTATAAGAATATCACGTGAGACCGTATCAAATGCCTTACTAAAGTCTAGGTATATCACATCCACCGCTTCTCCCTTATCCACAAGGCTCGTTTTCCTATCAAAAAATGCTATCAGATTAGTTTGACACGATTTGTTCTTTACAAATCCATGCTGGCTATTCCCTATCACCTTACCACCTTCCAAGTGTTTGCAGATGATTTCTTTAATTATCTGCTCCATTATCTTCCCTGGCACAGAAGTTAAACTAACTGGTCTGTAGTTTCCTGGGTTGTTTTTATTTCCCTTTTTATAGATGGGCACTATATTTGCCCCCTTCCAGTCTTCTGGAATCTCCCCCATCTCCCATGATTTCCCAAAAATAATAGCTAGAGGCTCAGGTACCTCCTCTATTAACTCCTTGAGTATTCTAGGATGCATTTCATCAGGCCCTGGTGACTTGCAGGCATCTAACTTTTCTAAGTGATTTTTTACTTGCTCTTTTTTTATTTTATCTTCTAAACCTACCCTCTTCCCGTAAGCATTCACTATATTAGACATTTCTTCAGACTTCTCAGTGAAGTCATTAAGAAGTCATTAAGCATCTCTGCCATTTCCAAGTCTCCCATTACTGTTTCCCCCTCCTCACTGAGCAGTGGGCCTACCCTGTCCTTGGTCTTCCTCTTGCTTCTAATGTATTGATAAAAAGTCTTCTTGTTTCCCTTTATTCCCATAGCTAGTTTGAGCTCATTTTGTGCCTTTGCCTTTCTAATCTTGCCTCTGCATTCCTGTGTTATTTGCCTATATTCGTCCTTTGTAATCTGACCTAGTTTCCATTTTTTATATGACGCCTTTTTATTGTGTAGGTCACGCAAGATCTCGTGATTAAGCCAAGGTGGTCTTTTGCCACATTTTCTATCTTTCCTAACCCTAGCCATTGGGCCACCCCACCAGATGTTTGGGCTGAGTTACTTGGACTCTAGCCGCTAGGCCCACTACCCCGACCAAGGGGTGATTGTGTGGAAGGAGGCCATTAGGCTGCAACTGGCCGCCGACAGAGAGATGGGCACATGAACTTGAGAGTGGCAAGGTTCCGACACCCCCTCCCATCCCTACCACGAAGGGGCGGTGCGGTGCCAGGCCCGCCACAACAATATATAGATAAAATATTCTCTCCTGCGTTGACAGTTTCATGGTGGCCCTCAGAATAGAGCTGAACAAATAATTGATTTTTCAGTTCAGTGGCTGAACTGAACAATCCAAAAGAATATTTGTTTTGGATTGGCCCGAAACATAATTTTGTTTTTTCTTTCTGAAACAAACAAACAAACAAATTTCATTTCAGGTCGAATGAAATGTTTCATTTGTCCTGAAATGGTTTTTTTGTGTGTTGGTTTTTAAAAAAAGCACTGAAAAACAAAACAAGCAAACTTTTTAAAGTAAACCCAGCTACATTTTGAATAAAAGAGTCAACATTTTTGTTTCAAACATCAGAATGAAATGTTTCTACTTTTAAGTTCTTTTGTTTTTCCGTTTGTTTTGGCTTAAACTATTTCCCAAATATGACTCATATTTGCTAATAGTTTTGCAAAAAACTGCATTTTTTGGTGAATAAACTATTTGTCCAAACTGTTACCCAGTTCTACCTCACTGCCATGGGATTGTATAATAGAATTTTTGCTAACAGATTTCCCTAGACTGTGATGAAAATGGATGAATTGTCAGGAGATTATAAAGGTAGATTTTCAGACACCCAAATGGCAGTTAGGCTCCTAACTTGCACTGAAAGTTATCAGTGACCTTCTCTATGTACAACTGAATCTGTTGACCAGTAAGAGTCTGTGGCAAGGGAGTAGAGACAAGCACGCAAGCTCTTTGGACAAAGACTGTGTTTAAGTACTGTTTACTGTTTATAAGTATCAGTGTCAATGGGACTGTGATCAGGATCTCTGACTGCTACTACAATATTAGTATTACCATATCATAATAATAGGGCGTGTTTTATGAGAGCTCTTTTCTCTGCACTGGAAAAAGCAACCACTAATGGAAAGAAAAGTGAAGTTTCTGGCTGAAGTCTTGTGCAGGGTTTCAGTAGATGCTGCCATGATTGTGATCAGACCCTTAGGCACAGTAAATCAGCATAGCTGTACTAAAGTCAGTTGAGCTGCACTGATTTACACCAGCTGATGATCTGGTCCCAGATGCATAAAAACAGTGACCAAGTTGACCTCTTTGCCCTGTAGTGTTTGGAATTATGTTCAGTACAGCAGCTTTCTTTAAGAGGCTGGGCAAAGATAGCAGGAAGCTAAAAATGGTAGTAGTTTGAGGGTACAGAAAACTCACTGGGCACAATTTTGCTCTGACTTACACTGGTGTAAAGGGGAAGTAGGTTCCCTGAAGTCAAAGGTACACCAGGGGAAGTAGGAACAGAAGCAGGCCTTAGCCTTCCACCTCTGTTGAAACCATATTAAAAATCCTGACAGCTCAAAGAAAGGGTGTGTCTTGTGTGTGTGTGTGTGTGTGTGTGTGTGTGTGTGTGTGTGTGTGTGTGTGTGTGTGTACGTGTACGTGCACGTGGAGGGAGGGGAGTGATGGATTTGAAAGGGAACAAAAAAGAAAAAGCGCCAGAGCCTTGAGGCAGCAATTCTGGCCACAGTAAGACATGTTTGCAGACAGAAGTTAAGATTATTATAACCCAATCGATCACTCTGTTTGTACCATGCGATTTTCCTGTTTCTTTCAGTGAGCAAGTTGCACCTGTTCACTGTTGTACACTGATGCATGACTGAAACATCAAGAAGATCATGACTCCAACATATAACCTTTGCCAAAGAGAAAAGGCTTTGTTTAGATCGTAAGTGCTTCAGGGCAAGAATGGTCTTTGTTATATGCATGTAAAGTTCCCTGGGGTTCCCAGTTGTGCCCTCTAAGCGCTACCCAAAGAGAAAAAAAAGGGACAATCAGTGTCCAAAGTCATACTCTAATGCTGACTAGTTCAATTTGTCACCATATTGTGGGGAAGGGGAGGAGCTTTCCTCAGGGGGATAAGTGACATAACTTTGCTGTTAAGCATTATGGGAGAACCACAAGGAATGTTTAACATGCAACAAGAACATCCTTTTTTCCATCAGATGAACTTCACTATATTAAATGGATGAATGCTGTGTTCTCAAAGAAACAGTTTCTCTGTGGAGGAAGAGTGGATATCTTCATTATTTATATGTTATCCGACTATCTAACTACATATGTGTATTATATTTTTATTTGTGTTCCAATAATAGATATGCTGTATAAAGCTGATAAAAGGGCAAGCAGAAGAGAAGTTTAATAGGTACCCAATATAAAACTCAGACTTCTAATTTGCCAGCACTGTTTTATCTTAAATTATAACAATTATAAGAAACATCTGTGTCCCTTAGTACATTCCAAGAAATATATTCAAATAGATCTTCACATTTTAAAAACTGTTCCGATAATTAGCTTTCTTTCCCCTCGTCCAGAAAAAAAATGAACAGCTACCCTGCCAAAATAAATCCATTAGATCATAGATTAAATAGGTCTTCAAAAACTAGTAGAGATGAGAAGTAATATTCTCCCCTTTCATGGAGAAGGTTTTCGGAAACAAATTCTGTTCCTTAAAACCTAAATATTATGTAGTCTTTGGCAGCAATCCTTTCAAAATTTTGCTGGCACTCTTTGAATGTGGAATGGTATAAATCTGGCTTTAATAGCTTCCAGGAACTATAATGTGTTAGTTCCCATTTTTAACAAATGAAGAGTCATTACCTAGAATACTACAGAAAATGAGATTGCCACCAGGAATTTAAAATGGGTAATTGTTTTTCTTTTAATCAGTCACTGACTCATTATTTTCCTCTTGGTTTCATTTAACACCTTCCTAGATCCTAATGAACTAACAGGTACATGATAAATAAATAGAAAGATAATCATTTCTCTCTTACAAAGACCATTCATAAGAAACTTTGTTCTGATGCTCAAAGCTGAGAAATATAATAAAACTGAATGAAACATTAACATGTGGATCGTAATGGTGATGTTTTAATTTTTTGTTGTTTTGTATATTTAAATGATGCTTAGGAAGTTTCCCGCTAAACCATTTCCCCCTATTTCATATTTAGATTCTGGTTATTCTGTTGTAATAATCACGTAATAGCAGTATTTGTTATTAACACATTTTTGTCAATGATTTACTTTTATTTGCTTATGTTTATCATTTTTACATTTTCATAATTGCCGCAGAAATTGTTCTAATGAGCATTTTTAAAAATGGTCTCCAGGTCACTGATACAAGTAACCAAGAAAAGACAACCCAGTCCCCAGATCCTTATCTTATTCCTTCTCCTTAAATACAAGATGAAATCTTGCAAAGCAAAAATAATTTGTTTTGCCCAACTCCAGTGAAGGTCATAAATATTATCCTCACTGAATAAATCATGCAAGAGGAGCAGGCTGATTATAGAGTAACAGATATAAGATCTGATCCTTACTTTGACAAGAATCCCATTGCTTGAGTGTGGATTGCAGGATTAGGCTGAAAACACGTATCTTGGTCACCAGCCAGCAATGACAAACAGAATGAACAGAAATTATTTTCCCATTTGCCATGCAGAAGCAGCAATGTTTGGATTCAGATTAGGAACATTAGTTTCCACTGTTTTCCATGTTTATTCCAACCTGCTCCCTCAACTATTGCTGTGGGAGAGGGCAAGAGGAAGAATGTAAAGTAATTGCTGCTATTAAGAGTTCTCTTTGAATGCTTTCTGCACCATCTATTTAATGTACAATTACTGTATCTTTCCTATTATCTGTCAATGGTGAATGACTGTTTAGTCACTTAGACCTGTGCCAAATCAGTGTAAAATACTACCAATTAGCATGGCAACATTTTTACACCCACTCTGTCGTGATGTAAAGGCTACATAGGATGCGAGACAGTGGAGAAGCAGGCTCTATGTTTAGACCAGGGTTAGGGTTTGAGGTCAAAACAATGCCAGCCTTCAGGCTCACATTTGATAATGACAAAATATACCAAGCTGTTCACATGAAATCTTGCAATAGCGGCAGACCTCAAAGGGTTTCTGCCACCTTGAAATCTTGCAGGGAGAGTTCATTTTACAAGATTTCCAGAAAATACACATCTTTAAGTTCTTAATCAGATTTGAAACCAAAAATAGGAGCAAATTGAAATCTGCACCTCCCTGTGAAATTCAAGGTTCTGGGTTTGTCCCAGCACTGTTTTAATTTATACATGTCGGTCCAAGGTGAGGCAATCTAGAGTAACAGCAATCAATTGGACAGGTATACTGCAAGATATCACAGGACTAGTCCTGTAACAGGTAACAGGTGTTACCGTATGCCTTTGCTGACTAGACTGAGCCATGAAAATTGCTGATGTAACTTCCAATTATATCTTGACAGTTTGCATAACTCTATTTGTACAGTAGGACTACAGTCTATTAGCAAGCTGCCCTCATTTAATAATGATGGTTGGCTTGTGGAACTACAATTAATGTTTAATAAACCTTGTGGCCTTATTTGGTTTGTACTGTATGACAGTATATTAGTTTAAGAACTATGTATCAGGCTGAGACTGTTTTCTTGTTCCATAGTAATTGGTTGCTCTTGAGATTAAATCTAAATTTATTAACTATGATCATATCTGTGCTTCATGTTCCATTATAAGATCAACATTTACTGCTGCATTTTCAGAAATCCTTCTGCTTCCTAAAGTTGGGAAGAATGTATCCATTGATTTGCATGGGATTCAAAAATTAAAAGGGAAGATCAACTGTCTTCCATGGAACAATTAAAATGAAGGCGTGAGACCTTCACTTCTAAGAGTGGCTCAAATCTATTTCACTGTAGGCAATAGTTTATGATATACCAATAGAAAGACCACTGGACCAGACTCTTATCTCACTTACAACCATACAACCTTACAACTGAGTGGCCCATCAATATTTTAAAATAGTCAGATTTCTCCCAGAACTGTTGGACAGTTTTAGCTGATTTGTTTCTAAAAAATTGACTTTTTATTCATTTCACTGTTAAAAGAACTTATTTGTTAAGCCCCAACAGTGATCTACCTGCTATGGAAGACAGATATCGAGACTGTTTCTGCCAGAGAGAGCTTGCTGTCTAGCAGTTTTTTTGTTTTTTGTTTTAATTTTTAGACCCATGGGGGAGATGCTGTTGGGGTAAGCAAGCATGAGTGATGAATACCTAGTGCCAGATCCTCAGCATCTGTAAACTGATGTAGCTCTATTGGAGTCAATGGAACTATGCCAGTTTACATTGGCTGAGAATCTGGTCCTTAATTTTTTGTAATAGACTTAGGGATATGTTTTCTCTTGACTTGATATGAAAATATAAATATAGTAGGGGACTCCTTTCACATGACGCCTGGTTGGTTAGAGAGCTGGTCTCTGAATACAAGTAAGTTACTACTGAAAAGCCTGTGAGGATACTACAAAGTGGTTCTTAGAATAATCTCTTAGAACAGGGAGTCGTCAGGTAAGTATGGGTCTGCACAAGAGTAAAAGCAAATTTTTTTAAATTCCTTTTTCCATTACAGATGAACATAGGTATAGATCCTCGGATGCCGTATTGCTACTTTGCACGTAACTGTTGGTGTAACAGTTTATCTGTTCCAGGGGACATCCTTGCAGTGTAAGGACAATCCTGCAGAGATGTAGATCTGTTTCTTGTATGCCACTCCCTCACCCGCCTGCCGCTCCCCTCTGCCAGTTTACCAGGGAAAGAGAGTGTGGCTACAGAAATAAAAGTATGTTTGGGATTCACCTAAACCATGCTGCAATTTTGGCTCCTGGTGGTTGGTAAAGGCCAGTGTGTGTTCAAAGCTGCCCTCCTCAGCAGAGGGAACTGACTTGCACAGAACAGCATCAGAATCAGTATTTTAAGGCATCCTGGCACACCACACCATCACCAATTTGGGCATTTTGGTGACACGAGAGAATGTGCATCATCATTTAAGTATTCGTTTTCTGTCACATATTTACATATTGATTCTAAATTTTACCTTTTGCACCATTAAGCAAGTATTTAAACATCCAACAATTTCTAAGTCAAGGGATTGTATGAAATCCTTGAATTATTTATCTGATTAAGTTATTCTATTTTTCAAATTACCAAAGTTGCTACTTCATGGGTGGTTGACATGAGCCATGTTCATGTGTTTGCATGCATAGGACTAATGAGGTTAAGATCCCTGCTGATAGTACCAGCTCATGGACTTTGCTTAAAATATAAGAGGTAAGCTTCATTCCCCCAACCCCCTGCTCCATATTTGATGCTGGCTGTCCCCCTTTGTAGACCACACCACAAGGCAGGTAAAGCTATATTAAGTATGTTGGGAAAATATGGAATCCAGCTGACCAAGAAGGAGAGGAGCATCTTCATGTACCTACTCACCAATCTAATGAGGAGGCCTTTCAACAAGGTTTGAAGTGGGTAGGTAATAAAAGCCCACAGCTAAGCAGAAAAAATCTTAACAGAAGGCTAGATGTTGACAGAGGGTGGGAGGTGGTGTGGGACATGGAAAATCTTTCCAGGAACAACAAGAGGGAAATCAGTGGGGGAATCTGTTCAACATCTTAGCTGTCTGTAGACAATACAAGGAATATAGGGATTAAACAGTGTCGTAGAAAAACAGAGTTCTCACTCTCAAGTTGGGTGCAGCACTAAAAGTATTAGTACATAAACTAAATTGGTATCACAGAGATGTGATGGGATAAATCTCATGATTGGTATATTGGTAAAGAGGGGTATAGCTTGTTCAGGAAGGAGAGAGCAGGGGAAAAGGTTGGAGGTGTTGCAATATATATATAAAGAATACATGCACTTGTTGAGAAGTAAGTGGGAGACAGACCGATTGAAAGTCTCTGGGGAAAGAAAAAAGGAGAAAAAAGAAAGGGGTGACATAAGTCTACTGTAGACTACCAAATCAGGAAGAAGAGGTGGATGTGGCATTTCTAGAACAAATAGCAAATATTCAAAACACAAGACCTGGTCATAATGGCGGACTTAGAGTACTCAAATATCTGTTGGAAAAGTAATACAGTAAAACACAATGTTAAATAAATTCTTGGAATTTATTGGGGGCAACTTCCTGTTGCAGAAGGTGAAGGAAGTAACTAGGACTACAGCCATTTTAAACTTGATTATGTCTATCAGGGAGGAATTGGTGGTGAATATGAAGGTTGAAGGAAATTTGGGTGAAAGTGATCATGAAATAATAGACTTCATGATTCTAAGGAAAAGAAAGAGGGAGATTAAGGACAATGGACTTCATTAAAGCAGACTTTAACAAACTCAGAACTGGTAGGTAAGGTCCCATGGTAAGAAAATCTGAGGGATAAAGGAGTTCAGGAAAGCTGGCAGTTTCTCAAGGAGACAAAGGCAAACTATCCCAGTGTGAAGGAAAGATTGTGGTATTTTTTGTACTCCTTTTCAATTAATCCATTTTCCCACTTTTTGTAGGATTCCTTTTTGATTTACAGGTAATTAAAGAGCTCCTATGGAACCATATAGGAATAATAGTAACTTGACCTATAAGGAAAAGTTAAAAAAACAAGGCATGTTTAGTCCTGAGAAAAGACTGAGGGGGGAACTGATAACAGACTTCAAATAAGAGCTGTCATAAATCAGACAGTGATCAATTGTTCTCCATGTCCACCAAGCTGGGACAAGAAGTAATGGGCTTAGTGTGCAGCAAAGGAGTTATAAGCTAGATATTAGGAAAAACTTTCTAACAATAAGGGTAGCTGAGCTCTGGAATAGGCTTCCAAGGGAGGTTGTGGCATTCCCATCACTGGATGTTTTTAAGAACAGGTTGGACAGACACCTTTCAGGGATGGTCTAAGTTTATTTGGGCCTGCTATGGAACAAGGGGCTGGACCCGACTATTTCTCGAGGTTCCTTCCAGCCATGCATTTCTAATATCACCGTTCGGTGTAAGCAATTGCTGTAGACACCACCGGGATGTTATGGAAAGATGAGAGAAGAAAGACGGTCCATGCAATTGTGAATAGACAATCTCTGTATTAATATACGCTTCATACTATGAAAGTGTTTCAGAACCCTTACCTTATAGCATTTACAGATACCTCCTTGCCTTTTGTTAGGATCTCTACAACCTTAACAATATTTAATAGTGAGTTTTGTTTTAATTTCCTTAAAAAAAGGTCTTTCTGGTAAATATTTGTTGAAACTTGTGATGTTTTGGTTCTTTCAGACAGGTAGTCAGGGCATGTATCAAAAACATTCAGTACCTTGATAAACATGATTAATATTGTAAATAATATCACAAAAATCTGACAGACTGAAATGGTTCTGTCTATTGGCTAATTATCCAAATTCAAAAAAAAAAATAGTTAGGCTAATGACTTCCAGATAGTTGTTATGCCATATCATGTTAAAGCAGCTGTTAACCATATGTACTACTGTTGCTCTGCTTATACTAATCATGAAATTTTCCTTGGGGGGAAAAAAAAGATCTGCCACTTTTCTAATGAATTAACATGGTTAAATTTAGAGCTGAGTAAATAATTTGTAGCATATAATTTAGTTGTGAGTAGAGGTCAAATTTTCAGAAGCACTCAAGTGATTGAGGAATTAAAGTCCCATTTTAAAAAGTGATTTCAGCACTAAGGAGCCTAAGTCCTATTGAATTTCAATGAGACTTCAATTTCAGCTCTTAGGAGCCGAATGCTGAAACCACTTTTGAAAATGGAAATCCTGAGTCACGTAGCAATTTTGAAAAAGAAAATCAAGATTGAGGGTAAAATTTTCAAATGTGCCTATTTGAAAGGATTTGCCAAATAATGGTTGGTCTGTAGCTTGTTCACAGAGAATTCACTGCAAGTATTCAGAATGAGGGTTGTTTTAACTGGACAGAAAGGTCACACAGGAACCGATCCTGCAAATACTTTTGCACATGAATAATTTCTGAGGTGAATAGTCCCATTGAGATCAATAGGAGTGAGTACTTACATGTATTGATACATACATGCCTGAGTGAGTACTTACATGCTTTGATATTTGCATGATCAAGCCCATAGTAGCGCTCTGCTCCCTGACTGGATAAATGTAAATTTAAGATTAGAGTTTTGAAATTGAAACAAAAACTTATTTTGTGAGTACTTGTTAGTATTCACTTAAAAGTCAGTTTCTGTGAATATTCCCTTGGAAACTATTTTTGCTTGAATACTCCCAGAAAGTGAACATGAAGACAGTCATAACAAATTCATTTAAAAATTCAAAGTAATGTTCCCAGAGCATTCCCCCACTTCTAGTATTTTTCCATAAATTTACCCAAGAAACTATTCTCTGCTAAGAACTAGTCTTCTGCAGTGTTATTAAATGTAACTCAAATACCATTGTTTTTAATTTAGTGTAAGGATATCTGTGGTGCTTATCACTATAGTATCCAGGTGCCATAAGCCCATAAGAATTCACAAAGCTCTCCAGTGGTTAGGGCACTAGTTTAGGACTTGTAGACTCGGGCTCAATTGTGTGTTCTGCTACAAACTTCCTGACTTTGGGCAAATCGTTTAGCCTCTCTGTGCCTCAGTTCCCCATTGGTAAAATTGGGATAATAGCACTTCCCTAGCTAACTGGGATGTTGTGAGCAGAAATACATTAAAGATTGTGAAGTGCTTTGAGATCTAGTGATGAAAAGTGCTATATACGAGCTGGTATTATTATTTTTCAATGTTGATGAAATCCTGGCCACATTGAAGGAATACCATAGAGATCTATTTATTTAAAAGTAACCCATTGCCCTACTTAAGTCCTATAAAGCCTCCTATTTCTCCTCTGCTCCACTTTCAAGCATCATAGCTAAAGAGGACTGGAGAAGAAACCCTCCAGAATCCATTAACACCACTCAGCCTGAATGCTCACTGGTGAGTGATGAAAGGGCTGCTTCTTCTTAAAATGTTCAACAGATGCCTGAGGCCTCATTAATGTTACACTAGTTTTACACTGGCATAACTCCGCTGATCTCACAATGGTTTCTACTACCCTCATTCTAAAATTATATTATTGGAACTCAGTTATAAGCTGTGACAAAGGTGTATTGTTCGATAGACTCAGTCCATTGCCAGGAATATATGGAAAGGTATGAAATTTATAAGGGTACGTCTACACAGCCCATGGCAGTGAGTCTCCCAGCCCGAGTCGACACACGTGGCCTAGCAGGACTTGCACTAGTGTTCTAAAAATAGCTGTGTAGACAGAGCTTTGAAGTTGCAGCTCAGGCTGGAGCTTGGGCTTTGACGCCCACTCCCCCTCCTAGGCTTCAGAGCCAGAATTCCAGCCGGAACTGCAACTTCAAAGCGCTGTCTACATAGCTATTTTTAGAGCACTAGCATGAGTCCTACAAGCCCCAAGTCTGGCAGCCTGGGCTGGAAGGCTCGCTACCGCAGGCTGTTTAGACGTACTCTTTATGAACCAGTAGAAGTCTTCAGATCTGGAAGAAAACTAAGACTATTCATTGTCCCTCACTGTTTGTGTCAAATCTTACAATTGCATTTTACAAGAGAAATATGTACTCAGTCACAGGGTGGTTTGAAAATAGCTGGTCTGACAACACTTCAAAACTGTTTACAGGAAAGAAATGAATATTTGTCCAACAAACACACAAGATTAAAGGCTTCCCCCAGAGCACCTGCCCATGCTGAGGCCTGTACACTGCTCTCTGCCCTCAGCTGTTGACCTGAGAGAGGAAAGGGAGGAGCATAAGAACAGTTCCTAATAGGAGTTCTCATTCAATGCTTCCAGTAAAGTCTGTTGCACATAGGAAAGATCTAATCATCAAATCAGCTGGTACCTGTGAAAGGCTAGTAAGTGAAGTGTGGACAAAGAGAGAGAATATTTCTTTTCAAAATATAAAGATATGTGTATTTCCAGATGTTTCAAAGCCCATGGAAGCTCAGAGAAACAAGCTGTTGGGCCAGATTCTCATTTGCACCAAGACCCCTTCACACCACTCTGGCACTATAAAGAGGCCTCAAAGTGGATGTAAATGTAAGAGCTAGAGTGGTGTAAAGGGGCCTATGTGCAAATGAGAATCTTGTCCACTGCATCCAAGAGCACACGTTTGAATTTTAAAGCTATTTAAACTATATATTTTATGTCATTCCAGATGTCATGATATCTGTGGGGATCTCTCATGGATTCTGGGTCCTCTTTGGAGAGCAAGAACTTGGAGCTTAAAGGTGAATCTACATTATAAGTGCTACAGCAGCACAACTGCAGCACTGCATCTATGCCATTGTAGTGTAGATACTTGCTACAGGCACGGAAAGCTTTTTTTGTGTCACTATAGTAAATCCACCCCCTCTCAACAGGAGGCAGCTAGATTAATGGAAGAATTCTTCCCTGGACCTGCCAGCATCTACTCCAGGGCTTTTAGATTTTAGTCTGCTGAACACTTCTTCCCAGGTTTGCTCTTCTCCTGTGACAGCAGATCTGTCAGGTAGATATGGCTACCACGTGCTCCCTACTGGAGGCTGCTGCAGATCTTCCCCTCAGGGTGGGGAGCAATAATATGGCAGAGTATGACTATCGCCACATTATTGTCCCTGAGGAAGTCCCTGCAGAGGTGTGTGGGGAAGGAGGAATGTTGCAGAGAGCATGTCAGAATGCAGTTTCCTTGGAAAACTAGTTTGGTTGAACAGCGAAGTAAAACTTTCAGGCTGAGATTTTCAAAGGCACCTAAGGGAGTTAGGCACCCACGAAGGGGAACACTCACTGGAAGCGCCACCTGGTACTCAGGCCAGATATGGCAGATTGTCTTCCTGCCCGTGTTCCCCTTTCTCACTATAAATGCACCATGTGAGGGTCTATCCTGTTAGTGACTCAGCCCTCTGGCTGGGTCACTTGTTTGAGTCCACCCCTTGCAGGGTACACAAAGAGTCCAATCTTCAGAAGTCAGCAAAGGTTTCAGGAGCCTCCACTGAGTGACGGTCCTAGGGTCTGGGACTTGCATTTTCAGTATCTTCCCTAGCAAGGGCCCCAGCCAGGGAAAGACTTCTGTCGTTGTCCCCTCTTTAGAGGTTGGTAGAGGATCCTCTCCACCAGGCTTTACCCAGGGCCCAAAGGTAGGCAGCTAAGTTCTTCATCTCGGGGTGCTATGCAGCTGCTGCCCTGGATCACTTCCTATCTGTATCCTCTCTTCCTGAAGGGTGAAATAAAGAACTGAACACAAAATTAAGGTTCCTGATATTCAAAAGTCACCAGTCCCTCCTTTGTGGGCTTAGTCAGGTCAGTATCTCCAAGCCTCAGATGGCAAGAGCTCCTGGAGTACTCTTTCCCAAGCACTCAGAGCAGGTCTACTCCCTTCCACTGTCTGTCTCGCTCTGAGCTGTTCTGCTTCCCTTTTTAAGCTCCACCTCCACCTTGTGTAGCAAGGCGGGGTCACATGGGCCCAGAGCAGTTCCTTAACCCCTTCTTTTCCTGAGTGGGGTTTGTATACCACATGACAGCACTCACATCTTATAGAATTCCAATGGCAATGGGACCTAACTCCTTTCAACTCATTTGACAATCCCAACCCCTAATGATCACATATTGAATTAGTAACTTTAAAACCCCGAAACAAATCTCGTATAGTATCAGAGGGGTAGCCGTGTTAGTCTGGATCTGTAAAAGCAGCAAAGAGTCCTGTGGCACCTTGCAGACTAACAGATGTTTTGGAGCATGAGCTTTCATGGGTGACATGCATCCGACGAAGTGGGTATTCACCCATGAAAGCTCATGCTCCAAAACATCTGTTAGTCTATAAGGTGCCCCAGGACTCTTTGCTGCTTTTACAAATCTTGTATAACCATTTTTTTAAAAAATCCATATATGAGATCTAAAAATTTTTTCTTTCTGCACAAGATTTCACTATAGCCTTGAATTTTCTGCTGAATGTGTGTGAAATCTCAACTACAGGAACAACAGAAATTGATATCTTTACATTTAAATGTTATTTCTTTAAAAGACAAGAAAAATGTGTTTCAGAGTGAGAGCTGAGACTTGAATTGTTGCATGTAGAAAAACCTCAGTCCACATTCTGCCCTGCCTCACATCCCATGCAGCTTCTCTGAAGTCAACAATTTTAAAAGATGCTTCCATTTTCACACTGGTGTTTACATAATCCTCAGTAAGAAATGTAGCAAATCCATCCTTTTATAAAAAGAGGTTGAGAAACAAAGGAAGAAAGCAAGTGAGTATAGCTAAGAGTACTATTTTGGCATGGAAATTCTTAATAAGCCACATGGCAGAACTGTGAGTGGGGCAGAGAGGAGATAAGTCACAGAAAGAACACCAAATAATATAAATCTTGCTACATCAACATGTCCCAGAGTATAGTAGGGGTTTTGAAAGATCAGGCCTGTGGGGTAGGGAGTTGGAAAGTGAGCCTGCTCTACACTCACACTATGGTTGTGACTCCTATCTCATCAGACTGGGCCCAGCTCACCGCTATGGGCATTGGGACCTAGCACACAGAGTCAAAACACCACTCAGGTTTGGATCACCCACCCTTCCACTAAACAGAGCTGGAGAAGCAGAAGAGTCAAACCTAAATGGCGCTGCAACTCTGTGCAGTAGGTTGCAATGCCACTTGGTTGGGAGGAGGGCTAATCAACTGTGTTTTTACAGCCATTTCCAAGATTCATAGACTCTAGGACTGGAAGGGACCTCGAGAGGTCATCGAGTCCAGTCCCCTGCCCTCATGGCAGGACCAAATATTGTCTAGACAATCCCTAATAGACATTTATCTAACCTACTCTTAAATATCTCCAGAGATGGAGATTCCACAACTTCCCTAGGCAATCTGTTCCAGTGTTTAACTACCCTGACAGTTAGAAACTTTTTCCTAATGTCCAACCTAAATCTCCCTTGCTGCAGTTTAAGCCCATTGCTTCTTGTTCTATCATTGGAGACTAAGGTGAACAAGTTTTCTCCCTCCTCCTGATGACACCCTTTTAGATACCTGAAAACTGCCATCATGTCCCCTCTCAGTCTTCTCTTTTCCAAACTAAACAAACCCAATTCCTTCAGCCCTCCTTCATAGGTCATGTTCTCAAGACCTTTAATCATTCTTGTTGCTCTTCTCTGGACCCTCTCCAATTTCTCCACATCTTTCTTGAAATGCGGTGCCCAGAACTGGACACAATACTCCAGCTGAGGCCTGACCAGCGCAGAGTAAAGCGGAAGAATGACTTCTCGTGTCTTGTTTACAACACACCTGTTAATGCATCCCAGAATCACATTTGCTTTTTTTGCAACAGTATCACACTGTTGACTCATATTAAGCTTGTGGTCTACTATGACCTCTAGATCTCTTTCTGCCATACTCCTTCCTAGACAGTCTCCTCCCATTCTGTATGTGGAAACTGATTGTTCCTTCCTAAGTGGAGCACTTTGCATTTATCTTTATTGAACTTCATCCTGTTTACCTCAGACCATTTCTCCAATTTGTCCAGATCATTTTGAATTTTGACCCTGTCCTCCAAAGCAGTTGCAATCCCTCCCAGTTTGGTATTGTCCGCAAACTTAATAAGCGTACTTTCTATGCCAACATCTAAATCGTTGATGAAGATATTGAACAGAACCGGTCCCAAAACAGACCCCTGCGGAACCCCACTTGTTATACCTTTCCAGCAGGATTGGGAGCCATTAACAACTACTCTCTGAGTACGGTTATCCAGCCAGTTATGCACCCACCTTATAGTAGCCCCATCTAAATTGTACTTTCCTAGTTTATCGATAAGGATATCATGCGAGACCGTATCAAATGCCTTACTAAAGTCTAGGTATATCACATCCACTGCTTCTCCCTTATCCACAAGGCTCATTATCCTATCAAAGATGTCATGGACTTTATTCAAGTGCATGATTTTTGTGACATCTGCCCATCAGGACCTCCATGACAAAATCACAGCCCTAAGTATAGCATACAAGGTGTGAACAGTCGGGATTCCGATGCTGAAATTAAGGGTGTGTGGCTGGACCAGTGCATCTATGCGGACTTCAGCATCAAGGTCTAAGTCAATGAAGAGTTTTAACCCACTTTATTTCACATCTAATTTGTCAAATGTAACAAATTATACCTCCTTGAGGACTACACGAGGTCACCACATTTGAAAAGTTCCACTGGCTTAAAAGATTTTGTCAAAACTACCCATTATAAAAATAAGGAATCTTCCTGGTGTTACCTCAAGGGGAATAAGGCAACGCATCAAAGGAAAACTTTAGAAATGGTAGGGGAGAAATAGGAAAGGAAACCCCTTTTCTCAGAAGATACAAACTCGACTCCCTCCTGTATCTATCACCAGTGGATTTAGCCTCCCTTCTTGTATGGTGTAAATAAAATAAAAAGGAGACAAGGTTATTTGGCACAAACAAAGGTAAGTGTATTCAGGGTAAAGGTACAGAGAACTGGGAGGAATAGGGGAAAATGCAAACTTAATTAATACAATGAAACAGTGACTGGCTTTGGGAGCTTAAAGCTCAGGCCCATAAACCCTCCTTTGGAAACTGGAAAACAATAAATGATGCCCCAACACAGAAACCTTTTTCTACTGTTCAGGTGCAGTGGATACCACATACAGGTGTGATGCCCAGGACCTTCCACTCTCCGACTGATTTAGAGCCTTTGAGGAAGAACACTGGGGAGTCCAGACGACTGTTGGATTTCGTCGCTGGCAAGGAGGCCTTCTGGGATGATGGACACCAGGAATGCAGGATGGCAGGAATGGTGGTGACAGGCCTCCTTTTCCTCAATCTCACTGTGGGACCAATAGTATTCTTCACTCTTCAGCTCTGGAGCACTGTGAAGACCCGACCGCGTACGTACTGTTGCTGGGGTGGACAGCGCTGTGCAGGCACTGAACAAGTCCTTATATCACTTTTGTTGCGGGAAAAGTTCTGAGGAGATGGAAAGCTGAGGGCTGGTTTTGGCGGGAAAAACTGGTTTCGACTGGTTTGAGCCTGTGTCTTAATGGTAAACAAGTCCACTCTCAGAAATGGAGTCCAAGGGTCGATAGCTCATATACTCCATATTGGATCTTATTTTAAAGCCAGTGATTTACTTAACATTACTTCATAAACACCTTATTAAACAACTAATTGAACATATTAAACAGTTTATACTTCTTACACCTAACACTGGATATGAGAGATTTTTTCAAACCAGAGGAACCCATTTCAGTGTGTCCACTGTATGGGAACAAGTTTGAACTTTTATAACCAAAGCAACTGTCAGTTATCCACGTACCAACAAAATATATGAAAATACACTTGTTTTCACATTTGGATAAGCAGAAATCCCCTCTCCGCAAAATATAATTTTTGCCAAACTTTTCAAACAAATTTACCTTTGGGCTTAGAATAGCGTTAGAAAATTCAGCCCAAAGTATGTTTTTTTCTGGAAAGCTATAAATGACAGAAAATCTGATTTAAATACAAATGCCTGCTCAATAGTTGTGTACCTAATCCTGCAAAGTTTTCTCAGGCAAAAACTCCCACTGACCTCTACTGAATTATATTTGGATTATTTCTTAACTAAATAATATCACTCAAATGTCACATAAGGTTCTTTACGTAAATAAATTATACTCAGCCATTCACTTCCTACCCCTCTGACCCGCAGTGGGTATCAAAATCCACATGGTGTTCCTAAGAGGTGGATTTTGCATCTGGATCTCCAACTTTTCTTGCTAGTCATGAGGACAGATGTCTGACTATTGACCAAGGAGGCTCGTGCATGTATATTTCACCTGGTACATGGAATATTTACATTGATGTAGGATTGTAAGATCTTTGAAGAAGGACTACCTCATTATGTGTATGTACAGTGCTTAACTCAATAGGACTCTTGGCTTCTAGACATGACTCTAAAAAATAATATTTTCCAGTATGATAGCCACATGGGATTTTCTTGTACATACGTTAGTCTATCTCTTATTTTTCTTAACAGATATGCAGACACTCATTCAGATGTTTTCTATCAGGTAAGAGCTACAGCATATCCAGATTCTCTGGGGATAATGTGTAAGATACCTTCGTCCTGCAAAACTCATTTTCACAATGAAAACCAGCCATTACATTACTGTTCTCAATTTTTATCACAAAGACGGATCATCCCAATCCTTTGAATCCTGACCTCAACAACATACACTACTGAAATTGCCCATTGTGGTATTTATATTATTCTTCCTCAAATTATCAGTCTTCTAGGAGGCCAGTTTAGAAGATAGCTTTAGAGAACTCTGGATGCAATGAGAACTTTAATGATCTGTCAGTGACATCATGTCTGTGTCTGTGTTGAACACACAGGTCTAAGTGTTTCTCTGTATTTAATGTACTGTAGAAATTCCATTTCAGTATAGCACTAAGACACTTGAGAGCCAATTTTGCATTTCTCATGCAGTTAAGACCTTGGCTTTTGGCCTTATGACTTCTAGCATTTCCAGAGTTATACTATAGTCATCCAGAAATACACTGCCTGCTGTTTTTTACTGCTTACATGAAAACTGTCAAATTCCTCATCAGCTGACAAGGGAGGAGCATAGACTTGAAGGATTGCACAGCAGTGCATTTGGGATTTGCATTATTTCACGGCACCATCAACCTTTCAGAGTTTGCTCTATAGCCTAGTATGGTGTCGGTGCTTTTGCCATACAGCAGAGAACTAACCCTATTGTAGTTACTCTCTCTGCCAGAGAAACTAACTCATGTTGCCAAATATCTCCCCTCAACACATTTATTGAACATTAAAACAGCAGAACAGCATTGAATGAGGTCCAGTAATTTTATAGGATATATTTTAGTCACTAGACTTTGAAGATTATTCCAACACTAATTATAAAGTTTCTGTGTCTGGCTAACATATTGTTAACAGTTATTTTGTAAGTGCTAATGGCAAGATGGAAGATTTCCAATCGTTTTATTGAGGAAGTGGCAATTAAAATATTGAGCACTGCAACATACATACAAAATAATAATAATCCTGCATATAAGTACACTTTATGTAAAAAATGGGGGAAAATATTTTCCTTTGAAATAAATGTAATAGTTTTATTTTTAACAGTCACTTTTGAAAAAACAAACATCGACTTGTTTGCCAACTTCAAATGTCATGAGTCTTGAACAAGTCTGACTCTGTTTAAAAGAACATCGTGAAACTATTAGAAAGTCAAGACAAGTTGCTATCTCTTGTGTTTTTCCACACACAAAGAGCAACAATATGTTCTCCGTCTGAATAACTTATTGTAGATTAATGAGAGTGCAGTGTGGGTATGTCTACACTGGGGAATTTTAAGGGGGAAAAAGTGCTACCACTAGGTCACAGATGGGAGCTGTTGACCTGCACAGATGGGAGCTGTTGCAGTAGTGCTTTGTAAAAGAGTATGTATTTTTGTGTACATGAGGATAGTTAACATAAAGACGACCATTTACCGGTGCATGAGAATATGTTGTTTGTTCCTAGGTCATTAGGTTCTGTAATGTTGTTGCTATGCACTGGAAATGGAGCCCTGGTGGGGGCTGTAGTGTAGACAGGAATCCTGCAGCTCCTGGTTTTATTTTTAACTTCTGTGTCAATCAGACCTGAGGAACTTAATCTGTGTAGCACCAGCAAAATTCCGTGGATGCCACTGTTTTTTCCTGCAGCGTTTCTATTTTGATCTAAGCCTACTGCAGTTGGCAGGTTTTCAATGCCCTTTTTATTTCCTTTCAGCTAAGTACTTGAAGTTTTTGAGGTTAGTTGTTACCATTTTCTTGGCTGGGACTCATATGGTTGTATCCAGTGCAGTGTCTCTTGCTAGAGAGAAGAAACCGGACTCATTTACAGCAAATACAAAAAGGGATTCTTTCATTAGTGTCCTGGAAACACATAGGCCCAGTAGGTCACTGGCTTAGTAGCTCAGACAGAGACACGAACATGTGCCGCTCAGGCAAAAGGCCTGTCTAAATTAGAGCTGGTCAAAAAAAATTTCATGGAAACATTATTTCAACATAAAATGGCTTTTTGAGTGAATAGAAAATTTTCTGCCAGTTTTCGTGGGGTTGAAATGTTTGGATTTTTCATGGAAAAAAAAGGTTCAAGTTTTCCCTCCCCTCCGATTCTTCATCCCCACCCCCATGCATGCTTTTCCAGTGGAAAAAGGGGGGAATGGGGCAGAAAACCAAATCCCCCCAATTTTGTTTTGCATCAGACTGAATTCTTCTGTTTCGTCTTGCTTTGTCAAACCGTTCTGCGAATGATTTCATTTGTTCCAAACATATTTCTCATTTCTTTAGAAATTTGTCACAGAACAAACTAATTTTGCAACCAGCTCTAGTCTACAACCTGGCTCAGGTTAAGCAGTCATGGAATGTACTGTGGTCTATATTATGGAGCTAGTGATACACAGTAGAAATCAGAAGAACTAAGCCTGAAGTTCAAAATCTATTACTTGCTCCCTTTGGCAGCAATAGCTGATGCTCTATGGAAGCAGCACTCAGCTTCCTGGGGAATTGAAAGTTGTAATGCTTAGCAGTGACTGCTGCTGGCCAATGGGGAGTGATGTTAACAGAGATCTGATGGTTCCTTCCTGACTGTAGGATGATGGTTATGTAAGGCCTTTAGGTAGAGAGGAAGTTGCACATGAGTGGGGGTGGGATGGGGAGAAGAAATAGATTTCTCATGAAGGCACAATAACACTGATCTCTCCACACATTGGGCAGGCTCCCAATTCATGACCTAAACACAGCCTCTTCCTTCCCTCTATCTAGACAGCTATTTGGGCGATGCACTTGGTAAACAGTTAACAAAGACACCTTCTTTCTTCTGTCTTTTTTCTCAGAGTCTCATTTTTCCTAAAAATATCAACATGAGAGTATATCATGGACCAGCTCATTCTGCCTCTGAGGTCCTGCTGGGGATCAAGGACAACATTTTCAAAAACAATCTAGGTGACTAAATCAGTGGGATTTAGCCTCCCTTTAGTGAGACTGACTTATGCACTACGGAGCCTAAATCACTTTTGAAATGGGAACTTAGAGGTACTTTTGAAAATGACACCTCTAGCTCATAAAGTGGTGCTGTGAATCTGTTTAAGCACAGTTCAGTAGAATGGTCCCTTGGACCAAAACTTCAGACCCAAACATTCTTGAATTCGGGGGAAATTTGAATCCAGATCTGAATGTTTGGCTCAGATTTCTTTGACCAGCGAAGACTGAATGTGTGCTAGCCATACATTTTTTGCTCCGTTCTGTATACGCAACACTGGGCTTTAGAACAGCCCAAGATCCATTGCAGATCACAATGCACACAACTGAATGGGAGGCAGCAGTCACTGGCTACTACACAGAGGATTATGGCTTGATTCTGCCAGATGCTGGTTGCCTCCTGGGTAATGCTAAGTGGCCTGGAAATATAAGGTGCTCAGCACTTCACAGGCAGATCACAGGCTAGATAGATCTGGTAAAGTGGTACAGTTATCTATCAAGGTTGAGAACCCATGTATAGACCAGGGAGATTTGCCTTGATATGGTTATGTATTCTATATGTTGCCTTGGCAATAAGCTAAAGATAGTGGGCCAAAATCATTCCTGGTGTAAGCTCAGTGAAATTTCATGAGGGATGAATTTGGCCCACTGTTTTTATGGAAAGGATTCTTTACAACAAGTTTCCTTATCACAGCTCAAATTGCTTGCAAGAGAAAGCTTGCTGATGGAGCCAGTGAGAATTATAAACCAATAATGTGGATATTATATCTACAAATGATGCAGTATATTTTGACTCTTCCCCAGAATATCCAGCAGTAACCAGAGGTTTATTTTCATTATGCCTTCGCCTAAAAATGTCAGCAGTGCTTTCTGTGTCATCTTTTTTTGTTTAGATATATCACTAGAGGGAGAGTAGTGAAAACAGTTCACACTAAGAAAATATTTATATGGGTGACCGTTTATGTCATTATACTTTATTTTAAAATCTTTCTTCAAAGTTAAATAAAATATCAAATAGGCTAATTAGAAAACAGTATGTCATTCTCAATTTGCCTTTCCTTGTGGACAAAGGATTTTTTTTCCATTGGACTCCAGCCTAAAATGAAACAGCGCTAGACCAAAGGTCAAGAACTTGGACGAATTCATTCAGGGGAACCAGGAACAGCTTGATTTAATATCAATATTTCATATGTTCTGAGATTGTGGTTCAAACTACAAGATAGCTGAACACCATTTTTATAGCTTTCCATCTGTGATGAGTTATTTCTCAAAGCACACTGTGTGAACAATACACCAGGTATTCATGTTTGAGATCATATGCACAGCTAAGGTAGATTTTTTTTATGCATAATCTGTGTGTGTGATGATAATTTTTAAGAGTAAAGAGTCTTAAAACCAGATTTGTAAAAACAAACGTTTTCTACACTAGGTTATTTTTCATGCTACATTAACTTCTCCTTCCCCAGACACATGTTTGCAAGTATTGTAGTCTGTTACATACCTGTGAAGCTGGGAGACAGTAAACCCATTAGGCAGGGACTGTGTTTTTGTTGTGTTTGTACAGCACAATGGGATCCTGGTCCATGCCAAGGACCCCATAGCACTATAGTAATGTAAATAAAATAAAATAAAATAATGAGGCAGAATGAGATGAAAAAAATGGTTTAATAAAAATACACATACCATTCCTTTAAATGAATGAAGAACAATATTTCTTTTTCTGTTAAAGAAATAAGAGTACAAGCAATTGTAGTTTGTAACAGCCAGAAACGATACTAACTAGATTTCACATAGACATTAATTTTGCTCTTTAACAGAGCAGGCTACCTGAGTGATTGCTGCATCGATGGTATATAAAGCTCCTTAGAACTATTGTAGATAAGTGTTCACTTATCCTAATGTGTTATTGCTATGGTAACAAGATGCTTGTGAAGTTGCAGTGCTAACCTTTCATTTATATGGTCATTGACTTTCAACTACACAACTGAAGTTCTGTGGCCTGTGTTATGCAGGGGGATAGCTTAGATGCTCATAATGGCCTCTTCTGGCTTTAGAGACTGAACTTACAGAAATGCTGCTCATTTTTAGGGAGATATCAAAGTTTGCTGTAGCTTATAGCGATGCAAAATCCCTATAGGCTACAGCACTCGCTACTACTCTCTGTGGCTTTCCTGCGACCTTTCAGAAGCTCTCCATGGTGGGTTTGCAGCTGCCAAGCCACATTGATTGGTCCTGATGGGGGTACATCACATCAGGGATCGTATCTTCCTGCTGGTGGCCAGGTTGGTATTGCCAGCTCCTTCTCTCAGGTTTGCTCTCACTGGCTGTAGCCATATTTGGAGTAATTAGGAACACTTTGAACAGAGGAGTGGGTAAATGCGAGAGGTGATGTCCTAACCTTATTGAAGTCAATGGAAGTTTTTCCATTAGCTTCAAGGGGGCCAGGATTTTGCCCCAGGTGTTATAGGAAACATGCAAGGTGTTCCTTGTTCAGATGCAGAGCTTCGCTGAGTGCTCTTTTTCTGGGTCAGGAAGGAATTTTCCCCAGGAGGAGATTGGCTCAGCATTAGGGTTTTTCTCTCTTTTGTGGCATCCTGCCAGGTTCATTGACATGGGGAAGATTTGTGTCACTGGAAAGGAAAGACAAAAACCTTGGGGGGCAGGTGATAGCAAACCACCATATTTTAGTTTTACTCTTCAAAACAGAGAATTGCTGGTAAAGGTCAGTGCAGCATCAGAAGCCTATTCCACTTATCTGTTTTTGCCTTTTCTGCATCCAGCTCTATCACATCTAACGTTTCTCAGAGGAGTATCTTGCAACATGTGCTATAGGTGGTCAGACCCCAGTTTAGTTTGACCTCTTCTAGTATCTTTTCCCACATCTGATACCCTTGACTAGGCACACTTTACCTCTAGCTCTCACATGCTTCATCCTGAGGAGTTCAGTAGACTTCGTGGGTCATGGATGGAGATGCAGGCACTAATGTAGCTGGGTCCTGACTCACTTCTGAATCTGAAAATGCAGACCATGACCTGGAATTGACAACAAGGCTGACGGGAAGCCTGTGGAAGCATTGGTACCTTAGGGATGATGTGATTGTGATGGCTTGTAGTGTCACAATCACATTGGAGGATGGCTGCCTCTGCACTGCTTCAGGCCCAGATTCTAAGACTGAAATCACTCATTTAAAACACAGATATCTAGGCTATGTCTCAGAGTCAGAGGAAACAGAGGAGAGCTCAGAGAAGCTACCATTATATTTTGTTCAAATGTTCTTTCTTCAGGTTTGGTCAGGATGCTCATCCTGTGGGAAGTTGAGAGAGTTCTTCCAGAGTAGCATAGCGCACTGGGAAAGCATGGCCACCGGGCAGGATGTGCATGCACGCAAAAGGAAAGGGGCTGTGCTAAGCTCCCAAGTGCTTTTTACACCTTCAAGTGATGATATCAACAGAGCACATTAAACTCATTACTAGATCTCACTACACAAAGGTGGGCTGCTTTGTTCTTCCTTAAAGATATGAAGGCCCCAGGCTGGTGGGGAGAGAGGGTTCTTAGGGTGTGGGCTGGTTACTTTGAGAAGGAGTCCCAAAAATTGAAGCAGTATTAGGCCGTAGGCTCCCACTGGAGAGGAGAAAGGGTGACGCACCTGGAGGAGAATGGGAGGGGGCCACTGGGCCTTCCTCCCTCCCTCCCAGCCAAGCAACTGGAGGGAGCAGAACAGGATCAATGCAAGTAAGTCTGGAGCTACTCAAGAAACCTTCTAAGTATGCCTTCCTCATGTGAATCCCATGAAGTTCCAAGTTTGGTAAGTCTGTCTTAGCCCGTCCTAAGGAAGGGATGAGTAACTGGGTAGTGAGGGAAGACTGGTAGGTCTTGTGTAAGAAATACAGAGATCTACTTCATGTAAGCATCTAGACTTTTAGGTGCTTCTCCAAGCCTTAGACACTGGTGGGATTTATCCATTACTATTTAATGAAGAAGTTATGCAACTTCAGATTGACACTTGGAAGTGGAATGCTCAGAATTGCTAACATTTTCCAATGGTGCATATTAAAGGAAAAACCATCAACTCGTATGTGATGTGTAACTGAGAACATTGAGACAGGATAAATATAAGAAGAGCACTTAATAATGCTGTGCAATGTATTTTTGAAACATATACCCCCTCATGTCCTAGTAAGCAGGGGGAGTTCAAAGAGCAATCAGCCAAACTGGATTAGGTACAGGACACCAAAACTGTTTTGCCTTATAGTTGCCCTCAATAAAGCATCATTTCTCATACTACTTGAGGTGGATTTAAGTTTTGGGAGTGTGCCAATCATTTGCTAAGCCTTCTCTCTTTATTTTATGGTTTATATCATACAATTGACCAACACAGGGAAACATCTGTTGCAGACAAAGCCAAAAGCTACTAGGAATCTACCAACATATAGATGGTCACTTTTGCCTTTATGCCATCATTACCTATATATATGCTCTTGAATACTGGATAGATTAATCTAAAATATTGTCCTATTCATTCTATGCCACAAATAATTCATTGCTCATTTAATTTGATGAAGGCAATTTTTGTTAGCTAAGTGTATAATTAAAATTAGAGCACATGATGTGGACCTGGGCAGCTTAGTGCATATAGCACCAGTCTTGCAGTACTAATCACAAAGAGCTATAGTTCAGCCAGAGGTCCTGCATAATATGAGTTTTTAGGGATTTTAGCATAGTCCCAACTGGAATGTTATCTACAGCACACACAAGCATACATAATTTGGCAACCAAGGATGCTTAGGAGACACCCCGTTCTGGTTAGCTGAAAGAAATGAGGAGTGCTTTCTTTCCAGAGTAGTTATTTCTGGCAAGGCTTGCAGTTCTTAATGAAGAAGAGAACCTCAGCTACCCTGTACTGAACTTCCACAGTCAGCGCATACTGAATTCCACATTTCTTCCTCTATCACATGTACAGCATCAGCTTTCACCCAAAAGCTTAGCGGTATGAAATTGAGATTGATCTGCCACCTCAGAAATATCAAACCTTTGGTTTAAGAACAATTTTTTTTGCCATTTCCTCATATTTTGTGTTACTTTTATTTAATCTAACTGTATTTCTAGTGCCCTTATTGCCGTACTGCCTAGACACCACTTACAAAATTATGCCATTTTTTTGTTTTAAGACCTATTCCTTTCCTCCCCATTCCACACACTAAGCCATTGGTCTTGTATGAGGTCCATCTTGGTGGTTGCCTTTCAAGTGAAAGACTGCCAGGGAGGGAGACTTTCAAATTCTGGTTGATCCAACCACTACCTCTTTTCATTCAAATCCTTTATAAGACTGACTCACATCCTGTGGGTATCATGGAAGAAGTGAATCATATTTTTTGCAGGTATATTTAACTGACCCATCAAGATGAGCCTAAAATGCGTAACTTCTCATACAGCTGTCATACTTGCCCTTGGCCACCTCATCCACTCCCCATTGCTTGTTAACCCCACTGAGGATAATATTATCAGATCATACCTGCAAACAGCAGGAACAAGGATATGTTAGCAAACCCGCTCAGTCTCCGTGGGAAGTGGCACAGGAACCAAGATGTAGAACTGAAGGCAGTAGAATCTGATTAGAAAACAGATTTAACTGAGATTTCTAAAGTGACATGATTAGGGGAAGTGAGTTTCAAAGACACAATTTAAGTTGACAAAGTCTCTTAAACTGTAAAAATTCAGACATCAAAATTTTCCTCCAACAAGGTTTGTGCTGAAAAAGAGACCAATGCGGCATTACTCTGTGGCAAAAATTAGGCAATCCCTGGCTGTGAAACAGCCAATTGGGAAACACTGCAGCTGGGTGTAATTTAGACAAGCCTTGATGGTGTCCTAAAATGTGCTGAGGACCAGACTGTCCCCAGCAGTCCCAGGGGAACACAAGGCTGACTTACAGGCACAGCTACCTTTAGTCCTCATCCCTCCTTTCCTGAACTGTCATCATGTGAGCATTGAAGACTTATGATATCCTTTGTAGGCTGTTTTTAATTGGATGCAATGGAACTTGAGGTTCCTGATAAAAGCTACATTTGCTGCACCTCACATTCAATAAAGCATCCTCTACTCTCCGATGTGGTAGCCTTAGCTCCCCTGCCGCTCAGCAAAACATTCCCATGCAGTTCCTCCCTCTCATACACTCACTCATTTTTTCACCTCCTAACTCTTTTTGGGTAATCATCTTAGGGTGACAACAGTTTCTGGTATATATTAAGCCATCACTTTAATTTGAGTTAATTCCTTAGTGGTTTCTATTTGGATAAAGATTTATTTCCCACAAATGCTTGTATTAAGCCATGTCTCCCTCTTTTCCAGAACTGGAATCTCATTTAAATCACTACTTTCATACAGTTCTCAGAAGTGGCTCTTTTTTTAAAAGTTAGTGCCAGAGATCTGGGGCAATTTTAGCATATTGGCTTCCTGAAGTGTGAAGGACATTCCTTTTTCTTCCATGGTCTGGAATGCAACTTTTTCTCTTCTGACTTCTCAGTTTCTTCCTGAGTATATTATTTTCTTTTATTGTATACTGCTGTCCCTAAGGGATCTCATATGCTGCTTCGAGCTCCTCTGTTGTTCCTCTCTCTGGTTTTACATGATAATCTCCTCATGCCTTATCTTCTAGCTCTAACTGCCATATACCTGTTATCTCTGAGTGCTTTAAATACTGCTACAATGCAGGAAAATCCAGTTTTTCCCCAACCTCCATTGCTAGGAACACAGCTGTATACTCCCAGGCTGCTAGCATAAATTTTAGAGGAATATAATTCAGTTTTATAAACTCTATCATGTACATGGACTTTTAAAGGCATTTTCAGACAGTAGGCAAAGACCTTACTCATAATTTGAAAAGTGTATTGTTTTGTTAGCCTTGGATTTACTGCCAATTTGTTAGCTGGTAAATAATGATTTTGTTTTCTGTGTAGTGCACCTTTAAATTTCTAGGAGTCAGATTCAGCAGAGGTAGCCACCCTTTTTGTAAGGCAAAGTTGATGTAACAGGTAACAGAGGAGAAATACTGGCCTCTTTCATGGAGATTACTTTGTTCTCTTGTTTTGTCATTGACAAATGTCTGCACAGTGGCTGGGAAGGTACTCAGGGCTTAGGTAGACAGACACATGGTAGCTCTGCTCAAACGAGCATGCCAAAAATAGCAGTGTGGCCGCAGCAGCACAGGCAGTGGCTCAGGCTAGTTGCCTGAGGGTATGTCTACACTACGAGATTATTCCAATTTTACAGAAATCGATTTTTGGAAACAGATTGTATAAAGTCGAGTGCACGCGCCACACTAAGCACATTAATTTGGCGGTGTGTGTCCATGTATCAAGGCTAGCGTAGACTTCGGGAGTGTTGCACTGTGGGTAGCTATCCCATAACTATCCCATAGTTCCCGCAGTCCCCTCCACCTATTGGAATTCTGGGTTGAGATCCCAATGCCTGATGGGGCCAAAAATTTGTTGCGGGTGGTTATGGGTAAATGTCATCAGTCAATCCTCCCTCCATGAAAGCAACGGCAGACAATCATTTCATGCCCTTTTCCCTGGATTGCCCGGGCAGACACTATAGCACGGCAACCATGGAGCCCGTTCAGTCTTTTTTCACTGTCACTGTATGTCCACTGGATGTTGCTGACAGACGCGGTACTGCAGTGCTACACAGCAGCATCCCTTTGCCTTTGCAAGTTAGCAAAGATGGTTACCAGCCCTACTGTACCGTCTGCTGCTTTGCAAGTTGACAAAGACGGTTACCAGTCATACTGTACCCTCTGCTGCTGTCATGGGTGCTCCTGGCCGGCCTCAGTGAGGTCGGTCGGGGGAGCATGGACAAAAATGGGAATGACTCCCCAGGTCATTTTCTTCTTTAAGTTTTGTCTAATGGAGAGTCAGTCCTGCCTAGAATATCAGGCAAGCCTATTACAGAACCAGAGAGGCAAACGGCCGCTCCAGGTCAGAGCCCCAGACATCCCGCGGAAATGATGAGCTGCATGCCATTTTAGGGAGTGTTCCTGCAACAACCCCACCCATTGCTTCCCTCCTCTCCCTCCCCTCCTGGGCTACCTTGGCAGTTATCCCCCCATTTGTGTGATGAAGTAATAAGGAATGCATGAATAAGAAACAACACTGACTTTATTGTCTCTGCAAGCAGAGATCGTCGGGGACGAGTACAGAAATTGATTTTAAGAGCTCTTTAAATATCGAAGTAAACAGTTTCGTTGTGTGGACGGGTGCAGGGTTAATTCGATTTAATGCTGCTAAATTCGAGATAAACTCATAGTGTAGACCGGGCCTGAGTATAATCCCGTCCAGCCTCACTCCCCCTCACTCCTGGGTACATACTCTGGCAGCCACATTGATCCTTCATGTATTGCAGCCACACTGCTATTTTTAAGATGTGCTAGCTCAAGCAGAGCAGGCACCCACTGGAACGCACACTCTCAGCTGCTGTGTAGATTTACCCTTAAAGGAAATGGTTGCTGTATTGAATGAAAGACCCTACTCCCACCCCAACAACGATTTTCCAGAACCAGAGCAGTTTACCAAAACTGCCCATCCATTCCCACCCACATTTTGGAGATTTAAATTCAAATGAGACATCTCCAAATGATCCCAGGTTTTGTTTTTGTTTCTGGATATTTTGCAAAGCCGGTGATGGATCGATCTGGTTTCCCCAAACTACTAAAACAAAAGCCACCCTCTATTTCATTGTGCACAATGAAAAAGTCCAGCTGCTTTATCCCTGTCTAAGTTCAGACAAAGAAGGCTCATAACTGGCGTGTAAGGACACTGAGCATAATAAAGTAGTGAGATACAAGGCCTTATTACGTTTGGATCTGTGATAAGTCAAAAGGAACACACTAAAGTGGCTTCCTATTAGGGCTGGCATTCAATATAATGAAACCAACATTGGTGTAATGCATTTCATCTGCCTTGCAACAAAGAATCCTAACAGCTCAGATTTGCACTAATTACACCTGGTTAATAGTATGTATAATGTTATGATCTAAAGAGAAGGAAACTAAGGCATGAACAAGAAATCTTGAACCATTTCAAGATGGACAAGGGCGTACATTGGTAATAACTTGTAAGGGATAAAACAAAGATTTCATCATAACAGAAACATCCACTTTGTCTGATTTCTAATCTCTGTTTCAAACTCCTAAACTGCCAACAGCAAATTATGAAGGCATAAAACACCCTCCCAGATTATATTAGAAATTAAGTGGGAGAGCAGAGCATATGTTTGAGGCCACTAACTGGAGCTCAGTTTTCCATGATGCGAATAGTCACAACATATTTGTATCTCCTCATTGTAAGGACAAGATTTCTCTTCTAGATCACTAATGAAAATATTCAACAAGACTGGACCTCACCTAGATCACTGTGGCATAGTAGAAAGCTGAGGGAAGTTGGCTACATGAGTGCCATTTACCATGTCTTTATCTACAGTCTATCATCCAGTTTTCAGTCCATGACAGCAGTTGTGTCTAAAGCAATTTTATTGTTTTGCAGGACACTTTCAAGTGTCAGACTAAAACTCAAATATGACATCTACTACATTCGCTTCATCCAACAATCAAATGTGTCTGGCAAAAGGGTTCTTTACAAACAAATGGTATTGCTCATGGACTTATTATCTTCAGACATTTGCTATTTTGTTCCCCATGGGACAGTAATGACCAGATCACTCTTCCTTTTTTGAAGAGTCATACTCTATTTATTCTTTCCCCCAGTCTTCCCAGACCTCCCTAGTGTTCCATGGCACTTCACAAAGGAAATGCCAATGCTACAATAAGCTTGTTTAATAACTCCTTTAACACCTTACCATGCATATCATGCAGATAGGATGATTTCTATAACTAGTGAAATTTCCCAAGCAGTCCTGCCTGCTCTTAATGAAAAACTTAGAAACGTACACAACTAATAAAAAGGGGGTAAATATATATACTCCCCCTTTTCTTAGTTGTGTACACTTCTAAGTTTCCCCCACCCCGTCCCGCTTTTTCTCCTTCCTCATTTCTTCTCCTTTTTTCTTTCCTGAAGACATTTTTAAAGCAGAATTTATTCTGGTAGCTCAGCTATTTCCAAATCATTAACTGTTGCCCAAGCAGAGCTAGACCCTTCCCTTCAGGCCAGACTTATGCCTCTATCTTCCCCAGAGGGGTGGGGCTTTGGCATCTCCTATGGACTTGCTTAGGGGTATGTCTACACTTAAAATTCTACAGCAGCTGTATCACTGCTCTAGTGCTTCAGTGTAGACACTAGCTAAACCGATGAGAGGGGTTCTCCCGTCAGTATAGGTAATCCACATTGCTGAGAGACAATAGCTTCCATTGACCTAGCACTGCCTACACTGGGATTAGTTCTTCTTAACTACCCCACTCAGGGGTGTGGGCTCAGGATTTGTAAATTCCACTGGGTGGCAAGGCACCTAAAAGTTAGGCACTGCAAGGCCTAAGTCCTTATGTGGATCTGGGCCAAAGAGCCTGTGCGTAAGATGGGAATAATAGCACGTCCTTTCCTCCTAGAGGGTGTGGTAAAGATGAGTATATTTAAAAAAAGATTTGGAGGTTCTCAGATACTACAGAAAGGTGGTCACATGACTATCTAAGATAACCAGAAAACTAAATTCCCCATTTTTCTTCCCAAACTCTCCCTAGCTCCTCATTTTTCTGGCACCCTGATCAGTTCCAGCACCTGCTTCTTATTTCCCAGGCTCAGACTCAGTTGTTTTTGACTCATCTCTCCAACTCTCGGCACATCCCTACATCTTGCCAACTTTTGCCTCTTCAGCAGCTCCACGATCTGTCTTCTCACACAAACAAAACCTTTGTCCAGGATCTGGTCATCTCCGCTCTTTAGTGATTTTCACCTCATCCTTCATCCCCTCCAAAAATGCTGCTGCAAAAATTATTTGCCTCACCATTTTCCCTTTGTCTAGTGTTAAATCATAAGTCAGTTCCCTTTCACCCTCATTTAAGTCCTCAGTAGTTTAAATTATATATTGTGGAGATTGTAATATTACTGCCAAAAATACAGTGAACATAAATCAAGTATTCATCGTACAATCACGATGGAGATTTATAATCTCCCTTCCCACAAATGTTTTACAACAAATATAGATTACCCCTGGATTTAATTTAGTGGAGCGTTGGATTAGAACTGAAGTTTAATGGGTAGAAAATTGGTAAATTTAAGAATCTGATGCTTGAACCCTACAGTTCTCACTTTTACAGTCTGGTATTCCCTATTCATCCAATTTTGGTCTTTATTGTGACACTATTTTCCCCTCCAGTCTGCTACAATTATCTTCAGATGTATAAACCAATGCCAATGTGATGTTTAGAATCATGTATTTACTAACCCTCAGCATCACCAAGAGACATCCTCTGCAAAATCAAAATGCAATGAGTATATTCAATATGAGCATCGGCTTCTTCTGAACCTCCATGCAATACATTCCAAATGAAAGTCACTTTCTCTGGAGCAGAGTGGAATTGAAAAGAAAACAAAAAGAACAGTGCAGATGGATTCTGCATGCTAAGACAAAGTAGGTTCACAGAACCTAAACCAATCACTTGGCTTCTGAATGACTTAAAAATATATAGAAGAATTTTACATAGAGTTCAGCAGAAAGCAAGCAGCAGACGCTTGGAACCAGTAAAAGATGGAGTTGGGCACACTATGCAGTACAGAATAGTGGCCATACTGGGTCAGACCATCTAGCCCAGTGTCCTGTTTTCTGATAGTAGCCAGATGGTTCAGAGGGAATGAACAGAACAGGGAAAATATTGAGTTATGCATCCCCTGCCATCCAGTTTCAGCTTCTGGCAGTCAGACCTTTAGGGGCAGCTCTTCATTTTTCTACAACTATCATATTACATCATTCTTTTACTGACTTTCTTACACCAGGCCCATCACATGGCCCCCTACCAAACCTAGTAATCAGTAGTGAGTCCTCTAGTTTTAACCAAAAGTGATACAGAAGATGACTATGATGTACAAATACAACCTCCTGAGAAGACTCATAGTAGGATGTGATTAGTGCCACTATGAGTAATCAAGCATCAGCGTTCCACTGATGTCTGCCAAAAGAAGACCCAAAATAGAAGTTAATGCTCAGATTATTGTAGTCCCCTTTGCCTCCACAAAAACATTTCAGCTTCTTCTCTTTTTATTACTCAACATTGTGTTATCCCTGAAATAAGCACCTTACACCAGTTGTGCAGAGTCACTTTTTTATCAGACATCTGGTGATCCAGACCATGCTCCATGTGTCCTCTGTAAAATGCACTGAAGCCAAATAAATGGGATTTCTGCTGTGCACGTTAGTTTTATGATGACTTCTTATGCATAAGCACCAAATCATATATTTGTTTCTGCTTCTTCTTATGTCAGATGGAAGGCACCACACACAATGTGCCAGCAGTGCTTGTAATTGAAATGAAGAGCTTAGTGGGGAAGAAGGAAAATTTAACTCTTCACAATGAAGTAACATCTTTGTTATCTAGAAGCAGTATTACTAGTACAGTATCTCCACCACCACTGGATAGATGCAAGAGCGTCCCAAACCATGGCAGGCACAGCTTAGTTTACACCAAGCTGAACAATGTCAATGTCCATTCCTAAATTTGAAGAAACAATAGATTGCCTTAGATCTGCACCCATAATCCATTGTAAAAGGATACTAATTTCCAAAGGTTCTTAAGGACATGTGGTATTAAGCCATAATGTTCCTTCCGAAGAATGATATTCTTCTCCATCAGGGCTGTGTCATATAATGGTTTCATCAGACACATGTCAGAATGGTCCAGGGTAAAGCCCTATGCCTCACTACCTATACAGTGTGTGGACAAAAAGAGAAACAAATGTATCTTTTCCCTTTTACAGAACATTAAGATTTGAAGCTGACGAGGTTGTTTCTAACACTGTTTTGGGCCTATCATAGATATCACCACCACAAGGAAGCAAAAACACAACAGCAGCGCTCAAAGCTGGAGTGGGGGGTGGGGGTAGAGAAAGAGACTGTACTCCAGACATCACATTTCCAGCATACATACCAGGTGAGAACATTGAAAAACTAGAATGTATGGTTAGTGTTTGGATCACTTCCTAAGGGCTCACATGTGGCGTCTTCGTCACGTACAGTAGTACCAATATAAACCAAAGTGCTCAGGAATTCAGGCCTCACTCACATTTATTACTTCACCCATTGTCTTCATTTTTGCATCATTTCTTTGACTTTACTAGGTAAGAAAGATACAAAAAGTTTGCACCCATTTGTGACCTTAAGACCCACAAAGTGCCTACTGGCAAAGGGTTCACTGCACTGTAATAGCAACTCCTATCAGACTTGACAAAAATCACTACGCCCAAATACTGCTTTCACCATATTTACCCAAAAAGAGTTGTGCCAAGTGTCCAATGGAAATTTATGTCATGCGGACCCTCCTAGTCATTGCAGGATGTGCATATAAGTGATATTTAAGGAGGTGCATGTATGGATTGAAACACGTTTAGAATCTATGTCCTAGGCAGGGTGGACAAGCAGGTTTTGCCAAATGGGTGCAGAATAATCTATGTGTCGTCTCTGAGTAAATGAAGCATTGTGAAGCCAAAACAAAGCAAGTCTCACTTGTCTATAATGTTAACAGGAACAAGGTTGATGCGGGGGATATAAAGTCAGCATGGCCCAGCACACCAGAGAACATACAGCAAGATGCATGTTAAAGATTTACTGGACTACAGAAAGAAATGCAAGGATAACAGCCTGCTGGCCATTTCCCTGAGGAAAACCTGGACAGAGGGGGGTTGTCCGTGAACATTCTGGATCCTGGTTTGACTGAAAACCACAAGCTCTGCAGAAAGACTCTGAGGGTGAAAAACTGCTTTAGATAAGAATTGTAGCCTGTTAAGTTTTAGTCTCTGGAAAGCATGTTATACTTTTGTTTAATTTGTAACCTGTTCTTATTACTCTTGCTCACTATCTCTAAAAATCTTAACCTTTATTAATAAACTTACATTTGATTTTACTCTCAATAGATTACAGTGCTGTGTTCCTCTACCAAGCTTATATTCAGGTTATGCCTACACTACAGCTTATGTTGGTATAACTCAGGGTTTGGCAACCTTTCAGAAGTGGTGTGCCGAGTCTTCATTTATTCACTCTAATTTAAGGTTTCACATGCCAGTAATACATTTTAATATTTTAGAAGGTCTCTTTCTATAAGTCTATAATATATAACTAAATAATTGTTGTATGTAAAGTAAATAAGGTTTTTAAAATGTTTAAGAAGCTTCATTTAAAATTACATTAAAATGCAAAGCCCCCCAGACCGGTGGCCAGGACCTGGGCAGTGTGGGTGCCACCGAAAACAAGCTCACATGCCACCTTCGGCACTCGTGCCACAGGTTGCCTACCCCTGGTATAACTTATGTCACTCAGAGGTGTGACTAAACCATCTTCCCTGAGGGACATAAATTATGCCAGCATAAGCACTTGGGTGCAGTGTTATGGTGGCAGGCGAGCTTTTTCTGCCGACGGTGCTTCTGCTGCTCAGGGAGGTGGTTTTATTATGCCAGTGGGAGAGCTCTCTCCTGCCAGCATAGACCGTCTTCAGTAGATGCACTGCAGCGGTGCAATTGCCCTCAGACATGCCCTCAGTTGAATCAAACAAGTGGAATGTAGCGTGACAAAGTTCCTCCTTTACTTTGGTGGGTCCTGTGCTTATTGGCGGATTTGCTCACCTCTGTGATCTTCCCCTCTGGTGGAACCCACAGTCTGGGTCAACTCCTCCTGCGTCTGATCAGGAGTTGCGAGGTTTGGGGGGAACCTGGGCCTGCCCTCTACTCTGGGTTCCAGCCCAGGGCGCTGTGGATTGCAGCTGTCTATAGTGCCTCCTGTAACAGCTGCATGACAGCTACAATTCCCTGGGCTACTCCCCCATGGCCTCCTCCAAACACCTTCTTTATCCTCACCACAGGACCTTCCTCCTGGTGTCTGATAATGCTTGATTGTCTGATAATTCCTCAATCCTCCAATAGCACACCCTCTCAGTCTCAGCTCCTTGTGCCTCTTGCTCCCAGCTCCTCACACGAGCTTCATCTCCTCTGGCTCCTCCCCGCCTGACTGGAGTGAGCTCCTTTTTAAACCCAGGTGCCCTGATTAGCCTGCCTTGATTGGCTGCAGGTGTTCTAATCAATGTAGCTATCTCCGCTGCCTTCTAGAAAGATCTTAATTGGTCCCAGGTGCCTTGATTAACCTGGAGCAACTGCCATTTGGTTACCATGGTACTAGGGATTTGTTTAGCCTGGGGTTAACATACCTGTTCCTCGGTACTTTACTGTAGCCATCTGGCCTTGCCCCATCACAGTAGGTACTATTCCCTTGGGAGTAGCAAACTTGGTAACTTCTGTGACTGTCCAGTGACAGGGGCACGTTCTTCAAACAGGCTTGAGTACACCATGTGTTATCCTACAAAGCAAAAAAAAAGGCTAGCAGAGTTTCTGAGGAGATTGTTTGGGTGGCTAACAGACTGGGTTGGCAGGGAGCTGACCCCCAGGTTAGCACCAGCAAGTCTCTCTCTCACTGAAGCAGGGGGATACACAGTGACCTGAGTTCCCAGAAAAAGCATGCACCATTTTAATTACCTTTCAAAAGCTCCAGAAACTTTTTCCAGAATCCAGAAAATAAAAGCTTTCCAGTTTATCTGCTTCTTCACCGTACTGTGGAGTTAAACCTGCACAGTGTGAGCACTAGATGTACATATAAGAACCAGGTAAATAAGTGATGTGCAGGACCAGGTAGACAAGAAAACCCAAACCTGCACTGATGACAGTGCTCTCCACATCCACCAGTTTACTTTGGCATACCAGAAAGAGTAAGACCAAAGTGGAGAGAGCACACCTAAGTACCCCAATTTGCACGCTGAGGATCATACTTAAATCCTTATCTCCTCACATGCTTATTCTTCATCCAAGCCCCATCCCTTTTTACCTTGCATTCTTGAGAATAATGGAGAGGGCATGAAACCAGCTTTGACCCTGTGCAGAGGACAATGTGTTTAACCCTACTTGTCTCCATGAGTAGTCTCCACTCTCACTGGAGGATCACAGACTTGCTGTTCCTGCTATGCACTATCTAAGGACTTGAAAGATCAAGGGCTTTATGTACTAGCAGTTAGAATTCTGCCTATTACATATTTAAAGTGTGTTCTTCTGACTGCGACAATCATATATTGTGTACAATGATAGAAAGTGCATTGCTTTTCATTCTGACCATTGGATTCATCTGGGTTACCATTTTCAAAATAAGAAACAATACGATTGCCATCAAAGTAGTAAGGGTTAAAAATAGCAGCATGTCAAGTTATCCCTTGTGGGGAAAAATGGCGAGGGGAAAAACAAGGCAGGCAAACATGCAACTCTGCCATGGTCATTCAGGTCAACCCCCCTTTTTGTCATAGGTGTTAAAGTGCCACTTCACCTTGAATGATCCCTTAGAATATTGCTAACTGCTTATGCTAAATGCTCTGTTCAACTTTGTATTTCACTCTGACACTCTTAATACCTTTCCCAGACCTGAAGAAGAGCTCTGTGTAACTTGAAAGCTTGTCTCTCACCAACAGAAGTTGGTCCAATAAAAGATATTAACATATTAAGATATTGTCTCTCTAGTGGTTACCCAGGACAAACTCATAATCTGTGAATCTATTAACACCACAGTGGTGCCTATTGGTTATCTAGTCTGATCTCCTGCATAACACAAACCATAGAATTTCACACACTAATTCCTGCATCCAGCCCACAACTTCTCATTGAGCTACAGCACGTCTTTTAGAAAGACGAGTAAGAAGAGCATTCAATCCTTTTGGGAGAGAGGGATGTCTAGATTGTGGACAGTGATAGAAAGGAAGGTATGTGAAGGCCCAGGTTATAAGAGAACAAGTTGAATAAGTAGGGTGGGATAGAATTAAAGGCGATATCAAAAACTTGAAGCATGATTGGATGATGGCACAGCCAGTGGAGCGGTCTGGAGAAAATGACAGTCAGATCAAGGGACTGTAAAGACAATGTTAATGGCCCCATTTTGATGACACTAGAGAAGGGTGATGAGGCTCTTCGCTAGGCCAGAGACGTGAGAGGTTGCAGAAATCCCTGTTTGTGAAATACACTTGTGCTGCTTGCGTGCACAAAGCAGACTTCAACTGGCCTGTAACCGTCAGTGGAGAATTCCATCTCTTCTGGGGAATTCTGGGCAGAAAGCTGGCAGATACAGCTCTTGTGCCAGATGACCCTAACGTAAAGAGTAGGGGGAAGCATGGCAGAGCAGACCTAAGCTATGGTCGTCCACTGGACTAAGGTCACTGATAGACTTTTAGCCTCGACTCAGGCCCTCCCCTCCACTGCATCTGAATAGCATTTGGCCCCAAGATGGCAGTGAGATGTGTGCACCTATCTTTTTTTATGTGATGTTAAAGTACACTTCTCTCCAATTGCTTTACTATTCTGTTTCATTCTATTTGTGCATATGCAGTGCATGATGGTGTCGTATAGTCTTACTTTTTTATTGGTTGAGTTTGGGCTCACTCAGTGGCAAAGTCTCTTTTGCAGGCTATCCCAAACGAGTGTCAGGAAAACCTTCATCTGACACAGTCACATTGTTGAGATGCTGTCTGTAACAGGAAAGGTATTTTAGAATAGAAGGGCCTTGGAAATGTCCTGAGACTACTTCTTGCATCCCTTCATCTGTAGGACCACTTACCTCCTTTATCAGATATCCATTTGTCAAGCCCTCAGGGATGGGAAAATTAGAACTAATAAATGTAGAGCACCTCTTAAAGGGCTCTAAAATAGCTCTTCTAAACAGAAAAGTGTTGTGACTTTCATGTATCTAATCTGAGGCTCTTCCAGGGAAAAGAGCAGATGCTGTTTATCCCACTGGAAAGCTGGGGAGTGCTCTTGCTATAAAACGCCTGTTTCTAGCTCTAAATGATTGCCATTGGCCCAGGTCTGAATACTGCACATGCAAAAACTCAGTACAGTGTGATTTGGGAGTGAATATTCCTCTTTCAGGGAATAGGAAGAGACATATTTTGTGGCAGGTGATTTAATGAAAACCAAACATGGCTGTTTAAAGCTGCTCCAGTATTTGGAACATGAGAATAAGTTGCAGGGGAGCTGGATCCTTCGACAAAATGCAGGTAAGGTGATCATTTCAATTTGTCATGGAGTTCTGCAATTTAACACCTGGATATCATCAAAACCTCCAGGGTAACACTTGGTTTCTGTTCCTAGAGCTCACACCAACCCACTGTATGACTTCACATCTGCATGCCTCAGCGTCTTGAGCTGTAGAATGGGGATAATGATAAGTTCCCAACTTTGTAAAGGGGTCAGAGCTACACATGAAAAAGACTTAATGCAGTGTGTAATATATGTGTTGATGTGTAATAATTTCATACATACATCCACTCACACACACACCCTGCACAAATTTATTTTCTAGGGGTATTTTTTGTATCAGAAGTTGGCTTTCTTCCAAAAACAAACAAGACTACTTCTCTGGGAATATTGTCCAGTTGCTAATTTCACTACCGGAACTGTGTTTCTGCACATTCTGGCCCATGTCCACAACTGCTTCTATTGAAAATAAAGGGTCTGATGATTCTATGGATAATGGTAAACATATGTAGCCCAGGCAGTGTTATACTTCGAAAGCCAGAAATCATTAAAAGGTATTTTAGTTGTTGGCAACATAAGATCAGTGTAGGAAACATCATCTAACAGAGAAATCTCATAACATTAAATTTCATGCTCGGACAACATTTGGCATCTTTCTTCCTTTCAATAGACTAATTCAAAACTAGGGTCAAAGAGTGTTCTGAAGTTTCAAATTAGTTTGTCATAACTGCAGAAAAGAAGGAAAAAAAACTGGATCTTTGATTTTGTTTGTGTTGGAAAGTACTTTCAATTCAGACTAGGTCACTTGATTTTCTTTTGAGTATACATGAGACCTTTGACTTTTTGGAGTACACAGGAGACGAATTGAGTAATGTGATGTCATTGCCTTGTGGAGTTCCCACAACACTAAATATATTAGTCACTTGTTGCCAGTACCAAGAGGGTAAAGAAGAAAAGCAGAGAGAACATAGCATTATGTAGATGAACAGTGATGATTATTCCTTATGATACATACTACTTTCTTACTGTTTAATTCCTCTGTTATTATTTTTTGTGTGAATCCTGACAAACCATATTCAGATTAAATTATATTACTCAACTAAGTGCTCACCTTCTCATGGCTGTGTAAATTTATTGTGTTAAATCAGTGAAATTTAGCACTCAGAGTAACTATTTGAATCAGTTAAGTTAAGTAGGTTAAAAGTATGTAATTTTTTGGGGGGTGGAGGGGGAATCTAAGGCTAATCAATACATGCAGATTACCTGAGTTCATATGCTTAAGAAAAATTCCCTCTATATTTTTAAATCAAAGTTTGGTAAAACAGAGCAAATATCTGTTCATCTGGAGACAGGACCACCTTTTCCCCAGGAGCAGGGAAAGCTGTATGGTTTCTCTTTCCTTATAAACTGCAAGTGTCAGATCCTTGCTCTAGTGAAATGAAACTTTGGATTTTATACAGACACTATATTTTTCACAGTGAGTGTTTATCTGTTGGCTTACAGCACATTCTCACAAAGGATAGTAATAAATAAGATGATGTATAATTTTCTTTTCCTAAGTGTTCACAACCAGAATTCAGATGGCGAGGGGAAGTCATAATGTTCCTTACCAATGCTGGGATTACTCCAAACTGCTTCTTGAACAACGTCTGCTACTGCTGTGGCTCTCATTGACTATGGTTGAGTGTTTTATTTATGTATTTATTCTTAAAAAAAAAACAACCCATCAGCCTTTGATCAAAGGGAGCACAGAATTAGAAATGCAAAGAGGAGACCATGTTCTGACAAAGCTGCTAGTGCAGAAAACATGAAATAAAAACCAAGATTTATCATACGGTAGGAACCATGAAAGCCAAGATTTTTAATTAGCTGTTAGATAATTCTCAAATCAATTCAGTATGGCAGAATCTTTTCTTAGGGATACATGGGGGTGGAAAACTGGTCAAGGAAAATGTTGTCCACAGAATGAATTATATGAGTTTATAACGGTAAGAGCCCAGTTCCCGACAAGCTTCATAGACAAATAAAAGGTCAGTTAACCCTTTTCTAATCTCCATCATATAAATCGACTAGAAGAGCTATATGAGTTTTAGCAGGTGACTAGTAAAGCAATGCCCTCCAAGTGGTGCTACAGCAATTCCAACCTTGCGCTCACTGCCTCAGTCCTTAAGGGAATGTGCTTCTCTGAGAGGTGGCTGGTTTATCCCAGATATGCCCAAACATGAATGCATGCTTTGTACTAGAGAATTAGTTATTAACGACTCACACTAGTGATGGGTTAACTCTTTGTGGGTGGCCCACTCCACCTAGAGACAAAAAAATAAAAAGTTGTCTGCATGCCCTGCAGCTTGCCTTCTGGTGCTGAATTCAGCTTTCTTCAAGTGCATGTGAAAATGCATTGGTCTCTGAGAACCATCAGTAATTCATCAGGATGAGATGAGAGTCAGATCAAAACAAAAGTGGAAGACACCCTACCCTACCCTACCCTACCCTACCCTACACACACACACACACACACACACAGAGCATATCCTTCCCCCTCTCCTCTTTTTACTAGTGGATGTTGCACTGATCTTGATCTACACAGTCCATATATCATGGAGTAAAAGTCAACTCCTAATCTAGAAGACACCTGTGATTAATCTCCTACAAATCATTAACACTGAAGGGCATACTTAGTTAACTCTTCTCAGAAGAAAAAAATAGAATTTGCTTTTATTTTTAGTTAATAATATGTAAAATGGTGCAAAATCTTTCATATATTTTGCAAAAATAAATATCAAGTATTTTTTAAAAAGCAGAGCCCTAAGGTAAATTATAGTTGAGAATATAGGGCTGGATTTAGCTTCCACTGCAGTGAATATGCATCTTTCCATTGACTCCACCTGGAGCTGCATTGGGTCAGTAATGAAAGTAATCGCTGAAAACTACCAGAATCCCTAAGGGGTTCATGCCTCATCAAGAAGTGCATTCACCATTAATTAACATGGAATCCTACGTTTGGACTGGAAAATAAACCCTCAGGCCAAATTTTTCACTCTTAGGTGTCTAAAATTAGACACTTCAGTACACATTTATGGGGAATAACATATGTATGGGATGTCATACTCTGTGTAGCATATGTCTGTGTTTTAATATATCATGTTAGGTCAGATCAAGCAATGGTCAAGAAGAGAGGGAGATGGGTATGTGTACCAGATAAACATGTACACCAGAACAAACAGCAGCTTTACTCTGTCCTTCTCATCACCTCACACACACATTTCTAGTTGTTGTGCCTCTGCAAACATGCAGGAGAAGCTTCTGACAAACTTGCTGCTCTCCACCCAAGCTTGAGCTCTAAGGTCAAGTCTGAGGGATCTGCCTTCAGCCACACCCACTTTTCCCCCTTTATATTCTCGACCCAGACTTTGGCTGCCTACAGTTGGGTGCATTCTGGGGTGCAAAACTCCTTTGTGGCTATTTCTGTGCTGCAGTGGCCAGGGGAGGATCCTCCCCTTGAGATTGCTGTTAAGTGCAATGTGGATAAGTTGCTCTTCAGTGGTGATACCAGCTTGCAGAGGGAAGCACTTCAAAGGAACGTGATCCCTTATCTCCACCACCTCACATCAAAAAGGTCTGCCTTCCAAGATCTGCAGCCTGGGTGTCCTTCTCCCCATTTCACTGATGCTGAGTATGGGAATAGCCACTGATGGCAAAGTGACTTCACCCCATCCCGTCAACTTTGACCTGGCCATGGTGACCTATGTATTTGAAATAACTGATCTAGCATTTGCAACTGCAAAATAATTAAATTGCTGGCTTTAGAAAAAGCTCCAGATGGTTCAGAAAGCAACAGCCCCTGTCCTTATCATGTCAGGACATCAAGAGTTCATCACCCATGGCCCCACTCCTTATATTGGCTCCCTGCTAGATAACCTGCTCAAGGCTTCAGCTCTGATCTTCAAATCCCTTGGTGGAAGTAACCAAAGCTATCAAAAGGACTGTTTCATTCACATTTACTACTAGGTTAAATTGGTTGAGGTTGGAATGGATTCATCTTTCACTCAACCTTCCTTCTCCCTCTGCAATTCAACTTGAAAAGGGTATAAACAAAACACATCTGAAGATTATCTAGTTCTTTTGAGCAGTTTTAGACCTGACAGATTGATACTAGACCCTGTGCAATCCCACTTATTTCAACAGAATTGCATGGGTCATAAGGCAGTATAGAATTTGGCCCACAATATTCACGTCTGTTCAATACTTCCCAAAGTAACTTTCTGCCCTCATGTGCACGAGAAAGGTTTCCTTTCTAATGTTATATTGAAAATAACAGCCACTACTGGAATTAATGGCTTGTGAACCAAAAACTTCTCTAAATGCACAAGATCTGAATCAAAGCCAGTGGAAATTTGGAAAAATAAGTGCATGCATTCTCTCATCTCATCAGTCATCTACATACATATATACACCTATATAAATGGACATAAAATGAGTTAATATATTGGAAAATGCTGCAAAGATTTCATTTTAATTCAGAGATTTGCATATTTCATGAGCTTTGAATTCTGTATTTCGCTATATCTCCATGGAGACAGGAAGGTGTTTTATGCATTGTAGCTTTCTCATTCCAATAAAATGGAAAACCAAGAACTACATTCTGTAATATTTTTTGAGCAGTAGGGATAAGGAAAATAAACTGGCTTTGCTGAATAGCTCCTGAGCCAATTCTTCTCTCCATTACACCAGTACATATCCAAAGTAACAACACTGAGGTATGTGGAATTACACCACTGCCACAGAAGAACTTGCCCCCTTTTCCATTCAATATGACATGATGAAAGTGTGCTTTCTCATAGGACGGCGCATGGCTCTTGCCGCAGAAGTGAGAGGGATGGAGATGACTCGTTATCAAATAGAGCTTTTCGAACTCTTTTATGGGACATGATCTGCAGTGTTATTGCTAGAAGCAACTGCCAAGTGGAATTGTAGTTCCTGTTATTGTCTTTTCAGCAGGATCTTAGACCTATGTCATACTGAAAGAGGTACAGTGCACCATTAAAAACAAACTAGCCCTTCTTCCCAAGAGTAGATGAGAAATCGTGTCAGATACCATCGAAGAGAGAAAAGGCTCAAATAATACAAGCAACAGTATGAATGCTACACAATAGTGCCGCACAACTGTGCCAGTATTTCATTTGTCAAATTTATTATAAGCGTAAACCATAGAGTTCAAGGGGGGGAAAGAAGGTTTCTGGTTAAAAAATAGCTAGGAGTGAGGAGTCCTGGCTTTGCCACAGACCCTGGGCATGGTGCTTAAGCCCTGATTTAGGACAGCCCTTAATCTTAATGTTAAGCATGTGACATCAATGGGATTTAAGCACTGGTTAAGTGCTGTTCTGATTAGGGAGGCTTTCTTGCATTGGGGCCTTAACCTCCGCTCAGTTTTCTGTGAAATGGGGATGTAAGGAGGTGGAAAAAAGATGGCTTTTGACAGAACATTGCTTTCAGGGTCTCTTCCCACAGTCCTTCTCTTTAAAATGGCCAGTTGGGAGCCAGCATGGAGGCCCACGTAGAGGTTAAGCTGCTAAAATGAGACATTAAAACAAACAAGCCTTTGATCTCTTATTTAGAGGACTTCTCCTCCATCCCCCACTTTGGCTTTAAAGGTACATTTTTTCTTCTGGCCTCTCTTAATCTCATAGAAATGGAAGCTGTGTTTTGAGAAAAATAAGGCAGAAGCAGCTCAGGAGTCTCCTTAAGCATCTCTTGGTACAACAGATTTTCCCAGTCTTTCTAGCCTGCCTTTCAGGTGCCATCCAGTGTTGCTGGAGATGGTGCTTCTAGTAGTAAGTTGGACATAGTTAACTCAGCGACAGGGATAATGAATGAAACCTTATTGTGGTAGCACCTAAGGGCCCTGATCAGGGCCTCAGTGTGCTAGGCACTGAATAAACACATAATAGGAAGAGTTCTGAAGTTTCAATATTCAGGCTGATTCATTCTATTTTAAAAGATGGAGGATCTTGTGAAGTAATCTGACAATAACTGGACTTTACATTTGGACACACTATTAGATCAGCCAGTCCATCTCCCAGGGGCATGTAGAGAAATCAGCAGGGCTGTGCATGTGTGGTTGATACTCATGGATTAAAGCCAGCAACATTGCAATTGCAGAGACAGTGTTCAGTTATAAGGAAAAATTAGAACTGAGACTGCCTTAAAATATGAATTTAACAATTCTTCATTTTCCACACTCTGTTGGTTAAGTTCCTTAGTTTTGATTTCTTTTACATTATTTTACGTTTAATGCTGTCAACTTCCTTTGATGTCGTGGGCCAAGGTTTTCAACAGTGATAGTGGTACGGTTGCCAGTTTTGGTTGGACATATTCCTAGAAGTTTCATCATATGACATTCAAGATTAATCTTTAATTCTTGGAAACTCCAGGAAAATCCTGGAGGCTTGGCAACCCTAGATCATGGGTATCTAAATTTTTGGATATCCTACTTGATGCACCGCAGAGAGATCTGATTTTCCAAAAGGGTTGGCACTAAAAATCAGGCCCCTTTAAGATGTCACAAGTTAGGCACCCAAAAACTTGAAGCCCTCAAAATCACCAGCCACTTTAGAAAATCTTGAGCTTGATTTCCTCTATATTTTGTAGTTGAGGCCTACCTGAAAAATGTAACTCAAAGAATGATTATTAGAAATTTTATTTAACCTTATACAAGATACAAAGAGCACCTGTATACCCATCTTAGGCACAACTTTATAGCACAAAGATGTCCCTTAATTATGATTAAGCTAAAGCAATCCCATCTCATGTGGCTTCCAAATAGCAAACAAGGCAAATTAAAAACTGAAACAATACCTTATTTCCAGCCACCAGTCACCTCTATAATTCCTCCCTCTTTTCAAATGTTATGGGGGAAAGAGATGGGCTTTGCAGCACATTCTGAAGGTGATCAGATGTGGGCTACTTTGAAACAAGGGCAGGGGGAGGAGGGAGGAGAGACTTTCAAAACTAAAAAGGTCTTCACAGAGAATGCCCTGCCAGCAGTTCCTTTTTCATAGCGAGGAGGCTCCAGCTCAAGCATCTCTGCTGCTCATAACTGTAGTAGATAGCATGGTAGGTTAGTCATTGACCTGTAAAGCCCGAAATGGTTTGAGGTCTATGAAATTCCTACCTAGGAAGATGATAAGGCTTCATAGGTGAAGTCCTTATGGAAAACAGCCAGCCAGTACAGAGAAGCACAAGATCAAGCACTTGGCTCTGTGGCTAGCTCAATAAGCATTATTGTGATGGGGTGCCCACTCACCTCCTCCTGGTTACTGTTGGTATTAGCTCTCACCGGGCATTACACCCTCTTTTAGCAGTGTCTTTCCCATCAACCTTTCGCCCTGCAGGCCTCTTTCACTTCAGGAACCACAGCCTCTTCTTCTCAACTCAGCCCTCTGGCCAGGTCACTATGAGTGTTTTCCCTTCTAGGGGGAGGTAACAAAGTCTTCACAGAACAAATTGTCCCAGGCAGTCTTCTGCCTGGTCTGTGCCACATCCCCAATGGCTGGTAGGGGAACCCAGGCCCACCATGTACTCTGGGTTCCAGCTCAGGAACCTTCTAATCTAATGCCAAGATCTGCATTCCTATTCCTTGCTGCTTTTCCCCTGAGCCTTCTTCTGCCTCCCACCTAGGGATAGGGGTGGCTCTAGGCATTTAGCCGCCCCAAGCACGGCAGAGGCAGGCAGGCTGCCTTTGGAGGCTTGCCTGTGGAGGGTCCGCTGGTCCCACGGCTTCGGCGGACCTCCCGTGTGCTTCTGCGGGAGGTCCACCGAAGCCGAGGGACCAGCGGACCCTCCGCAGGCAAGCCGCTGAAGGCAGCCTGCCTGCCGCCCTCTTGGTACCGGCAGAGCGCCCCCCACAGCTTGCCGCCCCAAGCACGCGCGTGGCATGCTGGGGCCTGGAGCCTCCCTTGCCTAGGGAGTAACTATGGACTATCCTCTACAGTCCTGAGCACTTCTCCCTCAAAATGGCTGCAGACCACTTCCCTGCAGCCCCTCTTCTGCTACCAGCTACCTGGATTTATACAGGCCCCTCCTGTTCCTGTCCAGCTGAGCCTCGTGTCTGATTAATCAATCCTTGCTCCTTAGTTCCTCCTCCAGGTGCCACCTATAAGCTAATTAGGCCTAATTTACCCTCTCAGGGCCATTGTGGGGAGTACACCCCATCACAACTATACAACAAGATGTGGGATGTTCATGAGTAACAGAATGACTTTTGTTGTTTTTCCTTGCTGTTCTTTATAATAGTAAAGGAACATCACTCTTGATAAATAATTTTGCTGCCCATTGCAGTTCCTCCATTTGAGGACCTACATTGGGACTGAGTTTTTGTTACATGTCGGAAAAGAAGAACTGGGTGTGGGATGGTGAGAAAAGATTATTTATTTTTTTCAGCCTGGATTTGGTTGATAGTCTTAAGTATTTTGTAAAGTGGGTGTCATAACTTTAGTCCCAGATTTGGACCTTAGCGTCCAAAATATGGGGGTTAGCATGAAAACCTCCAAGCTTAGTTACCAGCTTGGACTTGGTACTGCTGCCACCACCCAAAAAATTAGAGTGTTTTGGGGCACTCTGGTCCCCACAAAAACCTTCCCTGGGGACCCCAAGACCCAAATCCCTTGAGTCTCACAACAAAGGGAAATAATCCTTTTTCCCTTCCCCACTCCAGGTGCTCCTGGAGAGATACACAGAAGCTACCTCCGTGAATCCAAGCAGAGGGAGTCCACCCTCTGTAATTCCAGTCCTGGAAACAAAAGCACTTCCCTCTGACTTCTTCCTCCCACCAATTCCCTGGTGAGTACAGACTCAATTTCCCTGAAATTTCCCAGTAAAGAAACTTCAACAGGTCTTAAAAGAAAGCTTTATATAAGAAAGAAAGAAAAATACATACAAATGGTCTCTCTGTATTAAGGTGACAAATACAGGGTCAATTGCTTAAAAGAAATATGAATAAACAGCCTTATTCAAAAAGAATACAAATCAAAGCACTCCAGCCACTATATTCATGTAAATACAAAAGAAACAAACTCTTTGGTACTCACAACTTGGAAACAGAAGATTAGAAAGCAGAAACTACTTCTCCAAAGCTCAGAGAAAGCAGGCAGACAGACAAAAGACTCAGACACAAACTTCCCTCCACCCAGAGTTGAAAAAATCCGGTTTCCTGATTGGTCCTCTGGTCAGGTGCTTCAGGTGAAAGAGACATTAACCCTTAGCTATCTGTTTATGACAGTGGGTCATCATATTACAGGGCTAAAGTTTTCTGCTAGGCTTCAGCCCAGCCTTCCTTATACACATGCACTTTATACCCATATTCTATGAGCCATAAAATTTGCTGTAAAAGCAGCAAAGAGTCCTGTGGCACCCTATAAACTAACAGACTTTTTGGAGCATGAGCTTTCGTGGGTGAATACCCACTTCGTCGGATGCATGTAGTGGAAATTTCCAGGGGCAGGTATATATATGCAAGCAAGAAGCAGGCTACCTGCCCCTGGAAATTTCCACTACATGCATCTGATGGAGCGGGTATTCACTCACAAAAGCTCATGCTCCAAAATGTCTGTTAGTCTATAAGGTGCCACAGGACTCTTTGCTGCTTTTACAGATCCAGATTAACACAGCTACCCTACTGATACATAAAATTTGCTGGTGCAAATGTGATTATTTAGCTAGCCAAGTGCTAATATTTATGCCTTTAATTCATTGTGGATACAAAAGAAAATGCAACCGAAACTTTTGCAGATAAAAAATATTACAGGCACACATTTTCCAGGTGCAAGTTTCATCTACAGAAGGGAGGCAGCATTTGAAAGTGTAGCTTTTATGTTCTAGTGTAGGCTATACACAACGCTCTAGTAAATAAAAATAGGGGGAATAGTTTACCTAGCTCACAGAACATGAAGCTTAATTGAAGGAGTTATGGTACATTGAGACCTGTTGATGGAGGACATTATAAATATTCAAGGAATTATTAACACATGGTGGATTTCACAGGAAAAAGATGTATGGTACTGCTACAAAGTTTCTTACAGTTACAACAATAAAAGTCAATGGTTGGTAATAGTAAACAGAGTTGTGTGTAATCAGTTGGCAGCTGGTATTACTTGTGAGAAGAATAAGAGGTGGATTTTCTGGCTTAAGCCAGCAGACTGGTGGAGAGAGCTGTGTGGATTGCCCTAGTTAGCCAGGGCCGAGGAGGGCAGGTGGGGAAGCCAGTACAAATTCTCGCAGCCTGTCGGTCTGGAAGGGGACCCAGCACACGGCTTCCCTGGCTTCGTTGGCTCTGTTTAGCTGGTCTGCCCTTGCTGGGGGGCCCGAAAAAATTTTTTCACTGGGGCCCGAACCCGCTCTTGGTGGCCTGCAGATAGCTGCTGCAGAAAAATTACTTCCCTTTGTCAAAGTTCTCAGTTTCTCATTCATTCATTCATGAGGAGAAACTGAGAAGGCAGAGTTAGCAGAGCAGGGCAAGAGAATGGTGATTAGAGTGACATAGATAGGAGAATTGAAGGAGAATAGTAAACTTATGCAAATGAATAGTGCATGGGTGTACACACACTTTATAAAAGTAGTGAATACTTATCTTCTCATTCCCAGAATTGCATCCAGAATGAAAGCTGTCACTCTGGAGCCAATTGCTTCTGTCCTATTCAGCATACACAGCACTGTTGCCTGCAACTGTTTTTCATACTGAAGCTTCAACTTTTAGAGATTGGGTCATATTCCGAGGTAATGAAAAAGGTGATGTAAGCTAGACAACCTTTAGACACCCTTACTTACTCCTTTAGACCTACGTACATCCTCTCTACCAATATACAAAGAAGTTAGCATAATTTATACATCAAGAAACTGGAAATAGAATGGGGGCACTTTAATAGACATCTTCTGGCTCCACAACGTAAGAATGGCTGTATTAAGTCAGATCAGGTCTATCTAGTCCACACCTGGCCAGTGCCAGATGCTTCCAAGGGAATGAACAGAACAGGACAATCATCAAGTGATCCATCCTGTCATCCACTCCCAGCATCTGTCAGCAGAGGTTTAGAGACACCCAGGCCATTGGATTGCATCTCTGAGCATCCTGGCTAATAGACATTGATGGACCTGTCCTCCATGAACTTATATAATTATTTTTTGAATCCAGTTATACTTTGGCCTTCACAACATCCCCTGGCAATGAGTTCCACAGGTTGACTGTGCATTATGTGAAGTACTTCCTTTTGTTTGTTTTAAGCCTGCTGCTTATTAAATTCACTGGGTGATTCCTGATTCTGGTGTTATGGGAATGGGTAAGTAACACTTCCTTATTTGCTTTATCTATACCATTCTTGATGTTATAGATCTTTATCATATTACCCTTAGTTATTTCTTTTCCAAGCTGAACAATACCAGTCTTTTAAATCTCTCCTTTTACAGAAGCTGTTCCGTAACCCTCATCTCTTTCGTTGCCTTCCTGTGTTCCTTTTCCATTGTTAATATATCTTTTTTGAAATGAAGCAACCAGAACTGCAGACAGTATTCAAGGTGTGGGTCTACCATGGATTTATACAGTGGCATATACAGTCTTTTTATCTATCCCTTTTCTAATGGCTCCTAACATTCTGTCAGCTTTTTGACTGCTGCAGCACACTGAGTGGATGTTTTCAGAGAACTATCCACAGAGACTCCAAGATCTCTTTATTGAGTGGTAACAGCTAATTTAGATACCATCATTTTGTATATATCCTTGGGATTATGTTGTCTAATGTGCATTACTTTGCATTTATCAACATTGAATGTCATCTGCCATTTTGATGCCCACTCACCCAGTTTTGTGAGATCCCTTTGTAATTCTTTGCAATTTGCTTTGGACTTAACTATCTTAAAAAATTCTGTATTGTCCACAAATTTTGCCATATCACTGTTTACCCCATTTTCCAGATCATTTATTAATATGTTGAACAGCAATGGTCCCACTACTCATCTCTGGGAGACACTACAATTTACCTCTTCCCATTTTGACAATGGACCATTTATTCCTACCCTTTGTTTACTGTCTTTTAACCAGTTACTGATCCATTAGAGGACCTTCCCTCTTATCCCAGGACTGCTCGCTTTGCTTAAAAGCCTTTGGTGAGGGACCTTGTCAAAAGCTTTCTGAAAATCCAGGTATACATATCCACTGGATCACCCTTGTTTACATGCTTGTTGACCTCCTCAAAAGAACTCTAATAGATTGTTGAGACATGATTTCCCTTAACAAAAGCCTATTGACTCTTCCCCAACATATTCTGTTCATCTATGTGTCTGATAATTCTATTCTTTATTATAATTTTAACCAATTTGCCTAGTACCAAAGTTAGGCTTATCGACCTGTAATTGCCAGGATCGCCTCTGAAGCATGTTTAAAAAATTGGCATCATATTATCTATTCTCCAGTCATGTAGTACAGAAGCTGATTTAAGCAACAGGTTACATATCAAGTTAGTGCTCTGCACTGCCATCTGGAAGACTGGTTTTGATTTTCAGTTTCATGCTACCTGGGCTGGCAGAAGCTGAAGTGCAGTATGGGTATGTCCCTCCCTGCCCCCACATCATAAAGTGGAGGAAGATGCAGAAATTAGGCTGCTTACAAGTTATGCCAATTTAAACTCCCTAGATTTACTTGCCCCCTCGTTACTAATGTATAAAAGAATCGAACCTGGAGAAAGAAAGCCTAAATCCAGTGGAGTGTAAGTTAATGTGGATAAGGGTCTAATTTACACTACCTTAATGCTTCACTTCTGAATAGGGTCCTTTCTTTGAGGAAATTCAACTCATTAGCTATGAGAAACTGAGTTGTTCCTAGGACTGTGTGAAAAGTCTTGTACCTTAAAAAAAAAAAAAGGAGTTTCTAGCCTTTGACAGTTTTGCAAAATGTGGAAAAAATATATTTAAACAGGACAGCCTGTATAAAATTTTTCCATAACTGTAAGAAATGTTTTTATCAATGAAGAGTCAGGATAATTTGCACAAGATTTGCCACTTGATTTTGAAAGTCACAATCAATGAAGATGAGAGACATTTTGCACTCTTCAAATGTGCATTATTTCACAAAGATACTTCCTTTTCCCTTGTAAAGGTGTAAAACACACAGAAGTCTCCTTCACTTTGAGCAGTTGCAGGCTTAAAAAAAAAGAGAGAGAGAGCAAGAAGGCCAATTCCAGGGCTCAGAGTGAAAGGTTGTTGAAAAGAGTAACCAGCCATGACTAATAACTGCATTGTGCTGGGTATTTGTAGGGATTCTGTTGTGAACCACCAAGTGTGTGAAACAAGATCATTTGGTGGGAGTAACCCAGGTGGCACATGGTGGAACTTAAATACAAATAGAAGGTTCTGTACAAGATCAAGTGACTGGGGGTAGATGGAGAACCAATACAATCATAGGAGTGGTACTCCCTTGTAGTTATTAATGACTGCTCCGTTCATTGAATACAAGTGGTGCTTTTTCCTACTTCACAAGGCTATTATGAGGATTAATGTTCAAACAGCTTTTGATGATGATATATAGCACTGTGTAAGTGCCAAGCCCTACATTAGAGCTAAGAATTATTATGAAAGTGGAGAATTAATATCAGGTGAAGCGAATGCTTTTCATAATTCAAAAGTGTTCATTGGATGATGTGACAACCAATATTATTAGAAATGTTCATTTGTATTTCCCTCAGAGGGTATGTATCCTTGGTGCAAAATTCACTATCCATGTTTCAACACTTTGAACCTCCCTCTGCCCCAGCACTAATTTATAACCACCATCCTACCTGCTCAAGCACACTGGATAGGACTCCTTGAAGCCATCTTAACCAGCTTTTAATAAATTGGAAGAGTTGCTGAGAAGCAATTGAGGTAATTCCTTCTATTACCAGTACTTACATGGTCCCCAATTACTGTAGTATCTTTGTGTCTCACAATTTTTAACACCCCTGTGAGGTAGGGAAATGCTATTATTCTCACTATGCAAATCGGGAACAGCAGCACCACGTGGCAGGGTCACACAGGAGGTATGTGATGGCCAGTGGAGTCCTGTTGGTTTCTTTCTTGGGTTTGTCTTGCAGTAGGAGGCTTCTGGGCACACGTCTGGCTCTGTTGATCTGTTTCCTTATTTCCTCGTGCGGGTATTGTAGTTTTGAGAATGCTTGGTGTTACATACAGTCCCCAGCTAAAACCCCTCCAACGCATCATCAGGGATCTACAACCCATCCTGGACAATGATCCCACACTTTCACAGGCCTTGGGTGGCAGGCCAGTCCTCGCCCACAGACAACCTGCCAACCTGAAACATATTCTCACCAGTAACTGCACACCACACCATAGTAACTCTAGCTCAGGAACTAATCCATGCAACAAACTTCGATGCCAGCTCTGCCCACATATCTACACCAGCGGCACCATCACAGGACCTAACCAGATCAGCCACACCATCACCGGTTCATTCACCTGCACGTCCACCAATGTAATATATGCCATCATATGCCAGCAATGCCCATCTGCTATGTACATCGGCCAAACTGGACAGTCTCTATGGAAAAGGATAAATGGACACAAATCAGATATTAGGAATGGCAATATACAAAAACCTGTAGGAGAACACTTCAACCTCCCTGGCCACACTATAGCAGATCTTAAGGTGGCCATCCTGCAGCAAAAAAACTTCAGGACCAGACTTCAAAGAGAAACTGCTGAGCTTCAGTTCATCTGCAAATTTGACACCATCGGCTCAGGATTAAACAAAGACTGTGAATGGCTTGCCAACTACAAAACCAGTTTCTCCTCTCTTGGTTTTCACACCTCAACTGCTAGAACAGGGCCTCATTCTCCCTGATTGAACTAACCTCGTTATCTCTAGCTTGCTTGCATATATATACTTGCCCCTGGAAATTTCCACTACATGCATCTGATGAAGTGGGTATTCACCCACGAAAGCTCATGCTTCAAAATGTCTGTTAGTCTATAAGGTGCCACAGGATTCTTTGTGGCCATTTGTTGTATTGTGTCTGAACTAGTTTGACTTGTAATTAATGTGTAAACTCTTTGGGGCATGGACCGTGTTTTCCTCTCTGGTTTCTAGACCACTGCGCACACTAAAGATGTTCATATATTTTAATGGTTAATATTTTGTACACAAAAGAAATTTTCTTCATGTTGCCTCTTCAGCTTCATACTGTGACCTTAAAAGTACACGTTTCTTTTGCCAGTGTCTTACACAGTCTGAATGTCGGCTCCAGAACTAAGAGAGATAGGAATATTCTTAATTAAATTAAATCCCTTAATTTCATGCCCATTATAGATTTTAAAGGTACAGACCAAAGATTTCCATTCTTGTGCATTGTTGCCATAGCTTTGCATGCAAACCAGGCACAAATACAGAAATGAAAATAAATAAATAAATAAATAAAAGCTGACCCTTTAACAGAGGTTATTATTTAACAACATTTGAATGTACATTCGTAATTATAACCAGGGACCTTTAACAGTGGGTCCCCTGTTTTCCTCCACTATCAGCTCACATCCTGTTCAAGGCTTCTAATTGTGGCAACTTTCCTTGGGAAGTGTTGGGCTGAATGGGATTCCATTTACAGCCTAAAAGTGATACCCTAACATCAATTAAAATGACCACTGCAAAACAATGCAGAACTGTCTTCCCAGAAAGCGAGTATAGTTCCTATACAGTCTTCTCACACCCAGACAGCTGAGGAGGCTGAGGGGAAGAGAGGTGCCAGTCTTGGTGTGGGGGAGGGGAAAGGGACATATATAGTTCCTTCTGTAGTTCATCATGACATTAAATCCATTAAATTCCTTACAGACGAGACTAGGACACTGCAATAGAGGTTTAAGTATGTTCAAGATCCCAGCCCCATGACATGTGGAATAACCTATGTAATTATATTCCCCTTAGTGCTTCAGAGAAGTCCCAGTGACTGTAATACATGCTAACTTAATCTTAGCCACAGTAAAATGTGTTTCTAATTTACAAATTCGGCAATTTTTCAGTAAGAATTGTTGCACTTTGTCTGATCTATTCTCAAAATACGGAAGTGCTTGAAGCATGACCACCTGCAATAACAGATTACTGTTCCCTAAAATATTGCCATACACCTACAATGTGGAGGCATAAAGCTTCTCTAAAAAAGAGCTTTGTTACTTTTTCTAAAAGAAAGAAATGATCCCAAAGTAAAGCTGGTTTTCAGCAGCCTTTCTGCTCCCAAATGCAACTGGCATCAAAGTCTAATGAAAACCTGTTTGCGGACACTGGATCTGATCCAAGGTACACTATTGGCATATTCCAGATCCCTTGGGACATGACTCATAAAAAACACAAGGCTGTCATCAGATGGCTGGTGGCTCAAATAAATCAAATTTACTTTGAAAATTGAGGCATACCAAAATTTTATTAGGTGAAACTGGCATTTCTTATAGCCAACTTGCACATATATATTTTTATTACTTACAGCAGTTTAAAAGTATGCTACCAATCATATGCAAAACAAGAGGAGATTGCAAATGTACATTTTTTACTGTGTGGCAGGAGGAACTATTTTTTTTTAAAAGTACTGATTAATACTGCATGTTTATAATAGGTGGCACTGAAGAATGGACCTCAGCGTTTATTTTATTACCAGAAGTGCTTTGGTGCAAACTTCTGCACATCTTCCATTCATGCTGCTTAGCACTAATCTTAAAGAATGACTTTTATTAGAGAGTAATTGGTCATTAAAACAATCAGCTGCACGCAAGGATGACAGATAATGTTTGCAATGTGCATTTACAAGAAACAGACATGAATACAACTAAAGCCCTTGATGATCTAAAATGGATCAGATCTTCAAAGGTCTAGTGCTGCTTGTGTGCTGCATATGGTGAGGCAGTTTCCAAGACAGTCAGACCAAGAATGTAATGAGTATTGACAGCCCAAGTGTAGCTGAATACAATCCATGAGCACCAAAATTCTTCATTTTTGACTGAAATTTGTACTGTTTATATTTTTCCTAATCATATCCTGTAAGGGGACTATTCATGTGTCTAACTTTCCATTTGTTGTATCCAACTGAACCTACATTACCCATAGGGTTAGATTTTTATCAGTCAATGTCAATTTCACTGAGTTGCACACAAACAGAGGACAAATATTTCCATCAACAGTGAAAGTTTACAGATAGGCAAAGTAAGAAAAAAGCTACTTGAGAACTTAGAGTTTAAGGATATTTACTTTGTATACTTTGATGTATAATGTGGACAATTCATATTTTAAGGTTACAAAGCTTTAACTTTCTGAATCTCAACATGTACATTATTAAATAGTCATTTTCTAACCCCCTGTCCCCAATTTCCCTCAACTGTGAAAGTTAAAAAGACCTTCTAAAAATCAGAAAAAGTGCCATTTTTTAGAATTTCAACAGATGTTCTGCCAAGCCTAATTATCCATCACATTCAAACCTCAGGGACAAATTTTGCTTTCATTAACATCATTTAAACCCTCTCTGGGCTCACTAAGGACCAGAATTTGTTACACTTACTCATGTTAAGTAAGGAACAATTCCTCAAATTATCACGCTAAAAACTCAAGGGCTGTCTAAACAGGTGTAAGTGGGCTACAAAATAGCCTTCACTTTAAAGAGTGTGTATATATAGATATATCTATAAGAAGCTAAGGAAAGACAAGGCCAAATCCTTAAACTCCCACTGAAATCAATGGGAATTTGAATAAAGGCTGAAAAAAGCCCTCTGGATTTGATCCAGAAAGAATTTAGTTTGCTTTGCAAACTAAAATAGGGCAAAAAGAATATCACTGTAGAGAAAGTCATTGGCTTGCTGTATTTGACAGTGTGCTTTTAAGATTAAGAGATATTTAGCCACCTTTTGACACCCTGTCGCCATAGGTGCTGACACTAGGGGTGGTAGGGGTGTAGCAGCACTCACTAGTTTGAAGTGGTTTCCATCATATACAGGGTTTACAGTTTGGTTCAATGTCTCTCAGCACCCCCTCTATACAAATTGTTCCAGCATCCCTGCCTGTCACTGCAAGATAAATCAGTGGGGTCACACCGAACAACTCCAAGAGTAATGGTTATACTCTGATCATCTACCTTGCTGAATGCTCTATATTTGTTTGAAAATTATCTTTCTTCGCAAGCATTTTGGTTTATGGGCACTCAGTGGGGATCACTGGGTGTAAGTCAACACAGAATTTGGATCAGGGGCAGCTCTAGCCGTTTCACCGCCCCAAGCACGGCGGCACGCCACGGGGGGCACTCTGCCGGTCGCTGGTCCCGAGGCTCCAGTGGACCTCCCGCAAACGTGCCTGCGGACGGTCCACTGGTCCTGCAGCTCCGGTGGACCATCCGCAGGCATGCCTGCGAGAGGTCCACCGGAGCCACAGGACCAGCAGACCCTCCACAGGCAGGCCTGTGGGAGGTCCACCAGAGCCGCCTGCTGCCCTCACGGTGACCGGCAGAGCCCCCCCCAAGGCATCCCCCCAAGCACATGCTTGGTGTGCTGGGGCCTGGAGCCGCCCCTGATTTGGACATACACCTCTACCCTGATATAACACTGTCCTCGGGAGCCAAAAAATCTGACGGCGTTATAGGTGAAACCGTGTCATATAGAACTTGCTTTGATCCACTGAAGTGTGCAGCCCTTCCTCCCCCAGCCCCTGGGAGCACTGCTTTACCAAGTTATATCTGAATTTATGTTATATCGGGTCACATTATATTGGAGTAGAGGTGTATGATTTTTAGTACACGCCTATAGCTAATCTTTGGTTACCAACTAACCATACTGTCAAAACCTTACCTTCATCTCAACTTGTTCTGGATTTCCTGTACGTTCCAGTGTGGAACGGACAGGGCCAGATTAAACCAAGAGGTATCCTTGTCTCCCACCCTCATGCTGTGGCCACAGCCCATGCCATGCCTGTCTCTCCCACAGTCTAGCTCTGCCCATTCTTTGAATGACAGGGCCAATTATACAAGATTACTCTACTAGGAGACTCCCCTTTGGGCCGACTAGGTCTCCCCCGACCACCATTCCCTGTCTTTGGGAGGACTGAGGGCTGTCCCAGAAGAAGGACTCTGCCTTCTCCCACTTCTCTGTGAATCAGGCCCCTCCAATGCCAGTCCGGCAGGACTATGAGGATTGGTGGCAGAGAAGGCCTACCAGCACTCATCTCCCCCAGGACACACATATTCTTCCCTTCTGGGATGATGTAAGCAGTTTATCACCACCACCACCACCCCAAGCAGCAGGTTTCAGAGTTCCAAACCAGTAAGGTAAAATAGTTGACATCTCTTGGTGCTGTTGTTGCAGCACTGTCTGTAGATAGCCTGACTCAGTTATACTCTGTTTGTATTTTCAAGGATCTCTTTGCAACTAAGAGGGCTAGTAACAGGGTTTAAGAAATGAAAAAAAAGGCTGACATTCTGAAGTAATCACAGGACTCCGAGACCCACAGCCCTAGGCATCTGCCCATTCTTTAATCCAGCCCTGGTAATGAGCCCATGGGTTTAACTGACATGAAAATCCAAGCCAGAAAGTACAGATTTCCCATAAGGGAATGGAAGATTGGTAGAACAAGTACATATAAGCAAGTGGGGGCTAGATCTGCCAGGAACAGAGCTCTAGCTAGATCTTTTATACAGATATCACATTATGGCCATAGTTTATTGGCCTAATTTTAAAGAACTAGAGTCCTTGAGACAGTAATTTCTTTCAGGCTGGCAACCTTTCATTTTAAATACAGTAGATGTATTTCTACAATGCAGAACTACATTTCCAAAGTAATCCTTACTAAATAAAATACAGTTAAATAGCCTAGATTCCTCCCTCTCCCTCCCCCGCCCCAAGTTTTACTACTGGGCTACATTTTGGCCAAGAGGGAGACACGAGTCCCTGTTCTACTCCCACTCAAGTCAAAAGCAGAACTCTCATTGATTTCAGTGGGAAAGGGTCAAGGCAAAGGCCTCTAAGAGGTTTAAAAAAATCAGTGAAATGTTAGTCAAAACTGGAGCATATGCAGTTCAGTCTGGATGCACATTTATACAGCTGAGGATGACAAAGTGAAACACCAGAGCAGAGATGCCTCCTCCTACAGAATCTGCCCCCTGAAGAAAACATCTGCCTGCATGTTTAACTAAGAACGTGAACGGCTAATACAATCTGACCTGCAGACTGAGAAATGAGTAGTTCTTTAACACACCAGGCCGGAGGGGGGTGGAAAGAGAAAAGGATCGAAAGTTTTTTACCAATGCCCTATTTTCTGCAAGTGTACATAAAGAGACAACAAAAGGAGAGAGTGATCAGGAGTTCCAACCAACTGACTGAAGACACTGGGACCAAATTGAACTGTGGCATTATCAGGTAAAACTCCATTGAAGTCATTCCAGTTGCCCCTATATAGTCAGGGCTGAGTCTTGCTTGGAGACCACCTACATCTAGGGCTTAATTCTGCCAGAGGCCAGCACCGTCTAGAAGAAATAGAATTTTCATGGAAGTTGAGGTTGCTAGGTGCCTTAAGTCTAGTTTACAGTATCTGCAGCAGGAGGTGGTATAGATAGATAGATAGATAGATATAAAAGACACTACCTGAGTCTTATAGACTACATTTCCCTTACTCTGTTTCTTTGCACAATAGGCATATATCTTGTGCAAAGAAACAAAGTAAGGGAAATGTAGTCTATAAGACTCAGGTAGTGTCCCTTTAAATAGTTTATGTGACCTCTAGTGGCCCTCACTGTCTTCAATTTCCATTTGTAGATAGGCTCGGCCTACCATGATCTTTGAGAAATACTTGCCACCAGCTAATGATACCAATATATCCTCTATTCTAGAGAAAAGATACTGGATTACTTGGTTAATCGTCACCAGTGATACATACAGCTCTATTCTTTTTCCTTTACTGGCACTACAGAGATGCCTTGGCTATAATTCCAAAGTCCTGTAAATGTTGATGTTCTGCTTGTGTCTTTGATAGCATCACAAGGGACTGGTTGAGTTTTGCAAAGTTTAGGAATTGCTCCATTTTCAAGCACAGTTTTGGCTTCCACATGTTTTGAGGCTACAAGACCATCCTGAAAGACTTTAGCTGCCTTGTCCCAAAATTTCAGCTAGTTTTTGTTTTGGGCTAGAGTTCATAATAAAAAAAACCTCAAACAACTTGCAGGCATTTTATGCTTTGCCAATCCAAATGCATTATTTGGTAGAAAATTCATGACTTTCTCACTTCTCAGAGGTTAGCACATGCTATTTACAGCTATATTACTGTCACTGTAACACCCAAGGAGCAAGGTCTTTTCCTGTATGTTTACTAGTGTTGAAGTTTTCTACAACTCTAAATAGTGTCTGACAATTCTACTATGAAACCAAAACAGTAGACCTTGTGTCAAACTCCACTGTAAGGGTATGTCTACACTGCAGCTGGGGGCATGCTTCTCAATGCAGGGAGAGAGATGCCCTAGCTCTGCTCAAGCTAGCAGGCTAACAATAGTAGCATAGCCAGGGTAGCATAGGCAGTGACTTGGGCTTGACGCCCAAATAGGTACACCAGGTGTATCTATGCTTGTGCCACCTGTGCTACCTCCACCTCCACTGGTATTTTTAGGATGGTAGCTCAAGCAAGAAAGTAGAGCTTTAAATGATGTTGTTTCACAATCTTAACTTGCCAGTGCAATGCAGCTGTTTCAGTTTGGGCTTTTGCACTTACATGGATATACAAGTTCTCAACCCAACGTTTGTGGCATCATAGCTACTATGTTTAGTCTAATCTAGTCTTGCAGGACATGTAACACCTTATTCTGCAGTTCTTATTCAAAACAAATTCCCAGTTAGGAAAATGGGGTGTTTTGCCCATTTCAGAATGAGGCCTATTGTTAGAATCTTTTTTAAAAATGCGGTCTTCCTCCTTTGCATAAAGTAATGTTATGCTCTTGAACACCAGATGAAAAGCAGGTTGATGTATTCAAAATATCACACCATTACAACAGGAACTACAGGCACTAGGGCCCACATTTTCAAGAGTGGCTTCTGATTGTGCGTGCCTCATTTTCTGAGTGCCCAACTGTAGACACTTGGGATGAAATCTTGACTCTACTGAAGACAATGACAAAACTTCCACTGATTTTAATAGAGCCAAGATTTCACCCCAGGTGGTGGGGGTGGGGATGTGTCTGTATTTCAGAGATCCTGAATACTCATTGCTCTTAAATTACTTTAACTGGACTTGCAAGTGTTCAGCACCCCTGAAAAAAATCGGGTCACAGAAGTCTAAAGTTTTGCACAGCAAATAAATAAATGAATAAATATACTCAGGCCATCACATTGTCTGGAGTGGTTCAAGACCATGAGTTCCAGCCTCAGGGCAGACTGTCAGAAAGCAGGACAGACACCCAAAACTGGCTGTATGTTCTTTAATTAGATTTCACCAGCCTTGTAACAAATGTGAACTCCTGAAGCACTATAGCAATTTACCATGGAGTCACAGACAGTTTCCTTGCATATTCCAGTCTATCTTGCCACCCAGGCAATCTGGACTTAGTGATAAGTGGTTGCTAAGATCACAAAAGATTCAGGTTGCTTCCAATCCCAAGGGACCAGTCACTTACCCCAGGTCAATTTGTACCTAAGATCTCACACCAAAGACAACACTTGTAGCCAATCCAATAGTTAACTAACTAAGGATTTATTAACTAGGAGAGAGAATTATTTAGAAGTTCAATCAGGGAAATATCTGTACACAAATGAATTACAGTCTGTGGTTTTAAAAAGATGACAGTTGTAGTAATCTGTCACACTGAATGTCTTTTAGAGATAACCCAGGTTAACCCTGGAGATTTCTGCTTCTGTTTCCTAGCTCCAGCTCTGAGAGACTCCAAACAGCAAAGAGATGGAAATTAAAATAGCTATCCTAAAAAATATTTCTTCTTCTAGAAATCAAGTTGATAGGATGAATCCTTTTGCACATAATCCTTTCACATCTGAGCTAGAATAATACTGCTAGAACTACGAGGCAGCAAGAGAAAATTTGTTTCTCCCAAGCCGTGAAGGCCACATCAGACAACCTGTCTAGTTGGACAGACATTGTCAGCTACAGGTTAAACTAAAAAAAGGGGGCAAAGAAATAGGATGTTATTTTTAACTTGTTATAACACACAATGTATCGCACATACTCCTGCACACAATTAATATTAAACATCTATCATTAATTGCATACACGCAATATATACGCTCAATATATACACTGGGTTTGCCTTCTTAAATAAAGGATGTTAACAACCTTCAGATGAGTCAGGACAAGCAGTGTAAACAGGATGGCATATAAAGTGTGATACAGTATACAGAGGGCAAAATATGTTTGAAGGTTAGCTTATTAATAAAACATGGCTGGCCTTGGTTTAGTTTATAAGAAACTTAAGACATTTATCAACATCTGTCTGAACTCATTTCCAGTCTCTTTGGACTCTGTTGTGGATAAGCTGATTAATAAAAGATGATGCCTTAGGAAGGAAGCTTAGATCTTTGTAAGCAATGACAAAAGAAAATGCAGTGCTTAATCTACATATGAAAGGAAATTGTGAAAGTAAACTAGTTTACCACTGCATTCCCGGCTGCCAGTTTCCTATAACATTTCATCTGACTTAGTTTTGGCTGGAGTCTGGAAAAATAAGAAAGAATTCCAAAAATTAAGTGTGGAATTAATTTACAAGAAAGATCATGGTACTCTTTTTTGAGACTCTGAAACCTAATCCAGTTCCCTTGTGGCTTCCTCCCCTTAGTGTTTTTAACTTTGCAGCTTTCCATGTTTGTTTTTCATTTGTCTCCTTGATCCTTTAGTCTTTCCTTTCCCTTAGGCTAGAATAAAGCTCTAATATTAAACAAGTGCCACAATTTGCCTATTGATAATCATTGCCCAATAAAATATTGCCCCAGAAGCCAATTAGTGAAATATGTTTCTTGTAATAGTCAGTAATTTGTTTAACATAATGTGTTCTTGCCTGATAATCAGCTTAAGGGATGCATATGTGTACTCAGGACTCCAATATAGCACAGCTTAGATATAACTTGTACAGAAGATTCACCTTCTATGAACTTGGCTAACAGAGGGATGTAGTTCAAGAGGTTAACATTGTGACTATGGCAATGGTCGATTCACACTTCAAAGATATATGAAGGTTTAAGCAAAGGATTGGACCAGGCTGCTAAATTTGGTGTTGGATTCAAATTTCCCCAAAGTTCAGGGTAGTGAGATGAGATGTTCAGGTCTGAGCTCATTCCTAATTATTGTCTTATTTCTTACCCTCAGCAAAGAACTCAGATGCCCACTGCACTTCTGCAGTATAGAAGAATCAGTTTTATAAGCCAATCTCTCTGGACACGATCTAATTCTTGTAAGGAAGATTTATTTCATCAGGTCATTTTGAGCACAGTGGCTCTTTTATCTATTTAGCCACTTACACTAAAGTGGCTAAACAGACCATGTGGGCCATATCCTCTGCTGGAGTAAATTGGCATGGCTCTATGTAAGTTAGTGGAGCAATGTCAATTAATACCAGCTGAGAATCTGGCTTGTTGCATTTAAAGACTATGTCTGAGCCCACCTACTTTCTAACACATCTTATAAAACTGTTTTAAAGACAGTTTAGACCCATCTGTGCTAGCAGGCTACATTGTATTAAAAGCATTCTCACCTGAAATTGGGTTTAGATACAAACATATGTGGGGCTATATTATCTGATGCCTCGAAACCTAGATACTGAATTTCTCATTGAGCACAGGACTTAAGCACATGCAAACCTACTTTGCCTGAGCTTGAACAGTCTTAAGATATTTTTATAATGAAAGCAATAAACTTTACTCATGTGTGTAGTCCCACCAAGGTAAATGGGACTGCTCATAAATGCAAGTTTTTGCAGAATAGATGCATAATTTACAATCCAGATTCCCTGTTCACATCTCAGGTTCAAGTTAGATTTTGAAAAATACAGAGAGCCTACTTTAAAAAAAATATCAGTCATTTTTGTCACACAAGAAGCCCCCCTAAAGACGACGCTTGCAGATATATGGGCCTTAGCATGCAAGTATTTGTTACAGCTTTACATTAATCTCAAAATAGATTTCTGCATGCATTGTAGAAGGACTTAACTTATACTATTGGCTCTCATTCTACATTCTTGCTAGTTAAGATTATTCATTGGTTCCTGGATGTCAGGGTTGATGGTGGTGGCCACATTGAAGTTGGAATGATCTATTACCTCGTCCAGAATGGCATTGTGGTTGTGGTTCCCCAACAGCGATTAATAGGCATGGACATGCATTATGCACATGTTGAGAGATTTAAATGCACTTTGAATTGTCATGTTTGTCAGTGGTCACACATCCAACAAGAAAAACTAGGGCACTTAGCACCTATCCACCTCTCAGGAATGTGGGGTGACAATCATTAGGCCTGGATCATGAGCAGCCCCTGTGACGCTACACAGGGATAAGCAAGATGCTTCCTCTCCTACAAGAGAAGGGCCACTCACAATAGCAGTCACTGTGTTATGGGGAGCACAGAGACAGCCCCTCCACCCCTGCAATGGGACCCCTAATAGGAGGTAGGGCATGGGGTTACTTCCTTTAGCTTACAGAGTAGGGGTGGCATGTGAGGCGGAGCAAATCACTCTCCTCACATGCAAGGAGCATGCCTCTGAGGCACAGTCTCTCCAGTACTCCTCCTGGGCAGTGCAGCTCCTGACTAAGGGGCAGAGAAGCCACAATCTAGTTGCTTAGTATCTGTACAGCACCTGCCATGGCCAGGTGTGGGCAGTCATGCTTAGTGGGTGGAGACAGTCAGGAGCCCAGGACTAGAGCCCAGGATCAGAGCCAGAAGCCAGAAATTAGAGCTGAGGGTCAGAGCTGGAGTTGGGAGCAAGGCAAAGGAGCAGGGCCTGCTGTGGCAGCCAACTGGGGATCCATGTAGTTACACAACTTCCTGGCGTTCCCTCTAGGCTTAAGTAATGCACCTGGACCAGCCATGGACCCCAAGGGGAACTGCCAGTTAGGCCCTTTGTGGGCAGTATGTGCTGTGGTACTTGGCCCATAGCCTATCAATGGCTTCGCTGCCAGGCCATTGTATGGTAGCATGTATGTGGCAGTAACCAGCTGGCCCAGGTTCCAAACCTGCGGTTCCTCATAACACCTTGAGATTCTTAAATGGAAAGTGCTATATAAGTAGCAAGTATTGATCTTTAGTTAGACATGCAGGGTTGCTTGCTGATTGGATTCCTATGCTATTATGGGTTTAAGACACACCATTTGCCTTGCTTTCATTCGTATTTTTTTTCGGGGCGGGGGGTGAGGTAAGAGCAGTAAGTCATCTATGGTAGTGTTTAGTTTATACTTTTCATGTTCAGAGGGCATGGAAACAGAAGTTTTATATATGAATGACAGTAAGAATTAGTGTTGATGCTAAAATGCCCATGAAGCAGAAATATCTAAGGATTCTGGGAACAGGAGAGTTATTGGCAAGTGAATTAAACATGACCCAGATTGCCAATTTTATAATATCATGGCAGTGTATTGTTTCTTCTGAACATGTCATCTCCCTTGAATTTCCAAAATGAATTTAGTACTAGGTACATGAAACTAAACTTACACGATGCAAGTATGGCTTACTTATTAGGAATGAATAAATTCACATAAAATAATTGAATCTTTACCCAAAACTCAAAATGAACCTGAAGCCAACCCATGATGAGATTCAAAAGAGCTGTTGACATATATATGTGCATAGAACTTCTAGCCAGGAATGACAAGAGATGTGAAAATATGTTTGTGGTACAGATTTGTTTTCCCACCCACCTGTAAAATGGCAGTAAGCATAGGTAGGGTAATTACACACCAAAAAAAAAGCACAATACAAATGCATTCTCTATGTCTGAAGTTGAAAAGATCTAGTATTTTTCCATTTAGTAATAACAATCTCAAAAGAAAGCCTATTCTATAGTTGCTAGCCCAGGTTTGTAGAATCAAAGTGCTGGTTGATTGACTTGAACAACCATTGAGAGTTTGAGTTGTTTTCTCAATATTTTGTGTAACTATTTGAAGAACCTGAAGAAGAAAGTTAAATTATGCAGTCTCAGCTGTAACAGATTAGACAGAAGACTTTATACACCATAACCTTGAGGTGATAATAATTTGTTTGCTAAATCTCTTTGCTTTCTGAATTTCCATCATAATACATCATGACTCATGTGGAGAAAGTAAATAAGTGTTATTTACTCCTTTTCATAACACAGGAAGTAGGGGCCACCAAATGAAATTAATAGGCAGCAGGTTTAAAACAAACAAAAGGAAGTATTTCTTCACACAACACACAGTCAACCTGTGAAACTCTTTGCCAGAGGATGTTGTGAAGGCCAAGACTAAACAGGGTTAAGAAAAGAACTAGATAAGTTCATGGAGGATAGGTCCATCAATGGCTATTACCCAAGATGGGCAGGGATGGTGTCCCTAGCCTCTGTTTGCCAGAAGCTGGGAATGGGTGGCAGGGGATGATTCACTTGATAATTACCTGTTTTGTTCATTTCCTGTGGGGCACCTGGCATTGGCCACTGTCAGAAGACAGGATACTGGGCTAGATGGACCATTGGTCTGAACCAGTATGTCTGTTCTTATATCATAATGGAAGTGCCTGAAATGTACGCGAATGGAATGGATCTAATTGGCTCAGAGTGGTAATCAATATTAATATGATTTGAATGAACAGTTCATATCCCAAGCCCCAACCAAGGAATACCATGGTGACTGGAGAGGAATCTACCTGCCAAACCCAGGCTATTCTCTAGGGCTGGCAAGAAGTATTTCCCTGGCCACTCCATAGCTCTTTAGTTGGTTTTGGCCCACTGACCCCTCTTAGTTACAAATCCCATATCCCCACCCCAGAGATCATCCCCAAAACCATTTTTAGCACTTCCCTGGTGTGGGCTAGTATAGGGCTGGGGGGAGCAGGGAAAGCAACTTCCTCTGCAGTTGACAGGAAGTGCAGAGACCCTGAGCAGACCCATCTTCAGAGCCTATTGCCAACCAACCACATAAAGGTGAGAAATTCACCTTAAAGTTTATGGATCATTTTCCTCCCCTTATGAAATATTACATAAAATAGCTCTAAATAAACAATCCCTGGGGAAGATATTTCTACAGAGCAAGACAAATAGTCTCTTTATAAGGAAGACTGAGAAACATACTGTACGCAAAAAAGTGTTTGTCTTGAGAAGATAGGAGATTTGGGTTAATAGCCCAGAAAAATTATATGTAAGCATTATAAAAGCACAGAAGGTACTTCAACTACAGGTGTCCTATATCTCAGGTGACTACCCTATCCACTGAGCTAACAGTTATAAGGGAGAGCAGCTACCTACTCTCTCCCTTTCCCAAGCCCTGCCTATTGTGTGGCATTCAGCAGCTTCTGATCACACCTATGGGATTGCGCCTGTCTTCTTCCAGTTTGTGGATCGCAAGCAGAGATAGGCACTTCCTGCAGCCCAGACTTAGCCATCAGCTCTGTGAGAGAGGTGTGATTTAGAACACATCCTTCTCCTGCGCATTTCCCATTGGCTAGCATGGGCAGCTTCTGACCTAGCATGCTGGGTTTTGCTGATCACATTCTATGGCGCCAATATCTCCCCATTCATTGCATAGGAGCCTAGGCACATAACCTGGGCTTTGTGGATTGTAACTGAGTGATTTTGTAGACACCTAAAAATTAGGCATTGTGATACTGAGCATCACAATGCCCGAGAACCTTTGCGGGTTTGAGCCCAGGACCAGGCCCCTCTCAGAGACGAAAGGAAAGAGGGAGGGAGGGAGGTAATCACTGGGGTGAAGGTCTGTCATGTGGTCCCCAGATGCTGAATAGGAGAACCAGGAAAGAACTGGCTTTTTACTTAGAATGTATCAACAGGTAAAGTTCTCAGATTGGGAGGAGTGGCAGTAACATGGAGAACAGAGTTGCATAAGACTTCGTAGGTTTGGATCAGCATCTGAACTTCAGACTGTTTGCCCAACCAACTCTAAAGCTTTTGAGTTTGCCTGCTGCTGCTGTTTACTGTGTAGGAGTCTTAGCTGTGTGATATTACAGCAAAAATGCAAGTGACTACATAGTGAAAAGCCTCATCTGGAGGCAGTTTCCTGACTTTTCAACTGTAGGTTGGGTGATATTGTGGGAGTGGGATTGACATACTCCACCAACAACTTTGAGTCCCTTTGGGCCATTCCTCCATCTTGAAGTGTTCAAGATACTGAATTAGAAGAAGTTGGTTTCATTAGTGTGTTATCTGCTTAGCATTGCATATTAATCAAATTTTAAATAGAAGTATGTGCAAATGCCTGTAATAGTCCACCAGACACCATCCTTCAGGTTGATGCTTGGCCATTTATCTTTATCTTCCATCTGTTTTCAAGCCACAATTTTAGTTCCCCTCCCCCAATAAGATCCAAGCTTTTACTGAAATTCTCATTTTCTTCTTTCCTATGGCACCTCAAAAAGAAGAGAAGATCCACTTACTTATATGTAAGGTTACTGAAGTGCAAATCCCACCAAGACCATCAGGAAAAAAAACATTAACGCAAATCACCAATTAAGGCCACCTTCATTCACACTACCCAGGACAGAGTCCACAACCAATTCCTTTGCATTTTCAACATGCAATCACATATACATATTAAATGTAAGACGCTGGTAAAGCTGTTTAAAGGGACATTTCTTTTTAACGTGTGTCTTCACTATCATTTGTAATATTCTCTGAGAAGCATGAAATCAGCATGTGTTTGCACTAGTATGCCAGGCAGCTAGCTGAAGAGTATCCAGGCTACTCACAAGGTAAAGATACAAAAAATTAGTTTCCACAAAAATATTTACACTTTTTATCAGCCTCTGAAGTGGGATCAAAGCTCTGCCCAAGTCAGTTCCTGGAGAATGCGCACAGAGGTAGTTCTACTCCCCAGCTCACACTTTTAAAAAGTGACTGAATCACAAGACCTCAGTCTCCTGGTAGCCATTGCTTCTCCACCTGAGCCCCTTTCATTTATTTTAAGCCGTACTGACCAGCTACCTCTCCTCTATTCTTTGGTTAGAGAAAGGGGGTGTGAATGAATATGAAAGACAATAAGGATTGAACACACCAGGAAACAAAAGAATCCTAATACTGGCAAAAATCCATTATTTAAAGGCAATAATAAAGTTGTCAATCAATAACACAGGAGTGTTCAATACATATATCTGTTCATAGGAACACAGGACATAGGACTGGAAGGTCCCTCTTGGATAATCAAGTCCAGTCTCCCGTTATGGTGGGCAATCCTCTTAAAATCTCATTTATAAATCCCTGTTCTGATGGACCAAAATTGGAGAATTTATCAAGATGATGAAATGAAGCTATTGAAGAGTCTAACAAATAACCAATCTATTCCCCCTCACCATGATCTTCAGCTCCAGCTCTGGGCCCTTTAAATTCAGGCCCCTACATAAGGCCTGTCTACTTCTTAAGGTTTATGCCACTTTATCTGTGGTCAGTAGGGGAACATGGGCCCATGCATTACTCCAAATTCCAACCCAAGGGACCCCATACACAGCAGCCATGTACTAGTTACTCACTGCTATTTCCCTAGTCTTTTTCCTACTAGGCCCCTTTTATCTCCAGCACTATCTCAAGGCCAGTAGCCTCAGGTTCTTCTCTATTGCCAGAGCAGAGTATCCTTCTTCACATCTCTGGTCCCAACCAGGAACTGACCAACAGATCCCCTGCAGTAACTTTTATCTTACCGTGCTGGACTCTGATTGGCTGTTTCTGTGATGCCTCTGTAGGCAAGCCTGGAGGCCCCACCTTCACTGCTTCCTGGGGTGGAGTGGAGTAGGACCATGGGACTTCCTGTAGGAAGCCACAAAGGTCAGGTGTACCCCATCACAGGACCATATTAAATGGGTTAAAAACTAACAGGTTTCAAAATATAAATGTTAAAGGGTATTTGCAAATGAATATGAGTGTTTTCAGTGAAGTCCTGTAAGAATGGTTCTCAGCACAACACTTAAATATTTTTTAAATGAGTGATTTAGAAGACTATATAAACTAGTTGCTGATAAAATTTTCAGATGACACAAAAATTAGGGGAGTGGTAAATAATGATGAGGCCACATCACTGATGCAAGGTGATCTGGCTCACTTCATAAACTTGGTTCAGCCAAACATGCATTTTAACACAGCCAAATCAAGATCATAAATCTACGAATAAAAAAAATCATTCTTACAGAATGGGAGACTGTATCATGGAAAGCCACAACTCTGAAAAGGCCTCAGGGAATTATCGTGGATAAGCAACTGAACATAGATTTCCAGTGCAGTTCTGTGGCAAAGAGGGCTAACATGATCCTTGAATGTATAAACATGGGAATATCCAATGGGAGTAGGAAGATGATATTCCTTCTGTATACAGCAATTGAGAGACCATTTTATATTGAAATAACATGTCCACTGAAATCAATAGAAGGACCAAGGGAGAAATAGTTACAGGGTCAGGTCCTCTACATAAAGCAAATTTATTGCATAATTGTTCTATGATGGATTACCCCAGGAAAATATTTTCCAAAAACATTTCCATAAAACAGCAAAAGACCCATGCGATTCCTCTGCTGGACCCTCCATCAATTCATGTTTTCTGGATTAGATTGCAAGAGAAAGCAGTAGGGGGTTGCAGCATTTTGTGGCATATTTCATGTTGGATACCTGCCTTTGTTTTGTGATGTGCTGCCTAGGCTAATATATTATATTATATTGGTTAGATGCTCACACAGTCAGAACAACTGCCAGCAAATCAGAAGGCTCCTTTCACAATGCCTATTGGACAAATATGGGTAGTGCACACATGGTTTAGATATAAAAAAAGTATGCTGCATCAATGCTGCATGTGTGAAATGTTTCAATTATTCCTAAAATATTTTTAACGTGTTCCAGATTTATCAGGCAAAATATTTAGGAAGCAATTGGAGTGCATTCTGTTTTTCATTTTAGTATAGTATATTATAGTAAACACATGTTCAAAATACATTTGACGTACCATCAAATATTTATACATATATATAAGTGGAAATCACAGGGTCATGACTGTAGCATCATTTCACCAGTTTATTTACAAGGGCCCAGATCCACAAGGGTATTTACACTCCTATTTTCCATTGAAATCAATGAAAGATGGGAGCTGAAGTGCATCTGGGCTAAGGAGGTGAGTTGCTAAAATCTATCACATTGGTCATGTCTATACTACGAAGTTCAGTCAATGCAAGTTATGTCAGCAAACTGCCACCAACTTTGGGAGCACACTGGCGTGCTTGTGTTACTGCTGCACTCACTTAGTATGAGTGCTTGTGTCCATGTAAAATGCAGTGCACCACAGGTAGGTATTCCAGCGTGTCTCACGCTGCCCTCCAGCTCAATGATTGTGGAACATTTTTGCAGTGTTTTGTGGGATACCAGCAATTTGCCCAAGAATTCCTAGAGGCTAGGGTTGAGTTCCCACCATGTCACTTTCTCCATGCCATAATGTTTTCCACATCCCATAATTTTGGGGCCATGTTTTAAAATACCACAGGCCTACAAGCCACTTTTCAATCTTCATCTCTTTGTCAAAAGCATGGACTCTGCACAGCTCAGCACAATTCTCATGCATGTTGCTAATCCAGGATGCACAATTCTCCTGTATTTCCAGAACTTAAATGAGTACTACTACAACCAGGATTGAGATGAGGAAGATGCAGAGATGTTCAAGCACCAGAACCAGATGTTGATGAGCACAGCAAAAAAAAAAAAGCCAGGCTGCTGTTGGTTTTCACAGCAGCTCCTCAAGGGGGATTGCCACCTCGGGGCCTGCGAAATGAGCAGTCATTGGTCAGATCACATCGTAAAGCAGGTTTGGGATGATGAGCAGTTGCTGCAGAACTTTCAGATGCAAAAGGTCACATTCCTGGATTTGTGTGCTGAGCTTGCTCCAGGCCTCCCGTGCAGGGACACCCATAGGCAGTGAGTTATATGGGCCCGTGGTGCCTGTGCTCAACCAATATTTAAGAATGTTGTCCTGGCTCCACCAATGTTTAGGCTTACAGTGCTTTGGGGGGCCCTGTGCTTCAGGGGGATGCAGGGTCCAAGGTGGCCTGGGGAGCTAGCGGGGGGCCTGGCACTAGCAACAGCGAGCGACCAGGCCCCAGCACACCCCACTCTGCTCTGCCAGCTCCTGCCATCACTTGGAGGAGCACAAGCCAGAAAGAGGCGGGGCAGGGGGAGGGGCTTGGGGGAAGGGATGGAATGGGGCGGGGGTGGAGCAGAGGTGGGCTGGGTTGCTCTCTGCTGCTGGTGCCAGGCCCCCTGCTGAACCACCAGGCCACTCTGGATCCCATGTGCCCCTGAAGTGTGGGGGTCCCCCAAAGCACAGGGCCCAAGGCGGTTGCCCCGGTCTGTCCTATGGATGGAACGGCTCTGCTTGGACCCATATTGGGCACCACCAAAAATTATGCAAACCTGGTGCCCATGGGGATCATGTTCTGAAACTTGCAATGCTAGATTGCTATCAGTCCGTGGGAAATTAGTTTGGAGCTGGAAAATCCAGAGTGAGGGACATCATCGTCGGAGTGTGTAAGGCCATTAACCATCTCCTGTTACACAGGACTGAACTCAGGGTAATGCACAGGAAATAGTTGACAGATTTGCAGCTGTGGGGCTCCCAACTGCATTGGGACAATAGATGTCACCTATTCTGGGACCAGCACACTTGCCACTGAGCACATCAACAGAAAAGGATACTTTTCCATGGTTGTGCAAGCACTAGTGGATCACTGGGGATACTTCACTGATGCCAGTTTGGCTGGTCAGGGAAGATGCAAGATGCTCACATATTTAAGCACAGGACTTTTAAAAAAACCTACAAGTAGAGACATTCTTCCCCAATCAGCATATTGCCATTGGCGATGTTGAAATCCTAATAGTGATTTTGAGAAGCCACCCTGCCCCCTGCTCCCCTGGCTCCTAAAGCTGTACACTGGCCACCAAGGTAGCACCAAAGAAAGATTCAACTACCAGCTTTGCATGAGCAGAATGACTGTTGAATGTGCTTTTGGTGCTTTTGAAGGGCAGTAATGTTGTTTACAGACTAGATGTTGATCAGCGGTTCTCAACAGGCGGTCTGCGGCCCGCTGGAGGTCTGCAAACCTTTCCGGGGGGGCTGTGGAGCCCCGTGGCTAAAACCCAGAGCCTAAGACCCATCATTTCCTTCATGGCTGAAGCCAGGAGCTGAGGGGCTGAAGCCGGAAGCAGCAGGGTTGAATTCCGGAGCCCCAAGTCCCAGTGCTCCCCCTGGGGCAGAAGCCCTGAGCCTATGGGCAGAGTTGGGGGACTTGGGGGTGCTGCCCCCAAAAAAACTAGACTGCAAGAGCACAGCAGTCCTGGGAGCCCCCCCTCCACACACACACACACACACACACACACACACACACACACACACACACACACCCCTGCACCTCCTTCTGTCCCCACTTCAAGGCCAGGTCGGAGGTGGGAAGCCAGAGTTGGGCAGTGCGGGACAGCTGCTGCTCTGGCTGGTGCCATGGTTTTCTCTCATCTCCTTCTGCTGCTGGTGCAGGGGGGTTGAATCTGCTCCTCAGCTCCCAGTCCCCTTTGCTCATACAGCTGGTAAGAGCCTTCTGGTTGGGGGATCCAGCTCCATGGCTGGCAGAGCCCTCAGGGAACAGGGACTGCAGGGGAGCCCTCCTTGCACACAGCCCCTAGCAAACCCCCTCGGTGCACTGAGCTACCTCCTTGCCCACACAGAGGCCCTAGCTGCCCCTTACCTACAGCCTGAGCTACCCCCTCCCTGCACCCTGAGCTACCCCTTGCCCACATACAGCCTCTAGCTACCCTCCTCCCTGCACTGAGCTACCCTCTCCCCACACCGAGCTACCCCCTCCCTGCACCCTGAGCAGTCAGCCCCAGTGGTGGCATTTGATGCTTTTATGAAACAGTGTGTCTCATGTGTATGGAGATTAAATATGGGGAGAATTATTGCTTGCAACTCTGAATGCTGTAATGCTTTGTGTAAACTAGTGAAGATACTCTGAGTTTCCAAAAATAGTACTTTGTGTACAAAGAAAGAGCAATATTAAACAACATTAAAGTGTGAACCAACGTACAAGGTTAAAATCTTTCACCAACACTGGAACAGGGTGAATTATACTTTAAACCCCAGAGTAAAAATGGAATTACAAAGTGAATATTTATTTTCATGTATCTAAAACCTATTACAATGCAGTATGGTGTGGCAACACATGCACCAAACAGTGATTTTCACAGGTCAGCATATGTGTTGCTATAGTTCTCCTTGTCGTGTTCCAGCGTGGAATGGTAGGGGTAAGGATGCATACCATGTGCCACCTGGTATGTAGGGAAGTGTAGGGAGAACCAACATGGAGTTCTCCACAGATTAGAAAGGCTGCTGAGTCCGTGGTCTTTGGGCATAAATGTCCGTAATGCTCTGCAGCATCTGAGTTTGTTGCCTGAGCAAACGCATAATGTCCTGATGCATTTCCTGATGCACCTCTCAGTCCTTTTCCGGCAGAAACCTCTCTCTCTCTCTCTCTCTCTCTCTCTCTCTCCATTCATGGTTGTTTTCTTTGCTCATGGTCATATGGATCATGGTTAAAATCATGGCACCACAAATGTTGGGATTCCCTCTAAGACCTCTTTCTACGCAGCTTCCCAATAACTCAGTTCAACTCCATACTTCGTCACTCAGGTATCTTTATTTGCAATACAGCATTGCTACGCTGAGTTGATCATACTCAAACACAGGCAGGTGGAGTCAGGGTACATCACAGCTCCATAGTTACATAGAAACCATCTTCTTTTATATACATGTATACATCCAGGGCCGGCGCTACCATTTAGGCAGCCTAGGCAATCGCCTAGGGCACCAGGATTATTGAGGGGACGGCATTTTGCCAGGGGGGCGGCAGGCGGCTCCAGTTGACCTGCCGCAGGCATGCCTGCGGCAGCTCCACAGGAGCCACGGACCAACAGACCCTCTGCAGGAATGCCTGCGGCAGCTCCAGCGGAGCCGCGGGATCAGCGCGGGGGGCGGAGAAATGGCCATGCGCTTAGGGCGCGAGAAACCCTGGCGCCGGTCCTGTATACATCTCATTACTGTAATGGGTTGGATGACTGAAACCCCCTTGGGACTGCCAACTGATGTGCTGAGACTACCTCTAAGCTCATTTTCCCTGGCAGCTTGGGACTTCAGAACCCTGCCTGGTTGTGCCAGACATGCTAGCCTGCTGCAAACACAGACCCAGGTGTGAACAACGTCCTCCAAAAGCTGCAGGCTTAACTGAAAACAGCTTAAGAAGTGTTCCTGTCTCCAACACTCAGGTACCCAGCTCTCAATGGGGTTCAAACCCCAGATAAATCTGTTTTACCCTGTATAAAGCTTATAAAGGACAAACTCATAAATTGTTCGCCCTCTATAAAACTGATAGAGAGATATGCACAGCTGTTTGACCCTCCCCCCGAGGTATTAATACATACTCTGAGTTAATTAATAAGTAAAAAGTGATTTTATTAAATACAAAAAGTAGGATTTAAGTGGTTCCAAGTAATAACAGACAGAACAAAGTGAACTACCAAGCAAAATAAAACAAAACACGCAAGCCTAATACAGTAAGAAAACTGAACACAGACTAAATCACCCTTTGAGATGTTTCTATAAGCTTCTTTCACAGACTGAGATGCCTTCCTAGTCTGGGCACAATCCTTTCCCCGGTACTGTCCTTGTTCCAACTCAGGTGGTAGCTAGGGGATTTCTCATGATTGCAGCCCCCTTTGTTCTGTTCCACCCCCTTATATAACTTTTGTACAAGGCGGGAATCCTTTGTCCCTCTTTGGGTTCCTACCCCTCCTTCTATATGGAAAAGCACCAGGTTAAAGATGGATTACAGCTCAGGTGACATGATCACATGACACTGTAAGACTCTAAGCCCTCATTCCTTCCAGCCTGACTCACAGGAAGGCCTGCCAGCAAACACAGCCATCCACAGTCAATTGTCCTGGTTGATGGGAGCCATCAAAATTCCAAACCACCATTAATGGCCCACACTTTGCATAATTACAATTGGCCCTTAGAGTTATATTTCATATTTCTAGTTTCAGAAACAAGAGTGATACATATATATACAAATAGGATGACCACACTCAGTAGATTATAAGCTTTGTAATGATACCTTACAAGAGACCTTTTGCATGAAGCATATTCCAGTTACATCATATTCATTAGCATATTTTCATAAAATCATATAGAATACAACATCACATACATTTTTGGATTACCGTATATACTTGATGATAAGCCAGTTCATTTATTATCTGATTCCCCCCAAGATGGATAAGTAAAAATGGAACATTTTTATAACCCATTCATAAGCTGACCCTATAATTCAGGGGTCAGCAGACTTCGGGTCTCGGGCCATCAGGATAAGCCGCTGGCGGGCCGAGATGGTTTGTTTACCTTGAGCATCCGCAGGCAGAGAGGTAAACCTAAGTAAACAAAGTGTCTCAGCGTGCCAGCTGCTTACCCTGATGGACCGGGACAGCAGCTGGTGGGAAAAAAATTTGGGGGGGAGAAGCTGGGAGTCAGGGGAGTAACCACTGTGACCAGTCCTCACATGACCCCACCCTTAACCCAGGACCCCCAGACTTTCCCCATCCTGTCTCTTCCCTTCCCATCTTATCTGGGGAGGGCCACGGGAGGGTGTCTCTGACCTGGCTGGAGCTGCTCTGGCAGATCAGGTTGAGCGGACGCAGCCTGCTCTGGTGGGCCAGACTGGGTGGCGCGGCTGCAGCATGTTCCAGTGCTCTGGGCCAGGTGGCACGGCCGCAGCGTGCTCTGGCGGTGTAACCACAGCCTGCTCTGGGGGGGCGAGGCCGAGCAGCACAGCTGCAGCCTGCCAGCCCTGGAGCTGCAGCTGCTTCAGAGGCTAGGGGGAGAGCAGTGTGGCCAGAAGTGGAGAGACTCTGGCCCTGCCTCTTCCTTTCTGGCTCTGCTGTCTGTGCTACCTCTTCTTGCTCCCTCTATTGGGGGCAGGGACTGCATCCCACCTCTCTCTCTCTATACCCATTCATAAGCCGACCCCCTTCTCTGGTGCTTCCCTTTGTTACTAAAAAAATTCAGCTTATGAACGAGTATATATGGTACTTTGCAGGAACCAATTCCTGTGCAGCATGATCTGTCCATACATTTTCGATGCTCAATGTACTCTTTACCTCATCTCCACATTCCTAACTTATCTTGTGTCCATTATTATCTTGTTCTGATTAAATGGTTCCATGAGTGTAAGTTCCCTCTTACCTTAGCTGACTCAGACATTCTGTCTTTTTGCCTTGCTGACCAATCTACTTATGTTATTTACTAATGATCTGTTTATCTCCTTAATTCTATCTTCCAAGAAATGAGCCCTCCCTCCATGTGTTAATTACTCAGGCCAGGCCAAGCCTCACCTCAGCTACAGTCTTTAATAAGAAATGCTAATTATCACTAGTTTTGGAGCATCTCTTTACAGCACTGCTCTGCAGCTCAAACAATGGAGAGTATTGCCTAGCCTAGCCGGGTGTAGTGGGGTGATGGTGCCCCCCAGCTATAGGTATAGGGAAAGTGCAGTGTCTTTTGGCATTATTTTCACAGGCAGTGGTGATTTTGGCTATTTCACTTCTGAGCGTAACAAAAGCACAGAGAACCCAGCTACTACCAGCATCCTGGAGCTGCCCAACCCCACATGCAGATAGCTTGTTTGCTGTGATGGTGCCAGCTGAATTCATTGCACAGTGGTATGTGAAAGTCTCATATCACGGTGGCAGAAACAACGCTGCCATCTCTAGACATGGTCAGGAGAGGATTGCAGAGCATCTCCATCAAAGTTTCATCAAGATCAGTCAAGAGAAGGGACACCCCATTCAGATAAACAAAGTATGTTGTATTTCCACCCCCATCCCCTGCCTGACGTAACAAACCAAAGAAATGAAAAGCAGATGCCAATTCTACCTCTGTTTGTGCTACCTCTACCCAAGCATGGGACACTGATCTGCTGTGGATTGTGTAATCAGACTGCTAGACTGATCTTTTTGAATTTATCCCCTAATGTTTTATTTTCTAACATTATACCAGTAAAATAAGCAACTGAAAATCAATGCTTTTGTTCTATAATGTTGGGAATGGTATGGGTGCCACTTTTACAGGGAACAAATGGTAGGATGGGGAGGAAGGCAGGAGATGAGGATTTGGGCAACGAAAATCAAAAAAAGTATCATAAGGAAAAATGCATATACACATTTATCTGAGCTCCCTCCTCCTTCATCAATAGGCTCATCTGCATTTGCCTGGTGGGACTGTCATGGCAGAGTTTTAAACAGCTCCTGACTCATGGACTTCTCCATGGAGTCTCCCCATTGCTCCTCCTCCTCGCCGTTCATGGCAGGGGTCTCCACCTTGGGATCCTGCAAAGTGTCCGCAGTTGTCTGCAGGACACAGGTCGGGGGCCACTTCCATGCATGGCATGCAGTTTGTTGTAAAGGTAGCAGGTCTACAGGGCAGCACCAAATTTCTTGTTGCTCTCCCTCACCTTCTGGTATCCATGGCAAAATTTGTTCACTTTTCTGCAGCCCTTCTGCTCATCCCTTCATGACCCCACTTGCATCGCCTGTGAAACCTGCACAAAGATGTTGCTACTTTTTCTGCTGTTCTGTTGCTGGGCTTGCACAGCCACTTCTCCCGACGGACAGCCAAGGCTTTTTGCCTGCTCCAGCTAGTTCTGGCATGCTCAGATGCGAACAACAAAGGTAAGTGGCTAGGGTTGCTCACAAAAGTGGGCAACTGGAAAAAGGTATTTAAAAAATATGCCAGGGTGGTGGTCGGGGGGAGAGCTACAGGTGGGATAGTCTTCCAGTCTCTGTGACCTCTGATCAGCAAGTGAACAGAGCAGCCACGGTTGCAGAGACAAGGGCATTGTGGGGCAACTGCTAGAGAACTGTGCGGTCGACACAAGCAATGCAGTGTCTATGCTTGCACTGCATTGACCTGAGTAGGTTGACCATGGCTATGCAATTCTTGGGAAGGCGATGTTACTGCTTCACTCTGATGAGGTGCTTACATAAGCAGGAGGCAAATATTGGTGTAGACACATGGACAACTTACATCAACCTAGCTTTGCAATGTAGACCAGGCCTTTATTCTCACTGTGCTATGCTCCTGCAACGTGCAGTACTGCAAAGCTGATGACCAGCCAGGTAATTTTACATAATCAAAGCAAAACCAAAACCTTTTGGGTTACTGGAAGACTGAATTTAGATTTCCCCTATATTCTACCCTAATATAGAAGTTTGTAGTGATTATTTAGGGAAAAAAACACAATTGCACACTCAACATTTGATTAGTCTACTGGCTTTAATTTTAGATGATCCATAGGGATCAATTAAGCACCCTCGGAACTCACATTAATGATGCTAGTTGCTGCTTTCGGCTGAAACCTATCACTAACTTTATACTGCACCTAGTCAATTACAGCAAGTGGGAGACATGTTTTCCATGGTTTTCACTCTTACAGACTGGGCAGCTTTCGTTTATTCTGAAAGTTACCTTTCACAAAGGGCCTGTAACACTTTTTATCCGATTTGGATTTTTTTAGTCCTTTTGTGCCTGTAAAGGAAGGAACTCGGCAATGGCTGACAAGTGATGTGCTACTGGTGGAAGGCTATTTCCATGATCTTTAAGTGCCAGTTCTGTATTTTACTTCACAAACTCAGTTATACTGTATGTGGCTCAGGACAGGGAAACTAAAATTGTGATACATTACAGGGACAAGTTACTGTAATGAGAGGTCAGAAGTGCTCCTCTGCTCAGCCTGCTGTTGCCCCACCTAGCGTCCTGAGAACTCTGTGCTTTGAGACACTTTGTTCAGTGAAGGAAATTACAGCCTAAAGAGTAGCACACAGTCCCTCCTCACATGTACAGTGTAGGGCAGCTTCCTCATGGAGTGGTGTGTTTTACTGACATTGCATTTACTACACCATTGCTCTCTCCTCTTCTCAGAAACCCTGCTGATGGCCTTGGGTATCTTGCTGGGGCTAGAGTACGATGTCAGTATGCATGTGAAGTCTGCTGGAAGACCTAGCAGTATAAGTGCTAAGGCCTTATGTCACCTTACTGAATGTCACTCCTGTACAGGAGATGGAGAGATTTCATGAGACCACATTTAAAGCTTATATTTATGGAGCGCTCCTGCTCAAAGAAGCAGTTGTTTAGTATGTCATAAGTGCATAGCATAATGTGGCTAATTATGGTGTAAATTGCTAGAAATCTTAGGGCCAAACTAGATGAGTTTCTTACTTGGAATTTTATGAAGCTTGTTTCTTCTGATAAGCAAAATAGTAAAGTCCAGGTTGGTGCCTTCCTCCCTTCACATTCTAGGTGCTGATTTGTCCAAATGCTCTGCACACCATCATCTTGTGATTTGTATATTGCCATTTGTATTCCTAAGCCACTGTAATGGACATGCTATTGTTTTTATCCCTTCTCCATATGTTTTTTATTTCTGGCAGAAAGTCAGGGGAGGAGTGAAATCAAGGTGAGGTCAAGCTCACTGTTAGGACAACACAGAGATCATGGTGCTAACAGTAAGACGTTCCAAAGCAGCTCTCCAGTTTATGTGAGAGTTTCCCCTTTTGGGTAGGCTTTATGGCCATCCAAGTGCCTCTGGTTTCATATTCCTTCACTGGGGGTCATATCTGTTGAGCTGGGAAATGCAGCACACATATATTTGTAACTATATATAATCATCAACATACATTTGATTAGGAAGATTCATAATATTCACCCCAGTGAAGTCCAAGCACAGCTTATTCCCTGGGCCTTATTAAAAGCTGCAGAGGACAGGTTGTGCACTTCAGGTCTCTGCAGAAGATAGAAAATCATTAACTGTATCAGCGTATAATGGAAAGAACACTGCCATTTGGGGAACACAATGGAAGGAATTGATTTTGTTTATACCTCTGGTCTCACAAGAAACATTTGACAGTGATATTGTCAGAGAAGTTGGCAGGGGAGGGACAGTAGAAGAAACAAAACAAAATGTTACTTGCATCCACCAAACCAAGTTTTAGGTGTACTGCCCTGTGGCATTGCAGGCTGGCAGGCAGGAGTGAGTGTTGGATTGAACTTCAAATCCACATTGGTAACAAAGGGTGCTGGAGACACTGTTCTACCTGCACCTGATATCAAAACTAACCACAAAGCAAGACACATCAGGCATCAATCTCACTCCCAAATGCCTCTGCAAATGTAAAAGTGATTTAACAACCCACAGTAAAATCAGAATTAGACTCAAGCTCAAGCTTTTAAATGCAATGTAAACAGGGCTTATCAGACTACTTTTCACTATGTAGGTTGGATCTGAGTCTAGTTCAGTGGTGGAAATCACAAGGCAGACGTGCAAGGAAGGAAAGCAAGCCCACCGCAACTGGAATAATTAATTAAAAATATCCCAAGTAGAACTTCGTAGGAAGGAAGAAGAGCAAAATAGTCCAAGAAGTCCATTATAGACTATGCAATGGAAACCTAGTTTACCTGTGTAATCCTTAGTACTGCGTTGATAGGCAATAAGGAAATCCACAGCTTGGTGACTGATTGTGTCCCTCCTTCGCTAAGCCTGTTCAATATGATCAAGGGGACCACTTTCACTAAGTCTGACAGAAAGACAGGCTGCATTTTTTTAAATATATAATACTGTCGTCACTAGACATAGGGTAAAAAAAAAATCCTAACGTTTTTGTGTCTGGAAAATATTAACCTCTGTAATTTCATAATGACTGGAAATGAACTCTTTATATTTTTTCTTAATATAATTACATCCAAGTTTTAATGGAGAAAATTTCCATGATATCAGAGAACTCTTGCACCATCAGAAGAGAGGCCTGGTCACCAAAGACCTACATGTCTTCTGAAATTCTCCCTCGTTTCTGGGGACAGACTCATTTGATATTTTCACATACCTAAAAGTTATATTGTATTATATACACAAGGGGACACTTGTCTCCCTGAGGTTAGAGCTCTCCTATTGCATCAGAGCTTAGCCCCACATGTAGTTCTGGCATACTAGCAAATAATACAAGCCTACACAAATATGATGAACTCACTGATATGAACCTTACCTCTGGGCTCACAAGATTCAACCACCAGAAAATTGAATGAGGTACCGAAATCTACTTCCTTCTCTTATACTGAACATGGGAAAGGTTTGCACATTTCAAATAGGCAATACAGAGACAGAGAAAAATCATAGAAGATCAAGTTTGTTTGTTTTTTATGGACTTGTTAAATTTAGCTCTGTTACAGGATTCAGTAACATCCCAAACAGAATCAAAACATTCCTGGCTCTACCCTCCCCTACTGTTGTCTCAACTAATACTGACATTTCGGAAACAGAAAGTATTTCCTCAATTACCATTTTCATTAAAAACATACTCTATTGCAAATTCTGCCTCTTTAATATTGTTCTTTTCTTTTCTATGCATTATTTTATTTTTACTGCAAATGGGAGAGTCTCATTGGTAGCCAAGCCTCTCCACTGCTTCCTGGTGCAAAAAATTTCACCATTTACTCTCCTGTTATCCCCTTTTTTTATGTCTTCTCTGGAGGCTCACGCGCAACTGGCATCTATGTATGGGAACATACATAGCCAAACTTTTTGTGATACTGGCAAGCTGTTATCACTGGAGAATAAGAATAAATCCTCTCTATTGTGTCCTGTTGATGGAGGAGATCTTGCTGCATGGCTGTCATTCTCTGAGGATATTGTTAGAAGCTATTAAACAACATTTCGGAGAGGGCAGTAGAAATATTTACATGAGATACAATGGAACAAGACAGGCTTTTGTTTCATGTATAAGTGCTAGCAATTCCCACTGCAGGCAGTGAAATTAATAATAGCTAAGGCCAAGTATGTATGAAGAACATTTATATAAAGATACAGATCAAATAATGCAGACCAGTTGACTCTTGACAGCTTGATTTTCCTTTCATTTTGTATAATAATTTGATAAAATGTAGTAAAATAGTGCATACAACTCCTATAGAGACAATATTGTTTATCATGTTAAAATTAAAAAGATGAGACTTATGCCACACAGATGTGAATCAGACTCATTGAGCAAAGTATTCTGATTCTCTTATTTACAGGGCTGGAAATCAGGACTAGCTCGCCAGGGTCAATGGAGTAATACTAGTTTTAAAAAGTGATGAGAGATTGGGATCAGGCCCTAAATGAATAAACCTGGCAGGTATATTGGTTCAAAGAATCACTATGGTTTGAAGTGCACACACCACAGTGGGAGGAAGGATGGTCCAATGGTTAGGCTGCTGGCCTGGTACTGGGAAGTGCTGGGTTCAATATTCAATTCCACCCCATGCTTCTTGTGTGACTTTGGACAAATCACTTTAAGGCCCAGATCTTCAAAAGTATCTAGGTACCTAACTCCTGATTTCAATGGGAGTTGAGTGCCTAAATGTCTTTGAGGGTCTGGGACAGCTATTGTGCTGGCAGCGTAAACCCAGTGGATTGGATTCTTCACTGCCTTGGACACTGGGTAATCATTTACACCTGTGCAAAGTGAAAACTTTGACTATTCTGCTTTTGCTATTATTTTTATAGCCATTTTGCACAGTTGGAAGTGACTACATGAAGCAGTAGAAGTTCAGGCCTAGTGACCTCCGTGAGTTACTCCAAATGTATAGTATTATAGTTGGGAGTAGGGTTGCCAACCCTTCAGTATTGTCCTGGAATCTCCAGGAATTAAAGATTAATCTTTCATTAAAGATTATATCATGTGATGAAACCTCCAGGAATACGTTCAACCAAAATTGGCAACCCTAGTTGGGAACAGAATGCAGTTTCTGACTTCCCAAACCACCACTGGGGAGATTTTCCTGACAGTTTATAAATTTAAACATTTGTCACTTTACAATTGACCAGTATACTAAAAGCAAAGACAGATTAAACAATGTCAAATTCTGCTTTATATACACACAAAACTCCCTCTGAAGTCATGAGAGTTGCCTCCAAATCTTGTACAGGCTGTATTCAGCACAGGGCTTCACCTAAGGGAATGCAACTAAAACAACCTGAAAAATAAATAAATCACTGGTGGTCTAAGTTCTGTATGGTGTTTCCTGAGAAATGCAGTGGAGCACCTGCTATGCCCCCTGTGGCTACCTGTGTTTGCCCAGCTCTCCCCCTCACTAGGGTTTTCTCTTCTAGACCATTTTACACCCTTCATAGCAACTTATAGGCAGTGGCAGAGCTAATAGTGGGGCGACCACTCCTCCCATTGCCTTTAGATGTATGTGTGGCACCTTTTCAAGCCAACAGTTATCATTGAAGGTGGCACCACCAATGACCCATTGCCCCTCTTGGCTCCACCACTGCTAAAAACCTGGCTCTACTACTGCTTATAGGGGCTGCAGTGGGCATCAGAATCTGGCCCCTTCTCCTTATACCAGAGCCTATCAACATAGGCAGTACTTACATATTTAAGAGTTACAGGATTGGGCCCTTAACAAAATCGTTAGTATAACACCTCTAAGCACCCATCTATTTACTAAATCCACATGGGTAGCAAGCCCATTACCGCTCTACCATTGGAGAAAACTGCATGCTGAGAATTGCATCTACCAATTATTCTATTATCTATCGCCACATATAAATTGCAATCACATATTCCTAAGTGATAAAATGCTTTATGACCTATTGCAAAATAAGGAGATAAAGGCTAAAGGTAGTTCACAAATGCAGGAAAGGAGAGGTATGACTTTAGGCAGAACTGGAAAGATTTTGATTCTCCAAGATGGAGTTCAGAGAGTAAGCTCAGGCACCAAATATGGAAAGGGGAATGGAGGGATGTCACCGTAGCTTAAAGTGTGGTTCTACTCTGAGAAGTAACTATGCAAAACTGGCACTTCCTTGCTTAGCTGTATATAGGAGTCTTGTTGTTTATTGAGTCATACCAGCTTGTTTAAATGCCGAACATATTTTTATTGCTTTTTATTCCAGTCTTTTTAGTGCATGTGCAAGGTGCCTCAGGTAGCATATGACCAGGATTCATCACCAGATTTGGTCTGCTGGTTGGATCATTAGCTTCCCTGGCTTGGGAGTTGTTCCATTCTCTCCTTCACTACAATTATAATTGTGCATCAACAACAGAATAGTTTACTCAGTTCCAATTAGTGACACCTGTGCAGCCTGAGGGCACTGCAGGACTTTTATTACTGGTAACTAGAACTAGTCAAAAAAGATAAGTAGATTTTTGCAAAAAAATTCAAAATATATGCACATTTTTCATTTAGTTCAAAAACGGACTTTTTTATTTTAGCTGAATTTTTTTAAAAGAGCTTTTTTAAAAAAATTGTTTTGCTGGGGAAAAACTGAACAAACCATTTTAAGAAAAAGCCTACACGGGAAAGGTAAGGTAAAGCATACAAAAAAAAGTGAAACTGCCCCTCCACCGCTTTGGCATACCTAAACACATTTCAAAAACTGAAAAAATTCAGCCCAAACCCAATGTGTCAGTTTTTGTTTTGCTCAAAGGGGAACGTTCCATTTTCAAAAAAAGTGGTGGAAGTTTGTCTCCCAGCTCTCCTGGTGAGGCTGTCTGAGAAGGAAAGACCCCAGCCTGAGTTTCAGATGCAAGCCTCAGTTCTGCAGGGCTGATAGAGAAAGTGGGATGGATCCTCAGCCTCACCCTGATGGCTTAAGCAGCCAGCTGAGGACATTTCTTGTGTAGTGGAATCCCCAGGTGTGTAATAGCCAGCTCTGTTCCCTCATTCCTCCTCCTTGCCCCTTCCTCCACCAAGTGTGGGCACAGCCAGAGCATTGTGCATGCTGATAGTCCTGGCCCCCAGCCCATAGGGGGCTATTGCAGCCAATGTAGGTCAGTACAGCCAACAGCATTTGGCCACAGATTATTTTTTATGTAAAAATTACTACAGGGATCAATAAACATGAAACCCAACAATGCAATTTTTCAGAGAAAAGCCACAGAGTAGGGAAAGAGATAGAGAGGAAGGAAAGGAAGTTGCATAAGGTTTTTTTTTAAATAGTAAGAATATCTGGAACACTTTCTTCTTGAAACCCCATCAGTTAGCAGTTAGTTGTCTCCTTAAAGCATGGGCATTCAGATCCTTCCCAAAAATCCTTTGGGGTTTTTTTTAACACAATTTTTAAAACGTTTTTGTTGTTCAAGTTTTGGAAGGAACATAAACCTTCGTGCTACAGGGCATATGAGGTCCTTTACCTGGTGGGGGTAGGAAGGAATGTCCCTGTTGGCAGCTTATTCCATAACCACCTATTGCAGGGTTTCTTGTGCCTTTCTCTGAAGCAGCTGGGACAGGCCACCATCAGAAACAGGATACCAGCCAAGATAGACAACTGGACTGATGGGATCAGACAAGGCACAGATCGGGATGTTAGAAAATTAAAATTAGAAATACATTGTGTTAGCTCCCAGTGCTTCCTTGCTCTCATGTTATTCCATTCTCAGTTTAGTTCTTAGCCCATCGTGTCCATATCACAAAACCAACATCTTAATTGGCACCTTTAGGAAAATACAGCAGAGACGTTACTGGCCTGATCCAAAACCCATTGAAATCATTGAGAGTCTGATTGCTATGGACTTTGGCTGAGGTCCAATGTGCGCACAAAGACTGAACTACCCTGTCACCACTACTCTATAACAAAGTTAAGAACACATGGCAGGTGTTCATCTTGTTACTAGCCTCTATCATATCTGTTGGGTTTTTTTTGCCTAAATAGATTACTTCAGCTTCAGATCTAGCAACTTACCAAAGGACTAAGTTTGCTCAGAGATAGAAAGGCAAATGTATGGTTGAGCATACTGGACTTGCAAAAACATATACATATTACCTCTGCTGGGGTGAGATAATGGAGCTACTCCCTTTGGTGTTCCAAATAGGGAAGTTGTATAATGGAGCTATATTTGTGAGAACTGATTTGTCAGTGACTGGGGTGTGGGAAGCCATGCCTAGTGGCTGAAGCAGCAGTCAGGCAACCAGAAATCAGAGCATAGGATCAAAGTCAGAGCCATGTACCTAAGCCAAGGGTCACAGCTGAAGTCAGATCCCAAGGCTGGGGCTATCACAGCCATGGGCTAATGCTTTGAGCAGCCAAAGATCTACTGCTGGGCTTAAGAGCCAGTTTGCTAACCCTTGTTCCAACCAGTGAGTTGGTGCAGTCAATCAAGCAGCCTACTAGAGGCCAGCTTCCCTGACTGGGTTACCCAGAGACTGGCTCTCCTGCAGGCCCTGATTCCTGACATGATTCCTAACTGAACTATTGCATTGGATTGTGTGAGACTGCCACATAATGCTTCCACAACTGGCTAAGTCCAGTAGGGGGATTTCTGTCCCAAATGTCTCATGGTCAAGTTGAGACCATTCTGCAGGTTTTCATCCTTGAAGTAGAGCTGGTGTTTAGCCTCGCAAAAGAGCTGGGTTTACACATTGAAATGATGATTTACCTATCTTATGAGCAGCGTTCAGAGTGAAAAAGGTTTCCAGGATTTTTCCCTTATGATTCTAGTCCAGAGGCTGTCAGCTAAGCATGTTGCCAATTAGCCGTACTCTGAAGGAGAGGAAAGCTCTTTATGACAGCAAAGTTCTTCTGGTCATTTTGTCACCCATTTCAAAGTGTTTAGTATTCAATCAGTCCTCAGATTCATATTCTTCTGATCCTCCATGCAACATTCTGATTATATTGCACCATCACCATTCTGTGTGTTTTGCTTTGTGTTGTACAGAATGTCTTCCAGCCAGAGGGACTCTGGGATAGTGCCAGGGGGAAAGACAGCATGAGGAAGCAGACTTCCATGGAAATGCCTTCTAAAGTTACTGAAGAATGTGGGCTGTCATGGCAGCTCCACCATGCTGGCAACAGCCAATAAGCACTACCTCTGTGCACTCAGCTGTTCTACTGACCTGGCCCCTCCTCAGTCATCTTTGGTTGACTAGCATCAGCATTGGAACTAAGTGGGAGCATTAGACTCCAAAATAGGACTTGGGCCTGGCTCTCAGTGAGGGGTACAATGCAGAAAGCTTCTTGTGTGCTTTCCTCCCCTTTTGCAGCCATATGGTATATGAAAATATGTGAAGGTATACCTACCTCATGGAACTCGAAGGGACCTTGAAAGGTCATTGAGTCCAGTCCTCTGTCTTCACTAGAAGGACCAAGTACTGACTTTGCCCCAGATCCCTAAAGTGTATCTGTACAAGAGGATTAAATTGATTTGATCATGACATATTTTCAGACAATCTAAGAAGGATCGGCTCAGTTAGCAGAGAATTAAAACGGAATGGAACTTCAATGCATATAAAGCAGCACAATTTTCCATGCACTGTGACAATCTCTACATTTGAGTGGAACAATGTTTGTACTTCTCACAGAGCACTGGAGGAATTTGTGTAAAGATCTGTTTGTGATTTGTGTGGGATGTTTATTAAAGCTGATATAAAAGGTAATGATAGGGACTTAATCCCAAGGGGTTTAGCACATAACCACTATCACTTAATAGGAAGTGGGTGGCATGTTGGTTGTCAACTGTAATTCCTTCTTCAGGCTGAGAACCTTATCCATACTTTTCCTATTATACTGTATGACTAACTTTTACAAGACTACATTATCTGTTTCTCACACAGGGTAAAACTGAATATAAAATATAAAACAGATACTCATCATGTTTTAAAAGGGCATATGGTAAAGTGTGAAGGCAGAGGACAAAGTCAGAATGTAAAAGGGCATACTGAGAACACCCATTGGTCTGATGGTTAGTGCTGCTATTCAGGAGATGTGCATTTGATGTCTTGTCCTTTGCTTGCTGGGCAGATGAGAACTCAGAGCCCTTGGGGATGGGGAGGAGTAAGAAGATATCTATAGCAAGGATTAAAAAAGAAACACACACACCCCACGAAAACCCAGCCCTAAACTACCTACCAATAATTGTTAAAGTCATGAGCTTGTTCAATGGGCCGTTTATTTGTCCAATTTATTATAATGATGAACAGCTTTCAAACTAGAGCAGAATGCTAATTCTTACTTTATGTATAGACTAAATGATAGGCAGCTGTGAGCTACAGGGCTTTTGAGGGATTTCTGGTAATAAACTATAAAAGCAAAGAAATGTGGCTTGGAGTTTCTGTTAGTGATTATAAAATATACACAGAATTATGCTTTAAACTAAGTAGATTGTTTTAAAAGAAATACATACCTTTTTATTTAAAACCTACTAAGTGATGTGCTTCCTACTATTTCATTAATACTTGAACAAGAATTTTCAGAAATATTTCCGAGCTCAATGTCGGATAGAGATTAGCTATTGTCCTGAAATAATTAGTTTGATCTGAATTCAGTCTCTGCATACATTGTACATTAGGGTCTTTGAGCATTATGAATGTACAGTGGAGTGGGAGTGGACTAGAATTTATAATCGTTTCTGCTAGCCAACTAATATGGTGGACAGCGTTTTAGAGGTGCATCGTTACTTACGAGTTACAAGCTAAATCCATGTCACTGTTAATATTTCTCATTTTATTGTCTAGGTAAAATGTTGTGATGAATCTACTGAGCAATGATGGGTCAGCTGAAGGCAGTGTGGTGAAGCTTCTGTTCTTATGCCTCTGGCTGAGGGAGACGCAGATTCAATGGCATTTGGGAGGAGTGGGCCATGGAGGCAGCAAGGGCCAGAGGCCTTGGGAGAAGCACGCTGTTGAAGGAAGAGCACATACTGGGGTCTGCCAGCCGTTCGGGCCCATAGATCCTGAGCAGCTGAAACACCTACAGTGCTTGCCACAGCAAAGATTCACTTGCTATGTGCTACCAGGGATTATTTCAGGACAAATCTAGTGACCACAGCACTCCAGAGCTCCCAGGGAGGGGCTATGGTTACCAAATGAATGAAGGTACTAGTAAAATACAAGAAACCCATGTGTGAACCTTGAAACTCTCACACAACATTCAATCACATTTTCTTCATCTGATTATGCAATGTGCTGTAAATGGATTGAGACTTTGTAAGTGATAGGAAGAACCATTCTCTTTGTATTGATCTGCATACAATTTCACATAAACAATATGGAAGACCCACTCTCAGATACCCACGGAAGGGTTTATATTCTTCCAAAAAAGTTAATTGAGGAAACAGGCAGTTGTATCTGCAGTGCAGAGATCTGTTTGTCACTAGCTAGGGTAAGAATACATCTAGGTCTGAGGGAGGAATATATCTCTGCTATGTTGGCATCACCTGGCAAGCTGATGTAGCAGGACATACACATTCAATTTGAAATGATGCAAACTTGCCTGTCTGACTAGAGCAGGATAATGGGTTTTCGCTGTACCTGGAGAAACTCAGCAGTTCCACTTCAAAAGTGTTCACGCAGAATTCTCTTTGATCCTTGTGGGTTTGCATCCCCTGTAGCACTTGGATCTCAGTTTTCAATCCACAAAACTCACTCAGAACCACAAAGCTTCACTTGGTCATGTGCAGCAATCCTTATTTCCACACCATTGTGATGCAGAAACACAAACTGGGTCCCATGTTCACTTACAATTAGCCCCTGTGTTCGCCTGAATGGTTCACAAATGTTTTTCAAGTTGGTGCCAAAATTTCAATCCAGGTGAGTTTCTCGTGAGTTTGTGTTTCATTGCAAACATTTTGCACAACTCTAGCTTTTACTGACTCCTAGTTGCATAGTTTATATCTTCTAATACAAAAACTGGGGCAGCACTTTCTTCTTTTTCCTCCTTCTTTCACTCTGTTCTGCAAGTGTCCTTACAAATATTTGTTAACTAAGAAAATATATCATCAAAGAAGAAACATGCCTACATTTAATAGGCAAGTTTGGGGGTATGTGTTTGACTGTTTTACAGGTATAAACTGGAGCCTCTTTGCCCACTCAGCTCCTCTTCTTCCCTCGCCTCTGAGATTACCTTACACTGTGTACCCGGGACAGTGGTTTGATTTATAGTGAGCACTCTCTTCTTTAAGCCTAAGGGATGCCACCAGAAGCTGAGGTTGATAAAATCCTTCCTGCAGTGCAAGATCAAAAGTGAACAATTAATCTTTTTAAAGTTATACACCTCTACCTTGATATAACGCTATCCTCGGGAGCCAAAAATCTTACTGTGTTATAGGTGAAACCACGTTATATTGAACTTGCTTTGATCCACGGAGTGAGCAGCCCCGCCCCCCTGGAGCACTGCTTTACCGCATTATATCCGAATTGGTGTTATATCGGGTCGTGTTCCATCGGGGCAGAGGTGTATATTCATCTCCGTTTGTTATTCTCTTTTAGATTTGGCCATTTGTCCTGGTGATTAATCAAAGGGCAAAAAACAAAACAACAAAATGCTCCTCAGATTTTTGCATTGTGCAATAGTATTACTATAATCAGTGAGACCATGAAAATAAAACCCCATTCTTAATCTGATCTTTCAGACTAGCCAAATCATCATGATTTCACAATATTATTTCCTTCTTTTAGAAGCCTTCTTTTAAAGGTATAACAGATCTTTACTAATAATTTAAAGTTGCTACATCCTGGCTACTGCTTGTCTACTGCCAAGATATTGTTTAGGTAACAGTTAATAATCAGCTGTCTGGACTACGTCATCATAAACATTACAGGGTTTCATCACTCATGTTTTATTTAATTCCATTTGTCATCAAGGTCTATTACTGGAGCAGTGCAATTTTGTTCAAGAGAGGTGATTTTTTACTACTGTTGAAAACTGCCTTACATACATTTTGCACTTTATTCTTTTAAGTTAGGGCCCTTTGCTCTCAGTTCCCAGGATGACATAAGGTGTTTATCCCAATAAGTTCATTAGATGATTGGCACACTCTAGTATTTCTGGATAAATGTTTGAGATACCTAAGAAGGGAAATGCAGATAGTTAAAAAATATTAATTATAACAGCCAGTCCTTGGTCTTACTCAGGCAAAACTCCCCCATATCATCCTATTAAAATGTACATGGCATCCACAGAGACAAAAATGGAGCTTGAGAACAGTTTTTTTCATTCTTCTCCAATTTTGTCTTGATTTCCCTCTAGTCCGGATCTCCTATCCTCATTCTGAAAGGCTTCATTTTCTATGATTACCCATCTGACTTCCCTAACCTTTTCTACAACCTCTAGACCAACTTCCTTTTTCCTCCCCTTGATCACGTCCCTGACCTGGTCTAAACCAAGGACTGATCAATTTCTAATGTCTAGATCTCCGAATCTCTGATCATCATTTTACCCCCTGTAACATTTCTCACTCCCACCAGCCCAGTCCTTCTGTGGCCACAATCCTTCAACATCTCTACATTTTCTGCAGAACACAGCCTTTTCTTTCCAGGGCTGCCCAGAGGATTCAGGGGGCCTGGGACAAAGCGGGGGAGCTGCAGCACTTGTACTCACCTGGCGGTGGTATGGGTCTTTGGTGGCATTTCAGCAGCAGGGGGCCCTTCAGTCACTCCACGTCTTCAGCAGCATTGAAGGGCCCCCCCCGCCACCGAAATGCTGCCAAAGACCGGGACCACCACCGGGCCATGGCTCATGGGGCCCCTATGTGGCCCGGGGCCTGGGGCAAATTGCCCCACTTGCCCTCCCCCTTGGGCGGCCCTGTTTCTTCCTGTCACTAGCAAGTCTTTTCTTGGTTCCAAAGTCTCCATATTCAACCTTAGCCTTCTTTCTATGCTTTCCTCTTTTGCCTCCTAGTTCCACAGCTATGTCCCACTAATCTCCACCATTAGCATTTGATTCCTCCTTCTGCATAGCTGAGCATATCTGGAGAAAAACTGTTGATCAAGAGGCTTCCATGATACCTGACTCCAATACCTACAACTTCCAGTAATTCTTTACAGTTGCCTCTCTCTCTTCTCCTGTGTCTCTACTCAAGATTTTACTAATTTCTTACATAGGGTTTGCTGTATTGGATCAGACCACCAGTCCAAGTAGACTAATATGCTGTTCCTGACAGGCACCAGTACCTGCTCCTCCAGATGAAGGTGCAAAAAACTCTGCAGTAGAAATTATGGATGCCTTATACTCTGAAGTATGAGAGTTTTTATCCCTTCAAAAACAATTTTTAATAAAAAAATTATTAAATGTATATATGCTCAGTCCTTTTCTGACCCTGCTAACCTCTTGTCCTTAATGATAGCTTGCAACACTGAATTCCACAGGCTAATTGTGCACTGTGTGAAGCAATGTTTCTTAAATTTGCCAACTTTCAATTTCATTGTATGACTCCTTGTTCTTATATTATGGAGGGTGTTTCTGATCTAGCTTCTCTGTCCCATTCATTACTTTACTGTCCCTTTATCATTACCTTGGAACCTACTATTATTCTTCCATTTATGGTCATTATGCCCAATTTTTTTAATATATCTTCATAGGAGATTTTTCCATGCCTCTAATCATTCACATCACATGACTGTGAACCTCCTCTATTTATGTTAGGTCTTGTGAGATTAGATGACGAGCACTGAACACAGTATTACAGGTGAGAGTGTGCCATTTAGTTTTTCAGGAACCAAACTGACAATATTCAGAGACTGTTTACACCCCCATTAACTTCTTTTCCAAAACCCTCTCTGCTTTCACCCTACTCTTGGACTCTGGAGTGTCTCTGAACATCCAACTTACTGACCAATCGCCCATGACTTCAGAACCAATGTAACTTGTGATTTCTCTGTCATCTGCATTTTTCTTTCAGTCTTTAAATATGATCTGGCATTTCTAATCCTATATCTGTGCAAGAAGCGTTAAAAACGGTCAAAAACACAAATGTATAGAGTGAATGGAGCCCCTTCTTTGGCTTTACTTTGCTAACTTTAACATTTGGCTCTTAGATATCACCCTGATGTAATCTTAGAAGTAGATAGTAGATCAGACTATGATGTTGACAGCAACTAGGTTACAAAATACCAGCTAAGTAGCTTAATTACTTAGACCCCAATCCAACAAGGTGTTCCACTGATTCATGGGGCTCTGCACAGAAGTAGGGGCCCACCCACGTTGAATGAGTTGCAGAGCGAGGGCTATACGTAGCTGAAAGTATGAGACATGGTGGACCAATGAGATGAATTCAGAAAGGTGATCAAAGGTGTGATTTCAAACCATACAGGTTCTCTGAATGCCAAAAGCAGAAATGTTATTTCAAGACAGTTCTGAAGTGGAGAACGGCAAGTGAGACAAAGACTGTAGTTTTCTCTGTGGCATTATCTGTGTATTTAAGAACTGTTGTAGCTAATGTCAACCTTTCATTTATGTGTTTGGCTCTTCCCCTCTCACACAGAGTTGACAGATGTCTGGGGAAAATCTCCCTTCAAAACTTTTTTGGAAAAAGTGGTACCCTGATCCCAACAGCCCACACCACAGCTGAGAGAGATGAAGTTGCAAATTAAAGTTCCCTTCCCCCTGGGTGTTACAGGCACAGGGAATAGTCTAGTGGAGCCTGCTTTCACCAAGCCCCTCCCTTGACTTGCTCTCTGTCTGTGACACTGCCCCATAGCGCTAACACAGCACAACGTGGATTTGCCAGATCCAAGAATCCAGCCCCTACTATGTGGAATGGGCCCAGGCTATCTGCAAGACTGCCTCTCTTCCCGAGACCTGGCACAGTAACTGAGCCGCACAAATTAGGAGTCCCTAGATTTAAATGCAAGGAGGCAGGTAGCAGGACTGTGGAATTTTGTCTCCCAGATAGTCCAAAGGAACCCAAATTCAGGGTCTCTCTTCTTTCCAGTGTTTGCCCAAGTGGCTAAAGTGAGTGGCTGAGGGTTTGATTTGAGGGATGGGCCAAGCCTTGCTTTCTATTGTCTATTGGTATTCTAATGTCTCTATTAGAGTATGTCCATGCACCTGGACACATGCAGAAGAGAACATTTTAGCACTCTAGGGCCAGATTTTCAAGAGCACGCAGCGTCCTCCCACATAGACACCAAGTCAGTGACACGATCCTCAAGAGACCCGAGCTCCCATTTAAACACCTAAATGAAGTGAATGGTTTCATTGTTCTTAGTGGTGGGTTTCCCCTGAGGCATCTTCCACTTAGTTCCCCAAGAACACAGTTTGACGCCCATCCTGTCGCTCAAGTTGCTTTATTTGGCCTACAGCAAAGCTACGCTGAGTTGATCAGATTTAAGCATGGGGAGGGGTATGGGACGTAACGTACATCCAGAGTTACACAGCAAGCCTCTTCCTTTGCATACATTTACACGTTACATTGTATTTACTATAGATTGCATCACACATCATTTAGGGATTGGCGTGGTCACTTTGGCCTGGTCTACACTTGGGGGTGGGGAGCGAGGAATCGATCTAAGTTACGCAGCTTCAGCTACGTGAATGACATAGCTGAAGTCGACATACTTAGATCTACTTATTGCGGCATCTTCACCATGGAGAGTCGACTGCTGCCACTCCCCTGTCGACTCTGCCCGCAGCTCTCGCTGAGCTGGAGTACAGGAGTCACTGGGAGAGTGCTCAGGGATTGATTTATCACATCTAGACTAGATGCGATAATTCAATCCCCACTGGATTGATTGCTGCCTGCCTATCTGGCCAGTAGTGAAGACACACCCTTTGTAGGAACCAATCACTCTACAGCATGTACTGTCCATGCACAACTTTTTAATTCATTTTATGGCCCAGGGCTATTTTATCCATTGTTGTTTTGTTCATTGTGAATGTTTGCCTGGATGTTTCCGCTTATATTGGCTAGTGCAGACATTCTGTTTCCAGCCTGTTGATCCGTTTACCTCCTTAATCCTGTCTCAAGAAATGAGGACTCACCCACATCCAATTATTCATGTCAAGCCAACCTATATTCCACTGGTTTTTGTTTGTCGTTTTTATATTAGCATTTGTTTTATTAGTGGGAGCTAATGGGGTATGAGCACTGTAGAAAGTCTGGCCTATACACGTACAATACATTGGTAACTGTACAGCACTAACCAAAGGAAACCTGTGTGGTTATGTTAGTTTCAGTTGCTCTTCAGAGTCTTTTTAGATGTGACAGCAATTGTTTGAAATGCGAAGGGATCCTCATGAACAGAGTGCACAGGCAGTCGTCCTTTCTATAGGTAGCCAGCCTTCTTCCACCATGTCAAAAGAGTTATTTCTCTTTAAGAAAGAAGTGCCAACATCTGAAATGTGCTCAGCATCTTCCACAGCTCAGTGACGATTGAGGGTGTGCAGCATCTCAATGGAGGCACACAATGACTTTCAGGATTGGGCCCTGCCACTTGAAATTTAAACTCACTCATCTGAGTGAAATAAAGGTTTTAAGAATTAAGCTGAGTCATGCTTCTTCCCCTCATCTTCACTTTTTATTATTTAAAACAGACTCAGTTGATTATGTTACAACTCTCCAAATCCCTTCACCTTTGGGTTAAGGAGCATAAGAAAATCTCAGCACAGACACAGAAATTTTGAGAAGCTTTTGAAGGAGTGAAGATAGCAGATAATGAATTTTTTTTTTCAGTGTGCATCTTTGGGCACGTCTACAGTACGGGATTATTCCGATTTTACATAAACCGGTTTTATAAAACAGATTGTATAAAGTCGAGTGCACGCGGCCACACTAAGCACATTAATTTGGTGGTGTGCGTCCATGGTCCGAGGCTAGCGTCGATTTCCGGAGCGTTGCACTGTGGGTAGCTATTCCGTAGCTATCTCATAGTTCCAGCAGTCTCCCCCGCCCCTTAGAATTCTGGGTTGAGAGCCCAGTGGCTGATGGGGCAAAAATCATTGTCGCGGGTGGTTCTGGGTAAATGTCGTCAGTCATTCCTTCCTCCGGGAAAGCAACGGCAGACAATCATTTCTCACCCTTTCTCCCTGGATTGCCCTGGCAGATGCCATAGCACGGCAACCATGGAGCCCGTTTAGCTTTTTTTTTTTTTTTTACAGTCACCGTATGTGTACTGGATGCCGCGGACAGAGGCTATACTCCAGCGCTACACAGCAGCATTCATTTGCTTTTGCATGATAGCAGAGGTGGTTATCAGTTGTTCTGTACTGTCTGCTGCTGGTGTAAATTGGCAATGAGATGATGGTTATCTGTTCTTCTGTGCTGGCTGTTGCTACCATGCGTGCCCCTGGCTGGGATTGGCTGGGGGCGCAAAGGCAAAACTGGGAATGACTCCCCAAGTCAATTCCTTCTTTATGGTTTCTAAAAATAGAATCAGTCCTGCCTAGAATATGGGGCAAGTATACTAGAGAACCAGTGTATCAGAGAGCACAGTTGTTCCGTGTCAGATCCTGCAGAAATGATGAGCTACATGCTATTCACAGGGGGTGCCTCTGCAACAACCCCACCCGTTGCTTCCCTCCTACTCCAACCTTCCTGGGCTACCATGGCAGTGTCCCCCCAATTTGTGTCATGAAGTTATAAAGAATGCAGGAATAAGAAACAATGACTTGTTAGTGAGATAAAATGAGGGGGAAGCAACCTCAGAGTGCTGTGACAGTCCAGGCAGGACATTAAGCCATCCAGGGGAGAGGAGCCCAGCATGCCACTGCTATGATAGTCCAGGCAGGACAGAATCTTTTCTTTACACAGGAAAAGGAGAGGGCTGATGGAGCGCAGCCCCTAGTTGCTATGATGAGGATGCTTACCAGCCGTTCTGTACCATCTACTGCGAATGACCGAGAATCATTCTTATTTTCACTCAGGTGCCCCTGGCCAGCCTCACCTGAAGCCAGCCAGGAGCACTCACGAGTTGATAATAAGGACAGCTACCAGTCCTACTGCACCCTCTGCCACCAGGCAGGGGAGAGAAGTGGATAGTGCTCTTCACTGCTGCAGCATCGCGTCTACCAGCAGCATTCAGTAGACATAGGGTGACATTGAAAGAAGTCAAGAAACGATTTCTTTCTCTTTTCTTTCACATGGGGGGGGGAGTAAATTGACGATCTATTCCCTGAACCACGCCGGACAATGTGTTTGACCCTACAGGCATTGGGAGCTCAGCCAAGAATGCAAATACTTTTCGGAGACTGCTGGGGACTGTGGGACAGCTGGAGTCCTCAGTACCCCCTCCCTCCCTCCATGAGAGTCCATTTGAGTCTCTGGCTTCCCGTTATGCTTGTCATGCAGCACTGTGTAGCCTGGAGATTTTTTTTTCAAACACTTTGGCATTTTGTCTTCTGTAACGCAGCTTTGATAGAACAAATTTGTTTCCCCATACAGCGATCAGATCCAGTATCTCCCGTACGGTCCATGCTGGAGCTCTTTTTGGATTTGGGACTGCATTGCCACCCGTGCTGATCAGAGCTCCACGCTGGGAAAAAAGGAAATGAAAATCAAAATTTCGCAGGGCTTTTCCTGTTTACTTGGCCACTGCATCAGAGTTCAGATTGCTGTCCAGAGTGGTCACAATGGTGCACTGTGGGATACCGCACGGAGGCCAATACCGTCGATTTGCGGCCATACTAACCCTAATCCGATATGGTAATACCGATTTCAGCGCTACTCCTCTCATTGGGGAGGAGTACAGAAACCGATTTAAAGAGCCCTTTATATCGATATAAAGGGCCTCGTAGTGTGGAAGGGTACAGCTTTAAATCTGTTTAACGCTGCTAAAATCGGTTTAAAAGCGTAGTGTAGACCAAGCCTATGACAGCTGTGATTACATTCACCTTGGCCTGGTCTACACTACGCTTTTATACCAATTTTAGCAGCGTTAAACCGATTTAACGCTGCACCTGTCCACACAACGAGGCCCTTTATATCGATATACTCCTCCCCGATGAGAGGAGTAGCACAGAAATCGGTATTACCATATCCGATTAGGGTTAGTGAGGCCGCAAATCGACGGTATTGGCCGCCGGGCAGTATCCCACAGTGCACCACTGTGACCGCTCTAGACAGCAATCTGAACTCGGATGCAGTGGCCAGGTAGACAGGAAAAGCCCCGCGAACTATTGAATTGCATTTCCTTTTTGCCCAGCGTGGAGCTATGATCAGCATGGGTGGCGATGCAGTCCCAAATCCAAAAAGAGCTCCAGCATGGAGATACTGGATCTGATCGCTGTATGGGGAGACAAATCTGTTCCATCAGAGCTCCGTTACAGAAGACGAAATGCCAAACATTTGAAAAAAAAATCTCCAGGCTATGATACAGAGTCCACAGCATAGTGCTGTGTGACAAGCGTAATGGAAAGCCAAAGAATCAAATGGATGCTCATGGAGGAAGGGTGGGGGGACTGAGGACTCCAGCTATCCCACAGTCCCCGCAGTCTCCGAAAACCATTTGCATTCTTGGCTGAGCTCCCAGTGCCTGTAGGTTCAAACACATTGTCCGCGGTGGTTCAGGGTATATCTCGTCAGTTTACTTCCCCCCCCCCCATGAAAGAAAAGGGAAAAAAATTGTTTCTTGACTTTTTTCAATGTCACCGTATGTCTACTGGATGCTGCTGGTAGACACAGTGCTGGGGCAATGAACAGCAGCATCCTCTCCCCTTCCTTCCTCAGTGGCAGATGGTACAGTGCAGTAGGACTGGTAGCCGTCCTTGTCATCAGCCCATGGGTGCTCCTGGCTGGCCTCAGGTAAGGTCAGCTGGCAGCGCCTGGGTAAAAATAGGAATGACTCCTGGTTAGTCCTGGCAGATGGTACAGAATGGCTGGTAACCATCCTCATCATAGCAACTGGGGGCTGAACTCCTTTTTATGTCTAAAGAAAAGATTCTGTACTGCCTAGACTATCATAGCAGGGGGATGCTGCACTCCTCTCCCCTCTACCGTTTAATGTCCTGCCTGGACTATCATAGCAGCTGGAGGCTGCCTCCCCTCATTTTATCTCACTAAAAACTCAGTGTTTCTTATTCCTGCATTCTTCATTACTTCATCACACAAATTGGGGGACCCTGCAATGGAAGCCCAGAAGGGTTGGGGGAGGAGAGAAGCAACGGGTGGGATTGTTACAGGGACACCCCCTAGAATGGCATGCAGTTCATCATTTCTGTGGGATCTGACATGGAACAGCTGTGCTCTCTGATACACTGGTTCTCTAGTACACTTGCCCCATATTCTAGGCAGGACTGACTCTATTTTTAGATACAACATAAAGGAGAGAATGACCTGGGGGGTCATTCCCATTTTTGTCTTTGGGCCCCCGGCCAACCTCAGCAAAGGTCAATCAAGAGCACTCATGACAGCGGCAAAGGGTACAGAAAGACTGGTAACTGTCATCTCATCGCCCATTTACAATGGCACAGCAGACAGTACAGAACAACTGGTAACCATCTCTGCTACCTTGCAAAGGCATATGAATGCTGCTGTGTAACGCTGCAGTACCACCTCTCTCAGCGGCATCCAGTACACATATGGTGACAGTGACAAAAGGCAAAACGGGCTCCATGGTTGCCATTCTATGGCGTCTGCCAGGGCAATCCAGGGAAAAAGGGCGCGAAATGATTGTCTGCTGTTGCTTTCATGGAGGAAGGAATGAGTGACGACATTTACCCAGAATCACCCGTGACACTATTTTTGCACCGTCATGCATTGGGATCTCAACCCAGAATTCCAATGGGCAGGGGCGACTACGGGAACTATGGGATAGCTACGGGATAGCTACCCACAGTGCAACGCTCCGGAAATAGACACTAGCCTCAGACCATGGATGCACACCGTTGAATTATTGTGCTTTGTGTGGCCGCGTGCACTCGACTTTATACAATCTGTTTTACAAAACCAGTTTATGTAAAATCGGAATAATCCTGTAGTGTAGACGTACCCCTTGGCTATGATAATAAAGGGCTTGATTCTTCTCCACTTTGTCCCTGGAGTAGTCCTTTTCACCTGTGCAAAGTGAGTATAAAGAACTACCAGATCAGAATGATAGCTTTTTGTAGAGGTGTAAATGATAATTCTGATAGTGATAATGGCAGATCAGACTGGAACTTTTGAGGTTCAGATTCTTGAGGGTCTTAAAGTCTTCTCGCACAATTTGTTAACCTACAACGTTAATCTGCTTTACATTTTTTCCCCTATTTAAGTCTTACAAATAAGCATTGACGGAGTTTAAAATCTTTTGCTATTCAACTTTTGTTAAGATATAACAATGAGTTGTAAACATATACAGAATTACTTGCCCGCATCCATTTAAGTTATTCTTGTACCTGGCTCTTCCCTCTTGATATTTGCATGATTGTGTGTATTTGTTCTTGTGCAGGGCCACCCAGAGAGGGGGGGAAAGTGGGACAATTTGCCCCAGACCCCGCAGGGGCCCCCATGAGAGTTTTTCGGGGCCCCTGGAGCGGGGTCCTTCACTTGCTCCAGGGGCCCTGGAAAACTCTCGCGGGGCCTGGGCCCCCGGAGCTTCTTCAGCTCCAGGTCTTCGGCTGCAAGGGATCCTTCTTCTCCAGGACCCGCCGCCGAAGTACCCTGAAGACCCGCTGCGGGGGGGTCCTTCCTCCCCAGGACCCTCCGGTGAATTGCCGGGTCTTCGGCCACAGACCCCCGGCCCCCTGAATCCTCTTGGCTGCCCTATTCTTGTGGAGGATCATTTGTAGAGCCTCTGATCATCAGTGAAGCTGGATAGATATGTTGGAAGCAATTTACATAAGAGAACAATTTTTAGATTAGAAATCTGAAAATCCTGTTTGATGTTAGACACTTCTCCTTAAATTATAATAGAGAAAATATAGATAACGGATGAAATCAAGCCCTCATTATCATCCCCAGAACCCTACTGACAAAAGCAGTATTTTTCCAGATGTATTTTGACGTAGAGAGCTAGATAAAATCTTTAACTCAAACAGCTAGTTTAAACATATGATACTGAATCCCAGTGTCATTTGTGCCTGAGGAACCCCATTAACTTCAGTGAAGTTATGCTGGTGAAACTGAAATGAAGATTAGGCCCATGTTGTTGCTTTTGTTCAATTGTATTTTATGTCATTTAAGAGTTGCAAATACTGCTTGTGCTTTAAATATTCCTTTCACTGTCTGCCTCCTCACTTAACTTGCAAGTTGCTTTTTTAGCATCTAGACAGAGCAGTCATGCAGACTATTAGGCTCATCGCTGAAGTTTTAGGACAGGAATGGGGAACCTTTTTTCTATCATGGGCCATTGACTCACAGAAAAAGTCAACTGCGGGCCACTTACCTGCTGGGCAGGACACGGAGGCTTGGGGCTTCCCCCTGCAGCTGGGGCCGGCACTCGTGGCTCCAGCCCCATGGCGGGGGACAGAAGGCAGTGGCTTTGGAACAATTTTACAGTGGGGGTGCTGAAAGCCAATGGTCCCCAAAATTTCTACCTGGCACCCTACCCCCAGTACCCCGTCTGTGCCCCCTCTCCCCAGAGCTGGGGCCAAGACTTGGCTGTAGCTCCGAGAGTGGGGGCAGGACGCACACAGGGGTAATGGGGCTGAGGCTGGGACCACAGCTGTGGGCAGGAGCAGAGTCCCAAGTGCAGGGCCAGCAGACAGGACTCCTCATGTGGGGCCGAGGGTAGAGCCCCATGTGGGGGTCTGGCAATGCCGGGACCTGAGCGCAGGGCCAGCGGCCAGGACCCCGAGCAAAACCTGTGGGTGCTGCAGCACCTCCCCACATGCCTAGTTCCCACGCCTCTGCTCAGAGCTCAGCGCTTCCCCCTGCGATGGGGCGAGCCCCACAGGGGTACCACAGGCCAGATGAAATTAAGCAAGGGGCTGGATTCAGCCTGAAGGCCATAGGCTCCCCACCCCTGTTGTAGCACATAGCTGGGTTTCCAATTTAAAGATGTCATTGACATCAAGCATTTGGATATGAGTCAACAGTGTGCCCTTGTTGCCAAGAAGGCTCACAACATTTTGGGCTGTATAAGTAGGGGCATTGCCAGCAGATCGATGGACATGATCATTCCCGTCTATTCAACATTGGTGAGGCCTCATCTGGAGTATTGTGTCCAGTTTTGGGCCCCACACTGCAAGAAGGATGTGGAAAAATTGGAAAGAGTCCAGCAGAGGGCAACAAAAATGATTAGGGGGCTGGAGCACATGACTTATGAGGAGAGGCTGAGAGAAATGGGATTGTTTAGTCTGCAGAAGAGAAGAATGAGGGGGGATTTGATAGCTGCTTTCAACTACCTGAAAGGGGTTCCAAAGAGGATGGATCTAGACTGTTCTCAGTGGTACCAGATGACAGAACAAGGAGTAATGGTCTCAAGTTGCAATGGGGGAGATTTAGGTTGGATATTAGGAAAAACTTTTTCACAAGGAGGGTGGTGAAGCACTGGAATGGGTTACCTAGGGAGGTGGTGGAATCTCCTTCCTTAGAGGTTTTTAAGGTCAGGCTTGACAAAGCCCTGGCTGGGATGATTTAGTTGGGAATTGGTGATGCTTTGAGCAAGTGGTTGGACTAGATGACCTCCTGAGGTCCCTTCCAACCCTGATATTCTATGATTCAGTTATGGAACTTCTTCAAGTCTTGTTTTCATAATGCCACAATTCTAATGGCAGAGCTCAAGAAGAGCCATTATGGCCCATCTGGGCTTATTCATTGGCATGACAAAGCCACATATGCCAAGAACCTATTTAAAATAAATATTCCCACACACCTTTTCAAAGAGCTACAGATCTTCAAGACAAGACTACTAGTAAGTGTGTACTATATCATGGGCAACCAACATTTTTATTAGTCATGAAAAAGAAAACTGTTAGAGTCAAAAATGCAGTTTCTGGCCAGCTTGGGCCTCCACCAGCACGCTGTCTGTTGCTAAGAGAAGCTCTGCAGAGCATCTCAGGTCAGCTAATGTTTATGTAACTGTTCAAAGTTTACATGGATCAGTCCCATGATAGTCTAGCAGATTGGCAGCCACTCAGTCGACTTCCAGATCCTGACTTGGTAACTATAGTTTTATATATTGCAGCCACCATATGTTTAGGTTCAGATACACAAGAGATTGAATAAGACGTACTTTAAATAACCTGTCTTTGCATGACAGATTTACTAATGTAAACACAAAATAAGCCACTATTATGTACCATTACTTGTCCATGAGATCCCCATGATTGGCATACTGCCATGGCCCATCCTGCTGCACTCCATCCTTCTTTCCTTCAAGTTCCTCAAATTTGCTCATATGAAACCTGTAGAATATAGCAGACTTCCCTTCTAAAAATGGTATTGCATGTAAGCTCCTTGGGACATGGGAAGCATCTTTTCATTGTGGGCATGTACAGGGCCTCTAGCATTAACTGTCATATAATTAGCTCAAGCACACTTAAAATAAAGTCTTTCAGACGCTCCATGGCATGTGCACTACCAACCAAAGTAACTGCATTATCTTATTGCTGTTATCCATGTCTTCTCTTCCCATTTAATCCCTCATCAAGGGTTTTTAATAATCACACATCCAAGTTGCCTCTTAACAAATACTGCAAGTAATTTTGCAGGTATGTAATTTTGCTTGCATAGGAGCAAAGTTACACACATGGGCTTATGTTCTCTGTTCTGAACAGCTTACAACCTGACTTTCATCTTTCAGTTAAGTGCTATGCACACTTATTGCACTAACTAGGTAATAACCTCCTGTGATGTGAAATTTGCACAGGTTAAAGAATTTGGCACCTATTCTGCCATCATGAATTATACATATTTTTGTCCTACTGGTAATATCTTGTGATTTCCCCCCTCTTTCTACTCCTAGTACTTTGTGCTACTCAAATATTTTAGTTTTAAATGTTAATTTCTCCACAGACTTTGTCATATTTTTATTTTTGTTACTGTGATGGGACACTCACCTTCAGTGTGCCTACTAGCAGCTGGGTGTGGTACTGCAGGTCTTTCCTTCTCCTGCTGCCCCCTGTAGGTTGTCAACCTTGCTTAGCTTCAGCAGCTCAGCCCTTTGACCAAGTCAGACAATCTAAAATGGATGAACCTCTTCCAGGGTAGCAAAGAGTTCAACACACTGTCAACCCTTACTAGGGTTTTCAGACCCAGCTCTGGGCCCTTTTTAATCCAGCCCTCCACCTGGGCTTTTAAAGGAGACCTTCCCCCTCCTTGGGGCTTAGGCTACTTTGCTAATGGTGGGATCCAGCCCACCCACTACTCTGGATCCCAACCCAGTGACCCTATACACAGCAGCCACGTACTGCTCCATCCCATTCACTGCTGCTATTCCCTGGGTCTTTTCCCACCCTGTCATGCTCCTTTGGACAGAGCATCCCTCCTTGCCCCTCTAGTCCCAGCCAGGAAGTGACCTGCTCAGGCTCCTTTTATATTCACCTGCTGGACTCTGATTGGCTGCCTATGCCGCCTCTTTCGGCAGGCCCAGAGGACCCACCTTCGATGCTCTTTTCCTGGGACAGGCTGTGGCAGGGCAGTGGGGCCTACAGGAGGAGGCCACAAAGGCCTGGTACATCCCATGACTGCTACTTACTGAAAATTATTATTTCTGGTGCAAGCTTTGATATACAAATTATATGAAATATTTGACTAGATCATTTTCTATTATCTGAAGAGAAAATAAAAATTTTACACAAAAAGGAAAATGAAAGTCAATACATATTACTAGCATACTTTAACAATACTTCTTTCAGCCCTAGCTAATCTATCTTTTAGGTGTCTCATTCTTTAAATGCATTTCTTCAAATTAAATATTTAGACTCACTCACTCCTACTTTGCTGTGAAGACCAGTTGTGGAATATTTGATAAGATGCATATATACTGCTCCAGAACACAGCCGGTATGTTAAAACCCTCAGTACAATACAAGTATTATCTCACCAGCTTGATGAGTTCACTTACAACTACAGTACAGGTGATAGGGTTACACAGCTGGTAGTCACTTCAGGATTCTTGAGTCATTAGCTGATGTCATTTTCACAGGGAATAATAGGATATTCATTTCTGTAGAATGACATGTTAATTACAGAGAACGTGTGTAGATATGAATATTAAATGCAGCATGGGTGTGCTGAAGGAGAAAGTATACTGAAGTCAACTATGTATGAAAATTAATAGCTTTCCTGATCTGAACTCATGTTTCTCATGCTCTTTGGATTACAGTAGGGTTATCCTTCTGGTGTTTGCACCCCAGGGATTAACATCTGTGTAAATGTGGTAATTTTAAAAGGACTTAGTGATGAATTCATGAATTGTTCTCATTGACATTAGCTGATACTTTTCTTTGGACAAGTCTCTTTTGCAGGTGCACTGACCACACACTAATTGAAAGGATTATTTTCATAACTTTTTGTGTAGTCTGCAAGGCTCTCTGTGAAAAGCATAATTGTTTCAACCAGCTGCTAGGAGTTTTTTTTATTAATTTCTTAATTCCAACAATTCTGGGTGGACATGTTTGTGACTCCCCACCCCCCTCTCCTGTAAAACAATATATGAGCATAAATAAAATTAGAAAATGTGGTTCTTATGTAGGGAAAGAGCTTTGCTGGGAGTATGAAATTTCAGTGAACAGAGGGGGGTGGGGGGAATCTGCTTTTAAAATGTACTTTTACTCCCAGCCTCTTTCTCCCAGCCTCTTGCTATTTTTATCCTCATCCCCACAACAAATCTTTAATGGGCAGTATGTCTGTGTGACACCTGTTGGGATTAGCTGAACCCACAGCAGACACACTACAACTACATGGCACTGCCCAATATAGCTAATACTAAATTTACACTGTATGCTCCCTTCAACTGTAGAAGATTCCTCACATTCCATTGTTTCCTTTCCTTGGGTGAGTGCCAGGCCTGTCACTATGGGACTGGCCTTAATATCCGAAAAGTCTCCTGCTGAAATCGAGTCCCTTGTTTATAAGGCAAGCCGGTGTTACTGAAAGCAGTGTGTAAATCATGCTGGGCAATCACAGACTCTTCTAACACGGTGGCAGGATTCTTTTGAGCCCTCCATGTTATTTGGGAAAACGTTTACGTCTGGAAATTGCCTCTGTGAAACCCAAATTAAATTAAAAACATGTTTAAAGTCTATAAGGTGTATCAGGTCTACCTACCAGGTCCTTCACCACTACCTTAGTTTCTACTCACCTCAGCCAGTCAGTTACTGAGCGAGCTGTTGATTTGGTGTTTTTGGAACTCTGGCCAAAACCGAAAGTCCTCCCCTTTTAATAAAACAAGTCCTTTTGCTCCAAGAACCTCTTTGACTACAAGGAGTCACACCACCCCTTTGCTCTCCCTAAACTTCAGGCAATTGCACTGTCAGACTCCAAGCAACCAAGCTGAGGGGTAGGAGATTCTGGGGAACTACAGACTGGTCAGCCTTACCTCAGTCCCTGGAAAAAACAAGGAGCAGGTCCTCAAGGAATCCATTTTGAAGCACTTGGCAGCGGTGTATTACTGCCTAGGCCAATAAGGTCTAGGCCTAGGGTGGCAACTTTGCAGGGGTGGCAAGTTTGCTCATGCCCCCTCCCCAACTCTGCCCCTTCCCCAAATCCCCAGCCTGCCTCCTCCCCCAGGCACACCGCACTTCCCTCCTTCGACCTCCCTGCCAGGCTTGCCAGGCGAAAGCACTGGGAGGGAGGGAGAAGCAAGTAGCGGCGCACTCGGAGGAGGCGGAGCAGAGGTGAGCTGGGGCCCGTGGGTGCGAGAAGTAACCCGGGGGGCCGGCAACCGCTCCCCACCCCAGCTCACCTCTGCTCCACCGCTGCCATCCCCCAAGCTCACCGCAACTCCCCTTCTCCCCACTCCCTCCCAGGCTTGCCGCACAAAAGTGATGGGAGGGAGGGAGGAGAAGCGAGTAGCGGTGCGCTCGGAGGTGAGCTGGGGCCGGCAGGCATGGGGAGTAACTCTTGGGGGGGGCAGAGAACTGCTCCCTTCCCCAGCTCACCTCCACTCCACCTCCGCCATCCATCGAGCGCGCCACAACTCCCCTTCTCCCCCCTCCCTGCCAGGCTTGCCACGGGGGAGTGGAGGTGAGCTGGAGTGGTGGGGGGGAGCGGCAATTTTTTGAGGGCCTAGGGGCAGCAAATTTGTTAATCCATCACTGACACTTGGAGAAGAAGAAGGTGATCAGGAACAGTCAGCATGGATTCACTAAGGGCAAGTCATGCCTGACCAATCTGATTGCCTTCTATGATGAGATAACTGGCTCTGTGGATATGGGGAAAGGGGTGGACATGATATATCTTGACTTTAGCAAAGCTTTTGATATGGTTTCCCACAGTATTTTTGGCAGCAAGTTAAAAAAGTATGGATTGGATGAATGGACTATAAAGTGGATAGAAAGTTGGCTAGATCGTTTTGGGTGGGGAAGGTAGATATGCTGGAGGGTAGAGATATGATCCAAAATGATCATATCTCTAGACAAATTGGAAGATAGGTCCAGAATAAATCTGATGAAGTTCAACAAGGACAAGTGCAGTCCTGCACTTAGGACAGAAGAAGCCCATGCACTGCTACAGGCTGGGGACTGACTGGCTAAGTGGCAGTTCTGCAGAAAAGGAACTGGGGATTACAGTGGATGAGAAGCTGGATATGAGTCAACAGTATGCCCTTGTTTCCAAGAAGACGAACAGCATATTGAGTAGGAGCATTGCCAGCAGATTGAGGGAAGTGATTATTCCCCTCTGTTCTGCACTGGTGAGGCCACATCTGGAGTATTGTGTCCAGTTTGGGGCCCCCACTACAGAAAGGATGTGGACAAATTGGAAAGAGTCCAGCGGAGGGCAACAAAAATAATTAGGGGTCTGTGGTACATGACTTACGAGGAGATGCTGAGGGAACTGGGATTATTTAGTCTGCAGATGAGAAGAGTGAGGGGGTATTTGATAGCAGCCTTCAACTACCTGAAGTGGGATTCCAAAGAGGATGGAGCTAGGCTGTTCTCAGTGGTGGCAGATGACAGAACAAGAAGCAATGGTCTCAAGTTGCAGTGAGGGAGGTCTAGGTTGGATATTAGGAAAAACTATTTCACTAGGAGGATGGTGGAATGGATTACTTAGGGAGGTGGTAGAATCTCCATCCTTAGAGGTTTTTAAGGCCCGGCTTGACAAAGCCCTGGCTGGGATGATTTAGTTGGGATTGGTCCTGCTTTGAGCAGGGGGTTGGACTAGATGACCCCCTGAGGTCTCTCCTAACCCTAATCTTCTATGATTCTATGAAGGTGCATTCTTTTCTTCTGTCCCACCAAGTTCAAACTCCTTCCAGGGTATCATGAACAAGTCCAAATGGATCTGGATACTTTTCTTGCCCCCTTGGGCTACAGAAGTCCTCTTTTTGTACCTAAACCAATCTATCTTGGAGTTTCCTTTGCAGGAGTCTACACTGCCCCTGTTAGCTCTGTCTGCTACCCTAACCCTGGGCTTCAAACTGCCAGAGATACCTATCACCTATAAAGTCTCTCCCTCAGCTGAGCTCCATCAGTCTACTTATTATGGCTTAGATCCAACCCCTCTGGCCAGGAACCAACTAGCCACTCACCTACCCAGGTGCAAAGCATGACTAATTGAGTGCATTCGCTAGCCATACAGGTGATGGGGGTTAAACCCCTGACAAGCTGCTTAAAAAATGGAATTTCCATTCTATGGGATATTCTGACATTTCAAAATCTGGTTTTGTTCCAAACTGGAACAAAAAGTCAAACTTTCCAGCAGACTAAAAATTCCAAAGAATTTGGGACCATCAAAGAGTTTTAATCATGTCTAAATGTCTCATTTTGATAATGTAAAAACATTTTATTTTGATACAGTCAACAATATATAGTATTAAATATAATATGTAAAAATAATGTTATAAAATATATAATATATAATGTTAAAGTCACAATGAATCAAACTAATATAAGCTAAATGAAATGATTCAACAGTATTAGAAAGAAACAAGAAAGCTGAAATGATTAATTTTTGCATGACACTTTCTATGGAAGAATGTCATTCAAATCGATACGTTCCTATGAAATGTTCTGGTTTTGATGAAATCACATATTCCAATAGAAAACTTTCTGTCAAGCCCTTTTTGATCAATGCTAGTTGGCAGCATTGCAGAGTGGCCAGGCCAGAAGTGAGTGCTGGCATTGGTGCCTGGAGCAGATCCTTACCATCCCCCATTAGCCATGGCAAGATTCTCTGGTGAGGATGCCATGGTAGGAAAGAGCAATTGCAGCCACATTGCCAGGGAACAGGGGTGTACTGAAGATACTGAGCTGGAGCAGAACCACAGGCCTTCCATGCTGATTACAGATGTCCTGGGCCTTCCACTGACCCCCAGGACCTGCAAGGTTTGAGGGCAAGCTCCTCTCCCCAGCCTGTTTCACAGACAGGAGAGGGGCAAGTCCTTCCCATGCTGGAACAACTGGGAAAGAAACTCTGCCAGGAACATCTGCCCTTGTGGCTTCTCCTATGGAAAAAGATGATCAGGCCTTCAGAGTGGAGATCATTTTATGTGCAGCATATCTGCACATCCGGGGCCAAATTCTGCTCAGTTAAACCTTTGCAACCCCACGAGACTGCAGCTCAGCGTCATTGGACCAAGATTGCTCTGGTTCTCAGTGCAGGTGAAGATCACTTTCTCTGTCTGCATAGGTTTTTAACACAAAATAGCTTCTTCCTTGGCGTTGCATGCATGAGAGGCAAAACTTGGTTCTAGAAGTCTGCCTTATTTATCTTAGTAATAGGAGGAGGCGGCAAAAGAGCCACAGCATAAGTCCTGCCCCCTCACCATTTCTTGTCACAACTGCAGTAGGCACAATGGTGACAGAAGAGAACAAGCAGTGCAGTATTTGTTATTATGGTCATTGAAAGCCATCACCTATGGAAAGAAAACTTCAAAGGGGACCTACTACTCAAGAGTTGAGTGCATTGAGCAGCTGCCCTGGTACCAACACAACCCCTTTATGTATGTCTCTGCTTTCACACATATACACTCTCAATGTAATGTTTGCTCAGCTTACTAGAAAAATGTTCTTTTCCAGTCACATTTACTCAATGTGAGCAGAGTTGGAGCAGGTCAAGATGTACTTCCTCTGCTTTTGATGCCACCATCAAGGCAGAGATGGAACTGTCACGATAGGTCATAAACTGACCAGACATCCCAATTTGTCTGGGACTCTGCTAGTTTCATTCCTTTTGTTCTGGTGTCCAACTGACATTTGTCTGAATATTCATTTATTTGGGCCACAAACAGCAAAGTTTAATTAGAATTGTTGCTTCCTTCCCAACTTCTGCTGTTCATTTCAAGAACATTAGCAGCGAATTATTCTCTGAGGAACCCAGGACGTAGGTTGTTCCAGCACAGCCAAAGATTTTGTTTGGCATGAAACAGAACAGACTGCAGTGTGGGGCCCAGCTCAGCTCGATATGGCCAAGGATTGTATTGTTCTTCACTGCAGCTGAAGATTGCCTTCTCTGGCTAAACAGGTTTATAAATCAAATACTCTTTTATTCATGTTTATTCTCACTGTAACTTACTTGTTATTGAAAATCCTATTCTGCTCAAAAACCACAGACCTAAAAAAACCCGCTGTGCACTGTAATTTAAGAAACAATGTTTATTAATGTTTATCTTTTCAATGAATTATTTTAAGAAAAAGCAGATTGAGTTCTTTTTCCCCTAGGGCCATCCTGACATTGAGTATGTCCCCAATCCTTCAAAGAGTATTACATGAGTAGACTTCTGCACCCACATGGACTTGCAGTGAGGTCACTATGGCTCTGCCTGAATCCAGGAGCACCCATCCTAGCTGTTCTCTCTGATCCTGCAAACACACCCAGGACTACCTACCCACATGTAATGTTATTCAGATGAGTGAGCACTAGCAGAATAGGGCAGCCTTACTCCAGCATGACTATTACATCTGGTGTAGTGAAGTTTTTAAGGGTTTTAGGGTAGCATTACAAATAGATGGTTTAAAATATATTATTGTAAAATAGAGAACATTGGAGTTTTCCCATGAAAAATTAAACTTGGTCCATTAAAATATATTATCTCACCGATCTTGTCTCTTTAATTAAAATACTGATATTCCATTACGTTCTTCTGTTTTTACTAAATTATGGTTTTGCCCATTTTCCCATGACCAACCCATACCAATAATAAGAGTGGTTAACATGTGCCATGCTGATAGGAGATAGTCTTGTTAAAGATTCACTAAATAGCTCTCAATCATGAATTACAGCTGTGTCTGACTTCTAAAAGCTGCCACAGTCAAGGGGTTGCGTGTTCCTTTTCATCTATGGGCCTAACCCTGCAGTCCTTAGTGAGACAAAACTCACACTGTGCTCAGTGGGAGTTTCACCCACGTAAGAACTGAGGACTGGTTTGGCCTTATATTTGATAGAGGTTTAGTTCAGTAGGTGCCATGTATTCTAGGCTGAAACGTGGCAGGTGGTTTCAGCCCAGAAGCACATTTTTGCAAGGATTCCAATTAAGTGTTTATGAAGTGGAGTTACATAAAAACACTGAAGTTGGCTAGTTTTCTGTGTTTCTTTGTGTGCCGACAACGCAGGCTAGATTTTAATTGTTGCTTTTCAACATAAAAAAAAGATTGTAAGTCATACAATGAAATTGGGAAAAAAATCTCTTGTGCATGTATGTACAATAATTTAATAAAATTGGTTATGTTATTAAGATTGCAGAACTCATTAATACTCTTTCTCAGAAGTTGGGAGAGGACAACAGGGGATGGCTCACTCAATGACTGACTGTTCTGTTCATTCCTACGGAAGCACCTGGAATTGGCCACTGTCAGAAGACAGGCTACTGGGCTAGCTGGACCATTGATCTGACCCAGTATGGCCATTTTTGTATTCTTATGGAATGACACATTCTGCATCACTGAGGTACAGTGTTAGGGAGCCATTTAAAGGGCTATTGTCAGATCAGCTGTGGCCCTAAATTCAGTTTTTTAAAAACAATGTCCCACAGAACTTAACCAGTGGAAAGGTTTCTGTGATTTTTTTAAAAAATTTCTATTAAAAATGCTTCGGTTTGGATTTAAACATTCCCCTGCAGAATTTACAACGTCCCTATACTAGGGTATGAAAACTAGACTCCTCTACATAAGTTCTATATCAGTGCTCAGTTAAGTCTCATTTTCAAAAGTGACTTAGGCCCAGCTCCTCAAAGGTATTTAGGCATCTAACTCCCATTGAGAATTAGCCACCTAAGTCACTTAGACCTCATTGAGCAGAAAAACAGCTAAATACCTTTAAAAATCTGGGCCTGAGAGATTTCCTGCATTGTGCATTAAGAGACCTGACTAACATCAGTTTCTAAGGGCATGTCTACAAAAGGAAAAAAGATATATTCTTAACATGTTCACAAATGCATGTTAACTAGCACACGTGAAAAATCCTAGCGTGAATGAGGCAAGTTGTAGGTTAAACACATTAGCAGGTGGAGAGGAGCCAGAGACTCTCCCCTAGAGTTCACCTCAACCTGCTAACACGCCAATGGAAGCTTTGCTATTGACTAAAGTGGGGAACGGGTTAGCTCCTCTAGACCTAATTCTGATACCACTTGCACTAGCTTTATATCACGTAATTTAACTCCATTGGCTTGATTATCAGTTGCCCTGCACTTGCCATAAATATGTACACCAGTGCAAAGGGCGTGCAAAGTAAAATACTGCCAGAATGATTTAATGCACACAAGTATAAGTGACAACTCAAGATGTGGGAATTGGGCCCATTGACTTCAGTTACACTGAGAAAAGTGATATCAGAATCAAGTCTAGTGATCATGATTTAAACCACAGAGACCCAGAACCCTATGGGTGTGGAAGAGCATGGCCTCTTAAAGTCAATGGAGCTCCACCAATCTACACCAACTGAGAATCTGGCCCAGAGAGGTTTCAAATTTTGTGCTGTGATAAGCCAAGTGCCTTGCATTTTGTTTATTTGTTTGAAACACGGTTTTATGTGCTACATGTAAAGGAGTTTTTTTCCAGGATAAACTATGATATCCATTTCCTTTTTAAAATTTTTCACTGTGTTCTTTTACCAAGGAACGGCGCCATACAGCCTGCATGAGGAGATTTGGCCTACATGCCAAAAGTGCAGTTACAGCTAAATGAAAAAAAAACAAGAAAGAAATATACTTTATTCATTTCAGCTGTTATGTCTTAATGCAAAGAAATCACTTTGCACAGATCTGTAACTGACACCAATTTCTAATCTCCTACACTATTAACTTTTAAATCTCTATTATGGAGCATATTGGCAGCACATCAGAATCTAACATTGTTTCATCGACTTAACCTGGGTTTGTGCTTTATTTTCCTTTTCTGAAATACTAAAAATGTATAGTTAAACTACTTTGGCAATTGCTGATAACATTTCTGTTAGCTGGCCTTTCTTTTTCAGATACAATAGACACATTCCCGAAACATGGCATATTTTTGCCTTTGGGACAAAAAAAATGTAAGACCTTTTTTTCCAAATGACAAAATGTATTGTAACAGAATTACAGACAGGATTGCTTCAGGATTATTCTGTATCGGTAACCCGATTTGAGAGCCCTAGGAACTGAAATTAAATACTAGATGACTGCAAGGAATGGCATCGGTAAGAGTAATACTTACGTGAAAACTTAATAATTTTCTCTCATTTGGATCCCAACAGAGTTTTTTATAACTCAAAGAACCACCGACGCACACTAGAGAACTTTAAAACTATGTTTGTCCCCAGTGCATTCCACCCTAATGACATCATTTTAAAATAAAACCAGAGATCCAGCTAGCCAGAGATAAATATGAGTGAAACAACACTGATAGAAACACTTTTTTAATTGCTGACAGATTTTGATGGACGTTCTTGTATTCACTTAAGGAGATCTGTATAGATCTTATAGCATAGCATAGCCTCCTCCTGCTTGACTTATTTAGTGATGCCATAAACCACTGTTTATGACAGTTTACCATCGTCATGGCATGCTTTGTTGATCAGGCACAATAGAAGAAATCACTCATCAAATTTGTTATCATGGCATCACGGAATGCATCTGGCAGGCAGAGGAAGCCAATTAAAATAACTACACAAAGACATTGGCAGTAATGCAGGGAACAAAAATACAATGCTTACCACAGTATCATGAGATTTGGATGTTTTGTTCTATTGTAGTTTTTAGTTTGACTGAGTGCAGCAGTTGTTTTACATTTGAGATTTTCTAATTCTATTTTTCAAATGATGCAACATTTTCGGATCATCTCAGTTAAAGATATTTTTAAATACCCAAAAAAACTGTTGGGCCACAGAGTCTGAGGTAAAGAATGAATACCAAGAAGGCATTGTATTCTCTCACTACAATATATGAACCTATGGAATAAGAATCTTTTGTAATTAAAAAAAAAGATGTATAAAATGTACTCTTTCCATATGTAAACCAATGGCTAACTTCTATATTTTTTAAGTATTTCAGCATGAATGTAGTGCTTATGAAAGGTGCCATTCTGACAGACTTAGGCCCAGATTTTTAAAAGTATTTAGGTATTGCAATGCATAACTGGCTTAGGAGCCTAAGTCCCATTGACTCTCATTGAGCCTATGGGCTTGTCTTTATGGTGTGGCAAAGCATGCCAAATAATGCGATTCTTAAAGTGCTCTAATGTGCTCCTCTCTAACTGCCCCGTATAGACCCTGCTGGCATGGTGGAAAGATACCTAGTTTACATTAATATAGTCCAAACTACTAAGTACCAGCAAACAGACAGCACCGTGCGTTAAGTGCTGAACAAAAAACTACTCACTAACATTTAACTGCAGCAGGGTTTGTAGCAAGGACTTAGGGATGGTGTATTGCTAGCCCCACGTTTCTATATCTGTGACTACAAAGGCATATGGTATATTCTCTTTTTATGCCATACTCCTGCTAATGCGAATGCACATTCATGGCACACACACAGAGTGAAATTCGCCCTTGTACAGAAGATCAGTCCAAGGCATGTGCATCACATATGTCCCACATAAGCCCTCAAAACAGGATTTAAGTGATGTGTCGTGTAATAGTAGCCAGTGAAGTCAGTTGACAATGAACAGTGTCAGATGAAAGGAATATGGGGCTGTGTCCCCCTGATTATATGCCTGGGAGTAGGAAATAAAGTTTTATTTTCTTGCCAGCACTCTTGTGCATCAGAGCTTTCAGAGATAAACACACTCAAAGTGGCCTTGCTAGTGTATAAAAGCCTTTGCATTCTCTTTTATGAACTACAGAATGGAAAGTTTTACAGAGTCAGGGCAAATCCTTGCACATGGAGCAAACCATGGGACAAATTTTTGCACCAGGAGTGTTGGTGCAACCATGTCACAGCCACTGTTAAGAGAAGAAGCAGCAAGACCTGCCATTCCACTCAATGCAGGGTTTTGGCCATGTGGACATGTAGTTTGCACAGGCTCACTGGCCACACTCATAGACCACACACAGTCGCTTCCTTTGCAATGAGCCAAGGATCACAGCTATGGACTCCCCCTGTGCAGGCTCCTCATTATATCCCTCTGCCACAGAATTGTGGCATTTCTTCTGAATTTTGGCTCTTGCAGGCCTGTGTGAGGCCTCCAGGATTTGGCACTGTTATGTTGCGTATTTCTCTGTCTTCTCTGAGTTAGGATATTTATTACAGCTAAGTGATAAGTCCAAACTCTGGGCCTAACTCTGCTCTGCTTCCTCAGAGAGTCAATGGGACTTTTGCTTGAGAAATGAGTGAGACCTCTTTCTTCATCTTTGGTATCTGTGATTCTAGTGGTGGCAATCCCAAGGAAGAACACAGACATGCAAAACTTAGCACACAAAAAGTGTTTGAGGCAGTTCACATTCTGGGGTGAGGATCAGGCCAATTCTTATTTTATCTAACTCAGTTCATCCAGCCCTAATATTTAAAATAACACATTCATGAACATGCTGCCATCCCAAGAAATGCAGGATACATGTTGCACATCTAAAAATAACAATGTGCCTAGCATTTGTGTGGCACAGACCTACAACAGTTCCAGTGCTTCACTAAATATGTTTTCCCTTTAATGGAGTCAGGAGTACTCTATAATCTGAACATTTTCATAAAGAATAAGCTCTTAGTTAATGTGAGGCCTTATTCATTGTGAATCAATACCTAGCTTGCCATGTGCTGTTGTAATAGTCATAGTGCCTCCCGCGCTCTGTTTTGTTTTTGTACTATATAGAGTACAGTAAGTCCTCATTACTGGTCACAATGGTAAAGCATGCTGTATAATGTGCTTTTATTGCTGCAGGGCATATCTGAGATATTTACATCAAATACATGACAAATCAGATTAATGTTCTGTTCTTTATTTGCAAGGATTTTTATTAGAAAGAAGTTTTATCTGACATTAATAAATAAAATAATATTGCTTATGTCCAGATACCAGTTCTGTCTTGTTGATTTTAATAGACAAGTATCACACTTCAAATGTGGAAACACAGTGGGTAATATTTATATGAAATCTCCAAGAACCATGGTATTTTGCTCATGTGGAATATCATGGCATTTTGCCTGGATCAAGTAACCAGCAGATTAGCACATTAACACTTTTAAGAAATGTGCATGTAATCCACTTTTAATGTGGTCTTTGACTCCTGGTAGGAATACCTAATGATTTTCAAATTGACACACTGTTTTATAAAATAATTCAAATAGGCAGTTGCTAAGAAGTTGCAGTATGCATGGAATGAGCGTAGACATGTTATCGATACAAGAGATATAAGGCTTTTTTTAAGCTATGGAAGGACTTTCAGGAGCTATAAATGTGAAGGAGAAACTTGGCTTCCATTCTTTTGAAAAGTTTCTAGCTTTATTCTTGTAAACTAATTTAACATGGATGTAAGCCGATTATTCTCACTGAAAGCTGGTCTCTTGCTAAAGACCAAAGGTTATTAACAGTCCCTCTAATGTAGTTGAGAGCTGGCCAATAAAGTCTGTGCAAACCATCATCTTCACTTTTTGGAGGTCCCATTTCAATTTGCAGCTTTGGGATAATCCAGCTCAGGCAGAAGCCAAGAGCGGTACGGCTGCTGCAAGCTTCTTCTTAAGCAAACATTTACAGCTAAGATGTCAAAAGAGGCAGTTTGGATCTCAGCCCTGAGTCACTAGACCAGAGACTCCTGAATTCCAATCCCAAGTCTGACAGCGACTCTGTCTGTGGCTTTCATCAAGTTACTAGGGTATACACAACCTGTGGGAGTGAGCCTCCCAATTCAGGTCAACAGACTGGGGCTAGCAGAGTTCACCCTAGCGCTCTAAAAATAGCTGTAGAGAGAGTGCTTTGAAGTTGCAGTGTGGGCTGGAGCTCAGGCTTTGGAGCCCAGAGCCCAAGATCCAGCCCTAGCCACAACATCACAGTGCTGTCTCCACAGCTATGTTTAGAGCACTAGTGAGTGTCCCACTAACTCAAGTCTATCAACCCGGCTGGGAGGCTCACTCCTGCAAGCTATGTAGATGTACCTTTACTTGTCTTCCTTTGTACCCCCATTTTACAGACAGGTAAACCAATACTTACTTCCCTCCTGGGTGCAGTCCTGGTAGCAGCCATGCATTTGTGATAATTAATCATGTTTGTAACGCACTATGTGTGTTGAATGGTACCAGAATGTACACACAAAAGCCCCTATGGTGCTGGGCCCAGGAGATCCCCAATTTACTCGGACAGTTGTTCACTGGGGGAAAAAAAGGTTGTTACTGTGCCTAGATCACAACACAGACAACTGAGCTGAACTTCTGCAGCAGGATACTGAGGGGAACCCTTATAATACCCCCAGTATGCTCTGTCAAAAATAAATCAACAGTGACTGGGCTGTAGGCCAAAGAATCCTATCACAAGCACTCCAAAAAGTCATCAAAGCTACCTCTTGCATTGTGGTGTGATCACGGGCAACCGGGGTTTGTTATGTTTGGGAAGAAGACAATGTCAAGTTGTCTTGCTGGCTTACCAAAAATACTAGGACTGGCGCCACTTTCTGATTAATCAGTTCATCACACTTATCCTTTCTTTCCTGAGTTCTTTTATTAACCTAATACACTTAATGAGTCTTCCTATTTTTCTTGAGGCCAGATTCAAATGCCCTTATATTTGCTGACTAACATCTTACTCAGGATTACTGCCACTGAAATCAATGCGACTGTGTTCATAGATTAAGTCAGGATATTAGAATCCAGCCCTTAATTCTTTAGGGCTTGATTCTCCTCTTACTTACATCAGTGCAAATTGGAAATAAGTTTGAAGTTTCTAGCTTTTGCCATTTGTAAGTTATGTGAACACAAAATGACATCACAATAGGAGGGGATATATTCCTGCCCTTTGAGGTTTAAAATAATAATAACCACCACCCCCTCCTTTGGACTGAGAAAGACCAAACAGAGACATTTTCAGTCCCCAAAGAAATAAAAAATGATTCTGAGCAACTGAAAGAGCTGAGGAAAGGAGGAGGGATCTAGAAGGCTTTGAATAATACTGTATCTAAAATCTAGGCCAAAAAAAAAATCTTCCTTTTCCCCTCACTTGCCAGTTTGGACTCAGAAATGCTTTTTCCTGTGGGTTGGGGATGTATATGCAAAATCTGGATTAATATGGAAACCTCATTAAAACCTTAACCATTGAGAACCTACTTTGAGTGCTATAATTAATCTACTCATGTACAGAGCTACTCAGATGTCAAATGAAAAACAACTGTTACGAACAAAGCCCATACCAGGCACACTGTGTTAACACAGAATTGAAACCTTGAGAATAGAATACCCACATACTATAGACAGCCTGGAATAAAACCAGGAAGCAGGAAATGGGTAAGCCTGGGAAGACTATAAAGAAAAATATCCACTAGAGAGCATCCTATAAACCCACACAAAATCCCAGATTTGGGGAACCTTATTTGGGTGCACAGCTGTTGTAACTGCACATGCAAGGGACCACTTAGCCAAGCAACTGGCCATTTTGAAATGTGCTTTCTGCATTGTGGCAATTACTTCGACTGTAAGCGCTTTGGGCCAGGGACCAGCTTTTGGGCCTACGTTTGCACAGTAGCTAGCACACTGGACTCCTGGTCCGTGACAATAATACAAATAATAGCTAATGTGTATCTTGTTCTAGAAGTTTGAACCAAAGAACCTAGCATCAGATCAGGACTTGCCTACACAGAATTTTTATACCAATATGGTAAACTTGGGGCAACCCCTAATGTAGATGCAGTTATATCAATATAAATGTGTTTCTATCAGTATAGCTTGCTTAGGTAAATTTACTGAATGTATTTATGCTGATATAAACATATTTTGCGCAGTATAACTGCATCCACACTAGCAATTTTTCTATCGATTTAGTTAAAAATCAGTGCAAAAACCAAGTGCAGACCAACCCTCAGAAAAAGGTGACAATAGAGATGGAGATCACAGATTTTAAAGACAGAAAGGACAGCTATATCACCTTGTTTGAACTTCCAATCATTCCTGCAGCAATAAACATTTTTAAAGAAAAGTAGATGGAGCTGAGTAGACAGGAGGAGAAGAACTAGAGAGAATAACCTTCAAATAAGGTTCCCTTTCATCACTATAGTATCTGAGAGCCTTAAAATCATGAATGGATTAAGTAAATACTATCTCCATTTTATCAATGGGGAACAGAAGCACAGTGCAGATTAAGTGACTTGCCCAGTGTCACACAGGAAGTCTGTGACTGAGCCAGGAATTGAACTCAGGTCTGCTGAGTTCCACTCAGTTGCCCTATTGAATAGATCAACCTTCCTACCACTAGTTCTCTTATCATCAAGCAGCTGACCTTAATGGCAGTTTAGAGGGAGAGGGTCTGGGCCAGGTAAACACATAAGAAGGGCCTATATGAGGTAGAAATGGGGAGCGATGCAAGAAGGAATTTATTTATTTGAACTTTGGAATGTTTAACCTCATTAAATTTCCGGACAGTCTGCAGTTTGCTCATCACTTAAAGTATAGTTTCACTCTGAAACATGGCACCCTCTCCCTATATGACGCCTGAGCCTGGAAAAAACTAGCTCCTTCTCTCTTGAGGTCACCTGCAAACATAGGACTGAGGGTTACTTAACCTACTTGTATGTCCAAGAAGTGGCTGATTAAAGCTGTTCCTCAGATCTTGTATGATGTACACACTATTTGTACAACATGTGTAGACTATCTCAAGGAATAGGAACAGCCAGAATTTCCCTGGACTTCAGGTACTGTGGCAAAGAAAGGCATCATGAAACACTTACCTCTTCTAGACACATACAATAGATTATTGGGAAGGGTTAAATGTTAAATCCTGACCCAACAGCGAAGAACCTGAGCTGCAGAACTCACTCAAAAGGGGAATGTGAAAATGAGGCTATATCCACCCTTGTGTACTCCCACATCCAGGGGCCATTTGGCTCCCAGACTCAACTCTATTGTAAATTGGAGCAGTTTTAGAGTGCTATGTGATTCCATGAGCTGTTCTGGCAGTCAGGGATTGCTGGGCCTAGCAAATATGTCCTAGCTACACCCTCTTTTTTCTGACCATGCCTGTGCTGGTGGCTGGGAGAGTTTGAAATAAGCAGCCATTATGGCAGTTCTGTGCTACTCCGAAATTTTCCTTTACTGGGGAATCCTCAAGTGCCTGGCTAAACTAGAATTAAGACTGCTTTGCATAGCTGGGGTGGCACAGAGTAGAATTAATGGACTGAGGATCTTGCCCAAATCAATAGACTCATTACCATTTTTGCAGAATATATTGTTATGTTTTTCATGGCAGAAACCTTATGAAAAATATCCAAGGTGTATGCCCTTTCTCTACTTTTCATGTTAAAATAACAAAGCTTTTTATGTTTTTTTAATAGCAGAAAAAAGCAAAAGTAATTTATACAGGCACACTATTAATTAAAAATAACCCAAAGTTACTTTTTCAGTGAAAATGTTTTTAAAAAGGGAAAAAAGAGATTTAACTAAAGTCTTTTTTTGGCCAGTCTACTAGGCTGTCTTATTTAAATCACTTTGATGAAGAAATTGGTCTGACAACCTGTGCAGTCAAATGGGTAAATGCAAATTAAAACACTGATCCAGCAAAGCACTTATGCATTTGTTTAACTTTATGCACATAAGTTATCCCGTTGAATTCAAGGCCTTAAATGGTGGGTTATACAGAAAATGTTTTCAAAATTGTCTGTATTTGTAAAGGGAATGGAAAATTGATCCTTTGTTAACTATAGCCTTGAAACTGGCATTATAAAAGTGTTTGTAGCAATATAGGCTGTTTTGGGGCATAATCAATAAGCATGTGAGAAAAATTCTGAAATTTTAGTCGTCACAACACGGTAAATGCATGAAACAATGGGAAATCTGCTTTCAAATCAAGCTGAGTTAGACTGTGTTTACAGCTGTTACTGTAAACAAGGAAATCTAGCTACAGCGTGCACAGCATGACTGCGACATCATGTTTTTGTTACATTGCTAAACTATGCATAATAATCAGCAGATAATTTGGTATTCAAATAAAGTATGGATTCAGTTATAGATCTCTGAAGATGTATATTGCATTAGGTTTTCTTAACTCTATCATCCTCTAGCATATATCTAATATTTAACTAGGTATGGCAAATTTTATTACGGTTATTACTATTAACAAACCTCTGACTTAGATGGCTGCAATTAAGCAGTTAGGTACTGTGATCAGGAGTCAAACTGGAAAGATATCTCAGCTCAATGAGTGTACTAAGTATGGATGGCTGAAGGCTAGCTAGGGAAGTATGGGTTATAAATGTGCATAAGTAATCAAAACCTAGTTTGCTTGTGTGCAGCTTTCATAATGTCTAATAGTTTGCATAATTTAAAATGAAAGGAGGGGAAAAACATTCAACCATGTCAGCGCTACTAGAACAAAAGGGATTTGCTTGAAATAGTTTGAGTTGTGTTTAGATAGTGAAATAGACTTTAGGCTTCCAGAATATCTAATTTCTCCAAAGATTATATGCAAGTATTGTAAGAAAAAAATCTTACAAAACAGCAAAACAAAACAACAAATCAAAACAACTCATAAATGAGATGGGAAAAACAGGAAGATGGTGGGGATCTTTTAGAAATAATTTCTCCTACTCGCATGACCCAGTTTTGATCTCACACTGTTTAAGAGCCTTTGTTTGAATGTAATAGTTTGGCAGGAGGATGAAGCTGTGGAGTAATGTTGAAATAACACAAAAGAGCTGGATGAAGTACCTCCAAAGACCCCAGAAAAACACACCCTATGCAGTAATGTCATCTTATTTCATGCATTCCTTTTTTGTTTTGTTTTGTTTTGTTTGATTCTGTTTGATTTCTGGTAGAGGTAGAGGTTATGAAGTACATTTTCAAATGACTGTCTACAGATCCTATAAGCACTTCTGCTTAGTGCCTCAGGCCCCAATCCTGCAAAGTCATATGTGCATGCACAACTTTACCTGTGTGAGACATCCCTGGAACTGCATCAGGTCAAACATGTACACATCTTTGAAAGATAGAGGCCCTATTGCATCTCCATGTTTTCCAAGACAATTTTTCACAAAACGTATAATAAAAGATTTTTTTTCTATTAACCCATGACCATTAACCAAGGCAAGCTGGGTTCATTCTGGCTCTGATGTGTAAACCCCACACTGGGTTATGGAAAGAAGCGTTGACTGGTCTGGCCTGCAGATGGATCTGCCCCCACAACACCAGCCAGGAATGTCAAGGCTGGAAGGAGGGCCTTCCAGATGGAAAGAATGATCAGGATGGGAACAGGGAGGAGGCTGACTTCAGAGATCTGCCTATCCTAGGAGAGGGAGGATCTGCCTCTAGTAAACCGGCTTCAGACCTACAGCCTTCCTGGAAGAAAGAGAAGGGGCAACTGAGGATATGGGAAGCAGACAGTTCATCCACTGGGAATGTGGGAAGATTGGGTCAGGTTCCCCTGAAGTTAGTGAATGCCTGGAAGCTGGTTGAATGTTGGTTTTTCCTTCATCTGATTGGAGTTTACAAACTGATTGCAAGTGAACAGGGAGACTCTCTAGGACTCCCAGAATGAAAGAGGAGACCTAGCAGTGGGCAAATGGAGACATGAGGATGTTGGTCCTTCTACAGATGATACCTTCATATGGCAAGATTTTGAGGTCTTAGCCTTTTGTAGGCTGCTCAGAATTGTATCTGCTTGCTTTAGTGACACTTTTCCTGCCTTATCCCTAGTACAGTTTGAAACCTTTTTTCTTCTATCCACATTTCAAAGAATGAAGACTGATCCAGTTCAAACCATATGCAGTGTTGTCGTAGATGTGTCGATCTCAGGATATTAGAGAGATAAGGAGGGTGAGATAATATCCTTTATGGGACCAACTTCTGTTGGTGAGAGAGACAAGCTTTCAAGCAACACAAAGCTCTTCTTCAGGTCATGGAAACTCACTCAGGGTGCAAAAATGAACACTGTCTTCCTTGCGCACAGTTTAACAGTGCTGAGTCCAATGAATGAATGGTTAAAAGGTGACATGGCTTGACAAGGGATTCACAAAGAGTTTACCAGAGTCATTCCACATCATCTTGTGCAAACTATTTTTGCATGTCTTAGCTCTAGTTCCATTTGCTTGAATTTTCAGAGAACAATTAAAAACAATGTATAACAGATGGCGACACTAAGACGAGGTCGGTTAAATGACTTGCCTGGGGGCCACTGCAGTCTAGTGGAATGGGAGACAGGAGTCCTGGGTATTAATTAGTTAATATTTGTACAGTGCTAGAAAAATATATAGCAGTACATGAGTATTATTATAACATGCTCCCTGCAGTTTGAAGAAGCAGAGGGCAACAGTGCACAGGGGAGAACAAACATCCCGCCCTGAATCTTAGAACTGCTGCCTTCCACAGAGTCCAGAGAGTGGTAGAAGATTCTCAGGGAATATATGCTGAGAAAAAAGGGGAAAGATTGAGGTATGGGGTCAGATCAGAAGGACAGCTGTTTACACCCACACCCTCCTAGAGCCACACATTCAAATATAGATAGGCAGGATTATCTCAGCCCTTCATCTAAAAAGTAGATACACTGAATTCCATAGACTTCACCATGTTATTGCTTGTTTATAGACAAAACCTTAAAACTGCAGCTGAAATTTTAAGGGAGACTAAGGGAGTTAGACAGCCAACTCATCTTGAAATTCAATGGGATTTGGGCATCTAACTCCTTTAAACTTCACTGAAGATCCTAGACAGAAGTTCCATCTGATCTGTAGGAAAGTTAGGCCATGAACTACCTATCTTTCCTCACACGCCTTCTCCACTACCTCATTCTCTATCACTCTTGACACCACCATCTTCTTTGTTAAACAGACCCACAACCTGGTGACCACTTTGACTGCTCCCTTTCCTTAGTTTGGAATATTCAGGGTGTGTCTAAAATTTGGAATATTCAGGTTGTGTCTAAAATTTGTTACGTTTTCTTCTATAACATTTCTAAACTCGAGCCTTTCATTTCTGTCCACTAAAACTCTCAGCAACAAAACTCATACAATTGGATTATTGTAACCTCCCAGATACCCAAACTGGCCCCCTCTAGAGCAGCTTAAAGCTGAGCAAAAGTTGCAATTTCTTAGGAAATTCTGGCATTTCAGCATTTGGTTTTGTCTCAAAAGAGCATGAGAAGTTGAAATTTCAAAAATTTTCACGGAACCGACATTCAGAAAAAAATAGATTTGGAAATGTCAGAATGGAAAGTTTCAACATTTTCAATCAAAATGAAATATTTTCACATTCCTGAAATCAAACTGTTTTGTTTCAGTTTGTTGAATTGATCTGAATGCTTCATTTTATGTCAGATCAATATTAAATTGCATTTCTCTTGCCTTATGGCACTTGTAGTTCAATCTGTCCCATAGTAGAATGGCAGACCCCGCTGCTCAAACTGCATGGTGCACTAGAGCAGTCATTCTGGCAGAACTACATCTCCCATGATGCACCCAGAGCCATGTGACTCCTCAGTGCCCCACACAGCTCAGTCAGCTGGGTCTGGATTACACAGTATGAGACCATGAGGGATCCCACTACAACACCCATAAAACAATGAACCTAGAGAAATGCAGTTCAAGGACTTGTTAATAAAATGAAATATTCTGATTTAAGTTTAACCAGTCCAAAATAAAATATTTAGGTTCAATTTTTCCAAAGGAAAATTGAAAATTTTCAGCAAAATTAAAAATTTTCCACAGAAAAGTTCAATTTTGCAGAAACTGAATGTTCAGTCAGAAAATCATTCCAATGGAAAATTCCCAACAAGCTCCAGTTCAGCTCTGAAGATTATCTTCTTTGCCTATTACTCTGACTGGATCACCCCTATTATTCCTCATGTGGCACCCAGTTTTCCATTTCATCACGTTCAAGCTTCTTTTTTTACCATTAGGGCCTCTATTCCTCCCCATATATCCACTCTTGTTTTCTACATCACCCCCTACCTACTCTCTGGTCTGTGAATGATGCCAGCCCAGAGTATCTGTTTGTTCACCCATCCAACAACCATTCTTGCAGTTTCTACCCATGATGCTTTCTGTCCCTGGTACCCCTTACTTTACCTTTCCTCCCAAAACAAATTCATAGGCCACTTTTTCTTCTAGATCTGGTCAAAAAACAGTACGAATGGTATTTTGGGGAGAAAAAATTGAAATTTCATCATTTGTTGATGATTAAAAAAAATGTGGACCACTCTCTGAACTGGTTGAAACACCTGAATTATTTTGTTGAAATGTTTTTTGTTATTTGAAAATGTTCTGATTTTCCCCTCTGCCTCAAAAATTAAATGTTCAATAAAAAATATAATTGAAATCTCAAACTTGGGAAATTTTTAACAGCTCTACCCTTCTGCTTCAAATCACATCTCAAGACCCACTTCTGCTGTGATGCGTACAAGAAATCAGCAAATTATCAGTGGTCCCATCAGAGGAAAATGGGAAATCAATATTTAAATGATCCAAAAACATCAGACAATACAAACAGCTAGCCCACAAGTAACCACATAATCATAATATAGATACCCTCAACCTGCCTTCCCCTTCCCTCTTACCATTTATCACACTCGTTGCATTTTGTCTTAAATGAAACTGTAAATTCTTTGAGGCAAGGACAGTGTCTTCCAATGTTTGCCAGCACAGACGGCTCTAATCCTGACTGGGGTCTTTGGGTGCTAGTGCAATGTAAATAAGTAACAAAACGAATTAACACCAAATGCAGAAGCCACAGAGTTGTAGCACTTAAAAGTTTGCAGAGTAATTGGTTAAAATACTCACTAACCATTGACAGGCCAATGTGAAGGAGGGTGCTCATCCCAGCAGATCCTGGTGGTCAAGTGGAGGCAGGGTGGCAGGGTTCCTGGCCATCCACATTTCTTATTGCCTTTCTGGCCTGGGGTTGTCTGTCCTTCCAGTAGCTCTGTCCTCTGGCCAGGTCACATATTCAAGTCTGTCCCTTTCAGGGTATGTATAAAGAATCCATCATGGGGAAGCTTTCAGGATTCATCAGGGGCCTCAGGGTTCCCTCTTGGGTGAAGTTCTCATTGCCCAGACCCTTTTATCTCCGGGGTCTTCTACCTCCAGTTAGGTTCCCCATTCAGGGTTAGCTCTCTGCTGTTGATTCTCTTTAAGGGTCAGTAGGGAAACTCAGGCCCACCCTCTCCACCAGGCTCCAATCCAGTGATGGGCAGCTAAGTCCTGCACCCTGCATGCTATGCAGTTGCCTCCTTGGATCACTTCCTACCAGTCACCTCTTCCCACAGGGTAAAGAGAAGTACTAAACATGAGGATAAAGTCTCTGATCTTCAGAGTCTCACAGGTCCCTTATCTGTAGACTCAGTCAACTCACCATGGCCAGGCCTCAGGCAGCAGACTCCTGTGGTGCTCCTTCTCAGGAATTCAGGGTGCAGATCAGCTCACCTCCACTGTCTGCCTCCCACTGAGCTACTCTCTTCCCCTTTTTGAGCTCCTCCTCCTTACAAGTAAAGGTCTGGTGCAGGAATTACTTCCCCATAGAGCAGTGGTTCTTTACTTGGGGTGCATGTACCCCCTGAGGGAGCAACACGCTCTTTCTGGGGGTGCGAAACCTGGCAGATTTGTTTAGAAGGTAAACCATCGAAAACACAAATTAAGCACAGGCACGTAAGTTCAACTACTTTGTTTCATCAAACCTATGTATTTATTAGCATTATACATGTTTTTAACAATAACTGTAATATACAAACAAAAAATATATCTAGGGTTAAAGAACTGACCTACTTCAATGATTTTTGATAAGGGGTGTGAGAACATTTTTTGATAAGGGGTGCAAGAACATACTTTGAGGACTGCAGGCTGCAGTAAAGGTTAAGAACCACTGCCATAGAGCAAAAGGGAACCATGGACTAATTGTAGTGTCACACATTTTGACCTGTTCCTGATTGAGGCAATGCAACTATATGCTACTCCTTACTAGGGCCTCTGGTCACTCCTTGATGTATAATCCTTATGTGAGGTGTTTAATTAACTGGTTGAAATGAGTACAATATGAAGGTCAGAATGTGGACTGGTCACCTTTTCATTATTTTTAGTGCTGAAGAAATATGAATATTTTGGCAAAGCAGCTTCTCTTCATACTTGTTTTTCCCCTCTTCCGTATATTCTACAAACATTTTTAGCATGCAGATTCAGTGCATATGTGCAGCTGCTGCACTGACAACATAGCTCCTAATTACCACTGAATCCCAAACAAAAAATGTTCTACAACCCCATAGAGGCACAGTGCATGACAGCTAAAGTAGGGGCTTACACAAGAGATGTATTCTCCACTGTATTTGCAGAAAACAAGTATGCTCCATCCTATATAGAGAAATAAATGTTCAAAAGTGGTGGCCCATAGCCTTATTCCCAGCAAAGGCTAAAGCCCATTTCAGAATTACTCTGAAGAATGACCTCTCATGGCCACTTCGAGAACACAATCAACAAGCTCTGGAGGGAATCAGCTCTGGCCCTGCTCCCTGGTCAGATAGATAGTTCTCACCAGTGCCAGAGGGCGTTAGAGCAATAATGAGAAGGTTCTAAGAGGAGATTTGGCTAGGTCAGGAGAGAATCAGGTCTTATATATTTTTGGGTGCATGAAATATAATACCTCCTGTCATCCCGAACAAGGTGAGCTGAAGGTGGAGTGCTAGCCATTCCTATGCTTTGGTACCTGTAGGTTAGTGTCCTAGTTTTGCTTAAAGGCATCCAAAGCCACAGGGAACGTGTAAACATTTCTGTGACTTTGTTACTTCGTTGTACCTGCCCTTTACTAAATGTGAACATTATAAGAGAGCTCACTGTATGACTTAACAGTTAAAGACTCTATCACTAATTTGCTAAGCCCTCGTGTTGTTGGCAAACACCATACTCCAAAACCAATTTTATCTCAGCCATGAAGCTTTACTAAAATTGTCCCTCTAAGTCAGACATAATAAGAGGTGCTGTAAATGCATTCACTATGCTGCCATCCAGTGGAAAAAATAGTAATACATGTTAAAGAAATTGCTAGCAAAGGAAAACAATGCTCAGCATTTGAAACTAGAGTTGGAAATTTCAGTCCATCCCTTTGCGGACCTCAGCCATAGCTAGTCTCCAGACAGCTGTGGATGCATTCTTTGTTAGTCCACTATCTGGTTCTGGAAAGCCAAGAATATCCCACAGGCTGAACAATGCAGAAACACACAGCCATAGTAAATTTGCAGGTGCATTCCTGACCTCACCATTCCATCTCCTTTAGTGAGGCCATAATCCTGGCAGCAGAACTTTTTCTCCAGTGAATCTGAGATTCTTTATGTAGTGACAACAGAGGCCTAACTAGTCAGTGCAAATACAGTGCTTGGTGGTGAAGTGATTAAAAAATCACAATAGGAAAAAACATAATGCTTTCCAGATCAGGGTGCATCACCACTTGTAAACAGATGGTTCAGTGTTCAATAAAGTGACTCACCTCGCCAGTCCAATGGATTCATCATTATAGAATGCACCATCTTTCTCCCAGCTGTCACAATGATCTCTCAGTGGCCAAGATTTTAAAAAGTTGTTATGTCGTTTACATTTTCAGATGCCCAGCCTGAGACGCCTTAAAGGGGCCTGATTTTAAGAGGGAGACTGGCTTTTTGAAGATCAGGCCCCTTTAAGGCACTCTATGTTGGGCACCCCAAATGGCTAGACATTTGGAAAACCTTGGGCACATTAACAACACAGAAGAAAATCCAGGCCGTCTGACCCTTCACTTGCAGAATCTAAGCACTAGTCAGTACCTTTGATGCCTGTGAAAACACAGATGTAGTCCAGCTGTCTGTCAGTGTGATTAATGTGTTTCTCTCTTTTTAAGTGTCATTTTCCCTTTGGACTTCCATTGCACTTTTGCCACAATGTTGCTATCCTAAGTAAAACCTGTTCGATTTATTCGATTTCTCATACCCACAACAGCAATTGATCCAGCTGATCCGCTATTTAAAGTCAACTAGACCTTCAACAGGAGTGTGTAAATGCTAGCAATCCTTAAGACCAGAGGCTACCACAATGCACAGCTTGACTTCTGTTCAGCAGAAAGGAGATAATTTTACAGCAGAACTTTCCCTCACTATCTGCTCACACCATGTTTCAACACATAATTATAGGTGATCTCCATATTCCTCACCCCCTGGGGGACAAATTCAGACACATTATCACGGCTCCATCATTTGACATGGTTGCTTGTTGGGGCTATTTCATGTCCACCATTCCGCTTGGCCTCGTGGGAATGTCAAGAGTGGTGAAACTGATAACTGTATTGAAATCAATAACTGGGATTTGAATCTGTGGAAAGAGTTAATAGCCACTGCGGAAAGACTTAGTTCATCATTCATTCCATGGGTGGGGACAATAGGTGCCTTTGAACTTGATGGAGCTTTGATCCAGGACACCTGAGTCTTTGAGTTCCAGAGAGTTGGTTATTGAAATGGCCTCCTTTTATGTCTCTGGAGAGCCATGTCAGAGAACAGTGGCTTCAGGACTGAGGGCTTTCACATCTAGAGAACAACTGGGATAGTGTTTGAGAGAAACACATAGACACAGGGCATGTCTACACTATAGCTGCTACAACAGCACAGCTGCAGTGCTGTAGCTGTGCAGCTGTAGCACTATAACATAGACACTTCCTAAATTGACAGAAGAGGTTTTCCATCCATGTAGTTAATCCATGTCCAAGAGACAATATGTAGGTCTACAGAAGGATTCCTCCATCGACTTAGCCACATCTACACTGTGGGGTTAGGTTAATCTACCTCCAGTACTCAGGCTGTGAAATTGTTCACAGCTATGAGGAATGTAGCGAGGTCAATCTAATTGTTAAGTGTGGACTAGCTCACAGTCTAGCAGCCTGGAGCTGAGATGTTATCTAGAGACCTGTGAATTCTAAGACACACTTTGCTTTTGCTATCTAATATCCTTATTCAAGAGTGTATAGTCCTACACACAAATTAGACAAGGATACAAATCATGTGTCTGCTTCAACTCTTTTCTCTTCCAACAGGGAAATAAGTCACTCATGAAGTCGACATTTAGAATCCATGAGAGCACATTTGGAATATGTTGTGTTACTTCCTGAGTTATGATGTCCCACTGGCACAGATATGAGAGTTGCAGTAAATTCCTCTCTGGAGAGCACTGGACAGAAAGGATACTATGAAATGGAAGTAAACTCAGGGCATGAACTTCAAGGGGGTCATTGGTTTCTAAGGAAGGTATTACCAGAATATTTAGAGGTTTCAGGGAGTGATGGGGCTTCCAAGTACTTGGTATGTAAGGGAGGCTGAGTTCTTCCAGGAGATGGAAGTACACATTTTCTGTTGGTATAAAAGGGCCCACCAATGAAAAATTACTTAGGATAAGTACACCTCTACCCCGATATAACACGGTCCTCTGGAGCCAAAAACCCCTACCGCGTTATAGGTGCAACCCCATTATATTGGCTAGTGGCAGCAGGGCTCCCGTGGTGATTTAAAGAGCTCCAGGCTTCGGCCGCAGGGAGCCTTGGGTCCTTTAAATTGCCACCTGAGCCCAGCTGCCAGAACCCCAGGGTAGTGGCAGCAGGGCTCAGACGGTGATTTAAAGGTCCCAGGGCTCCCCACAGTGGCCAGAGCTCCAAGCCCTTTAAATCGCCACCCTGGGCTAGTGGTGGCAGGGCTCCAGAGGTGATTTAAATGGCCCAGGGCTCCCCACAGCAACTTACATCAGCCTAATTCTGTAATGTAGCTTCCTCTTATGTAACTTGCCCATGACACCGTAGTGTTTAAGTCAATGTAGTTAGGTTGACACAGTGTCAGTGTAGATGCTGCTTTGCTTACATAAGCAAAGAAAAAAAGTTATTTCTGCTAAGCCTATAGAAACTTTTTAATTTTAAGAATAATTGAAATGTACTAACATCAAGAAATTGAACTGTGCACTACCATTGGGTGGACCAGTATTAAACAGTGTTATAGTAGGTGATGGTCTCAGAATGTTAATCCTTGTCCTTTAGTTCAAAAGGTAGCTTTTCTCACTTTTGCCCTTGTGAACTAAAGCACAGCATCAGAGAGATCCAAAGACTGGCCAATGGCCTTTTCAAGCAATAAAACAGCAAGTGACATCAGTCTCTCATCAGCCATTGTCAATCAAAGATATGTTTTAATGAGCCTGAGCTTCAAAAATCTGTGCTCACCATTCACGACTGTGATCAGCAGTATGAACAGAATCCTCAAAGCTATTCACACATTAGGAAAAGCATCCTTCATCTCTGCATCATGAATGAATTGGAGAACTTGGAGTGAACAGCGCTTCCCGTGTGACAAAATGTGATGGATTTTGTCCAGTTCAACAAGTAGAGGTCTTTATCATTGACATCTGAACATTCCCTAGGTGTCAGCATCCTGTGGAGGTCTGTACAATTGTTCAAGAGTATTTTTCTGTCCACTGGCAGCTTACTAAGGTCATACAAAACCCCTCAGGTCTTTTCATGGTGCTTCATTTATTCAAACCATTCTTTGATGGACTGGAGCAGTGTCAATGAGAAGCAAAAAACCATCCCTCCTGAATTTTTTTTCCAAGCTTCTCATTACCTCATCTCCACCCTCGTAACCAAACTGCCTCTTCTTCTGATGAATACAAGTTTCCTTGAAGACAGGCTCAACTCCTAAGTTTTCTGCCATTTCTTTGGCAGGAGTGATGGCATCTTCAACTCCATTGTCTCTGTAGGCCACAACGAAATCAAGGCAGATTCTCAAAGTAGTAGTGGCCGTGATGTCCATTGACTGAGTTTGTAATGCCATGCTTACAATGTTTACTTTGTTTACGAAGAAAGCTCTTGGATTCAATGCAAGGATACTTACCTGGACACCACTGTTTCTTCCCTTCATGTTCGCACTATTGTTGTAGCCTTGGCCACAACAGCCCTGAAGCTTTCTTTTATTCTTATTCAAAACATTAATCAACAGTTCTATTAGGCCTTTTCCAGTAGAGTCATCCACAGACCAAAAACAGATAAAGGTTCCTTTACTTGGATACCGCCATCCTCACCGTCAACAAATCTTACTGTAAATGATATCTTTTTGCTGTGACTAATGTCGGGAGTGAAGTCTATTATTATGGCATAGTACTTTGCTTTTCTGAGCTACATCAATATGTTATCAAGCACCTTCCTTGCCATAAGGTCAATCAATACATTTTGAATTGTTTTGCTGCAGTAATGGTCCATAGCTTCTTTACAAACTACTCAGCATAGGTGCTCACGCAATATGACTTCATCATCTTTCCCAAGGAGCTCTACCAAACCAAGGAAATTACCATTATGTTCAGTGAACAACTTCTCCGATGAGCCCTAGAAAGCCAAATTGCTCTTTGCAAGGAGGAGGGTGATTGAGATCAGATGCTTGAGCACATTCCTCCAATGCTGGGTTTCTATATTAATAATGAGCTGTTTTTCTGCATCTATGCATTTATTCAGCTTGAGCCTGGACTCGACCTCCAGGCCATTTTATGGCCTGGTAACTTTTCATGTTACTTCAAAGCATCAGCTAAATTATGCCAGTAATTGTACCCAGAAAGGGCAAGCAAGTATTTTGGCATTCTTGTTAAATATTTTTCAATAAAAACAGAAGACTTTGTCACTTAATTTTGAATAAACTAGCCAATGCCAATTCAATTGCTCACTATTATCAAGCACTCTTTCACTGCATGACTTTGAGAAGTATTGCTTCTTCTCATTTACTGTAAGTGTCGTATCCTCAATTTTGCCCAGCCAGTTCAAAATTGTACGATCAAAATCGGCAGAGTTTAGGATTGCTGGCCATGAAGATGTATTGATTTGTGGTGGGCAATTTTTCTCAATGCTGTTTCTGTCATCATGCAAGCCTGATTCTTCTTTATTGTTTCTCTCCTTTTCAGATAAGCCAGATTTTCCTTTGTCATTACTCTCCTTTTCATGTGAGACACATTCTTCTTTATCATCATTCTCCTTTGTTATCTTCTGGAAAACTGGATGATTCTCCATCATTTTCTCACATTTCCATTCCTTATCTTCAAGTAAATCTTCTAATTCCTTAGTAACAGGACTTCCATCATTTATGCTTCACTCCTCAATTTCTTATGCACTGGGACAATCGCTGCCTAAAGCCCGGTCTATATTGTTCTGTTTCAGACATTTTCCCATCAAATTTGCCCCTTGTTGCAAACTAGATTGCAATTGAGCTTTTCACTTCTTATACTGAGCTTCTGAAGGCTTTTTCAGTGGCATCTTTTATTTTCTACAGGGGAAAACACACAGTATTGGGGAGGGCAAAAGTATATGTTCTGCAGTCTTAGAAAGTCATCAAACATTAAATGTTAAGCATGGCTTAAGAAGTAATAGTATTTCTTTTATATTGTTCCATAGATAGGGTTTGGTAGATATTTCTGGCATCTCATTAAATATGTCCTTTATTAGTCACTACTTACACTCTTCAAGTCTTAAAACACAAGTACACTTTCACAATTACACAATAAAACACGGTTCACAATATCAAAGCATGGCTCTCACTTCACTTTGTTCGTATATTTCACTGACTGACTGGGAAAGCCCCGTCTCCTATATACTTGCGAGGATCTGGCTGACAAAATTCTAGGAGCTTCAAGGAAATGTAATTCTCAGTAAGTCTGGAAGGTCTATGAGATTCTACAAAGGTTCAGAACATTCTAGGAGGTTAGTGAAAAATGAATCCACATATGGAATACCTGAAATATTTTATTTTAAACATTCTATTTTTTCCTTTTGTTGCTAACTACAAAAACAGCCCCCCAAACTGAGTGCCCCTCAAAACCATCACCAAAGCTGGTCACCTGTGTTGCCAGTCCCTCAATCCAGCCCTGCCACCAACACAAGGAAGTGAAGTGTGGATGTCTAAACCAATTCAATTATTGTGGTGGCTGTACATCAAAGTAACTTAGTTTGGCTTAATTTTGTAGTGTAGACTTGCCCTGAGACTCAGAGTATGTCTACATTGCAATAAAACACTTGTGGGGGCCAGGCCAGCTGACTCAGGCTCGTGGGGGTCAGACTGGGGGGCTATAAAACTGCAGTGTAGATGTTCAGGCTGTGGCTTGAGCCCAGGCTCTGAGAGGGGAGAGGGTCCCCTGAACATCTACACTGCAATTTTATAGCCTTGCAGTGCAAGTCTGCTGACCCGGGCCTGCCATGGATGTTTTATTGCAGTGAAGACATACCCACAGAGAGATGGAGGGGTTCATTTTCAAAGGTTCAGATGGTACTCATATGCCTAACTCTCATTTGGTTTTCAGTAGGAGTTAGGAGCATACACATCATTTGTGCCTTTGAAAATCTTCCCTGAGTGACTTGCCCATGAGTCACACATGAAATCTGTGGCAAACCCAGGAACTGAACCCCTGAAACAAAGTAGAAACAGGAGGATATTGTCTGAAAATAAAATGCCTGAAAATTCCTTCTTATCACACAAAATATTTCCTGCCAAGTATCACGTGAATCAAGTGAAAATGGCCCACATATTTTATTAATCAAAACTTAGGAAAGCCTGTTTACATAACTTCTATTCTACTATAGGCAAATGCACAATGGAATGATACACATGCACTTCCCCTGCCTCTCTCAGAAAGGTTCATGTTGCTTAATTAAGGATAGGGTGAAATTCAACTGAACTCTTCCATAAAAGTATCATAGGTAAAATTACTTATAGAAATCTTCAAACAGGATCCTTCCATGATACTTTATTTACAGGGTCTGTGGCTTTCCCTATGTTTATATACAGCCTAGCACATTTTGCATGCTACCACTATACAAATTCTAACTAATGATATTGGCTTTTCTTATTTCTTTCCCTTACTACATGTCTCTTTCTTTTTTAGCATCAGTCAAACATCAGGCTACAAACAATGGGATTTCAGAGTCATGTGCTGTATTACTAACAGTTATCTTTCTGTAATATACACAGGTAAGAAGTATTTTGATATTATAGTCATTTTGTGATTTTATTTTCCAGCTGGACTCTGTACACAATATGGAAAATTGACCCAGAGGCTTGTCTCCAACTCATGACCCAGGGCTTGTTCCAAATAGATATATGCTCATACTGGGGTCCTTCAGAATTTCATAATAGAAATATCTGATTGAGGGCATAGCTGGTTCCCAATAAATCACTTATCTCAAGCACTAATACATACTGGGAAGTGAGTGTCCAATGGAGAAATACCTACATATTTGGGGCCTTGCCTTTGTAGCAGTCTTCCCCTTCGCCCCCTCCATGGCACGCAAACCAGCACAATTGGATTTCTTATACTCTACCCACAGCACAGTGGCTCAAATTGTCCCTTTTGTGATTAAAGGGATATTACGTAGATTGAAAATTACCAGATCACAATATCTTCTTTAAGTAAAACTTCATTAGTCTTAAAATAATCAGCACAAACCACCTATTAATTAACAGAAATAATGAGGCATGCTATTCTGTCCCCTTAACAATGTAATGTAGTCCTTGTAAGAATACTGACAGATCACAAAATGTATTTTAAGTGTGACTGCTGATGTGTTGTATCAAAAACTCATTATACAGTTACTTGAATCTGTAACTCTGTTAGAATAAATATTTGTTACGCATCATGGCCACTTAGAAGGACTAGAGCTCAGATGCTCTTGCTCCAAAAGCATAGGCCACTTCCATTTGACCTAAAGGAGAACGTTTATACACGGTTAATAGTTTTGCGGTATGGGGCTCTTTAGAAAGCCAACAGATAACTATTTTAGGGCTTGAACCAAACCTACTGAAGTTAATGCAATTGATTTCAATGGGCTTTGGATCAGGCTCTTAGTCCCTCATCTTCAAATCAAAGTTAGGTTCCCAAAAATCCATAGTTAGGTGTCTAAATATGTGATCTTTCAGAAGTACTGAGCAACCCCAAATTCTGGAGAAGATAATAGGAAGAACTGTACATTCAGAAATCAGTCTCAGAATCAGGCTACTTTTATTTAAGTACCTAAATAGGAGTTTGAAAATGTAGACCTCCCCATGTGAAAAGGTTGGCCCTTGTTATGATAAAAGACAACAACCAAAGGCTTTACATCGTGGACCAGGGAGGTGGTAGTCCGTCTATATACATGATGAGTTTGCTCAGGATAATGCTGCCTTCATGGCTTGGCACTCAGTACAGCAAGATATATAACAAATGTCAAGAGGTTCGGAGAACAAGAACAACAAAAAAGTCAAGGAAACTGACTTTTGAAGAGTTATTAAAGGAAGAAAATATGTATAATGATGAATAAAGGCAACGGAGTTATTCCCAATTTACATGGATGTAACTGAGATCAGGATCTGGTATTTAGTGGGTCTTAATAATGGTCTACCACTGTGAAGGAGGTAAATACCAAGGAAAGAGGGGGACTGCTTAGGTAATAACAGAAGGAGATGCAAATAAGGGAAAGGGGATCAAATTAAGAAAAGGAAAATCTAGATTGAATATGGGGGGAATTTTCCCAGCAGGGAACTATATTAGATTGTGAAGAGAAGGCTGGCCAAAACGTTACAAACTGTGCATTAGGAAACGATCCTGCACTGGCAGGGGGATAGACTAGATGACCTAATAGAGCTTTCTTTGACTCAAAAGTAATCAAAAGTTTGGATCCATATAATCCCCTAACATTGAGATGTTTATCCAGAGCTTATCAAAATGTATCCCAAACCCTACAGTCTGGAGGTCAGCCTGAAAATCTCACAGAATTAGTGTTTCCAGTGCTTCCTAGTATCAGACAGCTTGAAACACTGCAAGAACAGTCTTTCCATGGTATTTCAGTACTTACCCTTCCAGCCTCACTGGAAGTAAGAAGTGCAGAGGTGAGTGAAATTGTAAAACAAAATCCAGCTAAACTAATTCTCCCTGTGTTGCTAGTAATAACCCGACAGGTAGGCTGTTAACAGATTTCCTACTCACATAGCAGGAGCTCTGAGTAAGCAAATAATATGATAGTTCAATACACAAACCAAATGCCTCCTGCTGGCCACAGACTGGAAAGTTCTCTTTAGCTGTAATTCAGAGGGAAGCTTCTGAAACCTGAATATCTGAACACAGACATGTCTGAACACCAAAAAGCCTTTGTTAGAGGATATTTCCGAAGAGGAAAGATGGTCCTGTAATTAAGACATTGGACAGAGCTCCAGGTTCCATTACCAGCTCTTCCTCACAGACTTCCTGTGTGACGTTAATCAAGTCACTTAAGGCTTGATATTCTAGAAGTGCTGAACACCTCACAAATCCTGCTGAGGTCAATCAAAACTGTAGACGTGCAGCACAGCTAAAACGTCGACTGCTAATCTATCTGTGTTTCAGTTCCTCATGTCTGTAAAATGGGGATACGAGTTCCTCTGGGTGTTAGGATGAATTCATGTTTGTGAGGAGATGAGGGGGACATGTCGATGCCTGTGTTAATAAAGTGCTGTGTACACCCATTGTGCTACAAATTGATAACAGGTAAACATCTGGTTCCATACTTAAACAAATCTGCTTCAAACCACCGCAGTAAAAGCTGAATCTTCCTCAAACCAAGTTGTCCAAATAGTGATTCCCTAATTAATAGCAAGAGAAAGTGATTCAGGGGAAGAGCTCGCCTGCAAACAAAGAAGGAAAGTCCATTTCACTAGAGTTCCAGAGCTGACAGCACTGTTTCCTGCCAGCTATCCAATGGAATCTGGACTACTATATTGGGATGAGCCTGATAAGCTGCATGGACCTGAAAATAGTGTTTAAAATGCCTTTTCCCCCTTCTGCTTACACTATATGTTGTTGGACTGCAACCCACACAGTAGCCACTATTTCCCCAGCCAGGATTGTTGAGCCCACCATTCACCACCCTAAGCATGATAGAGTGTGTACAGCACTCACCAAAACCCTGATAGATGACAGTCACCAGTGGCTTTCCAGGACACTAAATAGGAAGAAGTAGTGACATGACTCAGTAACACCAAGAGCCACATTGTCAGAGTTGTAAACTGTGTGGGACATGCAATGAAAGCAGCGAAGCAGGAGAGGCAACACTATCTATGGACAAGGACAGTTAGATTACAGATTTAACACACACACACACAAAACTATGCAGCTACAGTGAGATGGCTGGAAACCTTGGAAAAGCACCAACTGAACAGAACGTCAGTGTTTGGAGAGTTCTGTTCAGGAGCTGGCCACAGATAGCGTGCAGTAAACTGCTGCCAGGCATGTTGCTTATTGATTTTTTCTGAGGAGCCCATTTGAACTGAATGTGCATTCTGAATCCCCAATGAGATTCCCAGCTGGAGGAGGCAATTCTGGAGGTACTATACGTATTACACTTTAGGACTCCAGGGACCAGGATAGGTTTTTACAAGCAGCTAAAATGAAGAAAGAGATCATATGGGAAGGTGCTAGGCTCCTATTGTTTCCGGACATAAGTCCTATAACCTAAAGCAAAAGGGAAGAATTAACTGTGGTTTAAAAAAAAAAAAGTTGTGATATAAAATGTATCTGCATGAGTCTCTCTAGCCTGCCAAACGGCACATTGTGCACAGTGAGAAAACTGATATCTTTCAGAAAGTAGAAGCAGCTTACAACAAGTCACTGTCAAAAGCAAAGAAGACAAGAGAGAAACTGTAAGAAGTTAGTCAGAGACTAAGGCCTGTGATTTACCTCCCACCCCAGGGCTTGGAGTGCTGAAACTGTCCCTATAAATTATAAATTTATATAAATTAATAAATGAACACAGTCACCACTTCTGGGGACCAACTTAGAGTTCTGTGGTTTGTAAGCATTGTTTTTCTTTCCCTTCATCTTGTATGATACAGTCTTTATTGGCCCCTCCCTGCCAATACATTGGGATGAATTTGAAGTCATTGCCAGAAGTTTTAGGGTTAAAACAGTCCCTTCTCCACCCCATCACAAAAGTGCTGGCTAAGGGTATGTCTACACTGCAGTTAGACACCTGGGGCTGGCGCATGCCAGTTGACTTGGGCTCACGGAGCTCTTTAATTGCAGTGTAGACTTCAGGCTCAGGCTGCTGCCAGAGCTCTGGGACCCTCCCATCTCACAGAATCCTAAGCCCCAGGTTCCAGCCCAAGCCTGAATGTCTACACTGCAATAAAACACCCCCTTTAGATTGAGACCCACAAGCCTGAGTCAGCTGGCGCAGGCCAGCCACAGGTTTTTAACTGCAGTGTAGACATACCCAAAGATAGGTGCACTTTTGCACTGCAATTGTGGTACATACAGAGATACATTTTGGTACATTCATCTATCTGAATAATAAGTTTAATATGTAATGAAACAACAGAAGTACCATCCAAGGGTCAGATTCTGCCCAGGCTTGATACAAGTACATAGCTGGAGGGAGGGTTCAAGCAGTTGCTGCTTTACACAGCTGACATTATAGTCAGGCACAATTTCAGTCCCGATGCTCAAAAAAGTGTGAGGTCTGCTTCCTCTTTTCTTCCGTGGGGGCACACAGGCTCAGATCCTCAAAGGTAGGTAGGCATCTAACTCCCATTGAAATCAATGGGAGTTAGATACTTCAAAGATATTTAAGATTGTGACCATCATTCCCTAAAGGGGACAGAGACCTATTGCTTCATCCCTCTCATGCAACTACTGTATACTCTGGACAGGGCCATCCCTATGGGGGCAGGGCCCAGGACAAATCAGCCTCCGCCGGCTTGGGGGCCCCGCTCTGCATCAGCAGCTGGGCAGAGTCCCGGGTGTGTGGGGTGGCAGCCAAGACCTCAGATATGAGGCAGCGGAAGAGTCCCGGCTGTGGGGCCAGCAGCCAGAAGCCGGGGGGTGCTGCACTACCCTCTGCTCCCTTAGTTTCCACATCTATGTCTTCTGGGACTGATCGCACCGGCCAATCGCACCAGCCTTCAGGAGCTCCCAAAGCACAGGGCCTGGAGCAGTCACCCCAATTTGCCCTACCCAAGGGACAGCTCTGACTCTGGATGTAACTCGTCACTTAGGAATAGAGAACCCCAAACTTTGAAGGGAGGTGGGTTGATGAGTGGGAATCCTAAGTGCTATCTTCAAAGAAAGAAGCAGAATTCAAGGTAGATAAATTTCCCCTGCTTTACAGCTAGCAGGCCATGTGAGAAGGGGTGGGGGCTGTACCTCTGCACAGGCAGGAGTCTGCACTGGGGCAGTGCAGCTCCATGACACCCTTCACTAGGGACTGTGCCTCGCTGCACAGGCCAGCCTGTAGTGTTTTTTCAAGCATTCGTGACAAGCATAGAATTCATGTACGGCAGGTGCTTCAACCATCGCCCTCTGGCTCTTAGTTTTACCCAGGGGCAGCTCTAGGGATTTTGCCACCCCAAACACAGCAGGCTGGCTGTCTCCTGCAGAGTGCCCCCCACGGTTTGCCGCCCCAAGCACGCGCTTGGCATGCTGAGACCAGCAGCCGCCCCTGGTTTTACCTTTTTAAAGGAAAAATCGAAGAGAAGTAAACCAAAAAAACTAAAAAGTGGGGGAAACATGCAATTTGACACAACAAGTACCCGCTCGTACACTCTGCCATCAGTGTGGGAGGCTTTCGGACACTTGGTAGTTCTGGGCTGCTGAAACATTTCACTCCAATTTCAAATCATATAATTGTGAAAAACAAAAAACAAGTGTCTGAGGAAGCTGTTTCTCATTTTGGGATGTCCACTGTGTCATGCGACACTAGGCGGAGGAGGATGGTGCAAAAGCTTCTGGGTTCAGTTCATGCTGTTTCAGTGAACTAGAAACAGCTGCTTTTATTTTAGCCAAGTTCAGTTCCCCCACCCCAACCCCTTCTGCTCTTGAGGGTTGTGGGGAGTTTTGCCACCTCCAACAGCCCCTCCCTCTAAAAAGACCCTGGGAACCTTCCTCTCCTTTTCCTCATCCCTGGAACCTGCCTCTCCTCGCAGAGAGGCCTGTTAAAGGAGTTACAGCTTTACACTTTGCTATTAATAGTTTTTCATAATTTGATATACCAGTGTCTCCTAGTCATATTATGAGAGGCCAGCCTTGCATCCTTAATTTACAGCCATGTTAGGAGCAAACCAACGTCCAACCGCCACATGCCTACATTTTCTATATTAAATAATCAAGTGAGCCACTTGTTAACATCTGGTGAAATACGCACCTATTTGACTGCACAGAGATTAATCACCTACATTTCTGTGGCAAATAGGATGCACTATTCACTAGATTACAGTGCAGTTATGAGTGACTGGGGAGACTTCCTAATGTGAACAGATGCTTGCTTAAAAAATAAACAAATAAATAAATAAATAAATAAATACACCACTGTGTTAAATAAAGTTGTACTGCCACCTTCGGTTACCATCTGTTTTTACTTGTATTCAACTGTTTCCTTCAGACCATATTGTCAAGTACATACAAGTCCAGCTGGCAGCTCTTAAAGCCAAACATGGTGGGGCCCCCTATGAGTCCTGGTGCCCCTTTCTCATGCTCCCAGACACTTGGATGATATTTAAGGGGGAGGGGGGAAGAGAGATCACTCCTACTATCCTGCAATCTTTAATCTTTCTCACTCTTTCTACTCGGTTTGGAGGGATATTAAAAATAGAGGAGGGTTAGATTTGGCAGTAAATTAATGTCCAGATGAAGGGAAAACAATTACAAATTGGAAACAGATTTATTCACACTCTGTACATTAATGAAAACTTTTACAAAACTAAACTGGGTGTACTGTGTGGAAAAAAATAATGGCCCAGCAGGTCTACTTTTTATTAACAACTCATCAGTAAGCAGGTTGTAATTCATAACAAAGAATTTACCCTAAGGAACACCATGGGACTGTGAGCTTTTTAGTTTCCTAAGAAAATACATATGTTGTTCCACTTGGTTTCCTTTCAATAAAACCCACCAGTTAGCACTTCATTTTCAAGCTGTTCTGACAAATCAGGTGAGTTAGCTTTGTAGAAAACACAGAAGCCAACTTTTCAGCTGAAAATTTTAGGGAATTTTTTTTAATAACTTAAATAAATTTCCCACCTGGCAAGGAAGTCATGATAAAAGGCTGTGAAAGGAGTTTGTTTGGAATGGCATGAAAGAATTTTTATTTTAATTCACTTCATTAATTTTTCCTAAGGAAATATTTAAGGATACATCTCTGACTGTTAAGGTATGTGGTTGAGACAAAGGGAATTTTTATATGTGTTTTATAGTGTCTTGAAACCTGATTAAAGACATGGAGGGAAACCTGCCCAGTAGTATACTGCAGAGAGAAAGGCCTCAAGGAGGAGACTTTCAGAACTCAGCTCTCCTAAGGCCAGTGTGAGATGCTAGATCTCCTGCAAAATAAAGTATTTGCATTTTTTACCTAGTAGCTCCTGGTGACCTAGTTACAGAAGAGAAATTCTGAAGGAAAATAATCAAGGCAAGGATAGAAAAATAGAGCCAAAAGACATGGCAATTCAAAGAAAAGATCTGGAATGAAGGGGAAAAAATGAGAGTGATTTCAATAAATCACTCAAGATGAAGTGTCATAGTGCAACCCACTGTTCACTGTGTGTTATGCATCCCTCTTCCCGTCTTCAAGTCACAAAGGCTATGAATCTGTTCCAGCTGCTAGCTACGGGACTGGATCCTTTAGTTCAGGTTGCAGAGGCCCCTGGCTTTAGCTCTGTAGGGCCCTCAGATCAACCTTCAGTCAGGAGCAAGATAGTAAACAGCACAGTCCTTGAGTACCACACCCAGGCTCTCCCAGAAGCATTTCCAAACTATTCTATAGCTGATCAAAGCTTTTATTATGGAACAAGAAAACAGATGTACAACCAGGGCTTGATCCAGTGGGAGTCTTTCTATTGACTCCAAGTATACTTTGGATCAGTCCCTAATACAGGTTGCAAACAAACAAAAAAATCAAACAATGTCTAATTGCGCTTGTATTTCCAGACGTGAGATTTGAGGACAGGGCATTGTGTGGAGGAAACTGCTTTCCAGCTATCCAAGTATTAACACTAGGGTAGTTATTTATCTATCCCTGCTTAATTATGGCAATTATCACTGCAAAAGTAAAGAATGCAAAGGAAAGTCTGATAAGTACAGATTGCATTATAATATAGCTAAATATTCAAATGAGTGTTAGATACAGGTGTTCACTAAAAACTAATCCTCAGAATAGAAGGAACAAGACCAGCCAGCAAGCCTCAAATCTTGAAACAGACTGGGGAATTAGCTACTTCAAAATGGCATGTGGTTTTGGCCCTGCCCCTATCACACAGTAAATCCTGGGAAAGAGAGCATGAAAGGTGGATAGTTCTTGGGCAGAAGAACCACACACAGACTTTGAAGAACCCTATAATACCAAATGCCAACAAAAAACCAAACCAAACACCACCCACTTCTGGAAAAACTTTTGCTGCTCATAAGATAGATGATTATATCGAGCATTTGTGTGGAAGTAATAGGTGGAGTTGGGGGTCCCCAGTCACATTGCCATCTTTGCTTTCTTTCTGAGCAGCAGGAATCTTTCCCAGAGGAGTGAGACATGGAGGATTTCAGCTCCTGCTTGAAGAAAAGTCCCCATTTGTATCTGTAAAAGACATAAAAGTAGAGGCAGCATGTCATGAACTGTTAAAGTTACTGCTAAGCCTGTCGTCCTGCCCAGGCTCTAATCAAAGGGGCCAAGACCAGCTGAATTAAGCAGTAAAAGTCTCTGAGGCACATGTAGGGGCTGATGTTAACATGAGTAAATCTGCCTGCCCTCCTTTAACAGGATTCCAGGCTTTTTTGGGGAGTGATCTTAGGAGCCAAGATAATATTGCAGCATGTAAAAGGCATCATGTGGCACCTCTGACTCCAGGCCCACTTTACAAGACCAAAAGGAAAAAGTCTAGCTCTGGCCCTGGGAGCAGCTGAACACTTGGAGGGTGGGAAACATATGGAAATGAACTTCTTATCTTGTGTGCAAAGGACAGTCGGCTCCTGCTACATGTGAAGGAGTAGGGCAATGTGGAGTAGTGTTGGGGTGGGAGGAACAGGTCTATAGTGGAAGTACAAAGTCTTACAGGTGCTATTCCTTGCTACAAACAGCCACAGAGGAATGTGGAGCTGCCCCATTCTCCTTACAGGTTGTGGGGTGCATTATACCTCTCAGCAAATCCCTTCAGAGTTCCCCATTCATAGCCCATTTACTTAGGCTTTGTGATAGGTATGTGTGTGAATTCCATCCAACATGCACTGCTGCCTCTTATAAAAAAAAAACAAGTGCAGCAGTTGCTGGACTTGAATATGTCTTATACATTGATCTCCAAAGTATTCCAGCTGAGAAACACCATTAAGACAAGTATCTAGTGCTTAGAAACTTCTATAGTAACACTGAAATGGAAACACTACCGTCCACTCCCTCTCCTCTTATAGTAGGACTGGGCCACACAGTATAAACTGCAATTAGAGATAATTTAAGAGCTTAAGGATGTAGCTCATAGCCTGGAAAGCATGCACAGCTGTAGTATTTAATCATTGCAAGACTGAAATACTTACTGTGTTCATCCACTTTTAGCCAATATCCAATCTGTAATCTATCCAGGAGGAAAATAAAAAATCATATATCTGCTACTCTAATTATTTTGCTATCTGCCAAAGAATACTTCTGGGAAGGGTTAGCCTTCCCAGCAGAAATGTAGAAAACGACCCTAGAAAACATTAATTCATATTAGTAAAAGAAAGACCTGTGAAGACAACAGCTGTTTGATCCTTAGATAAACTGTGGACAGTTTTCACTATTAAGTTTTTGTGAGTGATGTACTGTAGATTTAGGAAACAAAATATGGCCAGGAGAAAGAACAGGATAAGGAAAAAAGTCTGGGGAGTTGACTGAAAAATATTTATTCACATACCTACCTTTTCATAGAAAAACATAAATGTGGCTCATAGGACTTTTTTTATATATTCTGTATGTGTTCCTGTAGGGTCAGGAGACATTTTCTAACCAGTTTTAAAGGCATTTCACCTTGATGTAGTCTTGAAATCAGTCAAAATGGGTCTGCTTGCCTTAAATTGGGTCTCCACTATGGCTCCAACCAGTTTTGGATCTGGTTTAGCTGAACTGATTTTAGCAGATTTCTCAAACATAGACAGGCCCTCTGAGTTTTGGCGTACAGTCAGCTGTTTAGATACATTTCACTGTGTTATTGTTCTTTACCTCCTCTGAGCCCTTTGCAGTTATATAGGAAATGATTAACTAGGCAGCATTAGCATTTCCTTTTGCTTGATCGGAATGTTTCACTCTGGGTAATGTTTTGACAGTGTCCTAGTCACTTCCAATATTAAATAAAGCATAACCTTTATGTTACATTCCATCAAACTAGAGCTGGACATTTGGGCAAGTGGGCTGAACGTGAGGATAAGTTATTTATCTAATAGCTAATCTCATTAATGAATTACCCAGCAAAAGGAATAAGGGTATATACTTTAGTGCACAATGTCAAATGCAAGAGGACAGCTACTGTTTCACCCAATAATACCAAATGCTTTTATACTGAAATGTGCCCCAGCAGAATAATGGGCAATTTAGACTTGAATAACAAACATTCCAACTTCTCTTTTTGAAGCATTTGCACTTGTTGATTTTTCACTTCTTAGATCCTGAGGAACCCTCATGTAAGCAATCCTGGACCACCGGGGGACAGGGAATTTAAATGATTTGCTCAAGGTTACAATTCAGATTGACAGATAACCCAGTCTCTTGCATTGATGAAGTCACTCTTCTTCCTTCCAGTGTAGCAGCATGCTGTTAGTTAGTGATACAAACTCAAGAGATAAGCACCAAATTGCAAGAGCATATGATGGAGGACCTGCTTAGAAAGGGACTCTGGCAGTGGGAGAGTGAAGGAGAAGCTGTCTGAAGGAAGGAAGCCAATTAATAGCTTCTGAACAGAGGAATCCACAGGGGAAGGGCCTGGACTGTGAGGAAGGCCCAACTAGACAGCCAGGGGCCTGATCCGACCCCTCTTTTTCCCCCTTTCTCCCTGACAAGGTGGAATCAATGGACACTGAGAAAGGAGCTGGGAAGTCCCAACTGACTGTGTGCATCATTAAGCCTGTCTGAGCAGCTGTCTGGTGGGACAGAGCAGGGTGCCCTGGCCATGCCCCAAACTGAGGAGAGCACAGGGAAGATAGGAAGTGGCCCAGGAGAGGTTGGTTTGGTGTATCAGCTAGAGGAAACTGGGACATGCCTCACCCCTTCCCCCTGGGCTGCGAATGGTGGAAAGGGAGGACCCAGGTCTCCATACTCCACCGTCTGCCTTTTGTCCGAAAGAAAGAACCTGGGAATCACAGGGGGATGATGGGCTCTAACTCAGCCACCAGGCCCTCAGATTGCCTAGCAAGGCCACCCCAGACCTTTGGGGGACTGTTGAATTGTGACCTGCCCTGGCCTGCTGGCCCCCACGTGACGCCTGCTACAGTGTGAATTAATTTGTTGTTGAGGAGAGAAGTCAGGAAATATGTACCCTACGCAGCACATTGCCCTCTGAAAAAGACAGAAGAGACCTGGCTAATTTTCATATACCTTACTGCCGTTTCAAGCACAAGAGCCAGCCAGCCTGCTGGGATATGAAATGGTATTCACAATGAGGGCATGATCTCACACTCTGACTGGGCCTAGTACCTTTCAGGATGGCCAGTTCTCTCCAGGTGCACACTGTCTCTCACCAGCCACGATAACCATTGACCTTGTACTTGGGCTCCCTTTTGAGTTTATTTTCCCTGAGGAAAGCACCTTTTCCTACCAGCAATTGTCCCCAGCTAAAAGTATTCAATTCCAGTTGTTTTTAAAAAAAAAAAATCAGATTTTTACTGGAAAAAATAGAAAGAGGGAAGAAACCATGAAATCAAAGGTTGAAAACACTCTGTGCACTTGTTTAAGTGAACATAAAGAAAAAGAAGAAGAAGACTTTCCTTCGGCAACCCATCTGACAGGAGAGGGAACATCACCACCTCAGATCCTTTTCAGATGCCACTTCCTCTCCACAGTCTGTCTGGGTGCTGGACTTCTCAGGCATTGCTCTCTTACCATTATCTGGGGATTGTTTCTACAGCCAACAGGGTCTTTTTATCAGAAAAGCTGTTGCATTCCTAACTTTGTCTGGCTTCTACTGCTGCTGCTGCTGCTATCCCATGATATTGCTCAAAATAATATCACTTTTTTCCACTTCATCAGCTCAGTTGTATTCCTGTGTTCAGCCTCCTGGATATCACAGTAATTGGATGCCATATAAATATTTAGACAAGATCAAAATTAAAGTTTCTGCCTGACTTAAAGCTCTTCTGTTAGGGGCAAATATTCCAAAAATAGTCCAGCAAATATTTATCCCTTAATGGTTTCATCAGAATCACCCTTCCTAGAGAGTACAACAGGAGCTCAGTCTCATCATGACGGTCGAGGCTCAGGTGAGTTTCAGAAAGCCTTTGGGAGCCCTGTTGATAGGAGTTTGTCAGTGCTGTACAGCTCACTGCAGTTCTCATTTACAAGCTTCTTAAACTAGCTTCTAAACTAGCTTTTAACAAAGAAAATGTGTTAAAGTACCTATAAAACTACTCTAATAAGCCCTCCATAGCAAAATCCTAATTGAAGCTCATAAAGAGAGCTCTAAACGGTATTTAAAGTGAAAAAACACATTGGTCCTCCATGCAAACAAGTAGATGAGGGCTGGTCCAGAACATAAGAATTTAGATAGGGGAGAGAGATGTGTGTGGTTAGAAAACTGGTTATTGGTCTAAGATGCAGGTTGAAAAAAGCTTGACGTACTCATGACCAGCCCTGCTAGAGAGAACATAACAGATATTTACACACAACACATTTCTTTCTCTATTTAAACACGCACACTTAAACATGTGGCTAAACCCACAAGTGTATGAATGATAGAGCATGTTTATGTTTTCATTTACTGATGCTCTTTCATCCACAGCAAGCCATCATTTTCCTTTTCTGCATTCCCAGGCCAGGCACCCACCCTCTAGCGCTGATACCGTCTAAAGATGGGTAAGACAATTCATCCAAAACTTGAACCAATCCTGAGTCACTTTAAGGATGAGTTTGAGTAACTCTCTGATTCCCAACTGACATCTGTGGGAGTCTATTTTGGAGACTCCATAGACCTTGCTTTCCCAAGGGCCTGAGGGAGGGGAGGATTATATGTGTGGCTGGTGGGAAAATTACATTCTAAGGTGCTGTATCCTGGGAAAGTGTTAGTGTAACAGGGCCAATCACCTCCCGAGAACCCTTTTCATAGCCAGAGAAGGTGTTGTGTCACCCTGTCTCAGTTTCCCCTCACAGGTAATCCAATAACTTCATAAAATCATAGAATTGTAGTTCTGGAAGGGACCTCAAGAGGTCATCTAGTCCCGTTCCCTGCACTCATGGCAGGACTATGTATTCTCTAGACCATCCCTGACAGGTGTTGTTTAACCTGCTCTTAAAAATCTCCAATGATGGAGATTCTACAACCTCCCTAGGCAATTTGTTCTAGTGCTTAACTACGCTGACAATGAGGAAGATTTTCCTAATGTTCAACCTAAACTGCCCTTGCTATAATTTAAGCCCATTGCTTCTTGCCCTACCTTTACAAGTTAAAGAGAACATTTTTTCTCCCTCTTCCTTCTAACAACCTTTTATGTACTTGAAAACTGTTATGTTCCCTCTCAGTCTTCTCTTGGCTAAATAAACTTCATAGGTCATGTTTTCTAGACCTTTAATCATTTTTGTTGCTCTTCTCTGGACTTTCTCCGATTTTGTCCACATCTTTCCTGAAATGTGGTGCCCAGAACTGGACACAATACTCCAGCTGAGGCTGTATCAGTGCAGAGTAGAACAGAAAAATTATTTCTTGGATCTTGCTTACAACAGTCCTGATAATATATCCCAGAAGGACATTTGCTTTTTTTGCAATAGTGTTACACTGTTGACTCATATTTAGCTTGTGATCCATTATGACCCCCAGATCCCTTTCCACAGTACTCCTTTCTAGGCAGTCCTTTTCCATTCTGTATGTGTGTGACTGATTATTCTTTCCTAAGTGGAGTACTTTGCATTTATCCTTATTGACTTTCATCATTTCTCCAGTTTGTCCATATCATTCTGAATTTTAATCTTATCCTCCAAAGCACTTGCATCCCCTCCCAGCTTGATATTGTCATGCAAGCTCTCTTCTCAATATAGTCCATAGCAGAAGTCTCAACATAAAAGTCATTTATCATCCTCAGGGCAAGTAGTCAAAAATATGGTGGAGGGGTGCACAACTAGAATCTGGAGGTGGACTGTAACCCTCTGCTGCCTTTGATGGTGAAACAGTTAGATGGCTGAACCGTTTAGGTATCAGTTTGTGATACATCCAAAAGAATTGCATTAAATTAACTTGACATCCCCCCCTTAATGCCCCACATACTGCACCTATAGCCACATCCAGACTCTGTCACTCCATGTCTAACGCTTTGGCCCTGGGCAGCCACCTCAGCCCTTCCAGCTGGACTGCATACCCACTCTTCCCCATTTGAATTCCCAGCCTCTCTGCTGGGAGCATCCTTGCCCTGACTGCCCCAACCCTCTCACAGTACCTCTGAGTCCAGCTCTCCAGCCCTGGAGATGCCAGTGGGTAAGCTCCTCCACTGTTCCACTTTGCAGCCCCTCCGGCCCATGGCTCTAGCTCTCCAGCTTAAAGGCAACAGTGAACTCCTTCTGCTACCCCCTTGGCCTTCAGTCTCCAGCCCTGGCTCTCTGGCTTGAGGACAGCAGCCTGCAAACTCCATTTATCACTCTCCTGCCTTCAGCCTTCCCAGGACCCAAGCACAGTCTCTGCCAGCTCTCATCACTTACTCAGTCTTCTTCTCTCAGGCAGCTCCAACTCATTGGAGCTCCTCTCCACGAGACCCAGGTTTTCTATTTTAAGCCGGATTAATTGGTCAAATTGGAGTGTGCTGATAGGGCAGGTGCACTGGCCCTACTTCCTCTTACAGGGCCAGTGTCACCCTCTAACAGACAGAGTACACAAGCTTTGGCTTAGGGCAGCTAGCCAGAAGATGAGACTGGCTTGAAACAAACCCACTCACACCATTGCAGTTTCTACCCACCGAGAAGAATGAGAACAAAATCAGAGTAAAATGTACCTTCCTTCCAATTCTATGCAAGTCAGAACTACTAACTTTATGGAATAGTTCTCCCACATGAAAGATATTGGGTAGTTGGTTTGGTACCCGGCACAGCATGGCGCACTTTCCAGTAGGAGGCTACAAAACAGCAGCAGCAGCAGCACCCATCATCCTGTTCACCTAAACACAGCATAGAGCAGTAGCTTTTAAAGGCCCTTATATAATGAACACATGTAAAACTAAAGCAAGTGAGAACACCCCCCCACACACACATTTATACCTAGAGCCACAGCATTCCTTTCAGTGAACTATCACCATGGAAAGGAAACTGGAGGGTCAGTTAGAGACAGGGCGTGGGATGGTGGGCAGGGGGTGCTGTAGAAAGTTAAGAGAAGGAGCTGAGAGTTGAAGAGCCTGGGATGAAAGTTTGGAATCAGGGAAAGGAGAAGGCTCTGGCTTGGCTGAAAAGAAAGATGCAATTTGGAAGAGAGGGAAAAGAGGCTCAGAGGAGGTTAAGAAATTCAGAAACACTTTAGAAAGGAACCCAAAACCTTGTGGTGATTATCTGAACTCTGAGGTTCATCCACTCAATAGTGCCATCCCTCCAATTTCCATTCTGTCTCCCCGTCTGGTTGTGCTACATTAAAAACGCTTGTGCTACTGATAGATAGGATGCTTTAAAGTGGGCCTGAAGGCCACAAGATAGGCTGAGCAGGTGATCGCACGCTTGATGCATGAACAAGAGGGCTCAGAAGGTGGGTGAATGAAGTCAGCAAGCAGGAGCTGGGTGGAGAAACCCCCCTTGCTCTCAAGCTTGGGAAGTGCTGATAAAAAAATTCTCAGTACTGATAAGGAAGATGCTTGTGTGCCAGGAACTGCTCAAGGCCATGAATTTTGTAACCAAATGCTTCACCAGGTGCCGTTAATTAACCGCAGGCAATTAAATGCTTTAACTGTGATGTAAACTTGCTTATATAAATTTGTGCTATATTGGAGGCGTAGGGGGGAGGCTGGTTCTGGTTCTCTGTGGAGAATGGGCTTGTTCTTTGTTGCTTGTGTGCATGCATCAATAAAGAACTTGGTTTTGGACTTTGCTAGGTTGCCTGTCTCTCTTGCGGTCAGACAACGAACCTGAAAAGTCTGAGATAAAGATAACCCCGACAGATTTGGCTACTCCGCCGGGACCCGTCTGACTTTCCGGTGAGGGGTGTTGTGGAAAATCGACCACACCGTTGATTTTAGATCAGACAGCCCAAGGCTCTTTTATTTCATACAAGCATATATGCAGGGAGAGACAGCAAGAGGCTGGCTGCTCTACATATTACAAATTTTACCAAGCTTATAAAGGTTAAAACCGCAAAACATAGCACGCAGGTTATACATGTTATTTGCCTTATTTGGAATATAATGTTGATGATATGCAAGCTGACCAATTAATTCTCCATCTATGGTTTTTCCTGTTATTGTCTTTGCCAGTCAAGTCTGCGGTTTGACCGTTCCAGCACCTTTTCTGTAGTCCTGACAGCAGGCTCAGCTGTTGTAACTTAACAGATATTCTGGTTCCCCTTTATCTAATTCTAGTTCCTCTTTTTGGGGCCCTGACCACATCTTTCTGCCTCAGCATGCCCTTTGTACAGAAAAACAAGTTTAGCAAAAGTTAAAACTCTTGCTCTTAGCTAAAGGCTTTTGGGCCTACTCTTACTCTATTCTCAGCAAAAAGCCTGGGGCCTTGGGTAAGGTAGGGTCAAGAGGGGGGGTTCCCTATCAGGGGGTCTGTCTCCAAACACAATGCAGCGCACATCCTTCAATTGAGAGGAGCCTTGCCTAGGAGTCGGATCTCATGTTGGTGATAAGGTGTTGTCTCATGGACCAGCCTGAGCCCGTTTAAATCGAGCAAAGTCCACCTGCCCTTTGAGCAGGAGTCAAGGGAACTAGGTAAGTGAGCACTCAGTACAGGAAAATGGGACAAGGTGGCAGTAAATGTCCGGGGGACGCCCCTTTATCTCTCATTCTGAGAGATTGGAAGGATATATCCAGGACAGCCAGATTGTCCAAGGCTAAGATGAGAGATTTGTCAGATCCAATGGCCATCATTTACCTTTCATTTGTCCCTGACAAGAGACTGGCCGGAGTGTGGAACCTTTTCCACAGATAGGATGAACTCCTTAAGGGATATTTTGGTCGATCTTAGACCTGGACAAATGGATTATTTGTTTGTCTGGTATAATTATAAACCCACGGAGGGACGAGTGGCTATTGAAGCTGTTTGTATGGAGAACTCCTGTAAAAATCCCTCGCCATATGCCCCAGAGCCACACTGGGAGGAGGACGATTTTGTTCCTGTTCTTCCCCCTGTTCGGCAGAGTGCAAGGATTCAAGAGCAGGCTAGGGACAGTTCAGGGACAGAGGAGAATAAAGGGGGAGCTCAGAGTAATGTTCACTCATCTTTAGAGAGATCAGTCAGTCTCACCCTCCCTGCCTAGTCTTCATCAAATTCAGAAGGAATCTGAATCCATGGGGGAGAATGCCTCTGAGACAGACCTGACAATACAAGCCCCATTAAGAACTTATCTGGTTCCACTGGTTGCTGGGGGACATCAGATGGTTTTTACTCATACCCCGTTTGCAACTTCAGATTTGCTTAATTGGCAACGTACTATGCCTTGCCTACGGGACAATCCTGAGGCAGTGGAAAGAATGTTCCGCACAATCTTTTCCACTCATGTGTCCACCTCTGACTTTTGTGCCTGACTGATTCGTGAAGTTAGAAAGCATGGGAATTTGAATCCTGAAACTGATCATGGAAAGGAGATGGTTAAAATGGTTTTCACGTCACAATGTGCGGAGGATATTGCTAAGAGATTTAGAGAGCATCCAGACGATATGCAAGGGAAAAGTTTGCCTGAGGTAGTTAGCATTGCTACTAGAGTGTTTAATGGGAGAGAGGAGAAGAAAGAAAAAGAGAAAGGGAAGGAAAGGCATAAGGACATAAAGGAGCAAGTGTCACCGTTGGCAGCAGCAATGACCGGAGGAAGAGGCAGAGGTCATGGATGGAATCGAGGTGGATGGAATGGAAGGGGAAGAGAAGGAGCAGCAAGAGGCAAAGGACGTGGAGAAGGAATTAGAAGTGGTGGTTGTCATTATTGTGGTGCAGAAGGACATTGGAAGAGAAAGTGCCCAGTGCGCCCTAAGAAGAAGTATAAGCCAGAGGCAGCAGGGAAGTTCGCAGAGAACAGCGACTGACAGGAGTCGCCGTTCCCCTGGAGTCCTGAGATTTATGAGGCTGGACTTGTGCAGTTTAAACGTGATGCCCAGTTCCCTGTGATTCCCCTTAAAATAGGGAACGAGACTTTTGAACTGTTAGTGGATTCCGGTGCTACTCGTTCTGCCACACCCAAGGGAGCAGCCCCAAAAGGAAATATTAAAAAATGTGTGATAGGAATTACTGGAGAGACAGAACGATGTTTTATGACCAGCGAATGCATGGCCACTTTGGACCCTTTAAATATTCAGCATTCCTTTTTGCTTATGAATGAGCCAGTAAACTTGCTTGGGTGAGATTTGCTGTGTAATTTGCATGCTCAAATTTTTTGTAATCCGGATGGCATCATTCTAAGGTTCCCATTAGAAAAGGCATATTTGTTGGCAGGGCTGGAGGTTCAAGAATTCAGTAAAGATCTCCCTGTGTGAGTGCAAAATGAAGTTAACCCTTTAGTGTGGGGAGGAAAACATGCAGTGGGACTAGTAAAATCAGCTCCTTTTTTAAGTCCGACAGTAAAGAGTGATCAGCCTCCGCCCACCCAGAGACAATACCCTCTGAAACCTGAAGCTGTTCAGGGGCTAGGGCCTCTCATACAGGATTTGAAGGAAAAGAGAATCCTGGTGCCATGCGTCTCTCCTTGCAATACCCCTATTCTGGCTATTAAGAAGCCTCAGCCTGGGTCAGATGGAAAACCGGTGTAATGAATGGTTCAGGACCTGAGACTAATTAATCAATATGTGATCCCAGAACACCCTATAGTGCCAAACACTAGCACTATACTGGCAATGGTGCCACCAAACGCAGAGTGGTTTACTTGCCTGGATTTGGCAAATGCCTTCATTGCTGTACCGGTTGCCCCAGATAAACAGTACCTTTTTGCATTCACCTGGGGAATACCAGGTGCAGCCGGGCAAAGAGGGCAGAAACAGGAAATTCCATCCCCAGGGCAACTTACGTGGACTAGAATGCCCCAAGGGTATGTGGAGGCACCAGAGGTGTTTGCTAGAATTTTAGCAGAAGATTTAAAAGATGTCCAGTTACCCCGAGGCTCTACTTTGGTAACTTGTGTTGATGATATCTTAGTGGCATCAAAAACACAGGAAGATAAAGAAATTGATTCCATCTATCTACTTAATCTGTTGGCAACAAAGGGACACAAGGTCAGCCTCACAAAACTGCAGTGGGCAAGACAAGAGGTGAACTATTTGGGTTGTACTTTAGGATCTGGAATTCATTGCATAGATCCCCAGTGGCTAAAAGCAATTTTAGATATTCCTTTTCCCACAACAAAAGGAGAAATGAGAGGCTTTATTGGAATGATTGGATTTTGTCGTTCATGGATAGCGGCTGCAGGTGAATTATTGAAGCCATTACGTGAGTTATCTAAAGAAGGGACAGAGGAACCTTTACATCCAAATGCTGAGCAGTTAAGAGCCTTCAGAACACTCAAGGAGTTCCTTGTTCAGGGTCCCGCACTAGGGCTCCCTAATTATAACAAACCCTTTGACTTGTATGTATATGAATCTAAAGGAGTGGCATCTGGAGTGTTAATGGAATCATTTGGAGGCTCTCCTCAACCTAGTGCTTATTTGTCAGGACAATTAGACCCTGTAGCTCGAGGCCATCCAGGCTGCCTAAGAAATGTTGCAGCAGCTGTTTTAATTGTGGAAAAGGCTCAAGAAATAGTTCTAGGACACCCCTTCATGGTGCATATGCCTCATGCTGTGACCAGCTTGTTAAATTCGCAGCAGCATAAGCATCTAACTAATCAAAGGTTGTCAAAATATGAAACTGCTCTCTTAATGACTCATAGGGTAACCCTCAAACGATGTGCCACGTTAAATCCGGCTTCCTTGTTGCCCCAGGAGGGAAGTAGTGGATATGTGCATGATTGTTTACAGGTTTTGGACTTAATTTCTACCCCTCGCCCTGACTTTACTGATGTTCCCCTCCAAGACCCCGAAATGGAGTTCTTAGTGGACGGATCTGCCTTTGTCTGAGAGGGAATCAGACACTCTGGATATGCAGTTACTGATAGCAAGACTGTATTAATAGAGAAAGCTCTTCCTCCCGGTGTGAGTACCCAAGCTGCGGAGTTAAAAGCCCTAACCGCAGCCTGCCTTTATGCTAAAGGAAAGAGGGTTAATATTTATATGGACTCAAAATATGCTTTTGGGGTGTGTCATGCCACGGGTGCAATTTGGAAGGAACGAGGTTTCATTACCTCATCTGGAGCTTAGATTGCCCATGGAAAAGAAATTGCTGAACTGTGTCAAGCCATTCAGGCTCCTAGGGAGATTGTGGTGATACACTGCAAAGCTCATACCAGGCAGACTGATCCAGTCGCAATGGGAAATCGCTTGGCAGACAAGGCAGCCAAGGCAGCAGCCCTACAAGGGGCCCAATTGGACCTGATCTCTCCCTTAGCTCAATGGCAATTACAAGCTTCAGATACCGAAAAGGCAACATGGGAAAAGTGGGGTTCACAACTTAATTCAGTGGGAATTTGGGAATGTGATGGTCGTCCTATCCTACTCAGAAGTTATCAGTGTGAGGTACTACAAAAGTTTCACAGTAACACCCACCTAGGAGCAAATAAAATGGTTCAAATCGTTCTTAGGAAGTTTGTATCCCCTGGATTAAGTGAAATGGCTAGAAGAGTAGTGGAAAGTTGTATTCTTTGTCAGCAATGTAATCCTAAGGGAACACGCCAACAGACGTCACCTAGTGGGTGCAGATGGGCTCATAGGCCCATGCAACACATTCAAATTGATTTTACTGAATTACCCCCCTCAGAAGGAAAGAAGTATTTGTTGGTAATTGTAGATCAACTTTCAGGATGGGTAGAGGCCTTTCCCACTGCCAAAGCAGTTTGCAAGGTGCTTCTTAATGAGATGATGCAAAGATTTGGCCCTCCTGAAAATATTGATTCTGATCAGGGAGCGCATTTTACAGCAAAAATTTGCAAGGAACTTACTGAGGTGGTTGGGACAAAATGGGTTTTTCATGCTCCCTGGCACCCTCAGAGCTCAGGCCAGGTGGAGCATATGAAAGGAACTCTAAAGACCACCCTAAGTTGTGTAAGGAACTCAAGCTGAAATGGACTAAAGTTCTTCCTTTGGCTTTGTATATTGTCTGGACTACCCCGAATTCTAGGACTAAGCTAGCGCCCTTTCAGATATTTTTTGGACATGTACCACCTTTTTTTACTGCTCTGATTTCAATACCTAATGATGCTGATCTGACTTGTGAAACAGAAGATTATGTAAAAGCATTGCAGCAGCATTTAACAACATTACAACAGTACTCAGCACAGTCTCAATCTTTACCATTGTGGGAAGCTGTTCATTCTATTTCACCAGGTGACCCGGTGTGGATCAAAACTTACCAAAAGACTCCACTTCAACCCCAGTGGCTAGGACCGTTTGAGACTATCCTGGTGAACCCTACTGCTGTTCGGGTTAAGGAACTTCCCACTTGGATTCACGATACCAGAGTCAAACGGAGCCTCACTAGGGAGCCCAACCTGGTAAACGGTTCCCCAGAAGCAGACGGCTTTGGACTTCGAGGGAGCCACGCACATTCACCCCACCGTGAACCGGGTGAGCCAGAAGCAGATGACCAGCATGCCCAGGACACATGGACTGCTACCCCTTTGGGTGATCTGAGGCTAAAACTCAAGAAGAAGTAGATTTGTGCCCATCACAAAGATCCTAGCCAGCCCTCAGCAGCGTGCCCCAGCGCAGCAGGCTCTGGTGGCAGGGCCAATCTGGTGGAGGGAATTGATGTCCTCTTCACTGATTTGATTCCTTTGATTGGTTTAACCCAGACCGGCTAATTCAGGTGACAGGTGGGAGCCTGAAGTTGACTCACTCGCCCTGGAGAAAGGCCAGGGGGCCGGGGCTAAGGGGTGGTTCCCCAGGCGCTCAGACTGGGGCTCAGGGGTGGGTTCCCCAGGCGCTCCGACCAGGGCTCAGGTAGATTCCCTAAGGGATGGCCACGAATAGTCGCTTGGGGAGTCGGTGGACTTATTTGTGTGTTGTTTGTTATTTTTCTTCATTTGTGGTTGGATTAACTAGGGGATATGACTGGCTACCGAGGAAAAACAGCTTAGACAAATGGTTCTTCAAAATAGAATAGCCCTGGACATTCTGTTAGCCTCACAAGGAGGGACATGTGCCTTCATAGGACAAGAATGTTGCATGTATATTCCTGATGTTTATAAGGCAACATGGGAGAGATCTCTCCCATGGTGAAATAGAATGAACAGCTTCCCACAATGGTAAAGATTGAGACTGTGCTGAGTACTGTTGTAATGTTGTTAAATGCTGCTGCAATGCTTTTACATAATCTTCTGTTTCACAAGTCAGATCATGGAGGAAAGCTGCAATGCTTTTACATAATCTTCTGTTTCACAAGGGATCATGGAGGAAAGCGATCCAGCTGGAACTCCTGGTGGAGTGATTTATTTAGCTGGTTGCCTGATGTAGGTGGATGGCTACATAATCTGCTTAAAAGTGCTGCTGTTATTATTTGTGGGCTTTTATTGCTTTATGTAATCATAAGGTGTGGATGCTGTGTGGGTGCTCAACTATGTAAAAAAGTCCCCAAGGTTAAAAGGCCCTACCAAGTAGTAAACCTTCAATATCTATAAATGGATATGTGTCCCAAGAGTCCCCTCTTCAGGTCCTCTAGGGACAAAGGGGGGATTGATAGATAGGTTGCTTTAAAGTGGGCCCAAAGGCCCACAAGATAGGCTGAGCAGGTGATCATACGCTTGATGCATGAACAAAGGGGGCTCAGAAGGTGGGTGAATGAAGTCAGCAAGCAGAAGCTGGGTGGAGAAACCCCCCTTGCTCTCAAGCTTGGGAAGTGCTGATAAAAAAATTCTCATTACTGATAAGGAAGATGCTTGTGCACCAGGAACTGCTCAAGGCCATGAATTTTGTAATCAAATGCTTCACCAGGTGCCGTTAATTAACCGCAGGCAATTAAATGCTTTAACTGTGATGTAAACTTGCTTATATAAATTTGTGCTATATTGGAGGCGTGGGGGGGAGGCTGGTTCTGGTTCTCTGTGGAGAATGGGCTTGTTCTTTGTTGTTTGTGTGCATGATCAATAAAGAACTTGGTTTTGGACTTTGCTAGGTTGCCTGTCTCTCTTGCGGTCAGACAACGAACCTGAAAAGTCTGGGATAAAGATAACCCCGACACTACTGACCAAATATGGTTTGGCCTTGAGTAATTCACTGGTTTCCACACAAATCACTGTGCTAAGTTGATTTCACTGTGCTAAGTTGATTTTGCTGTAAAAAGGTGATTTCACCTCTTGCACTTGTGTGACAATTGAGGATATGTTCCACTCTAGAATAACACAATGTTACATGAAAAGCAGTGTCTTCAACAGCATTTGCAAAATCTCACCCTGGGCCAAATTTGTCACTTCTCATAAAATCATAAAGACCAGACCTTTGTGTGAGTGCACCAGGGCCGGCTCTAACCATCTCGCCTCCCCAAGCACAGCGGCACGCCACGGGGGGTGCTCTGCCACTCGCCAGTCCGGTGGCTCTGGTGGAGCATCCGCAGGCATGCCTGCGGGAGGTCCACCGGAGCCGCCTGCCACCCTCCCGGCAACCGGCAGAGCACCCCCCCGGCGTGCTGCCCCAAGCACGCGCTTGGCACGCTGGGGCCTGGAGCCGGCCCTGGAGCACACAGAAGCATTTAAATAGTATGATGATGGGCACCAAGAAAAGAGAGTGCGGGGCGAGGGGGAGGTAGAGAAACGGATGCAAGCAGGCTCTCCCACCTGTGCATCCCATCCATGCAGAGGCTGTAACCATTATAGTTCCTGTGTTCGCATGAGTACATTGACTCCTAGCAGCACACACTACCCCAAGGAATGTGGCACGGTGAGGAGCTGGAACCAGTCCCCCTCCCCCGATTCCCCCAAACTCCACATCAGTTGGGCGAGCCAGCACACCATGAAGGCCAGTGCAGGCCACTGTGCTGAACGTGCTGAAGCATTAGTCACTAAAGTTAAATAGATGTTAACAAGACAAACAAAAGCCAAAGAAACAGTCTTATTAAACTTTCCTTCCTCTGTCAGTCACTTAATATTCTGTCTCTTGTGACTGACAGACTTTCATAGCTCTTCAGTCACCATAAAGTCTTCCAGGCTAGACAAGACTTGAATATTTGATGTAAAATACAAGCTAATAGAAAACATTTTTGAACAAAAACTTTTCAGGCCTTCTGTATATACTACATAAAAAATAGGCACAAAACCAGTTTCCTTTTTCAGTTACTTCTAATAGTTAAAAGACTGAACAGGTTAATACAAATAAGGACAATCAGGAAAATGTTCAGTATCCCTGACAAACCAGCTTTCAGTTAAGAAGCTAACTCAGAGAATATATAAAAGTAATAGCATTTGGTTATACTAGTCAATTCATGAATCACAGTTTGTCTAATGTGAAATGCAAAAACTGGGTATTTATTACACAGATAACAAAATCCACTGTACAGCTTGTTTTCAAAGAACCTACAAAATCAAAATAAAATCAGCTGTTAAAATGAGAATTCTAGTCTCTAGGCTCTATGTTTATTCAAGTATAATTTAATTTATATTTTCAGACTCCCACATTCCTTACCTGGCCTCAGTTTGTTTATAGTCAGCTGTGTCCCATTAGCATGCAATAATAATCAGCCCAACATTCTACCATTAGCAAGAAAATAATAAGATAGTTATATGTATAAATAACTCACACATACTCCAAAATGCTTTAGGTGCTTTGCAAAAAATAAAATACAATTAAAAATAAAATATCCAAAAGGTGGATTATTTGAAAATCTGAACAACAAAGGCTATAAACCATTCTAAACAATATGACTATAAATTACATGAGAGTTTCACAGATCAAAATGTCTGTATTCACCAAGTAATCTCTGCAGTGACTCTTCTACAATGAGTAAAAGATACTTAGCACAATGACAAAGGGCCAAGGGCCTGATCTAATGTCCGATGACATCAATAAGCGTTTCTGTTTCATTTGACATTGGGGCCTGGTGCAAAGCCCAGTGAAGTCAGTAGAAAGCTTTGGATCAGGTCCAACTTCAGGTTCCACGGTCAGAGCTTATCTAAGGTATATCTTCACTATCCGCCAGATTGGCGGGCAGCGATCGATCGAGCGGGGATTGATTTATCGTGTCTAGTCTAGATATGATAAATCGACCCCCCGAGCACTCTGCGATCAACTCCTGTACTCTACCACCACGAGAGGCACAAGCGGAGTTAACGGGGGAGCAGCAGCAGTCGACTCACTGTGGTGAGGTAAGTCGATCTAAGTACGTCGACTTCAGTTATATTATTCACGTAGCTGAAGTTGCATAACTTAGATTGATCTCCCCAGAGTGTAGACCAGGGCTAAGCAAGTGCCAAACCATGTCTAACTGTGGTGCTGCAACCATTTCGAGCAACCCTGAATTAGGCCAAATTTACAACTCTTCTGAACTCCGATTCTAACAGAAATGTCAAAGGCAAACACTGTCCTTATTTGGGTTAGTTTTTAATTTAAGTGAAATTTCTTTCTGAATGTAAAGTAAATGTACTGATTTTTTGTCTTCTCTGTACGGTACAAAAGTATTTTGCCTGAAAGACATCAGTGCCTTTGTTAAAACAGGAATGTTCAGATGCGCACAGTATAAGGGCTTGTCTACATAGGGAAACTGATGAGCAAACTATTCCAGAATGGCTATTCCACATTCTGGAATAATTCCCCATGTGGACACTATTCCAAAATAAAAGTGACTTTATTCCTTCTGAAATAGCTAAATTATTCAGGAACAACTATAACAGAATATGCCCGACTCGCTAGTCAATTTCCCTCATGTGCTAGTCAATTTCCCTCATGTGGCACCTAGACAGATAAAATCAACATGGAATACACCTCCTGTTTTTTCAAGTGGTAGCTAAGGCAGATTCAAGAAGTGTTTGCAATAATGAGTGCATGATTTCTGCACTTACGCACAGTTCAATCTGCCTCATAACACTGGGGGCTTTTTTGGTAGAACTATGGAATAATTTCCTGTACTTCAGCACAATCACATGTACTCAAAAAACATTTTAACTTGTAATCTTATCCCCATGAAACCAAATCAATGTCCTTCTAAAGGATGGCATCAATACAATATCGAAGGCTCAAGCTGCTGGGCACAAGCCAAGGAACATAAATTAAGAAACATTTTACAATCCAAGCATGATGGAAATTATATGAGGACCTAACCCATTTAGGGCGATCTGAAAAGCACATGGTTTTAGATTATTTGACGGATTAACTATTTTGCCTGAGTAGCTACTTTAGAACATTGAAATTTGATTATAAAGAATAAAATTCAAGAATATTTTTAAATGCACTAATATTCAAGGATAAATCAAATTGTCCATGGGGTGAAAGCCTTCCTCTATTACCGTCTAATGGGAGTTTCCCCTTGACTTCAGTAGGGTCAGGATTTCACCCATTGCTTTGAGAAAAATACTCAGATTGAACTAATGCAGTTAGCAGTTCAAGATCTAGCTTTGGAAGGAGAAATCTGAGTAATGTCTTATCAAGCAGAAATAGTTCACATGTATTGGTTTGGAGCAGAGGCAATATAGAACTATGTAGATTATTTCACTGGCATTTATGTCTCAATCCCAGCTCTGTAGTAAATTATTTCTCATTAACTTAGTTGTAGCAAAAATGTCTCCTGTTAGGTATTTGTTCAACTTGGCAGGGCTCGGAAATGTTTTTTTCTGTACATATATATCTCTTCATTCAGTTCTCTCCCTCTTTTACTCATTCACCTTTGGCAGTTCAGTAAATCCCATTGTGCAATAATCTGCAATATAATATACCTTGGATTGAACCTCACAACAGACCTGAAACACCAAAAAAAAGTCACATTAGAAACAATATATTTGGATAATTTTACTTTAAATCACAGTGCAGTATTTTAATGTATCAACTGTTATAATTCTGATGTTTAGTTTGCAATATATATGATGTATAAGTTGTCTAAGTATCATGTGTGATATACATTTCCATGTTTTTCTCAGGGAAAATCTCTGACAAATTCCACTTTACCATTAGATTAGCAAAAGACAGACTGAAACTAAAAAAGAGATGGGGGGGAATTAAAGAGCTGCAAGGAGAGGGATTAATTTAAACACCAATTCAGCAATGTAGTTAAGCACATGCTAAACTTTAAGCACATGCTTAAGTTCCATGGTGCCAGTTAAGCAGGTGCTGAAGTGCTTTTGCTGAATAGTAGTTTTAAAGTCTTGTTAGGCCTTTCTTAGACAGTCTTAGAGCTGAACAGTGCTTTCCACATATTTGATATGGTATTGGCATATTTGCCATCCTCACATTTATCTGTAAAATATTTTTAGGTGCTCGTATAAAATAAAAACACGTTTTATATCAGAACCATAGAAGTCTCTGAAATTTATTTCAAGGCAATTCGTAGTCATAGATGCCTGTGGTTTTATGTGTATTTACGAACCATTTAGTACAGCAAAGAGATGGAGATTGGGGAGCAGAAGCTGTATATTTTCACTATTTTTTTTTTTACTTTTTATTTTGAAAACTATTCAACAGCAAAGAATGAAATAAGGGGAACACAAAGGAATTGTGTCAGTTTAACAGACAAGGCTTCTACTTCTTTTAATTAAGCACAGACATTAGTGCAGATCTTTCTGTACAAAAGCTGAACTAACCATATGTAAAAAGAAAGTTTCTTGAATATGAGCTGTACTAGAAATCCTGGCTTAGACTGGTTGAGGCCCCTTAGTCAATTGAGCATTGTAATCAAAACGTCCTATATGCTCTGATGACTTATGGTAGACTAGATCCATTTTTCTACTGGATTCTTTTTATTTTTCCTTTCCTGTCACGTGAGTGGCCATTAGGAATGTCTTGTGGGACACAACACAACCCCACCCCCTCAAGGATTATAGAAATGTCATAAAAATCACACCCTTAACTAACCTAGCTGACATTACTATGCTGGCACAAGCTCCTAGTAGGACTAGCCTATGCAGCAGCATTACTGGGAACCTGATTTTGCCAATCCCATGGGAGGTAACCATTCCATGAATTCTGTATGTGGAGAAGTTGTTGATAAGCCCTGTTGCAACATCAATGCTTTTCCCATAGGCACTGGAGTAACCACTTCCTTTTTTCTAATTTCCAGCTGCCTGTTTAGCTCAGAATAGAGAGTAGCGATTAAGAACAGCTTAATAGGAGAAAGCACCTGGAGAAAAGTCTGCTCGCAGCTTCTGCATTCCCAGAAACAACTTCACTAAGTGAAAGAGACATAGCAAAGACTGTTTCTTTGACAAGGAAAAAACACAAAATTCCGGTTAGAATGAGGCCTGCCAGGAAGCCTCTCACAGCCTTACATGAGAGCTCAGACATGGGGGTGGGTCTGGGGTTAGAAAGTTCTTGTTGATGTTGTGTCAATTCATTAATTGCGGAATGACAATACTTTGGGTGAACGTCTGCCTTAATTGAAGGCAATAGAAGTTTTGCCATTGATTTCTATGGGCAAAGATTTCACGCTTTATGCTTGCATACCAGTTTTTAGGTACAGATCGCAAAGCACTTTTCAAAGGTGGGCAAATATCATAATTGCCATTGTATATTTGTTGATTCTTATACATGTACTTCAGTAATAGGTATGTTTTCATAAATTGGAAAAACATAACACAAACCCTAAAGTAAGTAACCTAGGGTAGGTCTACACTGCAATAAACATGGAATGTCCCAGCGCTCAGGCTCCAGCCTGAACCCAAATGTCTACACTGCAACTGTATAGTCCCACAGCCTGAGCCCCACAAGCCTGAGTCAGCTGACATGGGCCAATCATGTGTATTTTATTGCAGTGTAGACATACCCCTAGGGGTTACAGATGGCATTATCTATATCACCAACAGAAAACTGCAGCACAGTTCAGTACAGCATCTCATAGGCAAGGGCGTGAAAGCATTGATTCATCCAGGCATTGATTTTTCTTCTTGTCAGCTTCATTTATTTCCACAAATCTGTGCCCCAAAAACAAATCCAGCTTTGCCCTAACATTTCCCTCTAGCCCTGGAAAAAAAATATTTCAGTATCCCAAGAGTAGAAATAGATTCTTTTAGCAGCAACAAAATGCACTTGCCAGGTTCTCTGACTATTGTGTCCTCCTGAACCAAATACTCAAAATAGATCCTGGCATCTAATAGAAGCCTAGCTGCCAAAGCTCTGCCAGGTTCAAGATCCACAAGAAATACATCAATATCCACACAGTTTCCCAGTCTGATGAGGGTATTTAAACCTCTCTGTATGCCATAAAGAATCTTATGGTGGAGGTTCCCTAGATTCATAGGTCCTTGCTTAATAAACCATCCCTTAAGGATGGCAATCCTATCAATTGGTCTCTAAACCTTCCCTTATGTTTAACAACACTGAGAACAAATTGTAACAAGGTAATTTTAGTGCCACCTGAAATCCTCAGTGTGAGACCGTGTGGGACTGGAACCATGGGGGGTTGGTGCTACTGATGCTTCTGCAGCATCTCTGGAAGGTTAGGCTAGGATTCCACTGGAGGATTCTGTGAAGCTAGGCTCTGCAGGAAGTACCGCCCAGCAGGGCCTGAGTGGTGGCCTCTTACAGTCCACTGACTGGCTGATGCTGATATAAGCAGAGTCTGAATGAACTTTCCCCAGACATTTAGTGATGAGCCAGGGTGGGGGAGGGATTTCAGGAGCACACTGTATTTGCATAAACACACCTACTCTACCTAGGTGCGCAGAATGATGGAGCTGCTTTGCTAATGTGATCAATTTTGACTGGTGCTGGGTTACAAATCACTTTAGTATTGAGTACAGGGGTAATGAAATCTTGTTATCCTTGTGTGAGTAAAGGGCAGAAGACCTGTATTTAGCCTGCCCTGATTGAGGGGGTCACCCTAAACTGAACTTCACTCACTAAGCAGGGATGCCAAAATCCAGGGAAGGAAGACAGACACCATTTGATGCTTCCCCTCTACTGTTTAAAGATAGAGCGGATTAGACTCAATTGAGAGTCCTCATTTTGTTCAGTGATTGCTAGAGCTGATATCACCAGGTGCTGAGCATTAGACCTGGTGTGAGACAGTGCTGCAGTGAAAAAGACTGAAAAAGACAACCTGTACTAGCAGTGAGGTTCCTCATTAATTGCTGAAATCACTGAGAGCTAGGTTAAACCTCAGGCTAGAACCTCAGAATGTGATTTTATAGCAGAGCCACAGTAGTAGCAGAGGATGGTGGCAGAGTGAATGGTGGCAGCTGTCAGCTAGTTGCAGAGGCAGCCACAGAAGCTGAGGCATTGCTTGATACTTCTTTGCCTCCATCCATGCGGCGGAAGGTGAATGCACCTCTGAGCTCTTGGTCTTCTCTGACCAAGAACAGCAACTGTGAGTGGATTGTTAAAGGAAAATTTGTTCATTGGACTTTCACACTCCAAGGTGAGAAACTGAGGCAAAGAACAACGCCCAATGTACTCTAGGGTGTGTTTGTTCATCGTCATTGCAGTAGGAAGACAGCCTGAGACATAAGCCCTTGTGTTACAGGCCTGGTACTAGGCATGAGGCCTGAGTTAAAGTAGTGGTAAAAACTTTGCCAGTATGAAGCAAAGTCATGTTGTGAGCAAAAGGCAGACCCTGCTCACAAAATTTGGCAAGCATATATTCCAGAAAGGTGGTACCAAAACACGTCGATACCAGCACATTCCCCAAATATAACAGGAACACACTGCCCCATCCTAAAGATAAAGTCAGGATGACAGCATGATGAATAGAAATGTTTTGTCAAACCAACATGTACGAGGCAATGGGTGGCGCCCTAATACATCAGAGGGTGGCACCTGATACGTCAGGGGCAATACATAATTTGTTTGTATCTCTGTATAAAGATGTATCTCAGAGGGAGTGTCTTTGGCCAGCCTAGGGAGCAGTGGAAAGTCCGGTCACTGGCTGAGCTGTGTCCATTGTCACAAGCATACATGTCTTAGTATCCTTGTAGAGTCTCCCAGGTGCTATTACCGTGCTTTGTCGACAATAAAGCTGGCTGGGTGTCTTCATTACGAACCGAGTCTGTAGATTTATTGGGCAGTTTAATTTAGATCTGCTCTTTCTGCTATCTGTGCAGAGCTGGGACTGCACACTAAATGAACACATGCAGCCAACCTCGGACCACAGTCATATGCTTTCGAATCATGGTTGTGACATTTTCCCATATTAATGCTGAGTTCCTTTTCCCTTTTATTAAAAATTGTCTCTGTTATACACAGATAGTGTGTGCAAGTGGGGAAGTATTGCCTCTTAGAGGTACCCAGGGGAGATGCTTAATTTTCCCAGATTACTGGGTGGGGGTTTAAGCTGGTTTTGTTTTGTATTGTTAAGAGGAACCCCTAGATATTGAACTTGACCCCTGCTGCTGGTGACTCCACCCAGCAGAAGGGTTATATGAATATTTAAACTAGGAAGCCACTATGGGGAGCAGTCTGAGCAACAATACAGACTGCCTGACTGTGCTCAAGACCTTGCTTGTTGCAGACCCTAGACTCTGACTTCTGACCCTGGTTTGTCCTGGACCTTTCTATTTGCTCACCTCCTGCAACTTGGTACCTGACCCTGACTTCCTGACATTTTGACTCGATTCACTCCAGATCCCATTACTCATCTCCTGACTATAACTTAGCAGATGACCAGTGCATGCAGACTGCCCACAGCCTAGCCCAGACATTCAGATTCTCTTCATCCCTTTCAGTTTTGCCTCCAGGCTGGGTCTGGCATACACTGTAGTCATGTTAGTTGAAGATCCTGTTTTTGTTTAGCCCTGGCAGCAGCCTTTGAAATTGTTAAACCCAAAAGTTTCTGCTGAGCTGCTTGAAGACCATGGTTAGATTAAATAGGATCTCTTTTGAATGGCTCTGCTCTTTTCTTTTAGAAAGATCACAGAGAGTTGGTCATCTGCCCAATGTACTTGTGTGCAAGGTTGAGTGGGGATCTTTTCCAGTACCACTTCATGCTCATGTAACCCTTCTGCCCCTCTGAGTTGGCAGCAACAAGGGCTGGGTTCAGTATCCAGGGGTTCCATTTCAATAACACAACGCAAAACCAGCTCAAGCCCCCACCCAGTGACCTGGGACAATTACATACCATCCCCTCGGGCGCCTCTAGGAGGCAATACTTCCCCTCTCACAAGCACGGAGTCTAAGTGTAGCAAAATCCTTTTAATAAAGGAGGGAAACAATGCAGCATCATGTTGGGAAATACCACAGACAGGATTCATAACACGAACCATAAGCAAAAGACCCACCTCCAAGTAAATTTTGGCAAGGTCCTTTTCCCCTCAGGGTCTTAAGTCCAATCACCCCAAAGTCCAACTACCCAAAGGTTTCTGTCCTTTGTCAGTGCCGCCCCAGAGTTCAAAAGTTTATCTAAAGAGTTTCCCCCTCACAGCCTGGGTGGAAATGGGGGGGAACATGGGGTATTAAGGGGCACCTTACATGGTCCGAGGCCGACTGCCCTGCCTCTCCGTGGAGTTCTGCTGCAGCCTTCACCACGAATTGCCCCGCTCCACCAGCCGCTCCACTCCTCCAGCCATCCCATGAGCCGCTCCAGCCGTCCCCACAAACTGCTCCACTCTGCTCCGCTCACTGTTCCATGTGCCTCTCCAACTGTCCCACAAACTGCTCCGCTCTGCCAGCTACTCCACTCCACCAGCGATCCCATGAACTGCTCCAGCTGTCCCTGCAAACTGCTCAGCTCCACTCCACTCACTGTTCATTGGGCTGCGCCAACCATCCTGCAAACTGGTCCTCTCTGCCAGCCACTTAGCGATATATCATCAGGCTCTCCCACTAGTTAACACAGAACTCAGTGATCTCAGCTCAGTAAATTTAGCTGGTGCACTATTGGCTCAAAGTGAATTCAGCTCAGTAGCCTCTTGCTAGACTTCTAATGGAATCAAAATTAGCTCTGCTATTCAACAGTGGAGAGAGGAGGAGATGCAATTGGTGTTCCAGGCCCTCAAAGGAGACCCATACTATCATGAACACATACCTGTCCCCAACCTCTTTCAATTCACTGGGTTTTTTAATATCTCCCAGGCTTATCTTTTGCTTTGGGAGCAATTTAAAGTGTTAATTGTTATGTATAAAACCCTGAACAGTTTTGGTGCTGGCTACCGCAGAGACTGACTCTATCTCCATATACTACCATGGCAGCTGAGTCAGCTAGGGAACTCAAACTACAGTCACAGGTCTTAGATTTAAATGTCTGGTAACTAGGGTAGGACACTTGAAGATCCTTTGGATTTGATCTTTCCATCATCTATCAGAGCTCGCCTTTGGCTTTCAACGCATGGAATAAGTCCTTCTCAGGCTTACTCCTCAGGGTGTGATTATGAGTATGGCACAGAGTTTAAAGGAGGATGAGAGTCTTTTACTGCTAACACTGGGGAGTTTTTCATTCAACAAGTTCTGTCAGTTTCATTTAAACATTTGTCAGGGCTCAGAGGTTACAGCGATGTTAATCTTCTCCAATAAAGAAAAATAAGAAATAACTGTAAGCACAGAGCAGAGTGCAGGTGTTAGAGTCTACGGCCTGTGCCATAAAGCTGAATTATTACTACCTAAAAGTAGTAAAAATAAATAAATAAATAAACCCTAGACTTAGTTCCAAACTTCCATGATTCACAGGAACATTGGCCTCCGTGGATATTTCAGCTTCACCAGCCAGAGTAATAAAAATATCACATGTTGATAATGTTTCTACTGCTCTTTGTGAAAGAAATGTTTCCATTCAAAAAAGATACATTTCTCCAGGTCACCTAGCGTGTATATAGTGACGTACAGTACAGAACTTACCATATGTAGCACAATAAACAGAGCAAACGTGGAAGAGACTGGCTACCCTTAGTAACCACCTTTGATCAATCTGGTAATGCTGTCAATCAATCTGAGTGCAGAATTAGGTCACGTGCTGTTTTGGTTTGCTGGCTTTCAGAATGCATGCTGGGAACGTGTGCAGGGCTTATTGCCTTGAATTTGTCAATAGCCACATCAACACATTTGCTTGCATAATTAAACTACGGAATCTCAGAAATCTAATAGGATGCTACTGCAAGATTTCTTGGGTTTTGTCAGGGCCCATAACAGGGAGGTCTGACCTAGTGGTCAGAGCCATGGGGCAGAGTCGGGGTCACAATCAGAAGCCACACTAAAGGTCAAAGACAAGGTTGGACACCATGCCAAGAGTCAATACCTGGGTCAGAGTCAGTAGCCATGCTAAGGATTCAGCCATAACTGGAGTCAGAAGTGATGCCAAAGGTCAAGCTAGAGTTAGTTACTGGAATTAGGGAGAGGAAGCAATAACCAGGAACCAAGAGAAGTAACAGGAACAAAGAGCAAAAACCAGGCAAGGAGACAGTAACTTGATTTCAGGGGCTGTGGTCAGCAGCAGGTCTAGCAACTAATTGAACAGACAAGGGGTGGGACAGGAACAGGAAGCTTTATTGGGTAGTGTCCAATCAGCAGTCTGCTGCTAGTCACCTTATCCAGGTGAGCCCGTGGGCATAGCCCTAGCGCTGGGGTGTTAGCTACAATACCCTCATCCATCCTTGTGGCTTGGTGGCACAGAGGGTAAGACTGTTGCTCAGCAACCTCACAGACCTGGGTTTGAGACCCTTAGTACCTGCCATCACAGTGTGATCCCACAGGGCCAGGCTTCTTGGAATGCTTCCTGTGGAAGGCCTGTACTCTTTCAATGGCATGCACATGTTGAGCTGGCTCCCCAGAGTGTTCCTTGCACCCCCAACCCTCCTGGTTGATCAGATAATACAGGGTCCCTCTACATACTTGGGAGTCCAGAATGTCATGGACAACATACTTTTCATGGCCTTTACTTGAATTGGGGGTAAGATAGTGAACAGATTGTCAAGGATAGGTTTCAAGAGAGAGATGTAGAATACTAGAATGGACCTTTCAGGATTGAGGGAGCTATAATTGAAACATCACTGAAGTGATGTGACAGTGAAAGGGCCTGCATACTGATGATCTAATTTGTGTGCAGGTTGGCCAATCTGTTGGTGTTTTGAGGACAGCTATATCTTTTGGCCTTCTTTTAGAGGTGGAGCTTCTTGGCAGTGTTTGTCAGCATGGTGTTTGTTGGACACTTTCAAGTGCTCCTTTAGGTTGGCTTGAATTTCATGAATGGTCTGTACCAGATAAGAGGGAGCAGGAACCATTGTTTAGGAGGGAACAGAAAGGTAGAAACATGAATGAAAACCATAGCTGGAGTAGAATGGGCTGGATCAGGTCAAGGCGTGCTCTGTGTGGTTACACAAACCCAGCTGTCTTGCAAATGGTTCATGAGGCAGCACAGGTATTGTTCAAGCACCTAGGTGACTGATTCTGAGTGGCTGTCTGTCTGAGGGTGATGTGCAGTGGATACATTGCACTGAATGTCCAAGAGGTGAAACGCCTCCTTCCAGAACCTGGATATAAACTGGGAGCCATAGTCCAGGTTTGTCAGGAAGCCATGGAAGCACAAGACATGGATAATTAGAAGGTTTGTGGTAGTTTCTGCAGGTGGGAGATGTATGCGTTGTACAAGATGGGGCACTTTGGTAAGCTGGTCCACAACAGTCAATATGGTGTTGCTGCCTTCTGATTTGGGTAGTTCCATGATACCAGTCAAGTGTTATATGAGACCTGGGCTGGGAAGAGGTTTTGAGTGGCATTAGGAGGCTTAATGGCCTGCTCTATGGGGTCTTGGTTCAAGCACAAATGTCCTGACATAGGACTGGACATCATACCACATGTGTGGCTAGCAGAACAAGAGGGATACAGTGCATGAAGTTTTGAATTGTCCAAAGTGACCTATCCAGGCCATGTCATTGTGTATGCTCAGCACCTCCAGTGCTGGAACATATAGGGGGCCATTGACATGGAGGAGGTCATTGACCCAGTAATAGTAGGATATAGTGGTACTGAAGAAACCTTCTTGAATGATGTTACAAGTTTAAAGAAAAGGTCATTAGGGAGGGCAGCTTGAAGTATGGTGAGAAAATCCAAGAATACAGACCCACAAGTGAAATGACATGATTTTAATATGGAAAGTGGTGGATCTTTGAAGCTAGCAGGTTCTGTATTGTATTCCTCTTTTTGTGAAGGGCCTTGCCATTCTTGTTGCCTGGATGGTGTGTGATTGTGAAATTGATTCTTGAGACTAACAAGGCCCAATGTAACTGCCATTGATTCAGTGCCTTGGCAGATTCTAGATATTCTAGATTTTTATGGTGGGTTAAGACGAAGATTGGGTGTTTGGCGGCCCACAAGGTACTTTTCCCATGTCTCAAATCCAGTCTTGATGGGAAGTAACTCTTAGATATCATCTAACTGTTCCACCACAAAATAATCTAAGAGATCTCAAAATATGTCATTGACCAGATGCTGGAAAGTGGTAGGTGTGTTTTTTAGTCCAAAGGACATGACCAAAAATTTAAAGTGTCCATACCTTCTAAAGGCTGTTTTCCACTTATCTCTCACCCTGATCTGAACTCAATGATATGCTTCTCTCAAGTCCAGCTTGGTAAACAGCCAAGCCAACCATATTTGATCAAAAAACTCCAAGATTAACAGTAAGGGGTACCAGTTGCATATGGCTATGTGATTACATGCCCTGTAGTCCATGCACAGTCTAAGAGAGATATCCTTTTTTTTTTTACAGAATACTGAGGCATCTGCAGGGACAGTAGAGCAGGGGATTAAACTTTTATCTAGGTTTTCCTTTAGGTATTCTGCTAGTTCTGGTTTAGACATAGAATATATACACCAGAATGGAACTGTGGCTCTGAGCTGTAGGTCAATGGGGAAAATGTACACACAATGCAAGGGTAGTGAGTCTGTGTTGCATTTTTTGAAGACATCCCAGTAGTCTTGGTATTTCACAGGAAGAAATGGTACATCATGTGGAATTGGCATTTCTGGGTCTGACAGGGTTGCTGCCATTTGGGGGAAAATCTGGATTCTTGGAGTGGGTTTGGTTTCCAGGGGTCCAATTTCTGGAACAGAAAGTCTGTTCTTCCTATAGAAACTCGACAGGAAGTAAATGGCGAACTCAGACCACAGAATGTAGGTGTCATGATGGATTATCCAGGGTGCTCCTAAAATCAAGGTGAGATGTGGGGAGGTAATAAAGTTAAACTGTGGGACTTCCAAGTGTTCCTCAATCACTACTTCCATCAGTGTGGTCTCCTGTGTAACTGGATCAGAAGCCAGTGGAGACCTTGTAAACTGGAGTAATAGAAATAGGATGAAATACAATAGTGAGAAGTGCAAGGTCATGCATTTAGGAATTAATAATAAGAATTTTGGATATACGTTGGGGGCGCATCAGTTGGAAGCGACGGAGGAAGAGAAGGACCTTGGGGTACTGGTTGATAGCAGGATGACTATGAGTCGCCAATGTGATACGGCTGTTAAAAAAGCAAATGCGATTTTGGGATGCATCAGGCGGGGTATTTCCTGCAAGGATAAGGAGGTGTTAGTGCCGTTGTATACGGCGTTGGTGAGACCCCATCTGGAATACTGTGTGCAGTTCTGGTGTCCCATGTTCAAGAAGGATGAATTCAAACTGGAACAGGTTCAGAGACGGGCTACGAGGATGATCCGAGGAATGGAAAAACTGCCTTATGAAAGGAGACTTAAAGAGCTTGGCTTGTTTAGCCTGGCCAAAAGAAGGCTGAGGGGGGATATGCTCGCCCTATATAAATACATCAAGGGGGTTAACGTTAGGGAGGGAGAGGAATTATTTAAGTTTAGTACTAATGTAGCCACGAGGACGAATGGGTATAAACTGGATATTAGGAAGTTTAGACTTGAAATTAGACGAAGGTTTCTGACCATTAGGGGAGTGAAGTTCTGGAATAGCCTTCCGAGGGAAGTAGTAGGGGCAAAAGACTTTCCTGGCTTTAAGGCAAAGCTTGATAAGTATATGGAGGGGATGTTATGATAGGATCGTTAATTTGGACAATTGATCTTGAATTACCACCAGACAGGTCTGCTCAATGGTCTGCGGGGAGATGTTGCATGCGATGGGTACTGAGTTGCTGCGGAGAACTCCTTCTTGGGTGCTGGCTGGTGACTCTTGCCCACATGCTCAGGGTTTAGCTGATCGCCATATTTGGGGTCGGGAAGGAATTTTCCTCCAGGGCGGATTGGCAGGTGCCCTGGAGGTTTTTCGCCTTCCCCTGCAGCGTGGGGCACGGGTCGCTTGCTGGTGGTGTCTCTGCAGCTTGAGGTCTTCAAACCATTTTTGAGGATTTCAATAACTCGGTCCTGGGATAGGGGTTGTACAAAATTGGATGGGTGGGGTTCTGTGGCCTGCCTTGTGCAGGAGGTCAGACTAGATGATCAGATTGGTCCCTTCTGACCTATGAGTCTATGAGTCTATGAGTCTACTCTTTCTACCAAATCTGGGGTAATCTTGGGTCATACTGGAAGACAGAGGACCCAGTTCACAGAAACAGCCATAAAATTGTCCCCATTCCCAAATCAATCAAGGTCCATTGTCTAGGAAAGGCCTGCTTTACCTGTGGGATCTACAGTTTCAGATAAGTCTGTAGAAGGGGAAATGGATGAGGAACTCCTGGTACCCAGGTTCAGGACCTCAACTGAGTGTGGGGGTAGAATTTTCCCAGTCATCGGGTTAGCAGAAATTTTGACAGGGCATGTGGATACTGCACACTCTGTTCATCCACAATAGAAGCAGGAGTTCTCCCATCTTCTGCACTCTTGCTCACCCAGGAATAGTTGGGGGCCATACTACATTAGTCTGCACACGCTTGACTGAGGCTGAGTTCACCTGGGCCTGAGAGATGAGTCTTGGGCAAGTGCGGAAGCGGGTGGTGGCCCTCCTACATTCCAGGTGCTGTTCATGCAGTTTGATGTCTATCTGATACACACTATCTAGTCTTATAGCGTCTATATTGTGCACTGTAAGCAGAAAATGGTGCTGATAGGACCCCTTTTTTGCCAATCACCTGCAATAAGGAATATGAGGTTGATAATATACCTTCCTTTAAATGAAAGAAGGACAGATATGATAATCATCCCATTTTGCCATAGATAAGCTATATGGTTGTCATAGTTTTGCACAGCAGAGTATGGAAAGAGTACAGGAAGGATAGATAGCAGGAAGCTCTTCATCTCTGTTTTTTAGCACCAGGGCCTGGATTCAGGAAAGCAGTTAAGCACACACTTAACTTGAAAGTGCTTAAGTCCCATTGACTTAAAGTTAATCAGATGCTTAAAGAACGCTTTTCTGAATGAGGGCATATAACTAACTATACACACACAACTATATACACATACATACATACATACACACACAGAGGATCAACTTCTTATATAGTGGAGCCTGTATAATTATTTATCACTCTAAATTTAAAGACTAGTGAACTAGGTCTCACACATTTTTGAGGTTTCTTCTGAATGTCTTGCTTCAATGTAAATGCTAGAAATAATTGTCTACTTTTTCAATCAATGATCTTTGATTTTATTTTGACCAGGTTTTTTCTCTTTTAAGTGACTTTTTTGTGTGTTTCAGTAGAACTTCCCTCAGGAGTCTGAAATTATGAGACTGTTATTCCAATTACTGTGTGAACTTAGGTTTCCAAAATTCAAAAAAGTTTGGACTCAGTGGGTTTGACAGGAGATCAAAGACTGAGGGAGAAAAGTGAAATAACAGCAAGACAAAAATTCCATAAATTTGGAAGGAGGCGTTCTTGCCAGTTTGTTTTTATTAACTGCTATATCGGAAATGAGGTTCAAAGTACTGAAGAGATGGTGGGGGAGAAAGATCAGGTAAATGGATTGCAAAACCACCACAGACAAATTTAAAACTGATATACTGAAGAACCATGCTTCACATGCCAAAGAACCAATCACTGGAAATCATTACCTAAAATAATAACTAACCAATAATGGCCATTTGCTTTTTCTAACCATAAAAATACCCCAAGTGAAACAAAGAGAAAGAAAATACATTTAGGCTCACATTCTCAAGTGTTCATAAGAATATGTTCATTCCAGAATAATTACTAGGTTTCTCCTATACGATATCTTAATTACTGGCAAAATCATATTTGGGAATATTCCTGAACCACCTTGCAGAAAAGCTACCACATGGTAGTATCACTGGCAATTATCTAAACAACATTTAAATGAAAAAACATGGCACCAGAGCTTTTCAGAAGAGAGAAACTATGGATGAAGTCTGTCTTTCTCTTTGGGCTATTTTACTATGCTTTAGGTCTAGTAATAGTAGTTGGTCGTCTAATAACTTCTACAGAAAATGATTACTTTCCGTGAAATACTCCCTTTAATTTCCCCATAATCAATCCCCTTCCCTCCTCATCACACCTTCAATAACCCTACGTCATGTGCACATTAATCTTTCTCCTCCTACACCCTAGATTTTACATTGGAAATAAGAAGTGGTTATTTTGTTACTCTGATTTATCGTTTTCATCTGAAAAAAGTCCATATGATTTTTCTGTATAGTATAAATAACAAAACGTGTTTTCAGATTGAATAACAAAGTTATAATTCAATCGTGGAGCTTTCCTGCCATTAATAAACCCTCAAGCTGTACCCTTGTGGTTCATGATGTCAGTAGAAGCCCTTGGTTGAATTATAACCATGCAGTCAATCAGGGACCACATATTATTCACTCAAGGTATTTCTATAAATGACAAGTTACTAATGCCCTGAAATATAAGGCAATACTACAGTAGGTAGGATGCTAGTTATAATGAGGACAGTTATATATATATATGTATAATTTAATGAGACAGTGGCTTAGGTTTTTTATTATTTTATTTCTTGTGGAAGTAAATCATAAGCTGCACATGAAAAAAAGCATATACCATAGGTAACCCGGGTATTATTATTTTTTTAATTTCAAATGCATTTACTGTTACTGTTTAGGAAAAAATCCTCTTGTTTGTGTGATTAGCAAATACTTGGTCAGGATTCTGTTAGACACCAGGGTGTAGGTGTTGAGACCTAGTGACTAGAACAGGGACAGAAGAGAGAACCAGAGTTATGGTCAGGAGACAAGCCAATGGTCAAAGCCAGAAGTCAGGAGTCAGAACAGAACATCGTGGTCAGGAGATAACCAAAGGTGAGAGCTAGAAACCAGGAGTCAGAACACAGTGGAGTCCCGGTCAGGAGACAAAACGATGGTTAGAGTCAGAACAGAACCAGATTCATGGTCAAGAGACAAGCCAGCAATTGGAGCTGGGAGTGAGAGGGTTAGGAAGAAGGTAGAGACTAGGGCTGGAACAGAAATAGGCGCAGGTTGGAGCATGGACCAGTACAAGAAGCAGGTCTGGCGCAGCTTTGGGCATGGAATATACTGGGAAACTGCTGTGCTGCTTTTGCTACAAGGCTTCAGTGATGATCGGCTGGCTTTTCTGTCCCATCAGGGTCCACAGTCACTTAGTAAGAGCTCATTGGGCCATGCCAAGCTCATTGGCTTGCCAGGTGATCATACCCAGAGTCAAGCTGAGTTCAAAATGGACTAAAATTAACTTTAATTTAGATTTCCACACCCTGTTGGAGGATTGTGGGAATGAGCATCCTGTAAAAAAAAAGTAAATGAGCAAAATAGATAGGAGTGAAATGACAGTCAGTAACTTAATTTACACTTTTCTGTTGCCTGTGCTTTAAAAGCACTAGATTTACATGCTGTGGGATTGTGAGTTACCTATTCACCTTAAAGGGTGGGGTACACTTTGACACACAATCTATTTGGAATGTCTTTCTGTAGCTTTCATCAGATACTGTGTGTCAAATGATGTGCACAACACTTAGAAGGGGCAATGTCAGAATTCAACCAAAATATGGGGATTGGTCAAACAGTACCATTAATTCATAACTGCTGAAACAATAAGCATGCTATATGCAGTATAGTTTATTCAGATACTGATGCAACAACAAGTGAGTGAGATTTTGCTAAAGTACCAAAGTGATTTAGAAGCACAAGTCCCATTAACTTTCAATGGGACTGTTGCTCCTAAGTCACTCATTGGTACATCTACACAGCCAAAAAAAAAAAAAACTCCATAGCAGCAAGTCTCAGAGCCAGCATCAACTGAGTCGGGCTTGCGCTGCAAGGCTAAAAATTATAATGCAAATGTTCAGACTTGGGCTGGAGCCCAAGCTCTGAGACCCTTCGCCCTCATTAGGTTTCACAGCCCGGGCTCCTGCCCAAGTCCAAACATTTATACTGCTATTTTTAGCCTCACAGCCTCTACCCCATGAGCCCAACTCAGTTGACCCAGGTTCTGAGACTCACTACCATTGCGGAGGGCGGGGGCGTGGAGAAGAGGTCTGTTTGTTTGGTGGGGTGTTATTTTGCTGTGTATTTGTATCCTTAGGTGCTTATGAAGATTCCACCCAGAATCCATAACAGTGCATGAAAGCTACAGTAGTAACTTGGGAACTGCGTGTTTTTAGAGCATCATAAAATGGAGGATTCTCTACAACACCAAAGAACTCTTACTTTGAAATCAGATTCTAACCTATGAGTCCTCTGATGGAACCACTGCATTCCTAATTACTTAAATAAGCCAGTTATAATAGCTGCACTGATTGTGTAGTATAAGGAAATATTCCAATTAATTTGCCCAGGAAAAATCAGAAATGAAGTCCTTTTCCAGGATAAAATAAAGGAAATAATTAAATTCCTGGGAAAGGTTTGTTGTGAAATCACTGGTTCTTTAGAGCCAGATCGAGTAATAAAGTTTTTCACTGGGACACAAAAGGCTCTAGTAATTTAACAGAGATGCAAACTTTTTTCCAATATAGTTTCAGATTATATCATCCCTCAAGAATCCTCTGTAAATGATCTTCTATGTAAAGGGAAATAGCCCCAAACTAGTAGGATACTTGACCGCAACCCAATTATAAATTGTAATGCTGTCATAGTATGTGTTGTGGGGGCTATTGTTACTCATGGTTTTTTTTTAATTTCTCTTTCAAATAAATGCAGCCTTTCCATCAGTTTTACAAAACTTGGGCCAAAAGAATCAATTTTTTATTACAATCATGGATTCCAAATCCCGAAGACCTGATATCTCAAGAACTTGTTCCACAACCTATTTCTTAACATTACTTTTCATCCAGGACACCCAGACCCATGGCTGCAGCCAAATCACCATTTCTTGGGGCAAGTCTCTTCTCTCAGAGGCCCCCTAGCCCTCTCATGTATTTTCATGCGCTTTTCTGCATTTGAGAAAATGGTCCCCACAGATTTGGTTGTTTTGCTCTAGTCCACTTCTGACGCGCTGCATTTTTTAAGATAAAAGCCGAGGGATAACCCCAATCTCATACACATACACAAATAAATATGTATGGCAAAAATTCAAGTTGCTGGAAACACCTAACAGGAAAAATACCACAACACTGGGATGAAGCATTTTACTTGAGGTTAACACCCTCCCAATCACATTTTCATTTTGACTGATGCACTTAGCTCACATTAACACTGGTAGAAATAACGGGCCAGATCTCCAGCAGGCATAAACTGATGCAGCTCCACTGAAGTCATCAGAGCTATTTGCCCCAGCTGAAAATCTGACCTGAAGCACACATTGCCAGGCCTTTCATTGAATCTATAAATATTCAGGGAGTTATTGTTTTATGGCTTATGACTCCTTTTATAGTAGAATCATAGAAGAGAAGGACTGGAAGGGACCTCAAGAGGTCTTCTAGTCCATTCTCCTGCAGTTAATTGCTTGCTGTTCGATACAATTAGAAAGATGGTCAAGACTGCTTACTAGAAGGGTCCTTTATGAATTACAATATAAAAGTTGCATCTATATGTGAATTCAAGCACTCACAGATGCCAGTGTGTATAATGTTAACTACAACTGATTCAGGATTGGTATTAAAAATGATTGATTGTGACCAGAGTCATTGTGTCATGTAGTCCTTTCATTTGAATGTGTAATTCTATATCCTGACTTGTATACTAACAGTTTTAAACTGGCTTTATTTGCTTCTGGTAGTGTTTATAATGTGCTAAGCACTTTGTAAATATAAAAGAAGATGTGGTCTCTGCCCCAAAGAGTTTACAGTCTAAAACAGTCTAGTTTACAAGCTAAAAAGTAGCTTTTGTTTTATAGTCATTAGACTAAGGGAACTTTAGTTTTGATCATCTTTGTTCGTCAAAATCAAGGATTAAGTATTATACTCATCATTTTTGCCACTGCCAGCTGTGGAAATATGTCAACTTCTCCAAGATTTACAGGATGCTGGGAATTTCATGATCATCAGGAAAGGTACCAAGTATGTGAATTCCTACAACTGCAAAAATATTAGTTTACAAATACCAACATTTGCAGATTGGTATATTACAGCAATGGGGGCAAGGCTTTAGTGAAGTTCATAGATTCCCAGGCCAGAAGGACCACTCTGATCTTCTAGTCTGACCTCCAGTATAACACAGGCCATAGAACTTCTCCAAAATAATTCCTAGAGCAGAGCTTTTAGTAGATCATCCAACCATGATTTTAAAATTGTTAGTGATGGGAAATCCACCACAATTGTTCCAATGATTAATTACACTCATTGTTAAAAATTTACACCTTATTTCCAGTCTGAATTTATCTAGCTTCAAGTTCAAACCATGTAGGTTTGTTCCCCATGTAGGCACTTACCGATGGTAATCAAGTCATTCCTTAACCTTCTCTTTGTTTAGCTAACTAGATTGAGCACCTTGAGTCTATCACTATATAAGACACGTCACCCTCCCTCTCCTGCATGTAACTCCCCAGAAGCCCTGTCCATATCTGTGCAGCTACTTGTGCTCTTGTAGCTTGTGTGCCAGAAGATGTGGCTAGGCAACATGAATTTTTGCTACCCACCAGCCACTGCTAGCTCTGTCGCTGGGCTATTTGATATTAGTCCCATCTAGCTCTAAAATGAATGGTCTGAACCCACACTATGCAGTAGAAAACTGACAGTGGAAACAGCACTGTCAAAGGACTTTGGGAGTCAGGACCATACAGATTTAGCTGCAATAGCCTGAGGTAGGAACAACAGAGACAGGAACTAAGCTGGTAAATATGGAACACACTAAAATTTTACCTGTGTACACAAAAGAAGACTATGCTCCAGTTACGGACAGAGTGCCCCTCTAAGTCCCTACTAACTGGCCACCATTGTGCATTACCATGGGACGGCTCAAAAGTAAATTGCTTTGCTAGAACTGAATTCAGATGATCACATTAAAGTGTATGGTACCTTGTGGCTAAACTGGTAGCAGTTTCAGTATCTTGCACTGGAAGATTCAAGTCCTGCATTTGCCTCATCAGAGACTCATTATTACATTTGATTTTACAGAGAGGGCAGCTCTGAATCCTAAGATAAAAATTAACTGATATGTTTTTTCATCTGCCTGCTTCTTTTCAGTTCTACTCTTCCTTTAGATGTAAAAGAGACTATCTGAAAAGATCAAGGAATGTCCCATTGGCCCCGTGCAACTTTCCCTTTCTCACTGAAGCCCATCAGAGCTTAACTGACAGTAGTGCAACTGTTAACAGCTGTAGATATGAGTGTGGAGGGCAGCAGGAGATGGCTGCCTGACCCCTGTCACTGCACTGCAAGAATGTAATTTACTTCTTCAGAAATAGTCTTACAATGTGTTGCAACAACAACATAACCTCTGAGCAGGCATCTGTGTGCTGGAAATGAGAGCGCATCTCGGTACAAATACAGAGAGGTGGAATGTAGAACAATGCAGCCCTCCTCGCCCTGCGCCTGAGCCGACAAGTGGTTCATTACTTTAATCCTTCACCTTCTCTGGATTCCCTGTTAGAAATATGCCTTCCCAGTGGGACTGATCCGATTAGTACATGCACTCCACACTCTTTATAACACCAAGGGGAGCCAAGTAATCTGAGTGTTATAAACAGATGGTTTTCGATTTGGATAAATAGAAGGAAAATAAGTGGAGCCAAAGTACAACGGTGACGATTTTACCCAGCATGTCTTCTCAAGTCTCTGGAGTCAGAAATGGTTGTTTTCGATAAGAAACTATGGCAACAATAGGAGACAACTCAGCTGGCCTGCTTGAAGGCAACCGGGTCATTATCTCCCACTGATGCAGAAGATAATGTGCACTGTGTTGCAGAAGTCCCAGACAGTGTGCTGTAGAACTAGAAACTAGAAAGTCTGATTCTCATTGACCCTAAGGCAAATAGCCTGAGAGTAGATGTCATTATACCTATTTTAAGGCCACTTTACAAGGCCAGAGTGGTATAAGGGGGTCTTTAGTGTAGCTGAGAATCAGACCCTAGACAGTAAAGTTACAAAGTAATTTTCCTATCCAGTGAAGGAAGTTTGTTTCTTTGGTAAGTTCTAAACAAAAGAAGCAAACAATTTATTTTTCACCCTATGCAGCTGTGGAAATGTTCACATTCGAGGAAACAGAAGGTGATGGGCCTTGTAGTTAAAGATCAAAAGGTAAATTCAGTTTCCTGTGCCTTACTCTCTCAATCTGAACATTAACTCTCAACATGCTTAGCCCTGCTGAAAATCAGACCCTTTTTGTTTAGATGCCTACATATGGATTCAGGGACCTAACTTTAGCATTCTAGTTTGATAATTCTGGCCTAACTTCTCTGTGTCTTTAACCTCTCTCTGTTTCATCACCTGGTAAATGTGGAGAACTCTTATTTATCTGCTCCTCAGGATGGGCTCTAAGGATTAACTAGCTAATTTCTATACAGTGCTATGAAAATAGAAATCGCTATAAAAAGATCATTATTAAGGGGCTCCCTGCAGAAGTCACCAGTGCCCAGAGGAGAGCAATCACGTCCCTCCCCCAGTAAACTCACTGTGATCTGCTGCCTTCCACATGGCTCCCTAGACTGCAGACCAAGACAAAGTACCGTAGTCTTGGCTTGGTGAGAGCAGCCAAGGCACAGCTAGGGGCAGAATTTATATCGTTTCTTGCTTTTTCACTGGGCTGAAAGATGGCAAACTCTAGCATTAACCAGAATGGAGCTATTATATGCATTATGTATACTGAAAGCCCAGTATTAACTCCACTGGCTTCAATGGTAGCTGAAGGAGTCGTAGAACCTTCCGGAAACAGGCACTAAATCTATTTTGTCTACAGAAGTTGCATTTGGCTTTAGAAAAGCCCGAAATGAGTTTGGAAAGAGTTTACAAGTTCACAGACTGTACCTGTAGGTATAGTATGTAGCACTCTGTGTAAAAGTCTGTTTCTTGTAGTATTCCCTTCAAATACAAGCTCATGTCCTGTAGTAGAACTGAAGCACTGGATATTGAATATTGCTAGGAATGGTAGCCATAGCTGCGCCCAATCTCTATTGTACTTCATATTGACTCATTTTACCTACAAGAACCTACCAAAGCTTTGACATAAAACACGTGGGCAAACTCAAATCAGATATTTATGTATGATCTCATGTTGTTGTGCCAGAGCCTAAAATAAGCACATTCTTGACCTTGCCTGTAAACCAGTCCTTCACTGACTGGTATACACAGTTTAAATAGCTTGAGGCACTAGTACCTATATTTTGCAGACTTACTGTATCTTCTACTACAACTGTGCTTACATTGTCTGTGTGTCATTTATTCACAGCAGTACTAGTTACAACTATTATCTTCGAAGGGCTTTACAGCTATTAACTAATCCTCGGTATCCATCAGTTAGCTAAGGAAGTCCTAGTATTATAACCAGGGCCGGCTCTAGCAATTTCGCCGCCCCAAGCACGGCAGCACGCTGCAGGGGGCGCTCTGCCGCTCGCCGGTCCTGCTGCTCCGGTGGACCTCCCGCAGGCTTCCCTATGGGGGGTCCGGTGGTCCCAAGGCTCCGGTGGACCTCCCGCAGGCATGCCTGCAGAAGCTCCACCGGAGCCGCGGGACCAGCGGACCCTCTGCAGGCACGCCTGTGGGAGCTCCACCAGAGCCGCCTGCCGCCCTCCCCGCAACCGGCAGAGCGCCCCCCGCAGCATGCCGCCCCAAGCACGCGCTTGGCACACTGTGGCCTGGAGCCAGCCCTGATTATCACCCCTTTTTTAAGATGTGGGAAAGCAAGTCGGAGGTTAAGGACAACATTTTCAAACTTGGCTAGCCAAAGTTATAGAATTAAAGGCATCTCTACTATCTGTCACTGCAACAGAAATAATAATAAATGTGTAATTAGTTATTAGAGCTAGTTGGAAAATGTTCAACAAAACTGTTTCCATCAAAAAATGCCAGGTTGTTAAACAGAAATGTTTTGTGGAAATGTATCAGTTTCAATGAGAATTTTGTTAGGAAGATTTCCTAAGCTCCAGGATGGAATGTCTGGTCAGAAAGAGACAGCAACACCTTCCAGAGTAACCAATAGCCTGGTGATTAGGACACTTGGCTGGGAGAGTGAGGTTCAAATCCCTGCTCCAAATCAAAGTCCTAACCACTGGCCTGTTGGTTTGAAGATGGGTTGATTTCTCTTATGTGTTTCTACAAAAAAATTTGAAAGGCCCCATTTATACTCTGTATTAGAACAAAAAACAAATTTCAAAACCTCAATGTCTTTCACCAAACAAATCTTATTTTCAGGCCAGCCCTATTAGTTATATACCTTTGGACACTCTTGTTTGGAAATTTTGACCTAGTTCCAGAGGGTATCAGTGCCAGAGCTAAAATAAGTACTCCAAAATTCCTGACACCCAGTACAGAGTGAAACATGAGCTGAACCAATTTTAACAACTCAGATACCTGACATAAGAGTGGCACAGTCCCTTATGGATGTGGAGTGAGTGCCTAAAACCCCCTCTCTACCCAATGCTGGAAACTGTAACATTTTTTACCTTTTTTTCCAGAACTTCTTCCCGAAGGTTGGTAGTTCTGTGACTGACATTAATGTAGCACAGAGCTCAGAGTGACCAAATGGTGCCGTGACAGCATTATTGTCTCCAGGGCCGGCTCCAGGCACCAGCCCAGCAAGCAGCTGCTTGGGGCAGCCAATGGTGAGGGGTGGCATGTCTGAGTCTTCGGCGGCTGGACCCTCGGTCCCTCTAGGAGCGAAGGACCAGCCGCCGAAATGCCACCAAAGACTGAAGCGGCAGCAGTAGAGCTGCAGATCGAGATCGCAGGTTTTTGGGGTTTTTTTGTTTTTTGCTGCTTGGGGCAGTAAAAGCCCTGGAGCCTGCCCTGATTGTCTCCAAGAAGCAATGCCTCCGTGGTTTACAACATAGCACACAGGATTGCATTCCTGGGCATAATTTGAGGTGATGGAGCTTTTAGAGCATTTATTTTATCATTTCACATCACTAAACTTGGCTTGGGTCGAGCAGCTTACCCAGACTGACACTACCAGTTTCACTAGCACATGAAGCCTGGCATATACCCCCTGGAAGAGACATATGGAGTATGAGCGAGATACTGCATTACTTGGCAAAAGACAATTTTTTTTTGAAAAATGAGCAATCTGAAGCTTTCATATAAAGTACTTTTTCACTGAAGAAAGGTAAAAGAAATGCAGCTTTTGCGTGGCCAACCATGTTTCCTAGATCCATCTCACATGTAGCCCTATTCCCATCTTGCTAACCACAAGTTCTGAAAGCTCCACCACTTCCTCTTTGTTGGAAATGTAAGAACATGTCATATATATGAATGCTAAAGCTTTCAAAATGGACTGTTGGCTTGAAGAGGGAGAGGGGAGCCAGTGGTTTGTTCTTTGATACTTCCCATAATGAGCATTTGATTAAATTGTTCTTGGATTTTCCCTCCTGCTCCTCCCAGCAAATAGCCTCTCTCTGAAAATGTCTAACATTCCTAGTATCAAAAATCCAAAATCACCGCTTTCAAACTTTCATTCAAGGTCACACTTTTCTGCCTAATCAGGCCAGTCACAAATAGGGGAGGATGATGAAGAAGTGGCAATGAGGGTTTTATGGTCATTCTATCTTTCTGCACGTAGGCCTTCTCTCATAGCATCTACAGTAACGATTCTGGATCCATTCATCTCTGGTGTAATGTCACATCAGGCAGAAGCAATAGGGTTGCCAGGCATCGGTGATGCTGCGGGATTAAGACAGGCTAGTCCCTACCTGTCCTGGCACCGTGTTGCACCCCAGAAGTGGCCAACAGATCCGGTTCCTAGGCCAGGGGACCACAGGCTCCACGCGCTGCCCCTGCCCTAAGCACCAGTTCTGCACTCCAATTGGCTGGGAACTACGGCCAATGGGAGCTGGTGGGGCGGTGCCTGTGGGTGAAAGCAGTGCACAGATCCTCCTGCCCTCCCCCTGCCTAGGAGCCAGACCTGCTGGCTGCTTCTGGGGAACAGCCAGTGCCAGGACAGGCAGGGAGCCTGCCTTAGCCCCGCTGCACTGCTGACCAGGCCAAACCCGTACCCCAACCCCCTGCACCAGCCCTGAGACCCTCCCAAACCGAGAACCCCCTCTTGCACCCCAAACCCCTCATCCCTAGCCCCACCTGAGAACCCCCAGCCCCGAGCCCTCATCCCCTCACACACCCCAACCTCCTGCCTCAACCTACAGCCCCCTCCCACCCTCCGAATCCCTCGGCCCCACCCTGCAGCCTGGAGCCCCCTCCCACACCCTGAACCCCTTATTTCTGGCCCCACCCTGGAGCCTGCACCCCAACCCCATCTCCCAGTCCAGGGAATGTGAGGGAGGGTGGGGGAAAGAGGGGAATGTAGTGAGTGGGGGGCAGGGCCTCAGGGATGGAACAGAGAAGGGCTGGGGATTCGGGGAAGGGGCTGGGCTAGGGTGTTTGGTTTTGTGCAATTAGAAAGTCAGCAACCCTAAGAGGCAATGCATGGGGAGGTATGCAGGGTCATGTGTCCCCCTCCACCCTCCCGATTTGCTGCCTGGCTTGTATTGAGCAAGCTCACACAGACTGAATACGCTCACTAACACTGCTGAAGCTGGCTGCCCTCCCTCTGCCCCCCCGGCCCCCCCCCACCCCCACACTTTTGGCAGACACAGGTCAACCCTGACATCAGGGATGAATTTAGCCATTTAAAACATATAGGGCCAGATCCTCACTGCAGATGCATACACTCAGCTCCATGTCCTCAGTTCAGCACAGCATTGAAGCATGTGCCTAAGCTTAGCTTGTAGGTAAGCACTTTTTTTGAATAGAGCCAGACTGCTGATTTGGGGCCCTATTGAGTTGCCTGGGAATTGCGCACACGCAAATGCAGGAATGATCAGTCTCACTGTAATTAACACAGTATTTATAACAGAAGCATGTGTAAATCACTGAATAAAGACTTCAAGAGAACCTAGGCTTTGTAAATATAAAAACAGTTTGTACGTTTTCAAGGACATGGTATTCTAGATGTTCTGAGCCAAACACAGCCCTGCTGTAAACAATCTCAGCTCAGCTGAAGTCAGTTGCTTACACTAGGTATGATTTTGGCACTCTGTTTATGTGCATACATGGACTACATAGACAAAATGCCTTTGAAGGAAAAGAGGTTTACTACTCCTGTGCATCACATGTGCCCAAGGACAGAGGCAGAGGTACTTTTACCACCGGGCTGGGCAACACCACTGGACTGTCTTTATTGTGATACATTTTATGACCAGCTCAAAGAAGACACTGACCTGTCGCTCTCTTTATGGTTTAAATTTAACATCTCTTTCTTGAAAAAGAACAACAGTCCCCAGGGATATTCACCTTTCTCAATTCTAAAAAGACAAAAAGCACAGAAAGTAACAGTGAGTTAAATAGACTGACTCACATGACACTTTTCCAAACAGGGGAGATGGCCGCTGGAGAGAGACAGAGAGAGGAAATGTACTGAATACTGTCACATGCTGGAATTAAGCTCAGACTTGTAAATCAGTCTAAGACACTCTTGGCTGAATTGAAACATATTCAAAACAGTTCTCTAGGATGGGTTCTAGATGCATGCTATATCAATTCTGTCTTTACTAATGACAGTTGCCACTTCAGTGAATGTAGCATTAGCTATTATGTACTTTTACGTTAATTAACTCTGCGGTAAAGACAACTCATCTCCTTTTCCTTCTGAACAATATCAAGACTGAACAGTGAAAGGACAAAAAAAGAATAATTGCTCAAGAATCTGGTGTGATGTTTTCTCCTGTACAAACATATAATTAGGTTGTCTTAGCCTCCCAATATAGCAATAAACACCATTTTGCAAACTAATTTACAGGCAAAAGTCACTGAAAGGAGAGGAATTGCCCTGTCATTTAGCCATACTTTCCTCTAACTCAAATGAGATTGAAATAAAGTCTATACATTCAAATCACTGAATAAATCAGCTAATAAAAAATACATTTGTGACTGGTCATAAAAAAGAATATAACCAGTCACACTTTAGAAACTACTTTTACATACACAGTACGGGGGAACGAGGTTTCAATAATATTGACTTTACTAACACTTCTACACTCTTCTTCCTCTCTAGTTATGCTAGTCAACAGCACCTAGCAACTGTAAGTTCCAGTGTGCATTTCTTTAGTTTAACTGACAGTGGGGTAAGGTTCTGATTGGAAAAGGTGAATTTCTCATATTCTACCACTTCACAATATACTGCCCTAAAGTTGCAACGGGTCCACATGTGCAGAGCTCTTTACGCTTTTATAAATCTGTGTTTATAAAGTTAGGAGAGCACACCATTTTTTTAAAGGCTAAAACGATGTGAATTGTGAAATCTGGTCATTTCATATTTCACTGATTTTTTTTAATTCTCTTGGCATGAATTATGGGTGAAATTCTGGCTCTACTGAAGTCAATGGCAAGACCCTCACTGATTTCAGTGAGGCAAGGATTTTACCTTGTGTGCCTGCTTCTGCACCACTGAAGCTGATAGGAGCTGCCCCATTGCCTTCGGGGAGTGCTGGATCAAGCCATATAGTAATAACAGGATGATTCAATGTGAGGAATTCAAACTAAAGTAGGAAGAGTTTAGAGAATGTTTTCCATGTATCCAACAATTATACTGTTGTATATAATCCAGAACTATTGTTAGTTACGTTGATTGCAGTGGTTCTCAAGGAACCTGGTCAGGGATCAGAGCCCACTTGTATTAGTCATTGTACAAATAAGTGACACAAGTAAAGTCTCTCCCCTGGAGAACTCACAGTCTAGGACTTGGACAATGCACACAGGTGTCACAATTCTCAATCACTGTAAAACTATTATTTATTTATCTTGATAGGTATTTTCTTATTTAATGACAAACCAGGACATTTGATATTTTCACCATTGCAAAGCCATGGTATTTTCACATTTTTGTCAGTGTTTTACATGAGACTCTCACAAAAGAGACTAGACTACATCGACCTCATTAACTTCCTTCCTTAACATATAGTACATGCACGTAACAATTGTTTTTGCTAACTTTGTTCCTTGGTATAACTATGGCCCTTGGCAAGCACACTAGTTAAGATGCCCATCTACTCCTTATTTAAAGAGGTTCTTCCTTTACTTACAACTGATATTACAAGTCTCAAGAAAATATTGATGAACAGAATACAGTCACTATGCTATTATTAGAAGACAGAGGGACAGATTCTGCTCTCAGCTGCACCAGTGAAAATCCAGAGTAACTGCACTGGCTTCTCTGTGTAAGAAAGAACAGAATTTGGCCCAAGGAGTGTAAAACCTTCAGTAGCAACCTATAGAACTCTTCCATCACACAGCAGTATAGGAATTGCCATACTTGATCAGACCAATGGTCCGCCTAATGCTGGATCCTAGCTCCAACAGCGCCTAATTCCAACTGCTTCAGAGGAAGGTGTAAGAACCTCCTGCAGCAAACAGGGAAATGTTTTAACCCCCATTAAATAGAAGTTATTGCATGCCCTGAAGCATGAGGGTCTGTATTTCTTCCAGAGCTCTTGGTTTTTATCCTTACCATAGCAATTTTGGAGATTCTTTCTGCCAGTGCTATAAAAGGAAGATTTTAATTTGAGGATGTACATAGTAAAAACAACATTAATTTTAAATAATTAAATCATGCTTTTACAGTATTTTGCATTTTCAGAATGCTCAAACATTAACCAGTTAAGGGCCAATCCTCCCTTCCTTTACACCCAGTTGACGTCAATGGAAGATTTGTGTGCACAAATAACTAACAGCCCTACATTATTAATCATTCAGCAATTGCTGTAACAACAAATCCACTAGGCTTTTATGTGTATATGCATTTGTGGAGTTTTCAAGATATGTGCACCTGATAGGACTTTCTAAAATAGACCAGGGTGTTGATCTAAAATTAGAATCCAGTCTTGAGTCTGCCCCACCATTGGCTGAATCCAGCTTTATAACATTAGCTATAATGCAAATCAAGTTAGACACCTGTCTGCACCCCTGACTCCGGACTGCAGAAACCACCCTCCATGGTCTGTGGGATTCTCAGGGGAAGACGACGGTAAGAGACAGCCAAGAAAAAGGCCAGAGGTGCTACAACCTTGTTATTACTGCTATTATATTATTTGACAGAGCCTAAAAATGTGCTAATCACTTCACCATACCACTAAGGTGACGTGGCCTCTGCTGTGAAGAGTTTGCAATCTAACTTCAGTGAGATACACAGGTCTGCTTGTGGCATCATTTCTGACAGGCATTGCCCCCTCTCATTCAGAACCCAACAAGGAACTCACTGAAAAATTAATACAGCTCTAATGTCCTGATCCTGCTTCAGAATCTGCTAGCCTGGACCCCTGTGCTGAATCATGGCCTTCTGTTGCATTAGCTTTTCTGCGGAGCCCTCCCTTTTAAGGAGTCTTAGGAGCAGCTGGGGACAGGAGACTCCCTGTCAGAACAGCTCTGGCAAAGCTGGTCAAGAGGCAGGGTCTCAGAGCCAGTGCAGAAGCACAAGGCCTTCATGCAGATGGCAATGGCCTCCAACTGATCTTGGGGACCCACAGGAGATTCCAGCCTCCAACGGAATGATCTGGGAAAACTCCAAAGAGGAAACCTAACAGTCTTCCTCCTTGCTGACTTCTGCTTATAACATCCCCCTCCCCCTAAGAGGCACCAGTCTGTATCTAGAGATCACGTAGTCCAGTGTTGAAAGCACTGGACTAGGAGTCAGAAGATCTGCATTCAATTCTTGGCTTTACCACTGACCTGACATGTGACCAAGTCATACACCTCTATGAACCCTCCCACCCTCTGTCTGTTGTGGCTATTTAGGTTGTAAGTTTTCCAGGACAGGGACTATTTCTCACTATAGGAGTATACTTTGCCTAGCACAATGTGGTTTCAATTTCAGTGGGGGCTTCCAGGAGTTATTTGCAATACCAAGTTGTTAATAATGTGGGCCAAAACCTTAATCCTGTAGCTGGTGCGAGTTTTCCTGATAATATATTATTTTAGCCATCATCAATATGAAGCTATTTCTGGAGTGAAATCCTGCATCTGTCTAATACTGCACAGCAATACTACATAATAATGCTACTAAGAAATGTAAACAATATATTGGAGTTTCTGCAATGATCTTCTTAATTTAAGAAGCACAGCAAGTCAGTCTGAGATGGAGTCAGGAGATGCAGTAAAAAAATACAGCAATAGTGACCAGATCTCACCTCTGAATTAAAGCATTGATATTTTATACTATGGAAGTCAACCCTGGAAAATAAGAGAATTTGTCTAGGTAAGGAACAATTTAGTAGTTTAATTATGAGCCCTTTAATGTCTTTTCATAATCAGTTAATAAATACCTTAACAATAAAATTGAATTTAAGCTTTTAATAGGCTGTGTTGGCTTGAACCTAAACAAAAGAATTAGCAGCTCCAGGCATTGTGCAATAACTGCTCACTGCTTGGTGCCAGGAGAAACAAAGCATTTCGAGTACATTTTTTATACCTCACTATAATAAACGCTTGTAATATTCCCCAATTTCTGGAGTGTAAGATGCAGATCTTATTTATCACAGTATGCGACACATCTGGCACATGGATCAGGAAACAACTGTTTTACTTCATTTCTGTCATCACCTTCCAACAGATTTCTTTCACATTCCAATTTGGATGAGAGGACTTGGACTTTCTCTCCATAAGTTCTCCATTAACAGTTTCACAGCAACGAGCACTATTGGTTCTTTCTCCTTCCACAGCAATTAGTTACACTGAGCTGCATGTTATGACTTTAATTACAGTGAACATGTGAAATCATTGGTATTTACGTGTATCTATTAGCAACGTCTTTGTCACATACAGAGTGCCAGGGTGGTTTCTGATTATCATTACCTCTACTTAGCTATGCTTTCAAATGGTGTTTCGGCCTGGACATGGACTGCTGGCTTCCACTGCCTCCTGTCACTCTTATTAACATGTGTTTTATTTATAGTAGGTCTTTTGTTATGTCATAAAGCATGTTTTGCAACTGAAGAGAACAGTTTGTCTTCTGCATTAACAGTGGTGGGCATATCAAACTCGCCGAAACTTGAGCTTTGAAAGCTGTATGAACAGCTACACACTAATAAAGCTTGAATTACACTTTACCCCACAAAATTTTTCAAATTAAAAAGCCATATTTAGAGGCCTCCCGTGGATTGTGATTTTATTTACTTTAATCCCCTCTTGTGGCCAATTAGGTAGACACCCCTTTGCACATGCATATGGCAGGACAAAAAACGTGTAAGCCTAGTTGTAAAAGAGTAGTATATCATTCCGCCGTGGACAAAAATTATTTTCCCTCCTGCAGCCATGAAAATAACATGGCTGTTAGAAATCAATAAAAGTGTATGCAAGAAGTATGTATTTTATTTTTCTAGGCTGTATCTTAATTTCTCTTTGTTTTTACTGCAGTGTTCAGTAAAGTTTTATTAACATATACTATTTCAAACTATATAATTGCAAAGCCTCCAGCCTGCTGCGTTTATTCTTAACCTCAGAAGCAAGGAGATACCCTGGAAAGAAATTCTTTGGACATATAATTGAAATGCACCACATTTATGTAGCATGTATGTACAGGGTGGGCCAAATGCCCCTTTCATGTACACTAGCACAACCTCATTGACTTTCACAGGGTTGCCCTGGTATAAGAGGAAAATGTGTGTGTGCACAGCTATAATTGACATCACCCCAAATAACACATTTGTTGCAAAAACTGTTGGCAGCGAGTCTTATTTCTCACTGCTGTTCTGTTAATCAAAAGTCCAAAGTTTGTCTCCTGCTTGTCTAGTGGCAGACACCAAGTGTACCATATGAAAAAGGAGTTAATAAAATACATGCTGGAAATATGAAAGAAGGTCAGAGGTGATGTTTTGGTAGTAAGGCCTTTTCCAAGTGTGGAAAACAAAAGCTCAAAATGATTGTAGCTGTCACAGCTGTCTATAGCAATGGGCAAATAACCAAAAAACCTGCTGCCTGATTCCTGCTTTCACTAACAGATAGTGTCAAGAGATCAAAATAATAATCTCTTAGAGCCTGAGCCTTCAAATATTTACGCATGAGTACCTTTACTGAAGATAGTAAAGGTACCTATGTGCACAAATGTTTGCAGGTTTGAGCTTTTCCTGGTCTGCTAAACCAGCTGCCACATTCCACTTCAGAAGTGGCTGCATTCCTGTGGCTGGTGAAGTGACTCGTGTGCATGCAAGTGAATAGTTTTGCAAATCACTTTGGGGCACATTTGGCATTAAGTGTATGATATTGTACGAACTGGGGTTAGGAAGGGGCAGTTGATTACATATGAAGGGGGAAAAGTCCATATGTATGTATACACACAAGTCTATGAAATCCAGCAGATCTGTTATATTTTCAGGATGTGCATCTTTCTGAATTAACCCAAAATAACTGGATTGGCCATTATGCTCAGTTACACTGGTATAAAGCAGCCCTTAGAATAACATAACCAGAGAAGAATGGGAGCCAACAAAATCAGCCTTGAATGGGTAAGTCATCTTTATACCACGTAAACCAGATTAGGATAAAAAAAGCAGCTCATATTTAAAAAAAGCAAGTGAATTTCATGCTTGTGAAAAGTACCAGACTCACAGATCAGGAGTCTGAAGTCTTTTCTCCATAGGCACAGTATGGGCATTGGCAGTTCAGTCCACTCCACGCTGCCTTGCCAGTGAGCCTCCATCCTGACCATGAAGGAATGATGTCTAGGAGGTGAGAAAAGTCTTCGTGTCCATTCAGCAACAACAAATAGTGGAATTCTTGAAACCAGAAATATTCCATATCAAAAGCAAAGTTGTACTGAAAACATATTAGAAACATATTGAGTATAAAAGTCATTTATGGCAATTTAATATAATACAAAGTGAAATACTGTAATAATTAAAAATACTTTGACATATTTAAAACTCTAAGTGCATGTAGTGTCTCTGTCTCTCTCTCTCACACACACACGTCTTAGGCCCCAGTACTTCTCCTCCCTGGGCCTGATCCAAAGTCAGTGGAGAGACTCCCATCAGTCTCAATGGACATTGGATCAGGTTCCATATATACTGGCAGGGGAGATCTTGCACCCAAGGAAGGAGTTTTGTGGAGATCTATCTCTGTAATATGCTCTAATTTCCTTCTGACCCCACAGAAGCTGCTTCATGGGGTGATAGCTGGGTACCAACATAGTGGAATTAAGCAAGAGAAGCAGGGGGACCCGAATGGGCTTCTCCTGACCATGCAATCCAAAACCCCAAACTGTAGGATATAGTGTAACCAGCTGTTCAGGGTCTGTTACACAGCCCCTTGTGTGCCTGATCCACAGAGGATAGGGGTTTGCTACAGCCTCTAGCTACAGAGCCAGGCTGGTGAGCTCAAGTGACCATTCAACTCTAAAGGGCCCCAGTTCAATCCCCATTGTGTGGGTCAAGATGGCAGCCATCAAAGTGACACATTTTAATAAATCCTAGTGAATTTAATAAGGATTAAATGACTGAGGCCTCTGAAGGGAATCTATAGAACTTAAGAAAATGATATTCAATCTATAGGTTTTTTGAACTATGCTATAGAATTCCATAGCAAGAATATAATTTTAACTTTATAAGATGGTTCCAAAAACCCTGAGTTCTCATTATCTAATACATTCTATAAGACTTTCCCATATGAAGTGTCCATACTAAGGACAGACTGAGGCCCCAATTTCTGAAATTCCAGGGACAGTTGTCAAAGCAATAGCAGAAGCTGGTGGGGTCAGGCAGTCAAGCAAATGCCCCTCTCTCTTGTGGATCTCCCAGAATCTGCAGATCTCAAAGTATCTATAAGTTAAGGAAGAAGAACTCTGGAGCTTTTTCTGCGGGGGAAGCAATCAATGGCTCCCTTCCCACAGAAGAATAAGCAGGAAACTCTGCATGCTGAAATTAACTGAGCTTCCTCTCCCCTACACGTGTTATTCCCCTATAGGGGAGAATGGGGCCTTTTATACCTCCATGCCTCTGGCCTCATTGAATAACGAGGGGAACACATTTATTGGTACAAGGTTCAGGGTTTATTGATGCTACCAATTTTTCACCAGTTATAGGACTCTGTAGGGAAGGCACGTTGACTTCGGAAAACACATTGTAAGTATAACCAATTTGTTTCAAGGTTTACATAGTAGAACGCGTTCAACTATTAAGTTGTAAATAAAAGGCACTGATAAGTACTAAACCTCCCTTAAGATATTATAGTCAGTCACATCCTCAGCTATCAGATTTATAAGCAAATCATCAGCTCTGCTGCATGTTTACACATACAGACACACATGCAAATGTGCTTTTTAGCTGGCAGGCTAACAGCAAATGCAGCGTTTGAAATTATAGGTCCTGAATGGTTGATGGGCAGAGGCTAGCCCAGCTTAGCACAACGGAATGAATAAAAGCAAGAATTCATTTCTACTGATAAAAAACTAAACATCCTCACACCTCATACTCTCAGATTTTTATAAACGTCAAATGACTTGCCTTGACTGCTCTTTAGAAAGATCTTTTCGTTAACATTTCCAAACGTTAACAGCCTCCAGAAATCACTGTCTCTGTGCTGCATGTTACTTCAGTCAGCTCCCCATGGCAGGGCAGCCAACCTCACCTCTTGAACAGACACACTCCCTCTTGTGGATGGATGCTGGCCCTTGACTGTTTCCAAGCAAGAACCAGAGCACTTGGGCAGCGGGAGTAAAATCCAACTGATGATGTATTGAAATCATTATGGCTGAGTAGGCCTAAGTATGGTTTCAAAAGACAAAAAAATGAAAATAGACCCTGCAGGCAACAAATGAATTGGGGTATTTTGCAGGCAACCTTCTTGTTATAAAACATTAAGGAGTTATCTTGCTGAGTGTGAGACATCTAATCTTTTAGACAAGTAGCAGGCCATTGCTGTACATTATAGTGTAGATACCAGAGTCCACATACAACAGTGAATTTTATGGCTCTTTCTTGAGGCCAGGCACAAGGGGTTCTTTTGATGAGGCAAAGTATTAAACGTTTAGCAAAATCTTACATCCAGTATTAACAATGGCTGGCCCTGGCAAACATTATTAGCGTATATAATGCTTTAGAGATTGATTGTTTACTTTCGTTTTCCTTTTCCCTGACAGCACCCTATTAGCAATAGCATAGCAGCTGTTCAAATTTTGTTACTTTGTATATTTCACCTGAAAGAAACCCTCTTAATACAGGGACAAGTGAATAAAAATGTTCAGTTTCAGATTAAGGCTAAGAAACAGGCAACCTGTAAGTTAAGGTCAGTAAATCTAACTCCCTGAAGATGATAAAGTAGCTCCCATCTTTTATGACAGCACACTTAGATCAAACACTTTTCATGCCAAGATAGAAGCCCTCAGAGATGAGCTATCATTGCAGCTATGCATTTGCTATCTGGTATTGATGTGTTACTTAATTTATGGATGCACAGAAGGATGTCACAACCTGGTACTGTACAAGCTGTTTTCCAGAACTCTGAACAAGAAATCTTAGAAACAAAGCGGTTTGGGGTCATTTTTTTAAATATTTTTGAAAAAAGGCACACCTCTCATACTCCAGGTGCTTCTGTCAGAGTAAATGAACAATTATTCTAACCACAAATAAATCCAACAGCTCCTGAGTATAAGCACCATCAAAATCTGATTGTCTTCAATTTGTTTCTGTTTCTCACTGTTCTAGGTATAAATTCTGCAGCTTTGAATTAAAAAAAAATCAAGTAAGTTACTCACAGGGGAACATGATCTTTAATTCCCTTCCTTCTTTTCATATTCAAAGAGAAACTTGATATCATGGAAAGGTGGCGAACAGGCAACCCAAATGAGGTACAGAGAAGGGCTGGGGGAGGGAGGCATACAGGTCCAACTTTGTGCTTCTCCATGCAGGGCCGATGCAACAATTTAGGTGACCTAGACGGTCGCCTAGGGCACTAGGATTTGAGGGACGCCATTTTATTTGGCAGCAACCGCAGCGGCCGGATCTTCGGCTGCCCTGGTCACCACCGTCATTTAGGTGGAGGGAGTTGGGGCAGGGGAGCGCGGGGAGGGCCGCCTGCAGCAAGTAAGGGGGGGGCAGCATGCAGGGGAACTCCCCGCCCCAGCTCACCCCGCCCCGCCTAGTCCCTGAGCACGCCATGGCCGCTTCACTTCTCCTGCCTCCCAGGCTTGAGGCGCCTAAGCTGATTGGCGCCGCAAGCATGGTAGACGGGAGAAGTGAAGCAGCCATGGTGTGCTCGGGGAGGAGGCAGGGCAGAGGTGAGCTGCTTCACTTCTCCCGCCTCCCAGGCTTGCGGCACCAATCAACTTAGGCACCACAAGCCTGGGAGGCGGGAGAAGTGAAGCGGCCACGGCGTGCTCGGGGTGCTCGCGTTCATGTGCGGAGCGGGGTGAGCCGGGGCACAGGGGGGTGCCTCAGGGCGGAGGGTGGAGGGTGAGGGGTGGGGAGCTGCCCCAAGAGGGGTGCCTCAGGGCAGAGGGCGGGAGCTGCCATGGGGGGGGGCGTCTCAGGGCAGAGGGGGGGAGCTGCCGCGGGAGGGATGCCTCAGGGCGGGGGCGCGGGGGGAAGAGGGCGCAAGGTGGAAGTTTCGCCTAGGGCGTGAAACATCCTAGCACTGGCCCTGTCTCCATGACATTAACTGGGAGATTTTCAGGACAATCAAAGCTCCTTTAACAACATGTATACAGTATCAGAGGGGTAGCCGTGTTAGTCTGGATCTGTAAAAGCAGCAAAGAATCCTGCGGCACCTTATAGACTAACAGACATTTTGGAGCATGAGCTTTCTGAGGAAGTGGGTATTCACCCACGAAAGCTCATGCTCCAAAACGTCTGTTAGTCTATAAGGTGCCACAGGATTCTTTGCTGCTTTAACATGTATACAGTAGGCTAAGGGACACCTATAAGGTAAAGCCTGTTTCAGCTGAGAAAGAATGGTGTATAGAAAACTCCACAACGGTGATTTTTAACTGTTCCATTGAGGTAATTATAAAATCAGTTGACAAGGGAATGGGATCGACTACATAATCTGACTGCTTAGACTCAGTGAGGAATATAATGGGATTTTTACCCTTATGCCCAACCACAGAGTCCCTCTTTCTCCTTCTTTGCTAATAGATGGTGTCATAGTATAATTCCCAAATCTGAACCTTAGCGTCCAAAATATGGGTACTAGCATGAATTTTCCTAAGCTTAATTACCAGCTTAGATCTGATAGGCTGCCACCAATCAGGACTTAGGTAGAGCTCCTGATAGACTCTGGTCTCCCCAAACCCTTCCCTGGGGACCCCCAAGACCCAGATTCCCTGAGTCTCACAACAAAGGGGAAAAACCATTTCCCTTTCCCACCTCCTTTCTTCCTCCCAGCTCTTTCCCGCCCTGGGTACACTAGGAGATCACTGTGATTCAACTCCTTGAATCACCCCTTCCCCCTCCCTTCTTCCCCGGAGAGAGATACAGAGATAAACGCAGAGAGCAGGCTTTTCTTCCCTCCTCCCTTTCCTTTCCTTTCTCCCACCAATTCCCTGGTGAGTGCAGACTCCCTTCCCTGGAGTTTTACAAAAGATAACCAAAAAATCAATTAGATTCTAAAAAAGAGGAAAACTTTAATAAAAGAAGAAAAAACATAAAACTTGTCTCTGTAATCAAGATAGTAAATATACAGGGTTTTTATAGCTTATAGACAATAGAAAGAAGCTTTCTCCAGCAGAAACACAATTTAAGCTACTTCCAGCAAGTACGCATCCGCAAATAAGAAAAACAAATTAAAAGACTATAACCGCCTTTTCTTCTTACTCACTATTCTGAATAGATAAGAGACTGTAGCAGGGAGATTGGCAGAAACCTGGTTGCACCTCTAGTCCCGTCCAGGACCCAGAGAGAACAACCCACAAACTCAAAACCCACAAACAAAGGCTTCCCTCCACCTAGATTTGAAAGTATCTTGTTTCCTGATTGGTTCTCTGGTCGGGTGTTTGGGTCCCTGTTTGTTAACCCTTTACAGGTAAAAGAGACATTAACCCTTAACTATCTGTTTATGACAGATGGGCACAAAAAATCTAGATTAGTCTATTCCCCTTTTAATTCAAGCAAATTAGTTAGCTAGGGGAATATCTTCTTCGCATGTAACAGATACATAGGGCCTATCTATACATGGAGCGGCAGCGCACACTATGACGGGTGTGATTTCCAAAGCACACTAATGTGTTGAGCATTAGCTGGTCTATGTAGACCCCTCTGGTGCACACTAAAGATTCCCTCATGCACTTTTACACATTCACAGTACTCCATTAAAGCACACCAGCTAGATCTACATGGACCAATTAATGCATAACACATTAGTGTGCTTTAGAAATCACGCATCCCTTGTGCACATTACCCCACCCAACTAGACAAGCTGTTTAAGGAACTGATCTTCTCCCATTAAAGTCAATGAGTGTTTTGTTTCTAACTCCAGTGGGAGCAAGGGCTTTCATACTGTCCAGATATTGTGTAGATATCCCTGTCTCTTAGCAGTTGGTGAGAAGACAATAAACAGCTGGAAACTGAAGAAACCATGCCAAGCACTTATGATTTCAATGTAGATGAATCATACAAATGTAGATATTCTTTTCCCATATATAGATGTTCAAAAGCCTGAACCTCTTATTAACAACATATTGTAATCAAATTTTAAAGGAAAAATTCAGTACACTCCATCAAGATGCTGCTCACTGAAATGTCCTTTGGTCATTTGCTTTGAATTAATCAAAATAAAATATAAAAACAAATCATCTCCTGTCCCTGAAAAAGCCTTAAAATAACAGAATTGTACACACCAGCTGCCAGCAGCTCACAAACTTATTATAAACCCCATGAGCTTATTACTTATTATTAAACCCATGAGCATCTGTCCTCTACCTCTCCTTTATTTATGTATTGGTGCAATTTTCTAGACAATTTTCCTGTATCGTACTCAGCTGTAAAAGGATAGAGGACAGTATGATCACATATTCTAATGGAGATTTATTTGATTTCGGAGTCACGAAGTCTGTCACAGATTGCAAGCTCTCTGGGGCAGGGACTGTGTCTTTTATTTAGTTTGCAAAGGGCCATGCCCAATTTTGGATGCCCTTTTACGAACACACAAGTTATTCCTCATGTTGTGATGCCCTCTGAAGAGCTGTGGCATGGATCAGTTTTCTGGCATTCAGAATCACAGAGCTCTGAAATTCTTCTAGGGTCCCAGCAAGAATGGAGTGGAGTGGAGTGCATTTTTCAGTCCTCTAGTCATGCTGTTAACTCGTGTCTGTTTTCTCACCTCCCACAACACCCTGGTTCTTGCAAAATTAATGAAGAATGGGCAGAACAGTGTCTCCTGCTTCTACCCCTGTGGCTATAATGACCTATTACACTGTAGCTTTGGGAAAGGTGCAGGGAGCACCCCAAATGGAGGGAGGGCAAAGAGACAAGTTTGTGTCAAAGATTCTCTCACACTCATAAACTTGTCATCAGGGAAGTTTTGCAAAATGGAGAATTTCAAGAACAGACTGTTGAACTCTGGCCTTCAGGATGGAAAAATATGACATATAAATCTAACCACAGGGTTTATAGAAATTTTGTTGTGGGGCAAACTCAAAGTAATGAAATAAAACTTTCCTAACACTAATTACTGTGAACCTCTAATCTTTGACTATTTAGCTTGCAAAACAGTGGTTGGTAAACCTACTGCCACATTTAAAATCTATGAATCTGCCTTAGTGTTTCTATTCCTTGGAGTGAGGAGAACCAGGGAATAGGTATGCCAATCAAAGTTGTTCCTTACTGGTCAAACCTCTGAAGTCCAAATACAACTCACTTGGGGTATTATGTTTTCGTTAAATCATTTAGCATATTGACAAATGCTCTTTCAGCATCAGAGAGACAAGACACATGCCACTTTGACAGCTAAATCAAATATGTGTCAGAACTGCTCCCCTAAGAGCTGATGAACCCTAGATAAAAAGAAATCCAAAAGGGGAACACATTTTTCCTGATTCCAAAATCAAATAACTTTCTGTTAGAGGAAAGTATGATCAGATAACCTATCTTCTTATGGCTGAGTATGATACAGGAAAATTGCTTAGAAAATTGCATCAATACCTCTTTGGATAGAATGGCTGATTGAGATGCTTACAAACACAGGGTTTGTCTACACTTCAAACACTACAGCAGTACAGTTGCAACTACACCACTGTAGTGATGTCAGTTTTCTCTGGTTTTGAACTACCACAGGCTAAGACAAACAGAGAGATAAAGAAGAGAGGTCATAAGTCTACCAAAGGTCATGGCTGCCAGTTGGCTTTGACATGAGCTTTTCAAGAAGAATAGCCAATAAGTTTATGACACACACTTCTCATAGGCTGCAGAGTTCTGCCAGCATAGCTATGCTGGTCAAGGGTGTGAAGATGTGCAATCCCTGACCAACATACCTGTGCTGACACAAGTCCTTAGCATAGATACAGTTATACTGGTGTGGCTGGTTTCTCTTATGGAAATGGTTTGACTATAACAGCTAAATAATGCAATGTGGGGTTTGTGGTCCATTTCAGCTTTCACTGTCTGTCCATAAATATACTAATTGAATTTCTCACAGGCAATCAATATTCCTAAAAGCTTTTCCATCTGTGTATCTGGTTTCTGCCTCGGTCAGTGATTTGGATGCATATGCCTCTGGTTGCCAATCTTCATGCTTCTATAAAATCACTGCACCTAACCCAGACTTGTGACGCATTTGCTGAAATGTTAATAGGCCTTTCTGGTGCATAAAACATAAACACTGGTTATTGTATCAGTTGTTGTATTAAACCTTCCCATGATTCCTCGTGTTCCGCACTCCAATACCATTCATTTTTATGTTGCTTTGGTAGATAGGTTAGTTATGAATTTTCCAAGATAATTTACCATTCTCAGGAACCATTGGCCATCTTTCTTTGACTCGGGACATGGCATTTCAATTGCTAAAATCTGTCTCTTATCGGGTTTTGCATCTTCGTTGGAAATAATGTCCCCAACAAAAGTCAGTCCTGTAACCCCTAAAACACATTTCTCCCTACTTAGTTTGAGGTTTGCAGCTCAAGTTGCATCTGGGACTTCCCAGAGTCTCTGATCATGCTCCTCTTTCACTGAGCCCCAGATGATGATGTAATCTATTGAGGTGTCAACACCATTAATATGTTCATAGATCATATGTATGGTTTTGTGGTACAGTTCTGGAGGTGAAGCTATATCAAAGGGTAACAGTAAGAACTTTCCAGTATTAAATGTGCATAGCTTTAAACTTTCTTCAGTTAATTTTAGCTGACAAAAACCTGAGGATGCATCCAATTTACTGAAATGTTGAGCATTTGCAAATTGAACCATAATCTCTTCTTTGACTGGCAGTTTGAAATGGTCTCTTTTTACAGCCTTGTTGAGGTCTCTGGGATCCAAGCATATGCATGGCTGGCCTTTACCTTTCTCCATAGTGACAAGGGAGCTCACCCATTCTGTTGGCTCCTCAATTTTTTGTATTACTTGCATTGCTTCCATCTTTGCAAGCTCAGCCTTGAGTTTATCACAGAGTGCAAATGGCACCTTTCTACACTGATGGATAACTGGAGGGACCAGCTTGATTATCTGGTTGTATGTTCACCCTGCAAGCAAACAAACCCTTGAAACAGGTCACAATATTCCTGAAAGACTGCCTCATAGCCAGATTCAACATGATCTTGTAGTGAGAGCATTCCTTTAACTAGATTGAGTTTCTCACATGCAGCCACGCCTAAAATTGGTGCCACCTTCTTTTACCCTACAATGAAGGGGAGCCTGTACATGGTGTTTTAATGGTTGATGCTAGGAATGCACTTGTCCTTCACTGGTATATTTGCTCCATAATAACCAGTTACTTTTATTTTTGATGGTCCCAGTTTTGGTCTTATTTTCAGTGTCTCATAATCTTGTTCAGACAGACTATTAACCAGAGCTCCCACGCCCAGTTTCAGTGGAATAATTGTTCCATTCACTGTCATAGGCAGTATCCAATCCCTCTCATCAGGTTTTCTAGATCCCAGTACGTCTATGAAAAACTCCTCAACCAGATTGTCTTTAACTCAATACACTTGACTTTTCTGCACTTAAGATCTGCAGGATTTTGCAAAATGATTATTTTCCCATTTATGACAGTTTCCCAAAGGCAACACACTGTGTGGGGCAGCGCTGTGATCCACACCTTCCACATGACAGTCTGTATCCAGTATTCCCCCTAGCGATGGTTTTCATAGCGAGTGGTTCCACTCTTTGATTTGATCTATTCTGGTTAGATTCTTTTGTACTTAGTACATAGATAACCCCTTTTAGTGAAGTCAACTCTTTGGCTTGTGCTTTCACAGTTTCTGCTGCCCTGCATATTTGGATAACTTTGTCTAAAGTTAGGTCACCTTCACAGAGCAGTATCTCTCTTAACATATTGTCTTTAATGCCAAAAATGAATCTATTTCTGACCAGAAACTCTGTCAGCTCACCAAAGTCACAGGTTTTACTGAGTTTCCTCCTGTGACATATTGCTCTATGGTGTTATCAGTTTTTTGCATGTATGTAAAAAGGGCATGTCTCTCAAAGGTTTCATTCCTTTTTGGCATGCAATGTTCCTCAAACATAGTCAGTATTTTACTTAATTCATGCTTTCACCTTTGTCAAACTTAAAGTTGTTATAAATATTCAATGCTTCCTCCCCAACAACATGCATAAAGAATTATTACACTTTATCATTTTTCTCCTTTGCCTCTATGGATGTGAAATGCAATTGAAATCTCTCTCTGATTTTTTCCAGTTCTCTGCAACATTGTCTGATAATTGCAGACTGGATGGAGGTTGCAAAACATCCATTGTTTTCCCTTGCTTAAGCTAGTCAAGCTACTATTGTGCTCACCAAATACATGCAAAAGCCTCTGTGCCTGGTGCTCCACATGCTGCTCTGGTGCCTCTCTTTGTCTCTGCTTTCAGTTGCAAATACAGGAGTTAATTTCAAAACGACTGCAGTTTACTTTTCATTCAGCATGTCTGACATCATGTAATGATCTTGGGATCATTAAATAACAAACTAATAAATGAGAAAGGAATAAAACATTAATAAAACAAACTGGAGAACTTCTATGGTGAACTATTGCACACAGCCATGTGGTGTTCCCAACCCCCAACTCTGGGCACATTTCGAAATTCCTATGTTCATAACACTGTCCCTTATGAGGAAGTGTCTCTAAATTAAAATCTTCTACAAACATATCTTTACATTAATCAACCCACAATTACCTCATTACCAGAGAGGGTTTCATTTGGGCCCCAGTGCTGAGGATCAAGTAATTAGACTGACATCTTTTACAGAGGATACATTTGAGACAGGACAGAAGATTGGGGATTCTGTTTTGTTGACCTGTCATCGGCATACGGTACAGTTTGGTACCATGGACTAGTCCTAAAATTATTCTCCATGGTTCAAAATACGAAACTTGTAGAGTTTCTTAGACAGATGATTTCTAACAGAACAGTGACTGTCGAGTGTGGAGATGGTTCAAGCTGACCACATCATATGAAGAATGGGATCTGTACTCATTCCGATGCTCTTTAATATATATACAGCTGACTTGCCTCCCACCTCAGCAACTAAATTCATTTACACTAATGACCTCTGCCCAGCAATAGCCAGAAGAAGCCTTGAGAAACTAGAGTCCAGCCTGTCATCTGATCTTGACACCTTGGCCAAGTACTTTTTGAAACACGAACTTAAACTGAACACACTTAAGCTGATGTCACCTTGTTTCCATCTTGCCAACCGGTGAGCTCATTGACAGCTGCAAGTCCTTCTGAACAATTGCTTTTAAACTGTACCCTACTTATTTGGGAGTAAATCTTGACCACTGTCTGTCCTTTTGACAATATATCAAGAAGATTCTAAAATCCTGTTGAGAACCACATGCCTCTCAGACTTGCCAACAATTCATAGAGAGCTAGGGCTGCAACCTTATGGACATCTACCAATGCCCTAATTATTGCACTGCCAAATCCTGTGCAGCAGGATGGGGCTCCAGTCAACACTGTGGCGAATTGGACTCAGTGATCAACTCTGCCCTTCATATCATTATTGGTGTGCCCGGGGCTACTCCAATCCCAACCTTCCAGACCTGACTGGCATTGCTCCTCCAGCATGAAGGCAGATACCTGGTTGCATTGCGCCACACAAGACAGTTTACTTCACAATTTAATCTCAAAGCCACATCAAAAATGGCAGCTAAATGCCAGCCCTTTTTCTGAAATAGCTGAGCCTCTCAGACAGTACATCAGACAACACTCTTTCTAATGAACAGTGGCAACAGGTGGGCAGGACTATGCTTTGGAGCAATGGTGCATTTCTTGGCAGATAGATAACTTAGATCTGCATCCCCTAGTGTATCCAGATCAGGTCTTGCAGGCCTATCAGAACAATCATATGAACTGAAAGATCCTTCTTCATTATAACAAGATACATTGTAGTCACAAGCAGTTTAACTAACATCTTTACCATTAGGGCTTCTTGACCTCCCCGCCCTGCCCCAGTACAGCCCAAGAAAAAGCAGCCTGCCACACGGTTATGGACTGCCTTCTTTTTCATCTTGTTGGTGGATGGACATGCTTAATGTCTTCAGATGATTCTGCCATGATACAGTGACTACATCACTTACCCAACATCTAACCCATTGTTGGTGCCATCAGAAGATGATTCAATCAATTAATTTCATTCTCAATAATGAGATTCTATATGCTGAGGTCACATGTTGCCAGGTAAAGGCACTGTAACACATGCCACTTAATAAAAGAAGCTATAAAATTAGCTGAATGTTAAATACAAAACACAATGTTCATACAGTATTAAGATTACACAATTATACACTCAAAAGTCAGGAAATGCCACAGGCTGCATACTAACACTTAATTCTGCCCCCTTGTGTGAATGTATAGTGAGGTCTCTCATTGCATGATATGTTTAAAAATCTTAAAACCATCCAGAAATTGAAGCTAGTGCAGAAGGTGGAAGTCTGCTTGGTAAGTGGAACGTCTGGCCACAAACATGTTAATCCAGTGATCTGCACTGGTGACCAATGGATTAGTGGGTGAAGAATACATTGTTGGTTATGATCTTCCATCGAAAAGGTTTTTTTCCAAATGAAAAATGCCTTTTTGAAGGATAAGAAAATGTTCATAAAAATATGCAATATGAAAAAACTATTTCCATTTGCATTGAATGGACATTAAATGCACATTTTTCAGTTTCCTCCCTCATCTCCCTTTTATCACTTTTTAACCAAGAAAAACAACAAAATAAAAAAAAGTTTTAGGTTCCATTCAAATTGAAGGAAAACAAAACATTTTATTTTCAAATATTTCTCCTAAAAAAAATCACAAGATTTCAGGAAAAGTTACAAAGGAAACAAAAAATTCTTTTACACAAAATTTTTTTTGAAGGAAACAAATGTTTTGTTTTCTTCTAAAATGTTTGCGGAAAAGAATTCCCATTTTTGACCAGCCCATTATAAAGCACTAAATCTTAGGATCTACCCACTCTGGAGCTTGTCTCTCTCCCTGTGTCACGGTGTGGCAGAGGAGATCAACAGAGATGCTCGGGCTCGAGCCGTGTTGCTATGAATGAGAGAAGGCTTCTGGCAGGGCATTCTCTGGGAGGGCTTTGGAATTCACTCCTCTCCACTTGGTCTGAAACACTCCAAGGAAGAAATCCTGGCCCCATTCAAATCAATGGCAAAACTTTCAGTGACCTCTGTGGGGCCAGGATTTCACCAGGAATCTGATGGCCTTCAGAGATACACTGTGAAGCTCATCTTTTTTCCCAATCATTTGAAAATGTGGGAGAGTTGTGAGGGTGGGCAATTGTTGCAGGGGAAGGGGGATTTGAGTTTGTAAATTGCATGGCTTCCTGGTGTGGGTGATATTAAGCTGTACTGCTGTAGAATGTATTTTTAAGTTATGACAAGGGAGCCTAGAGTCTATAGCACAGTAATTTGTAAATGTCCTGCTTCTGGCTGCTTTTTTAACAGTGTAGTAACAGGTAAAAAGTCTTCTCGGGTTTGTCCTGGAAACATTCATGAATCAACTGAACTCTATTATTTTAAAAACATAAAATGTAAGAGAATTTTTTAAACAAAAAAGTAAATTAAATTAACAGAAGGGAATTTGTTGCTTCAGAGGTTTGGTAATAAGCTTTGGAGCTTTGCACTTTTATCACCAATCTAAATGCAATTCACACTGCTGATTGGTTGATAAATGCAATAGTGTTCATGTAATATATTTAAGACTTCTGCAAGGCATCTGACTTGATACAGCATGACATTTTGATTAAAAACTAGAATGATACAAAATTAAAATGAGAGATAATGTAGGTGAGTTAACATCTTTTAAAGGACCAACTTCTGTTGGTGGAAGATATAAGCTTTCAAGCTACACAGAGCTCTTCTTTAGGACAACACCTTACCTACCTTGTCTCTCTCATATTCTGGGACCATTGCAGCTACAACAACACTGCAAACAAAATAAATTGATTAAAAACTGGCTAACTGACGAGTCTCAAAACATAATTGTAAATGGGGAAGAAGAACTACAAAAAGACAAAAGGATTGGTAAATATTTCTTATAGTGAGAGACTCCAGGAGCTCAATCTACTTAGCTTAATAAAGAGAAGGTTAAAGGGTGACTTGATCATAGTTTACATACTGATCAAATATTTGATAATGGTCTCTTCAATCTATGAGACATAGGTATAGTAAGGTCCAAAGGCTGAAACTAAAGAAATTCATATAGGAAATAAGGTGTATGTTTTTAACCGTGATGGTAGTTAACCATTGGAATAACTTACCAAGAGTTGTGGTGGATTCTCTATCACTGGCAATTTTTAAATCATTGAATATGAGGGTTGGAAGGGATCTCAGGAGGTCATCTAGTCCGACCCCCTGCTCAAAGCAGGACCAATCCCCAGACAAATTTTAACCCCAGTTCCCTAAATGGCCCCTCAAGGATTGAATGTACAACCCTGGGTTTAGCAGGCCAATGCTCAAACCACTGAGCTATCCCTCCCCCCAAACTTGGATGTTTTTTTTCAAAAGAGATGCTCTAGTTCAAACAGGAATTATTTCGGGGGATTTCTATGGCTCATGTTAAGCAGGAGATCAGACTAGATGATGAGAGTGGTCCCTTGTTGCCTTAGAATCTATGAAAGGCCTATGTGAAATGAGCTGGTGGTCTCAGGCCAGTTTCCAGCAGCCAGGTGTTCAGTTCATTGGCTGGCACATTTGGCTGTCTCAGTACAGAAGCCAAAGACTGGATGTGTTTGAAACCAGAACTGTTTTCCCCTCCCTACAGGAGACATCTTCAGGGCAGAATTGATGCATGCTGTTGAGGCATGACTACTACTCTTTCTGTGCTTAGTCCACAGATAAAAGAAAGACTGCTGTCACCATAACACCTTCTGTTAGAACAAATCCAATGTGAAGACAAGACTGTGGCCACTCTGAGGTTCAGAAGAAGTCTATTTGAAATATATTGGATGTATAATTGTTAAGAACACATTGCAATAGCGAAAAGAAAAAAAGTAGAAGATGACTATTTGGAAACCTCTGATGCTGATGCTGAATATCTGGCAGCTTAGTCCATTATTGATCTGAATGTTTCCAGGCCTTTGGCATTTGTCTGCCTACGGACCTGCCTCAGATACTAGGGAACATTTAGGAATTGACACAACCTTCATTATGCCTTGAGAAGAGACAGTCAAACTTTCTACTTTGAAAAATGGAACAGCTGGTGCAGAACACAAGTCACCAACTCTATTCATACTTGAGCAATAAAGTGGATCCTTCCACAAAGACACACATGGTGAACACAAGTCCAACTTCTATCAATTCAATCTAAAATAGTCACAGAAGGTTGTTGGGGATTAACAAACAGTGCAATATTAGTTTCAAACTGGAAAATAATCTGACACACAGATGCCTGGAGGGAACCAATAACAAATACGCTAAACTCACGCAATATTGCAACAAGGCAAAGACTTCAGCAAGGTAAATCTGTTCATCCTTTCGATTTAAAGGCTAATCTAAGAAATCACTATAGGATTGGTCACGAGTCTAGCAATGGTATGCGTTGTGAGAGTAAAAATGAAGGTTTGCAAGAGGCTTTTTTGTATTATAATTATTCACATGCAAGTTAATATTTAATATAACATCAGAGAGAACAAACTCATTATGCTCCTTTAAAGCCTGATCCAACTCCCTTTCAAGTTACTGGAAACACCCCCATTCACTTCAGTGGGAGTTGGATCAGCTCACTAACCAGAAAAAAATACCCCCATAGGTTTCTATCTCCACTGTTCCCACAATGGAACAGAGCAGTTAGTTGTTTATACATGGATAAGACATGGCATAAATAAAATACCATGGGCCTGATTCTACTCTAACTGCATCGATCTCAACAGTTACTCCTGATTTACAGCAGTGCTAGAGAAGAATCAGGCACTGGACCTCTATGCCTTCGCAGCTCCTTAAACACATTGCAGTAAGTAAATCCTGCAGAAAATCTGCTGAACCTGTACATACAGTGACTTCTAAAATAAAGTCTATGGCTGCCAAAAGCTGTATAAGAAGTTGGAAATAACATACAGCATGGCAGGTGTTTTAGTGTAATAAAGACATGCCTTAGGTACATTAGGAAGCATGAGATTGATGTAGTTCCAGACCCCGAGAATTATTACAATATTGAATGTGACATTGTCCTACATTTCCTACCCGGTAGTTCAAACAGTATTTTTTTAAATTTGTTTGCTCCCTTCACCACATTAAGGCCACCATCTTGGATTTCCTTCTGAGGAGGAAATCTCCACTTCTCAGTATGAAACTTCAAAAGCTTTTAGTCTTAAAACAACTATTGGAGCATATGTGGCTGTGTTCATGCACCACCATCAGCTAAACTAAAACATGTGTAAATGTGAACAGTTTACAACCTGCAGGCCTAGCTTGTGAGTGAAGGAAGCAACTTCATTAGCTCAGCCAGCAAAGGAACTGACATACAGCAGTGTGCATTTCACAGACATTCCTTCTTCTTAGCATGTGCGCAATGTGCCTTGGGTAGCACGTGACTAGGATCCTTCACTGAATTTGATCCGCTGCTTGGATTATTAACTTCCCTGGCCCAGGCTTGGTACTGACAGGGAGCACAATATGAATGCTGCTCCATGCTCCCCACAGACATTCCTTGAAGCAAAGGGCAATGGGAGCAGTGGTTAGTGGGAACCACACAAAAGGGAGTGGGTGAGATTTTCAGAAGTGCCCAGGTGACACAGGAGAACAAGTCCCATTGACTTTCAATAGGGCTTGTGTTCCGAAGTCACTCAGGCACTTTCGAAAACCCCATCCTGTATGTTTTATAATACGCAACAATCAAAGGATAATTTCTGTAGTACGGCACAGCTTTTAAAGCAGTTAGGAAACCATCCTGCAATGACAGAAAGAGCAACCAGGAGTAATTTTCTTCAGCTTCATTCAAGACCATAAAACCTTCAAATATGCCCACAGACTTTCCTACATCACACAAGAAAATCCAGTATGGTAGCTGTGATGTGCCAAACAAATTCCTCCCTTTGCTGCTAAATTCACACTGAATGTAATAGAAATAACGGTGAACATGGACACTACTAGCATTGGCTTTAACTGCCTTCTCATACAAGGTTTCAGCTTCAACTGGCTCAAGACTCAAGACTAGGAATATACTCCCCAACACAGAGACATACTTACTTTTTACCCTTTTTTAATTCTCCACTATGCCAAAAATTTACTTTAAAATATATTTGGTAGTTTTTCTACTTCAAGATTTTTCGAGGTGTCAAGTTGGGCCTTTCCCCAACAATAGCAATAATTAGCTTAGCCAGTGATCATGTTTTAAGGTTGGTTATATTTTTAAGAGGTTTTTGCCTTTCTTCTGAAAAGTGCCAGAAATATGGGCTCTGTTTCATGCTGTGGTTCCTCTCTTTGTTTTTGTTTTTAATATATGTTACCTCTTCTGTCTTGATTTTCAATGGGAAAGCCAGTAACAAAGGAATGGATAGCAGGGAAAGAGGCACAGCCCTTACTAAGCACTAATCAGGAAGCATTTCTCAACTCTATTAATCCCATCCTCTAGTTTGTCTAGAAGATTCAGTTTTCTCTGGTTCTGAATCTCTGTGGGGAGCAGAAATACAGCCTTAGTCAGCATATCAACTACCCAGCATAGCAAGTGACAATCATCAGAAAACAAAATTGAAATAGTTTATGAAAATCTAGAATTTGCTCAGCTCAGCTGCAGCTTATCTTTTGGTTAATGATGGGAGTGATTGGGAGTCAGAGGAAGAGAACAGTACTTGACATTTCAACTGGGTGACAAGGAGAGGATTCATCAAAAATTCAAGTGTGGCCTACATTAAATTATCTGAACTACCTTTTTGATGGCCATTTGAACAAGATGTCTTTTGTTTATGGCTGACCTAGGTCCTGATCCTGCAAACAGTTACACACATGCTTCATTTTGTGCAACTGTTGCCCCATTAAAGTCAATGGGACTATTCACATGCATGGAGTTAATTGTTTGTAGGCCCTAGGTTTTCATTAGTTTTCATCCCCTCTCTTTCACCCAGTTTGGGGACTAGTGCCCAGCCCCTTTCTGAAGTATGTGAGTCACAAAACACAAACAAAATAGTCTTTACATTCATTTAAAAACAGGCAATTTTTTTTTCCTAAATAACATTTAGAAATCCTCTCTGTAAAGAGGAAAACACTCCTGATAAATTAATGGGGGATATTTTGCAACAGCTAATTTTGTAATAATGTGACAGGAAATGTAAAATGGCTCCTGAAGATAAAATCCACATGCAAGCTAAGATTCTGTGACTTAAAGATGATGATGCAAGAGATCTATTTAGACATTTACTACCAGCTTCAGTTTCATTAACTCTCTCTAAATGCAAACTAACGAGATGTTTTTACAATGAGCAGCTATGCTCTTGTCTTTGAAAAACAGACAAAGAAGGTTGCAGTCCCATTTAGCTGATTGGTGTTACCTGCCCGTGCACTGGCCATTTGGTTGCAGTCTCGTTCCATGTGAAAGGGGGTGGTTTATTCCACGCGAATGCTGGGATTGTGTGTCATCAGAGCTGGCAGCGCTGGGGCATTAATTGACATCATGTATCAGGTTAGGTTAATAATCTGCATCTCGGTTCTGCTTGAGTAGATCTGAATGCCTGGGGGGTAGAGATCAGTGATGAAAAGGAAGTTTCTAAGGGAAAGGATTAGATACTGGAAGGTCAATGGGATGGTGCTTGCATCCTGAGATGTACAGATTTAATGCTCATCTTTGTAATTAATCACAGGCTACACCTGGAAAGAAGCACTGTTTAGAGAGTGGGGTCAGTAAATCTGACCCTCCCAAGGATGCCTGCAGCAATCAAAGCAACTTTGAATGGCATAACAACAGATACCAGCAACCTGGATGGGACATTACCAGAATTCGAGAAAAACAACAGGGATGTGCAGATACCTTCTTGTTTTAGCAAGATGCCCCAAAAGCCTGGAAAGAATTTCCCTCACACCAAACAAGTTGGGACTTACCTGGTGGGCAAAATGATCAACAGAGGCTCCTTTGCCAAGGTGATGGAGGGACTACACATCCCCACAGGGGAGAAGGTAAACTCATAATGGAGTAAATTTAACTAATAATTGCCACTAATCTCACTGCATTGTATGTAGGAGGAATTCAGATGATTGTTTTTAATCCCACAAACCAGTCATTCAGTGAACTACCACCCTAAGCCTTAAAACTGAACCTGTCTGGCTTCAGAAATGGAGTTTACTGTTCACTTAAAAGCCAGTCATACACGTGAATGTAAATTTGTATCATTGTTTTCATGTAGATGTAACTGAACATTGAGCTATTTCTGACAGCAAAGCCATCATCTGTTGAAAGAGGAAAAAAATAGTGGCATAATTACAACCTCAAATTTATTTTCTCCAATAATCCTCCCTGAGTCAGTATCCTGTATCTGATCCTTAAAGCTAGGGAGAAATGCTTATAGAAAAATTACCCACTGCAACAGCAATATCTTAGATGACAGGATGTAGTTAGCTAATATATATTTTCCCCAGCTAAAATACAAAAATATGTGCCACACGTCTTCTTTATGGAGCTGTATGATGTACTACTAAATTTGTATTTGTTGTCAACTTTATTTTTCGAATGGCTCTAAATAACACATGATCTTTATTTATGACATTTAGTTTTATTCTGTTTATTCTAAAGAGCCTGATCAAAGGCCACTAATGCCAAATGGAGTCTTTCCTTTGCCTTTGGTGGGTTTTGGATCAGGGCCTAAGGGAGCATGTTAGAAAAAGAACAAATTGGCCACCTTCCAGTACACAAATCATTTAAAGGAACATATTTATTTTTTGTCTTTAGGTGTGCTTTCCTTGCGCACCTTACTTACTGTAATCAGTGGGCTGTACAGAGATACAGATATAGATATGATTTGGATATCAGATGGCAGCTTGTGACCCTTGGGGGAGACAGGAAGCTTATGCTTCACTCTGGAAATTCATCCTCTCTGCACCATCAAATTGTCAAGATCAGTCTAAATAATCAGGAGTTCACTAAATTAAACTTATTCCCCAAGCATTTTGAAAATAGATCTATGTTGCTCAAAGCTGAAATGGATATTGCCAATTTGCATATATTCTATAATTTAGGTAGCCATAAAAGTCATTGACAAGAAAAAAGCCAAGCAGGAATCCTACGTTTTAAAAAATATGAAGCGAGAGCCCCGGATACACCAGATGATTAAGCATCCTAATATTGTTCAACTATATGAGACATTGGAGACTGAAAACTTCTATTACATAGTGATGGAACTATGCCTAGGTGGAGACCTCATGGACAGAATCTGTGACAAAAAGAAACTGGAAGAAAGGGAAGTAAGGGACTATACCAGGCAGATCATGTCTGCAGTTGAACATTTGCATCGCCATGGGATTGTCCACAGGTAGGGTTCTTTCACCTCTTTCAAAAGTGACAAAATCAGTAATTCCAGAATGGGTAGCATTTTTCTTTATGGAAATTATTTATTTCACCTGCCCTAATGATAATGATAATGTCAACTCCAGAGATCAACATTTTTCAATTTTTCATCTCAATATTTTCAAACAACCCCTACCTCCACTTTTCAATCCTTTCTAATAAAGTGTTTATGATGTTTATGGTCTTTAGGATGAGTGGAGAAATCCAGGGCCAGGGTAGAGGACAAATTTCATAATGTAGGTTAGGGAACTAACCTGAAAGTTTGGTTATTTTGGTTATTTTGGAATTAATTTGGGTCAAAGTGTTATCATACCAAATAAAAATAAATCAATATATTTGTTACTTTAAATACTGGTTTAGTTGTGGTGAGATCCATTGTGACTTAATCTGACCTGAGTAAGGGGCAGTAGATTATTGTGTTGTCCGCAGGGCAGACCAGGGAACAAATTGCAACTCAGAGTCACAATTAATTTTCTTGTTCTCCACTTGCTCCAGAGAGCAAGCAGTGGACCATTGCTCTAGACCAGTGACAGATTGTTTACTTTTCCATGCTGGCCTGGCAGAGCTCATTGGTGAGTTGTGGAATCAAAGTCAAGGCTTACATATGTGCATCTACTTTCATGTAGGGGTAGCCACTCTATGGAGGCTGCTCTCCTACCCCAGGCTGTGAATCATGGGGTGTGAGGAGGGCACAATGGACTAAGAGGGTGCATTATGCCTCCTAACTCCCTTGCACAGTGATCTTTCACACTTTCTGTATTTCTGTAAATAATTTGTAATTTATTATAGCTTTAAACAACAATAAAGACATCCACATATAAAGCTCTAGCCACCCTCGCACTTAATCAAACTTATAGTAACTTAACAATAGCCACCAAACAGCATTAAATATCCATCTAGCAGGTAGTACATTAACTCTCTTACAAGTGCTTTGCGTGGTGTGTTCTGCTTTCTTGTAATCCAACTGTACATATCTGCCTGTATCAGTTGCTTTGTACTAATCTTTTTACTCACAAAAATAAAGAATTAACTGAACAAAATTATGAAATAAAATCATGGCTTAGGTATTATAAGCAGCAATGTGCCCTAACAGAAGCCTCACTGACTATCCCAGTCTGACCTCACTGCCTTTCTGGGTTCCTAGCTAATCTATTTTAGGGTTTTTCTTTAGTGTCCACCAACATAGAGTTAGATGGGTTCGATTTAGATTATTGCTTGAGAACTCAAACAGTGCAGCTCATTTTTAATAAAAGATGTTAATTAATCAAAGAGAGAGCTGCATGGTACAGAAAGGCAATACATACCAATCTGGGTTGCAACTCCGCAGCTTGAATCGGTTCCACCGAATATGAGCTCACTTCAGGATATACTTATAGATAGATTGTTAATGACAAAACAGAAAATTCGTCAGTTAGCACAAACTTTTCACCCTATTGCTACAAGGTCATCTTTTAGTGCTTCTAAGGCCACCTCCATGCTATATCCTGGTTTTAAGCTTGACTGCAAAGTAGTCATGACATTAGCACGTTACATGTTGGAGCTTGGCTATCAATGGTTTTGCCTAGGAATGGCACTAGGACACACTTGACTTAACTCTGTAACATACCTTGAAACAAATAACATTTTTTATTGAGTTTGTGGTATATTTAGCTAAACACTGGTCCATTTCTTGACCACTTCTAGTATTAAAATAAGGAATATTGGTCATCAGGAATCCTTTTCCCTATTTTGATTGTTATTTTGATTGTTAATTCACCACTCTTCCCCATACCCTCCTCACAGTCTCCATCCCTCCTTACGTCTTGTCTCACCTTACATTTTAAGCTCTGCAAGACAGGGCTATAGGGCTGAATGAGTCCTTAGCTGCCTCCAGTAAGTGCTGGTTGCAACTGAGGAGAGGAGTTTCAAAGGAGCTGCTTGTTCTCCATCCCACTTCTGCCATCCCTGACCCCAGCATACTTTAGGACAGCCCTAGTACTGCTCTAAAATACACCAGCTTACAATGGCGTCCAAAGGTTTGTTATGCTAGCAGGGATCATAGGAACATAAGAGGTTCTGGATATGATCCCAATATCAAGATTATATCAGCTGAGGATTCCCCTGTGCTAGCAAAAAGCCTCAGCTGCCCTTTCGGGGAAACTTACTAGCCATTTGACATCATCAAAGCAGAAGCCAGGTTATAGTTCTTAATTATTTTGTCAGGATATCAAATATTCCCATAATAAACACATGTTCAGCTAAGCCAATTTATAGTATCTCCTCTATAATTTTGACCTAGTCATCACTGTTTGCTATAAGGAGTTGATTTTTGCTGATCCTGTCTAAGTGAACATCATTGCAAGGACGGTTCCATCTACAGTGTCGCTATTCTCTGTCCTTCTTTGACCCGACTGTTCTCCTTCATATGCAAGGCAGATCTCAATTTACCTCCTTTCTTTTATACTGCCTGAACACAATTAAATTACTCACACTGAAAGCAACTGCAATATAATCACCTCTTTAATGCAACAGAAAAAATACACTCAATTCTCTATAAACTTGAAGTGCAAATCTGAGTGCTTTATACTCAAAGTATATCTTTGCAAAGATAAAAAAGACAAAAATAAAAATACTTGCCTTTGTCTTGAAACTGAAGTAATGCAACAGGAAAATCAATAACTATATTTTAGATATTTTCCTTGAAGTTTTGAAGCACCGAAGAATTACTATGTAGCCATTTAATAAATAGTGTACCACTATAGTATGCAAAATAATAATGAAATGGTACTGACTTAACCCAAAGATATTAACAGAATGGATGATTTCTAAAATGAGTATTCATTAAAAATATTCAGTAAGATATTCAGTAATTTAATGAAAGTTTCCATTCCACTAACTGAAAACTGCAGGACCCTGTTATAATTGTACATTCTGAGCTGTATGGTACTATCTTTATTGTAATGAAATTTTTGTTAAAAAAGTCTGCTAAGAATTAGAATATAAGTGTTAAGTTTCAATATACATCTTAAAGTTTGCTTTCTGTCTTGATTTGCTTAGGGACCTGAAAATTGAGAATTTTCTTCTAGATGAAAACAACAACATCAAAATCGTTGGTAGGTGCATATCATCCATAAAAGAACATAGAAGGTTGATTCTTGTTACTGGACTTGATAGTTCACGTAGCTTTCTACGACTATCAACCATTGATTAAACTACAAATGTTGTGGGTGAGTTAGTGATTATTTAACAAATGTATCAGATGTAAATGGAACAGTCTTTGCCCAAGTGTGCCTTTAAACTGTATTTGTGCATTTATTCAATTCATTTTTAAAATATGGAAAGAAGAGTATTTTGCATAGGATTCAGCTTTCTTTTTTTGTATGTTGTAGGGGCAAGAAACAATTTAAGAATTATAGATATTGTGTGGAAAAGCAGAGGTGAATTATAGACACAAGCAAATAAACTTTAGACTAAACACATACAACTCCATCGGCTTCTATCGACTAATGCCCTCAATTGGACCCCTTATCATTAAACATTTTGAAAAGAAAACTGTTTCTTTGAATAATGGAAGCTTTGCTAGGGTGCTAAGGAGAGAGGCAAACTACTGTTAAATTGGGGGAATTCGCACCAAGCAGTTAACACACCTCAGAAAGGCATTTATATATTTTACAGAAACCTCACAGAATTCTGCACACAAACTTGCCTTTGCATAGCACAGGGTTCCTAAACTTTTGAAAGCTTCGCTTCCATCAGGAAAAGGAAACCAAACAGGCACACCTTTCCCACCTCCAGCTAGTCCTTCACAACCCTCTTTTCCTCCTTTCTTATGTGCTTTGATAAGCAGCACAATAGATAATAATGCTGACATTTAATGTAAAAAGAACAGGAGTACTTGTGGCACCTTAGAGACTAACAAATTTATTGTAGCATAAGCTTTTTTGTTAGTCTCTAAGGTGCCACAAGTACTCCTACTATTTTTGCGGATACAGACTAACACGGCTACTACTCTGAAACCTGTCATTATGCAAGACATTTAATGTGTCATCCTTTGACCTGAGCCAGCACCCATTGAAATGACTGGGAAAGTTAACACTCAGAGCTATTGTTTCAGGCTAACTAAGAACTTGGGCTCATTAAGATATTGCTTCATCAGTTACACTTGGGCCACATTGTCAATATTTTCTTTGCATATATAACAGCTAGAGATTTACTTTTTTTAAAAAAGGAGAAGTTAAAACTCTGGACAACTGATAGACCCCTCTTGGCAAGATCTTCACACACAGCCCCTTGTCGGAATCCTGAGTGAAGGTAGGAAAGATTAGTGGCAGGAGCTTTGGATTCCAGAACTGAAGTCAGGGGTCAGAGCTAGTATCAGGGTCAAGAGTCAAGCCAGAATCAGGAGTTAAGCCAAGAGTCAAAGCTAGATACAGAGTCAGGTATCAGGCTGAGGGTCCATACCAGGGATCAGGGTCCTCGCTAGTGTAACCCTTCTGTCCCTCTGAGTTGGCAGCAACAAGGGCTAGGTTCAGTATCCAGGGGTTCCATTTCAATAACACAAAGCATAACTGGCTCGAGCCCCCACACAGTGACCTGGGACACTTACATACCACACCCCCCTGGGCACCTCTAGGAGGCAATACTTCCCCTCTCGCAAGCACGAAGTCTGAGTGTAGCAAAATTCTTTTAACAAAGGAAGAAAACAATGTGGCATCCCATTGGAGAAACACCACAAACAGGATTATAACACAAACCATAAGCAAAAACCCACCTCCAAGTACATTTGGCAATGTCCTTCCCCCTTAGGGTCTTAAGCCCAATCACCCCAAAGTCCAACAACCCGCAAGTCTCTGGTCAGTGCCACCCCAGAATTCAAAAGTTTATCTGCAGAGTTTTACCCCCCCAGCCTGGGTGGAAATGGGGGGGAGTCCTTACGTGGGCCAGGGCCAACTGCTCCGCCTCTCCGTGGAGTTCTGCTGCAGCCTTCACCACGACCAGCTCCACTACACCAGCTGTGCCGCTCCTCCAGCCATCTCTGCAAACCACTTCACTCCACTCACTGTTCCATGGGCTGCTCCAACATGTTGCAAACTGCTCCGCTCTGCCAGCCGCTTAACAATAGGTCTTCAGGCTCCCCCATTAGTTAACACAGCACTCAGTGATTTCAGCTCTTAGTAGTGGAGCCCTGGTGTTGGTGCACCATTGGCCCAACATGAACTCAGCTCAGCAGTCTCTAGATGAACTCCTAATGGAATCAAAATTAGCTCTACTCTTTTACAGTGGAGAGAGGAGGCTCTGCAATTGGTGTTCCAGGCCCTCGGGGGGGGGGGGGCATCCCATCAGGTACACACGCCACTCCCCAACCTCTCTCAATTCACTGGGTATTGGAACCCATGTCCTTTGTTTAGCAAGTGTCACTTAAGTTATATTGAGACATCTCTGTCATAAAGCAGTCTCATAGGAGCCAGCAAACAGAAGCCAGCAAACAGAGCTGCTAACAGGGGAGTTTCAGTGGGAGTTCTGTTGGAGGAGCAGGTTTTTGTAGTTTGTGGATTGTCTTGTGGATTTTGTGTGTGAGTGTGTGTGTGTGCAGGCTGCTAGGGGCCGTGTGCTGGGAGCGAGGCTGAGCCCTGAGTTGGGGGCGGGGCTTACCTGATTAGGGGTCCTGTATAAGGAGCCAGGCACTCAGGCAGCGGCACAGGAGCCAGCAAACAGAGCTGCTAACAGGGGAGTTTCAGTGGGAGTTTCCAGAGTGAGGTTACAGGGGAGACCAAGGCAGAGAAACCAGGAAGTCAGACAAGGGAAGGGGCAGGGGTCTGCCAGCAGCCCAGTGCTTGTTGGTGGCCTGTGGTGCGGTGTGAGGCGTGGATTGCCAGGCACAGAGTTGGAAGGGTATGATTGAGCAGAGGCAGCAGGTAGAGACACACTGAGGATGACCGGATGCGGTAGCTGTGGCATGTACATGGTCCTGGAGGGGGCACCTGAAAGGAGTTTTGTCTGCATGAAGTGCCGCCTGATAGAGCTGCTGGAAGAAAAGATAAGAGGACTGGAGATGCAGGTGGAAACTCTGGCTGAGTTTAGAAGGGGGTTTGAGCAGATGATGGAACACAGACATGATGAGGCACAGGGGACAAGCTCAGACGAGCGGATAGAAGCAGGACCAAAGAACTCTGAGGAGGGGCTGCTGGGTGAGGAAAGTGGACGGTGGAAGCATGTGACTAGGAGAACCAGGCAGAGGAAAAGACGGGCCAGCGATGGAGAAATAGAACTCAGGAACAGGTTTGCTGAGTTAGAAAATGAAGATGGAGCACAGCAGGCTGCTGAAGGAGAGAGGGCAAGGAAAAAGAGACGAGCAGCTAGTCCTGCAGAAGGAGGGGAGGAGTCGATGGAGGCGACACCAAGTATGAGCCCTAGGAGGATTGTAAGGGCGAATACAAATCGAGAGGACTTGCGGCCAGCTGGTGTGGGGGATAGACCGGAGAATCACACTGTCACCAGGAAAAGGCAAGTCTACGTGATTGGAGACTCTTTACTGAGAAGAATAGACAGGCCTGTAACTAGACCTGATCGGGAGAACAGAAGGGTGTGCTGTCTGCCAGGGGCTAAGATACAGGATGTGGACCTGAGGCTGAATAGGATCCTAGCGGGAGCGGGAAAGAATCCGTTGATTGTCGTTCATGTGGGAACGAATGATACGGCTAGTTACTCGCTGGACTGTATCAAGGAGGACTATGCCAGACTGAGGAAGATGCTCAAAGAAATCGAGGCTCAGGTGATCTTCAGTGGATTCTGCCGGTTCCTAGAGCAGGGCGACGAAGGAGTGACAAGATTATGGCGATCAACAGATGGCTCAAGCATTGGTGTTATAAGGAGGGCTTTGGGATGTACGGTCATTGGGAAGCGTTTACGGATAGACAACTGTTCGCTCAGGATGGACTTCATCTAAGTAAGGAGGGAAATAGAATTCTAGGATGGAGGCTCGCCGACCTCATCAAGAGAGCTTTAAACTAGGAAGTTGGGGGAGATGGTTGGGAGATGTTCAGGAGATCTCCACGCCGGAATATAACCTGGAGAGGGAAGTAAACAAAGTGAGAGGGGATACCCTTGCGGACCAAAGAATTGATCCAAGGAGGAATAGTAGAAACCAGAGTAACGGGTGATGCTGGTGGTAGATGGTCTGTGCACAATGGGGGAAAGAATGTCACTGACGCCAAACGCCAAAAATTAAAATGTCTGTACACTAATGCGAGGAGCCTAGGTAACAAGATGGAGGAACTGGAGCTACTGGTGCAGGAAGTGAAACCAGATATTATAGGGATAACAGAAACCTGGTGGAATAGTACTCATGACTGGAGTACAGGTATTGAAGGCTATGTGCTGTTTAGAAAAGACAGGAACAAAGGCAAAGGTGGTGGAGTAGCCTTGTACATCAATGATGAGATTAACTGTAATGAAATAAGAAGCGATGGAATGGATAAGACAGAGTCTGTCTGGGCAAAAATCACACTGGGTAAAAAAGCAACTAGAGCTTCCCATGAGATAGTGCTTTGGGTGTGCTATAGACCGCCGGGATCTGATTTGGATATGGATAGAGACCTCTTTAATGTCTTTAATGAAGTAAACACAAAGGGGAAATGTGTGATTATGGGAGACTTCAACTTCCCGGATATAGACTGGAGGATGAGTGCTTGCAAGAATAATAGGGGTCAGATTTTTCTGGATGTGATAGCGGATGGATTTCTTCATCAAGTAGTTGAAGTACCTACGAGAGGGGATGCCATTTTAGATCTGGTTTTGGTGAGCAGTGAGGACCTTGTAGAAGAAATGGTGGTAGTGGACAACCTTGGTTCGAGTGATCATGAGCTGATTCAGTTCAAACTAGATGGAAGGATAAACAAATGTAGATCTGGGATTAGGGTTTTCGACTTCTCGAGGGCTAATTTTAAACAGTTAAGGAAATTAGTTAGGGAAGTGGATTGGACGGAGGAACTTGTGGATTTAAATGCGGAGGAGGCCTGGAATTACTTTAAGTCGCAGCTGCGGAAATTGTCGGAAGCCTGCATCCCAAGAAAGGGGAAAAAAACCATGGGCAGGAGTTGTAGGCCAAGCTGGATGAGCAAGCAACTCAGAGAGGGAATTAGGAAAAAGCAGAAAGCTTACAGGGAGTGGAAGAAAGGCAGGATCAGTAAGGGAAGCTACCTTGGTGAGGTCAGAACATGTAGGGATAAAGTGAGGAAGGCTAAAAGCCGCATTGAACTGGACCTTGCAAAGGGAATCAAAACCAATAGTAAAAGGTTCTACAGCCACATAAATAAGAAGAAAACAAAGAAAGAAGAAGTGGAGCCACTATACACTGAGGGTGGAATGGAGGTTAAGGATAACCTAGGCATGGCCCAATATCTAAACAAGTACTTTGCCTCAGTTTTTAATAAGACTAGTGAGGAGTTTAGCGATGATGGAGGGATGATAAACGGGAATGTGGATATGGAGGTGGATATTACCGCAACTGAGGTAGAGGCCAAACTTGAACAGCTTAATGGGACAAAATCGGAGGGCCCGGACAATCTCCATCTGAGGATATTAAAGGAACTGGCGCATGAAATTGAGAGCCCGTTAGCGAGAATTTTTAAGCAATCGATAAACTCGGGGGTTGTGCCGTACGATTGGAGGATTGCTAACGTAGTTCCTATTTTTAAGAAAGGGAATAAAAGTGATCCGGGTAATTATAGGCCTGTTAGCTTGACATCTGTAGTATGTAAGGTCTTGGAAAAAATTTTAAGGGAGAAAGTAGTTAAGGACATAGAGGTCAATGGTAATTGGGACGAATTGCAACATGGATTTACTAAAGGTAGATCGTGCCAAACCAATCTGATCTCCTTCTTTGAGAAGGTGACGGACTACTTAGATAAAGGAAATGCAGTAGATATAATTTACCTCGATTTCAGTAAGGCGTTTGACACGGTTCCACATGGGGAACTGTTAGTTAAATTGGAAAAGATGGGGATGAATATGAAAGTTGTAAGGTGGATAAGGAACTGGTTAAAGGGGAGACTCCAGCGGGTCGTATTGAAGGGTGAACTGTCAGGCTGGAAGGAGGTCACTAGTGGAGTCCCTCAAGGATCGGTTTTGGGACCGATCTTATTTAACCTTTTTATTACTGACCTTGGCACAAAGAGCGGGAATGTGCTAATAAAGTTTGCGGATGACACAAAGCTGGGGGGTATTGCTAACACGGAGAAGGACAGGGATACTATTCAGGAAGATCTGGACCACCTTGTAAACTGGAGTAATAGTAATAGGATGAAATACAATAGTGAAAAGTGCAAGGTCATGCACTTAGGGATTAATAATAAGAATTTTAGATATACGTTGGGGACGCATCAGTTGGAAGCGACAGAGGAGGAGAAGGACCTTGGGGTATTGGTTGATAGCAGGATGACTATGAGCCGCCAATGTGATACGGCTGTTAAAAAAGCAAATGCGATTTTAGGATGCATCAGGCGAGGTATTTCCAGCAAGGATAAGGAGGTGTTAGTACCGTTATATAAGGCGCTGGTGAGACCCCATCTGGAATATTGTGTGCAGTTCTGGTGTCTCATGTTCAAGAAGGATGAATTCAAACTGGAACAGGTCCAGAGACGGGCTACTAGGATGATCCGAGGAATGGAAAACCTGCCTTATGAAAGGAGACTCAAAGAGCTTGGCTTGTTTAGCCTGGCCAAAAGAAGGCTGCGGGGGGATATGCTTGCTCTATATAAATATATCAGGGGGGTTAACGTTAGGGAGGGAGAGGAATTATTTAAGTTTAGTACTAATATAGGCACGAGGACGAATGGGTACAAACTGGATATTAGGAAGTTTAGACTTGAAATTAGACAAAGGTTTCTAACCATTAGGGGAGTGAAGTTCTGGAACAGCCTTCCGAGGGAAGTAGTGGGGGCAAAAGACTTATCTGGCTTTAAGACTAAGCTTGATACGTATATGGAGGGGATGTTATGATAGGATAGTTTAATTTGGGCAATTGATCTTGGATTATCACCAGATAAGTCTGCTCAATGGTCTGCGGGGAGATGTTGGATGGGATGGGAACTGAGTTACTGCAGAGAATTCCTTCTTGGGTGCTGGCTGGTGACTCTTGCCCACATGCTCAGGGTTTAGCTGATCGCCATATTTGGGGTCAGGAAGGAATTTTCCTCCAGGGCGGATTGGCAGGGGCCCTGGAGGTTTTTCGCCTTCCCCTGCAGCGTGGGGCATGGGTCGCTTGCTGGTGGATTCTCTGCAGCTTGAGGTCTTCAAACCAATTTTGAGGATTTCAATAACTCAGTCCTGGGTTAGGGGTTGTTATAAAAGTGGATGGGTAGGGTTCTGTGGCCTGCCTTGTGCAGGAGGTCAGACTAGATGATCATATTGGTCCCTTCTGACCTATGAGTCTATGAGTCTATGAGTTCCTCATTCACACAATCAGGTGGCAACACTTTATTTATCCTGCCCCAATAACAAAGAAATTCAGGATCCCAGAGCTGTCAAAATAACCATCCCAGGCTGCATTGGGCTATGCTGAGCGTGCCCATGCAAATATCTGAGAATTCACACTTTTTGAAATTCTTTCCACATTTCCCACAATTCACCACCAGATGTCAGGGTAGAGCTCATCTTGACTCTGCTTACACTAGAGTTCCAGAGGACATTTGGGAGTCAGAATCCAAGTCAGAGTCAAGATCAGTACCAGGCATTCAAGTCCAGAGAGGCAGGCAGTCGTGAAAGCTAGCTAGGGATCCACATTGTGGCCTGGACACTTCCTGATATGCTCTCATGGGCGTATATAAGGACAAGGAGCCATTTAGGGATCACTAAGACCACTATCAGTCAGATCACTCAAGGCAGAACACCCTGTGGTGTAGTAGGAGGATTTTATGTTTGTATTTTGTATAATTTAGAAAGAAGGATAAAAAATCTTGTGTAGTATGTATTAAATGTATTGATGTATGATTTGATCATATCCTGCCAGCCACCCTTTCTGAAAGCAGAAAGGAATGGCCTAATGGGCCATTGGTAAAGATGCATCAGTCAGAATCTGTGTCTGAAGCTGATTTCAAGGCAATAACAGACCTTTAGGGTCACCACTTTATTGTAGGTTTAGCATTTTAAAATAAGTAAAGGAAGCCAATGATTGTTTTTTCCTGCGTTGCAATTTGATGTTTCAGTTCAAATGCTTCTTGTAAATCAATCCTGTTTTGTGTGTGAATGAGGAATGTGTGTGTTAGAAGATGAGTGTGAAGGCCATCACCAGACCAGATGTTCTAGGGAGGAACCGAGGACAGATGGAAGGGCGCCAGGAGATTGCAACACGCCCTTATTGAGATGTCAGAGGAGGGCAGATTGACAATTCTAAAGATGTGATCAAAACCAGTATGGGATAACTCCCTAAAAAACGTAATAAAAAAAAAAATTAAAAATTAAAAACAAATGTTAGAAAACAAGCACTTGTCAAATGACAATTGATTACAGTATGATGGTGCAAAAGTCATTCGTCCCAATGAAGGAAAATCACTATATAAACAGAGTGTCTTGCCATAAAACTTTGGGTTCATCCTTCCAAGACTTCCCCAGAGCATTGTGTCGCAGCCGACAGAACCCGGCTCCTACCTACACATGATCAACGTAGCTGGCCACTAGACTGATCCGGACTTTGAACTGGTAACTATAACATCGACTGGCGGGACAGAGAGAGAGAGAGAGAGAGAGAGACTGTGTGTGTGATTGAATGCATATTCTAATTGTTGTATTTCCAATAAATGAGGCGTATTGCCTTTTCCCCTGAAAAATATCCCTTGTGCTTCTTATAAGCATAACATTTTTGGTGGAGAATTGTGAAAAGGGGAAGACATGCACCATGATTGTTGAAAATACTGCTAAATACTGCTAAAAGGTATACCATACATTTAAAGTGATCCATCATTCAGGTGTGCACACCCCTGGTCGTCAAGATACCAAACAATAGGGAGAGGATTAGAGTCCTCGATGCTCCTACCCATCTGTTGGGGAAAACTATACAGATAAATATATATGTAAACTGTTTGTACAAACGATCTAGGTATATACACCCCTAGTCTTAGAGCTACTGGGCCCAAGGGAGAGGATTAGAGTCCTCGCTCCCACCCATCTGTCAGGGGCAAAATTGCATAGATGAATATACCCTCGGTCATAGCAGGATCGAGCCCAAAATGTAAGGGGATTAGCATTCCCTCCCCTCCCCCACTCTGTCAGTCAGAGGTTTTAGTGGGTACAGACTTTTTTTGTTGTTGTTGTGTAAGTCCTAGCACATGCATTGGCACGGAAAAGTTAAAAAGGTAAACGAGATTCATAAGGAAAATATGTTCAGGTGAAGAGAGTCCCCTAAGGACAAAGCTCAAGAAAAGCAGAAAAAAGTACCATTCATACAGGAAACTACTCCTTTTCAGAAAATTTTGCAAAATTTTGGGCATAGCCCATGGACTGAACAAGCATTAGTCTATGTCCACACCACAGCTAAAATACAAGAATTGGGAAAGCCCATCAGTGCATCCTTATCAACATTAGCAATGGGACAACTATTTTCTAAAATGCTGCCAGTATGGCAACAGCAAGTAAAGCAGGATCAGGCCCAGACAAACAGGCAGGCAATAGATAAAGAGATTGGAAAACAGGTTGGGAGCCCTGAGGGGCTTAAGTGACAGGAGTAAGGAAAGTAGTAAGTACAAGCATGGGGAATTCAGATCCCTGGGACAATACTTGGAATGGTGATATCTGGGCTGATGGAGTTGTCATTTTGGAAAATAAGCAAGTGATTTAAGGAAAGAGAGTGAGAAGTTAACTCTGCAGCGGCTGGAGGGAATTAAGCAGTTGAACATGGTAAAAATGTTCAAAAGAAAAAGTGTTATAGAAAGAATTCTTGGTTTCTTTGCAGCCATTCTGAAGGAAAAATGGGCCCTTTTCCAAAGGAATGTCTGAAAATAAGCCAGGCAAAGAGACAATCTGATTTAAATCATCTGACTATGAACAATTTTGTCAAATTCGCTAAAAGAACATAAGGGGTTTCTACTGGAACTTAACTGCCCCCAAATGTATACAAATGTAAGCTATGTACAGCTGTGTGTAAACATATTGTGCAAATATGTGAGTTTTAAGGACCTAAATCAACACTCCTGGTTTGTAAAACTCTTGTTTTGTAGGTTTAAAATAACTTGGTTTGATTTGGTTTGGTTTTTAAAAAATACAAACATAAAATACTACTACTACAGTGGCATTAAACCTCTGTGCATTGTGGGTCACCGAGTGTAAGCAGGCTATAGCTGCTGCCAGATAGTATTGTGAGGATGTTGGTTGCCTGGTAGCCTTGCAGGTCTAGATTCAAGTCCCACCAATCACTGTACCAATGGGGTACAACCCTGCACTTTGGGAAACACTGCTTTAGTAATAGCTTCTTATAAACCTGACCTAACAGGGCTCTGAGTGTCTTCATCTCCCAGTGACTTCAGCATCTTACAGAGCTACACTTGAGGGATTACTTACTCAAGTTAGGCACAGTCTACACTTAAAAGTTAGATCAACATAGCTATGTCAGTCAGGGTATTAAAAAAACACTCCCCTAACTGAAACAGCTATGCCAACCTATCCCCTGGTGTCGCTGCCACTATGTCAATGGAAGAATGTTTCCATCAATTTGGCTACCATCATTCAGGGAGGTGGTATTTCAATGGAAAAACCCCTTCTGTTGGTGTAGGTTGTTCTATGCTACAGAGTTATGCCAAAAATGCTGTGGCAATATAGCTATGCCAGTATAGTCTCTGTAGCATAGAGATATCCTTACACTAGCATAGCTTGACTTGGCTTTTACTGAGACAAAATTCCAAAACGCTATGTGGACTCTTATTTAAATTTTAAGCATGGCTTATTTACCTTTAGTTAAACTTGTTCCTAATTGTAAAGAATGTGGGTGAAATCTGTATTTATTTTATAGCTGTTAGATATATATCATTGCGGGTTTGGTGATTATTGTGTTGCCAGCTAAAAAGCAGCTCACAGTTAAACCAGTCTTAGGTGTGCATACTTGGTTACTAGACCCTGTACATGCTTGCGCATGTTCCCTATAGCCATATACTGTGCTGGATAGGGATACAACACTGTGTTCACATATATACACACATCCACACTGCCGCAGTTGTTAAGCAACGTTAGCATTACCATTTCATCGGAGGTATCACAGGATTCTACTCATCATAAGGAGACACTCTAGGAACTGCTTTGCTGCAAATTGTTGGTACTATCCCAGCCCTTCACGCATTTCCCAGCGGTGGTTCCTGCTCACCATTCTCTCCTGCCAAACTGGGTGGAAGACATGCATCAATGGAATGAGGATGTGGTTCTACTCCTGCTCCTTAGTGCAGGACAAATGTTTATGCTGTGGAGTGGGTGAGTGGCGAGATGCCAGATGGACTTTGGGCAGAACTTTCTAACATGACAAAGATGGCTGACCTTGAGGGTCAATGACAATCCAGTTTGACTCCCATGGAACAGATACAGTGAATGCCAGTATTGCTACAGTATGCCAATGGCTTATCCATCCTTTCTGAGACAGGAGAACCAGCACAGTGTGGTTCGATTACATTGTTTTGGAAACAATGGGATGATCTGGGATTCAGAATTGCCAAATGAGGAAACAGACCTTTATGGAGCTGCGTGAGAAGCTTGCACCAAACCTCCAGCACCAACGTAGCCATGTTTGTGAAGATGAAGGGGAGTGCTTCCCTCCCGAGTGGGCACAGGGCAAGTCTGGTTTACAAACTCTGTACAGGCAGCTGGATCCCACACACATGCATACTAGTCCTGGTTCCCAATGGGCAAGGGAATCAGGGATGCCAGATGTGCACACATCTTGGCACAGCAGGGAAACAGAGGATGACATCTGCCTGTGCCAAGGGACAGCTTCACACCCTGTATAGCTGCTGGAAAAAACAGGAGGGACCATTGGCACATACTAGTGGGGCTTCATAACTTTGTGTGGGTTTTTGTTTCCCTGTAGTTGATGGCCATTAGACATTCATTCCTGTGACTATTCACCCATTGCAGGCAATTATAACAGGTACCTCCACTGGGTTATCAGCTTAGGGCTGGGTTTGTGCTGTGGAGGGTGGCAGCCCAGTTGTAATGCTGTCATGTGCAATGCTGTTGTCTTAAATGTTCACGCTTGTTTACAGACCTGTTATCAGGAGTGCTCAATCTCTTAATGAACTTATCAACATTTTTTTTAAAGAACGGTTGTCATGGAGCATTAATCCCAATGTTAAAATGGATCAAGATGGGGAAAGGGGGCATTTAATCATTGGATAGTGGCAGAGGCCTGTGTTGTTACTTAAATTGTGTTTCATTTTTAAGCCTGTGACCTAAGCCATAAAAATGTTTATCTAGCCCAGCTCTGTGCTCTGAGTTCTGCTGCTTTTACAACTAGCAGTGCTTTCCTTAAGCACTTAACAACACATTTTCCACATCCTTCCTGTGGACCCTTTGGACTTCAGATATTTCTTAATCTGAAAGTGGGGCAGGGGGTGGACAGAAAAGTGTTTGCAGTATGATGGCACCAGACAGTTACACCTTTCCAGTTCATGTGCTGTAAATTGTGGGGCCCAGTCTCAAACCTGAAAACATTGTATGCTCATCATACTTAGGAAGCGGGGTCCACACATGTGTCAAGGAAATTATAACATTGATTCAAAATACTATAGAATGGGTAATAGAAATATTTTTAAAAGGAAATGGAAACCAATAAAACATAATGGGACTAAAACCATGTACAATGGGAAAACGTTAATGTCTCTGCACCTGTCTCCTTGCCCTCCTCCTCCCCTGACAAGCAGGGAACAACTGGGGAAAATTGTTCTTGGGAACAAACTGGCATGTCTCCTGTGTATGTTTGGAGGCTGGGCACTTGGTGGGCTTCAGAGATTCCTGCAGGCTCTTTGTTCCCTTCCTGGATGCTCAGGAGGGTTCCCCTGCCAGAGGTTTTCCAGTGGAGAGTGTGGTCTCAGAAGTCCTGCAGGCTCCTTCCAGTAACACAAGAGGGAGGAGTCCTCTGCCTGAGCAGCACGCTGGGTGGTAGCCAAAGGAGGAGCTGGTTGTGGCGGCAACAGTACATAGACAGGTATAGTGGCCATGGCAGAAGATGCACCCTGAACACATTTGGCCACTAGGTCTATCAGCCTCTCCATAAGGGAATGCTGTTGCTCCCTATGGATGTGCTCCCATTCCTAAAGTGTGCCTCCTGCTCCATGAACCAATTATCAGTACCTCTTTCTGCTGAAGAATCTGATCCTCCCATGTCCTGAGAAACTTCAGTTGTTCCTGATTCCTCCTGTCCACTCCAATGAGCAGCTCCTCTAAGGTCCTTCTCTGTCTGCCTCGGCTGTCTCTGGGGTGCTGCTCCTGCTGGTCAGCAGACTGGTTTCCTTCTTGGGAACCAGAGGTCCTGCCATTCAAAGACAAGTGTAGCATTATACATTTTTCTCCTTTGGAGTGAGGCAAGAAATCCCCCCACATAACATAACTTTGCTGTGGAAGGCCACAATTTTGATACTTTTCAGCATTCCAGGAATGCGACTATCCTTAATTCTCAGACTTTTGCAGCCCATAAGGAAGGAGCAGAGGCTACTAATGGTAAGAGACATGGAGTCATGTTTTTAAACATTTTACATTTTCATAATGTCTCAAGGGGAGGAGGGGAAGATGGGCAGTTCCTTCCAGGAGCTATATTACCAGTTTAAAATTTCTTCTTTAAAGGCCAACATTTGAAGAACACAGCAGTTTTCAAGGTATCAGAATAGAAGAGTGGCGGCTTTCCAGTCCTGTGGGGGAGATCCAGCAACCTATGCCAGAGAGATGTTTCTGCTGATGGTCATCCCTCTACGTACTGCTGAATGGAGGGGTTTGGGCAGCTATGGAGGTAGACCAAGCAAATTTGCACTGCGGTTGAATGTCAAGACCCAGATGGAGTTTCTGCTACACTAGAAATTTGCTGAAATATGCTTACAGGACTAGGAGGCACTTCAACTGGAAATTGACTATATACTCAGCTAGCGTACAGAGTTTCCATGCAATAAGAGATGTGAACCATGGACACTGCCAATGCATCCCACCTCATCTCACCCCCAGCATCACCAGAAAATCTTTCACATCTCTGCCTAGCAATGGTGAAATGGACAGGGGGAAAAAGAAACACACCACAAATTTATTTCCTTCCCTACCACTTCCGATCAGCACCACAAGCCCCTCACCTCTTCACAGCAAAGGGACACCATACTGTGTTTATCCAACCACTAGACCCCACACCACACTTCCTTCTCACACCTGTTTCCCTTGGCTTGTGCAGCCTGGTTCCTCGTGGAGAGAGGCCCAAAACCAGAGAAAAGAATGGGGAAATTTTGCAATCTTCCAAGGGAGAAAAGATGGCTATGACTAACTTCCTTAGACAAGCAAAGTGTTTCCTTCCTCTTCTTGGACCCAACCCCTCTCTGACTCAACCCACCCACCATTCTGAGTGGCTCCCATTTGGAAGGGGATGATAAGATTGGGAAAGTAAGGGTTGAAGCACTGAAACTGTGTAATCTTCCAAGGGACAGAAGACAAGAGTTGCTAACTTTAGACAAACAACTATATGTTCTTTACAACTGTCCCATTCCCAGCCAGGACCTTTCCACCCGCCCACTCCCTTCCTCCAGTTGACATGGCCCCAGGACCATCACTTCCTGATTGTTGTCCAAGAAACGCACAGACACGAGGCACAATGATTGTTCATTAATAATCTGTTTTATAGCATCTGCCAATTGCATTAGTAGTTCATCAGAAATCAATAAAATAATTGATTTATAGCCATGTCTTGCTCAGGGCAATTTAAGGGTTGAAGTGAAGCAGGGGCTGGGCTTAACATTAGGAATGTAGCACCAGAGCAAGAGGGACTGTTGCTCGGCAGGGTGGGGAGTCCATTGTAACTTACTAGCCTTGGGTTCTGGTTCCTGCTTCTGCTTGGAGTTCTCCTTGAGTTGTCAGGGGGGCTTCCGCCTCCAGGTAGAGGTGCAGAATCATATGATCCTCATCCTCTGGGGCTTTTCCACAGTCCGTACGGCCTCTTCATTCTGGCCCTCATCAGACAAACATCCTCATCAGACAATGAGTTCAGAGGGGTTGAGGAGCGGGGGTCATAAGCCACTTCAGGGTCTGTACTGGGAGCCCTTGACAGCACCTGGGCCAGCTCATGGCAGAAGGGGCATGTACAACGAGCCCTCCGGGAATGACTGTTTGAATCTTTTGACCTTCTGTACAGGAGCCTCAAGTGCTTTGCCGGCCTGGGCCTGGTGTCTGCTCAATGCTCACCTTCTCTAGCCTCCATGACATTTCCCAGTACAGGCGAATGTTCCTGTCACTCCAGGCAAAGTTGTGGAGGATAGTATGCTCTGACCACACATTGATCAGCAACTGGGTGTGGTCAGCAGGCTAACCAGCTGCTCTTGGAGCAGGATCCATGTTCCCTTTTTCAGATCAAAACAGTGCAGCAGAAAACTGTTCTGACATGGTCTGTGCACCTCAGTACTGCTGGTGAAAACAGGGGGACAGGGGCTTTTATAGATTGGTAAGGGTCAGGCAGAAAGGGGTTCGTTACATTATGGAAACAGGGATGGAGGACGATCCAAACTCAAGACCTGGTACATGCCCTTTTCCCCTCTTCCACACTGCATATGGGTCTGGGTCCACACCACAGCCAAGGCAGGTGCTAGCTTACCCACCCTGTACTCACCGTCAGACAAGTTTCTGGAGTTTAGATGTGCACAATAGGGGAATTAGAGCACAACCACATGCATGGACTTGTACAGTTGCCAGTGCAGATAAAGCCTTAGTTAGCTTTGGCCTGCAGAAATCAAACTCAATGGTTGTAGATATACCCAATGGCTGGTACTCAACCAGACAATATAGGAGTTCATTCCTTTGGAATTCACCTCCCCACACGTGGAATCAGATGTCTGGCTTATCCCGTGGATAGGAAGCAGTAAGACCCTGTCTTATGTCCTCAGGGAGATTCAGGTGGGAATTCTTAAATAAAGAGCTTTAAAATGGTTATAAACTGCCCCTCTGAGCACACAGGGAAACAGAGGGTCTGAAGAGGAGCAGGCTGTCATTTGGTCCCTGGGAGAATGGGTGTGACGATGGCCCAGGCTTCTTGGGCCTACCCGTTTGAGAGATATGCCAAGTTTAAAGAAGAAAATAGAGAAAAGTTTAGGCTTTCGTTATTTTGCCCTTTCTTCCCTGTTCTGTTCTTAAGGATAGATCAAAACAAAGTATTATTTAACAATGTGGTCTTGAACATTACATTTTTATACAGGTCCCAGATTCTTTGAGGGAAGTCTACTGCAGGCTAAAACCCATTTGGGCCTGCTGAGGTAATACAGTGTTTAACAGGGGTAGCGTGACTTGGGGTTCCACTGTAAGAGTGGGTTGAATTGTGAAAATCAACCTTGAGTGACGTACAAGTTCATTGCTTTGAAAGGGCGCTCATGGGGAGACAGTGGAGGGAGTGGCATCAAAAGTACAGCTCACCCTAGAACCATCACACTAATCAACTTTAGCTAAAGTGAAATAGGCCACTTAGACTGAACTAAGATTGCTCATAGCCTTTGGCATCAGTTTAACTAGATTGGTTTAAATTAATATTCTAATTTAAGGAAGTTGCATATATCTATAATCATAATTTATGGTATAAGTGCATAAGCCCTAAGCAGAATGTTTATTCTATTTACAAATTTACAGCACATACAGCAATCAGTGCTGTACTAACAGCAAAGAATCCTGTGGCACCTTATAGACTAACAGACGTTTTGGAGCATGAGCTTTCATGGGAAAATACCCACTTCGTCAGATGCTGTACTGTATTTTAAGAACAAAGTTACAATATTAATTATAAATGCTAAAAAAGAAGTAAAGGAAAATGAGAATAATACCTAGTCACCTCCTTCATAACATTGCTTGTTTCAGTGTATTATTTCTGTATCTTTTTCCCTGTCTTTGGCCAAATGTTAAGGATAAATAAGTCCCAGAGGAGACTACAAACTCTTTGTTTTTGTGAATCTGGCAGATTTTGGACTGAGCAATACTATTAAGTTTGAGGGTCTTTCTCAGGAGCTGTTGAACACCCAGTGTGGAAGCCCAGCCTATGCTGCCCCAGAACTCCTAGCTCATAAGAAATATGGCCCAAAGGTGGATGTCTGGTCCATGTAAGTAGATCTATAAAAATATACTCATCAGAAAGTTATGACATTGAATGATTTATACTCTGATAATACAGGATTTGGTGGCACTTATGTTTTGGGGCAACCTCAATATGACATTATGCTACTTTTAGGTCTCGATCATGCAGCCACTTATGCATGGGCTTAACTTCATGCACTGTGAATATTTCCACTGAAGTCAGTGGAATAACTCATAGGCCCTGATCAGAGTAAGCCCAGCCATCGGTCTTTTCAGGGTTAGGTCCCTAAACTGTAGACTCCTGAGAGTAATGACCAAGTATTTTATTTATCTGTAAGGCATCATGCACACTTGATATTATAAGAATAGACTATATTTTAATACTATGAACAATAACTACTAACAATAACAGTCTACAAATACATCATATTCAGCCAGGACATATTGAAAAATCTATTGGTGTAAGTAACTTCCATCTCATTCACTATTCTGAAAAAGTTCACTAACATAAAACTATTTTCATTTGCTGGTAGTTAGAGATGGTCAACTTCTTTCAAACAGAAAGGGATTTTTGTTGCTGAAAATGGCTTTTTGTGGGAAATTGTCAGCATTAATCAACATTTTCCATTTTTCACAATTTTTTCAAACATTCTTCATCACTATTTTTATTAAAGGCCATTTTCAAAACTTTTTATTTACCAGAAACCCAATTTTCAGCAAGAAAAATAAAAAAAGTAGAAAATGGACCCAGGTCAAAAGCTTATAGACTAAGGCCAGAAGGAACCATTGGTGATCATGCAGTCCAACCTCCAGTATAAACCAGGCCACAGGACTTCCCTGAATTATTCATCTACCTGTGCATGTATATTACACCTGGGGGAATTCTGAAGCAAAAAATTAAAAATTCTGCACACAATATTTTAAAATTCTGCAATTTTTTTTCATATTTTATTTGTCAAAAGAACACAGTATAATCACATGAGTTTCCATTATTTTGGTAATTTATTTCAAAATACCTGTCAGCAAGTATGTCTGTAACAATACAGGCAATGAAAAATATGCAGCAAATGTTTATTGTCGAATAGATTCCTTGCTAGCCACATAAATACAGAATAATAATTTGAATAATATTTTGAATAATAAATTGAATAATTCATTTAAACTACAATATAAAACTGTATTTCCTGCACACACACCCCACCCCTAGAAGGCCTGGGGGAATCAGGGGTAACAGAGAAGCTGAGGAAGAGGGAAGGAGCATAGGAGTGAACTTGGAGGGTTGTTGGGTGTGGGTGAGAGAAATATCACACAGGTTTTTTTTGCAGGGGAGTGAGGGATTGTTAGGGAGCCTCCCGCATGCAGACCCTGGCTGATCCCTAGCCTCTCCCATTCAGTTAGGCACATCTGCCCCATCCCCATGTGTCCTTATGCCACCACATGTCCTTGCATCCCCTCCCCCCACATGTTCCTCCACACCCACTCAGACATCAACTCCCCTCATCCTCATGAGCCCCTGCAACCCATTCAGCCACTCTCATGTGACCCTGCACCCCTCCCCCATCCCCAAATGTCTCTATGCCCCCACTCAGGCACCTATCTACCCCCATCTGGCCCTCCACCCCCTCCCCGCATCCCCATGTGTCTCTGTGCCCCCACACAGCCACCTCCTTCCCCCTTGTGGCCCTGCACCCCCATTCCCCATCCCCATGTGTTTCTGTGCCTCCTCATCCATCCCCTCCCCAACCCCATGTGTCTCTGCACCCCCCACCATCCCCATGTGTCTCTGTGCCCCCACACAGCCACCTCCTTCCCCCTTGTGGCCCTGCACCCCCATTCCCCATCCCCATGTGTCTCTGTGCCCCCACTCAGTCACCCTTTCTCCATGTGCCCCTGCAACCCCTTTTCTGTCCCCATGTGTCTCTATGCCCCCTCAGCCACTCCCTCCCCCATGTGGCCTTGCACCCCATCCCCATGTGTCTCTGTTCCCCCACTCAGCCACCCCCATCCCCCATGTGGCCCTGCACCCCCTCCTCCCATCCCCATGTGGCCCAATGCCTCCACTCCCATTCAGCCCCTGCCCCAATCTATCCTCCCCTAACAGCCCTTATGAACCCCAGCCTGTGACCCCCACCCCAGCCTCACGCTGTCTGTCCTCCCATAGCCCCTGTCTCCTGACCTGGTCCCACAGGCATGGCGCTCGGCAGGCAACCTCTTCCCTATGGGCAGCTGGGACTGTCCCCTCCCAGGAGTGGCTGCTCTGGTCTAGAGCTACCCTGGGCCCTGGTGGTCAAAAGACGGAACTGCAGCAACTTTCCAGCAGAAGTTATTTTCTTCCGAAAAAAATTATGCACGGCACATTAATTATGCACGTGTGCAGTGGCGCAGAATTCCCCTATATATATACGTGCATATACAAACACAGGTATTAATGAGAGACAGAGACAGATATTACATGTTACAATACATATAAAAATACATCCATTCTTTGGCTTTTGGACTTAAAGTCCACCAGAATGCTAACAAGTCCCTGAGTGATAATTTGCATTTGAATTGCTGGACACTTTGGAGATAACTGATGTATAAAAATGTATATAAGCAGACAGTTCCTTGTCAAGCTACATACCTGCAGGTGACCAAGAGTGTAAACTAGACCTTCACAGTACTGACTTTATAGCATACACTAACTGCACATTTGTTCGTGAGAACTGTTGTGGCAGACATACCATATAACAGTATTTTGTGGCCTAAACACGATTCTTTACATCTCTCCTTTCCTGCTCCCCGGCAAACATACAGGATATAGAAAGTCAAGCACAGAGGGACAAATTGTATTGAGTTACATTGGTAAAAATCTGAAGTATTGCCATTGACTTCAAGAGTGCTACTCTAAATTTGCAAAGGAGTTACACAGCTGAATTTCTCCCAGAGAATGTTGTCAGCACCTAAAATCTGATTTAGTTTAGTTCATGTTTGAGATGTCTGCAAAATGAATGCAAAATAGTAACCTTAAAGCCATTTACTGATGTAATTCTGTCAGTGAGTCACACACAAAGAGTTGTATAAAACTTATATGTGGCCTTTGATATTTAATTTAGACATTTTTCTGTGTCTAAGACATAAAAAATGAATTTACAACTTGATTTGTTATTGCTGGAATTCTTCAACATGGAAAAAGAACTTCGACAGAATGAAATTTTAATTCTCATGATGTTATTTCTATCTCAGTTCAACTGTCATGAAATAAGGATATCAGCTTGGTTGTGTAAAAGTGCTGACTTTATAGAGACAGATTGATAGGTAATGGTTGTTACCAGAAATAAAGAGTTGCAAAATCATGTTCAGACAACCAAATCAGATTGAACAGTAATACAATTAGGATTCCACTGAGGAAACACCAGCTCTAGCTTTGGCTATACATGGTTTTTGTGCATCAGATTTTAAACTTCTTTGGAGGAATGGAAAATTATTAGCTTTCATACATCAGCTGAATTAAGAAAACAGCTGCTATATTCAAATGGAGCCAGATATTTCAGCAAGAGGGAAGAGCAGCAGTCTGTTATAGACCATAAATTTTCAAGCATAATGTATAGTCAATTTCCAGCTTCAAATGTTAAATACATTGTTGTTAAGTAACTACATTTTGTGCATTGCTTTTTATATATATATATATATATATATTTTTAAAAGATATTATGGTTGTAGCTTCCACCTACTCCCAAATTCTCATACATTGGGGATTTCACATCCAGTTAGCTGATGAAAAGAACTATTGCTGGTCATAAAGGCACCACTCATGTATATCATCAACTGTAATTTAAAGTGCATGGCAAAGGAAGTGTTCACAGTGTTAAAAAGACAAATGTACATAATGTTATATGCCATTACACATCCATTTGCACAACATGTGTTCTTTCCAACTATCTGAAAATATTTAGGGACCTTCTCTCACTTTCAGTCCAGCTAAATGTAATCCATTTTCAATGAGATTATACTGTGTATCTAGAACTTTGGATGCCACAAATTAAATCAATGTGAACATCTATGCTGTTTCACTTCAATATTATATGCACTCACCAACACCCCCCTACTAATATTGTTCTGGCTGAAAGCTTCATCAGGACACTTTGGGAAAATATTACATTCAAGGACTGAATGTATCAAAAGACTGAGTAATGAGGATAATAAAGATTTTCATTTTGAGGTGGCTGATTCAATTTTGGTCCAAGCTAGTAACTAGTAGAAGATGTCACCCATCCCATCCCATGACAGTTCTTTGGTGTGATTGCAGAAAAGACAGTGGTCTTCAAATATAGTTGTCTGCATCACATGTATCATTATCAAATTATCTGCAGAAATAAGTATACCAGCTCAAACAAAATAAGAAGTGCCAGAAATTTGAAGTGAATCGAGCCTATTTCCCGATCAATAAAGTTTGACCAGATTTTTCATTTTTACAGTCTTTGGTACTTTCTGGTCCAGTTGGAAGCAGGAATGACAGAATACCAGGCTGATGTTGTGGTCTTTCTGACCCAACTAGTTCTGGAAGTGCCATGAATAGTGTGAAATGGCCTGTTCACATGAGATATTCAGACCAAGTCTGAAAACTGAAGACAGTTGGATAAGCATTCAGACACGTGGATACTTACCCACACTGAATCTGTGAGCTTTAATGAAATTTGCTAGTGACAACAGGTGCTAACTAACACCTAGGTTGGTAGTCTCTGCAAATACTCAAAGGATTGAATGATCATCTTACTCCCTGTTGGGTGGCCTTTCCATGTCAGAACCAAAGCCTTTGGTTTGGATCGGGTAAGAATGGTGCACTGTCATTGCATGTGCAGTACTTATTTTGTGAACAAATAGCAGACTTCCACTCCCAATACTATTCATCCCGCATCTTCTGCTCGAACAGATTAATATTCCCATCCACCCACAACTTATTTTTTTACTGTCTATGCTGTAGAATGCTTTTCTGAAGCTAAATGGCATGCACATGGAGAAAATAATTTCAGTTGGTGAGTCTATGTGTATGACAACTTAGAGATGATTTTCAACCTGCTCTTGATTTCAAAAGACAAGACTCAGACACCTGAGCCATGGATTTTGTTTTCTGTATTTACCACAGTTATCTGTAGCTCTGATGTATTTATTGTGTTTTTCCTTAACAGAGGTGTTAGCACATTTGCTATGCTAACTGGCACGTTGCCCTTCATTGTGGAACCATTCAACATCAAGCAACTACATCAAAAGATGGTCAACAGCGAGATCAGCCCCATTCCATCCAATATCTCTTCTGGTAACCCACTCCTATTTTATATAGATACATAATATAGATAAGATAATATTTTTAACCTCAGTAGCAAAGTTAATGTAACAACCTCACAATAAGGAAGACAGCATGATTACTGTGTTTAGCATCCATGTTATCAGGAGGTAATGTGATCATATTCCTATGGTGGACCAGAGCCACCTCTTCCATTTTCTTTGTTCTGTTTATTACGGGCAAGATCACGTGCTATCTAGACTGTCTCAATCTTGCCTCAGAGATGAGAGAGACAATAACATTGTTGCCTAAACTTGAGAGATCACAGAGCTCAATTCTCATTTACATTTAAAGAAAGTTGGAGCGGACATAAGAATTACACTCTTTTTAAGGACTCTTTATGCTGCCAGAGTGATGTAAAGCGGCCTTAAGTGCAAATGAGATTCAAACCCATGGGATTTTGTTTAGTGGGCTGTGTGCCAGTTTAGGAAGCCATCTGTTTAATGCACACAAAAGCAGAGCTGTGAAAACCTTTGATAAGTGGTGTGAAAGAGCTCCCTCACTTTTTGCTCTAAGCATAATTCTTCAAAGTTCAAACTTATAACTACAGTTGGTTGACAACAGAACTTTTTGTGAAAAGTCCGTTCCTGTTTTTCATTAAAAAAATTGAAACTCAAAATGTTTACACCAGCTGTAGTTATCACCTTAATTAGCGAGGCAGAGTCAATGGAGACTTTTAGGCCCAATTTTCAAAAGGCAGTTATCATAATCACTAGCTCTGGATTTGGCCTAGGTTTTAAAAGCCAGAGATAATATTGGTGAATATGAATTTGGTGCTAGAAGTCCAATATTTATTTTCACTGGCATTAGATTTTCAACAATTCTTTTATTCAGTACCTCTGGTTTTAGTTTACATTCTCCTGCCAGTTATATTGATAACATTTTAGCATCATCTGGCTTGCATATTACAGGTTTGGGTTGTTTTCTCACAGCAATTTTATGAGTGTAACTCCATTCGTTTCAATTCATGTCAAGAGTAGAGTGTGAAGGGCAGGACATAGAGTAGAGCAAGACTCTGCTTTGCCCAGTTCACCACTGGCATATATTAAAGTTTTCCCGTGTTGCATAACTTTAACTTTGTGTGAGGTCAGGTGAGTAGAATCTGACTGAGCTCAAACTTTGTACAGATGTATAGATGCAGTGAAGAATTCCAGATCATTGAATCTGTCCAGATCTAGTTCAGAATTACAATGTTCAGGTAACATGATAAGGTAGATGATTGCTTCCAAAGAATGTTGATGGGATAAATACCATACATATTCATCATTTTAATGTAGCAAAGAATCCTGTGGCACCTTATAGACTAATAGACGTGTTGGAGCATGAGCTTTCGTGGGTGAATACCCACTTCCTCAGATGCATGTAGTGGAAATTTCCAGGGGCAGGTATATATATGCTAGCAAGCAAGCTAGAGATAACGAGGTCAGTTCAATCAGGGAGGATGAGGCCCTGTTCTAGCAGTTGAGGTGTGAAAACCAAGAGAGGAGAAACTGGTTCTGTAGTTGGCAAGCCATTCACAGTCTTTGTTCAATCCTGAGCTGATGGTGTCAAATTTGCAGATGAACTGAAGCTCAGCAGTTTCTCTTTGAAGTCTGGTCCTGAAGTTTTTTTGCTGCAGGATGGCCACCTTAAGGTCTGCTATAGTGTGGCCAGGGAGGTTGAAGTGCTCTCCTACAGGTTTTTGTATATTGCCATTCCTAATGTCTGATTTGTGTCCATTTATCCTTTTCCGTAGAGACTGTCCAGTTTGGCCGATGTACATAGCAGAGGGGCATTGCTGGCATATGATGGCGTATATTACATTGGTGGATGTGCAGGTGAATGAACCAGTGATGGTGTGGCTGATCTGGTTAGGTCCTGTGATGGTGTCGCTGGTGTAGATATGTGGGCAGAGTTGGCATCGAGGTTTGTTGCATGGATTGGTTCCTGAGCTAGAGTTATTATGGTGCGGTGTGCAGTTACTGGTGAGAATGCTTCCGCCGGCGTGCACAGGAAGAAATCGTGGAACAACAACATCGCTTGCCTCATAACCTAAGTTGTGCAGAACGCAATGCCATCCACAGCCTCAGAAACCACCCTGACATTATCATCAAAGAGGCTGATAAAGGAGGTGCCGTTGTCATCATGAACAGGTCTGACTACCAAAAGGAGGCCGCCAGACAACTCTCCAATACCAAATTCTACAGGCCACTTCCCTCAGATCCCACTGAGGAATACACTAAGAAACTATAGCATCTACTCAGGACACTCCCTACACTAACACCAGAAGAAATCAACATACCCCTAGAGCCCCGACCAGGGTTATTCTATCTACTACCCAAGATCCACAAACCCGGAAATCCTGGACGCCCCATCATCTCGGGCATTGGCACTCTCACTGAAGGACTGTCTGGATATATGGACTCTCTACTCAGACCCTATGCCACCAGCACTCCCAGCTATCTCCGTGACACCACTGATTTCCTGAGGAAACTACAATGCATTGGTCACTTCCCAGAAAACACCATCCTAGCCACCATGGATGTAGAGGCTCTCTACACAAACATCCCACACACAGATGGAATACAAGCTGTCAGGAACACTATCCCTGATGATGCCACAGCACAGCTGGCTGCTGAGCTCTGTGCCTTTATACTTACACACAACTATTTCAAATTTGATGACAATATATATCTCAAATCAGTGGCACTGCTATGGGCACCCACATGGCCCCACAATATGCTAATATCTTTATGGCCGACCTGGAACAACGCTTCCTCAGCTCTCGTCCACTCACGCCCCTTCTCTACCTACGCTACATTGATGACATCTTCATCATCTGGACCCATGGGAAGGAGACTCTGGAAAAATTCCACCATGATTTCAACAGCTTCCACCCCACCATCAACCTCAGCCTGGACCAATCTACACGGGAGGTCCACTTTCTTGACATCACGGTGCAAATAAGTGATGGTCACATTAACACCACCCTATATCGAAAACCTACCGACCGCTATGCCTACCTTCATGCCTCCAGCTTCCACCCCAGACACATCACACGATCCATTGTCTACAGCCAAGCACTGAGGTACAACCGCATCTGCTCTAACGCCTCAGACAGAGACCAACACCTACAAAATCTCCACCAAGCATTCTCAAAACTACAATACCCGCATGAGGAAATAAGGAAACCGATCAACAGAGCCAGACGTGTACCCAGAAGCCTCCTACTGCAAGACAAACCCAAGAAAGAAACCAACAGGACTCCACTGGCCATCACATACAGCCCCCAGCTAAAACCCCTCCAACGCATCATCAAGGATCTACAACCCATCCTGGACAATGATCCCACACTTTCACAGGCCTTGGGTGGCAGGCCAGTCCTTGCCCACAGACAACCTGCCAACCTGAAACATATTCTCACCAGTAACTGCACACCGCACCATAATAACTCTAGCTCAGGAACCAATCCATGCAACAAACCTCGATGCCAACTCTGCCCACATATCTACACCAGTGACACCATCACATGACCTAACCAGATCAGCCACACCATCACTGGTTCATTCACCTGCACATCCACCAATGTAATATAGGCCATCATATGCCAGCAATGCCCCTCTGCTATGTACATCGGCCAAACTGGACAGTCTCTACGGAAAAGGATAAATGGACACAAATCAGACATTAGGAATGGCAATATACAAAAACCTGTAGGAGAGCACTTTAACCTCCCTGGCCACACTATAGCAGACCTTAAGGTGGCCATCCTGCAGCAAAAAAACTTCAGGACCAGACTTCAAAGAGAAACTGCTGAGCTTCAGTTCATCTGCAAATTTGACACCATCAGCTCAGGATTGAACAAAGACTGTGAATGGCTTGCCAACTACAGAACCAGTTTCTCCTCTCTTGGTTTTCACACCTCAACTGCTAGAACAGGGCCTCATCCTCCCTGATTGAACTGACCTCGTTATCTCTAGCTTGCTTGCTAGCATATATATACCTGCCCCTGGAAATTTCCACTACATGCATCTGAGGAAGTGGGTATTCACCCACGAAAGCTCATGCTCCAAAACGTCTGTTAGTCTATAAGGTGCCACAGGATTCTTTGCTGCTTTTACAGATCCAGACTAACACGGCTACCCCTCTGATTCTTGACATCATTTTAATGCTTTCTTATGTCATTTAATCATCATAAAGGGGCTGGTTAACAGGAAGTGTATTATCTCATCCTCTATTTTTCTACATTAAAAGCTATTGTTAGTGGGACAGTGTGAAAATTTCAGTTGCTCCAAATGATAACCTTCCTAGTTGGTGTTTAGACATGTTAGGGAAGTAATGAATGAGGTTTTCATATCTGAAGACCTGAGCTCTTCTAAGGTAGGTCACAGGTGAAATAAATGTTATGGTCCTACTCTAATCTTCATCTAACATTTTTTTCCACTTCTAAAACTCCCCATTTAGCATTTTTTGCTCAGGAATGTGCCAAAAATGGAATATTAGCAGTATTAAAGAGGAGGCTGAGTTCCATTAGCAGAACTATATACAGACAGGGATATTTACGTGTACTTCATCTGTGCATGTTACAAATGGATGAAGCCAAATTATTAGTTGCACTCTTTCATGAGTGCTAAAATGTGCCAAAAGCACACAAAACAATAAATCTTGTCACTGAGATTAGCTTTACTAAGTGAAATTACTACTGAGCAAAGGATCAGCCCAAGACTTATAACTAGAGCTGGTCAGAAATTTTTGAACAAACAAAAAAAAATATTTTTTTTTTTAAGGAAAATGCCAGTTCGTCAAAACTCAAACTGTTCATGGGTCAATTCTGATGAATCTGCTGGTTTGAAAAATTTTGGAAAGTTTTGAAATTGTCAAATAGTTTTGACAATTTCAAAACTAAAAGTTTTGTAAGTTCAACATGACGTTTTGCTTTAAAATGTTAGTAAATATACTAAAAATGTTTTAAAATATTTAAAAGGTTGAAATTGAAATAAAACATTTCAAATTATCAAAAAGAAACATTCTGATTGACCACTCAATCTGAAATATTTTGTGAATCATTGTTCTGCAAAAAAATTTATGATTTTGACTTTCCATCTTGATCTGGGATGGGAAATTTTTTTTGCCATCTCAAAACTTTTCATGCGACAGTAAAATCTTTTGCCAGGCACCTCTGCATATAGCCCACTTAAATACCTGACCATGCCCCAAATCCTCAGAATAGGGCTGACTTTTTGCCTCTGCACATGAGTAACTTCTCACTGTTTGAATAAACAGACAGTATTATAGAGGTCAAGCCATTTCATCTGAATTTCTGTACAGGAGCTGTGCACTTCATGCATTCCTTACTTGAACCTGATCCTGCTAAGCGGCCTGCTGTTAAAGACGCAATGAAAGACAAATGGCTGAATGAAGTATTCATTGGGAAATCACTGAATTCCATTACATATAAAAATAGGTAATTTCAAATCTCTCTTCCATTTACTTGTATGTGGCCCGTGGAGTTTCAGAGACTTTATCCAATTCCAGTACTACAATAATTAGTAAAATTTTACTTTATCCTTCATTAATTTAGCTCTGCTTTACATAAAAAGTACACAAAATGTATTTATGTTGCTATGTGCATATATTGCATTATTTTTTTCTGGATATGTTTAACTGATGACATTAAATTTCTAGAATGTTTGATTCCAGTTATTTCTTCACTACAAAATTACATAGTATATTCCCGTCTCAGAGATTTTGAAAAAAACTTATGCTGAATTTGCTACGTTGATATTATTCTCACATATCTGCAAAATTGGGCTTTACTGTACTTCATGTTTTCCCAGTCAAATCACTGCACCTATTAAACAGCAGAAGTGTGCAAACAGATGCATGACACCACCAAACATTGCCTTTTCAGGCCAGTTGTTTTCTCATATATATGCACACACAGCTCCCACTCTGAGGATAAAATTTGGCCCACTGTCTTATTATTTCTGAACTATCTGTCTCTGAAGAGGTAATATGACACTTTATACCTGAATTCTCCACCTTCACAGTTTTATTAATTAGTGTTTCATATTAGTATGTTCATGCTCTTCTAAAATATCTAATTTCAGCGATGGAGCTTTAATTATTTCTAACTAAGAATCATTTGATTTAGGGAAAATGTTTGGACCCAATTCTGTAGAAGTCAGTGGGTTTGCACCCATGAAACAGATAAAAAAAATCTGACCTACAGTTCCGTTATGGTGGGGTTCAAACCAGCTGCATTGACTTTGTCCCTGCTTCCTGTAATACTATAAAAATGTTTGGAAAAGAATCTTTAGAATTTTTAAAACCAGATATCTAGATGTTTCTAAAGTGCCCTCTCCAAATTCATTCAATCTGCTTATGAAAACACATGTCTATTTGGAAGTTATTTCTAATTGTAGCTTTAGTGAGTAATTTTATGTAGAAAAATCCTCTCCAACTTCCCTAAGATCTTTTATGTACTCAAGATCCTCCAATCTCCTCAGATCTTCCCATCCTTTTCCACACACAGATTTTCTCTGTATCACTCCCTCCCAGACTCCTGTGTTGAGGACCAAAAAATAAATAAACAAACAAACGAGATCATGACAGATCATTAACTAGCTTCTTGACATGCTGCAATCTTAATCTTAGGGAACATCCTTTCAAATTAATCCATCCACTCTGCATCAGCAGTGGAATATCTAACAATGTTGTAACCGAGTCTTAGCCCAGCAATGATCTTGGTGTTGTCTAACAGAATATTTAAGGTTATGTAACTCTGTATCTCAGAGTTTTATATATATAAAGTATGTTGAGTAGCTGGACTGTCAAATTACTTATAGCCCACTGATGACTGCACTGCTCACTTATAAATCCATGCAACTACACTTGTACATTTTTTGGTGTGGGTTTTGTTGTTGTTTGTTGTTAAAATGAGCATTCTTAATTTTTCAGGCTTCGTCCTGATGAACTGAACCCTGTTGTTCTAAACTACATAACAGAAACAATGGAGCTCAGACTTTCAGAAGTTATCAATGTTTTGATAAATAACAAACCATCTTCTATCATGGCTTCTTATTGCTTATTACTGAAGAAGTTGGCCAAGTATCAAAAAGAACACGAAGCAATGAAGGTAGGACATCCATTTGTAACCCTTCTGCCCCTCTGAGTTGGCAGCAACAAGGGCCGGGTTCAGTATCCAGGGGTTCCGTTTCAGTAACACAATGCATAACCGGCTCGAGCCCCCACCTAGTGACCTGGGACACTCACATACCACACCCCCCTGGGCGCCTCTAGGAGGCAATACTTCCCCTCTTGCAAGCACGGAGTCTGAGTGTAGCAAAATCTTTTTAATAAAGGAAGGAATTAATGCGGCATCCCACTGGAGAAACACCACAAACAGGGTTATAACACAAACCATAAACAAAAACCCACCTCCAAGTACGTTTGGCACTGTCCTTTTTCCCCTTAGGGTTTTAAGTCCAATCACCCCAAAGTCCAACAACCCAAAAGTTTCTGGTCAATGCCACCCCAGAGTCCGAGAGTTTATCTGTAGAGGTCCCTCCCCGCAGCCTGGATAGAAAGGGGCACCTTACGTGGTCCGGGGCCAACTGCCCTGCCTCTCCGTGGGTTCTGCTTCCGCCTTCTCCACGAACTGCTCCGCTTTACCAGCCGCTCCACGCTGCTCCTCCAGCCGTCCTCAGAAACTGCTCTGCTCCAGCAGCTGCTCTGCTCCATGAGCTGCTCTGCAAACTGCTCGGCTCCGCTCGCTCTGTGGGCCGCTCCACCCGTCCCACAGCTACTCCGCTCTGTCAGCCGCTCTGCTGCCACCAGCTGTCCCGTGATCCGCTCCAGCCATCCCCACAAACTGCTCCACTCCGCCAGCAGCTCTGTTCCACAGTATAGCTTTGGGCTCCCCACTAGTTAGCACAGTACTCAGTGCTCTCAGCTCAGTGATTTTAGCTTTTAGTGATTTTCAGCTCTTAGTGATTCCAGCTCATAGTAGGGGAGCCCCAGTGCTAGTGCACCATTAGCCCAAAGTGATTTCAGCTCAGTAACCTGTATTTAAATTCTTAAGGGAATAAAAAAATCAACTCTGACATTCCACAGTGGAGAGAGAAGGGGGTGCAACTGGTGCTTCTGGCTCCACAAGGAAACTACACCACCAGGCACAAATACCTGTCCCCAGCCTCTTTCAATTCTCTGGGTTTTGGAACCCATGTCCCATGTCTAGCCAGTACCACTCAACTGAGGGTGAGCAATTTGTCACCAAGCAGTCCCACAGCTTGGCAGTCTGGGATAGGGTGGGCGTGCCTATGCAAATACACTCTCTGAAATTCTTTCCACCAGATGTCAGTGTAGAGCTTATCCTGACCCTGCTTACACATTCATAAACAGCATGTTAAGGCCCAACCTCTGTTCACCCTACTCATATGAGCAACAGAGTCAATAGGAAGGCTTGTGTGAGTAAAGTAGTCTTAAATACATTATGTATAGCACTAATGCTGCAAACTATGGAAAAATTGGTAACAGAAGTACAGCCACATATACAGTCTAAAGAGACTCATTCGTGGCATTCTCAGAGGTGATTACTGTAACAGATTTTTTCCCAGAGAAAATGTATATTGTTTTCTCTACAAGCAATCAAACTGGAACTGACAATTTGTTTCTTTACAGAAGAGATGATTTTTCCAATCAGAAAAAGGAAAGTTCATTTCTGCCTGACCTCACACCACCTTGCTTTTGTGACTGGTCAGTGAGGGCCTAATTTTAAGTTCACTAAAGTGAATGGGAGTCTGAAAAGTTACACATTTCCATTCTTGTCTTCAGTGTGCATTGTAGATTTTCTACCACTGTAGTTTAGGTTCAAGTTTTAACTCCGACTAACTGAGAGAAGGAAGCTAAGATTAGCAAATACTATATAGCAATAATTGCTGAGACCACAATTAGCTAAAAAGTCTGTAAGCTTTTCTTTTACAACCATTTTTACTAAGGGGTTCACAGTTCAGTCATAAAAATTTTGCTTCAGGCAGAAATGAGGCAGACAGGAAGCCAGATTCCAACTTCTAACACACAAGTGCAGTAGGGAACGTTTCAATTACTAAACAATGCACATCAGAGATTAGAATCCCAGTCAAAGTCTTAGCCTCGAACAAACTGTATTTTGAGACGGTCCAGTTGACTGCTCTAGAAATTAGTGAGCAGAGCTTAAGCAGGTCTAGATCTGCATCCCAGCACACAGCCCTGGAGTCACTCTAGCATATGCATGTTTCCATTCTAATTCCATCTCACCATGGGGAGGAGTGGAGGTAGCTCCACATAGTCTTATTCAAAACTCAAAAAATTGGTTTTCTTCTTCTTTTTTTCCCAAAAATCAAAATTTGGCAGGTCATGATGCAGGGGTCCTTACCTCTCCTAATAGTTTCATTTAAATAAAAACTGTATCTGCTGAATTATAAATAATTGAAAACTAGCTGTTGTGGAAAGACTATTGGGCAGACCCTCAACTGGTATAGCTCAACTGAAGTCAAAAAACTGATGACAATTTACACCACCTGAGCATCTGGCCCTTTAATGTCAAATCACAAGCACCTTAGGCAAGATCCTGCATGATGTGGAATGGGAAAGCGGTCATATGAACAAGGGAAAGAGATTATCTAAGCAAATGGCAGCACTACTCCCTGTCCTGTTCACTCCGGCATCCTATTCTGCAGGTCTACATTCCTGAAGTTGTGGAGTATCTGAAAAGTTTTTGAAGCATTTCATAGAGTTTAACACCAGAAGAGATTCACTAGATCATCTAGTTTGACCTCCTGCATATCATAGGCCACCAACATCACCCAGCACCTGCACACTAAACCCAACAACTGATATTAGACCAAAGTATTACAGCTCACAGGAGACTATACTATGTAGTACAGAGAACAGGAATGATCAAGATGCACCAGTGGCCAAGGTCCCAGCCATGAGTGGCAGAAGTGCCCTTTTGGGGGGGGAGGTCCCCAGGCACCCAAACTGTATCCCACCCTGTGCAACACCACTTCCCAAGACCTTGCCCATGCACCGCCCCTTCCCCCAAAACCCTGCTCCCCCGTCATTCCTCTCCACCTCCTCCCCCTACCATTGCTTTCCCTTCAGCCAGTAAAAAGTGGGTGGACACAGCCCTCCCACTTTTAAAAGTGGGGGGCCATGGCCTGCTGTCCCCCCAATTCCAGCACCACTGGCCCCAGCAATGGCAGGGAAATGATTGAATGTATGTCTATAATTGTGGAAGAGTACAGAGCACAGACACTGAATGCCCAGCTAGCATTACTCCTGGGGGGATTCTGCACCAGTGCGCACACACATAATTAATGTGCTGCACATATTTTAATTAATTTTTTTCAGGTTAATAGTTTCTGCAGGGAAGTTGCTGCAGTTCCACCTTTTTCTCACCAGAGGGCGCTACAGAACTAAAACAGAGCAGCCTTCCCAGCCAGCCTCTGCAGAAAATAACTTTGGCTGGGAAGTTGTTGCAGTTCTGCCTTATGCCCACCAGACATGCTGTGGTGCTAAAACAGAGCAGCCACTCCCAGCCAGCTAGGGAAGAGAAATGGCCTGCAGTGCCAGCTTCACTGTTCCTGTTTGGCCAAGTCAGGAGACAGGAACTATGGAGAGACAGATGGCATGGAACTACTGGGGAGGTCAGACAGGGCTCATAAGGCTAGTGGGGAAGGACAGACTGGGGCAGGGACTGAATGAGAGTGGAGGCACAGAATTCCCCGAGGAGTACAGCATGAGTATAGGCAGCAGAGTAGACGGTCAGGCACTGCTTAGGTGAGCAGAGTACAGACACACCAGAGCCTTGGGGTATACACCCTGCATGGCTCTCGATGCACCCAAGCAGTGCCTCTCACATCTACACTACTGTTTTTAGTAGCATAGTTTCTAGCAGCAATGAGACAGCGGCAGTCTTTCGCCCGGCACAGTGAAAAGCTCTGGGAGTGGGCAATGGGAAAGGGGGAAAACACACCTGCACCTGGAGCCTTTCTCTGCTGCCTTCCTACTGCCAGACCATTTCACTTCTGGGTGTAGCTACACACCACAGTGTGAACACAGCCTGTATTTCACTACAGCATGTGGTACACATTCCCCACGCACTGCTGCAAGAGCAGAAAAGGCCTAACTCAGAGATACACAGATAATCCTGGCAAGTGACCCATATCGTGTCCTGCAAACAAAGGGAACAAAACCCCAAGGACATTGCTATTATGATGGGGGGGGCGGGAAATTCCTTCCTGACCCTGCATATGGCAATCAATTAGACCTTGAGTATGTGAGAGCACACCTTAGAGAGAGAATGCTTGGGCCCACTTCAGAGCCCTGGCCCTCCCTGTCCAATGTCCCATCTCCAGCCGTGGTCATCCCCTTGTACTTCAGAGAAAAGAGACAAAAAAATGGAATACACTTGGGGGGTGGGGGCAAAATCCTTTCCTGACCCCTGCAGGTGACCAGCGGAAGCTCTGAAGTATGTGATTTTAGGAACATAGGACACAAACTAAAAGGGACCCCCAGGGCTGTTTAGCCTTGTCTCCCCCACCCCATCATAAGCACCCTGTCATGTGCACCAGACTTGCTTCCAGGAAATGGATAAAAGAAAGCCAGCCACAGTTTCAGCTACGTTCTTCTATACCTTTTCCTCCTCCCCATTACTAGTGCAAATTAGGGACCTCATTAAGTCAAGAGAAGTTTTGCCACCGATTTCAGTTGTGTGGGATCAGGCCCTCATGGTGTAGAAGGGGTGGGTTGGATACATGTGCACCCTGCACAAATGATGGCAGGATTTGTTTAGGTGCAGTTTGGATTTTGCACATTCAGGCTCGCCCAGAAAAGCATTTTCATAATCTCATTTAGATTAATTAATATATACGTGCTCCAAGTTCAACTCATAAACCTTGTGCCTAGCCTGAGTAACAGGATGGGGAAGGAATCCCATCCATAGGCCTCGGAGCCGCTTCAGAACCAGTTCAAGAAGGTTACTCAGCAAAATGGAGGAAGAAGCCTGCATAGCCCACTCTTCCAGGGAGAGGGCAGGAACAATTAGGAATTAAAAATTATAATCACCAAAAGATATTGTAATAAAAGTTTAAACCAGTAAGTTATTAGTTACAGATGTTACATTATTAGAAATCATATTTTAAAATGGCCAAAATACCTCCAACACATTTACAAATAAAAAAATAAATAGAAGCGCAGGATTCCGTTTTAATAAAATAATTAAAAATAAGGAATAAATAGAGGAATTTTCACAGGAAATTCCTATTATTTTAATCACTTTTTCTTAAGCCATCATTGAAACTGGTTTTCCTAAACGGGTGGATTCCCATTATGTATCCTACATGGGGGAATTAATGTAATGAAAACACTTCACTAGCATTTGGCTTCTGATCAGATTAAGAGAAAAAAATAATAGGTATTTTCACTATAATTGTATATGTGTTCTGTAATAAAATGAGTCATAAATTTAAACAGGGCACATGTCACTACTGCAATGGGGACAAAGCCAGGTAACTTAAGAATCCCTTGACTCATTTAGCATCTGAGTCAGATATGAATAACAGAATCACAAAAATTAAGAATGGAAAAAAATGAGTAGTCCCATCTTGTCCATAGCCCTGCCATTGCAGATCCATTCCCTATTGTTCATTAATAAGTGGTTGGTAAAATCTACATTTAAAAGTTCCTAGGTTCAAGCCTTCTACCAGTTCTATTTGGAGACTATTGAATAACTCAATATATCTTCCTGGTAGGGAGCTTTCCCAGTTATTCAGCCCAAATTGTTTGTTTCTTAATTTCATCCCATTACTCCTAGTTACACTCTTTTGCAAGACCATAAATAATTTCTCTACCTTGGTATTTATGCTCTACAAATATTTGTAACTGATCATGTTCACCTTTTAATTTTTATCTGTCCAAGCCATACACATGATTAACTCTTCTAATCATTCCTCGCAATGAGGTCTCTTAAATCATAACTAGTAGTGATACAGTCCATTTGCCAATTCCCTTAACATCCTAAAATATGTATCACCTAGACTGACCATTTTGTAAATATATGGTCATATTTGCCCAGTATTCCCTTGCCTGTTCTTTAGCAATAGCTATTTTATGCTTATGTCTACAAAAAGGCAAAACTCAGGCCAAAAAATATTAAAAGTATATTCAAGGAGAAAAAGAAAACTTGCTATACACCGAGAGACAGGTCAGACAAAGGGCAGGAGGGGAAACAAAACAGAGAGAGGTTATGTTAAGAACAGCCATACCGGGTCAGACCAAAGGTCCATCTAGCCCAGTATCCCGCCTTCTGACAGTGGGCAATGCCAGGTGCCCCAGAGGGAATGACTAGAACAGGTAAATCATCAAGTGATCCATCCCCTTGCTTGAGGTCACACAGCAGGTCAGAGCCAGACACAGAGCCCAAGTCTGCTCAGTCCTAAGTCCCAGTGCCACTGGACTGTGCTGCCAACACCTGCAGAGGTCCCTGTTCTGAAGCTTCACTGCAACATTCGCTCTGTGCAGCCTTTCTGCTTTGGTCTGAAATAGCCCCAAATCCAAAGACCTGTAGAGCACAGAGCAGAGCACTCACTCCAGCTCACCCCCTCTCATGCCCCCATAAGTATTTGAAAGTGGGGGAGAGGCGTGAGGGTGGCTAATTGGTGGAGAGAGAGGATTTTTCATCTGTTAGTTTGTCTGGTCTTCTGGTTGGAATTTACATGAGAAGATATTGCAGCAGTTTAGTTCTAATGATGTGGGTATTTAATGTTTGTATGTCACATTTCATCAAAGGTGCCTAAAGAGGATGGATAGATGCTCTTTTTATTCCAAATAAAGCCAAATATTTGCTATTTGTTAGTCACAGTCTGTGATTGGTCACTAAATCACAAAATATAGTTTCCAATCCACAGCTGAATAACAAAGGCCCCAGATCTGCAAATTTATGCATGTGCTTTACTGTAAGTGCAAGAGTAGTCTCCCTGAGCTCAATAAGAATATACAAGTGCATAAAAATGAAAGCACACAAAGTAGTGTTTGCAGAACCGGAGCCTAAAATGTTTTAAAACTAGGAGAGTAACCAATGCTTAGCAAAGAAAAAAACAGCAAATATGGCCTGATTGAGGACAAATTTCCATTGTTTTTGGATCAGGTGAAAATGTTCAGCATGTACTCTCGCTTTCATCTGAACATGGATATTCCTAGAGGCTGAGATTTTCAAAAAGAGCATAAGGGAATAAAACACCCAGCTTTTCACTGAAATTCAATGATACTTCAGTGCCTAACTCCTTTGAAAAAATTCTGGCCAAAAAGAACCAAAAGATTCACCAAATATTAACATAAACACTGGCAACAATGTTCATGAATGGCATATCATAAAAAGAAAATAACATGGTCAAACCAATTAACTGCTTGCAATTCAAACAAATATTCACAAACATTATTTTTGTAGTATTCAACCTGCTCCAATCAATAGATTAATCAAAAGTGTTTCCACACCAAAATCAAAGAAAAATGTAAACTCTTAAGGACAAATTTTCAACAAGCCTTCTAAATTGCAAGTGCATTCTTTTGCATGTACAACAAACTGTGTTTGCATAAGTTGAATGAGTAGCTGTGTTTGCAAATGCTGGTTTTACACTCAAACTGGCATTTCTACATGAAGATAAGGGTTTTGGTGAAAGCAAATAGACGCAATTCCAATGTTTGTAAGTGCAATTACAGAAGCCTGTTGAAAGTTTGACCCTTAAAAGATTCTTTCCATGTTCAAATTTGAGCCATAAGCCATTGGATAAATATAACACATGGCCCGTCCTTTCATGCACGGTAATTTCTCCAAGCAATGTATTTGTATTATGTGTGTTCTTTTGTAGAAGAGAGCCTTAATGATTATAATTTGCCATCCAGAACTTTATAGCTAGCCCTTGTCGAAAACAGTGTTTCTGCCAAAAGGCTTCCTGCCCAGGTGCTTAACCAATTAGCTCTTAAGAGGTCTGGCAGTAAAACCAGTCATGGCAAGTATTCTGGTGTACTGTATATAAGGTGACAGCTTGCAAAACATAAGATGAAAATTTGTTTTCTTAACAAGCAGTGTGTAAAATCCTGGGAGACTATTTGATTGCTTTGCCTAAAACACTTATGACATCTCATATTCCCAGTTGATATAGTGTGGTTTTAAAAATATGTTGTCAAATTAAACATATTGTAATTTTTTTTATATACACTCTAAAGACAATTTATTTAATTGTGATTTGGGTGTTGCAAATGTGTAGTAGGCATGGACTAACCTAAGAGTTTGAAGTTTGGTAAGCTTCAAACTTTTCCAAGCATTTTACTAACTTATGAAATGCATTCAAGCTTTGAGAGACCTGTTTTTCCCACAAATTATACCCAACGTTTTTCATGGGACATTAGATTAAAAACATGTTTTTACAATGTTACAAACTAGGGCTGTCAATTAATCACAGTTAACTCATGCAATTAACTCAATTAATTAATCATGATGAATCACAGTTTAATTGTGCTGTTAAACAATAGAATACCAATTGCAATTTATTAAATATTTTGGATGTTTTTCTATATTTTCATATATTATATTCTGTGTTGTAATTGAAATCAAGGTGTATATTATTTTTGATTACATATATTTGCACTGTAAAAAGGATAAAAGAAATGGTATTTTTCAATTCAATTCATACAAGTACTGTAGTGCAATCTCTTTGTTGTGAAAGTGCAATTTACAAATGTAGATTTTTTTTTGTTACATAACTGCACTCAAAAACAAAACAATGTAAAACTTCAGAGCCTACAAGTCCACTCAGTCCTACTCCTTGTTCAGCCAATCGATAAGACAAACAGGTTTGTTTACATTTACAGGAGATAATGCTGCCCTCTTCTTATGTACAATGTCACCAGAAAGTGAGAACAGGCATTTGTATGGCACTTTTGTAGCCAGCATTGCATGGTATTTATATGCCAGATATGCTAAACGTTCGTACACTCTTCCATGCTTCAGTCACCATTCCAGAGGATATTTCCATGCTGATGATGCTCATTGAAAAAATAACACATTAATTAAATTCGTGACTGAACTCCTTGGGAGGGGTGGAAATGCATATCCCCTGCTCTGTTTTACCCGCATTCTGCCATATATTTCATGTTACAGCAGTGTCAGATGATGACCGAGCATATGTTGTTCATTTTAAGAATACTTTCACTGCAGATTTGACAAAACACAAAGAAGGTACCTATGTGAGATTTCTAAAGATAGCTACAGCACTCAACCCAAGGTTTAAGAATCTGAAGTACCTTCCAAAATCTGAGAGGAATGAGGTGTGGAGCATGCTTTCAGAAGTCTAAAAAGGCAACACTCTGATGCGGAAACTACAGAACCCAAACCACCAATAACAAAAATCAGCCTTCTGCTGGTGGCATCTGACTCAGATGATGAAAATGAACATACATCGGTCCACACTGCTTTGGATCGTTATTGAGCAGAACTCATCATCAGCATGGACGCATGTCCTTTGGAATGATGGTTGAAGCATGAAGGGACATACGAATCTTTAGCACAACTGGTGGGTAAATATCTTGCGATGCTGGCTACAACAGTGCCATGAGAACACCTGTTCTCACTTTCAGGTGACATTGTAAACAAGAAGCGGACAGCATTATCTCCTGCAAATGTAACCAAACTTATTTGTCTGAGCGATTGGCTGAACAAGAAGTAGGACTGAGTGGACTTCGGTTTATTTTTGAAAGCAGTTTTTATTGTACATAATTCTATATTTGTAAGTTCAACTTTCATGATAAAGAGATTGCACTACAGTACTTGTATTATGTGAACTGAAAAATAGTATTTCTTTTGGTTTTTTACAGTGCATATACTTGTAATAAAAAATAAATATAAAGTGAGAAATGTACACTTTGTATTCTGTGTTGTAATTGAAATCAATATATTTGAAAATGTAGAAAACATCCAAAAATATCTAAATAAATGGTATTCTGTTACTGTTTAACAGTGTGATTAATTGTGCTTAGTTTTTTAAATCGTGCGATTAATCGCGATTAATTTTTTAACTGCTTGACAGCCCTAGTTACAACATAAGATAGACCAACAGTTGCTAATTCAAACCTCCTAAGGGCAGGCTATACACACAGTGGTAATAAGGTCAAAGTCTCATTGGGGGGCTCTCTACTTCGTTTTTCTGCCTGCAGCCTCCAGCTCTGTATCTTTCTGTTGAAGATACTTCTAGTCCCATGCCAGCAACAGGGTGTGTGTCTGACTTTTAACCTTCAGGATGCCTGCTGCCTGGCCTTCCCTCTGCAGCCAGTGCCCAGGCAGCCTCCATCTCTCTTCGAAGTCCAGTCCCCTCAAACCTCAGGCTGTACTTCCATTTTCTGACCCTTGGGATTTAGAAAGCCCTCTGCTGGCTGGCTGTTGAACAGCAGAAGGGTGGGGGGCAGAGTCACAATGCAAGTAACAAGTGAGCCAGTTCACTCCATCACACTTGATGGTGGGAACCCTAGTCGTTCAAGAGCTAAAGCACCAATGGTAGAACAGCAGGATTCCCTTTCTCCCCATTACTCAGACTGCCAGGTCCTGATTTCCCTACAATGTATTTCTAATCCTAGTCAAAACTCAACAAGGTCAGGAGGCTGCTGAGAAACAGAACAGTCATTGTGGGGGTCTTGCTTTGAGAAAAGGAAGGAGATTGCTAATTGCAGTGGGTCCAGGCAGGGAAGATGCTGAGTGGAGGAGCAGCTAAGCAGGGAGTAGATGCTCAGCAAGAATGAGGTAGGGAAACTGTTCAGTGGGATGTTTGAGAGACAAGGTGGGTGAGGTCACATCTTTTATTGGACCAGCTTCTGTTGGTGAGAGATAGAAGCTTTTGAGCTACACAGAGCTCTTCCTTAAGCTCTGTATGAACTTAGAAGTCTGTCTCTCTCTCCCACAAAGTTGGTGCAATAAAAGATGTGACCTCACCCACCTTGTCTCTCCAATACCCTGGAACCAACATGGTTACAATACTGCAAACAACAGTGAGATGCTGGCAGGAAAGTTGATCAGGGAAAAAGTGCTGTGGAGCCAGATGGGCAGTTGCAAGGAGGAAAAGAATTAAAACAAATCCTTTCAACTAAGCTATCTCCAGCTCAGCTTCCCTCCTCTCCTGCCTGTCCACAGTTGCCTTGTCTCTCCCCTTCCCCCCCAAAAAAATGCACACACTGAGCAATTTCCCTTCCCCAGTCTGTTTTCGTTCTCGCTCCACAGTCAGCTGCTCCCATTCCTAAACCCAATGTTCTTTTCAGAGCATCCTCTCTCATTTCCTTTTCTTCTCCCCCTCCAACAACCCCTAATATCTCTCCTAACACCCCCACCCCAGTAACCTGGCCTGAGTATCCCTCATCCCTCCACTGGCTTCCCAGCATCACCTGGGTTTGGATCTTCCTTTTGGAGGAGGGAGCAGCAAGTTCCAAGTTCCCACCTACTGCTGCTTGTCACGGGGCTGCAGCCAACTAGTGGAGTCATCTAAGAAAAATAGAGGAAAAAAGGTTAAAATAAAACACTTTTTTTTACTTAAAAAATAAAGCACATTATTGTCCTATGGGCAGGCACCTCTGCAACTTGAAGCATTTTACTGGCAGATCTGGTCAAAAAAAAAAAAAACAAGCAGTGCTTGCTTGATGAAAACCTTAGAAAGAAACAACATTTTTCATTCTTCATTCTTCATTAATTTTGTGTTTTGAATTTGTTTTCATTCAGGTGAGACACCCCTTATGTGGGGGAGAAGTTAACCAAAGTTTAAAAGTGAGAGAAATTGATTTTTTTCCCTCACTTAAATTATTGCAAATCAATTATTTTCAAACTAAAATCATTAGAATTAAGAACAGGACTAACCACACTTTACTTTGATCATTGAGGTAGGATCACTGCATTTATAGATTGCTCTGCTTGTGAGTAGATGACAGATTCCTTGGTAACACTGTAGAACAGGAAAGGGGGCTAAGAGAGAGTAAACCTACTAGGGTCTCTTTGCAGACCTCTCCCTAATTGTTCTGCCAGGAAGCAGGACTTGTCAGCTCACAAACCCTGTGGATCTCGGAGATTAGAGGGAGATCAATGAACAAGTTCTGTGCTGGCTCATTTTGTATTACATTGCATGGGGTGGGAGGGGATTTCTTCAGGACTGGTGGGGAAGGAAGATGCACATTTCTATTTACACGTGTCTGAGCTTGTTGTATTTCAGTTCCTTGTACGTTCAAGCTTCTTTTCAATCTAAGACAATATGAATTATGACTGTTATGTTTTCAGAGGGAAAATGTAATAGAAAAATGTGGTGGCAAACCTCCTAGAAACCTGAATCAAGATGCAGATATTCAGATTTCCCAAAAGGCTGAACTGGTCACAACAGAAAACCTCAACAACTATGACAATAAGACATTTCCTTCTGCACTAAACCAAGCAATCCCAGACGCCATTCAAGAAGATGAAATTGCAATTACTTTGGATAACCAAGAAAATATACCAGAAGGTACTGTACAAAAATCTATTAATGGCTTATTAACCTGAAAATGTTCTTTTAGCGCAAGTCAGTAAAAAGTGAAAACATTTTATGATTTTTTTTTTAGAAATTTTCCATTTGTTTGTTTTTTGAGGGGGAGGAGGGAGTTCAAAAAATGTAGCTCAGCTCTAGTTCTCCGGCTTCACACAGTTTTCCCCTCATAGAACTACCTCCACCATTATGCTATAGGCACATTCTGTGTGTTACCTCAGAACAGATTTTTAAAGACTTGGAAGTGTGTGCTCCCCTATCTAAGTCAATGTGAAGGAGATTTAGCGACTGATCTTACACTCACTGAAGTCAGTGGTAAAGCACCATCTTTGAAACAGAGAGAGTGTGATGGGAAAGAACAAGTTCCACCCATATTCACCCTCCTCTGCAACGAGAAAAAATTCACTGGGTGAGATATGCCCAATAGATGCTCAGAAAAAATCATTCAATATAGCCAAAGGCCTTGCCATTACACTTCTTTCCTGATCCCAAGTTTTGGTGATCAGTTTGAAAACATTGTATATGTAGGAAAGAATAGCCATAACTAAGCATCAACCCAATTGTTAATCTGGATATAGTGACTATAAGTAACTGTCCATTACATGCCATTCTCCAAGTTATTTCCATTGTTTTCCTAAGAAGGATTGTGAGGAACCTCCAAGGTCAAGAAATTTCAAACACTGATTATTCTAGGAGACAAAGACAGAACGTGACTTTAGACTTTGAGGCTAAATCCAGGTCTGGCATAACAGTCACAACATGATTGCTCCCACTTACACTCTCCATTGCCCTGCACCAAATCAGAAAGATACCAGTTTACACTGTCTTTGCAATGATGTAAATAACAAGTGCAAGGTGCAGACCCATGGATAGTCAGCCCCTCGCTCTGAATTTGACCTCTCAGTAAACAACAATTGATTCTGACTCGATCATTGTGCACGTAGATATTTTTTAGATTCATGCTGTCTTTAATAAATGCTGAGTAATAGCCCCAGTAATAGCCGTACAGAAATAACAAAAAGATAGGCAACCCTATGCCCAGCTGTCCACTTTCTGTTCCATCTTAACATCAATGGCTTCCTCCTCATTTGGATGTGAGCTATGCTGTGTCATCACTGCTACTGAACCTTATGCCACTTATAAGCAATTATGGTTACACACAGGTGTAATTTTTCAACATTGACTAGTGATTGTGAGTGCCTCAGTCTTGAATGCCAGCATTTTAAAAGGGGTCTGATTTTCAGAGTGTTGATCACCTCACCTCTGAAAATCAGAACCCTTTAAAGCATCTAAAGTTAAAATCACTAGTTACTTTTGAAAGCCTATGTGTAAACTTGTGGCATTTTATCAAGATTTTTTATTATTTATAATATTGCAAAAACTCTACCAACAGTCAGCAAAATTCAGAGTCCCAAAGGGAGGTACTTTCAGTAATAACTTGTTACTTCTATAGACGCTTTCATTTCAGCATGAACTGATCTTATCCATTCTATATTCCATTTAGTTTCCAAGTTTGCAGATAGAGAATGGGTTCATCTTGAACCTCCTAAATCACCAAATAAAAATACTTCATATGACCCAATGAATCAGCCACTTTTGGATCTGCAGGAGAATTTGGATGATTATAAAGACTTAGCTGATGTGAGGAAATCATATCTTCCTGAGAAACCACCTCCTACATTAGCAAATAACCCAACACATTCTGCAAACCACCAATCTCAAAGATCTGCAATGTCATGTACAAGTAGAATAACCCCACGGTCTCTAACAGAAAATAGAGTTGTAGACCACAGTCCTATGCCTCATCAGGATACAAGATTTAAAGACCTTCTCAAAGCAATGGATGAGACTATTCCAACTCCAGCATGGCTGTACTCAGAAAAGGAAAGTCCTAATCTACTAATGATTGAAACACCACAGCTTTCCCCTTTGCCCAGGCTGAGACAAGCTGCCTTGAGAGACACCATAGTTAAAAAGATTTCATGTATGGAAACATCACATCAACAAACAAGTGGTTCCCCTCCACTTTTGGTCAATGGCTCAAGACCACCAATTTTCCCTATATCCCAACAGCAAACACATATGGTAAGAAGTTTGAGGCAATCTAAAGAAAACCCAAAAACCTTTTTCAACAACAGCATGAAGATTAAGAGAAACTTAGTCCAACTCAAGCATACCCATAAAGTTACAGACCTGAATCTTCCGGTCTTATCTCCACCATACCAAACCAGGTCAGGGAAAAAGTCTGAGATTTTAAGCTTAGATTTTGTTTAAATACAGTGCACGGCAATATAAGAAAAAAGGGAGGGGTATGTGCGTGAGAGATAGAGAAAATAACAGCGTCTATAAACTTTCCACAAAGTATAAAGCTGATAGGTTTTAGCTGAATACCATGATGTCACATGATGTCCCAGGTCTGTTTAATGTAGATGCAAAATTTGAGGTTCTAAGAAGACAATTCACAATAATATTTGATTGTGAATTTTTTGTGTCTATGTACATTGTTTGCACCCAAACTGTGAATCATTGTGTTAGGGCAAAAGATCCAGAAAATAAAACGGACTAGTCTATTTTGATTGTCCTAGCTGAATAAAAAGTAAATGTAAACAAATTGTTATAATGAAGGAAAACTAGATTTTAAAAATCCTCTTTCCATTTTAATAAACTACAGTGTTAGTAAGACGTCAGGAATTTTTTCATATTAGCTATATGAATTTTAACCAGACAGTGGCAATTTAACCCAACTATGTTCCAAAACAGAGAGAACCAAATTTTGCATCCAACTTCACTGCATTAATTAATTAATTAGGGCTACACACACGTGACAAAGTAAAATGTATCCCTTTTGTTTTAAATTCCAATGATTAATCCTCCTTATTTATATTTCCTTTTTCTTATTACTAGACTTTGGGCTTAATTCTCTTCTCACTCTAATATAACTTCCCTGACTTCTTGGAGTTATTCTTCATTGATACTTGTGTGAGCAAAAGGAGAATCAGGTTTTGTGTTTGCAGCTTTGAAATGTCCATGTGAGGTGTGAGCTTACAAGTTAAGGATAACAAAGGATTTCTAAATGGTATTTAAGAAAGCATTGTGCGTCATCTTGTCAAGATTTGCCCTCCCATATGTCTACCAACATTACTGCCATACAAAGAACATATTGGGAAGGTCTTTAGAGGAGATAAAGAATGAGTCTAAATGTGAAAAATGTGTAAATTTCAAATGCCAGGGTGTCTTGTGTGTAAGATTCAGCAGTCAGAAAGACTGTGCAGCCACTTGTGAATTCTGCTGTTTCTTTCTGGGAGATGGTCAGATTTCACCTTCAAGAGCAACAATAGAATATAATATTTAGAGTAATACAAAGAAGGTATATACATGGAGCCCACAGTAATTGCACTGAATGCTCAAGAGCCTAATTCTGCCCTCCTTAGGGCTAAGATTCAGGAAAGTATCCCTATTCAGGATAGCACTTAAGCACATGCTTCTGTTCTATAGAAGGCAATGCGACTTCATCATGTAGTGAAAATTCAACATGTGATTAAGTGCTTTCCTGAACTAGGGCCATACATGGCTGTAACTCCCAGAACTGGGCCATTAGCTTATATATCATCTTCATTATTAAAGCTGGATGGATATTTCACAAACAAAGTGGCTTTGTAAACATTTCCCCTCTAATTTACAAAATTTTGTAAATTCATTCTAAACTTGTCAATCTTGTGGTCAGTTTCCTGGAGTTTTGTCAGAAAGAAAAGGGAGGGGGGGAAATAAACAGGATTTGACTCCATTTTTTGGTAAAAGTAGGCTGGGGGACTAGGGTTGCCAATTTTCTAATCCCACAAAACCGAACATCCTTGTCCCATCCCCTGCCCTGCCTTTCCCTGAGGTCCTACCCCTTTTCTGAGGCCTTGCCTCCCACTCACTCCATCCCCCCTCCCTCCATCACTCTCTCTCTCCTACCCTCACTCACTTTCACCAGGCTAGGGAAGAGGACTGGTGTGTGGGAGGGGGTGAGGGCTCTGGCTGAGCATGTGGGCTCCAAGATGGGGGCATAAATTAGGGGTTCAGGGTGTGGGAGGGGGCTTCAGGATGGGGCAGGAAGTTGGAGTGCAGGAGGGGTTGCAGCTGGGCGGCGCTTACCTCATGTGGCTCCCAGAAGCGGCCGGCATGTCCGGCTCCTAGGTGGAGGGGTAGCCAGGGGGCTCTACAGACTTCCCCTGTCCACAGGCACCACCCCACAGCTCCTGTTGGTCATGGTTCTCAGCCAATGGGAGCTGCAGAACCAGCGCTCATGGTTGCCTCTCTGCCTAGGAGTCGGACATGCCAGCTGCTTCTGGGAGCCACGCGAAGCCAGCCCTAGCCCTGTTGTACCGCCAACTGAACTTTTAGTGGCCCAGTAAGGCCTCTTTTCAATGGGGCATTCCGGTCAAAAAATGGATGCCTGGCAACCCTATGGGGAACAGTGGTGACATATTAAATATACGGTTCTGCTGGCAGAGAGAAGGCAAGCAGCAGTGTCTTCTAAGAAATGCAGACTACAACAAATATGAAGTGACATTAAAGCTGTAAGAGCCTCCATTTTCATGCACCCCGGTTTTCCAGGGACCCTCACTGTAATGTTTGTTAATCTGTACCTCATGGCTCCCTTAGTTATAGTGTTTTAGGCCTGTTTCAGCAAGGTACTCACACAAATGTGTCTAACTGTAAGCAAATGAGTAGAGCCCTTGAACTGAATTGTGAAATGTCAGAATTTTGACTTTGGTGGGACTACACATATGCTTAAAGTCAGGCATGTGTTAAGTACCTTGCTGACATGTGGCTTTATTGCCTACCTAAGGCCTGATTCTGCAAACGCATACTTGGGTAACTTTTCAAGGGATTACTCAAGTTATCCAAATCTGAGTTTGAAGGAATAGGCCCCTAGTTTGCATATGTCATGTTCCAGACAATGATTTGAAATACAGAAGTCAAAGGTGACATTTTAAAATCTTAAAGAGGAATTCCTAAGCACTAGCACAGCATGTTTCAGAAGGATAAAGGAAGCCAGATACAGCATATTAAGTTCTGCTCTCAGTTGCACTCATTGACTTCAATGAGTGCAACTGGCATAACTGAAAGCAGAATATGGCCTTGTATGTGCACCCTGTTGCTCCATATAAGTTGTACACAATATACCAACTTAAGTTTCTTATTTGCTTACATCCTGTGCAACCCCAATGAGATTAATGACATAGGTCAGCTCACAATTTGTCCCACTGTCTTTGTGTTTTTATACTAGAGACCAAGTATAAAACTGGTCAGCAGTTACATATGAATTCTGACCTGCTTGAAGGACAGAATAACTGTGCCTTCCAGTAAACTTTGCTGTATAAAGTGTGGCAGCCAAAAAGTGCTATTGCTAAAAAGGCAGCCAAGGATTTTAAGAGCTAAAAGTTCACTTTTTACTTTACAAATGTTTTTAAATCAAAATTTTCACATTGTTACATATGTGGGGTACTGGAATGCGGTACTATTCAGTGGAAGTAAGGGTTTCCAGCCCAGCCCTTAAAGTGTTAATTTCTCAACATTAATAAAAACCACTAGAACAGATTCCCTTATTTTTAAATAAAAAAAGGTTTTGACCAGCTCTAAAAATTACATCATCATTCTTTTTAACATAAGACCATGATCTAATACCCATACCCATGATATATATATATATAGCATCTCACCTATCAGCTAGAACCATTCATTTTTGGTCCAGTGGTTAGGGTACTGGCCTAGGACTTGGTAGATCTGCATTCAATTCCCTGCTCCACTACAGACTTACTATGTGATCTTGGGCAAGTCACTTAGCCTCTCTCTGTGCCTCAATTCCCCATCTGTAAAATGGGTATGAGAGCACTTCCTTACCTCACAGGGGTATTGTGAGGGTAACACATTGAAGATTGTGAGGTGCACAGATGCTATGGTGATCCGTACAAGTACTTCAGATAGAAGGAACAAGGATCCAATGTGAGTAAGGATGGTAGTATCTAGCCATGGCGTATGAAAGAGCTGCTGTCTGAAATAAAACCAAACATGCATTCATTATGCTCAGTCACTGGTAGCAGTCTTTTCTTTCATCTATATTTCACATATCAAAAACTGTGTGCATCTATTCTGCTTTCATGGAGAGCATCTCTAAGATCTGTGCCATAAGAAGTCAGTGTATAACTATATACAGTTGGAGTTTTTTTAATTATTATTGTTACAACTAACAGTGATTAATTGTACCATTGTGTTTGCTATGAGTCAGAGCTGACTTCAGTGGGACTGCTCATGCTGTAAGATACTATTCAACATGGAGAAGAGTGTCATAACATATTTCCCAGATTTGGACCTTAGCATCCAAAATATGGGTGTTAGCATGAAAACCTCCAAGCTTAGTTACCAGCTTGGACCTGGTAAAGCTGCCACCACCCAAAAAATTAGAGTGTTTTGGGGCACTCTGGTCCCCCCAAAAACCTTCCCTGGGGACCCCAAAGACCCAAATTCCTTGAGTCTTACAACAAAGGGGAATAAACCATTTCCCCTCCTTCTCCCTTCCAGGTGTTCCCTCCCTGGGTTCCTGGAGAGATACACAGAAGCAAGCTCCATGAATCTAAACAGAGGGACTCCACCCTCCCCGTTTCCAGTCCTGGAAACACAAGTACTTCCCGCTTCACCCAGAGGGTATGCAAAGTCAGGCTTAGTAAATCTAACACAAAGAGATTTTCCCCCTGACTTCTTCCTCCCACCAATTCCCTGGTGAGTTGCAGACTTAATTCCCTGGAATTCCCACTAAAGAAAACTCCAACAGGTCTAAAAAAGAAAGCTTTATAAGAAGAAAGAAAAATACATAAAAATGGTCTCTCTGTATTAAGGTGACAAATACAGGGTCAATTGCTTAAAAGAAATATGAATAAACAGCCTTATCCACAAAGAATACAATTTAACACATTCCAGCAACTACACACATGTAAATACAAAAAAAACCAATATAAACCTTATTGCCTTACTATTTTTATACTTACAACTTGGAAACAGAAGATTAGAAAGCTGGAGATAGAAAAATCACTCCCATAGCCGAGAGCGTCAGACACAAGACAAAGAACAAAGAACTCACACCCAAAACTTCCCTCCACCCAGATTTGAAAAAGTCTTGTTTCCTGATTGGTCCTCTGGTCAGGTGTTTCAGGTTACTCATTTCCAGATGAAAGAGACATTAACCCTTAGCTATCTGTTTATGACACGCCCCCCAAATTGCAGACAGTGGGGAACCTCACTGGCGGTGATTTCCTCCTAGAACTTTAAAACAAACAGATTAATACAACACATGCACCTTTACATATACCACTAGCAGACTTTTACATTTTAAGAACACTTTTTAACTACTGGATTCTGGGAAACTCTCACGGGAGAGTGCATCAGCTACTTTGTTAGAAGCTCCTAAGATGTGCTGAATTTCAAAATCAAAATCTTGGAGAGCTAAACTCCAACGAAGAAGTTTCTTGTTGTTCCTCTTGGCAGTATGAAGCCTCTTTAGCGCAGCATGGTCAGTTTGTAGCTGGAACCGCCGTCCCCAAACATATGGGCATAGCTTTTCCAGGGCGTACACAATGGCGTAGCATTCCTTTTCACTGACTGACCAGTGACTTTCCCTCTCAAACAGTTTCTTGCTGAGAAACACGACAGGATGGAAGTTGTGATCCATTGCTTCCTGCATGAGAACTGCTCCTATACCACGCTCAGATGCATCCGTGGTTACTAGGAATGGCTTGTCAAAGTCCGAGGCCCTGAGCACAGGGTCAGACATGAGCGTTGCCTTAAGTTGGGTAAAGGTCTTTTGACACTCATCAGTCCACTTAACTGCATCTGGCTGGGTCTTTTTGGTCAGGTCGGTCAGTGTGGCAGCGATTTGTCTGTAGTGGGGTACAAATCACCTGTAGTATCCGGCCAAGCCTAAGAAGGATTGGACCTATTTCTTTGACCTTGGGACAGGCCACTTTTGGATAGCATCCACCTTGGCCTGTAGGGGGTTTATGGTTCCTCGACCCACCTGGTGTCCCAGGTAAGTTACTCTGTTTTGGCCTATTTGACACTTTTTGGCCTTAACAGTTAGTCCGGCCTGCCTGATGCACTCAAAGACCTTTTCCAGGTGTAGTAGGTGTTCGGGCCAGGAGTCTGAAAAAATGGCCACATCATCGAGGTAGGCAACTGCATATTCGCTCAGTCCTGCTAGTAGACCATCTACCAGCCTCTGGAAGGTGGCAGGTGCATTTCGCAGCCCGAAAAGAAGGATATTAAATTCATACACCCCCGCATGGGTGACGAATGCTGACCTGTCCTTGGCAGGTTCATCTAGCAGTACTTGCCAGTATCCCTTGGTTAAGTCTATTGTAGAGATGAACTGGGCACGTCCCAACTTCTCCAATAGCTCATCGGTGCGTGGCATTGGATAGTTGTCCGGACGAGTTACCACATTTAGCTTACGGTAGTCCACGCAAAAGCGTATTTCCCCATCTGGTTTGGGTACCAGAACCACTGGAGATGCCCATGCACTGGTAGATGAGCGGATTATACCCATCTGTAGCATGTTCTGGATCTCCCGTTCTATAGCAGCTTGGGCATAAGGAGACACCCGGTAGGGTGGGGTTCTAATGGGGTGAGCATTACCTGTGTCAATGGAGTGGTATGCCCGTTCAGTCCGTCCTGGGGTGGCTGAGAACAATGGGGCGAAGCTAGTGCACAGCTCCTTGATTTGTCGCCGCTGCAGACGTTCCAGGGTGGTTGAGAGGTTCACCTCTTCCACACCACCGTCTTTTTTCCCGTCGTAGTAGACACCTTCAGGCCACTCAGCATCATCTCCCTGGACTGTAAACTGACAAACCTGTAAGTCTATGGAATAGAAAGGCTTGAGAGAATTAACATGGTACACTCTGGGCTTTAGTGAGGACTTGGGAAATGCTATGAGGTAGTTCACAGTTCACAGGCGCTCTTGGACCGTGAATGGCCCTTCCCATGATGCTTCCATCTTATGGGCCTGTTGCGCCTTCAAGACCATAACCTGGTCTCCTACCTTGAAGGAATGTTCTCTGGTATGTTTGTCATACCAGGCCTTTTGCTCTTTCTGAGCATCCTTTAGGTTTTCTTTAGCAAGGGCTAAAGAGTGTCGAAGGGTGTTTTGTAGGTTGCTTACAAAGTCCAGAATGTTAGTTCCTGGAGAAGGCGTAAACCCCTCCCATTGCTGTTTCACCAACTGTAATGGCCCCTTAACCTTGTGACCATACACAAGTTCAAATGGTGAAAACCCTAAACTGGGATGTGGTACAGCCCTGTAGGCAAAAAGCAACTGCTGTAACACTAGGTCCCAATTATTGGAGTGTTCATTGACGAATTTACGTATCATAGCCCCCAAAGTTCCATTAAACCTTTCCACCAGGCCATTGGTTTGATGGTGGTACGGGGTGGCAACCAAGTGGTTCACCCCATGAGTTTCCCACAGTTCTTTCATGGTCCCTGCCAGGAAATTAGATCCTGAATCTGTAAGGATGTCGGAGGGCCAACCTACCCTGGCAAAAATGTCTGTTAGGGCCAGGCACACAGTGTTAGCCCTGGTGTTGCCTAGAGCTACTGCTTCCGGCCATCGGGTAGCAAAGTCCACGAAAGTCAGTACGTACTGCTTTCCTCTGGGTGTCTTTTTTGGGAAAGGACCCAGAATATCCACAGCTACTCGCTGAAATGGGACCTCAATTATGGGGAGTGGCTGGAGAGGGGCCTTGATCTGGTCTTGAGGCTTTCCCACTCTTTGGCATACCTCACAAGACCGGACATACTTGGCAACGTCCTTGCCCATCCCCTCCCAGTGGAAGGATTTCCCCAACCGGTCCTTGGTTCTGTTCACCCCAGCATGGCCACTGGGATGATCATGGGCTAAGCTTAAGAGCTTCCCCCGGTACTTAGTTGGAACCACCAACTGTTTTTGCGGCTGCCGTTCTTCCCGGTGTCCACCAGAAAGAATCTCCTTGTATAAAAGTCCTTGGTCTATAACAAACCGGGATCAGTGAGAAGAGCTGAGAGGCGGTGGGGTGCTCCGTGCCACCGCCCAAGCTTTCTGAAGGCTGTCATCTGCTTCCTGCTCAGTCTGGAACTGTTCCCTTGAGGCTGGGGTCACCAGTTCTTCCTCAGACTGTGGACTTGGTCTTGGTCCCTCTGGAAGCGATGTAGGTGATGGGGTTGTTTCTGTTGCTGGTGAACCGCTCTCCGCTGGTGCACCAGGGGGTATTTCAGGCTCTGGCTGAGACTTTTGGGTATGGCTGTCTGTTGCTTCTGCCAGTTCTGGCTCGCTGGCGCCCTCTGGCATTGAGTTTGAAGATGTGGTTGCACTTGCTGGTGCTGGTTGATGTTCCAGTTCCGGGCCTGGGACTGGAGGTGCTCTGGCTGTTTCAGTGGTTGGCATGGAATCTGGGTCCACTACCTCTGTCTGGGTCTCTGGTAACACAGACGAGGCGTCTGTGGACGGCTCAGGAACGGGAATGGGTCTGGAAGCTTGCCTGGTTTGGCTGCGTGTAACCATTCCCACTCTCTTGGCCCGCTTCACCTGGTTGGCCAAGTCTTCCCCCAGTAGCATGGGGATGGAATAATTGTCATAGACTGCAAAAGTCCACATTCCTGACCAGCCTTTGTACTGGACAGGCAGTTCAGCTGTAGGCAAGTCTACAGCTTGTGACATGAAGGGGTAAATTGTCACTTGGGCCTTTGGGTTGATGAATTTGGGGTCTACGAAGGATTGATGGATAGCTGACACTTGTGCCCCCGTGTCTCTCCATGCAGTAACCTTCTTTCTGCCCACTCTCAAATTTTCCCTTCGCTCCAAGAGTATTTGAGAGGCATCTGGGCCTGGGGATCTTTTGGGTGATGGTGGTGTAATGAACTGCACTCGGTTGGCATTCTTTGGGCAGTTGGCCTTGATATGTCCCAGTTCATTACACTTAAAGCATCTTCCAGCTGACTGGTTACTGGGTCGAGGTGAGTTACTGGAGACTGGTGAGGTGGAAGAATAGTGTGTCTGTGGCTTTCCTTGGGTTGTAGGTGGGGTCTTTGGTTGTCCTCGGTTGTAGGGTTTATGGTCGGTGTGCCCTCTGGGGTATTCATTCCCCTTGACAGTAGCTTTCTTGCTTTCTGCCACTTCCATCCATCTGGCTCCAATCTCCCCCGCCTCGATGAGATTTTTGGGTTTTCCATCTTGTATGTACCGTGTTATGTCCTCAGGAACACCATCCAAGAACTGCTCCATTTGTATGAGGAGGTGCAGTTCGTCTATGGATTTAACATTGTTTCCTGATATCCAGGCCTCATAATTTTTCCCAACATAGTAGGTGTGTTTGGGAAATGACACATCTGGTTTCCACTTTGGGGTTCTGAAATGCCGACGGGCATGATCCGGGGTTATCCCCATTCTGTATCTGGCCTTGGTTTGAAAAAGTTTATAGTCGTTCATTTTCTCCTTAGGCATTTCAGCTGCCACCTCTGCTAAAGGTCCACTGAGCTGTGGCCTCAATTCTACCATGTACTGGTCTTCAGGGATGCTGTACCCAAGACAGGCTCTTTCAAAATTTTCCAAGAAGGCCTCAGTGTCATCACCTGCCTTGTAGGTGGGAAATTTCTTGGGATGTGGAACCATAATTGGTGAAGGGTTGTTAGGATTGGCTGGAGCCTGTTGCTTAGCCTTTTCTAATTCCATGGCCTGTCGGTGGGTCTCCCTCTGGAGTTCTATCTGTCTTCTGTAGGCTGCCTCTTCTTCTTCTTGTTTCCTTCTGTGAGCCTCCTCTTCTTCTTGTTGTTTTCTTTTGTGGGCTGCCTCTTCCTTGGCTAGTTCTGCATTAATTAGTTCTATCCGTCTCTTGTGTTCATTTTCTTTGTCTATGGCTTGTTGCCATGCTCGCTCCTGCCTTAGGCTTTCCTTGGAACTCATGTTTTCTGCTTTCTTGTGCTGAGGCGCCCTCTGGGGTTTATTGTATGAACTGCAGCTTCTCTGTTGCCTCCTGGGGTCTGCCTAGCAACAATGCCTTTTTCCCTTTCTTCCTCTAGCTAATCTTTTAAATGTAAAGTAAACCAGAAAAACCACTTTATTTGCATGTGTATTGCTGGATATTTGACTCTCAATGGGAGTGCTATTGTCTGACAAAAGACCCGTTTGTCACAGCTTAATGGTTCCTTGCTTAATATGCAAGCTACTGCCAGGAGAGAACAGAAAAAAATATTCTCTCTAGTTCCTTTTAAAACCAAACCCTCTCTGCTTAAAAGCCCCTAGCAGAGAAAAGAAAAATATAATATTCCTACTGGCTTCTGGATTCTATCTATCCCACAACGCTGCACACCATGTCATAACATATTTCCCAGATTTGGACCTTAGCATCCAAAATATGGGTGTTAGCATGAAAACCTCCAAGCTTAGTTACCAGCTTGGACCTGGTAAAGCTGCCACCACCCAAAAAATTAGAGTGTTTTGAGGCACTCTGGTCCCCCCAAAAACCTTCCCTGGGGACCCCAAAGACCCAAATTCCTTGAGTCTTACAACAAAGGAGAATAAATCATTTCCCCCCCTTCTCCCTTCCAGGTGTTCCCTCCCTGGGTTCCTGGAGAGATACACAGAAGCAAGCTCCGTGAATCTAAACAGAGGGACTCCACCCTCCCCGTTTCCAGTCCTGGAAACACAAGTACTTCCCGCTTCACCCAGAGGGTATGCAAAGTCAGGCTTAGTAAATCTAACACAAAGAGATTTTCCCCCTGACTTCTTCCTCCCACCAATTCCCTGGTGAGTTGCAGACTTAATTCCCTGGAATTCCCACTAAAGAAAACTCCAACAGGTCTAAAAAAGAAAGCTTTATAAGAAGAAAGAAAAATACATAAAAATGGTCTCTTTGTATTAAGGTGACAAATACAGGGTCAATTGCTTAAAAGAAATATGAATAAACAGCCTTATCCACAAAGAATACAATTTAACACATTCCAGCAACTACACACATGTAAATACAAAAAAAACCAATATAAACCTTATTGCCTTACTATTTTTGTACTTACAACTTGGAAACAGAAGATTAGAAAGCTGGAGATAGAAAAATCACTCTCATAGCCGAGAGGGTCAGACACAAGACAAAGAACAAAGAACTCACACCCAAAACTTCCCTCCACCCAGATTTGAAAAAGTCTTGTTTCCTGATTGGTCCTCTGGTCAGGTGTTTCAGGTTACTTGTTTCCAGGTGAAAAAGACATTAACCCTTAGCTATCTATTTATGACAAAGAGAATCAGAATCTGTCCCTTAGGGAAATGGAAAGGACACTCAACTTGATTGTATTGGTGCAAAATAATGTTAAAGTTAAAAGTGAAATGGAAAGCTTTTTTTTAAAAGGGGGGGACTTGAGATATAAAATCTTTAAAAGAAATACAGAAAACAATGTATACTTATCAATAAATATTTATGCAGCACTCAAATGTAGGTGCCCAGTTGCTTTCAAAACTGTATGACAGATCATTGCACCACAAAGTTTACTGTCTAAAGGCTCAACCCTGCAAGCTGTTGTATGCCTGCTGTGAAATGCTTGGGACTTGAAGGGGCTCAGCACTGCAGAGGATTGGACCTTAAATACAATTAAATACAGTGAACAATGTCAGAGGCAAATAGTGCTAAGTGGGAAGGGAGAGGGTAACAATGAATAATAAGATCATATGCTTTTCTCTGTAAAGCTGTGTATGCTTGTTAGTTCCCATCCTCCTCCCCAGTTAGTTGCACTTTTCATCTCCTCTTCAGTTTGAGAGCACAGGGTCAGGCCTGAGGGCAGAAGCAGATGACGAAGGGTTGGAGGTGAGTGGTGGAAGGCTAACTGAGGGAGATGAGTGTTGAGAAAAGGGATGAAGGGAGATCCAAGTTTCCGTGATACAGGCAACTGGGAGTATTTGCCACCTGGCTGCCACATTGTTTTGTCTGTAGTTATTTGAGAAGGATCCAGTTTTAGTACACAGCCTGGTTTTGTACAAATAAAAGGAATATTTGCGAGTCTGTCTGTGGAAATTCAATCAATGTCAAAATTACCATGAACTGTCTGTAAGCAGAGGTAACATATGCACAATCGTCTTTGATAACAACAAAGGTAGCAAATAAATGTGCGCTCTCAATCCCTTGCTCTTTACTTGGCTGCACAGAAAAGTGCGCCTCCACCTGGCTTAGCTGAATACAGGCTGCCCAGATTGTGGCCCCAGCTGCACGAGGCAGGAGAACAGGAACACCTGATATCTTCTCCATTGTGAGCAAGTGGGAGCAGAGGAGGTGGCAGAGACCAGGGTAGCTGGGTAAGCACATAAAAGGAGTACGCTACAACCCATAAGGAGTAAAGCAACATATTGACAACTCCTCCCAGAGCAAGGGGGAGCAAGGGAGAAATTGTGCTTTTCTGAGGCTCAGTGCCATCTAACGCTGTGAGCGCTCCCATCAGTTTCTTTGGGCAACTCACAGTGTCAGGTATTTCTTGACTTGGGAATTGGGACCGTAAAGAAAAAAAATGTTGCTCCTTAGCCTCAGTAGCTAGCCAGTATCTACAGCCTTGTCCGGTTATTTCCATTAAGAGGGGAAATTGATGTTTCAGGTGTTTATCTGGTGCAGTCCTGTTTATTTACAATGACTGTACATGGTGGCCTGTTTCCTGGAACACAGTGGGAACAAACACCACCAGGCAGTTTCCTTCCTTACAGTTTTGCTGCTGCTTGTCATTGCATGTGAGCTTAGTGCCTTGGGCAGTAGCTTTCTCTATAGAAAAGTAGCTTAATTGCTTCTTCCATTTGACCTGAATGAAGGTCACACAACCAAAAGCTACAAGGTCTGGGATTGACTATAGGTCAAAGATGTGCCCGATGGCAGCCATTAACACCCTCCAGAACAACATTATAAGCATGGAAGGAGTTGCAATGCCTAAAGCAGTGACTCCTCCCTGAAGCTATTTGCAAACACATCCAACCTTGAAGCCGACGAGGGTTGCGCCCGCCTATCCTAAGACCGAGTGCACCTCTGAGCCAGGAAACAATCTGCTGCTTTTTCTCAAATTCACCAGAAAGGCCAAATGCCCCTTTTGGGTTTAGTGCAAAAAACCCTTCACCACCATTTGTTCTGGTGATGCTCTATGAATCTTTATAAACAGAGCTGCAAAGGATAGTTCTTATAAACTGTTTTGGATTTATTTTTTTAAAGTTTTGTCTTATGGGTCACATGAAATCGGGGAGAGGGGGCAGGAAGGATATTTCTTGGCCTTAGTGTGTGCTATGATATAGAGGGCCCAAACAATTTCCTGAGAATCATTCAGAAAACTTCAAGATATTGAACATACATTACAACAACAAAAAGGCCAGGTCCACACTAGAGCGTTAAATCGATTTAAACAGCATTAAATCGATTTAACGCTGTAACCATCCACACTACAAGGCACTTAAAATCGATTTTAAGGGGTCTTAAAATCGATTTCTGTACTCCAGCTAAACGAAAGGAGTAACCCTAAAATCGATTTTACAAAATCGATTTTAAGCTAGTGTGGACGGAAATCGAAGTTAATGGCCTCCGGGAGGTATCCCACAGTGCACCAGTGGCCGCTCTGCACAGCTAAAGGAACTCTACTGCTGGCCAGGTACACAGGAAAAGCCCCGGGAACTTTTAAATTTCATTTCCTGTTTGGCCAGCGTGGAGCTCTCAGCAGCACAGGTAACAATGCAGTCTGCTGAGAATAGGAAAAGAGCTCCAGCGTGGAACACACAGGAGTTATTGGATCTGATAGCTGTATGGGGAGAAGAGTCTGTGCTATCAGAACTGCGTTCCAGTAGACGAAATAAGAAAACTTTTGAAAAGATTTCAAATTTCATGAGGCAGAGAGGACATAGCAGAGACTCGTTGCAGTGCAGAGTTAAAGTGAAGGAGCTCAGACAAGCGTACCAGAAGACCAAAGCAGCAAAGGGCAGATCTGGATCTGGCCCCAAAACATGCTGCTTCTACGAGGAGCTTAACGCAATTTTAGGTAACTGTGCCACGACAAGCCCCCCCTTGTCTGTGGATTCAGAGGTGGGGGTAGTAATCTCAGCCACTGCTGATGATTTTGAGGACGGCGAAGATGTGGAGGAGGAACCGGAGGAGGTTGAGATGGCAGAGACCACACAGCACTCCATTCCCCCCAACAGCCAGGATCTTTTCCTCACCCTGACAGAAGTACCCTCCCAGCCCTCTCAAGCCAGTAGCACAGACAATGAAGCCGTGGAAGCATCCTCTGGTGAGTGTACTTTTTGAAATAAAAACCATAGTTTAAAAGCAACCGTTTTTTAATGATTGATTTGCCATGAGGGCTTGCATGCAGTAGCTGGCATTAAAGTTACTGGAAAAGTCTGTTAACATGTCTGGGGATGGAGCGGAAATCCTCCAGGGACATCTCTATGAAGCACTCCTGGAGGTACCCCAATAGCCTTTGCAGAAGGTTTCTGGGCAGGGCAGCCTTATTCCGTCCACCATGGTACGAAACTTTACCACGCCATGCCTGGAGCACGTAATCAGGTATCATTGCACGACAAAGCCTAGCTACGAATGGCCCCGGGGATTGCTGGCATTCAAGAAGCATAATTTCTTTTTCTCTTTCTGTTATTCTCAGGAGAGTGATATCGTTCATGGTCACCTGTTAAAAATTAATGTACTTTATTAAGGGAACAGAGATGACCATTCCTTCGTTTCTGCTTTCTTGCTCCTTTAATAGAAAACCTTTCCTAGCAGTCAGCCATGTGGGGGATGGTAAAAACCTGCAAATTCCTATGGGGAGGTGTCTCTAAAGCATTTGGGCAGCAGGAATTATCGCTACTAATTGCCAAGGCAGACGGGGGGAGGAGGGAGGGGGGAGGTGTTAAAGTTACCTGCCAGTACAGCAGAGATGCAGATTGGGGGGGGGGGTGAGCCATTCACTATTTTCCTCTAGTGCTGAACCTTTCTGATGGCATAAGAAAAGAAGCCAGAGTTTTGCTTTTCAGCACTTTGGCTGCAAAGCGTGAATGCTACCTGTTAATAGCCGGGGGTACAGGGTAATAAAAGAGGTTGCACGGTTCACTGCCATTTGACTTACCATGTCCTCCAGCAAGGTTTTTTGTACTCCCCTGACCTGCGTCTGTGTTGATCTCTGACTCCACAGCCGCAAGCACTAAATACTAAAAGAATCCTAAGGCGACCTTGTAGTGAAGTTACATGTGCTACGTACGGTGAATAGTGTAGTTCACTGTGAAAGAGTATAACCATTGTTCTGTGAAATGTGTCTCATATGATCCTTCTATCACTCTTTTCCCCCACTCACGCAGCTGCACATTTCTCCAGCCTCCCTTCTCCTGTCCGAAGGATAGGTCAGATAAGGAGACTGAGGAAGAAGAGGACACGGGAGGAGATGTTCACAGAAATAATGGCAGTAACCCGCAGTGAAAGAGCTCATCTGGGGGAGTGGAAACACGTGGTCGCAAAGTACAGGGACGCTGCCAGTGAACGTGAGGACAGGAGGGACCAACGTGAGGACAGGAGGGATGCCAAAAATGACATGTGGCGGCAGGAAGATCAGCGGTGGCGGGCAGCAACGCTGGAGCTTCTTCGCGATCAGACTGACCTCCTCCGAAGTCTGGTGGAAGAGCTGCGGGGTCACAGAGTGCCACTCCAGCCCATGTTTAACCTCTCTCAGTACTCACCATGTCCCATACCTTCCACACCCAGGCGTGTAAGAACGCGTGGGGGAAGGCTTTCTGCACCTGCCCACTCCACCCCTGTGGACAATCCAACCAAAAGGCTGTCATTACATTGAAATGCCCTTAATGGCATTTTTCTTCCCTCCTATACTCCTCCCAAACCACTCCCGGGGTACCTTTTCATTTCTTTTAATCTTAGGACATGCTATTCAAAGGCAGTGGGAGGGTGGGTTGGTAACGATAGTAAGCAAGATGTTCTGGAAGGGTGGAGGGAAGCTTGCTTGCAGCAGCAGGAGTCAATACATGGGGTGGGGTTAATCAAGGGGAAAGAAACACATCAGTCACACCGTACCCTGGCCCATGATGAAACTCGTTTTCAGGGCTTCCTTAATTGCCTTTGTCTTCCCTTAATCCCTCCCTCCCTCTACTATCCTCCCCCAAAACCCCCTACTTATGTATTTTTAATCACAGGCTTGTAAAAGCAGGAGGGAGGGTGGGTTGCTTACAGGGACTGACTTTTAATAAAGAATACAATGTTTTCTACAGATAGTAACTTTATTTTCCATAAGCAAGCAGTTCTGGAAGGGTGCAGTGAAGCTACCTTGTATCAGCAGGAGTCAATACATGGGGGGGGGGTTAATCAAGGGGAAAGAAACACAGCAGTCACACCGTACCCTGGCCCATGATGAAACTCGTTTTCAGGGCTTCTCTGATGCGTACTGCTTCCTGGTGTGATCTTCTAATTGCCCTGGTGTCTGGCTGCGCATAATCAGTGGTCAGGTGATTTGCCTCAGCCTCCCACCCCGCTATAAAGGTCTCCCTCTTACTCTCACAGAGATTGTGGAGCACACAGCAAGCAGCAATAACACAGGGGATATTGGTTTGGCTGAGGTCTGAGCGAGTAAGTAAGGTTCTCCAGCGCCCTTTCAAACAGCTAAATGCACATTCTACCACCATTCTGCACTTGCTCAGCCTGTAGTTAAACAACTCCTGACCACTGTCCAGGCTGCCTGTGTATGGCTTCATTAGCCAGGGCATCAAGGGGTAGGCTGGGTCCCCCAGGATAACTATAGGCATTTCAACATCTCCAACTGTAATTAAGTCTCTTGCTGCAGCCGTTTAAACAGAGTAGTGCTTCTGAAGACACGAGCGTCATGAACCCTTCCTGGCCATCCCACGTGGATGTTGGTGAAAAGTCCCTTGTGATCCACCAGTGCTTGCAGCACCATTGAAAAGTACCCCTTGCGGTTTATGTACTGGTCGCCCTGGTGCTCCAGTGCCAAGATAGGGATATGGGTTCCATCTATGGCCCCCCCACAGTTAGGAAATCCCATTGCAGCAAAGCCATCCACTATGACCTGCACGTTTCCCAGAGTCACAACCTTTCGTAGCAGCAGCTTAATGATTGCTTTGGCTACTTCCAGCACAGCAGCCTCCACAGTAGATTTTCCCACTCCAAATTGATTCCCGACCAACCGGTAGCTGTCTGGCGTTGCAAGTTTCCAGAGGGCTATTGCCACTCGCTTCTCAACTGTGAGGGCTGCTCTCATCCTGGTATTATGGCGTTTCAGGACAGGGGAAAGCAAGTCACAAAGTTCAAAGAAAGTGCTCTTACGCATGCGAAAGTTCCGCAGCCACTGCGAATCGTCCCACACCTGCAAGACTATGCAGTCCCACCAGTCTGTGCTTGTTTCCCGGGCCCAAAATTGGCGAGGAACGGGTAGAACCTGCCCCATTACCATCAGGAACTCCAAAGCGCGGGGGCCCGCGGTTTCGGAGAACTCAGTCTCCAGGTCCTCATCACTCTCGTCGCCGCGCTGCAGCATGCTCTCCTGCATTTCTGGCTCATGGTTCAGCATAGACAGCAGGAGAATGCGTGAACTGTTTACAACATCCGCGATCAAGGTAAAGATCTGACCAGGATCCATGCTTGCTGCAAAATGGCGTTTGCTCACTTCACCCAGTAAAAAATGCGCGAAATGGCTGTCTGCTGCTTTCTGGAAGGGAGGGGGTGAGGCTGTACCCAGAACCACCCACGACAGTGATTTTTGCCCCATCAGGCACTGGGGTAGTAACCCATAATTCCAAGGGTCAGGGAACGCTGCAGGAACTGTGGGATAGGTACCCACAGTGCAACGCTCCTGAAATCGATGGACGCCAGGGAACATGGACGCACACCACCGACGTAAGGTGCCCTAGTGTGGACGCGTAAAATCAATTTTATAAATCCTGTATTATAAAATCGATTTTAATAACATCGATTTTAAGCTGTAGTGTGGACGTGGGCAAAGAGAAGCTACTTATTCTCTTTCTCCTGCACAGTATGTATATCCAGCCACATCATAGATACAATCCCAGACCCCTGTATATTGTCTAATTATGTCAAAACCCCTCCCTTGAAAATGAAGGTTTCCCTTCCCCTTGCCATCCAAAGTGCAGAGGCACCATTGGATTTTGAAATACAGTCCCCAGAAATAGTCAGTCAATGAAAGGGTAGAAACAATGGAAAAATCCCTTCCCCTGCACTTAGAATTCCTGGAGGACAGTGCTTGCTGTTTTCACAGTTCTTTCTTTCGTATGTTTTCAAACAGTAGCACAACACACAAGAGAGACTTAAAAACAAATAGCCATCACAGAACATGAGAGGAAAAAAACAAAGCAAAATAACCATACACATGCAAGCTTTATCCATTCATACACAGAAATAGGAGCTCCCCTTTGCTATGGCCTGATCTAAAGACCTGCACGCAAAGGAAGTCATTTGCAGTGCACACAATAACAAGTTTTATTAGTTCTACTGATGCCAGGAACTACAACTGGTCAAAAATTTTCCAGCAAAAATATTTCTTGTTGGAAAATGTCATTTCCCAAAAGGTACATTTTCCCAGGGAACGTGCCAATTTTGATTACGTTTTTCAAGTTTTCACTTAGATGTTTCCACATCAATATTTTTCAGGACATTTCTTTTAATGAAAATGAATGACAAAATATCAAAATTTTCCCCGGGGTGGAAATTCAATTTTCTAAACAGTTCTGCCAGGATCTATGCTATGTATTATTTTGTGCCAGCTACTAGCACCCTATCGGTTAACGATTTACATGTGTGCAGACCAAACAGTCTCCTAGTTCTTTTCAGCAAGACACCACACAATTAATTGAGGATAGTGTCACAGTTACAGGGCTAGCTACCAGGGGCGCCTCTAGGCATTTTGCCGCCCCAAGCACAGCAGGCAGGCTGCCTTCCGTGGCTTGCCTGCGGAGGGTGCCTGCGGGAGGTCCGCCGAAGCCGCAGGACCAGCGGACCCTCCACAGGCAAACCGCCAAAGGCAGCCTGCCTGCCACCCTCGTGGCGACCAGCAGAGCTCCCCCAGCGGCTTACCACCCCAAGCACGTGCTTGGCATGCTGAGGCCTGGAGCCGCCTCTGCTAGCTACACCTCAGTTCCCTTCCTGGTAAAGTCTATGAGTCTTTCTGAGCGAATCCCAAAGGTTTTAGGACTTGTACCTTTACTGGTGGCACACTATGTGTGCAATGCATGCCCATGAAAGCTCTGAATGTGACTCTCACCAACTGTGCCCATTGGATGATTCCATCTGGCCGCCAGATGGGCCTGAAGGAACCGTACATGTGAGGTCATGCCTTGCATGCATGTCTTACTAAAAATGTCATGGCACACCATGGGCCTTTATCAAATCTTGGGCAGAATACTGCAATCCTCCCACTTTTAGACCCCAGGCTACAACACCCTGTGTATTCACTATGCTTACCTTGCAGGTCTGACTGAGTTCAGATACCTATGATTCTTCCTTTCTGGAATCTGTGAGCAGTGGTATATAGTGATCAGACAGTCTTCTTAAAACAAAACATGTTATTTATTTATTTTGCAGTAGGAACAAAGCTTTTAAAGAGAAAAGGTTTTTAAAACAATCTACATGCATACCTATCTTACCGAAAAGCTCACTATTCCCTGATGGTAACCTAGCAGGCTTAACGTTTTCACACACACCCAGCAGGTACCCATGTCAATCTGCCTGCCCGAACTGCCCTCTTTCCTGAAAGATTTCCTTTATAAACCTGTAACAGTTCTTTTGATCTGTGATCTCAGGCCTTTCCTGTCCTGGCATCGTCTCTTAACAGCCCTCAAATGTCTGCAAAGAAGAGACTTACCTTCAGACATTATTTTTCCCTTCTGCTTGTTTTCCTTACTAAACTAAACCAAATATTCATACAGTAAGCATTCCAATAACCAGGTCATCATACAGTATTCATCGGTTATTACAGAGCTGCTCCACATCCATCACAGACAGTGTCTGACATTTAGGAATAGCCTTGAGCAGAACTACAATGCAGAACTAAACCACAGCACAGGAGGAACTCCTGCCCAAAGAGGACTGCAGTTCTACTTGTCTCTTACGTAGACATGCAAGACTGGAGGGGGACACTCCTTGCACACACACACCCAAGGGCTGCACACATATACATTTCTGCATAAATACATACAGCCCTGAGTGAACAAGCAATTCCCACAGTAGCACCTCCGGAAAGACCAGCATTGAAAAGGTCCAGCTCAGCAGCAGAGTGGATTCATGATACTCATCATGGATAGGTCCACTGTGGTATATTGCCACTCACTGTGTTGCAGAACCAACCTTCCCACCAGGGCTGGCTCCAGGCTTCAGCTCACAAGCAGGTGCTTGGGGGGGCCAAGGGGAAGGGGCGGCACTTCGGGCTCTTTGGCAGCGGGTGTCTTGGTCCCTCTCAGAGAGAAGAACCTGCCATCGAAGTGCAGCTGGCACAGTGGAGCTATCGCCGAATTGCTGTCGATCACGATCGCAGCTTTTTTTTTTCTCACCGCTTGGGGCAGCAGGAGTTGGCCCTGCTTCCCATATACCCAATAATGCAAAATCTTTATTTCTGCCCCCCCATGCCCCAACTCCACACATACATTGGGGCTTGGCTGTGCCTGCTAGGCCCAGCCCCTGTGTTGGTGACGATGCAGAGGCACACTGTCCCAGGGGCATTTCAAGTGACAGTAACAACACTCAAGAAGACAGAAAGCCTTCCTGGCACACATGCATTGCTGTCTCCCTTCAGATGTTCAGCATTCTCCCCTGTTGTTGTGTTCATGGCATATCAACAGAGAAGTTAGATAAAAAACACCTTAAATACTCTTTCTGGAGTTGCAACATAACTACAGTACTTTTATCCTTAGAATCCAAAACAACACACAGTAACCAAAAAGAGAGAGAGAGAGAAAAAGCAGGCTGCTCCCTAAGGCAGAGAGGTACAACTCACCGTACCTTGTCCAGGGATGGCTTTTTCCAGACTGACTACTACTCCCACATCACATGCTTCACTACAGAGCCCCTCCTAGCCTGAAAGTAGGACCAGGAAGCCTTCTCCTTTCTCCCCCTCCACCCCCACTCTCAAATCAATAATTTGTGATTCCAATACAGTACAGTCTTCAACATACCATACCCCTGGAAAAGTCTTACTTCTTTGGCCAGTTTGCTGGTTGAGCAGGGCAATGACCCTGTCTCTGCCTCTTTTGGCCCACTCAGGACATGATGCACTCCTGAGAAATAGGGAGGAAAAAGTACCTCTGCTCCTCAGGGCACAAGGACTACAACTGGGTTGGCCCTCACATGAACCATGCAAAGAAGAACAGGAAGGCTCTTTGTATCTTCCCCCTGCACACACCAGCGTAAAGGCCAGCCACAACCTGGCCATTTTCTAGATTTGTTTCAATCCCACTGAATAGTGCAGCTGCAGCCATCTTGGAAAAAAGAAGCCCTGGCCACTTTTATAAAGGACCTTCTATCTATTTTATGCCTTAACACTTCTAAAGCCAAACCACCCTAGTCTCTCTGTGGAACTGCAGAGGGACCTGGTTAGTAGATCAGAGACAAGTGTGAATCCACTGGCCACAGATCACGTGATAGGTGGGGGAGAGCAGGAAACACGATGTGTCATAGAATAACAGAGCTCAGGGCTACAGAAACACCTACAGCTGAACTGCCTGGGTTACCAGGGCAGTGATGTGCTGCCAATATTTGAATAAGTGGCTAGAACAATGTTCCCCTTCAGTGGGCGATAAATTCCGTGCCTTGGATATGCACATGCCTGCAAAGAGAAGTAGGGAACTCTGGAACCTCTCTACTTGTTTCTTTGTAAAACAAAAATACTCTCACAACCAAGGAAAATGGCATCACCACTTGGAAAAGAAACTTATAATAAGATGCACTTGGCCAGAAATAGACTCAGTAGTATAGAACAGCATTCAGGCTGGGTCATTTAAATGAAGAGAGGAGTGAATGCCTGGCACAGGGGTCTGAGGTATCATACCTTGGGAAAGGATACTAAAAATATGTAATACTTGGGGCAATCTTGTTATGATTCTTGGTGGTAAGAGTCATCTCCAGTGGGAAAAATCTCATGACATCCAGGGAGAGGTGAACTCAGGAGGCAAGGAAATCACTCCATCCTGCTTTAATTTGGTAGCAAAATTTTACCAATGGACTCCCACGAGCCCTGTTTCAGGGGGAGCATTCCATCTTATCTCATGAATCCCATGACTCCCTTTTATCCAGGCTTTCTGCAGACAAACAGAATTTTTACCTTTAGGCCCAGATCCTGCACCAGGATCCATGCAAGCAGATCCTGGCATCTGAATGGATCCCCAGTGAAAGTATGGGACAAAATTTCCCTCCTTCCCTTAGTGTTGCATTCATTTATTGAAAACTCAAAATCTGCTTACAGGAAATGGAATCAATTAATTCCAGCATGTCACTGAAACCACATCAATAAGGTTAACTGCTTTGAATCTTACAGATTTCAAGATTGGTCAGTCTTTTTAACCAAAAATTTTTTCTGATAAGCAAAAGAGTTTAAAACCACAGGAAATTCATATATGTAGGAATATACATTCAGAAAGAATGGTCCCCAAGCATATCCAGGTTACTTTTGAAAAACTATGAGAAATAAAAAGATATCTGCTATTGCAATTCATTGCGTTTATACCGCACTGTCCTTCACACATACAAATACACTATGGTTAATAATTTAGAAGTAAAAGAATTCTTGTTTAGCCTCTGAAAAGTGCCTGAATAATTCAGAAGAAGTTCTGACACCAAATAGCCTTTTCAAAGCTGAAACAGCCACTCTGTGTAAAATGGTGATGAGAGATTGAAGTGACTGAACTGGCCCCCACAAGCCTCTCAGGTTACTGCTTATGGACAATAAACTCTGCAAATCAGAAGCCCATGAAAAGGAAGAGGGCTGCTCATATTCACCAGCTGAGTGCGCCAGCAAGAGAAGAGAGAAACAAAACAAGGCATTTGTTCACTTCCCATTAACTGGATATTAAAGACACAGAATGCGATTCAGAGCTCACTGAAGTTAATGGAAAGACTCCCTATGACGTCTCTGGGCTTCAGATCAGCCCCCTGATGTATTAAATGTTGAAGAAATTTTAAACTTATTCAAAAAGGCAAGAGCCATTTTTGAAGTAGAAGAGCAATGTTTACAAATTTAGAACTCATCTTAGAAGAGAAATAATAAATATATTTCCTTCTGCACAGCATAACTTGCATGTGTATATAGAGTATATATCTATATATTACATCGTATATATTACATTGCCTTTCTCATTCCTGAAAATTAAGCGATTCAGTATTTTAAGACCCTTCCTCCTCGCTCACCATTTATTTAATTATGAAGATTGTTTGGGGACATGTTCTATGAAGAGATGCGCCACAACATCATGCTGTATTGAAATGAAAAAAATTAATATTATCCGAGTAATAAATGTAAGTGATTTCTACTAAACATTAGTTCCTGCGATTGGACCCAAACTTGGGCATAAATCAGTCTATAGCGTGGAACATAGGGGAGTTGCTTGGCACAGTTGGGCTCTGAAGTCATGGAGGCTTATTCAGCAGGGAAATCATCAGTGAAATAGGTTGTGTCCAGTTTCCATGGCTGCCTAGTCCTTACATCTTTTTAGCAGGGGTGTTTGGGACTTCAACTACACCTACTGCCTATACTGCAGTCAGGCCAGTAGGGATACTGCCCAAGGAGGCTGTACCTATTGGGTTTCTGGGCTGCCCAAGAAGGCTGTAGCGGGGTGGTCACCTGCTCCTGCCTTAAAAGGATTAAAACAACCCGGGGAGAGGGCTGTGGCAGGGAAGGAAAAGCGGGGCTGATTGGGGAAAGCAGACTTAGCTGGGGGCCAAGCCCCAATCAGGCTGAGGCTGACTTAATGAGGGCCCAGCTGGCCCTTATAAGAGGGCTGGGGCCAGAAGCCAGAGACATAGCCTCTCTCTAGCATTGAGAGGGAGGGACCTGGCTGCAGGGAGCTGAGAAAAAGTACCTGGGATGAAGCAGAGCTGGGGGAAGGCCAAGGGAGCTAGGGAGCTCTGGCCTGGAAACCTCACAGGCTGCGGCCTAGTGGAAGACCAGTTAGGTACTGCGGTTGCAGGGGGCAGCCCATGGGTAGGCAGAGGCAGCAGGTCCAAACCCCCTTGCCTGTGATGAGTGGCTTTTACACAGCAGTCTGCCCCAGTGAGCAGGGGCTAGATGGTGACTGGCAGTAGCCCATGACTGAGGCAAGGTGGGGATAGAGGGTTGGGGGGTTCCCCGGGGTGGGGAGACCCTGAGACTGCAGGGGCATTGCCAGGGGGCAGCACCCCAAAGATGAGGGGAAACGGGTCCTGGGAGGGACATGGGGGCCAGTGGCAATGGGACACCGGCCTGCAGAGGGCATGCCGGAGGCTAGAAATGCTAATTCCCTAAGACAACCAGCAGGAGATGCCGCAGCAGTGAGTCCCACACCATGACAGAGGCCCACAGGGAAAGGCTGTCACTGCTTGACAACTCTGCCAGAACTGCCATGAAGGTTATGATGTCCACCAACACCACAGCACTCAGGAGAGAGGGGAAGAGGGGGAAAAGAAGAAAAGGCCATCACAGTGAGCATCCCATCCTTAGCAAAGTACAGTTTGTTGTGGTTTTAAAAAGTGACAGGAACATTGTCCATATTCACTTCCTCTGCCACCACCGAACAACTCATCAGCTAAAGTAACTGCATCCTTGGGAATTACTACAGCCTATTACCTCTGACAGCAATGGAAGGGAGAAAGCAGGTCAACTGTGGAATTCTGTGCAAGACCTGGCCTCTCTCCAGCCCCATGAATCAGAGCTGTGCCCATTCCTCTGTATTTTGGGCTTTGAGTGTCCAAAGATTGGGTAGGTGGAACAGCATTTGTCCCATCCCATGAAGATACTAGACAGCAAAAGTTCTGTTGATGACCACATGACTAAAGCTGTTAAATGTGTATGCCCTTAACTGTAGATTGACAAAGGTTCAGAGAGGAAGAGCTAAAACGCACGTAACCTTAATCATCTGCTTCACCTGTATCTGAACCAAAAAAATCCCATTAGGACAGTTTGAAAAAGAGCCAGTATTCTTCATATAAACTGAGAATTTAAGCATTACATGGGAAAATCCCTGTGGCTATGAAAGAGGCTGATAGGACACAGGGTGATTTCCCACTCCCTCTTCACCCAGCCATGCCTCCACACCCTGCTCCATATAAATCTACACTGCGTGCAGGTAGCTCCAATAAGTCAGGAGCAGGGCCAGGGAGAGGAAGGCGTGAGGCTGTATTGGCTCAAACCCTCTCATTACGACAATATTTGCAGACAGAAGAGTTTTCAACTCACTTCATCTCCTTCATTGAAACCACTGGTGGGAACGATTGGACCCCATATCTGTAAAGAGAATTTCTGCTTTCAGAAAATCTATACCAGCCCTGTTTATTTGTGGAGCTCTAATTGTGCTTTCCTGATTCCTGATCCTACTAGTCTGATTACCTATCCTAGGTATCTCTAGGGCACCCATCACCCTAGAATTGAAAACTGAATACATGAATTCCTATTCTCCAGGTGAATCCCAGGTTCTCAGAAAGTCAGCAAAAAGGTTTACCTTCACAGAGCTCACCACTATTCCACCCAGTAGACAAAGAAGAAATCAAGAAGTACTGTAAGCCTGTACAGCTGCCCACCCTTCAGTTCCTTGTGCATATTTCTAGTATCAACCAATGACAAATTGAGAGCTAATTATGAATATTAAATGGCTCCATGCTTATTGAAAATAATAGGAAAGGCTGGAATTATGCTTAATAAAAAAATGTCTGGGTGTTGCAGCTAATGATGGAAGTCAATAACGTAACATAACTCTGTGTTTACACTGATCATATGACCATTTTAATCCATGATAGAATGAAGCTCTAGAACTGGAAAACTCTTTCTGATAGAAACATATTTCTGGAGACCTTGAAAGACATGGGTTATGATCCTCATTGCAAATTCCCTCGCTCTCTCAGGGAGAATTCATAGAGTTGTCACAAACCCCCTAGAATTTATTTCATTTGTGTCAGGAAAGGGACCTTCCACCTGCTCTGCTCTGAGGATGTGTTGGGGGAAATACTGAGTCCAAGTTTCAGTGTACCCAGTGGATAAGTGTGATGTAATTGTGAGAAAATTAGATAGAGGTCTAATTTGCACACACCCACGGAAAAAAAATTAAACACAAACAAATCAACCCTAACAAATGAAAATGAGCTACATTTTTTGTCCTTGCATTGAGCAGCAATGCAAATAGGAGCAACCAGTTGTATTAAGCTTAATCAAGTTATATGAAGCATGGCATCATTCTAATCATCCTGAGTGCAGGTTTTTTATTTGTTTTTTAATGTGCTCAGGCCTTGAGGTTTCCCAAGATTTTTTTTCCACTTTCACTTCATCTTCTGAAAACTAATGCCTGCCCACTACGTCCATGCTTTTACGTCGTTGTGATCTGGAGTTTTGCTCCTTTGAAAAAAATCAAGCCCAGTTTCTTAAACCTCCCTCCAACTGGTACAAAGTTGCTTTAAAATGTTAATCTGAGTGCTTTTTATGATGGTTTCTCAGTAGGGCCTAGTGGAGCAAACTATATTCCCCCTTTAAATAACCTGCTTACTTTAAAATTTGAAACCAGCTCAAATTTAAAGCCTTTTTGCTTTTAATACCTTGAAAAAATTATTTAATTCTTAAGTGTTCACTGTAATAGGAGCAAACATCAAAGAGTGTGAATTCTTAAGTTTCAATATCTAATTTTAAATTATTTTTATGTAAACTTTAAATTTAGATTTAATAAGATTCTAATTGTATTTTTTAAAATACCATTTGCATATTGAAGACTTATTTCTGTAGGATTAGCTTACACAGTTTAAATTTAGAATATTGTTTTAAATAATCATTTGATATTTTATGAGTTATTCTACTAAATCTAAACATAATTTGTGTAAAATTACTACAGAACGATTGCAAGAAATATACTCACTGAGAATTAACCATTTTATAACAGATACAAATCTTGTATTTAGCTGGTCAATAAGGCATCAATAAATATATCTTTCAAAATCTGTTGGTAATTAATATACAGTGACATTTTAACATGTGTAATGAAAGACAATTTCAAGAGCTGCCATTTGCTCTACTAGTCCAAAATAAAATAATAATATATTAAATGAGATTTGGAGCCTGAGTCTCAGGTCTACTCTAACTGCTTTTTGCTACTTCAGCAGTGCAAAGCGCCCAGAAACCCAGCAGGCCTAGCCTGCTGAAAATTCCCCCTACAATAGGGAATCCTGGATAGTTAAAGCAGTCATCATGTCTTAAGGTCACTCTCCCTCTCCCAGCCAGTGAGCATGTGGCTAGAGTGCCCCAGTGCTGTGTTGTATTCTGACCACCCAAATGCACCCTTGGGGCTGTGCATAGCCAGGATTAATGTACAGCAGCCTTAAGGTCCCTGGAAAGGGAGGAATTCAAAGGAGGTGTGAAGCTATTTTTGCTCTTCTGATCCTACAGTGAGCACAGCTCAGCCACACCAGAGAGCATGGGCCTTTAAGCATACCAAGGTCTTGTTTAACAGCAGTCTTCATTTTGGGGCTTAATCACACAGCCAGTGGAATCTTTTCATTGGCTTCACTGGGAGTGGAATCAGGCCTCAAGGCATACAAAAGCAGCCTGGACATGTTACTAGAACATAGATTATAGATTATGCATGGGCAGAGGGATTCACTAGAGAACCTGTTAATTCTTTTCCGTCATTGCCTTCTAGCATCATACAAACCCTGAATATATGATTTACTCTAGAGGCTTGTCTTTAATATTTAAAGGGTTCTTCTACCTTTCAGATCTGAGTGGTAACATTGTTTTTGTGTTTTGGTCATTTTGCTCTATTCAGGTTAAATCGTGTATTTGGATTTTTTTATTTCAATTAAAGCCAACATAAATCGGACACCTGAATAAGTAGCCTGATGCTCATAGATGTAGAGCTCCTGCAGCTCTCCCACTGAGGTCAATAGCTGTCTAGAGCATTTCTTGTGAGTGCAGTTTCTCCTGATGGAAAACCTATCCAGGCAATGACAGAAATGCTCCCTCCCCTCCATAGCCAGCATGATTCATCCGTGAGGTGCTTGCAAGTAATTCTCTGTGTCAGCGTTGCGGCCATCTTCCTTTCCTCCTTCTGCCCCAGTTATATTAGCACAGAAACTAATGGTAATCCTTACAATTCCTGTCTGATTTCATTCTATTTCCTATCAAAATTAAGGCTCTACTAAATTGCGATAGAACTTAGAATATAGTGGAAATGTATTATTCTTTGATCAGTGAGAACTTTCAAAGAAAGGACAGATTACCAGAAGTTCACATCACAGCCTAAATGTCTGCTTATGCCTGGACTGATCCCAGAGTTTGGATAGTCTGTAACGAATCACTGCTCAGTAATTAAAAGCAGCGTACAAGTCAGAACATGAGAAGAATAAAAGCTTGGAAAACATGGTTAGGTATTAGTGCCTTTGCTCTCTCTTGGAATGTGGTGGCACTAACCTGTTACATTATTTAATAAGCTATAAAACCAGGACAGGAGTAAATTTACTCCCAGACAGGAGTAAAATTACTGGACCAGGTTCTGCCCACAGTTATATATATGTGCAAACTCACTGGGTTCAATGCACTTCTGAGGACAGAATTTTGCTTACTGTTAATATCTAGAGTCAATCATTGAACAAAAGCTTTATATTAGAATACTTGGAGTGTAGAAAAGAACCACCAGCAAAATATGTATAGAATTAGTTATTGTTATATGTTTAATGCTAACAATGTTGTTAATATATTGTACAGTGCCTTAGATTTTGGTATTTCTTCCAGAAAAAAGCAATCAAGCTCTAAATCCATTAAAACTAGACGTTTGAACTGTCTCTTTTTCTTACCATTGAATATTTATTGTACTGGAAATGGGAGATTCCAGTGGTATCGTGGGTTTGGCAAAGTGTCAAATATCTTTGAAAAGTTTGGGTTGTCACAAAACTTTGAGCATGCAAATTATTTTTCCCAATGTTTTTTTTTTGGGAAATGTTTTTAAGAAATATGATTTTTCTAACTAAGCAGCTGATGCCCTAAATGGTTTGAGTGCTCAGTTCTCATAAGACCTCTTCTTATATGATGCTATAAGAGTTGAGATCAGATGAGGTGCACAGGCTAACAGCTAGCAGTTTAAACAGAAAGGGAGAGCTCTGGAGGCAGAACATTTTCAGCGAGAAACCCACAAAAACTCTGAAATTTGCTTCCACCCTTCACTCATCAGAGTCTGAATTTATTAACTTTAAAGTCACATTGTGAATCACTATCTATTTCTCCCACAAATAGTAGGGTAAGACGCAGTGAATCAGAGTCAGTTGTGCGAGAGTTTCTGCACGGGTGGTTTGGCTGGAGCATGAAGTTTTGGATTTTAGTCCAGTTGGTAAATGCTGTTGATTTATAATAATAATTTTGTGTTCAGGCTTGATTTTTGTTTGTTTTACATTCACACTTCAAACACAGTGCTTTGTGTTTTAAAGAGGCTTTCATATTTTTTGTAAAGCAAATACATTTTAAGAAAGTGAATTATCTCAGCACTAAGGGCTCACTTTTCCCTGTATCCTGAATATGTAGTGAGCTGGGGCATAATAAGGGATTAAGAGGACTACATCACACTAAGTGGCTTCCCAAAGAGATTCATAATGAATTATTTTGAAAAAATACCACCTCAAGCTATTACGTGCATTGTTTATGCCCATTTACTCTACTTGTTTAGTGCTTTTGCATGCTAGAGGCTGTGTGTGAACAGGCCGGGAGTGGCTGCTCTCACAGCAAAGGAGTGTGAAAGGCTCCCCAATTGGAGAATTGAGGGAACACAACTGTTCAACAGTCCGGAGTGTACCCTGCAGAATGTCTCAATCCTTCCCCAGACAAGTCCAGGAAAATCTCTATAACTTCATTCTCCATGAACCCAACCCAGAGCCCTTCTACATAATTCCCAAGACACACAACAAGGGAAACCAGGCAGATCCATTGTATCTGGCAACAGCACTCTTAGGTGTGGTCTACACTGGGAGGGGGGATCGATCTAAGATATGCAACTTCAGCTATGAGAATAGCATAACTGAAGTCGATGTATCTTAGATCGACTTAGAATCACTTACTTTGTGTCCTCTCAGCATGGGATCAATGGCTGCTGCTCCTCCGTCAACTTCGATTCTGTCTCTTGCCAAGCTGGAGTTCAGCAGTTGACGGGAGAGCGATTGGGGATCAATCGATCACTACCTGCAGATCCGGCAGGTAGTGTAGACATACCCTTAGTGAAGGAAAATCATGACTCATATAAACCATCCTAAAACTACTTATTATACAAAGGACCAGTTTCGTACAAGACAGAATCAACTTCCTCCAGAAATTCCTTAACATTAACAACCTCCCTCAGAACACCATTTTTACCACCATGCACAGGCACTGGCTTCCTCCTTGCCCCAAAATGCTCAATCCCCACCCCACCCCAGGCTCCGCCCCAGACCCTGCCCCACTCCACTCCTTCCCCCAAACCCCCACTCTCCCCCTGCCTCTTCCTGTCCTCGCTATGCCCCAGGCTCCATCCCCACTCCACCCCTTCCCCCAAGCCCTACCCCTGCCCCACCTCTTCCTGCCCTGCTCCACTCACACCCTGCCTCTTCGCTCCTAGTTCCACCCTCTCCCCTGAGTACGCCCTGCCCCTGCTAATTCCCATGCCTTCTGCACACCGCAGAACAGCTGATCACGGCAGGTGGGAGGCACTGGAAGGGAGCAGGAGGAGTTGATCAGCAGGTGGGAGGTGCTGGGGGAGGAAGGGGAGGAGATGGTTGCTGGTGCTAAGCACTCACTAATTTTTTTTCATGGGTGCTCCACAGCTGGAGCACCCATGGAGTTGGCACCTATGCCACCCTGGATGTCATCTACAGCAACATCCTTCATGATGATGGCATCACTGCCTGCCTCAAATATCTACAACACTCAGATGGCCACTCAAATGCATTGCCAAATGCATCCATTTCATTCTCACCTATAACAATTTTGCATTCAGCAACAAATGCTTTGTCCAAACCATAGGAAGAACCATGAGTACTAGGATGGTCACCTTGAAGAAGAATTTTTGGACAAATTCACCAATGAAACCAATGATGCATCTGAGATACATCAAGGATATTTTCATCCTCCGACGGACTACGTAAACTCCCTGAGATTTCCACTGCAACTTCAACAACCACCAGCCATACATCATAATCTCTCTAGAACTGGGGTTCTCAAACTGGTGGTCAGGACCCCTCAGGGGGTCATGAGATCATTACTTTGGGGGTCGCGAGCTGTCAGCCTCCACCCCAAATAGTGCTTTGCCTCCAGCATTTATAATGATGTTAAATATATACAAAGTATTTTTAATTAATAAGAGGGGGTCACACACAAAGGCTCGCTATGTGAAAGGGTCACTAGTAAAAAGTGTGAGAACCACTGCTCTAGAACACTCCCACACAAGCATCAATTTCTTGGATACCATGATCAGCTTCAACAATGGAATCATAGGTTCCGACTCTGTGGGTGCTTAAGGACTGTGGCACCCACAGGGAAAAAATGGTGGGTGCTGGGCACCCATCAGCAGCCCCTCTATCAGATCTCTCTTCACCCCAGCCCCTCCCACCCACCAGCATGCCCCACGGATCAGCGCTCCTCCCTCCCTCCCCATGCCTCCCACCTGCCGCAAACAGCTGTTTTGAGGCATGCAGGAGGTAGGGAGGAGCTCTCCCAGCAATAAAGCTACCACCACTTGTTCAGGGTGTTTTTTTAATCACCAGGGGTGCTCTCCTCTGGTGATAAAGCGTGGCTACACTGCTCACGGCCATGGCAGCACGACTGCGCTGTATCGCAGATAGTGTAAACATTCAGTTAATGACTTTTAGGGTCACACTAGCTTTATGGCTCTCACAACAATCTGTAACCCAGTAACCCTCCTTTGTCCTACGATTGCAAGGTGTTAACTGCTTTGAATGGTCTCTTGCAACATCCGTTAATACCTTTTCTTAACAATTTGTTCCAAATTGTATTTAGCTGGGACACTCTTGAGTACCTTTCCCAGCCCTAAAGAAGAGCTCTGAAAGTTTGACTCTTTCACCAACAGAAGTTGGTCCAACAAAAGATATTACCTCACCCACCTTATCTCACTTGTATTGGGAAGCATACTAAATAGGTATATTCCCAAAACATAGAATTAATGTACAGGAAAAATCACTATCCTCCACCATGCCATTCCCATGTCTCTGTTTGAAAACCATCATTGTATTTTAAATCAAGAGGTCCAGGATCCTCAGTCTGTATTATAGCTTCAATAAACATGATCTTGTACCTCTCCTTTTCTACTTCTCTTACATGAAGATTTACAGTAACAGGAAAGCAAAGATTGTTCCATGTTTAAAACTGGAACTTCCATTTACTTTTCAAAAAAGGAACTTAACATGATTTCCTGCAAAAGAAGTGGGGAATGGGGATATCATGTACTAATTCCCCTTTAAGCTTGGTTTTGTGTTTTAGAGCTTAATTCGAAGGTGTAAAAGAAAGATGAACTGAAGATGGACTCCTGGGAGTACTTCCCTCAACAAAAGTATTCCATGCATATATCTGGTCTCTGATTTAACTACAATCATGGTCAGTCATTTATAAGACATAGAAGCATTGACTTTAAGGGCACCACTAGAGTAAATAACAGCTTGCCAGTGCAAATAAGGAGTTCATAATGTGGCTCGTATAGTGCCAGATCACAAAGTCTTTATATAGGTGTTCTATATAAAAAGGAAAACTGCCTCCTAAATATAATCCTAACGTGAGTAGAAGAAAATGATCCCCCATGAGTCCACCTCTCAGGATTAGAGCCAATCAACATTTTTAATTCAAAAACTTTTCCCCCAAAAGAAACAGAGCATTTTTTCAAAATGACAATTCTGGTGGAAACTTTGTTTTTCAAAATTATGTAGTTTTTCAGCCACCAACCTGAAATTTTGGGGGTTTTCCTCTTCTCCCCTTGCCCCACATATTCCTTTCCTCCTTTTTCAGTGGCAACATGGAAAAAGGGAAAAGGGAGGGAAATAGAAAAAAGGGTAAGGAAGGAAGAAGAAAAAGGGGACCCAAAAATTGAAAGCAGAAAATTTTCCATTGAAAAACTTTTCATTATAATTTTTACAAAGTGAAAAAAAAATTGGACAGCTCTCATCAGGATCAAGTTCCTATTTCTGCTAGTGCAACATATGAAGACATATCCAGCAGCCTGTACAATTCTGTCTTTAGGGGAGCTCCTAGGCAGCAAAATGAGAGCCCATGAGAGATATCAGCATTCCCTCTGAGCATGCATATTTGAGCCCTTATATCAAGATTGTGAGCAACAAGAATTGCTAGCTTTGGGTGTGCCTATATCTGAAGTGAAAGGCCACACTACAGTGCAATTTTTGTAATTAGAATCAGGATTGGCCACAACACAAGTTAAGTTAAGGCATGCCCCACAAAATTTCACAGCCAAGCTTCTTTATTAAGAAATGAACCTGATGAAAGCAAGTTTATAATCAAAGCGATTTTTCCAAGTAAATCTGTGCACATTTACTCTTGGTTGGTAAAGGAAAGTATTCAAGAAGCAAAAATAGGAAAAGTGGAATAATCTGTATCATGTTATGTGTTTTCTTATTACATGTCCACAGACATGACCTTCATTAACAGGAGTGACTCTAGGAAAATGGCATTGGGGGCCAGCATACAATGTGAACCCAAGACAACCCCTGAGAAGATTTGTCTGCCAGCAAAGCCAGGAGTAACGTCAGCCAAAGAAGTCAACCACAAATCCAGAGGCGGCTGCTGGAAAAAATACATTCCAGGTCCTATAGTCAGCTGCCAAGTACACCCCATGATTATAGCTATGGACTTTGGAGAACACAGAGGAAGAAGGTGAAAAGGAATAGGCTTAACATTGCCTCCATCAGGAGCAGGCAGTGCCAAGACAGCACTGATATTACCAGTAAATTCCATTTTGCTTTGTACTTGCATTATTTTTATGCAGATACTAGCTATATATTTTCAAGAGGAGACAGGAGATTTTATCTTTTTTGGCAGCAAACGTAGCTCTCAGCACAAGTGATAATGGCCTTACATTACATGGCCTTTTGCCCCAAAGGATCCCAAAGAATTTTGCAGACTTAAACTGATATACAGCCAATGTAAGCAGTGAAATGTAGCCATTTCTGGAATGACCTGTGACAACTGCTAAGCAGCACTACAGAAGTAGCACATCATAGTTTAGACTGGGAAGTGAAGAATACTTTGCCCAATTGAAATTAGATGCAGAAGGCAGAATATAAATTCCCAAACTGAAATTCAGCCAGCACACCAAGGTCAAAACTCCTATTCTAAATTAAATAGACAAAAGATCATAAAATCTTTAATTATTACAACTAGTTACAACCTTTGTTTTACAGCACCTCCAGCAACACTGTCCTCAGCAAGATGCTGGAACACTGATTCACTATTGATTGACATTAATGCCACCTACTGAATCAACACCTCACTGTATTCTGCAGCTAGGTGTCCTTTAAAAGTTTCCCATCCAAGGACCTCCCAGGCTGATCCTCCTTCAAATTGACAGAATCACAGTGAAAATGAATATGGGGGGCTGCCATGGCAAAAGCTCACTGCTTGAGCAAAATCTTGAATTTAACCCAGGGAAAATTTTGCCACTTTCACAGTGAAAGCAATTATTTGCCATTGAAACTGAAGAGTTTTGTTGCCAAAAATGGCATTGCAGTGTGTACGCCTCCACTGTTTTGTCACCAAAAGCTGCCTTTTAGCGACAAAACTCTGCAGTGTAGAGAAGGTCTAACAAACCACTTATTCTCATGAAGATGCTGCCAAAAATATTAAACCATTATGCTTGCCTTAGGAAACATCTCTTCGTTAGGTCTGTGCAAGTCTTGAAAAACTTGTCAAACGTTCATAAACCTCAGGAGAGCTTAAACAATATTTTTTGTCACTGCTTTTAAATACCTCATCTCTCTTATTCAGTAAAAACAAACCAGTTTCAAAAGCGATGAGCCTGATTAACTCAAGGTGGGCAGAATTTTAAGGTTTTTTTCCCCGCAAAATTAAAACACTTTAATCTGGTGTGGAATTCTATAAACTCCTTTAAAAAAAAAAAGTTTAAACCAGAAAAAATTGCCTAACCTCCCAAAAATTTCACAAGAAGTTCAAGGAAAGTGCACTAAAAAGTTCTGGAAATATTGAAAATTAACAAATGTGAAGCAAATACTAGGTTTGGTGCTTCCTAACATGCTTATCCAATATGTGCAACCCTAACTTATTTATCTTATAGACTGGTCCCTACATACTTGTGAGCCTTGGCCTGTAAGTTACAAGTCTGAATAGAGAAGATAACACAAATGAAGTCTGTTTTTCTCAGTTAAGGAGATCAGGGACATAACAGAAAGATACCTAAAAAGGCACATCATTAACAGCTAGATTTTCAAAGGTAGGCACACCCAGTTGCACATAATCATATGCCTATTCCTAATTTATATACACAAACACCTACTCTGCATATATAAACCAAGTTTTTGCTCACACAGTGAGTATTGGAAAGCTTAAATTAAACACATACAAGTGTACAAACACACTTAATTTTGACAATCTAGCCCTGTCTTCTTCCTGTTTCCACAGGAAGGTGAACAGATAGGACCACATCCAATAGAGTATCTACAGTTTGTTAAACTGGGAAAAGCTCTGCTGGAGAAGATTGATGTGCTGACTGAAACAAATATTAAACCAAGAAAAAGCCGAGTGTTTTTTGCAAAAGTAAATTGGCAGCTTTAGAGAGATGTGCAATATCTCACATTGTGATACCAAAAAAATATACATAGTCTTTTCTCTTTAACTTCCCAGTAAAAGTGGGCAAAAAGGATGTTTTGGTTTACTGGCAATTCCAAAATATCAAAAAAAATCAAATAAAAATGGAAAAAAATTTTGAAAATTTTTAGAGAATCGAAAAATAAAAAAAAATTAGTCAAAACAAAGTGAAATGTTTTGGTAATGTCAAAGTGAAACATTTCATTTTGACTTGAACATTTTTTTATTTAGATTGTCAGGAATTTTGGCAAAAGAAAAGGAAAGAATTCACAAAATGGCTGGAGGAGGAAGATCCTCCTTTATAATCCTTACCCCAGTGGTTCAGTTGAATGATATGGAGAACAGATTTGAATTTGGGTCTCCTCCAATGCAAGAGACTTCCCCAGCCACTGGGCTATTCTGGTAAGGGGCTTCCTCAGTCTTGCCTGTTCAAGCTATTTCACTTTTTACAAATAATTAAGTAGCAATCAGAGCAAGGATTTGAACATGGGTCTCTCGCCTTTCAAGTAAGTGCCCTAACTGTCAGGCTATAGACTCATCTTCACTCTTTTTCTCTTGGTACGTCTACACTACGGGATTATTCCGATTTTACATAAACTAGTTTTGTAAAACAGATTGTATAAAGTCGAGTGCACGCGGCCACACTAAGCACATTAATTCAGTGGTGTGCGTCCATGGTCTGAGGCTAGTGTCGATTTCTGGAGCGTTGCACTGTGGGTAGCTATTCCATAGCTATCCCATAGTTCCCTCAGTCTACCCCACCCCTTGGAATTCTGGGTTGAGATCCCAATGCCTGATGGGGCAAAAATCATTGTCACGGGTAGTTCTGGGTAAATGTTGTCAGTCATTCCTTCCTTCGGGAAAGCAACGGCAGACAATCATTTTGTGCCCTTTTTCCCTGGATTGCCCTGGCAGACGCCATAGCACAGCAACCATGGAGCCTGTTCAGCTTTTTTTTACTCTCACCGTATGTGTACTGGATGCCACTGACAGAGGCGATACTGCAGTGCTACACAGCAGCATTCATTTGCCTTTGCATGACAGCAGAGATGATTATCAGTTGTTCTGTACCATCTGCTGCGCCATTGTAAATTGGCAATGAGATGACAATTATCTGTTGTTCTGTACCATCTGCTGCTGTCATGGGTGCCCCTGGCTGAGGTCGGCTGGGGGCACAAAGACAAAAATAGGAATGACTCCCTGAGTCAATTTCTCCTTTATGGTATCTAAAAATAGAGTCAGTCCTGCCTAGAATATGGGGCAAGTGTACTAGAGAACCAGTGTATCAGAGAGCACAGCCGCTCCATGTCAGATCCTGCAGAAATGATGAGCTGCATGCCATTCTAGGGGGTGCCCCTGCAACAACCCCACTCATCGCTTCCCTCCTCCCCAAGCCTTCCTGGGCTACCGTGGCAGTGTCCCCCCCATTTGTGTGATGAAGTAATAAAGAATGCAGGAATAAGAAACACTGACTTGTTAGTGAGATAAAATGAGGGGGAGGCAGCCTCCAGCTGCTATGATAGTCCAGGTAGTACAGAATCTTTTCTTTACACATGAAAGGGAGGGGGCTGATGGAGCTCAGCCCCCAGTTGCTATGATGAGGACGGTTACCAGCCATTCTGTACCATCTACTGGGAATGACCGGGAATCATTCCTATTTTTACCCAGGCGCCCCCAGCCAGCCTCACCTGAGGCCAGCCAGGAGCACTCACGGGCTCATGACCAGGACAGCTATCAGTCCTACTGCACTGTATTGTCTGCCACCGGGGAGGGGAGGAGAGAGGATGCTACTGTTTACTGCTGCAGCACCATATCTACCAGCAGCATGCAGTATACATAGGGTGACATATAAAAAAGTCAAGAAACGATTTTTCCCCCTTTTCTATCACTGAGGGGGAGGGGTGGTAAATTAACGAGATAGACCCTGAACCACCCCGGACAATGTGTTTGACCCTACAGGCATTGGGAGTTCAGCCAAGAATGCAAATGATTTTCGGAGACTGCTGGGGACTGTGGGATAGATGGAGTCCTCGGTACCCCCTCCCTCCCTCCATGAGCATCCATTTGATTCTTTGGCTTTCCATTACGTATGTCATGCAGCATTGTGCTGTGGACTCTGTATCATAGCCTGGAGATTTTTTTCAAATGCTTTGGCATTTCATCTTCTGTAACAGAGCTCCGATAGAACAGATTTGTCTCCCCATACAGCAATCAGATCCAGTATCTCCCGTATGCTCCATGCTGGAGCTCTTTTTGGATTTGAGACTGCATTGCCACCCGTGCTGATCAGAGCTCCACGCTGGACAAACAGGAAATGAAATTCAAAAGTTCACGGGGCTTTTCCTGTCTACCTGGCCACTGCATCCGAGTTCAGATTGCTGTCCAGAGCGGTCACAGTGGAGCACTGTGGGATACCGCCCGGAGGCCAATACCGTCAATTTGCGGCCACACTAACCCTAATCCGATATGGTAATACCAATTTTAGCACTACTCCTCTCGTTGGGGAGGAGTACAGAAACCAATTTAAAGAGCCCTTTATATCGATATAAAGGGCCTCATTGTGTGGATGGGTACAGCGTTAAATCGGTTTAATGCTGCTAAAATCGGTTTAAACGCGTAGTGTAGATCAGGCCTCTGAGGCACTTCATAAAGTATGTCTTCACTTCAAGCTGTCTGGGTAAAGTCCATACCCCCTGATGGAAATAGCATGCTAAGAATAGAATGTAGCTGTCATGCAAGGGGCTAGCCACCCAAGTATATACTCATCCAAGATGCTAAGGATGTACTCAGAGTAACTAGCCCCTCCCACCATGGTGGTTATACACAGTCAGAACTAGCCCAGGTATCTCTCCTTGAGCTGAGATTTCCACGCACAGCTCAAAGCACAGACATATCTAAAGTCATCCATGAGGACAATTAACAGTCATTGATCCAGGGGCAGAAAGTGATAATGACTCTATAGCATGGTAGTTAGGGAAGCAGTATCACCACATCCTCCTCCAGCCATTTTTGTGAATCCTTTTCCTTGCTTTGTCAAAACCCCTTAAAAATCTAAACAAAATTTTACGGGTCAAAATGAAACATTTTGTTTCAACATTACCAAAATCTGTTGACTTTTCAGTCTGAATGAAACTACTGTGGGAACTGGACATAAATTTGCAAATTGTTTCAGTCAACCCAAAACTTTATTTTTCAGTTAACTATTCACCCCCAAAAAAATTCTCCTGGCTCTACTTCCCAGAAGCACTTCCCTGATGAAGAATCCCTCTGATGAAGATCCCTGACGAAAGACACTGATAGATCTTCCCTGATCTTCCCTGATGAAGAATCCCTCTGATGAAGATCCCTGACAGTCATTGTGCCCTGATTTTCCATGACTGCACAAAATGACATTGCAGCTCTCAATGATGCAGTTTGGAAAGTTAAAAGGATCTTTCCCATTAGCACTTTAATTTCATGTGAAGAGTAAGGTGCAGTTTTAGCCTTTGTTACTTATGGATAAATGTATTTTTTCAGAATGTGGACAAGTCCTCCTTCAAGATCCTCCAGGAGCAGAGCCAACAAGCAATTATGAAAGGCAACAAAAGAACATTTGACACTGTTTTCTGCCTATGCTTAACAAGAACCTCATAGTTTGGACTCCAGTTTGCATAATTTTGGCTTTTAGAAAATATGAAACACCTTAGGAGATGGAATTTACCATGAGGTGATTCCATCTCAGGCACTGAACCCACCCAATTTTATTACTTACGCTTTCAATAGACTGGGAAAAGCTTCAACATTGCATCTGAAGAATTCATGAACTTTTCCTAAAAAAATACCTGAAGCTCTGGCATCAACACACTTTTCAAACATCAACACAGACAAAAAGCTGAGACTTCAAATAAATCTTACCAGACCTACATTTAAGTAAAAATCAATGTATATTACTCATTTTCTGGTATTTCATTTAAATAAACAACCCTTTGTCTAGTCTTTCCTTAGGTACCCCTGCAACATACCATATGTACAACCCTGCCTTTATATGATTCAGACTCCTGCTTCTGACTGAGGTGAAAGAATCAAGGGAATGCTGGGGAAGTAGGGGTCAAACAAAAGCAAAAAGAGGGAGCTGAAGATAGGCTGGGCAATGTCTTTTCAACAGCTGCACAAAGTAACAGGAATGGTGTGGCATTCCTGGCTGCAAGCTGGAGTCAATGTCAGGAACCCCCTTCCTCATTGGCAGCAATGACTGCATGCCCTCCTCACTCATGGTGCAGTAGAATACAATTTTAATTAAGGAACTTAGTTCCAACCTCAGTTTCTGCTGTCTCTGACTGTATCATCTATCTATATATTGCACCCATCACTGTGGTATCTGCGGGTATGTCTACACCGCATCTGCAAACAAACCTGCCAGCTTGGATCCACAGACTCACACTAGCGTGGCCTTGCTAGCACTCTAAAAATTGCTATGTAGAAGATGCATCCTGGGCTGGAACTCAGCCGCTGAAGCCTATATCACAACAACTTCTACACAGCTATTTTTCGAGAGCCAGCACAACCCTCATTAGCATGAGTGCATTGACCCAAGCTAGGAGGCTCTCTCTCAGATGCAGCATAGACATGCTCAAGAGGTTGTGCTAAACCTTCTTTGTTGGTGTGCTAATAGGAGTCCACTTACTGACTGCACTCTTTCCTGCAGCAATCAGTGAAGTGTGCTTTCTAAGGCAGTGAATGTCCTCAGCCTAGCCTTGTGGCACAGGGGCACTGGCTCTGCCAAAGCATCAAAGTAATAAAGAAGTTTCTACAACATCATTCCTTAGAGCCTTGGCTGAAAGAGGAGAAGAAGAGAAATAGTGGAGTAAGGAAAAGGAAGGAAAGAGAAACAAAGAGGAAGATAAAAGAAGAGGAGAAACAGGGAAATTGGTTCTAATTCTCCTCTCACTTACATCAGTTTTACACCAGTGTAATTCCGGTCAACTTCAGTCAATGTAGTCCTGATTTACACTGATATTATATTGTATATGTAAGAGGAGAATCAGGTTCATTGTTTCAACAGCAGCATTATCCCTTGCTAGTTATTATTTATTATTATTATTATTATTATTCAACTAAGCTGGCAATTCCAGCACTTACTGTTTCTCTCAGGTTGCCAATCAGCCCTACCACCATAGATTTTAAGAATTTTTTCCTATTAGACTTATTTCCTAGGCTGCTGCTATACCGTAACATGCTCCCCCCAAGTTACCAGTTCTCATGATCTCTTGAAATCCTGTAGTAGTCTCTTGAATATTTATGTTTAGTTAATATTAAAGATGGTCAGAAAATGGGTTTTCCCGCACCCCAGTGGAAAATTTCAATACAGTGCTCAAACACAGGTGTAACTAGAAAAGAAACAATAATCAAGTCTCAAAATAACAACTCTTCTCTCTAGGGAACTAAAGTGTTATTTAATTATTTGATATTTGTATTTCTTTGGCCTTTCTCAGGAAGGAGGTGAACCAGAGCCTGTAATGGGAGCCTTTACACATACGTACACCGAAATGCAGCCCTAGTTTAACTCCATTGACTTCAATAAACCTCAACTAGGGATGAATTTGGCCACAAAATCTTTTCCACATTTTTCCATAAATTCTATTTTCAAAACCGCCCTCAGAAAACTCATTCAACGTTCATTCCGTGATTTGATTTTGAACTTTCACCCACCTCTATGGTCTCCTTGGACATGTTGCTGAACTTTGTATAATTGGAAGTAAATTAAAACTGCTGCTAGGATATGCTAGTGAAATCAAGTAAACTGAAAGTAGTCCCAGATTTGGACCTTAGCGTCCAAAATATGGGGGTTAGCATGAAAACCTCCAAGCTTAGTTACCTGCTTGGACCTGGTACCTGCTGCCACCACCCAAAAAATTAGAGTGTTTTGGGGCACTCTGGTCCCCCTGAAAAACCTTTCCTGGGGACCCCAAGACCCAAATCCCTTGAGTCTCACAACAAAGGGAAATAATCCTTTTTCCCTTCCCCCCTCCAGGTGCTCCTGGAGAGATACACAGACACAAGCTCTGTGAATCCAAACAGAGTGAATCTCCCTCTCTGTTCCCAATCCTGGAAACAAAAAGTACTTTCCTATTCCCCCAGAGGGAATGCAAAGTCAGGCTAGCAATCCAACACACAAATCTCCCCGATTCCTTCCTCCCACCAATTCCCTGGTGAGTACAGACTCAATTTCCCTGAAGTAAAGAAAAACTCCAACAGGTCTTAAAAGAAAGCTTTATATAAAAAGAAAGAAAAATAAGTACAAATGTTCTCTCTGTATTAGATGATACAACACAGGGTCAATTGCTTAAAAGAATATTGAATAAACAGCCTTATTCCAAAAGAATACAAATCAAAGCACTCCAGCACTTATATTCATGCAAATACCAAAGAAAATAAACCATATAACTTACTATCTGATCTCTTGGTCCTTACACTTAGAAACAGAAGATTAGAAAGTAGAGCTACTTCTCCAAAGCTCAGAGAAGGCAGGCAGACGGAAAACAAAGACACAGAGACACAATTCCCTCCACCCAAAGTTGAAAAAATCCGGTTTCCTGATTGGTCCTCTGGTCAGGTGCTTCAGGTGAAAGAGACATTAACCCTTAGCTATCTGTTTATGACAACCCACCTCTATGGTCTCCTTGGACATGTTGCTGAACTTTGTATAATTGGAAGTAAATTAAAACTGCTGCTAGGATATGCTAGTGAAATCAAGTAAACTGAAAGTATCTTTCAAAGTCAAAGCAAGGGCAAAAATTTACTGAGCAGGCTAAGTTAAGTATGCTTGATGGCTCACAGTTGGCATGCTGCGACCATTACTTATTGTGCTCTCCATGACTGATTCAGAGCCACACTGTTTGGCCACACTTCCTCTGCTCCTGCTTGCTGTCAGATAAGTTATTCCCAAACTGTAAAACTTGCATATCATCATTATTCACAAATATTCCGGAGATAACAAAATCAAGATCAACCCCAACTAAATCATCCCAGCCAGGGACTGATTCAGAGCCACACTGTTTGGCCACACTTCCTCTGCTCCAGCTTGCTGTCAGATAAGTTATTCCCAAACTGTAAAACTTGCATATCATCATTATTCACAAATATTCCGGAGATAACAAAATCAAGATCAACCCCAACTAAATCATCCCAGCCAGGGCTTTGTCAAGCTGGGCCTTAAAAACATCTGAAGATGGTGATTCTACCACCTCTTTAGGTAACCCATTCCTGTGCTTCACCACCTTCCTGGTGAAATAGTTTTTCCTAACATCCAACCTAGACCTTCCCCACTGCAACTTGAGACCATTGCTGCTTGTTCTGTCAGCTGCTACCACTGAGATGTGACTGCATTGCCTTTTACGTATAATGCATAAGTGTATGTTTTCACTGCCTTTGTCCTTAGTTATCTTTTGTAGTTACCAGACATTAAGTAGAAACAGTTTTCATATCCTGAGACAATTTGGGATTTTGACATTTGCCCATTCTGAAACAAGACAAAAAGTTGAAATCTCAAAATTTTTCAAGAACCAAACATTTGAAAAAAAAAATTGGATCTGAGCACTCAGTGCATTTCAATTTGATAACTTCAACATGTTTCATTCTGATTTTAGCCTTATTTTAAACAAATGAACCTTTTTCTTGGGTGTAAATTAATTACAATTTTAAAATGAAGTGTCGTTTTGAATATGAAAAATGAAACTTCTTTATGAAAAGGTAAAAACAGCACATTTGAACATTTTCAAACCATTTAAAACAAAAGTTTGAAAAAGGAGTTCACCAAATATGACTTTTTCTCCCAAACAACTTTGGTTTTGACAAGGGTACATTTTCCAACACATGTCACTGAAAAAATTCCATAGCAGTTCTAACATTGCGTAGCATTATAACAGCAAGATGCAGAAGGCTGATTGCTTTTAAAGTCTGTGGTACAGAGCCTCTGCTGCAGTGCAGTCACGTGGCACTGCACTGCCAATAGATTTTGGTCCTAAGCTCCACATAGCTAGTCAGCTCCATAACCATTCTTTGGTGGCAAAGGGCTGGTACACCAGCTTCAACACTTCCCCTCTTCCCTACTGCTGTGATAGGAGCATGCCCAGTGCTTCTCTAGGCTGATCTCGAGCTGCCTAAATCAGCCCCTTGAATCCACTGGCAGCTAGCATAACTTAGAGCAGCCTTAAGTCTGTTCTTAAATTCTTGCAGGGGGACTGGGCTTTCACACAATTATCCAAGAATAGGGAGAATCCCAGAAAGGTAGTTCTACACTCCCTCTTCTGATGTGTGCTCCTCAACTAAAGCAGAGCATCTTAACCGTTTTATTATGGTGCTCTCATCTCTTTTCTTTAATCCTAACACAGTTTCTCTTTCTGTGGAATCCGGCCACTTTGCTTTTGACTTTGCCTTGTTTCTCGTTCTGTGAAGTCAGGTGACTTTGCCTTCAAGCTTGGATTTTTTATTTCTTTGCTGCAATAACTGTCTTCCATCTAATTTTTGTAAGGTAACTAACTGTTACTCCTTCTCTTCAAGGAATCACAACGTGTGACCTCTTATGCATCTCCTAATTTTTGCTTTTTGTTCTTACATAGTGATACCAATATTAGTTGGGTTCTCTATGGAGTGAAATATCTTAATCCTTTTTCTGTGAGCTGGTTTTTTCTTGCTCTAATGTGCCTCCAAATATTCCATGCCTCAAGAGAATCATTTGTCATCAAATAGTCTTTTTTTCCCCTATACTCTGCCCATTCATCCAGAGTGTAACATTTTTTACTGAATTTGGCAATCCAAGAAGATGATCATTATAGATCTTGGTGGAAAGACTGGATCTTTTTGGTTTTGGTGTTAATGCTCTAGGACCCCTTTCTAAAATACTATAAAATCATAGATTTCAGACTTCTTTAAGTAACAGAGGCCAAATTTCCAGCACTGTTACTTTCTGTATCCTCAGGAACACCATAAATTCTATTATTGTTCCTCATGGTGTATTTCTCATGGGAAAATCAGCACATTTCACTCTTTAGAGCTTTTCTGTTTTAATAGGAAAATGGGAGTTGTGTCTCTTGCACAACTGTCTTCCTCACTTAAATAAAATCTCTCTCTCTTCTTGCCTGCCCAAGCTCTCTTTAATTTCAGAAATAGTGCTAGTTAACTCACCAAAAGAGGCAGATGATTCTTTTCTGAAGTCTTTCAGCTCACTGTTGCCAAATCTTGTGATTTTATCATGAGGCTTTTAACATCTGGTATTCTTCCGAGCTGCTATTTTGTGAGAATCTCAGCTTTCATTTGTTTTTAAAAGTACATTTCTAGCTCTCATGGTTGTAGAAGAAAACTTGGGTGTGTCATGAACATTGAGTAAAGGCTAACATCACAGAAGGCAAATAAAACCAAAAATATATTTTAAGATAACCTCATGATTTCTGGGAACCTGGTTCATGATTTTTGAATGCTCAAGGTTGGCAACACTGCAAGTCTGACATCCAATCGCTGTGCCTAACTGTGTCTTTTCTTTTGTTGACTCATTCCACATCCTTCCTTTCCTGGTTCTGAAGGATATAGGAAACTCTTATACAACTTTCCCAGTACTTTCAGAAAGACTTCTCTGCACCTAAATATGGATGTGGATGAATGGTGGCAGGCACTCTGCTATTTAGATAGCCCTATCACTCTAATATCTGAGGGCCCAAAGCTCTATCAGTGTGGCACCCATCTTTTGCCTAAGGAGTTTTCTCACTTACAATGAATTTCCAGCAACTTCACCCCTTGGTTGAAGGACACCTCATTTTGCGATCTCAGGAGCTCTGGCTTCTTTGGTCCCACAAGTGATGGACGCCAAAATGGCTTCTCCTCTCTTCTTATATCTCCCCAAACTTACTGTTTTATCTCCAGACTCAGGATGACCTCATGATGTTCTTCCTTTCCTGTGGACTTCCCATTCCCCTGCTGATTCACATGTAAATGGAACTTTTACTGGGTTTGGTCACACCTTGCTTATTTTCACTGGAGACAGATATATAGCTGCCTTTCCTTTTGTCTGGGAGAAAACCTGTTTCTCCGTGTGTTTGGTCACAGACTTCAAAGCAGAATATCATTAACTATCCATATTTTCTCATATAGTGTTAATACATGCATTTCACAAATATATTAATCACCAGTGTGTCATTAGCATTCAGAAAAGACCTTACCTTTTATAATATGGTAATACACCTCTACCTCAATTTAACTCTGTCCTCAGGAGCCAAAAAATCTTACCACGTTATAGGTGAAACCGCGTTATATCGAACTTGCTTTGATCCACCGGAGTGCACAGCCCCACCCCCTGGAGCACTGCTTTACCACGTTATATCCAAATTGGTGTTATATTGGGTCGCGTTGTATCGAGGTAGAGGTGTATTGTATACAATTAGTTGATTTAATTACTTATCATTTGAGGTTCAGAGCCCTACAAGAGGCTATCTTGCCTACTTGCTAAGTTGATGGATTTGTTTACCTTTTATTTAAGTGTGCATTCATTGTCTGTGCCTGACAACAAGCAAATACACATTCCTTTGTCTAAGACAGTCTGGGCTTATGCATTGCTTGCCAAACACATTTTAGGAACATAATTCTAGCACATATTCAAAACTCTTTGTACACACCTTGTACATACATCGTGCTAGAATAGATTTAGAATCTGGCAGATTGCCAGGGAGAGTGGATTCAAAATGAGAATGTCCTATCCACAGTTATGAGGTGTTGAAATTCAGGTTCTGAAAAGAACCTCACCCCGTAGTTTATCCAAAGTACTATGGCAAGCACAGGGTGGGAAATGATCTGTCTCTGACAACAGTATAACTAACTCCTTGAACTGTATTCAGAAGTCAACTGAGCATCACTGCAGAGACTTGAACACAGCTGTTTTGTATTCACACCAAACAAGTGGAAGGTGGCAGCATTCATCACTAGCTGGCGCTCTCACGTGAACAGCAGTTCACACTGAAGGTTAAAAAAAAAGTGTATTTCATTGACACTTGGCTTGTAACTTTAATTAATGTGTCTCAGATTTTAGCCAGGTTGGTGTACTGTACCTAGTTTTTGATCAAAGGATGTTTTGTATAATAAGTCCATAGATGAAGAGTCCAACTTAAACCTGTCAAAACTCTATCACTTCAAAAAGGATCCACTTATCACATGTTTTAAATTCTTGGAAATAAAATTTCCCTCTTTAAGTAGAATGAATTTGATTGTTTTCTTCCTGACTGTACTACTGTGATGTAAGAGGACATTACTTAAAAAACTGCATTACTGAACTTATGCCATTAGCAGCTGCATTATCATTTGAACGTTTCAAAACAATTGGATCAATAAATAAATCTTAGAATACAATGTTCAGTTTATTTTTCTATCTACTTTTAAATGACATTCTAAGTAGAAATACTATGGGGTTTTATTCAAACAGCAGCAAGCCCTGCAGCTGTAGTCATGAGCATTATAGTCATATACAATAAGAAATGAGTTCAATTCATTAAGGAGACTATCTGGTCCAGTGATTACAACAAAGGACTGAGAGACAGGCAATTCCTATGTTCTCATACAAGCTAAGATTCATTCCTTGTGTGACCTTGAGGAAGTCAGTTGACCTTCTTGTGCCTTTGTCAAATCAGTTATAAAAACTGGACCTCACTGAAAGACCTGTGTTACTGTACTGTAGAGAGTCCTAAGGTAAATACATTACCAAAATCATGGTAATGAAGTGATGCAGGGCCAAACTTCTTTCACGCTTTGTGATTTGTATTTCATAATTTGAACTGCAGTCACACAGAGAGCCATTCAGTCCATGAGCCCATTTGTTTCTCAGTGAATTAAATTGGAATACTTCTCAATCATTTAGATAATCAGATGGGAAGGAGGGAGGATTAAGTCCTCATTTTTCTCACACTGGTCTATAAGAACATTGGAATTGCACATATTTGTTAAAAGTTCATACAAAGCTAAAGAGTTCCAAATGTTTCCTTTTCTTAAATGCATGTTTCTTCCAAATCATGTGTATTTAATCTTTGCCCAAATTTGAGTTATGTCAATCCTACATAATCCAAGTGATACTATAACCTGCAGAATTTATGCATGTGCTTTTTAATGGCCTATGGCAGGGGTAGGCAACCTATGGCACATGTGCCAAAAGTGGCACGTGAGCTGATTTTCAGTGGCACTCACACTGCCCGGGTCCTGGCCACCGGTCCAGGGGGGTCCTGTATTTTAATTTAATTTTAAATGAAGCTTCTTAAACATTTTAAAAACCTTATTTACTTTACGTACAACAATAGTTTAGTTATATATTATAGACTTATAGAAAGAGACCTAAAAACGTTAAAATGTATTACTTTCATGCGAAACCTTAAATTAGAGTGAATAAATGAAGACTCGGCACACCACTTCTGAAAGGTTGCCGACCCCTGGCCTATGGTTTGTCAATACAGGAAGATATTAACAAGACCTCTCTACAAACGAATTGAAAAAAACTATAGTATTAATAGGTGCAAAGTCATTCCATTCTAAAATATCTTTACAACAATAGTGATTATTAAAAACAGCATTTCTGCCACTGAAACTAAATGCTCACATCATAGGAATTGCCTTTATATGTTCCCTAATATTTTGGGGATAAAATGGGAGTTATAATTTTATTTACACAAAGACAACAGTGATTGTACAGTCAGGGGCGGCTCTAGACATTTTGCCGCCCCAAGCGGGACGGCATGCCACGTGGGGCGCTCTGCCAGTCGCTGGTGCCGCGGCTCCAGTGGACCTCCCGCAGGCGTGCCTGTGGAGGGTCTGCTGGTCCCGCGGTTCCACCGAAGCTGCGGGACCAGCAGACCCTCCGCAGGCACACCTGCGGGAGGTCCACTGGAGTCGCGGGACCAGCGACTGGCAGAGCGCCCTCCATGGCATACCGCTCTAAGCACGGGCTTGGCGTGCTGGGGCCTGGAGCCGCCTCTGTGTACAGTACAGGGCAAACATAGGGTAACAATGAACCAAAGATAACAAATATGTCTGTAACCAAGATACTTCTGTATCTGCTTTCTTTAAGGGCACTGCTTCTTCACTGTTTGCATGGAAGGAATGCATTAGCATCATCGAAATTCACTTAGAGAGAAATAATACCTCAAGCCCCTAACTGTTACACTGCAAAATAGAAAGTGCTGTTACAGACTATGTGGATTTATACTAATCCTGCACTTTTTATAATTGAGTTCCCTTGTCTTAGATGCAGATTGAGACTATGTATACTGGAGGTTTTGTTCCCCTAGCATGAGATGCTGTGCTGCCCCTCTAAGAGTATGTCTACACTGCAATAAAACACGGGCGGCTGGCCCATGTCAACTAACTTAGGCTCACAGGGCTCAGGCTGCCAGGCTATAAAATTGCAGTGTAGATATTTAGCCTGGGCTTTGAGGCCCCAGGACTGGGGAGGGTCCCAGAACCCAGGCTCCAGCCCAAGCCTGAACATCTACACTGCAATTTTATAGCCCTGGAGCCCATGCCCATGAGCCCAAGTCAGCCGACACAGGCCAAATGCAGGTGTTTTATTGCAGTGTACATGTACCCTAAGTGCCCTTTCAATCCTGAGCTCCTCTGGAGGCATCCACTGAAATGTAGTCAGCCCCAGGAGACCTGTCTAAGTTAAGGCTATCTCCCTGGGCTGCCCTGTGGGCCACATTGCCACCCAGAATCTCTCCAGCACTGCAGTTCCACCCCCAGCACACTCCCCACAGTCCTTGCAAGGCAGCCTTAGGTCAGTCTTCCTCAGTGCCTGCACCAGGGGAATCCTCCTCCAGCTGGAACAGAGGCTTTTATGGTCCCTTTATGACATGCTGGCCCTTTTACCAGGTGTAAAGGGTCCCTTGCAGAAGGGAGGATCTCACCACTGGTATCTTCTATTGAGTATTAAATATATCTGCCCCTTATTTTTAAGGACTTAAATTTTCTTGCGCTTTCAACATTAACTTCTAGACTCCCTGAAGTACTCTTTAATGTATGCTATAAAAGCCGTTATTGCATACACCAAGTTAAATATTGACTAGTACTGCAGCATTATGTTTTGGCATCATTTTAGTCTTATTTTGTAAGTTATGACAAAGGCACCTAGAGTGTATGGATACCTTTTCAGGGTGCACAAGTCTAATTAGTTAATAATAGCACATTGAAATACATTTTCATTTGCTTTTATCATCTAACACATAACTGTTAATAGCAAAGGGATATAGCTAGTAAATTTCAAAACTGTCATTTTAAATAATAAAATTAATTAATTATAAGTGCAGTAAGACACACTGTGGTAAATGTTGTGTACTAACTAGAGATTGGCAACCATCACAGCTAATCAAATAAAAACAAACCAGAGCCTTTCTGGTCCCTCAGACTGACCAGCCAAACTTTTAAAAGTCCACTCATCAATAGCACTTATGCATTTTCTTGTTCATTACATGTCCAGTATTACACCACATTCCAGCAATGCACTATGTAACGTCAAGTGGAACATGACCACTTTTAAAGTGAAAAAACGAAAGACAAGATCCACAGCTGACGCAAGTTGGCATAGTTTCATTGAAATCAATTATTTCAATGGATTTGTGCCAATTTACACCAGCTGGGGGTCTAAGAAAGAAAGAAAAAAGGACAATTGCAAAACACCTTTGAGCAACATTGTTGGAATTATGTTTCACCCTTTGAATATACAGTGAAAGCTAATGATGCTAATAACGGAAGATGGGGCATCATCTCTTTTTCATCCTTTTTAAAACACTTTGAGCAATTCTGTATTATGTAATTGCTATAGTGACTTGATTCTCTGGCTTCCTATCTGCCTACTGGTGATGTTAAAATCCTAATAATGTGACTGCTTGAAAGATGGTTTTACAAGTGAAATTCTAGCAGGTGGCATAGTAAACTTCATTTCTCTCATCATTTCTATGCTGTGAATGAAATGATGTCATCATAGAGTGAGAAATCATTAATTAAAAATATTTTTTTTCACTTCTGGGTCTAGAAAAATATCTAGACAAATCATGTTGTACCTCAGGATCTCACATATGACTTTCAATATACCCTATGCTATCCAGTATAATTATCATGATCATGCCTTGATATGAACCCTGAGGCTCTTTGATACAGAACAAATGAAAAAAAAACCAGCCTGACTCACATTTCTCATGGATATAATAACTGCAGACTAACGTTACTCATCAGGTTTCTAATTAACTGTATTTATAATTAATCAGTTCTCACAGAGGCAAAGCAAGGAAATAACTGGAAGGTTTGTTCACCGGAACAGGATCACAATATTGACTGAAAGGAGAAATGTTCTTCCCAGTTTTATTTAAGGTTGTAAAGATAAACTGTGGCATTAAGTTTTTAATGAATTAAGTAACTTACTTTTTAATTTAATTCAGTTACAGGGAGCATGGAGGAAGAGACAGTTTTGTAATTTACTCAAGTAAATTGAAACAATCATACTTTGTTATTGAATACTCTTATTCTTGAATTTCCAATAAAACAATACACAAATTATGCCTATTCGTATAAAATAAATACATGTACAGAACAATAATTTTTGCCAGGTTTTGAACAGAATTTGCTGAAGAAGTCAATTGTGCTTCAGTTATGTAATTGTTTAAATACAAGACACGCACATGAAATCATATAATTTGACTTTTTAAATGGCTGATGGGCTTCTTTAAATAATGTACCCCAGAATCTTTAGCTGCAGTCAAAGAGTGCAAAGTCTCAGGAGGTAGGAGAGCAAAGATGGCTTTAAAACTGTGTGCTGAACTAGTCCCCTACCATAAATTCAGCTGCCAATGGCTCCAGCCAGGGATCACCAGGGCATGGAACAGCCATAGCCACATTGCCTCTCCAACAGTGAGTTAGGTTATCATCATAGAGTTCTTTGTTTCGCTTCTTCCTAGAGAGTTCTTAAGAAAGTGAGGAAGTCATTCTCTAGCTCTTTGCTGAAACAACATGATGTATGTTCTGTCTGCTCATCCAGCACCAAACAAATCCTCTTTCCTGCAACCATGCAGTTGGCCACAGGGAAAGGGTCATTTTGGAGTGGTTATCTTGGCTGCATGCCATCAAAGGATCTCTTTAAGCTGGAGGGCTAGTCTACACTGGAAATGCTACAGCACCACAGTTATGCTGCTGCAGCTGCACCACTGTAGCACATCAGAGTAGATACTACCTATGTTGATGGCATGCATAGGTAATCCACCTCCCCGAGAGACAGTAGCTAGGTCAACAAAAGAATTCTTCCATTAACCTAGTGCTGTCTACACTGGGGGTTAAATCAGTTTCACTATGCCACTCTTCCGTTAATACATTTTTTTTAGTTGTTTACTAAAAGCATTTATGGGAAATATGTTTTGGCCCAAGGATGATGATAGTAGATAGTGGCAATTAGAGGGAATACAAACTATATGCAGTAATACAGCTTAACTTTTTTTTAATGGAAGTTACACAGGAATGTGCAAATGAAAGCTCAGTAAACTCCATGGGTGAAATCCTGGCCCTACTGAAGTCAACAGGAATTTTGCCACTGACTTCCACAGAGCCCAGATTTAACCCATAGCTAGTAGCATCATATTTCTACACTCATAATTTGCCATAATTGAGAGAAAGGTAGCTGCCCAAGAAAGGCTTAATGAAGCACTTTCAGCTGTTTCTTGTGGAGCACATATTATTTTTGCCTATATAGTACCACTCCTCACTTAAAGGGTTAATGTAGTAGGGGTAGTAATGAGTTGGCTGGCTTCTGATGTGAACAAAATCTGATTGATTACATGCACAATGCACTTAACTCTCTGCAGATGATGGCTGCCTGTGTATCATGCATTCAGCAATCAGAAACATCTTTAATACAGATGTAAACCTTTGTATTTATGCCAGTTAAGCTACAATGATGTGAACAGGAATGTCAGCTAGTGAACGTTCATTCTATTTCAAAGGGTCACTCACAGCCCTGCAGCATGCAAAACTACACATTGCACTGTGCTGTCACCATTTACCTGTGCTATACTTTCTGCTGAATGCAATGTTTCTCGTTTCAGAGGCAGGAGTGCTATAAATGGAGGATATTGATTTGATTAACCCATAGAAAATACAACAGAGCCTAGCTCTCAACCTTCAAACCTACCAGCATGTGACAAGCCATCAAAATGAGTTAAAGGACTAAACTGTAGAACACACTGGCTGTCCATCACACCACAAGTGACATAATAGTTTAAACATAAAACTTATTTTAATTAGGTTCTCTTATAGTCACCCATATAAGCCACCATCGCAATCTGTAGCATGTTGAGGGGCTGGGAGAGAACCCCTGCTCAAGCTACTGAGTATGCAGTACAATCTACCATGTCAAATGTACTACATAATGTGGTACAAGTGAGAACTTTGCACTATGGTCTTTAATGTCTTCATAATTCCACTTACCATGCTGAAGGTGGTCATTGTTTAAAAATCCATATTTACCATACTTTCCGTATACTTACAACAGGAAATAACTGTGGTCTCTCAGATACTGTGCTGGGAGTCAGGTCATTGGGTGGTCATTGTTTAAAAATCCATATTTACCATACTTTCCATATACTTACAACAGGAAATAACTGTGGTCTCTCATACTGTGCTGGGAGTCAGGCAAAATAGATTAAATTCTTGGTTCTACCATGCATTAACTCTATGCCCATGAACAAAATACTTTACTTCTCTCTGCCTCAATCAGTAAAACAGGGATAAATAATGCTTATTACAAAACTCTGAGATGTTTTAATGCAAAGCATTGCATTAGTATAAAGTACTGATGGACTTTAAAGCCAGAAAGTACCAATATGATCATCTAGACTGATCTCCTGCATAACACAGAACACAATTTTTCACTCAGTAATTCCTGCATCAAGTCCGTCATTATTATTAATTCTTTATTTTACCATAGCACTTAGAAACTGTAGTCATGGGCCAGGACCCCAGAGACTGAGACAAGAGACAGACAGACAGCAGACACATAACTTCTCCTTGAGCTAGAACTGATCTTTTAGACAGACATCCAGTTACTACTGGCCAAAATTTTCAAACGTGGGTGCTTAAAATTAGATTCTTAAAATCATATTTAGATACCTAAATAAAATAGTCTGTTTTTTCAAAGATGCTAAGCAACCTCTGAACCTATTCGAGCCAATGGGTACTACTGAAAAGACTCAAAGAAGAAGAATATTTTAGAAAGAAATTTTAAACAAGGAGAAGGAAATCAATTGGTGAACAAATGTGTAAAAAGGAAACAAATGGGGTATCCCAGTGTGAGCGCTGAGGAGGAACTGTGAGACACCGCACACTGATAACAGGGAGATTCAGGTATTTCACAGGAGCATGCACAGTAGAAGTGGAGTGTAGAAGTAAATGGGAGCAGAGATACAGCAGAGAGATAGTTGCACAGATTCTTGAAGATAACAATAAGGAGCTAGAGCTTAATATGAAAAGAGGGAGAGCCACAGAAGGGATCCCACTCATAGCTAACGACAGCAATGCTTGGTGTGGGCAGGGATTAAGCAAGCTCCCTTAATAGGCGTTCCCTATTTTTCTGTTTTAATATAAAACATCTATATTCTTGGAATCACAGGACTCCTTTGATTAGAGAGAGAGATGCCAAATACTAATCATGCCAAAGCATTTAGGGATTTTATGTCATGGTCAAGAAACTATTGTTATTTATGACCTGAGGCATAATTTGAACATAGATCAAGGAGGGAGGCGCAAAGGAGGAGATGGAGATTTTTACATAATTGCTTTCAAGATGTAATAATGGAAAAGATGCAGAATTAAGGCCTTGTCTACACTACAGAGTTTTGTCTGCAAAAAGTTATGTCAACACTCAAAAAGCGCTGTAATAAATATCAGTATTGCATGTTCACATTCACTCCCTCTGTCAGCAGAGCGCATTCACACTTGGGGTCCTACCATTGACAGTGTGAGCAGTGCACTGTGGGTACCTATCCAATAGTCCAGCTCGAGACCTTCTGCGCTAGGTCTTATGGGAAGGTGGAGCAGATTGCAGCACATCTTGGGACCAGGCTCAATATCCCGTGATGCATTGTTTTCCCAGCATTCCATGGGCTTCTGGATTTCTTTTGCAGCATTTTAAAATGACCCTTCTTTGTTGCGCATCCCAGCATCTTTGCTCTCCTATGCTCTGATAACTGTAATGAAGACATTGTGGGTGGCAGTGCATTTAATCGCAAAGTTCCTAACTGAAGAAGATGCCCAGTTGCCTGACATGTTGTGTGATATGGATAGGAGCAACTTTAGATTGCTTTTGGCATTCACAGAACAGCTGCAGAGGGTGGACCATTGCTTTTGGGCTTGGGAAACAAGCACTGAATGGTGGGATTGTATCGTCATGCAGGTGTGGGATGACAAGTAGTGGCTACAGAACTTTCGGCTGTGAAAAGCCATCTTCCTGGAACTGTGTGCGGGAGCTCACCTCAGCACTACAGCACAAGGACACCAGAATGAGAGCTGGCCTATTGGTAGAGAAGCGTGTGGCAGTCACTTTGTGGAAGATGGTGACTCCAGACTGCTACTGGTCGGTAGCAAATCAATTTGCAGTTGGGAAGTTGACCATTGGGACTGGGTTAATGCAAGTGTGCAGGCCAATTAATTGCATCCTGCTACAAAGGACCATGACTCTTGGAAATGTGCATGAAATAGTGGACGGCTTTGCAGAAATAGGTTTCCCTAACTGTGAAGAGGTAATAGATGGCACACGTATTCCAAGTTTGGCACCAGACCATCTTGTGATAGAGTACATCAATAGGAAGGGGTACTTTTCCATGGTGTTGCAGGCTCTTGTGGATCACTGTGGGCGTTTCACTGACATAAACACAGGGTGGTCCAGGAAGGTGCATGACATGCACCTTCAGGAACACTGGCCTGTACAGAAAGCTACAAGCAGGGACTTTCTTTCCAGACCAGAGGATTACAGTGGGAAATGTTGAAATGCTCATAGTGATCCTGGGAGACCTAGTGTACCCCTTAGAGCCATGGCTCATGAAACCTTACACGGGAAACCTGGATAGCAGTAAGGAGCAGTTCAACAACAGGCTGAGTAGGTGCTAGATGACAGTTGAATGTACCTTTGGCAGATTAAAGGCTCGCTGGCAATGCCTTTATGGCAGGTTAGACTTCAATAAGGATAATATTCCATGGTCATAGCAGCGTGTTGTACATTGCATAATCTTTGTGATGCTAAAGGTGAAAGGTTTGCATAGGGGTGGAGCGTTGAGGCAGACTGCTTGGCTGTTGATTTTGAGCAGCCAGATGCCAGGGCTATTAGAGGAGCCCAGAGGGCAGCAATTCGAATCAGGGAGGCATTGAGGCACCACTTTGAAATGAGACCCAGTAATGTATATCTCTGTGATAGGTGCTGCAATGTTACATTACATGTAGTTTTCCTAGGAAGCAATGGTGGCATTTGGGGCCTTATATTCCAGTAAGCAAATGATTAAACTGCCTGCATATGTATTGGTAGTGCCTTCTATCTCAATTTGTAGGAAACAAATAAACATGAGAAAGCAGCAAAGAATCCTGTGGCACCTTATACACTAACAGACGTTTTGGAGCTTGAGGTTTCGTGGGTGAATACCCACTTCGTCAGATGCATGTAGTGGAAATTTCCAGGGGCTGGTATATATATGCAAGCAAGAAGCAAGCTAGAGATAACAAGGTTAGTTCAATCAGGGAGGCTAAGGCCCTGTTCTAGAAGGTGAGGTGTGAAAACCAAGGGAGGAGAAACTGGTTTTGTAGTTGGCAAGCCATTCACAGTCTTTGTTTAATCCTGAGCTAATGGTGTCAAATTTGCAGATGAACTGAAGCTCAGCAGTTTCTCTTTGAAGTCTGGTCCTGAAGTTTTTTTGCTGCAGGACGGCCACCTTAAGATCTGCTATTGTGTGGCCAGGGAGGTTGAAGTTTTCTCCTACAGGTTTTTGTATATTGCCATTCATAATATCTGATTTGTGTCCATTTATCCTTTTCCATAGAGACTGTCCAGTTTGGCCGACGTACAGAGCCGAGGGGCATTGCTGGCATACGATGGCATATATTACGTTGGTGGACGTGCAGGTGAATGAACCGGTGATGGTGTGGCTGATCTGGTTAGGTCCTGTGATGGTGTCGCTGGTGTAGATATGTGGGCAGAGTTGGCATTGAGGTTTGTTGCATGGATTGGTTCCTGAGCTAGAGTTACTATGGTGCGGTGTGCAGTTACTGGTGAGAATATGCTTCAGGTTGGCAGGTTGTCTGTGGGTGAGGACTGACCTGCCACCCAAGGCCTGTGAAAGTGTGGGATCATTGTCCAGGATGGGTTGTAGATCCCTGATGATGCGTTGGAGGGGTTTTAGCTGGGGACTGTATGTGATGGCCAGTGGAGTCCTGTTGGTTTCTTTCTTGGTGAAAGATAGTTACCATTCAAAAACATTGCTTTTATTGTATAAGAAACAACACACACAAAGTTGCTTGGTGTGAAAGGAGGAACCAGGGAAGGGCAGACTTTCAGAGCTGTGTGTAGGTCCAGCTATCATTCTGAAAGTTGTCCAAGGGTGTGGAGTGAAGGGGAAACCGGGAAGTCCTGGAAAGTGGAAAGGACTATGCAGGCGGCGTTTGGGGGGACATGGAGAAGAGTTCTGAATGTGCTGCAAGGGAGGGCAAACATGCATCTGCTCAATCTGCAGCATTATTAAGGACTTCAGCATCTGCATTTGCTCCTCCATGACTTTAATCATCCGCTCTGTAGGGTCCTTAACAAACTTCTGATTCTCTTTTCTGTCCTGCCTTTCGGCTTCCCTCCACTTCTTGCTTTCCCTTTTGTCTGCACTGGAGGAGTGCAGTACCTCCCAAAACATGTCTTCCTTGCTCCATCTTGGGTGCTTTCTTATCTGGCAGAGATGCCTGGATGGTGTGTGTGGGAGGGGTGTTCCTGAAGGCCATATCTGCTGAAGCAGAAGGAACAATGTACAGAAGCATGATTGTAAGATTCATGCACAGCATTGAAACGTTTCAGTAAAATATACCTTTTGTAACAATCACTTTCTCACTAACCCTTGGCAAGCACACATTTCTGAGAACACCTAAAGCATGGGAGTGTTGACTGGGTGTGGGGGCAAGGGTTGTGGTGCAGCCAACTAGAGGAAAAAATTTAAAATTCTCCCACATTTTTCATTGTTGCAGATATTTCACTGCTGAGGGTAAGCAGGGAAATGAGGGTACATTGTGGGTGTGGCCTCCGCCTGTGTGCCACTTTGGTCCCTGCACAAGTGATTGCTGAATGGCGAGGGAAATTTTCCTACAATGAAAGAAGGAACAAAACTGCTCTGCCATGGAATCTTTGGCAGAGGATTAACGAGTACCTCCGGGAAACTTTCCTGGAGATCTCTCTGGAGGACTCCCATGAGATATCGGTGTGCATCAACATCCTGTTCCACCATACTGATTAGCTACACAAAAACCAGCCAGCCTCCCACATTTCTATACCTGAACCCACCTCTGCACTACGCGAGCCACAGCCATTTACCAGGCATCTCCTCTCCTGCATCTTGCTCGCTGGAGACCAACTACTGAGTCTGGGTAGACACCTCTGGAGTGGTGAACAGTTCCTGGCTGCCTGCCCCACCAGGCGACCCCGGCGGCAGCTCCACATCATCGTCTAACTCCACCTCTTCATCAGTGACTTCGTCCTCCGGGTTAGGTCCTCTTTCCACCACCTCCAGGCCCGCCAAAGTATCCACAGGGCTCTTGGTGGTGGATGTGTGGTCGCCACTGAGGATAGCATCCAGTTCCTTATAGAACTGGCAGGTCTTAGGTGTAGGACTAGAAGGATAATTTGCCTCCTTCACCTTATGGTACGCCTGCTTCAGCTCTTTTACCTTCACCCTGCACTGCAGTGTGTCCCGATCACAGCCCTTTTCGCACAAGCCTCGAGAAATCTGCCCATAGGTATCAACATTCCTATGGCTCAAGCACTGCTGGGACTCCCCACATACTGAGCAGATCCAACAGCTCAGCAGTGGTCCAAGCGGGAGAGCGCTTGTTGCAATAACCTGCCATGGTTGCCTGGGAAGATGAGATGAGACCTCTCAACGCCGAGCAAACAGGAAATGGAATTTCAAAAATTCCCGGGGCTTCTAAGAGGGAGAGCGGATGATTGTTTACCTGGCTGCTGGGTAGTTGTGTTCAAACTGCTGACCAAAGGAGTCATGATGGGCACTGTGGAACACCTCTTGGAGGCCAATTAAAGTGATAAAATCAAATGTGGTGTCTACACTGGCACTTTGTCAACAAAAATTTTGCACCAAAGGCCTCATGTCTCTCATTGGGGTGGCCTTATTTTGTCACCAAAACAGGGCATTTTTGCCTCCAAAAGTCGCATCGCAGTGTTTACGCATTCACTGTTTTGTCGACGAAAACTGCCTTTGGTCAACAAAATTTTGCAGTGTAGACAAGGGCTAAGAGCCAGAGCAAAACCAGCTTGATTTTATAACTAAAACTGTCATTTTGTACAAGTCAAAGTTACCTCAGTCTTCAGAAACTCAGAGGAGAAGCAATGAGCCAAGTTCAGTAGTGGCAATAGTTAAATGTCAGGTATTGGGTTGGTCAGAAAACAGGTGTAAGTAGCGAAATAATGTAACTTGTTGAATGCCAAATCAATGCATTGATTTGCTCTGAAAAAGAAGCAACTTACCCCATTTAGCATTCTGTAGGGAATCATTTCATCCCAGTATAAATGAAATAAATCATTGAAATCAACAGTAGTAGCACCCACTTATATCAGGGCTGAATCTGGCCGCAATAGAACTGAGTATGTTTAACCTAATGTCAAACCAAAGGCCCGCTTTATCGTCACAGGCCTGTTTACTTTTCCAGCTAAGCCCCCCCCAACTCCTCCTCCCAACCTAATATGCAAGTTACACTCATTTTTCCCATCTACAATGCCCAGGGGCTCTCAGTTAGACTACTATCACACATTCATTTTCTGACCCACTAATGCCTGGTGTGTAACTCACACCACCATTTAGTGCCATTGCTCAATTAGGCCAAAAGACTTTTAAGGAAGTTGCACTTGCCTATTATGGGCTGAATTTGGCCAACTTCAGCTCAAGATGCTCACTTACGTTTGAGGCTAGATGCCATTCAGAGGGTCTCAAACTCTCAGTCCTAATTAAAAGAGGAAACTGAGTGGGGTCTAGAAAATATTTATATAGTGTCTTTCTCTCCAATTTACGTCAGGATAATTAACATCTATGTAGCAAGATAATAGACAGATGTGCCATGGCAAACTTTCACTTTTGGCTTCCTGTCTTCTTCGAATTCAACCTTACTGAGCTAAAAATGTCAAGAAGAAAGATAAACAGAACTTAAAATTTGAAGGAAAATGGCCATCACATACTCTAGGAATTACTAAGGAAGCCATGCTGAGGATGTTAAGAGTGATACATTGGTGGTTTGTAGAAAGAACTCCCTCCTATAAAACTCAAATGTTTCAAAAATCTAAGAACTTAACTGACAGAATTATCAAGAAATTTCAGCCCTTCAACATACATAAATCAGAAACTAAATATACTTTAGCACATTTGGCTTTGCCAGTTCTATCACATCCTGTAAATGGCTGTGTGCATTAGAATCTCTGAAGCAGAAAAATTGCAAATAAGACCGAAGTTGTCAAAGAAAAATTGAAATTTTATGTATACATTTATTGGAATTACTGATGAAACTAAAGATCCAGAGATGGTTAAATATAAGTAACTTCTTACAAACACTATTGTGACCGAAAATTTAATGCATATACATACATGGATCAAAATCAAGCAACCTTTCTTCTCTTCTGAAGAAGCAGCTCCAAAAATAGTAACCAAAAAGCCTTTGGGCTGGTCATCTGAAGCATTTAAAATATTTGTATTTGTTTAAGTTTATTTTAAAAGTATACATGAAAATGCATTCTCTTGAAATTCCTGTTAAATATAATTTATCCAACAGCTACAAGTAATTCAAACCCTTGTGATTATCTCCATTAAAGTGCCTCATTTTTAAATGGCCCTGTGATGGGACCTCCCCTCTTAGTAGTTTGATCCAAACTCTCACCCCTTGCCTTGGAATGGAGACCCTTCCTACAACCAGAAATCACTCCAACCCCATTATTAGTAGCAATCAATCAACTTTACCAGCAACAGTTCAATTTATCCTTAAACAGGCAGCACCAATGCCCCACGGCACCAGTCAGGACACCTCTTTTCCTTCAGGATCTGACTGATTTTCACATGTGGTCCACACAGACTCTTGGAACTCAGACTCCTTTTGTACAACTTTAGTTATTGCTTCTCTAAACCCAAGGCCCCAAGGTGGCATCAGAGTACCAGTCGATAACATGTGTAGATGGTAACCTACCTGACAACCACAAGCTTCTTGGTCGCATGTAAGGAGCAAAGAGACTATAAAAGTGCTCCTCCTCTATTTCCCCCAATCATATCCTTATCTCTTTGTCCTGGTCTACACTACGAGATTAGGTCGAATTTAGCAGAGTTAGGTCGATTTAATCCTGCACCCGTCCACATGACCACGCCTGTTTTGTTGACTTAAAAGGCTTAAAGGGCTCTTAAAATTGATTTCTGTACTCCCTTCCCTAAATCCCTTCTCCCTGGCAGCCAGGAACTGTTCATCACCCTGGAGTCAATACCCTTCCAACCATGAAGACAGAGAAGGCACCTCTTGTGAGTGTACCTTTGTAAATATAATACAGGGTTTAAAAGCAAGCGTGTTTAATGATTAATTTGCCCTGAAGACTTGGGATGCATTCGCAGCCAGTATAGCAACTGGAAAAGTCTGTTAATATGTCTGGGGATGGAGCGTAAATCCTTCAGGGACATCTCCATGAAGCTCTCCTGAAAGTACTCTAAAAGCCTTTGCAGAAGGTTTCTGGGGATAGCAGCCTTATTCCATCCTCCATGGTAGGACACTTTACCACGCCAAGCTAGTAGCAAGTAGTCTGGAATTATTGCAAAACAAAGCATTACAGCGAATGGGCCTGGGATTTGGTGGCATTCAAGCAACATCCATTCTTTATCTCTCTGTGTTAGACTCAGGAAAGTGATATCATTCACTGTCACCTGGTTGAAATACGGGAAATTTGTTTAAGGTGACATTCAGAGATACCCGTTCCTGCTGGGCTGTTTGCCTTTGGCTGAAAAAAAATCATTCCCGCTGTAAGCCACGCAGTTGGGAGAGGCCCATTCATGCTGAGCTGTTTGCGTTTGGCAGACAGGGATCTTCCCTGATACTAGCCACATGGTGTGTGTGTGTGTGTGTGTGTGTGTGTGTGTGTGTGTGAAGTGATCATCCCAGAGAATTGTGTGTGGGGGGGGTTATGCTGCACATTCACCCTAAAACTGCAGCCCCTCCTTTTAAATGGCCAACCCAATGGGCTTTGCTTGGTATGGAAAAGGAGGGCACTGCTGTTTGAAACCATTCCCACATTATGAAGGCTGAAGAAGCTAAAATCTTTTGCCTTACCATGGCTGCCTGCAAGCCAAATTCTGTTGCCCAGCCCAGCGTGTGTGATGTCTCACACCAAACCGGCAGGCACACAATGTAAGAGGCAAAATGCGACCTTGTACCAAAAGCACATGTACTATGTAATGTGGATCACTTGATTCAGTGTGAAATAGTCTTCCCTTTGTTCTCTAAAATGTATCTTTTTAAATACTATTCTCCCTTTTTCTCCTCCGACAGCTGCAAATGTTTCTACGCTTCTCATATCATCTCCGCCCCAGAGGCTAGTGCAGATTAGAAGGTAAAAAAAATGCACTCATGATGACATATTCTCAGAGCTCATGCAGTGCTTCTGCACTGAAAGGGCTCAGCAGAATGCATGGAGGCAAACAACGGCAGAGTCTAGGAAAACGTTAAATGAACACAATGAGAGCAGAGAGGAGCATGATGAAAGGAGGCAGGATGCAATACTGAGGTTAATGGGGAGCAAACTGACATGCTCAGGCATCTGGTGGAGCTGCAGGAAAGGCAGCAGGAGCACAGACCACCACTGCAGCCCCTGTATAACCACCTGCCCTCCTCCCCAAGTTCCATATCCTCCTCACCCAGATGCCCAAGAACACGGGGGTTGGAGAGGCAGTGGCATTCAGCCACTCCACCCCAGAGGATTGCCCAAGTAATAGAAGGCTGGCATTTAAGACGTTTTGAACTGTAGTGTGGCCTTGTCCTACCCTCCTCCCCTCACCCACCACCCCATCTGGTGCTTCTCTCCTCACCCACCCCTCCTGGGCTACTTTGCGAGTTTTCCCCCTATTTGTGTGTTGAATTAATAAAGAATGCATGATTTTGAAACAATAATGACTTTATTGCCTCTGAAAGTGGTGATTGAAGGGGGAGGGCAGTAGGCTTACAGAGAAGTAGAGTCAACCAAAGTGGTTGAGGGGATGTTCATCAAGGAGAAACAAACAGAACTGTCACACCATAGCCTGGCCAGTCATGAAACTGGTTTTCAAAGCTTCTCTGATGCACAGGATGCCCAGCTGTGCTCTTCTAATCACCTTGGTGTCTGGCTGTGCATAATCGGCGGCCAGGCCATTTGCCTCAACTTCCCACCCCGCCACAAACGTCTCCCCCTTACTCTCACAGATATTGTGGAGCACACAGCAAGCAGGAATAACAATGGGAATATTGGTTTCGCTGAGGTCTAACCTAGTCAGTAAACTGTGCCAGCGCGCTTTTAAATGTCCAAATGCACATTCTACCACCATTTTGCACTTGCTCAGCCTATAGTTGAACTGCTCCTTACTACTGTTCAGAATTCCTATGTATGGCTTCATAAGCCATGGCATTAAGTGGTAGGCTGGGTTCCCAAGGATAACTATAGGCATTTCAACATCCCCAACAGTAATTTTTTGGTCTGGGAAGTAAGTTCCTTCCTGCAGCTGTTCAAACAGACCAGAGTTCCTGAAGATGTGAGCGTTGATGTAGGTGAAACGTCCCTTGTGATCTACCAGTGCTTGAAGAACCACTGAAAAGCACCCCTTGCGGTTTACGAACTGGCTGCCAAGGTGGTCCGGTCCCAAGATAGGGATATGCGTTCTGTCTATTGCCCCACCACAGTTAGGGAACCCCATTGCAGCAAAGCCATCCACTATGACCCACACATTTCCCAGAGTCACTATCCTTGATAGCAGCAGCTCAGTGACTGCTTTGGCTACTTGGATCACAGCAGCCCCCACAGTAGATTTACCCACTCTAAATGGATTCCTAACTGACCGGCAGCTATCTAGCGTTGCAAGCTTTCAGAGGGCTATAGCCACTCGCTTCTCAACTGTGAGGGCTGATCTCATCTTAGTATTCTTGAGCTTCAGCGCAGGGGAAAGCAAGTCACAAAGTTCCATGGAAGTGCCCTTATGCATGCGAAAGTTTCGCAGCCACTGGGAATCATCCCAGACCTGCAACACTATGCGGTCTCACCAGTCTGTGCTTGTTTCCCAGGCCCAGAATCTGCATTCCACAGTAGGAACCTGCCCCATTACCACCATGATGTCCAAATTGCCAGGGGCCGTGCTTTGAGAGAAGTCTGTGTCCATATCCTCATCACTATTGTGATCGCACTGTTGTCGCCTCCTCGCCTGCTTTTGCAGGTTCTGCACATATTGCAGGATAATACGCGAGGTGTTTACAATGCTCACAGCAGCAGCGGTGAGCTGAGCGGGCTCCATGCTTGCCGTGATATGGCATCTGCAGGAAAGCAGGAGAGCAGAGTTTCAGCGGAAGCAGTGGATGATGACGGATGCCATGAGAATAGATATTTATACAGAATGACAAGAGGACCTGCAAGGTGGATTCATGGCACCAGGACAGCAGAGTTGCAGTGGAAGTGGTGGATGACAACGGATGCCACGAGAATAGATATTTACACAGAACAATGAGAGGACCTGCAAGGTGGATTCATGGCACCAGGACAGCAGAGTTGCAGCAGAAGTGGTGGATGACGACAGATGCCACGAAAATAGATTTTTATACAGAATGACGAGAGGACCTGCGAGGTGGATTCATGGCACCAGCAGAGCGGTGGATGATGATGGTTAGCTGTCCTACTGCACCATCTGCTGACAGCAGCACCCAGGACAGAACAGCAGCAGTGACAGTGAGCTGAGCTGAGCAGGCTCCATGCTTGCCGTGGTATAGTGTCTACACAGAAAAAAGGCATGAAATGATTGTCTGCCATTGCTTTCACAGAGAGAGGGACAACTGACGACGTACCCAAAACCACCTGTGACAATGTTTTTGCCCCATCAGGCATTGGGATCTTAATCCAGAATTCCAATGGGTGGCAGAGACTGCGGGAACTGTGGGATAACTACCCATAGTGCACCACTCCGTAAGTCGATGCTAGCCACGGTAGCAAGGACACACTCCGCTGACTTAATGTGCTCAGTGGGGACATATGCAATTGACTGTATAAAATCAATTTGTAAAAATTGACTTCTATAAAATCAACCTAATTTTGTAGTGTAGACATGCCCTCAATCTCAGCACCATTTAAGGAAAGGAGGCATTTAGGGGCTAGCTATAGTTCTCATGGAAGGGCTGGTGGTCTTTCCCTCAAAAGACAGGCTGGTTCCTCACTTGGAGCAATGGTCTCCAAGAAGGGAGACATCTACTTAGTCAGATTTCCCCTGAACACCATAAATAAACCATTTGAAATAGTTACTTGGGAATGAAACAGTTTTACCTAGACACAGGTCCACTGTTCTTTTGTTCAGCTTGTGTCTCCACAGAAGGAGTAAGGTCTGAATTTGTGAGACAGAGAGAGCATAAATCTTCCTTTCCTCCCTGCCCTCAAAATAGGGACCAAGCCAAAAATTAGTGAGCAGTAAAGAGAGCAGTTAGACTGGAAAGCTCTAGACAAAGAAAAGGACAATAAAGGAACAAAAAAATTCTTACCTATAATTTCCTTTCTACTAGCAGCATCTCCCACAATTCTGGACATCTGGGCTGCTTTCCTCTCTCTGCAGCTCAAAGAGGACGGTCTGCATTTTGGCACCGCACTGTCTGGCCACACCTTCTCTGCTCCAGCTTGCTGTCAGATAAGCTATTCCCAAACTGTAAAACTTGCATAACATCATTATTCACAAATATTCCAGAGATAAAATAACAGAATAATAGATTAGGGTTGGAAGAGACCTCAGGGGATCATCTAGTCCAGGGGCGGGCAAACTTTTTGGCCTGAGGGCCGCATCGGGTTTCCGAAATTGAACGGAGGGCCAGTTAGGGGAGCCTGTGCCTCCCCAAACAGCCAGGTGTGGCCTGGCCCCTGCTCCCTATCTGAACTCCCCTGCTTCTTGCTCCCTGACAGCCCCTCCATTCCCTGATGGCTCCCCAGGACCCCTGCCCCATCCATCCCCACCCTGCTCCCTGTACCCTGACCACCCCAGGAACCCCACCCCGACTGCCCCTCACCAGCCCCTCCAATCCCCCTTCTCGTTCCTGACTGCCCCCCCCGGGACCCATTCAACCCCCTGTTCCCCGGCTTCTGACTGCCCCGATCCCTATCCACACCCCTGCCTCTCAACCACCACCCCAAACTCCCCTGCCCTCTATCCAACCCCACACACACACACTTTCCCAGACCCTTTACCATGTTGCCTGGATCACCGGTGGCTGGTGGTGCTACAGCCGCGCGGCCCAGAGCACCAGGACAGGCAGCCGAGCCATCTGGCTGGAGCCAGCAACGCCACTGCGCAGCACAGAGCACTGAGTCAGACCCTGGCTCTGCAGCTGCACTGCCCCAGGAGCTCGCAACCCCACTGCCCAGAGCATTGCACTAGCAGCACAGTGAGCTGAGGCTGCAGGGGAGGGGGGACAGCGTGGCAGGGGCCAGGGACTAGCTTCCCAGGTCAGGAGCTCAGAGGCTGGGCAGGAGGGTCTGGCAGGCTGGATATGGCCCACAGGCCATAGTTTGCCCACCTCTGATCTAGTCTGCTCAAAGAAGGACCAACCCCAACTAAATTATCTCAGCCAGGGCTTTGTCAAGCTGGGCCTTAAAAACCTCTAAAGATGGAGAGTCCACCACTTCCCTAGGTAAGCCATTCCAGTGCATCACCACCTCTTAGTGAAATAATTTTTCCTAATATCCAGCCTAGACCTCCCCCACTGCAACTTGAGACCATTGCTCCTTGTTCTGTCATCTGCCACCACTGAGAACAGCCTAATTCCGTCCTCTTTGGAACCCCCCTTCAGGTAGTTGAAGGATGCTATCAAATTATGTACTTCAGACCAAGCAAGACAGTCATGTGGTAACGATTCCACTTAATATCTGATCCTTGACTCACGAGCCATCCAGGATGGGTAGAATTGTGAGAGATCCTGCTATCTTAAAGGAAACTATCACTAAGAATTTTTCCATTCTGAAACCCAGTGTCTCCCACAATTCTGGACGTGTGGAAAGTAGCAAGAAGTGAACAGGTGTAGGGAGGTGATGAAACAAAAAAGATTGGTAAGAAAGAAGTCCCCCCTTTTTGTGAGCTTACTCAAAAGTTTGTATTATTCGCCGCTCCCAGCCAATGGGAGCTGTGGGAAGCGGTGGCCTAGCCCGCACTGCTTCCTGCAGCTCCCATTGGCCAGGAATGGTGAACTATCGGCCACTGGAAGCTGCAAGCATGCATACCTGTGGACACGCCAGGTAAACAAAGCGTATCATGGCCTGCCAGGGGCTTATCATGAACAAGCCACAAACCAAGTTTGGGAACCACTGACCTAGTCTAATCCACCTAGCAATGGAGGACTTAGAAGTTCTGAGCCCACTGCACATCAGGTAGAAGGACAATAATAGGGAGCCCGATCTTCTTGTGTATTCTGTATGCTTGAGATAGACTTTAAATGCTCTTCTGACATCTAAGGTGTGACATGCCTTTTCAGTTGGATGTTATGGTTTTGGACAGAATGAAGGAAGCACAGAATGAGAGAAGCGTGGAAGGAGAAATTTACCATAAGAAGAAAGCATTCTGGTATCTTGAGCACCACCTTGTCCTCATGTAACATGCAGAAAGACTCCTGTATAGATAAGGCTGCCAGCACTGGCAGTTGCCTGACCAATGCAATGGATACTAAGAAACAAGTCTTAATGGAAAAATAATTTGTTGACACTGAAGTCAGAGGCTCAAGGAGTCTATATCCTTTTGGAGAAAGTCTAGAATGGTTGGATTTCTGGGATTTGCATTGTGTTCTTGGCACCAGTTGTTGAATCTGGACCAGAGAGAGGAGTATGCTTTTGGAGTCAATACTCTCCAAAATTTTTCCTTGTGGAATCTGTTGTTTCTTCGCTGGTACCTATGTGATGACAAGGAGTGACAGGAATCCATCTATCTGAAGGCCAGTCTATATCCTCTCTTACTGGGGAAGGGAGAGACTGTTTGGATTTTTCTGCATTGTCAGCCACCAGCTTATCCAGCTTTTCTCCAAAACAAAAGGAGGCTGTAAACTTGTCCAACTATAGGACCTGCTTAGAGTATCTGCCTTCCAGGGTTACAGCCATAGGTGGCACTTGGCTATTGAGCTGGAAACCATGGCTGAGAACCTCATTGCATCCATCCAGCTACAAATACTGTTGCTAGGGAGTTTTCCTTTAAAGTGGAGCCAAAGTCAGGGTGATCTCTGTCCTTGAGGGCTTTGAGATCTTCCAGCCAGGAAATAGGTACTCCTGCAAAACAGGTAGCTGTTAGGGACGCTCAGAGGTTGGCAGAAGAAACTCAAAACCCTTTTTAAGAGTGGCTTCCACAGAGTATAACTCCCCTTCTGAGGGAATAGACATATCTGATGTTACAGCAACGTCAATATTTGGTATCTCAGCAATTGAGCCCTTTGATTCTTGAATGCTATCAAACCTGAGGTGACTCTTGCTTACTCTGAGGCGTGCTCACCAGCACCTGGTCAGGGTTCAGAGCTGGACAACTCACCTTCCTCAGTGGAAGAGGAGTCAGAGGACTCATACCTCCTGTGTTTTTTGTGATTCCTCTTCCCCTCTCTTTTTAGCCTTTTTAGGTTTTTTTCATCTTTTTAGTGCACTTTGGGAGCATAAAAGCTTTGCTGTGGCTTCAGTGAGGCCTTTTGCAGCTTGCCCTCCTTGCCCAGAGTCCTCTTGAGAAATCTGTCTCAGAATCCTTCCCACTGAGTCCCATTCCCTCTGGGAAAGTGGGTGGGGAACTCATTGTCAGAGCTTTCCTGGTTAGCTTGGGAGGGGGGCTGATTAGAAGCCTGGCTTTTTTCCCCAGGGCACTCAGGACCCACTTTAAGACTGGCAGGATTCAGGGAGGGGAGTGTTGACCCTGCAAACATCCCCTCTTTGGTGTACAGGGGGGTCCCTTGGGATCTGCTGAGTCAAGTGGTCAGGGTCTTCCTTGCTTTTGGAACCTCTCTCTTCTCTGCACTAGGGTTCCTGGACCATTTTCCCCCTCTTGGAATCCCAGCTGTCTTGGTGGGTAGAGGATCCCACCTGCCTATCCGACTCACAGCCCTGGGACCTCACAGTGTTAGGGACAGAAGAAGGCTGGGAACAAGCTGGGCACAACTCACCATCTGCCAAGCCTGGAAAGGCTGCACAACACATAGAGGACAGCTTGGATTGGATCCAGCGTTCTTTGCTTTGCCATGCCTGTAAGGGCCCCAAGGCAGCATAGCCAGTGAGCCCAGCACCAAGCTGCTGATCTGCTTCCATGAGCTGCAGAGAGAGGAGATGAGCAGCCAAGACATCCAGAATCCTGGGAGATGCTGGGTTGCGGAAAGCTATTTTTAATCTAGCCCAGTTATGGAGAGGCCAAGCCCTGAAGAAACCAGAGAGGAAGAGCCAGAGAGGACTAGGCCTGCTCAGAGGGGTCCTTTGAGATCAGCTATGAGTTAGCGAGGGGGGAAGGAGGAGGGATGGGTAAAGCCATCACCAGTGTAATTTAAGCGGACTCACTTTGTTCCTGTGTGAATGGATGGGAGCCCTCGCAACATTAGTGACTTTCTCAAAAGGGAAACTACAGCAGTTCATATTGCTGAAAAATAAAGGCAAAGGAGGAGGTGTCTTTCAAGAAGAAAATTAATGATCATGTAAGATATATGGAATCAAGCAAAAAGGAAAGCAAAGTTTTACCATAATAAAACATGAACACTTGCGATGTTTTCTTGACAGCATAGAAAACTGGGAAACAGAGCTGGAAATTTGGAAAGACAAAGAAAGTAAATAGTCCGTCAGAAAGGAGAACCTGCCCCCATGTTAAGTCTATGTATGGATATAATTGACCACATTTCATCTGAAGGAAAAAGAAAAAGTTGTGGCCGACTTCAAAAGGAAACTGAAGAAAAGTATCTGTAATGATTAATGAATTAACATCACTGAGTAAATGAGCTATTCTGAATGTTTGCCCAGAGGCAGTCATGGGAGAGTTTCCGGAACCATTGTCATTTTTCCTGGAACTCTGTTGCCTTTAAGGACTCCACAGCTGCAAGAATTGCAAGAGCACTTCAGCACTGTCAGTTTCACAACTGATTTTCTGAAGAATTCCTCCTGAATTGGATTTTATTGGTTTCAGCTGGAGAATCTATTCCACCCAGCTAAGAAATGCCACATGCCTACTAAGCTACTGCTCAATATATTTTGCATTGATACTACTGGAGATTAAAATGTGCTGTAAAAGAATCACTTGGGGCCAGATGTTGACCTCAGAGGCATGCACATAGCTTCCACAGAGCCAATGCAGAATTATTTAGCCTTTGAAGCTTCTTACAGAATGCATTTTAAGGAGCCTAGAAGTCTTGCATTAGAATAGGGAGTTCACACTAGTGGTGGTCCCCATTATCATTAACACTGTTTCAGTACCATTCCAGTAGGAAACACAGAATAAATCTCTGCCATTTTATGTTGAAACAAAAGCATTCAGCTTTATTATTGCTATAACTCTAATATATTCTGTATCAACTGTTAGGAGTCAAAAATTCTGTCCTGTCAACAATGTGTTAACTACATATAACACTCCTTTCATTCAAAACTAAACAGGAGAAGATGTAGCTTCGAGTGGAATAGATATCTACTCCTGATCACTGAATTCTGCTGACCTCAAAGTTACCCACATGCCTCTGCTGTGATGCTTTACAGAAGCGGCTCAATCCTGCCTTAAGATGCTAAGCTTCAGTAAAGGCAGAAGCTGCATTTGTGTTTCCTTCTGTCATAAACAGATAGCTAAGGGTTAATGTCTCTTTCACCTATAAAGGATTAACAAACAGTGACCTGCAAACACCTGACCAGAGGACCAATCAGGAGACAAAATACTTTCAAATCTCGTGGAGGGAAGCCTTTGTTTGTGGGTTTTGGGTTTGGCTTTGTTCTCTCTGGGTCCTGGACGGGACTAGAGGTGCAACCAGATTTCTGTCAATCTCCCTGCTACAGTCTCTTATCTATTCAGAATTGTAAGTAAGAAAAGGCGGTCATAGTCTTTTAATTTGGTTTTTTTTCCATTTGCATATGTGTACTTGCTGGAAGTAGCTTAAATTGTGTTTCTGCTGGAGAAAGTTTCTTTCTATTGTTTATCGTTGAAAGACCCTGTAACTTTTTACCATCTAAAGTGCAGAGATAAACCTTTTACTTTTTTCTTTCTTTTTATTAAAAGTTTTGCTTTTAAGACCTGTTTGACTTTTTTTCTCCTAGTTAAGGTTCAAGGGAATTGGTGGGGAGAAGGGAAGGATAAATTTCCTCTTTGTGTTAGATTCACGCAGCTTGAATCTGTATGGCCTCTGGGTGAGGGGGAAGGTAACACTCCTCTCGGTGTGGTGATTCAAAAAGTTGAATCAGGCGATCTCCTAGTGTTCCCAGGGTGGGAAGGAGCTGGGAGGAAGAAGGGAGGGGGAAGGGAATAGTTTATTTCCCTTTGTTGTGAGACTCAAGGAATTTGGGTCTTGGGACCCCCAGGGAAGGTTTTGGGGGGAGACCAGAGTCTATCAGGCGCTCTACTCTAAGTCCTGATTGGTGGCAGCCTATCAGATCTAAGCTGGTAATTAAGCTTAGGGGAATTCATGCTAGTACCCATATTTTGGACGTTAAGGTCCAGAATTGGGAATTATACTTGACACCTTCTTTCTCAAGACAGAAATTCCAAGTGTTGAAGAAGCTACATGAAGGCCCTTGCTACAGGCAAGTACTGAGAATGGAAATAGAAATTCATTCAGTTTGACATCCCAAGATTTTCCTTGAGACAAGAACTCAGTGAGGAGTGCAGCACATGCATAAGGCCCTGCTGCAGTAATGTCAGTGCTAGCATCCAGGGGTAATGGTGTAGGTATTTTTGTTATATGTATTGCCACCTGCTGGCCAATGCATGAATAGTTATTTACTGTTAGAAGCCCTAAGGTTGTACAGTAACTCCTCACTTAATGTTGTAGTTATGTTCCTGAAAAATGCAACTTTAAGTGAAACAATGTTAAGTGAATCCAATTTCCCCATAAGAATTAAAGTAAATGGGGGGGTTAGATTCCAGGGAATTTTTTTTCACCAGAGAAAAGACTATATATCTATACACACACACACACACACACACACACGAGTTTTAAACAAACAATTTAATACTGGTACACAGTGATGATGAGTGTGAAGCTTGGTTGAGGTGGAGGAGTCAGAGTGTGGGGTATTTCCCTTACTGCTGAATGATGAACTAGCAATTGCCTGAGCCCTCAAGGGTTAACTCTCTCTCTACACAAGGCAGCAGGAATGGAGGGAGATATGCACATTTCCCTTAAGTACACTGCCTTGTTAATTAGATCAGCTTGCTGAGAGGAAGCTGCTGCAAGCTCCTGTCCTGAGTCCTGGTCTGTCCACCCCTGCTTTATGGAAGATGGGGTAAGCGGGGTGCAGGAACAGGAGGAAGGGGGACACCCTGACATTAGCCCCCCTCTTCCTTCCCTCCCCCCCCACTCCCCCAGTAAGCAGGAGTCTCAGGGAGCAGCTCCAAGGCACAGGGCAGGAGCAGCACATGGCAGTGGGGGGAGGGACACAGCTGAACTGCAGGCAGCTGCTGCACAGGGAACTTAGGGGAGGGGGGAGCTAATAGGGGGCTGCCAGTCCACCCTGGTTCCAAGCCCCCACCAGCTAGCTGCAACGGGCTGCTCTTCCTGCAAGCAGTAGACACAGCAGGCGGCTGCCAAAGGACGTTAGAAGGGAGAATTATACAACTTGAAATGAGCATGTTCCCTAAGTGATCAGCAACATTGAGCATGTTCTGTAATTGATCAGCAATGAAACAACGTTAACGGGGAGGACTTTAAGTGAGGAGTTACAGTATAGAGCATGCTCCTGCTGGTTGTTGGGGCAGCATATGGGAGTGGAAGGTTTTTCCAAGGAGGTTCAGTAGTTGTCTAGGTGTGCCAGAATAAAAGATCTATTTCAGTTCAAATCTGTTTTGGGTCTCCATATACTACACTGGTGACAAACTGAAAACCACCAGCAGCAAGTTCTACACACTGTATTAGAAAGTAACATTTTTACTGCAAAGAAAAATGCCTGCATATGGAAAGATGAAAAAGTATGATGTAGAGCAGGAGGACAGGATTCAGCACTCAGAGAGAGACTCTTCACTGTAAAAGCTACAGAGGAAGATAAGAAACATAACATTTTATTGAGCATTTGTGAAGCAAAAACATATAATTTAATTAGACGTTTGGTGGCATTGGAACAGCCCGGAGCCAAATCCATTGAGGAGCTGGTTAAAGATGTCACACCATTATAACCCCATCAAGGATTGTTCAGTGTGGTAAATTTAATAGTTTCTCCTGCCAACGTGGAATGTCTGTGTCAGTTTTTTGTAGCAGAACTGCATTGTTTATCAGAGCACTGTGGGTTTGGAGATACCACAGACAAGTCTATCCCAAATCACAGCATTTAATGTATCAGTGATGAAAGAATACAGAGATGTTTGTTGACAGAGTCCACCTTAGATTTTAAAAAAGCTCTGGAAACAGCACAAGGCATGGAAGTAGCTGTGCAGCATGCTTTGGATTTACAGAGAAGTGCTATGTGGCACATAGCTAAAAAGCCATGCACAAATTGTCCAACATTCCACACAAAGGAAATGAATCTTTAAATAAACAGAGGTACCCCTTAAGAACCTGCTTTAAATGTGGGGAGAAACATGACCATATCTCCTGCTCATACAGAGATATGGAGAGCTGGGTTTGCTGGAAGTGAGGTCATCCTGCAAAAACATGCTGTTAAAAACAGACACATGGAAGGGAAAATGTGGACCGCAAGAAGGAGGCTCCCTATATTTTAGAAGAGGAAGAGGAGCCAGCAGCTGAGGTCTCTGAGTGAATCATAGATAAGGCTTTCACCTTATTAGTTTATGGCTACAAATTTGATTATAAACCTGGAAAAGCACTGGGTAATGTGAATGCTGTAAGTAGCATTTACCAGATAGCCCCCATGCAAGGTACCTCAGCCTACAGAAACCATCCTTCTTATTGAACTATGGTCCATTTCGCTAACCAACACAGCACAGATAAAAAGAGAGACAGAGAGAGACCCATTATTGTCTCATGTGCAGAGAATGGTTACAAATGGCTAGACAGAGAGGGTAAGCACAGAATTCCAACCTTGTTACTCCCAAAAGGAGTATCTAAGCGTACAGGATGGATATTTGGTGATCATACCTCCAGTAAGTAGACATAAAGCATATCCTGGCTTTGTGCGCATGAAGTGATGTGTGGTGACCAGGAATGGATCAGGAAATTGAGGCTAGATCACAGAATATCTGGGTTGGAAGGGATCTTGGGGGGTCATCTAGGCCAATCCCCTGCTTAAAGCAGGACTAATCCCCAGACAGATTTTTGCCCCAGATCCCTAAATGGCCTCCTCAAGGATTGAATGCACAACCCTGGGTTTAACAGGCCAATGCTCAAACCACTGAGCTATCCCTCCCCTGCAACATTGTGTGGCTTGCAAATCTAGCCATGATGCTCCACCAAAAGTTCTTTTGAACCCATGGGAATGCCCTCAGCAACCCTGAACGAGGCTTCATGTAGATTGGGTTGGTCCACTTATGGGGAAAATGTTTTTAAAAATAATTGATGCTCATTCAAAATGGACTGAGACACATATAATGCCCTCCTCTACAGCCAGGGCTAAAATTGATTAACTTTGACTTACCTTTTCCATTCTTGAATTGCCTGAGACAGTGGTGAGTGATAATGGTCCCAGTTCACTGGTTGTGTGTTTCAGGAAATTATGAAAAAAAGCCAGCATCAGACACATTAAAACTGCACTATACCACCCTTCTTCAAATGGCCTAGTGGAGCAGTCTGTGCAAATCTTAAAAGAGAAAATGAAGAAGATGGCATATGCTAGCATAGAAGCCAAACTGACCGGACTTCTTTTCCAGTATTGCATGACCCACGCTAGAAAGTCACCTGCAGAACTCTTAATGAGAAGAAAACTAAGAACTCTCTACATCCTAATGAAGCTGTTAAAGTGAGGGAAAAGAAGGCAGCACAAAAGTTATATTACAATGTACTAGCATCACCAAGAACATTAAGTGCAGGTAACGAAGCATATGCTCTTAATTTTTGCAATGGCCCTTGCTGATTATCAGGTTGCATCACAGCACAGGAGGTACCACTTTCTTGGATGATTGATTTACCAGATGGGAAGCATAGTCGTAGACATCACAATCAGGTGTTAGAGGCATTATGTTAGACTAGCAGCAGGGGCCTCCCTACAGGATGGGGGAGCAGGCAGATACCAGACACAGTGTTGGTATATAATACTCTAAGTACTCTTTATTGCTTAAAAAATAAAACCTAATTCACTCCACATTCGTACCCCGAACATACTACACCAGAGTCCCCAGATCAGAATGAAGTCCTGATGGCCAGGTGAGGTTCAGTCAGATCAGATCAGATGTGGGGAGCCAGCAGAAAGACCACATCTATATCCAAACAGGGCTCTGGGTTGTTGAAAGACTCCAAATTGCAAATGTGTGAAGCCTCCATTTATAATCCACTTCATGGCATCATTAGTCTTTTGTCTCTGTTGTCTGGGCCTTTCACCCACAACTCCAAGGAGGCAGTTCCAGGCAGGCCGCCATGATCCAAGGCATGCCATTTCCTCCAATTCTTATACATTTTTTATATCAGTCCAGCTGGTGTTATTTCCTTATCTGCTGATTCTTTATATATTGCCTAGGGACATAAAGTTGTTTTGTGCAATTAGTTCTTGACCACTTGAAATCTTAAGTTCTCACTTCAGTTGCCAACACGCAACGCACATACTTATGTCAAGCATACTCAATCCACATTAGGCCTTGATTGCCTATAACATATTACGTGGATATATATGTAGATATATCCCTACAATTAGACGATCCAGTTGCTACATCCAGAAATAGTGAGATTCCTGAGGACCCCATACCAACCAATACAGCAGACTTGGAAGTTAAGCCTGAAGAAATGGTTTTATTATCAGAAATCCCTTCTGCACTCGTTGCTGATCAAGGACCACAGATATCTCCACTGCACTGTTCCAGAAGATCTCCCAAACCTAGAGTCAGACTGGGCTTGTAGTAGTAAGGCAATTATGCTTGAGGGGCCAGAATAATCCCTTGTAATGGCCTGAGGATCAGGAAAGTCTACGCCAACCTCTTAGTTAAGATTTTTTTTGTTATGTTAATATTTTAAGTTGATAATTACTAATGGGGAGGTGTGTATTGTTGCAAGTATTTTCATTATGCTATTGCCACCTGGTGCCCAATGTGAGATTAGCTATTTACTATTAGAAGCCCTAAGGCTGTACTGAGCATGCTCCAAGGGGCTGTGGAGAATGGTGGGGAGTGAGGTAATTTTGACAAGATGGAGGCTGATTAGTTGTCTAGGTGGTGAACCTAGGGTTGCCAAGTTTCTAATCACACAAAACCAAACACCCCTGCCCTACCCCTTTTCTAAGGCCCCTCCCCACCCCATGCCTTCTCTGAGGCCCCACCCCATGCTCACTCCATTACCCCTTCCTCTGTTGCTCAATCTCCCCCACTCTCATTCATTCACTCATTTTCACCAGGCTAGGGCAGGGGGTTGGGATGCAGGATGGAGTGAGGGCTCCATCTGCGGGTGTGGGCTCCAGGGTGGGGCCAGAAATGAGGGGATCAGGGTGCAGGAGGTGGCTCTGGGATGAGGCAGAGGGTTGGAGTGCAGGCTGTGGGGTGGGGCTGGGTACGATGGGTTTGGGATGCAGGAGGGGTCTCTGGGCTGAGGGGTGCAGATGAGGAGTTTGGAGTGTGGGAGGGGGCTCCAGGCTGAGGCAGGGGTTGGGGTGCAGGAGGGAGTATGGGCCCTGGGCTGGGAGTGCAGATTCTAGGGTGGGGCCATAAATGAGGGGTTCATGGTGTGGGGGGGCTCAGGGCTGGGGCAGGGGTGCGGGAGGGCATGTGGGGTATAGGCTTCAGGAGGGAGTTTGGGTGTGAGAGGGGGCTCAGGGTTAGGGCAAAGGATTGGGAGGGGTTCAGGCTCCAGGAAGGAGTTTGGGTGCTGGAGTGGACTCAGGGCTGGGGCAGGGGGTTGAGGTGTGGGAGGGGGTGCAGGTTCCAGGAGGGAGTTTGGACACAGGAGAGCACTCCATGCTGGGGCAGGGGGTTAGGGTGCAGGAGAGGGTGAGGGCTCCAGGCAGCACTTACCTCAGGGGGATCCCCGGAAGTGGCAACTTGTCCTTCGGTTCCTAGACAGAGGGGCTTCCAGGTGGCTTTGCTCCGTGCACACTGCCTCCACCCACAGGCGCCGCCCCCACAGCTCCCATTGGCTGCAGTTCCTGGCCAATAGGAGGTCCGGAGCCAGTGCACAGGCGGGACAGTTGGCTCCAACCCTTTCCCTCCCTCACAGTTTCTTCACCTTAGCTTCACTCCACACCTGTACCTCTTACCCTCTTCTCTCCTTCCCTTCATTATCCCCCCTTCCCTTTACTTTTCTGTCTAACCTCCACACACACCCAAAAAAGAACTGGTGACATGTCCTTCGGTTCCTAGGCAAAGGGGCAGCCAGGTAGCTTTGCGCAGAGCACACTGCCTCTGCCCACAGGCGCCACCCCCACAGCTCCCATTGGCTGCAGTTCCTGGCCAATGGGAGGTCCGGACCTGGAGCACAGGTGGGAGCAGCGTGCATATCACCGCATGTCACTGCTTCCGGGAGCTGCGCAGAGCCAAGTAGGGAGCCTGACAGCCCTGCCAACTGGACTTTTAATGGCCCGGTCAGCGGCACTGACCAGATCACCCAGGGTACCTTTTTGAATCAGACATCTGGCAACCCTAAGTGAACCTGTACCGGAATAACAGATCCCCTTTTGAATCAGTTTGGGGCCTTCATATACTACACAAGGTCACTCAATGAACATCTGCCTCAGCCCAGGTATGGTCTCTGGTCTGACAAAAATATATACTGGATTCAGGTGGTGTCTCACCTTATCCTCCACCACCATATGGCCTTGCAGAAAAATTGCAGAGAAATCAGCCAGACTCCAGTTAGAGCAGCTACAGAAGCTGCTAAAGAAGGGACTGGTGTGTTGAGTGGGATGGGATAAAATGGAGTGCAACCAGGACCACCCGTCCCTTCTGGATCCAGAATTGTGCTAAAAAGATGCCCGCATGCACATGGGGGAAACTGGGACCCTGGTGGTGCCTCCTCTCTGCCTATATGGCATTGAGGAAAAACTGCAGAGAGGAGCAGCTGGAGCAGACCAGCCACAGCAGGGACCTTTGACCATTCAGAGAACTTCTTACAGTTCTGACTGGACTTTCTCTGCCCTACTACTGTGTGTTGGTACAATGTGCCTACCACAATGGGGCCCTGTTCTTGGTTGGTCCTTAGGCACTACCATAACACACTTGATTATTAAATGTTAAACAGCATCAATAAGTAAATAGCATGGGCCGGATCCTCAACAATGTCAGGTGTTCTCAAACTTCATTGCACCACGACTCCCTTCTGACAACAAAAATTACTACATGACCCCAGGAGGGGGGAACTGAAGCCTGAACCCCGCTGGCCTGGGTGAAGGGGCCAAAGCCAAAGCCTGAGCCCCGTGGCCCCAGTGGGGGGGGGGGCCCAAAGCCAAAGGGCTTCAGTCTCAGGCAGCTTAGGAGCCCCACCACCCAGGGTTGAATCCCTCAGGCTTTGGCCCCAGGTAGTTGGGCTTGCACTTCAGCCCCAGAACCCAGCAAGTCTAAACCAGCCCTGGAGACCCCATTAAAATGGGCTTATGTCCCACTTTGGGGTCCTGACCCATAGTTTGAGAACCGCTAGTCTAAGTTAATGAGGAAAAGAATAGTGGCACAGCTGAATGCAATCAGGATCTAAAAGTCACTTAGCAGATTCAAATAGATCCAACTGAAAAGGATGGTGCCCTATACATGGAATTCACTGACAAAAAGCTTCGTTAGCATGGAGTTAAGATTGCATGGTGGTTTCTCAGACCTTTTGTTGAGTTCAGCAAAATTGAAGCCTTTGAAAATCAGGAAATGCAGAGTTCAGGTTTGTGCCAACACAATCTTAATTCTATCCCCTCAGAGCTGGAAATAGTCACTAGGAATTATTTGGATGCTCTTCAGCATCGTTCACTAAGTTAGGTGTAGCTGTATTGTATTACAGCATCTCAGCAAAGCTGTGATTGTGTTGTGAGGAGATCGGGGGGGGGGAGGGAAGCTGCCCTTCTGTAGGGGAGATCTAAAACCATTTCCTGCCCCCTTAAAGGATCAAAGGAAAAAGGTGCATGTGTAACTTGAGGGATCCAGTATGCATAATTTCAGTGCTGAGTTCTGTAGGTTGTCTTAATGGCAGAGTACAAGCATCTCCTTGCCATAGGGATTCTCACTGGTGAGATGGGAGATGAAAGTAGTCTGTTGGTTTAAATGATAGGCCCATAGAAGTATAGTGTTAGATGGCATCCTGTGCACAAGGGTGAAGGGGTTGTAAAATCTAGCAAGTGGAGTGTTGTTTCTATGGAGTAGGGTATGTCTACACTTGGAGTTGGGAGTCTGGTTCAAGGAGCTATACCAGCACTAGTTTTGATCAAGCTAGCATGGTAAAATACAGTGTAGCCATGGGGGCACAAGTGGTGGGAAGGGACAGCCACCCCGAGGACTCGTACATACTCAGGGCAACTAGCCCTTCCCATCACTCATGCTGCTGAGATTACACTCTATTTTTAACATGGTAACTTCATCAGAGCTAGCTCAGGTATGTTTCCTCTACCTGGGAGTCAGACCTCCAGCTCTAAGTGTAAACATGCTCCTGCTTCTGGGAGCAGCATGGGACCAGAGTAGGCTGGGAGCCTGCCTTAGCCCCGCTGTGCCACCAACCTAAACACAAAGCAAAGGTGTTAAGACTGTCTAAAATTTCTTCCCAAATGCAAGTAGTGCACAGTAAGCACTTGTGTGATTCTCTTTGAAGACAAGTTAGCAACTTTATACAGGGTCTAACGCTTACTTGCTAACAAGATGGGTCAACAGAAGAGCCCTGCCACCCTGTTAACAATGTGTTCAGTACAATTAACACTGTCATTTATAATTTTCTTTCCAATGTAAACCTTTAATAAACAAGAAAATAATTCTCAGAAAAAGGGGTTACATTATTTCTAGTATATTTCTTTTGAATATATAGCACGTCTGCTTTAGTTCTAGGGGCGTGGTTTTTTGCTTGTCTTTGTTTTTGTTTTTAAAGACCATGAAAACCATTATTAAATGTAGCTCCAAATACAAGCACCAGAACCTGTGCATAGCAGAATGCTTTTAACTGAAGGGCAAATCCTGCCTCTTTCTATGTTTGAGAGGGCTGCAATGAGTTCCATGTTGGTTAGTTTTGCCAGAAAGCCACATACAACTCTTCTGAGTATATAGACACGTTCTAATCCAGCTGCAAATAATTGGCTGAGTCAGGGTCTGGCCTATCCTCAAAGCCTAATATGCATATGAGATACCTTTTTCCTAGAAGCTCACAGCCTTGATCTTGCAAGCCTTTCACTGGTGCTCACAAGTAGACATCTGCACTGAAGACAATGGGGCCCTTTGTAAGCACAGGAGTCCACCTGCATGAAACAACTTGAAGGTAGTACTTAAAGTGGAGGGATGTGGAGTTGCAAGGGGTTGTAGACCCTGCAAAATACAAAATAAAACATTGAGCAAGGTCACTGAGGAGTGCACTTTAGTAATGTCTTATCGAAGCTGCTGCTCCCTGATTATGATACACTCCCCGCACTCCACCCAAATACACACACTTTTTTTCAGGCCACTTTAAGCATTACTTGCAGGATCAGGGTCTCAGACAGTAACGGCAGTGAAAATATGGCTACATCAGAACCAATATGCTTACATAAAACATATTTTTCTTGCCCTTTATCTGAAAGGGGCGTGACATTTATTATCATATTAGCAAAATGCAGTGACTGAAGCAAACCACAAGATTTGCAGTATTAGCAAATTCAAATGCAAAGAAATTCAAAGTGTGAGAGAACATTTTCTGGTTATTTTGAGATTATCTGAAGTCAATTAAGCATGAAATTAACAGTTTATTTGAATTTGGTGTAATTGTAAACCACAGAAGCTTGAATTAAAATTTGGTGATTGGTGGGTTTTGTGGATTCATCCAAGAATTTATGGAAACAGTTTATATCCAGATTTGCCTTGTGCAGTGGAAATAACTCAGCAGGCACCATTAGAGTACACAGGCTAGCAGCATACAGGTCTGGGCAGCTTTGGGATACGAGCAGTAGTGGGGCTCTCTCTATCTTTGTTACGCTCAGGAGTAAGATATTAGCTAAACATGGTATCAGTATTCAGTGTCAATCCTCTATGCTACTAGATTTATGCAACCAAGCAATTTCCTCCTCATATTCCCAACCCCCACTAGTTATTCTCACTACGTCTGGTGTTGTGTAGTGTTGCCAGCCCTCCTGGTTTCACTGGGAGTCTCCCAGAATCAGGATTTATCTCCCAGAGGCTACTGAAGCCAAACCGGGAGATTTTAGGCCACAAAAAGTCTGGTGGTGCAGCAGGGTAAGGCAGGCTCCCTGCCTGCCCCTGCTCCATGCTGCTCCCGGAAGCAGCTAGCACATCTCTGCAGCCCCTGTGGTGGAAGCCCAGGCGATCTCTGCATGCTGCCCCTGTCCCAAACGCCAACTCCGCAGTTCCTGTTGGCCGGGAACTGCGGCCAATGGGAGCTCCAGGGGCGGTGCCTGTATGCAGAGGCAGCACACGTAGCCCCCTGCCCTGCCCCCAGGGGCTGCAGGGATGTGCCGGCCGCTTCTGGGAGTAGCATGGGACCAGAGCAGGCTGGAGCCTTCCTTAGCCCCCCTGTGCCATCAGCTGGAGTCCACACCCCTTGCCCCCCCCCACACTCCAACCCCCTGCCCCTGCCCTGAGGCAGCACCCCAAACTCCCTCCTGAAACCCAACCCCCTGCCCCAGCCCTGAGCCCCCTCCCAGAGCCAGCATCCCAAACCCCCTCCTGCACCCCAAACCTCTCCCCCAGCAGTGAGTACTCTTCTGGAGCCAGCACCCCAACCCCCTCTCCAAGCCCTCCCAGAGCCAGCACCCCAAACTCCCTCCTGCACCCCAACCCCCTGCCCCAGGCCTGAGCCCCCTCCCAGAGCTTGCATCCCACACCCCCTCCTGCACCCCAACCTCCTGCCCCAGACTCAGCCCGGAGCCCCCTCCCACACTCCTAACCCCTTGGTCCCAGCCCAGCAACCATATTCCCTCCCACATCCCAATCCCCTGCCCCAGCCCAGTGAAAGTGAGTGAGGGTGGTGGAGGGTGAGCGACAGAGGAAGCTGGGATGGAGTGAACAGGGCAGGGCTTTGGGGAAGGGGCAGGGCAGTGGGTGAGGCAAGGGTGTTTGGGTTTGTGTGATTAGACAGTTGGCAACCCTAGAGCTGTGACTGGAGCCGTGCACAAGCAATCCAAGTAGAAGTGAGAGTGTAGTGCCTAAAACTTTAGGGGAGCAAGTTTGGCATCTTAAATTTCACTTTCCACAGTGAATACACTGACAATGGTACCTTTGCATGTTTTAGCTGCAGCTGCTGCCATTGTGGCCTTCAGAATCCCCTCCCTCCTCACCCACAGAATGCCTGAACCAGATAAGGAGGAGAAAAAAAGAGGACTCAGGCTGACATGTTCTATAAGATCCTGCAAACCAATGCTGCATCAGACCATGAACACAGAGCCTGGAGGATGGACATTGCTGACAACCTGGAGAAGGAAAGAGCGGAGAGGAGAAAGGTCCAGGAGACCTAGCAGGAAAAGTAGAGGAAGATGCACTGGGACATAATGGGGCTTCTCAGGCAGCTAACAGAGATGCTGCAGACACTGGTGGACCTGCAGGTTTCAACAACCCCAGGTTTGCTTCCCTCTGCAGTCCAGAGAACTCAATATTGGGAACTCCTTATATCCCTTGCAACACATGGCATCAGGACTCACTGCACTACCCTTACCACTCTGCCCTGGGGGACATTATAGACAATCACAGCTTCACAAACACTGACCTGTGAAAGCCACAGTTGGTGTATGGGTAGCTGAAATGGACATGAATGTTCTTTCCCCTTCCTAAGCTCTGTTCTATTAATTTATTAATTTTTAATGTTTTTGTTTTAAAATTGCATGAGCTTTTTTGCACTGATTTTGTTGCACAATAAAATCTTATTATTTGGAACATAATTTCTCTTTATTAGTTCACAACATATGTTGCTGAGTGCTCAGCTGTTCTGAAAGCAACCAAATACCTGTTACTGCATAGTGTCACACAACTCATAGGATCAGTCACAAACTAAATAATAGATGTATGACAATGTTATATTCCTACATGTACAGCAATCACCACAAATTCCTAATAGGCCGGAAAACAGCAGAGCCAGACAGAGCATACTACAACACCACACATTACTCTGGCTCACTGTTAAAGTGGTCTTTCAACGCCTCCCTGAGCTGTATAGCTCCATGCTGAGCTCTTCTAATAGTCATTGTATCTGGCTGTTCCAACTCGGCAGACAGCTGCTCCACCTTTGCTCTCCACCCTGGCAGAAACTTTCCCCCCTTTGCTTCACAGATATTATGCTGGACACAGCAGACAGCTATAATCATTGGGATATTTTTCTCACTGAGGTCCAATCTTGTGAGCAAACAAGGCTAGCAACCCTTCGAATGACCAAAGCACATTCAATTATCATTCTGCACCTGCTGAGCTGGTAGTTGAATCATTCCTTCATACTGTTCAGGTGGTCAGTGTATGGCTTCATGAGCCAAGGGATCAAGGGGTAGGCTGGGTCCCCCAGAATCACTACTGGCATTTCAGCACTCCCCATGCTAATCCACCAATCAGGAAAGAAAGTTCCTGCTTGTAGTTTTCTGAACAGTCCTGTGTTCTTAAAGATGTAAGCATCATCCACCTCTCCTGACCAGCCCACACTGATATCAGTGAAGAGTCCACGGTGATCCATCAGTGCTTACATGTCCATAGAAAAGTAGCTCTTTCTGTTGACCTACTCAGTGGCAAAGTAGTCTGGTGAAAATAGGGATATGCATGCATCTATTGATCCACTGCATTTCGGGAACCCCATAGCTGCAGAGCCAACCACTATGTCCTGCATATTGCTAAAAGTCAGTCCTCTATAGCAGGAAATGATTAATGGTCCTGCACAGTTGCATGACAACAGACTCCGCAGTGAATTTCAGATTCAGACTAGAAATAAGTTGAAATTTTTTAAGTGAAGGAACTTAGTCATTGGAATAATTTTACAAGGGTCATGGTGGAATCTCTATCACTTGAAGCCTTTACACTGGTACTTGACGTCCTTGTAAAAATATGTCATAGCTCAAGCAGAAGTTCTACGCTTGATGCAGAGATTATTGGGTGAGGCTTGATGACCTGTGTTGTTATGCAGGAAATCAGGTTACAGGATCATAATGGTCCCTCCTGGCCTTAAAAATCTTTGAATACCTCAATATAACAAAACACATCAAGAATGATTTAACAGTCTGTTGCAATTTGGCTAAAGAATGAGGTAAACAGACAACGTTATATTTCAGTCTTAACTGGCAAGTTCCTTGCTTTTCATTATATGTTTAAAATGATTTCAATGGGGCAAAGAGAGATTCTATTTTCTTTTTCTTTTCCTTTTCATTAGACACAATAAAGTTAAGGAAAAATTATTTATCCCTAAGAATAAAGGGATTGGGTCCCAAACTTCAATAAAATATTGAGGAGAAAAAGTTCTACTGTCATTTGTAAATATTTTGTGGCTGTATTAAAATAGCTTTAGGAAATAAAGGCAAACTTCCACTCTCAGAATGACAAACAGAGCTCCCACTTAAGTCACTGGGAACTGATCATGTACATCCAAGGGCAGAATTTGGCTATGAGTAATTGTCAGTTGTTTTCAAAAAAGCAGTGCAGTTTGCACTAAAGGAGCAAAAAACATTGAAACCAGAAAAGAAAAATTTCCTCCTCCATCAAAATGAAAACAACTAAACTGATTCCCATCTCAATTTAAGATACAAACATATTCCAAGGTTGAAGGCTTGTGTGCTAGATTTAATATTGGAATGATTTTTTCCCCCACTGTTGAATTCCAAATTCTAAAATGGAGTTTTATAATGGAAAAGCTGATCATTAGTAGTATCATTCGGAAAGGTTCACTGCATAATATCATAATAATGCTGCAAAAGTACATGCAACCAATATGACAGAGGCGTTGTGAAAGTACTGAATCTCAAAATAATATGAACTGTGAACAGAATCTTGAGCATTTGTTTTACTGGCATCACTTTCCCAATAAGTGGACTCCAAAGTTGCAGAAAACAATAAATAGATAAGCACTTTCATTGAAAGCATTAAATTAACCAACCGGGTATTAGACTTTGTAATGTGGAGCAATGAAGTGCTAATGAAGACCATGTGTGAGTGATAATGGGGACCACGTGATAGATCTGGCTAGCAGAATGAAAAGGAAATGCTATGGAGGAAGAAACCAGAATTTCATGCCAATATGAGTGACAGAGTAGTGAGTGAAGTTTTGCAATTGGAGCAGGCCAGTGGGACAAAAGAGAGCTCAGGCCCCAATTCAGCCAGGCATTTAAGTAGGCACTTAATACCATCCCCATTCAGCAAAACACTTAAGTATGTGCTTAAAGTAAAGATGGTCTAGAATCTGATAATACTTAGTCCCGCCTTGAGTGCAAGGGACTGGACTAGAAGACCTCTTGAGGTCCCTTCCCGTCATACACTTCTATGATTCTATCTACTTAAGTCCCACTGATGTCAATGGAACTTAACACATCCCTAGAGATCAATATGTGCTTAAGTGCTTTGTTAAATAAGGATGGCCTGCTGGTTCAGGTCTTCAGTGCCTTGATATTTGATGCCAAGCTAACCCTGCAACCTCTTAGCTTTCCAGATCCTTCCAAATGGATCTCAGTTATACAAGGGCCAGACCTAAGCTTCTATGATCTTACTGTAATATACATAGATACCATTGGCCCTTTGCTACTGAAATTTATATCTAACCATTTTGTTTATATTTTGTTCAGACAATTCTCTTAAGAAAAAAGGAAAAGAAGAAAAATATGAATACAAAACAAAAAAGAAGATATAACACGTAGGAGAGCATGAGCAACCTAAGTATCTTTCTATTTACTGAAGTCTTCAAGTGGAAATACAAGAATCAATTCAAACCAGCTAATAAATATTTATCTTTGAAAACAGTTTGTTATATTTATAAAAAAACACACAGCATATTACAAAATCATTCAAAAGTTTTCAACCAATGATTATGAATGTTGTTATAAACATCAAGTTCCTCTATGCCTGAATATTCCCATCTTATCATAAATATGAGCTGGTAGAAAATCATTTTAACAGTAGAAAATACATTTCTTCTTGTCACCAAATCATCTTAATTTAGCTAGGAATAATACCAAAATGTTAATTTTAACTGGTTCAAATACAGAATACAACAACATTACTATTGCTATGATCTTGAGCTCCTAGATCAACAGGAGAAACGGGTTTGTTTTTTCCATTTTTAAATTAAGATATTTCAGTTTTACATGCAACTTTTACAATTTTGCTCCTAATTTACAGTGAATGAAAAAAAACCAATATACCATAGAAGTAGCACTGGCAGTTGCAGCTATAAAGTCACTAATGACTTTGACTATTTCTTCCATTTAAAGATGCTGTTCTCATGCAGCTAAATGACAGATTTGGAGCTTACAGTAAAAATGTCTCCAATTTTATTGCTTTGTTGTCTATGTATTTCAGTGAACTTGAACCATCAGTTAGGCACTACTTTCCATAATTACCTGATAAACATCCGGTGGAGCGGAGGGGTCGTAAAGATGCCCTAATGAGGCAGCTGAGGCCTTCTCCAGAGCAGTGGAACCCCTGCTTCGCATAGTCAGCTTTATGCAACCCCATGTGCATGAGCAGAGGGCACATCACCAAAGTGCTGTGCTCCAGTGACGCCTTGGGGCTATCAGCCAGAAAAAATTGTACATCAAAAAGTGGTCTCGAAGAAAAACAAAACAAAGTTCTTTATTCAAATGTATTAAAAGAGGGAAAGAAGAAAAACAGTAGCTTAAAAAAATAGTTAGCCTTACACATGCTGCTTCTTTTGCCATGAGACGCTTTTATGTTTTAGACTGCAGACCATTACTGGTCGGCATTTCCTGCAAATGCACTGAGGAAAAGGCACAGCAATACAGTATTTCTCCAATAGATGTGTTAACATCTAAGACACTCACAAAGCAGCTAAAGTTCAGTTTCCAGTTAAAATGTTCTCAATGTTTGTTACAGATTTTGGATGGAATCAAATCTTCCAAAGTGCTTTTGCATTTCCATTTGCACCTTTACTATGGCAAACCGCATCTGAGATAAGTAAATAACTTAAACTTAAATAACTTAAACATCGGAAGGATTTTGTGTTTTAGTTTAATCTGCTTATTAATTATGAAAAGCCTTGTCTTCTCTCTTTCCCCAGCAAGCTGCTAGTCATCATTACCATCCCTCTAATCAGCTGGCCTAGCACAAACACAAAACAGGTTCTTATGGAATCTCAGACACTACTTGTATGTCCTGCCACTGACCACAGAGGAACAATAGCAGGCCAGTGATGGGGGTGGGGGGGGAGAGAAGGAGGGGAAATGACTCTATTTTCTCTCTCCTTCTGTGCCTGTATCTGAAATATACCTAGCCCCAAAGCTATTATTTATAGTTATGAGGTGACAGCTGAGAGCTAGCAGTCTGGTGAGTGGAAAAATGTTTGCCATTATTCTTTCTAGAGATATCCAATCCACATATGGATGATCAACAGCTATTCATACTGGACAAAGGGATGTAGCTAATCAACTACAGTACTCGGTGGTGAGAAAAGAAAAGATACTTCCTTTTGCGCAAATTAAGACTCATTTACACAAGCTCCATTTTCAGGATTATTCCAAATAGAAGTGAACTAACTTAAAAAAAATACTATTGACTCAGAAGTCAATAAAATAATATAGAAACATTTTCAAAAACATTTTGCAAACATTTTTGTCTACATTTCAAAGATTTAAAAAAAATTGACCATGGGACTATCTGATTGAAAGACAGCAAACGGTTATCATGACACATCCGACAAGATTTCAAAAATTTTCAACTAGATTTAAGCCACAGTCATTTGATATTGGGGACTTAGAAAATCCAAACCTCAACAGCTTAAATCTGCCTACAAGTGGACTTCTTTCATTAAGCTAATCCTGTGGTCTTTGTCATAGAATTTCAAAGAATCCAATTGCCTGGATCATTCTCATACACTGAACAGGATTTTCCCAGGAGATGAGTGAAGAAAGTGGTCCTATGATCTGATGTGGTGGCAGTCTCATGAGTCACTACTCAAGCCCTTGACTCGAACACAGCAGAAATCTCTGCAGAACTTCTCTCAGCAGGCAGGCATTCGAGGAATCTTGTGAAGGTGTCACGGAGTGTGAAGAGGGTATGAAAAGAAGGAAAACAGATAAGAGAAGTTCTTTTAAAGTGTACAGTCAACACCAGACCTTGCTGAAGTGAGATTAAAATAACTTCCAAGCCAAGCAATAATATTCACTCTGAGCCACAACTTTCTCGTACGCAAAAAAAAAGTGCAGAAAAAAACTAATACAAAACAATCTGCTATCTTGAGTCACAGAAAACTGATTGCACTATCTATTGTAGGGAGGTATTAGAGGTGATGCCTAAGGGGCAGAACTATGCTCTTCTAATCACACACAGCTTGATGATCCACAGTGAGTTCTGGCCCTAACCTCAAGGATCTTGAGACATGTGCATATTCGCCCTCAGATAAACATGTCCAAGGACCCATAGGATCTTTCTAGTAGCTGGTAAGCAGCTGGAGACTGTTCACACTCCCAACACCCTGAGAGGCCAGGAAAGGGATGGCACAGGAGCAGCTACATCAGCCATACCCCACATGGGGATTCTCCTACCAAAGTGGGAGTCTTCTGACAGTCAGTTAAGATGGATTTCCAACTGCTTTGCACCACCAGAGCAGCACAAAGCAGACAGAGCTAGGACCAGAATCTGGCCCTATATGTATTAGAAATGATATCCCCATCCCATGTGCAACATTACATATGCCATAGCAGAAGGAAAATGCTGGAAATATTTTCCTTCAAGTGACTTTCCCCATTTCTCTGAAGCTGTTTCACAGTGACATCAAAGCTGAAGCACATGGCAAAACTCTGAAACTGAACTGAATGGCAAAGCAAAGGAACCATGAACAAACAGCCCATAAATCATTAAGGTGAAATTGGGTCCATACTTCAACATGGAAGTCAGAAACTCTTCGAGTGCTAAGAGGAAACCACAAGCAGAGAATCAGGGTCATGCACACACAGAGCAAGAAGCTCTTCCCTGAGCACTGCAGACTAGATGGGAACATTTGGAAGAAACACAAAGCCCAGCCCAAAGGTTCACCGGCATTTCCATTCCTAAGATCCTGGGGTATCCATGCAGAAAGCCTGCTACTCCCCTGACTTGGATACCTTCCTTCTTCTCACATATCTTGCTATGCCAATCTTCACAGTGTTCCAGCCAGAAGGTGTGGACTGTCCTCAAGAGTTCCTGGTCTGGTTTAACCTGTTTCTCCCCACTGTTCAAAGAAAGAGCTAAATAGGCTTCATAAAGAACCTCTTTGTTATTTTAAATGCTCAATCGGAGCTGAAATCAGTTGCGGTGGGACTATGTTTCTGCCCTGCCCGCAAAGAGCTGAAAATTACTAAGAGACTGAGGTGCAGGGGTCACAGAAGAGAGGCAGGTGGCAGCAGAAAGTAGCTGATAGCCAGCAAACCAGTGGCTGGTGAGTTGGTGAGCAGAATGAGTGGCTGGCGAGGCAATGAGTGGCTGGCAGGGTGGCCAGGCATCGAGGTGCAGTGGCTGGCGAGGCAGCCAGCCAAAGCAAGTGCTCACATAGCAGAACAAGCAAGGTGCCTTCTTCCCCAGGTGGGAGGTGAACTCACACAGATGTGCCCCTGAACTCCGGATTCTCTTTGACCAAGGACAACCACTGTGAGTGGGGTATAATGAGGGATCAGAGAGGAGCATAGAAAAGGAACTGTTAGTTGTAGAACTCAAGAACATGAGACAGAAGGCTCTGACCCACTGGGTGGGTGTCCTGCTCACAGTTTTATGATTATGAATCCTGCTTGTGGCATTTTCCCTAATTAATGTCGGGTGACTTCCCTCCTTTCATTAAAAGTTTCTTTTCTACACTCAGACTCTGTGCTTGTGAGTGGGGAAGTATTGCCCTTCAGATGCACCCGGGGTGACGTGTAATTTTCCCAGATTACTGGGTGGAGGCTCAAGCTGGTTCTGTGTTGTACCAATGGAAAGGAACCTCTAGTTATCGAGCCCAGCCCTGGTTGCTGCCAGCTCCACCTGGCAGAAGGGTAGAGTCAAGGCTGGAAGAGAGAAGCAGGTTAGGGTCCCTCCTTTCCAGCCCAGATTTGGCCAGACCCAGAGTCTGGCCATTAGAGGTTTGGCAATTATTTGCAAACAACATGCAAAGCTGGTCAAAAATCCTGGTGGGGTTTTTTTGTTTGTTTGTTTGGAGATGGGTTTTTTTCAGCATTTTGTTAAAACTCAAAAATGGGATAATTTTTGTGACAATTTTTTCTATGACAAAACAGTCCCTTTTCAAATGAAGATAGAGCAAAAAAATATAATGTAAAAATATGTAATTCTTCTTTTAAATGAAAAAAATAACTGGTTTATTGAAAAGTTGCATAAGGCAAAAATGTTGTGAGGGATGCAAGATATTGTGAAAGGAAATGGCAAAGCTTTTCTCACAGCTCTACAGAGCACTCACGAACACCATCAGCTGCCTCTCCTGCCACTTATAGCCAAATAAGCTGCTCCTAGGCCTTCATTAGTAACAACATAATATACTAAACCAGAAATAGCATCTTGACCTGGGACTAACACTCCGTGGCACTGAGGACATTGCTACAGAAACACAGACCCCATTGTTAATTATTTCTTTTAGCAAACTCCCTTCACAGCCTGAGTTTAGCACTGTGTTCTATTGTGAAGAAACCACTAGCGCTAGTATTCTGAAAGTGACTTTTAAATCAAATGCATCAGTTATAAGGTCTTTAGCACTGTTCCGCAAAGGGTGGTAAATGGAGGTGTCATAAATATCTGACTTTATCATCTGTTGACTCATAATCCAGATGCCAATGGGATATAAATCACGTAAAGCATGTTTCCAGATTAGGAAGGTCTGATTATATCACTATTGTTCTAGTGAACCACATTATTTTTATTTAGGATTAGGAGTGCCCTCTGCTGGTGAAATCCACAGGTGAAATCCTGGCTTCACTGAAGTCAATGGCAAAACTCCTATTGACTTCAATGGGGCTAGGTTTTCATCCTAGTTATCCTACAGAATTTGAGCACTGTCTTGTTCATTAACAGCTATAGTTGTCAAATTGCTTCAAGACAATTGCCCTTATCCCTGATTTTTTATTTCTCTGCCTCCTGCTGAGGGAGAAACTGCTGCTTGTTTTCCCACTTCTATTACAGCTGCACTAAATCAGGCTGACACCAAGTGACTATGCATTCCTCCCCCAGACCCACTGTCACGTTATGAGAGTAGGGGGGGTCTGCTGCTATTTGGGTACCGACTCTGCTGAGTAGTGTGCAGTGATAGTCAGTTTCTCTACGTCACCCTCCTCCTTTCCTTGCACATGCTAAAGTTCTTTCACAGAATTTGGAATGAAAAGGAAACAAAAACATTAAGCTAAGGACTCTCCAGAGAGAGAGAAGAAAAAAGGGAAAACGTGAAACTATTCATTCGTATTGTAAAGCTTTCAGAGGGGGAAAGGATGGGAAAATTCATTTTTATTTCCCGGTTTGGAAATGTGCCTATCATAGTTATGTAATTTACTAGGTGTTGGAATGAATTATTACAGGGTATCATCACGACACCAATTTAACAGTAAATTCCTTTATTAAATCCAAAGGCTAAATGGTCTTTATTCAGCTGCCCCAAACGTGCCTTCAGTGTCTATACAATAATCACACACATATAATCACATGTAGTCATAAGTAGTGATCAGATACTTACAACAGAACTAGACTCAGTTTGCTTAATTCCATGTTGGCTGGCTCCAACTTGGTCAGGCAGGTGCTAGTAATGAACCCTCTTAGACAGTGATACTCAATTAGATCTACCTGTGGACCGATTTGAGAATTTTATGATAAAAGGAAGGTCATTTGTGCAGAAGGGTGACAAAATACAATAAAATAAAAACTTCAGCTGCCAATAAATAAAGACCTTGATTGCAACGTTAAGTGTTAGTGTTTCTATCTTTTAACAAAGTTTATAAATCAACATTATTACCTGTGTTTGTGGCAATCTCTAATGGGAGAGGTGACATTGACGATCTCTGGCAAACTTTGTGAAGAGTGGTTTGTAGAAGGTCTGGGAAAGGCACATACATGGTTGAAGATGCTCATCTGTCAGGCAATTTTGGTGTTGGTGTTTTATAATGTCCATAGTAGAAAAACCAGATTTGGAGAGATACGTTGATCCAAACATCGTTAAAAGATAGACGACTAGATTCTAGCTATTCTGAAACTGTTCAGTATATTGAATCCAGAAATCACGAAGTCCTGCTTCTCTGAATTTTGACTTCAAAACATCTGAGTTCTGGAGCCTTACAATTTCTAATTGAAAGGCACCTTCATCAATTGAATCAAGAATGTTCTTTGCTTCAGAAGGCTAAGGTCCATTGGCAAAGACAATAAATGATTACAAAAACAAACAAATGCAAATCCTTTGGAATTTTAAAATTCTCAAATTGCATTTTAAATTTTTCAATCAGATTGTTTAAGAATTCTTGCACTGTTTTCATCTAACTTTCCCCTGTAGCAACAACACGCAATGTGGGAAAGTGCAACATCTTTCCTGTTACACATGTCTGAAAGATTTCAGGTTTCCTTTGAAAGGCACACACTTTTTTAGACAGATCCCCAACACTGCTTGTATGGCCTGAGAGCTGCAAGTTGAGGGAATTCAAGTGGCTAGTAATATCACACAGAAAAGCTACCTGTGACATAGAGGGGACATCATTCATAAATTCCAGAAACTCATAAGCCTTTTTGGTCATGTGGTTTGCAAAAAATTCTATTATTTCTTTTTGAAGCACACAAAACCTCTCTAATACATGCTCCCTACTTAACCAGTAAATGTTGTTGTGCTGCAACAGGTTATTGTATTCGGCTGAAATGTCTTGTAAAAGAGCTTTAAAAAGATTATGTTGCAAGATAGAAGTTGACCATACGTAGTTCACTAATCTCATCACAATACCCACTGTTTTTTTTTCAAGTCCCCAGACAAGTTACTGCACAGGACACTGGTGAATGATGCAGTGAAGTGTATTTAATGAAGGGAGTATCACAGCTAAATATGAAGCAAAGACCTTCTCTTTCCCTGTCATAGAGGGTCCTCTCTATGTAACAAGCAAGTTTACTTTTGCAGATCTAAACCATTTTTTTTCCTAAAAGCTTTTTACCTTTTCAAAAATGATTTCTCCTCTGGTGTAGGTTTCGAATGGTATTAAGCACAAAAAAATTTTCCTTGAAAATTTCACCATCATAAAATGTAACAAAATAGCTGGGCAGTGTTGTAACAAGAGATTTTGCTTTTAACTGTTTTGAAAAACCTTGCAGCATTTGATAAAAACTGGCAAAGAAAAACTGAAAGGGGGTTTAAATATTGCCAATACTTGATATAATTAAGGTGGTGACAGTATCAGGACACTTTGATTTGCATAAAACAGTAATTAGTTCTAAGATTTAGGCTTTAAATAAGTAGAAATTAATGATAATTTAAAATTAGAGAATCCAGCAAGGGGGAATCAAAATGGCAAGACAGAGATGATGTCATTTAAATTTAGAGAGTGGAAATTCCAGAAGGTTCCAGAAACTCATAGGGAGGAGCTTTGCTATCTAAAAATAAGATGAGGAGGAGCTCTTTATCTAAAAATAGGTATGACATAATGGGGAGGAGCTAGAAAAGCTAGAAGCTGATTGGCTGAGACGAGCTGATCTTGAGAGAGCAACCAGTATATAAGGCCAACAGCTAGCAGGCTAGAGGTGTGAGGTATTGGGAGGAGCAGGGGTTGTGAAGATCAGAAGCCTCAAGAAGAAGCAGCAGCAACAGCAGCAGATTTCTAAAAGTCTCCATGGCAATAGCTTCCATAGCAACTCAAACAACCACCTGCAGGAGCAATAGCAGTAGACCCTTCCAGAGGGTGGCTGCTTATAAGGCAGCTATGAAGCAGCTAACCACCTCTACTGCAGTAGCTCTGGCAGATAACTGCCCTGACCTGTCAGCAACAACGATCTTCTCTAGGCGCAGACATCTTAATCTTTTATATTGACAGAGCAAAAGGATTTAAGACGAGTCAGAAAGCTTTTGGTGTGAGAGTGTAAGTCTAATTTTATAAATTATTTTCTTTAAGAGTGCCTGGTGTGTTGGTTAATAAAGTTGGATACCTGTTTCTGAATGAGATCTCCCCTGCCCATCCTGCAGTCGCTTATCCTGTGAGCACTGGCAGTTAAATATTAAATGTTAAATATTAAATGCTAAATGTTTAGTGTTAAATGTTAAGGTTAGTGTTTGTTTTAATCTGTGGCATGATAGTGGGTTCTCATGTGTGTTTATAGAGGCTGTATACTACATTGTATTAAGTATGGTGTTAGACTAACACTAAGACTAAAGCCTTTGTGTACACAGGATCTTTATATGCTTATTAGGTTGGAACTACTGTATTCTCCATATGTGTTAGATATTTTATGCAGCCTGTATCTTTTATTTTGTTGCATCACTTTATTGCACAATTCTGTTATGTTTTATTAAATACTGTGCATTTTTCCCTCACTTTATTAAACTCACTGTAATTTTTTTTATTTCTGTAAAATAAATAGTTCATTTTCAAAGAATTTCTGCTTGTGTGTGTCAGTCCTTGAGCGGAAGATTGTATCTGTGTCCTTTCAGGGGTTAGCAAGACTAGCTTGCTCTTGGGAGCCCCCTGCAGGCAGGAGACTAGCCCCCAGTAACAGCCTGGCAATTCCTTTAGGGCGGGACACAACCTTGTTACCCTCTTGTTAAATTAGAAGTGCTATCGTAGGCTAATTTAATTGGCACCTAAAAATATGGTAACAGTGCCACTTAAATTGCTTGATTTGTCAACTGCAAGAGACAAGTATTTTGCGTTTTTGAAACCGGAAAGCAGTTCTGACAAAAAATCCTTGTAAATAACCTCCAATCTTCACACTGCAATGGAATCAGACAGGGGAACTTGCTTCACACGGTTCACAATGTCATCTTTGTTTTTATCTCCAGCAAAAAGCTCCTCCACCATTTCCAGCGTGCACTTCTTCACAAGCTCAGCATCCAGGAAAGGCTTTTTCTTTTTAGCGAGTAACCACATTCTCCGAAGAAAAGCAGCTATTGCTTTTTCCTGTACAATCACTGATGTGAGAATGACATTTGAAGTGTGATATGAAGACTTCAGATTTTCAATTTTGTCCCATATTGCAACACTGCCAGAAGGATAGGCTGCATTGAAGTTACTGTGCTTTGATTCAAAGTGGTACCTCATGTTGATGACCTTACAGTTGAATACAGTGCTTTGGCATACTAAACACAAAGGTTTTGCATTTAAATGAGGTGGCATAATGAGGTGTCCAGTTTGGGTTAAAAGCTCAGTTTTTGCTGTCGACTCTGCGACATTAACTCCCACTTGCATTCATTTTTTGCTCCATTTCCATCACTAAGGAAAAAATAGGTCCTCGCCCCTTGAACACCCTGCACAAGGCTGCTTACAACTGTAGTTCCTGCACTTGGGCAAGCACAAAAATTGCTCAAGCCATGCACCCCAGAGGTGCACATTGTCTCAGTTGGGGCAGGAAGAAACAGACTTGTCTCACTAAAAAGAGCAGGCTTGCAAATCCCCCTGTGCTCTGAGCTATTCAGGCAGGTACTCTGCCTCTTTGACAAATAATCCTTTGGTAAACTCACTTGGGGCAATGCAGTTTCACACAGGCTTCCACAGTGGACCACTGGCTTTATAAACTCATTCAGCTGAAACACTTTAAAGAGAAAACCTAGTATCTACTTCCCTGACCTCCTTTAGAAATAGGGCATGAAAAGGCTCACAGTATGAATGCATCCTCTACTCTAGGGTGTCTTAGAGGTAGCCACAGCCATTTCCCGTATACATAGCAAAGTTCCCACCTTTCTACAGTGACAAAAACATGGTGTCCAGCATCTCAGTCAGTGCTGCACTGAAAGTAAATAATGATAAATATCCATCTAAACAGCTTACTGATCAGCACAGAACCTAACATCAAGTCCCACAATATTTGACTGAATGAATTGTAGCATAAAAAGTTGTAGCACTACCCTTGGTAGACACAGCAAAAATAATTGGTTATGAGAACATTGCAAAACTCTCCTTGTTCTCTTATCATCTCCTTAACTGGTTCCACTTATTAGTTAAATGAAGATGAATTAACTTTCTCTGGAGGTTTCCCCTGGCACCTTTTAAAATCCTAATCTACACAAAGGAAGATTTGACCAATGTTTGCAGGCATATAAGGCTGCAAAAAACAGTAGTGAGAATTGAAGAGAGCCTTACAGTTCATTTGATTCAAGTATGAGCACTCACTAATCAGCCTGTAAGAGGAGCTATTGCCCCATCTTATGGAGATCAAGAAGAAAACACTTCAGATTTCAGAATCTCCTGCCACCTAAATGACTGCCAGGTGTTATCTATATCAGGTATTTCTAGGTGTCCCATCGCCAGATGATAGTATCCAGGTATCACCCTGGAATAAAAGACTTCATTTCCAGCCAAAGCAATGTAGTAATTGCATGGCAGGTCACGGTCAACAGCTTATTATTTATTATTTGATAGCACACAAAGGTTTTTCTTCACAGCAGATAAAGAAAGAGATGGTTCCTGTCCATTGTAATAACTTACAGTATAAACTCCTACAGCTAATATTTATTTTTAGGATACAAAACTGAGAAGACTGTATGTTTACTGATGGGAGCAGGGAGAAAATGGACTGAGGATTTCAGTTTGCACTAGGCAGTTTCTCAAGAACTAACAAGTTACATACGTATAGATAGGATATCTTAATAAAATAATAAATTGTCATTTATATAGGTTCATTCTACCAGCCTTACTCACAGTGAGTAATATCTTTGGTACTTGTTCTGTGAGTATCAACTGATACTCATTGTGAGAAGATACTACTCATTATGAGTAAGGCTGGTAGAACTGGGCTATATGTCTTCTTAAAGTATTCTAGCTGTTTTCCAGTATTTACAAATTAAGACCTAATTTTTTACAAGGGCTGTCATAAACAGATAAGTAAGAGTTAATAGAACAGAAGTACTTCATATCTCTTTTGCCTGTAAAGGGTTAATAAGATCAGTAAGCCTGGCTGTCACCTGACCAGGGGACCAATCAGGGGACAGTATACTTTCAAATCTTGAGGGAGGGAAGTTTTTGTGTGTGCTGTTAGTTTTTGGTTGTTGTTCTCTCTGGGTTCTGAGAGTGACCAGACGTGCAATCAGGTTTCTCTCCAATCTCTCTGATACAGTCTCTTATATGTCCAGAATAGTAAGTACTAGGTAGATAAAGTGAGTTAGGCTTATGTTTGTTTTCTTTATTTGCAAATGTGTATTTGGCTGGGAGGAGTTCAAATGTGTACTTGGCTGGAAGGAGTTCAAATTTGTATTTTGCTGAAAGGATTTTACTTTGTACTTGTATACTTAGGCTGGGAAGGTATTCCCAGTGTCTATAGCTGAAAGACCTGTAACATATTCCATCTTAAATTTACAAAGATAATTTTTACTGTTTTTTTCTTTCTTTAATTAAAAGCTTTTCTTGTTTAAGAACCTGATTGTCTTTTTTATTCTGGTGAGACCTCAGGGGACTGGGTCTGGATTCACCAGGGAATGCGTGGGGAGAAAGGAGGGAAGGGGGAGAGAAAGGTTAATTTATCTCTGTGTTAGGATTACTTTCTCTCTCAGGGAGAGTCTGGGAGGGGGAGAGAGAAGGAGGGGGGAAGGTGAATGTTCCTCTCTGTTTTAAGATTCAAGGAGTTTGAATCACAGCGATCTTCCAGGGTAACCCAGGGAGGGGAAGCCTGGGAGAGGCAATGGTGAGGGAAAGAGTTTACTTTCCTTGTGTTAAGATCCAGGGGGACTAGGTCTTGGGGGTCCCCGGGCAAGGTTTTGGGGGGACCAGAGTGTACCAGGCACTGGAATTCCTGGTTGGTGGCAGCGCTACAAGTACTAAGCTGTTAATTGAGCTTAGAGGAATTCATGCTGGTACCCCATCTTTTGGACACTAAGGTTCAGAGTGGGGAATTATACCATGACAAGGGCAAAGCTGCATCCACTGTCAGATAGTCAGTGGACAGAATATGAGGGTGTGGTGTTTGCTCCTGAATTCTCAAAAGGAAACAAGAGAAACCAAAACCTTTGAAGAAGTGGAATTGTTCCCCTGGGGAAAATGGCCATATGCCATTATTCCTCATTCATAGAGATGGGAGCAAAATAAATCCACAAATCCAATCAGTTCCACCTTTTAGAGAAGTTAAGATGCAGAGCCAAACTTAATGGCTGAGCTTTATCACCACATCATAATAAACTGTGGAAGAAATGAACTCCACTCGCAGGTTAAAGCAACAAAATCAGAGACAGCTTTATACAGAACATGCAATTGCAAGGGAAAGACACAACTGACACAGAGCATCTCTGCCTCAGTTTCTCCAAAGTACAAGCAAAATCACACAAGCATTTATACCTCTTTGTGACGTGCATTAATTAAAAACATCTGCATTTTATTTAGGTGGTTTGCTATCTATTCTAGTATTTTCTAACTTTCTCTTCTCAAACATCGTTATTTCAAGGCTAGGTCACACTGACTATTCTGCTGTTTTCCACTCACTTCTGATGTGAGCCCTGCTATCATAACTTTAGTCCCAGATTTGGACCTTAGCGTCCAAAATATGGGGGTTAGCATGAAAACCTCCAAGCTTAGTTACCAGCTTGGAGTTGGTACTGCTGCCACCACCCAAAAAATTAGAGTGTTTTGGGGCACTCTGGTCCCCCTGAAAAACCTTCCCTGGGGACCCCAAGACCCAAATCCCTTGAGTCTCACAACAAAGGGAAATAATCCTTTTTCCCTTCCCCCCTCCAGGTGCTCCTGGAGAGATACACAGAAGCAACCTCCGTGAATCTAAACAGAGGGATTCCACCCCCTCTAATTCCAGTCCTGGAACAAAAAAAACACTTCCCTCTGACTTCTTCCTCCCACCAATTCCCTGGTGAGTACAGACTCAATTTTCCTGAAATTTCCCAGTAAAGAAAACTTCAACAGGTCTTAAAAGAAAGCTTTATATAAGAAAGAAAGAAAAATACATACAAATGGTCTCTCTGTATTAAGGTGACAAATACAGGGTCAATTGCTTAAAAGAAATAAGAATAAACAGCCTTATTCAAAAAGAATACAAATCAAAGCACTCCAGCCACTATATTCATGTAAATACAAAAGAAACAAACTCTTTGGTACTCACAACTTGGAAACAGAAGATTAGAAAGCAGAAACTACTTCTCCAAAGCTCAGAGAAAGCAGGCAGACAGACAACAAAGACTCAGACACAAACTTCCCTCCACCCAGAGTTGAAAAAATCCGGTTTCCTGATTGGTCCTCTGGTCAGGTGTTTCAGGTGAAAGAGACATTAACCCTTAGCTATCTGTTTATGACACCTGCTTCTACAGGTCTCACAATATTAGTCTAAGGCCTGGTCTACACTACGCGTTTAAGCCGATTTTAGCAGCGTTAAACCAATTTAACACTGCACCTGTCCACACAACGAGGCCCTTAATATCGATATGAAGGGCTCTTTAAACCGGTTTCTGTACTCCTCCCCGACGAGAGGAGTAGCGCTGAAATTGGTATTACCATATCGGATTAGGGTTAGAGTGGCTGCAAATTGACGGTATTAGCCTCTGGGCAGTATCCCACAGTGCACCATTGTGACCGCTCTGGACAGCAATCTGAACTCGGATGCAGAGGCCAAGTAGACAGGAAAAGCCCCGTGAACATTTGAATTTCATTTCCTGTTTGCCCAGCATGGAGCTTTGATCAGCATGGGTGGCGATGCAGTCCCAAATCCAAAAAGAGCTCCAGCATGGACCATACGGGAGATACTGGATCTGACTGCTGTATGGGGAGACAAATCTGTTCTATCAGAGCTCCATTACAGAAGACGAAATGCCAAAGCATTTGAAAAAAATCTCCAGGCTATGATACAGAGTCCACAGCACAGTGCTGCGTGACAAGCGTAACGGAAAGCCAAAGAATCAAATGGACGCTCGTGGAGGGAGGGAGGGGGTACTGAGGACTCCAGCTATCCCACAGTCCCCAGCAGTCTCCGAAAATTATTTGCATTCTTGGCTCAGCTCCCAATGCCCGTAGGCTCAAACACATTGTCCAGGGTGGTTCAGGATATAGCTTGTTAATTTACCCCCTTCCCCTCCATGAAAGAAATGGGAAAAAAATCGTTTCTTGACTTTTTTCAATGTCACCTTATGTCTACTGCATGCTGCTGGTAGACGCAGTGCTGCGGCAGTGAACAGCAGTATCCTCTCCCCTCCCTTCCCCGGTGGCAGATGGTACAATATGACTGCTATCCGTCGTATCATCAGCCCGTGAGTGCTCCTGGCTGGCCTCAGGTGAGGTCAGCTGGGGGCACCTGGGTAAAAAAAGGAATGACTCCCGGTCAGTCCCAGTCGAAGGTACAGAACGGCTGATAACAGTCTTCATCATAGCAACTGGGGGCTGAGCTCCATCAGTCCCCTCCCTTTCATGTGTAAGGAAAAGATTCTGTACTGCCTGGACTATCATAGCTGCAGGATGCTGGGCTCCTCTCCCCCGCACCGTTCAATGTCCTGCCTGGACTATCATAGTAGCTGGAGGCTGCCTCCCCCTCATTTTATCTCACTAAAAAGTCAGAGTTTCTTATTCCAGTAGTGTAGACATACTATTGGATTATTCTGATTTTACAGAAACCAGTTTTGTAAAACAGATTGTATAAAGTCGAGTGCACGTGGCCACACTAAGCACATTAATTCGGTGGTGTGCATCCATGGTCTGAGCCTAGCGTCGATTTCTGGAGCGTTGCACTGTGGGTAGCTATCCCATAGCTATCCCATAGTTCCCGCAGTCTCCCCTGCCCATTGGAATTCTGGGTTGAGACCCCAATGCATGATGGTGCAAAAACAGTGTCGCGCGTGATTCTGGGTAAATGTCGTCACTCATTCCTTCCTCCATGAAAGCAACAGCAGACAATCATTTTGCGCCATTTTCCCTGGATTGCCCTGGCAGACACCATAGCACAGCAACCATGGAGCCCGTTCAGCTTTTTTTTAACTGTCACTGTATGTCTACTGGATGTTGCTAACAGAGATGGTACTGCAGCGCTACACAGCAGCATTCATTTGCCTTTGCAAGATAGCAGAGACGGTTATCAGTTGTTCTGTACCATCTACCATGCCATTGTAAATTGGCAATGAGATGACAGTTATCAGTTGTTCTGTACCGTCTGCTGCTGTCATGGGTGCCCCTGGCTGAGGTCGGCCGGGGGCGCAAGGACAAAAATGGGAATGACTCCCCGAGTCAATCCCTCCTTTATGGTATCTAAAAATAGAGTCAGTCCTGCCTAGAATATGGGGCAAGTGTACTAGAGAACCAGTGTACCAGAAAGCACAGCCGCTTCGTGTCAGATCCCACAGAAATAATGAGCTACATGCCATTCTAGCGGATGCCCCTGCAACAACCCCACTCGTTGCTTCCCTGCTCCCCCAACCCTCCTGGGCTACCGTTGCAGTGTCCCCCCATTTGTGTGATGAAGTAATAAAGAATGCAGGAATAAGAAACACTGACTTTTTAGTGAGATAAAATAAGGGGGAGGCAGCCTCCAGCTGCTATGCAGGCAGGATATTAAACGGTGCGGGGGAGAGGAGCCCAGCATCTCGCTGGTATGATAGTCCAGGCAGTACAGAATCTTTTCTTTACACATGAAAGGGAGGGGGCTGATGGAGCCCAGCCCCCAGTTGCTATGATGAGGACTGTTACCAGCCGTTCTGAACCATCAACTGGGAATGACCAGGAGTCATTCCTATTTTTACCCAGGCGCCCCCGGCCGACCTCACCTGAGGCCAGCCAGGAACACTCATGGGCTGATGATGACAACGGATAGCAGTCATATTGTACCATCTGCCACCGGGGAGGGGTAGGGAGGGGAGAGGATACTGCTGTTCACTGCCGCAGCATAGCATCTACCAGCAGCATGCAGTAGACATAGGGTGACATTGAAAAAAGTCAAGAAACGATTTTTTCCCTTTTCTTTCACGGGGGGGAGGGGAATAAATTAACAAGCTATACCCTGAACCACCCTGGACAATGTGTTTGAGCCTACAGGCACTGGGAGCTCAGCCAAGAATGCGAATAATTTTCGGAGATTGCTGGGGACTGTGGGATAGCTGGAGTCCTCAGTAACCCTCCCTCCCTCCACGAGCTGCTTCCCTCCCGCAGCTTCAGACCTCCTGCAGGTAAGCTGCCGAAGCCAGACTGCCTGCCGTGCTTGGGGCAGCAAAATCCCTAGAGCAGCCCCTGTAACCAGGTTCTGCACTCTTACACTTGTACTATATATTACCAGTGGAGCTGGGCAGGAAATGTTTTTTCCATTCCATGAGAATTTTTGAGATTTTGAAAAAATTTCCAATCTGAAATCAGAATGAAAAGTCAAAATCTCACATTTTTTCGCTCACTGATAATCTGCATTTTTGTACTGAGTCAGTTGAAATGTTTCATTGTGATCATTTCAAATCATTGTGTTTCCATTTCAACCCTTAAATGTATTTTACTTTTTTAGTATAAATTAACTAAAATTTCTAAAGAAAAAGTAATTTCAAGCCAAAAATGGATTTTTTCCTTTTCAAAACAGGATGTTTTGAAAATTTCAAAACTTTTTACTCACTCCTTCCCCAGAAATCTGGGCATTTGTTGAAACTGACCCTTTCCTGCAAATAGTTTTGGTTTTGATGAGTCAGCATTTTCCTACAAAAAACCCATGTAATCAGAAAATTCTCAACCAGCTTTAATTGGCACCATGGACACCAATGATCTCTTCTGAGGTCACCATAACCTTGGGATAATTGAATGTACCAACTGGCAACACCTGCCGTATTGTCTCAGTGTGTTGTGTAATACCCCAGCAATCAGAAAAGAAGCTTACTATCTGCTTCACAAATGGCCCCCTTAAAATATGCTGCTGAGCTGAGGGGAGATCTTCCTGATGTTCTAAGAGGGGACATTATGTCATGCAGGTTAGGCATTATAGTAACAGCTAGGAAACAGCAGCTGGTTTTACATGAGGAGGAGGAGGAGGTAAAGGAATATGGTCAGTAATGTATGGCCTGTTTGGGATCAGGATATATTCTGTGGAAAACAAAGGAAACAAAGCAAACTGAAGATTTTTTTATTTGGCCCACCATGAACTCTATAGATTTCCAAAATGGCCAGGACATATGTAGAATTAAATATTGCCTTTTATTACTAGTTGTCAGCAGAATAGTGAAATGTGTCATGCACACTTTCAGTGAACTCTGGGAATTACCACTCAATCCACAAATAAAGTTCCTCTGTGGGTGTTTGGTTTAACTTATGTTTCCAAACCTGACTGGGCTTGCTACCTGTAGGAAGGGCTTGGTGATGTTCTAATCTTGTCTCAAGGGTTGTCTCATCTTGGCCCCTTTTCTCTTGGTTCTTTGTTAGGGTCTCCTGTCACTTTCTTGCCAGTGAGCTGGAGTACAATAGGCAGAATCAGGAAGCCAGTGGGTCATGTCTGGAAAATACACAATCACCAAAGAAACATGGATGAAACTAGGACGGAGCAGAGTAAATCAAGATTAGTCCTTACTCTCTGTGATAGATTGACTTTAACATGTCAATAATTAATTCTTAATATAGTATAGAAATACTGATAGTAGAAAACCATACAAAAATATAGATCCTGTTCCTTTATGGACAAACAGAGCTTGTCTCAGCCTAATCCAAGGCAGGTGAGATTGACAAGCAAACTAGGATCACTAGATCATCTTGACTCATTAGGCTGACTACAGTGCATACAATATTAAAAGGGCTTTTGAAATGCTAGTTTCTGACAAAGGAAGTTGAGAAATAATTCCAGTTAATTGCAAGTTGCAGGGTAAAGGGGTTGTGCTATAGGGGACAGCAACTCTTGAGAAGTGGTATGCCAAGTCTCCATTAATTTAAGATTTCGCATGCCAGTAAAAGGTTTTGTGTGCCAGACCAACAGCGCGGGCAGCAGACGGAACCCCAGACTGGCAGCAGGCTGAGTCGCACAGCCCGCTGCCGTTCTGGGGTTCTGTCCACTGGCCCCTGCCACCCAAGGTCCCAGCTGCTGGCCCCACTCAGCCTTCTGGTGGCCTGGGTTCCATCCGTCCAGGCCGGCAGTGGGCTGAGCAGAGCCAGATGTTGGGACCCTGGATGGCAAAGGGCCGGTGGCTGGAACCCCAGACCGGCAGTGGACTGAGCAGCTCATCTCGCTACTGGTCTGGGGTTCCATAATCCAGGCCAGCAGCAGGCTGAGTGGGGCCGGCGTCCAGGACCCCAGCTGGCAGCAGCGTGCCACTAAAAATCAGCCCATGTGCCGCCTTTGGCACACGTGCCGCAGTTTGCTGACCCCCAGTATATATGAATCCTAAATTAGAACTGAACTTCAGAAAGCTTTAATATGTGCTAAAATGTTATTTATATTGAAAATTATTTAAGACAAATGAGTTACAGAAAAATAATACAGCAGAGGGTAGATTTTCATAATTAAACTAAAAACTGAAAATGAAGTTGAAAGTTCCATTCACATCCAGCAGAGTGAAGCATTACACAATAAAAATAGTAAGGAGTTCTGCACAGTTATCATTATACAGTAGATGTTATTTCTGAATAAAACTTGCAAAATATCCCATTAAATCAAATACAAGGCATTTTACTCCCTGGGGTTTCTTTGGGGTTTCTTTCTTTCTTTGTATGTAGATACTATTTGGCATTCAAACATATATCTCACTGGAAATGTTTTTGGGAATATTTTTTCCTCAAAACTGCTTTAATTAAAAAAAATTATTATAGCTAATTCATAAATATTAAACTACAAATATGTGACTATTTATGAGATACTGCAGGCAATTGAGGACACAAGGTGAAGGTTTGTGGCTAAGGCCCTAATTCCAAAAACACCTATGCACATAAAAATTTTATACACAAGCTGTACCAATGTGTGCATAAATGTTTATAGAATTGGAGATCCACAGCTGTATGTTTGTCACAACCATCATTTCATAGATAGATAGATAGATAGATGTAAGCAGAGTGAGGATGAGCTCAACTCTGACATCTCATGGTGAATTGTGCCAAGTTGTGGAAAAGAACTTCAGGGGCTGATCTTGTTTGCATAGGCACACCCACTCTCCATGAGCCCCCAGCAGCCCAAATGGCACTTTGGCTGCTGGGGAATCCCCAGTTTCTCTGTTATTGGGACAGGAAGAATAAAGTGTTGTTACCCTGATTATGTGACTCAAGTACAGTGGAACTGTTTTATGACAGAGAGACTTGCCATCAACTAAGTTGCACTCGCTAGACAAGGGTCATGGGAGAGTATTACCCAGTAACAGGTAGCTTGGAGGGCCAAGCAGCTTAGTGGTTACAGCACATGACTCTCAGTCCCTTTTGACTGAGGAGCCTCATAGTCTTTAAGGCTGGGGGGGATTAGGCAGACTTGGACCCTCTCGCTCCATCAGGTCCCAGCCCAGGGCCCTGTTTATGTCAACCCTTGAACAGGGGGACCTCCCAGCAGGGAGTCAAAATCCACTGCCCTGGGCTATTTCTACCTGCCTGTTCAGTTTGGGGTATAGCCCCTCTAGTCCAATTTGCTAGGCGGCTTGCTTCCCATTGCTTCTCTTGTGTCATGGGTGGTGCATTGCCACAGTCTTACGCTCCTTTGGGCAGGGCAGCTGCAAGTTGGGGGAAGGCAAGCCCCACAATGTCTATGGGGTTCGCTCACTCAGTTACCTCAAGTGCTGGAGACTCCTAGATCTCCTTCACAGTCTCCCTTGGCTGGGGAGACAGTTCTTACTCCCAGGTGGCTGCCTTGGCTGGCAGGCTAGTGCTCTTTCTCCTCAGACAGGAGGCAGCCAGCTCCTGCCTCTTTGCCAGTCAGCCCTGAACTGGGCCGGGATCCCTCCTTTTCTCCCCACTCCAGGCCTGGCATTGGCTGCAGATATAACGGGTTGGAGTTAGCTGGGCCCAAAGCTTCTCTAACTCCTGCTGTGCTGGCTGGCAGTTTCTCTTCTTCATCACATATCCCCCCATCATGACCCCATTTGGGATCTGACCCCCACCCCCATCTACTGTCCTCCATCCTGCGAAAAGAAGTTGGAATTCAGGTTGGCTCTTCAAGCCCAGTGTTGAAGGCAGAAGGAAAAGGGCTGGAGGGAGTGGTACTATCTCAGAATTTGGGGGTTAGTATCCTTCATGGCAGGTAGCCATCATAGGGGAGCATGGTCAGTGACTAATGTGAAGTGAGTGCCCAGAAGGTAGTAGCAGGGCAAGTCCATAGCCCACTTTACTGCCAGCACCTCCTTTTCGATCACACAGTAGGTCTTCTTCCTTGGGAACAGCTTTCAACTAATGTACAAGATGGGGTGCTAGTCACCTCACACTACCTGGGACAAAATGGCTCTTAGCCCTGCATCTGATGCATCGGTCAGTAGCAGGAACTCCTTGGTGAAGTCAGGACTGTACAAAATGGATTCTCTGCAGAGTTGGGCCTTCGGGACTCTAAAAGCCCCCTCACAAGTTTTGGGCCACTGGATTTTCTTTGAGCTACCATTCTTGAGAAGATCAGTAAAAGGTGTTGTGATGGTTGAGAAACTCAGAATAAATTGGTGGTAGTATCCAGCCAGTCCTAAAAACCAGCATACCTTTTTCCTTGAGGAAGGTGTGAGGCACATGTGGACGTCCTGGACCTTATTGACCCAAGGTCACACTGTGCCTTTTCTTAAAGTGTACCCAAGTTAAGGTCAGAGGTGCCCTCTTTGGCAGCAGCAGGGAATTGGTGCTCACATGGGTTGCTCTATCAGGCATCCTGGCTTTCAGCCAAGCCCTTGATAGCTCAGGCCTTCTGGATGTGAGCCAAGCAGACAGTTAGTGGCTCAGGGCTCCTGTCTGAGATCTAAGCAAGTAGACAGTCAATGGCTCAGGCATTCTGGCCTAAGGGTTAGTGCTCATAAAGCACTAACATGCAGGGCCAGGGATAGGGTCGCCCACCCTGCTCCACTTCCGCCCTGGGTCCCTCCGGCTTATGGAGCAGCAGGTGGCCTTCTCACCAGGCTGGCTCAGGGAGCTGTCGTCCACCCCAGCTGGTTGAGGGCTCTGCTAGCAGTTCAGCTCCTGGGAAGGATGTCTGGCTCCTTCCCTGACTTGCCTCCAACTGAGCTGCAGGGCCTCGCTCATATACTTGATGCCCTGCCTCTCCCCTTCCTGTGAGGGAGTAGGAGTGGGGTGGGGTTAGCTGAGCCCAACAAGGTGAATTAATCTCTCTGTACCGGAATGAGGCCACTCTGCCTCTTACATGGAGATTGGTTGTTTCATCCTTGCCCAGGTGAGATTTAGTGGGATTTGCTAGATCGGCTGGTAAGGAGGCAGGAACGAAGTCCCAAGTGGGAGAGAGAGGACTAGGGCGGGGTGAGCCCAGTTACAGGGAAGCATCAAGGGACGGGGACCGCTGTTCCCCTCAGGTCCTAGGGACAGGGCCAAAAAGTGCTGCTGGTGCTGTAAATAGATTGCTGCATGGGGAGTTCCTGTGGAAATGGGAGGGGGAATTTAAAATAAAAAAGGTACAGTGAAGGAACAATCATTGGAATTGTGAAAGTAGAATGAATTATATTGTAAAAATAAGAATGGATTAAAGAAATGTTGTATGTACCTTTAAGCAGAAATAAGAAATACAGGTGTTAGGAAAAGAAACATTAGGCATAAACAATGGTGCTAATGCAAAACTTTAACAGAAGATCGGTAATAGTAAGGAAAAAAGATATGCATGTCTAGCCCAGGCAAACTTATCAGATTCTGCTTCCTTTGTTATCTTGTTAAGTTCTTGCCCTTTTATCTGAATAAATAAGACAGTTTGTGTCTTGCATGGTACTCACATTATCTGGGTGTTATTAGCAGAGCGCTGTGTCAAACCTAGTCCCAGATTTGGCCCTTAGCGTCCAAAATATGGGGGTTAGCATGAAAACCTCCAAGCTTAGTTACCAGCTTGGACCTGGTAAAGCTGCCACCACCCAAAAAATTAGAGTGTTTTGGGGCACTCTGGTCCCCCCAAAAACCTTCCCTGGGGACCCCAAGACCCAAATCCCTTGAGTCTCACAACAAAGGGAAATAAACCTTTTCCCTTCCCCCCTCCAGGTGTCCCTGGAGAGATACACAGAAGCAAACTCCGTGAATCTAAACAGAGGGATTCCACCCTCCCTCGTTTCCAGCCTGGAAACACAAGCACTTCCCTCTTCACCCAGAGGGAATACAAAGTCAGGCTAGTAACTCTAACACACACAGATTTCCCCCTGACTTCTTCCTCTCACCAATTCCCTGGTGAGTACAGACTCAATTCCCTGGAGTTCCCCACTAAAGAAAAACTCCAACAGGTCTTAAAAGAAAGCTTTATATAAAAAGAAAGAAAAAATACATAAAAATGGTCTCTCTGTATTAAGGTGACAAATACAAGGTCAATTGCTTAAAAGAAAAATGAATAAACAGCCTTATTCAAAAAGAATACAGTTCAAAGCACTCCAGCAACTACATCCATGTAAATACAAAAGAAAACAATAGAAACCTTACTGCCTTACTATATGGTACTTACAACTTGGAAATAGAAGATTAGAAAGCAGGAAACAGAAATCACTTCTCATAGCCGAGAGAGTGCAGGCAGAAGACCCAGAACAAAGGACTCACACACCAAAAAACCCTCCACCCAGATTTGAAAAAGTCTAGTTTCCTGATTGGTCCTCTGGTCAGGTGTTTCAGATTACTTCTTTCCAGGTGTAAGAGACATTAACCCTTAGCTATCTGTTTATGACACGCTGTGCTAATAAAACAGAGCGGTCTGACAAACTGTGAGTCCTGAGTTTAACTGACAATTTTGGAGGTTCCGCTGAGATTGCAACCATCTTGACTGGTGCCGATTCCTGATCATTTTTTGTAGGACGACCGTGGCAGCTGGCACCTGGGCATTTGGCCCGAGCGGTCCTCCACCTGAACGGAAGGACGCATGACCACAGTGAAGTCTACGCCATCAAACCTGTTGGTTCCCACTCTGTTCTGGTAGGGATCCCAGGATCTAACATCAGGAATCTGGTCAGGTAATTATTTCTGTGTTTTGTCCGGACTGAGGACTGTCCTGTCTATCTGTCCTCCCTGTGGAGTGTTTGAGCCTGGGTGCCGTCTCCGTCCAGGGATCAGCCAACCAGGGGGTTCCTGTCCCCGCGGTCTGAGTGAGTGGAGTCTGCACAATCGCAGCCGCACCGCACCTTGGGTAAAACCCTTGTTGTGAAAGCAAGGGTGATTGAGGCAGTAGCCTGTGGGCTCCTTTTGTGTGTTGCACCGGACATCGCTCTGACGAACCCGAATTTCCTTCCTGTGCAATTGGTGTGTGAAGTCCTCCTGTATGGGTAACCAGACATCTAAGTCGGGACAGTTCCCTAAAGGAACGCCAGCTCATTTTATGCATTTTAGGAAGGGTTCGGACTCCTGTAAATTTCTGAAAAAATGGTCTAGGTTAACTCAGGAGAATCCCAAAACTCTGTGACCACTGTTTAAATCTTGGAACAAAGACTAAGTGGACTTCTTAAAAGACAAACTCGGCCAACCTAAAACTAAATTGGTTAAAGGAGAGTTTAATTTTTTCATGCAGTGGTGGGAAGAGGCAAATTGTAGGTGGACAAAATCAAAACTCGCCTCTCTCAAATATTCAAACAATAAGTTAAAAGCTTTATTAAAAGCCTCCTCTCCCACCACCAGACTGAGTGCTCCCCTTTACCTTATTCTAAAAAAAAAAAAAAAAAGAAAAAGGATAGATCCCAACCCCCTTCATACTCCCATCTCATTACCAAAAAAAAGCCCCTTGTTCTGTTCCCCTTCATTGTCTGCCTCAGAAATGGATTCTTTAGTGTTACACTACCAATTCAGCAAGAAGGGTGGGCTCCTCAACTAGCCCCCACGCTTCCTGGTCCCTTTCCTTAAACATCTGTCTCAAAATTGTAAAATGACCACAATATCATTCACAAACAGTTCATTGAAAAAAGCAGGATTGGGCTCAGACAAGCAGGCAAGCAACAGATAAAAAAACTGAAAAACAGGTTGGAAGACCTAAGGGCATAGCATCAGAAGTAAGAAAAGCAGTAAGTGCAGGCATGAACCCCTGGAACAATACTTAAAGTGGTAAAATCTGAGTTGAAAAAGGTGTCATTTTGGAAAATAAACAAGTAATTTAAGAAAAGAGAGTAAAAAGTTAACTCTACAGAGGCTGGAGAGAATTAAGCAGTTATACTTTGCAAAAATGTTAAAAAGAACCATGTTAAAGAGAGAGAATTCTTGGTTTATTTGTAGCCATTCTGAAGGAAAAATGGGCCCTTTTCCAAAAAAATGCCTGTAAATAATCCAAATAAAGAAACTATCTGATTGAAATCATTTAACTATGGAAAATTTAGTTAAATTCACTAAAAAAACATGAGGGGGGTTTACTGGAACTTAACTGCCCCAAATGTATAAAGGGAATGTAATCAACCCAAATGTATAAAGGAAATGTAATCTATGTACAGCTATGTAAAGGAATGTTAAGGAAAAGAAAATGTGTATGTATCTATTTGTCTGTGAAAATATGTAAAGTTCTAAGAATCTAAACCAGCACATCTAGTTTGTAAAACTCCTGTTTTGCAGGTGTAAGATAAATTGGTTTTGTTCTTGTTTTTGTTTTTAATGCTACTAAAAATTCATTTGACTCTTTCATTCAAAGTTGCAAAACTGACAAGACCTTTTTGCAAGACACAGATAATTGGTGTTGTTTGGCTTTGGAATTTAGCATTTAACACTTAAGGGGTAACTTGATTCTTCACAAAATTTAAAATGTTTTTAAATAAAGACCAGGTTATGGCTGCAATACGGCAGCCAAAATCAGGAGAATAGGGAGAGATTCTGGAGTCTTTTTGTTTGTTTGTTTGTTTGTTTGTTTTTTGTAACAATACCAGATAAGAGCTGTAGTGAAAGAATAAAAAATTAACAGTGCCCCTCTGAAACAGCAGCACAAAACAAAAAGAAGCAATGTTAAAAACACTGAGCCTTAAAATGGCTCTGTGTAATCAGACTGTCACATTGATAAGGGTACATGAAAACTCTGTAAGAACAAAAGAAACAGTTACACCTCACGTAAAAATTGATATGGCTAATGTTTTAAAAGCTATAGTATAGAAGAAATGTGCATTTTCCCTAGGACATGTGCAGTGTATATTGTAGAAAGGGGTAAAAGAAATGCAAATGAAACATGCTACTGAATTAAAATCCTATTAGGGTTCCAAAAAGAGCCGCAATAGACTGTGTTTTCTTTTTGAGATCTCTGGGTGTTTTGTAAGCAGGAGTTGAAAATGAAAAGAAATCAAAACTCTGGTGGAAGTTGATTGTGTTTCTTTAAGACAGAGTCTCTGAGCTCTGCTGATGGCTTTGAATCCAAAAGCCAAGCCTGTGTTGATGCAAATTACCTAACTGATAAAGGAAGGTGAAAACTGCCAGCACAAAAGAAGCTGCAAATAAAGGACATACTTGGTCAGCAAATAAATTGCCTACATAAAAGGCATGGTATAACAAGATACCTTTAATACATTTGACACTAATGTTATTGTTAATGTTAAACATTGAAATAAATGTAATGTTAATAAGTACCCCTGTAACAATGTATGGTGTCTATGATTATTGGAAAAATCCTTTAAGATAATATGGTAATGATGCTTCTCAGCTATTACATGTGAATAAACTTAAAGCTTAACACAGCAGGAAAAACATTACAAACTTGGTCTGCTATATAAGAGGAAAAACTGAGGTACACCACCTCATGGATTTAATAATTAAACAGTGGGATAATTTCCCCATAACCCTTAAAAAATAAAAGCCATTAAAATCTGACCTGCCTTTAGAACAAAAAACACAGAAAAATATGGGGGTAATTCCTCTGTTTTGCCTGCAGTCAGCAAGGGTATTTGTAAAAGAAAGGAATCTTTTAAGCAATAATCAATGCCACCCCAAAAGGGGTAGAAAAATGTTATTTTTGTCTTTCTGAAAATCAGAAAAAGCTAATACCAGCTACAGAACAACCTAATACAAAAACAAATGAAAGTAAAAAAACCATACTGGAATAGCTATGGAATGTACTGAAATGCAGATATTTAAAACAAGATGTTTTGGGTACTATCAGAAAATATTACAGTTTTGATGCATCTGTTAAAGCAAAGGAAAAGATCATTGTTTGATACCTATCATTTCTCCAGTACAATGAGACCAAATTTGTTAAGTGAAAAAATTGTTGTTAAAAATCGCACACCAACAGGCTCTGGAAGCAAAGATATGAAAAGCTAGCCCACTGCCCAGATTGCACCTGGAATCCTTCTGGCTCCCCTGGACCTCGAGCCAGTGGGCTGGGGAGGGAGGGAAGCTATTGGGCACCAGAGGTTGTACCAAGTGGACTCCTCAAAAGTGGGTATGCTTATCCATGCCTGTTGTTTCAAAGCCCTGTAGTAAAGACATTTCACTAGAATCTTGTATGTGGAATAAAATAATAAAACCAAAGTACTGTATAATGGGCTATGTGTATGTGTTAATTCTTGGGGAAATGTGTTTTAAAAGAATAAAAGTGTTAGCAACCCACCAGAAGACAAATGTGGGGTCGGGAAGGAATTTTCCTCCAGGGCGGATTGGCAGGTGCCCTGGAGGTTTTTCGCCTTCCCCTGCAGCGTGGGCCACGGGTTGCTTGCTGGTGGTTTCTCTGCAGCTTGAGGTCTTCAAACCAGTTTTGAGGATTTCAATAACTCGGTCCTGGGATAGGGGTTGTTATAAAATTGGATGGGTGGGGTTCTGTGGCCTGCCTTGTGCAGGAGGTCAGACTAGATGATCAGATTGGTCCCTTCTGACCTATGAGTCTATAAATGTAATGTAAGTACTGTGTTTACCAATAATCACATTTACTATTTGCCATAAAAAAAAAGTCTCAGCTTACTGTAACCACTGATTTAGCTAAGTTCTCTATCAATCTTGGCATTAAATGGCAAACAGTTACCAATCATCTGTTAAAAGGCAAAAAGGTAACATAGTTCCTAAAAAAAACAATGTGAAAAACGGAACCATTCATATTATACACGCAAATTGGGACATGTTAAAAATTGCCACCGCAGAAAGACATAACAACTTACCATTGGTATAACATATTTTCTGAATAGTCTCCCACAACTGCTGGCATACTAATAATACTACCCCTAATTGTTTTTGGTTTGGTTTGTATGTGTAACGAGGCGGTGTGGCTCCTCTCCTCCTCAGGGAGGGTCGAGTCCCGCAAGATGCCGGAAGGGGCGGGGCCACAGGGCTCTGGACCTGCCCCTCAGAGGGTCAGGAGGTGACCCAGAAGTATAAAGGCCGACCGGCAGCGCTCAGTTGAGGTGCAGCCGCCGTTGGGAGCAGACCTGCCAGAGGGTGCTCGTGACTGGGAGGCTGCTGAGACCCCGGGTGGTTGCCCGGACTGGCTGGAGCTTCCCCACGCCCGCTACGACGAGGGACTGTCGGAGCCACCCCGTCCCTGCTGTTACCCTGAGGAACCCCCGGAGCAGGCCTGGCCGGACTTCCCAGAGGTACTGCCGGATCTAACACCCAGCCCAACCCGGGAGGGGCCCATGCTACTGGACTTCCCATAGACTGACGCCACCGATCAGGTAGGCTCAGAGGGGGAGACTGGAACTGGCCCAGGGGCAGCAGACCTTAGTCGGGCTGCAAGTGTACCTGAAACCATGTCAGTGTGTTTCGGTCAGGATCCCCACTGACCGTCAGCGGTGTTAGCTGCTACTAGGGCCCCGGGCTGGAACGCAGTGGAGCGGGAGGGCCTGCGTTCCCCTTGACACCCTCTCAAGGGTGGCAGACTCCCCCTCCCCCTGGCCTGAGGAGGCCACTCAGATTAGAGTGTGCTTGGTGCCCCGCCCGACCCAAGGGCTGGGCCCCCTTTAACTGTGCCACTGCTTGGTCCTGCCCCAAAAGGACTGAAGCAACCTGAACTGGTGCATGCTCGGCCCTGAGCCAAGAGGGCCTGAGCCTCCATAACTGTGGGTTTGGTGCCCCGCCCGACCCAAGGGCTGGGCTCCCTTTAACTGTACCGCTGCTCGGTCCTGCCCCAAAGGACTTGAGCAGCCTGAACTATTGCTTGCTCAGCCCTGAACCAAGAGGGCCTGAGCCTCTCTATAACTGTGTGTTTATCACCCTGCCTGACCCAAGGGCTGGGCCTCCCTCAAACTGTGCCCGTGCTCGGTCCTGGCCCAAAGGACATGAGCAGCCCGAGCTGTTGTGTACCCAGCCCCGAGCTGACTTTCTGTTCACTCTGCCCGGTACAGAAGGCCGGAGTCCCCGGGTGACTGTGCCGCGTTGCCTAGCCCTGATGAGAGGGGCAGACTCGGACAGCGTAGCGAGGCCGGTGTGGCTCTCCTCCTCCTCAGGGAGGGTCGAGCCCCAGCCGGGCACCTTTACAGTATGTGCTTAATTGAAATGTGCTGTTGGATAAAACAAATGTATGCAAAGCTAGTGCCATAGGCCCAAATCACCTCCCAGTATTTTCTATTACGTGGACTAAATAAGAAGTGACACTGGCGATTAATAATCTTAGTGTCAAATGGGGGATATGTAGGAGCAGGATTTTATAATGTCCCATAAGAATTAATAGATGATTTGATTTCATGCTGCTAGCCACCCTTTTTCAATAGCAGAAAGAAATGACCCTCTGGGACTATAGGATTCTGTTTTCCCATATGCATTACAAATTGGGCCCTCTCTAACTCTTTGTTTTAAGATTTAGTTAGTAAGAGACAGGATTCTCTATTGTGTCTATGTTAAGTAAATTAGAGAAACATTGAAGGCCTGGGTCTCAATGTAAATTGTCTTGGTTATTAATTGTAAAACTTAGCAAGGTTTAATTTGCAATGCCTTTTTGCTCGATATAAAATACTACTGTTTGTATTCTCAATCTGTTTCTGTGAATGAGGAATATATGCATCAGGAAAAGATAAGGTGTGAAGGCCATTGTTATAGCCAGAGTCAAGGAAGAAGTAAAGAGATTTAAAGAACATCAAAGAATCATCAGGTACTGCTTAGTACCCGGGCGGCTGTTAAACTGTCTGGCATCGCAGAGTAGATACATGATTTGCACTGTAAGAATGCACCACCCCCAGCGAACCAATCATCACCTCAGGACAATGCAGAGTCAATTTTGACTTCAGAAGAAGACGTAGAGGAACAGCCTGCAATACCTTACAACCTAGGTTCTCATAAGGGTTGCCAGAAGCAGACGACGACCTAAAGCAAGGCCCAAGAAGAAGCAGTAGCGAGCCTAGCGCCTGCTGCCTGGTGGATGTAAAACCGTGACTGCGGTTCCCTCAGTTGAGGTTGTCCGAACCAGAAGGGCCCTGCCTTCAAAATGTGCCTCTGGTGATGCCTGCTCCTTGGGTGCTTGTGTCTTAAGGTCTGGGGAGTCCACAAAGACAATTCTTTTATCCAGTGGCAAGTGTGAATAGCTCAGACCCTTAATATTTCTATATGCTGGGTCTGCACCACAACCCAGCCCACTCTCAAACTGGCGTTCCTGTCCTGGCTATCCCACTCAATTCCCCAGACCTCACTGGAGGACCTCGTATGTTTAACACAATATGAAACAGCAATGACACCTGGAAGAGGCTATTGATAGTTCCTTTATCCCACTTGGGGAAGTAATACACCATGCAAAATGTCTCCTGACGTTACAAGCAGTAGTTAAAATAATGGCAAATGAAACCGAAGAAAGTTTAAAAGCCCTGGCCAAAGAAACAGGGGCAATCCGACAGATTGCCCTCCAAAACCATCAGGCACTGAACATAGTGCTGGCGGCCAAAGGAGGGACCTGTGCTCTCATAGGTATATAGACACTACATTCTTTTCCAGACAACACCAATAAGGTAATAAATCACGCTAGCCCCTTAGAATATGTTCCCCATGAAGAGCCGAGTTCTTTACGGAAGTGGCTAAGTATCTGTTCAATTTCTCTGGCATAGGAAACTGGTTGTTTCAGGAAGCCCTAACTATCCTGTTTGGAATCCTAGTAATTTTTATGTAAGACATGCCACACAGATAGCTGCCCCAAACCAGAGTGATAATATGATGATTTTAAATATCATTGAAGAAGAAATAAAGAATGATTGATTTGTGGAACCTAGTAATTGTTGGTCATTGCGTAAGCTTGACCAAAAGGAGGGACTGTGAAAGTAGAATGAATTATATTGTAAAAATAAGAATGGATTAAATAAATATTGTATGTACCTTTAAGCAGAAATAAGAAATGTTGAAATACAGGTGTCAGAAAAAGAAGCATTAGGCATAAAAAATGGTGCTAATGGAGAAATATTAACAGAAGATCAGTAATAGTTAGCAAGGAAAAAAGATATGCATGTCTAACCCAGGTAAACTTATCAGATTCTGCTTCCTTTGTTATCTTGTTAAGTTCTCGCCCTTTTATCTACATAAATAAGATAGTTTGTCTCGCATGGTGCTCACGTTATCTGGGTGTTATTAGCAGAGCGCTGTGTTAATAAAACAGAGTGGTCTGACAAACTGTGAGTCCTGAGTCTAACTTTGACAGAATCTATGCTGTTTCTGTAGGGAGATGGTGGGAGAGGAGACACACCCCATGATAATTAAGTTGTGCCACTGTTTATAAAACACTTAAAAATTCATGGGACCAGGTATTGGAACCTTGATCTCCCAGCAGAGTGCCCTACCACTGGGCTATCAAGTCAGGCTCACATTCTTTCTGACCCAATGAATATTTCATACAACATGGAACACAAAAAAGTTATCATTTTCCATTAAATTCTAGAGGCTTTTTTCATGAAAAGAGAGTAATGCAGTAATTCCAGGTAGAATGAACCTCAGTCAAGAAGAGAGGAGGGGTTTCAGGAAGGAAAAAGACAATGACTAACAGCAGAGTAGAAATGGCACCTTCATTTTAAGCAATTACGAAGTGGACAGACTTGCCCTACACTACAAAATTAAGTTAACTTAAAGGGATGTACAGTCAGACCAGTAATTAAAACAGTGTTTCATGTACACACTATGCTTTTTCTGTCCGAGGTGCTTGTCCTCACCTTCCACTGCCTTACCTGTGTTAGATATTGTGGGGCACTAACAGTAGGAGCCCCCTGCCAGCTACCAGCTCCTTCACTACCCCAAGCTGTCAGCCCTGAGGGGCTCACAACTGGAGCCCACCCCCATGGGCAGCGAGCTATATACCCACGTGGTGCCCGGGCACTAGCAATATTCAGAGCCCAAGGGCCCAGCTCCACCAATGTTTGGGGCCAGGTCTCCCCCCGCCCTCGGTCCCACCTTCTTCCCCCTTGTGCCAACCCCAAGTATTCCCTGGCCCCCTTTGCTGGCCCTGTGCAAATCCCTGAGCAGACCATCCATGCCTCTTCCATGTAGCTCCATGCTGCCTCCTTGCAGGGTCCTAGTGCCCCCCATATTGACTGCCAGGGCAGACTGACTCTGAGCCTACCCTTCCCCCTCAGACCCTTCCCTTTTCCGGCGGGACCCTCCACCAGCACAGCACCCCCTCCCGCCCGCAGTCACTGCCCTTGCCCCGTCTTGGGCAAGGAGGCAGCTCCATCCCCCACCCCCAGTGAGGCTACAGTCAGGGGCAACAGCAGGGGAGGAGGTGAATGCAGCACCCCAGGCACCCACCACAGGGGAGGCAAGGGAAATTCCTGGACCTGAGATGGGCCCTAGGAGCACATGTAGTGACAGTGGTGGGGGTGAGTGTGTTGCTGGGAGGGAGGGAAAAGGGGGAGTTCTTCCCCCCGAGCTTGCTGCTGACAGCAGGTAAAGGGTTGGAGGGAGTCCTCCTCTCTGGCCCCTATCCTGGAGCAGCCTGCCTGCACCCCAAACTCATCCCCTAGTCCTGCCCCAACCCAGAGTCCATACCCCCAGCCAGAGCTTTCACCCCCCTACTGCACTCTCAACCCTCTACCCTAGCCCTGGGCCCCTCCAACACCCCAAACGTCTTATCCCCAGTCCCAGACAGAGCCCTGAACCCCCTGTATCCCAACCTTCTGCCCCAGCCCTGAGCTCCTCCCACATCCCAAACACCTTATCCCCATCCCAGAGCCCTCATTCCGCCACACCCTAACCCTCTGCTCTAGCCCTGAGCCCCTCCAACACCCCAAACCCCTCATCCCCAGCTCCAGCCAGAGCCCTCATCCCCCCACACCCTGTCTGCGTCAACCCTGAGCCCCCTCCTGCATCAGGAACCCCTCATCCCCAGCCCCACCCCACAGCCCTCACCCCACCCCTCTACCCTAGCCCTGGGCCCCTCCAACACTCCCAATGCCTTATCCCCAGTCCCAGCCACAGCCCTGAACCCTCTGCATCCCAACCCTCTGCCCTAGCCCTGAGGCCCTCCAACACCCCAAGCCCCTCATCCCCAGCATCAACCAGAGTCCTCACCCCTACACCCCTCCCTCGTGCTGAGCCCCTCCTACACTCCTCATCCCCAGCCCCAGCCAGAGCCCTCATCCCCCCACACCCTAACCATCTGTGCCAACCCTGAGCCCCCTCCTGCATCATGAACCCCTCATCCCCAGCCTCACCCCACAGCCCTCACCCCACCCCTCTACCATAGCCCTGAACCCCCTCCCACACTCCAAACCTCTCATCACCAGCCCCACTCCAAACCCAGCCCCAACCCTGCACCGCCTCCCTCCCTCCCCCATACTCCCGCCCAGAGCCTGCACCCCAGACCTCCTCCACCACCACCATTTCTACAAACCTGCCGGTCATGCCCACCCCAGCCCCCGGGCCTGACAGCCCAAGTATTATGGGGTCATTGGTGGAAAATGCCATAAAACAGGTCTTGGGTGCTCTGCCTGCACATTAAAGATACACTGAGGCTTCTTGTGAGAACAGGACGGTGCCTGGTGGAGTTTTCCTCTCAGGGGATTGCTGAGGAGCAGTCCATCCCCACCCCAGCTGTGGCTGTATTTTCATGAGGGATTTAAGCAAACCGATGCAGCTCCAGTGAAAACTCTTGCCCACGTGCTTACAAGTTAGACATACTGACAAAGTGGCTGGTGATTACAGGTGTCCTAGGAGGAACCGCGAGCCAGTACAGTTCTTGCAAACAGCCCCTGATCTCCAACTCAAACACTCTGCGGGCCAAACCGCCCTGGCGCCTGAATCACGTCCTGTTGACAGGACTACACTATTGCCTAGCCCGGCCTCCTGCGGCGGCGGGGCGTGCAGAACACGCAGTATCTCCGCCGCCCTGACTCGCCCCGTTTCGAGCGAGGCAGGGGAAGGACCAGCGTGTGTAACTTTATCTGGGATAGGGCGCTCGTGGGACATCCTTGTCTCTCTCCCCACCCCGGCAGCTGCAGGAACACAAGGATTAGATTAGCCGCCCACACCCAAGCCCTGTGGGGAAGGTGGGGGAACCGCCCAACCCTCCCACCGCCTGTCATGGATCTTCCTCGGTGCTACCAGCCGCGTGGGGCCTCGCTTTAAGCTGCAGCAGCTACGCGCGGGGCCGGCATGCGGAGGCCGCGAGGGACGCTCAGCCCCTGGCTGGGGCTCACCGCGCTGCTCTGCCTGGCGCACGCCGCCCGGGCCGCCTTCCAGCTCACGCTCCTCCACACCAACGACGTCCACGCGCGCGTGGAGCAGACCAGCAGCGACTCCGGCAAGTGCCAGAGCCGCACTCGCGGCCGCCCCCTGGATTGCTATGGCGGGGTGGCCCGGAGATACACCAAGATCCAGGAGATCCGAGCCACCCACCCCAACGTGCTGCTCCTGGACGCCGGCGACCAGTACCAGGGCACCGTGTGGTTCAGCTACTTCAAGGGGCGGGAAGTGGTCCGCTTCATGAACCTCCTGGGCTACGACGCTATGGTAAGGCGCAGGCGCCTCGCAGCTCGCGGGGGGTCAGGCACGGGAGGCGGCTCTAGTGCAGCTTGGGGGCTGCGGGAGGAAAGGTGGGTGTGCATAGGTGGTGCATGGTCGGGGCGGCTGCCGGGCTGGGGTGCGGCTGGAGAGGCAGGATGCAGGGGGCTGGTGCAAGGGAAGGGCGCAAAGTGGTGGTGTAGCTGCAGGGAAATGGGGTCCATGTGTTTGGAAAGTGACCCGCCAAGGCTTGCGCCGTCGCAGCGCTTCGCCAGATGCGCAGGTTGGGCAGTGGCTGGTGCTCAGGGGGCCCTGGGAGACAGGGGCAGAGCTCCCAGCTGAGCCCTGCGGCTGGCCTGGTGAAGCAGTGAAGGGTGTTGTGAACCTGCGGCAAAAGGTGAAGTAATACAGAAACTTATATGCTTAAACTCTGTACCGTTCACTTTTTCTTAACATATCTTAATAACATTTTTAAATTTGCCTTGAGCCTAAAGCCTGGTCACTGAATGTTGGTGAGACAAGGTAGGGGAGGTAATGCTACCACAGTAGAACCTCTGAGTTAAGAACACTTGGGAAATGGAGGTTGTTGGTAATTCTGAAATGTTCCTGACTGAACAAAACGCGATGGTGGTTCTTTCAAAAGTTTACAGGTGACCCTTGACTTAAGATAGCTTTGAAACTTTACTATGCAGAAAAAAAGATGCTGCTTTTAAACATCTTAATTTAAATGAAACTAGCACAGCAGCAGTTTCCTTACCTTGTTAAATCTTTTTTTAAACTTTCCCTTTCTTTTTTAGTAGTTTACATTGAACGCAGCAGTGTGCTGTATTTGCATTTTAATTTTGTATTTGGTCTGGGCTACACTGGGGGGATTGATCTAAATTACACAACTTCGGCTACGTGAATAACATAGCTGAAGTTGACGTACCGCGGTGTCTTCACTGCGGTGAGTCGACTGCTGACGTGCCCCGTTGGACTCCGCCTGCACCTCTCACTCCGTTGGAGTACTGGAGTCAAAGAGAGAGCGCCTATACTAGAAATGCCCAGTATGTAATTTCTGAGAGAGCATGTATAGTGGTTATTTGGGGGTGTCTAATAATTGTCCTTTTTGTTTTTCATAGGCTTTGGGGAACCATGAGTTTGACAATGGTCTGGAGGGATTATTGGATCCACTACTTAAAAATGTTAATTTTTCAATTCTAAGTGCAAACATTCAGGCAAGCAGATCAGTAGCATCCAGGATCGCTGGATATTTTCAGCCTTATAAAATACTACGTGTTGGTTCAGAAAAAATCGGAATTGTTGGCTATACCACTAAGGAAACATCTTTCCTTTCAAATCCAGGTATGCTTTTCTTTAGTATAGCAGGAACAAACAATATACATATAAACAATGTAAACGAAGTCACACATGGTCCGGATAGGGACATCCCTCGGGGAGGCTCTATTAATGGAGATTCTCTATGTCAGTGGTTCTCAAATTGGGGGTCGGGAGCCCTCAGAAGGTCGCAAGGTTATTACATGGGGAGTCGCAAGCTGTCAGCCTCCACCCTAAACCCCGCTTTTCCTCCAGCATTTATAATGATGTTAAATATATAAAAAAGTGTTTTGAATTTATTTGCGGGGGAGGGTCACACTCAGAGACTTGGTATGTGAAAGGGGTCACGAGTACAAAAGTCTGAGAACCGCTGTTCTATGTTCTATTAAGGAGGAGAGGATGGAATATGATAAAATACAGGTAGGATCTGATGAGAATCAGTCAAATGAAAAAAGTCTAATTAAATTACATCATGTAATGGGAGACAGCTAAAAAGTGACACTTTTTTAAAGTGCTTATATACCAATGTTAGAAGTCTAAATAATAAAATGGGTGAACTAGAGGATATTGATATAGGCGTCACAGAAACTTGGTGGAATGAGGATAATTAGTGGGACACAGTGATAACAGGGTACAAAATATATTGGAAGGATGGAACAGGTCGTATTGGGGGTGGGAGTGATACTAGATGTGAAAGAAAGCATAGAATCAAATGAAGTAAAAATCTTAAAGGAATCAAAGTGTACCATAGAATCTCTATGAATAGTAATTCCATGCTTGAATAATAAGAATATACCGTTAGGGATATATTACCGACCACCTGACCAGGATGGTGATAGTGACTGTAAAATGCTCGGGGAGATTAAAGAGGCTATTAAAATAGAAAAAATCGATAAGAATGAGGGATTTCAACTATCACCACATTGACTGGGTATATGTCACCTCAGGACAGGATGCAGAGATAAAGTTTCTTGACACCTTAAATGACTGCTGCTTGGAGTCCTGGAACCCACAAGATGAGAGGCAATTGTTGATTTAGTCCTAAGTGGAGCACAGGATCAGGTCCAAGAAGTGAATATACCTGGACCCGCTTGGTAATGGTGACCATAATATAATTAAATCTAACATCCCAGTGATGGGGAAAACATCACAGCGCCCCAACACTGTAGCATTTAGTTTCAAAAAGGGGAACTACACAAAAATGAGGAGGTTAGTTAAACAGAAATTGAAAGACAAAGCACCAAGCGTAAAATCCCTGCAAGCTGCATGGAAACTTTTTAAAGACACCATAGTAGAGGCTCAACTTAAATGTATACCCTAAATTCAAAAACATAGTAAGAGAACCAAAAAAAGAGCCATAGTGGCTAAACAAAGTAAAAGAAGCAGTGAGAGGCAAAAAGGCATCCTTTAAAAAGTGGAAGTTGAATCCTGCTGAGGAAAATAGAAAGGAGCCTAAACTCTGGCAAATGAAGTGTAAAAATATAATTAGGAAGGCCAAAAAAGAATCTGAAGTACAGCTAGCCCAAGACTCAAAAAGTAATAGTGTAAAATGTTTTAAGTCCGTCAGAATCAGGAAGCCTGCTAAACAACCAGTGGGGCCACTGGAAGATCGAGATGCTAAAGGAGCTCTCAAGGCCATTGTGGAGAAACTAAATGAGTTTTTGCATAGGTCTTCACGGTTGAGGAGGTGAGGGAGATTTCCAAATCTGAGCCATTCTTTTTAGATGACAAATCTGAGGAACTGTCCCAGATTGAAAGTGTCATTAGAGGAGGTTTTGGAACAAATTGATAAGTTGACCAGTAATAAGTCACCAGGACCAGATGGTATTCACCCAAGGGTTCTGAAGGAACTCAGATGTGACACTGCAGGACTACTAACTGTAGTCTGTAACCTACCATTTAAATCAGCTTCTGAACCAAATGACTGGAGGATAGCTAGTGTGATGCCAATTTTTAAAAAGGGCTCCAGAGGTGATCCTGGCAATTAGAGTACACTAAGCCGGACTTTAGTACTGAGCAAACTGTTTGTTTGAAACTATAGAAAGAACAAAATTGTCAGACACATAGATGAACATAATTTGTTGGGGAGTAGTCAACATGGTTTTTGTAAAGGGAAGTCCTGCTTCACCAATCTACTAGAAATCTTTGAGAGGGTCAACAAGCATGTGGACAAGGGGGATCCAGTGGATATAGTGTATTTAGATTTTCGGAAAGCCTTTGACAAAGTTACTTACCAAAGGCTGTTAAGGGATACGAGGGAAGGTTCTCTCATGGACTAGTAACTGGTTAAAAGGGTAGGAATAAATGGTCAGTTTTCAAAATGGAGAGAGGTAAATAGTGATGTCCCCCATGGGTCTGTACTGGGCCCAGTTCTATTTAATTTGATTTGGAAAAAGGGGTAAGCTGTGAGGTGGCATAATTTGCAGATGATACAAAACTACTCAAGATAGTTAAGTCACTGCAAAGAACTACAAAAGGCTGTCTGAAAACTAAGTGATTGGGCAACGAAATGGCTAATGAAATTCAATGTTGATAATTGCAAAGTAATGCATATTGGAAAACATAATCCCAACTACACATATAAAATGATGGGGTCTAAATTAGCTGTTCACACTCAAGAAAGAGATCTTGGAGTCATTGTGGATAGTTCTCTGAAAACATCCACTCAATGTGCAGAGGCAGTCAAAAAATCGAACAGAATGTTGGGAATCATTAAGAAAGGGATGATAAGACAGAAAATATCATATTGCCTTTATATAAATCCATGGTACACCCACATTTTAAATACTGCATGCAGATGTGGTTGCCCCATCTCAAAAAAGATATATTGGGCTTGGAAAAGATTCAGAAAAGGGCTATATATATAAGAGATGACTAAGGGGGGATATGATAGAGGTCTATAAAATCATGACTGGTGTGGAGAAAGTAAATAAGGAAGTGTTATTTACTCCTTCTCATAACGTAAGAACTAGGGGCCACCAAATGGAATTAATAGGCAGCAGGTTTAAAAGAAACAAAAGGAAGTATTTATTCAAACAACGCACAGTCAACCTATGGAACTCCTTGCCAGAGGATGTTGTGAAGGCCAAGACTATAAAAGAGTTCTAAAAAGAACTAGATAAATTCATGGAGGATAGGTCGATCAATGGATATTAGCCACAATGAGCAGGGATGGTGTCCCTAGCCTCTTTTTGCCAGAAGCTGGGAATGGGCGATGGGATGGATCACTTGATGATTATCTGTTCTGTTCATTCCCTCTGGAGCACCTGGCATTGGCCACTGTCAAAAGGGCTAGCAGGGGCGGCTCTAGACATTTCGCTGCCCCAAGCATGGCAGTATGCCGCGGGGGGCGCTCTGCCAGTTGCCGGTCCCGCGGCTCCGGTGGACCTCCCGCAGGTGTGCCTACTGAGGGTCCGCTAGTCCCACGGCTTTGGTGGACCTCCTGCAGGCATGCCTGCGGACGGTCCGCTGGTCCCGCGGCTCCACTGACGCCCGCGGGACCAGTGGACCCTCCGCAGGCAGGCTGCCGAAGGCGGCCTGCTTGCTGCCCTCCCGGCGACCGGCAAAGCACCCCCTGCAGCATGCCACCCCAAGTACACACTTGGCGTGCTGGGGCCTGGAGGCGCCCCTGTGGGCTAGATGGACCTTTGGTCTGACACAGTATGGCCGTTCTTATGTTCTTAAGCAGTCAAATGCTAAAATTTTAACTATATATGTTTCCTAGTATGAGTGAATGAATACTGATGAAGAGTTTTAGTTGCCTATAGAACTTTTGTATCATGCAGCTCTCTGGCCATCTGACTGTTTTTAAGTGCTGGATGTTCGAGCTATATGAAAAGATGTGTTCCATACGCAGATCCATTTAGAACATGCGAAGCACTGCTCTAACGGGGTGTTAGTTTACAATTGTGTAAAACAATTTTTAAAAAAAGCTTGTATATTTTTCTCCTTATTGGCCACATAAGAGAGCCTGAAGATGTGAATACATCTTGTATAATTAAGGAGAACGTGTTTTTACAGAGTTTATTACAATCTGAAAATTTTGAATTCTGAGGAATGTAGCTTAGCCCTCAGATACATGCCCAAATCCCACTGACGTCAGTAGGAGTTGTATATGTGTATCTGAGGGCAGAATTTGTCCCCTTGTGTTTTTTTGACATCTCAAGTATATAGACTACAGAAGGAATCACAATTATTTTCTATCAGTGACTGATAGCAGAAGTGATGAAGCATAGACTCATCCTTTTCTGACAAATAAGTTGTTCCAGTGATCAAGATTTATTTAATTAGTGTAAAGCAATTAAACAAAAATAGACTGCTTCTGATTTTAAGAACATATAATTGTATTTTAGAATAATAAAAACACTTTTTCACATTAGAGTTTCTCACCTTGCCCTTTTAATCAGATGCAGAACATCATTGTAGGTGCAAAAGAGCCACTTCCATGCCTAATAAAAGGACCTGGCATTCCCTCCTGGTATTAAACTAGACACACAATGGAATTAAAATGCATTGAACATAGCATTTTTTTTAAATCACTTTTCAATACAAGGACGATATTACTACTTTTCTTTCCATTACTTACTGAAATAACATCACAACTGTAAAAATGAAGGTGTAAATTAGCCCAGAATAGGGCAGGTATAATAATATTTAAACAAAGTATTCAAATGTACAACTGACATAAAAGTCTAAATGTATTAACTGAAATGATTAAAGACATCCACAGAGGAGACCTCTCTGCGGTCAACAGAGACTTTTAATCTGCCTTCTGACATAGGAGACTGGGTTATTTGAGTCCATCCTTTTCCTTTAAGGAATAACAAGGAAACATTTATTCTTCCTTTGCCTATGCAAAATGAGAAGCTTACATGTGCTGAAGGTCTGAAGAGAGATATGAATATACATGCATAAGATGTGTGACAAATAATACAACACTTAACAGAAATTTTCTTTTAGCTGATATGGTCCAAATGTTTACCTACGAGTGATGACCCAACTAGGGAGGTTGGCAGTCTCAGACCCCAGCATTTCTGCTTGCACAATATCCCTGCTTGTATAATATCCATGAAGCAATGTGGGAAGGCACCTGGGTCAGAGCCTATGTATTCCTTGAGCACTGGTTTCTCATCCAGGCAATCCAGAAAGTTGGCTAAATTGGACATGCTAGGAATTAAAATAAGTTATTGAGGAACAGTTTCATAGTTTATCTATTTTGAGAGAGGCACAATACGTACTGTCAATGTAGCCCTTCTGTAGACGTGAAAGATATTAGAGGAGAATTTCAATGGCGGTGAATTACAGCTGCTGTTAAGTAAAAGGACATTTAAAAATAAATGTGTAGCAAAACCTAGAGATGGTTATAATTGTAGTGAAAGACCCAATAAGGAGCCAAAAGAGAAGTAGTAGTATTAAGACAGAAGGCTTATTACTTTCTTAGGCAAAGCTAAAGCAGTCACAGATTAAGTACATACTGTGGTAAAACTGAGGAATCGAAAAGCAGCTGGCATTAATAGGGAGTTTTCTAGGGGCCACCATATGTAGCAAACACAGTTTTTGTAACTCTCTCCTTTTTTACTTGTACACCTCTTTAGTGTATGAAGCCTTCAGTAGCGTTCAAAAGGTGATTCAGTTTCTGCATACTGTGGTTTATGTCACAAATGATTTAGCAATCTGCGGTGCTGATAAACTCCTGGCTGAAATTGTGGGTTGATGAGTTAATCATTAACCTAGTTCCTTAATCCAAAAAGTAAGTCAGAAGTGAGATTGGATTCCAGAAAGATGTCATGTCTATTAGGAACACTTTATTTCAGTTAGTTCAGTTGAGTTTATTCTCAGATTCTCCTTCATTACCCTGAAATCTTGTGCTCTTACAGGACTTTCCAGCTCCTCAGAGACTACTGTTTAGAATGAAGTGTGGATTTTTGCACCGCCATTTTTCTCTGCAAGTTTATATAAATTTGTTTTGTATTATCACTAGATGTCTTTCATCGCTACTGCTACTATTGTCACCTTCACACTCTGTTCACAGCTATTACCATATTATAATTATAAATCTTTTGAAACAGTGGGACCTCAATCCCAGTGTTCCCATAGTGCTCGCTGTCACGCTCTCTCTCCCCTTGCTAATAAATATCTGGAAACAGTGGGTGAAGTCTACTTTAATAATTCATAGTGCAAACGATGAAGCTATTAATTGGTAGCTTTTTTTAAAAGATGTCCTCCACTCACTCACTCACTCATGCCCGTTACCCCCGATGCACTACTAAATCCACCTGCCACATTTGAATCACCCTACTAGGGTTTTTCCTACAACAATTGCCCCAGTATTGGTAAATAAGCAAGACAGCATTTATTCTTCCGTTATATTGTAAGATCTTTAGAATAGGAACCATGTCTTTTTATTTGTACTATGAGGCGCTTAGCATGTATTTTGTGCTGCAAAATAATAAATCACATTTTTGCGCATAACTTTTGACTTCAGTATCTTGATAACTTCTCCTGACTGTAGAACAGCAGAAATATTCATTGGAGAACACTTGTCAACAAATATCGCTCTGAGCTGTTTTCCAGAACAATACCACAACCATGTTCTTGGAATTGTGATCCTGCCCTTTTAATCATATCCTTATGGTAGCAGCCACTTATTTTATCCTTGGACATATGCCTAATACTTTTGGCACCCATCCCATTATCTTGTTGTCTTGTTAAAAAATAGTGCTGTTTAGTTGCCTTTTCTGTTTCTTTCTAAAGTCTGAAGAAATTAGAAAACTTATTTCCTGTTAGTTTAACACACTGAAAAAGAAATAATGGAATTGCTGAGCCACAAAGAAAAAGATGAATAACTGTTTAGGGTTTTTTTTAACTAAATTTAAACTTTTGAGAAGTGGGTGACCAAGTACTAAGCAACGAGTTGTGTGCTTTGTTTTGAATCCTGGCTTACACTTAGGCAACAATGGAACTGTTACAGTTTGACAATTTACATAACCCCCTAATATTGCTTTGTTAATGTTCCTCTTTTGCGATAACTCTTTATTTCTTGAAACATTTAGCATTGGACTCTGGACTAGTTCTTACTCTCCCCTTTGCTATGAAATAGCCCAGATCTGTTGATCTCTAGGCTATGCTGAAAGGCTCGTATATTCTCCCAAGATGCATGGGAATGGAGGAGAATTGTGAGGGATGGGAGGTGGAATTTGTGTGGTTTATTTTCTAGTTAGTCATTTTTGGTTGGAGAGTTTAATGAGAATTTGTTGATCAGTAATTTACAAGAACTGTATTTTAAAACTTTGTCAAAGGAACCTAGCACCTGGGATAGCTGCTTTTTTATCCTTTTTGTAGAAATCAAGAGTGTGACTGAGATGCAGCAAATTCAGTAGAGAGAGAGTACATGTTTGTATTATAAATGAAATTATTCTGAAATGATAAAATAGAAATATTTCAGAGAAACAATAAGATTTCTTAATGCTGTGAGCTGGGTAAATATTACCCCTTTTAAATCTCTATCTGTGGGTTCCCCCCCTTCAGGGAAGTAATTCCACTTTAGGGTTTGCTATTGCTGTGTATCACTGACAGTCAAAAATCATATGATTCATCTCATTCAATTAGATAATTTGCATATGGAAGGCCAGTAGGATTTGGCCCTGAGCCTTCAGATTTAGTGCAGGAGGACTCTGAGGGAACTGCTGTGGAAATAGAAAGGAGACAGACAAAATAAGCCAGGATGGGGGGAGACTTTGTGGGAGAAGAATTAACATGGGGGAAGAAGAAAGATTCTAAGGAAAAATCAATAGGAAATAATATGGCAAAAAAACGTTATGTTTACACCCAAATGATGCATATGAGACAAACCTGAATGTAACTCTTTCTCAGTTCTAATGGCAGTCAAAAACCATTGGCACTTTGATCTGTTGGCTCTTATCATGGCATCTTTTCTTGGAATTACAGCTTCGTTATATATAGTTGAGTGTACATAATTCAATTCATAAATGTTGGTAGACTGAGCACAAATGTTCAGGTTGTGTATACAGTACTTGAAAACACTGGGCCAGATTAAAAGTCTGAGGCAACTCCCAATAAAGCTAATTAAGACTCCCATTTGCTTCATTCTGTAAAGGAATGTGGGACCCTGGGGCAACTAAAATTCAGAGATCATTTAAACCTCACAACCTAGAATCCCATGTTTGATGGCAGAAATGGGCATTTAAATAATGAGAGAGGCCAGAGCTCCCCACAGTTTGTGGGACTCTGGCCATAGTCCATCAGCTGTTTCAATAATCTGATCTTGTGAAAACACAAGTATTTTTAGACACCTCATATATATTAATAATCTCCTTTCTCTTTTTTTTTTTTAAGGCAAGGATATATACTTTGAAGATGAAATTGAAGCATTGCAGCCACATGTGGATAAACTTACCACACTGGGAGTTAACAAAATTATTGCACTAGGACACTCTGGTTTCACTGTGGATCAAAAGATTGCTCAAAAAGTGAGAGGAGTGGATGTTGTAATTGGAGGACATACAAACACATTTCTTTATACAGGTATTACATGTCTCAGTAAAATGTTGCTTTTAACCAAAACTGATCATTAATTGAAAGAAAATTCTCATTGAACTAAGATGACTTTGTAAAAATGTAACTTACTTGTAACTAAGTACTGTGGCCAGTTCCTCAACTGGTGAATATCAGCAATTTCAGTGGAGCTACCTTGATTGAGAGCAATTGAGGATCTGGCACCCTGTATAATTCAAACCAATCAACTTTATGTAGCATATATCACATTGAGACTAACCCACATGAGATGTAGTTCTTTTGCAATCCTTACTGTAAGCAAGACATATGAGACTGAGACTACGACATGAGTCCATTCTCTGTTTTTACACCCTCTGTGAGTAAGAAGTGCCCTAACTCTTTGAACATATTCAGGATGACCGGTGAAACACAGACCCTCTCCAATGCAAATAGTAGTGTTGCTAAATTATTGTGCAGCTTGTTTAATAGTAGTCCCACATGAGATTCTCATTAGAGAGACTACATTTCCCTAGTTATGTGAAATTACTATAAAGTGGGTGGTAGTTGGTAGAAAGATTGTACTCAGAGTAGTTATCAATGGTTCACTGTGTGGACATATCTAGTGGAGTCCTGCAGTGGTCTGTTTTGGGTCTGGTACTTTTAAGATTTTCAGTAATGACTTGGATAGTGGACTGGAAAGTATTCTTATAAAATTTGAGATGACACCGAGCTGGGAGGAGTTGCAAGCATTTTGGAGGTTAGGATTAGAATTCAAAACGACCTTGACAAATTGGATAATTGGTCTGAAATCAACAAGATGAAATTCAGTGAAGACAAATGCAAAGTACTAGATAATACTTAGTCCTGCAGATAATACTTGGGCTGCAGCTGTGTGCTAATTGGGCCGCGGGTTGAGAACCGCTTGTCTAAGTATACTTGGTCCTACCTCGCTTGGGGGGGTTGAGGTGGCTGCACTAGATGACCTATCAAGGTCCCGTCTAGCCCTACATTTCTGAGATTCTATCATGTTTTACAAGTTTACTGTATAAGGGATTAAATAAAATATATTTTAATTTACCTTGTCTATGATACATGCATTAAAGGAATCAGTGAAACAAATTAATCAATATAAAACAAGGTATATTCCTTGATTATTTTTCCAAATATCCTGTAGGTGACTGTTACCCTGTAGAACCTGTTTTTGTATGTATAGGTTTTTAAAGCATGGTGAAACATGCTTCTGTCATACCTCAGAAGCAGGTAAAACATATGTACTTTGTAATATTTGGTGGCCTAGTGATGGTATTATTTAGTCCATGAGGGCAAACATTTATTTTTAAAAAAGAATCCCATTGATATTTTCATATTGAGTTTTAAGAGGAAGCAAATGAAATCTTAAACATTTCAGAACACACTTAGAAGTGGTTTGAGACGTGGATCTGTGTAGGGACTGATCCTGAATATACACCCAAAGTGACAAAAAAGTAGAAATTTTTATGTTGTTGCCTACCCAGCTACTGCCAAACATTGTGCTAGCATGAATGTTTCACACTGTGATAGAAAATTAAAAGTGCACAGACTGTCTTCCTATGCCTAAAAAGATTCCATCTTGAACGTTGTCTCAAATTGTAGCTGTTCTTTACAAAGTTCCAAATAGTCTATAGAAATTATACATGCATGCAAACAATGTGTGAGAAAATGCCTGGTGGTGTGGTATGCCACAAAGACTTAACAGTATGAGTTTGGGATGGGCATAGTTAGTGAATGGTGACTCCACAAATGAGTTATGCAAGATCATCCCAAATGAGTACTAGTAGATCCCTCATCTCTCACTGTCACATTCTGTATATGCTTTAGGGATTTTTTTTTTTAATTGCTACTAGGATGTTTTTCCCCTTCATTTGTCTGCTTGCTAAGGTAGGTGACTAAGTTACCATGAGGCCAAATGAAGCCTCAGAAGCAGTTTAAAAGAAAAAATCCACCTAAAATTTATTTTAAATAACCTTTTTAGATGACAATGGTTAGTTTTAAAATCATAACATTATAGGACCTTTCGGGGCTAGAAACAAGTGCATAGTTCCATTGGAAATGGAGAAATCGCCCTTTGCAATAATCTAAATGTCTATTTCTAGTCTTGCAAGTCTATGTGATATCAGACTTTTTTAAAGGAATGATATTTTTATACATAGGAAAGTATGTAGTAGATTACAGATTACTATGGATCCCAATCAAACAGTGCAAAACTGTAGGTAATATACTTATCCTTGCATTTTGAAGGATGCTGTATGTATCTGTGCATGTATCCTGGAGAAAGGATCCTCATCAGCAGATTACATGGGTTAGGAGCAAGCCAGATGACAGAGATAAGGATCATAGATGTTTGTTTGGCTGTACACTGCAGTACTACTTCGTGTGTGTGAAAAGACTCGGGCAGTATAAATCAGTTGTCAGTACCACTTAGCGAACCGTGTAACTTCAGAGTGCCGTATGAAGCTTCTCTGTTGTTTCATTGTTGTCTGAGCACAATGCTAGGAGCCAGAACTTCCTGAGTTCTTTTCCCATCTCTGAAATCTCTGTCTGTGTGTAACTTTGGGCAAGTCACAGACTCTCTGTTGCCCACTCTGAGTACTTCTACTTCGCTCCCTAAACTGGTCACACTTTTTTTCTAATTTCAAACAAAAAAGAAATGTCAATGAAAAATCCTAGAGGAAAAAATTGACAAAATATTTGAAGTTCTTTTCTAATCTTTCAGCCAACTATAGAGCTGGTCAGAATGTTTTGAATTTTGATTATTTCAAAAATACAGGAAAAACACAGATGAGGGAAAGCTAGTGATTTCCCCCCTCCCAAACACCCCTATATTAGAGGCGGGCCTAATTCTATAGGGTACTAATTGCCTTTAACTCCTGTTTGAAGACAACAGGATGTGAGGATGCACTGGAGGTGCTCAGGAGCCTTTTAGTATAAGGCAGGGGTATTTTGAGGATTAATTAATGTCTGCAAAGCACTTTGGCAGTGGAGATATGTTACATATATAATGACTTCCTTTTATTATTAAGACAATGTCATAGCAAGTCTATGAACTCCTCTTTGAGTCCCTCCACTGGCTACTGTTTTTCAGCTCAGTCAAGCTTCTTGACCTCATCTGTTAAAACCCCTCACCACTCTGCCCCTTCTTGCTCACCTGGTCTTGTCTTTTGTTGTATAATCTCCCCACTCTGGCTTACCCCTCTGCCCCTGACTTAATCTGCAAGACCATTATACTCTTTCTTCATATCCCTCTAGCTTGTCCTCTTCTGTCTTGCAATATTGGCTAGGTTGTGGGAGAGTCTAAAATAGTTGCTGTTACTCTTTTAATAATTTATAGGTGGGGAAAAATTCCCAATAATTCAAAACCATCAAGGTTTGCGTATTCCTAATGTAACTGCGTGATCTTACTGCTGGTCCCCTTCCACTTCCCTGCTTCTCTTTTAGTGTTCCTTACCTTTGTTGAATCTTCTTTTGGGGTAATTGTAAGCTGAATAGTTTCAATCACCAGACATTAGGGAATAGCAGTCAGCTATGAGATTTCCCATCATGAGAAGACTCAGTCAGTTTCTCAATATGTATTAATTCAGAACAGCAAATAGCACCTATCTAAAACCAGACAAGCTCTAATATATGGGTGTGGCAGTATGAAGCTATTCCATCCCACCAGAACAGATTCCCTCAAAGAGCAGTGAGCTTGCATTACATGCAGTAATGTATTTTTGTATGCAAAGGGGGAAAAGCTAGCATGTTGTTGGTTCCCTGAGCCACACATGTGGAACAAATTCCACCCTGAGCCTCACTTATGTTCAAACAGCAGCTTAACACGACGTGGTATCTTTCTCTCTCCTTCTTGCTAGGTGCAACATGGTTACTTTGCTTCCAAAACCCCCATACAAGGGGATATGGGCCATTGTAATGTTATTGCCTCTCCTGTTTCTCCTTATTTCCCAAAACACCATTTGAAAATGTCTGGAACACTAAGCCGATTCAGATATAGGTGTTTTTATATTAAGGTGATTTTTTTTACAAGATGAGATTTGTGCAATAAGGAGATACATTAATTGTATAAGGTTAATATCCAAGCTTAGTCACAAATACAGCACCTAAGAGGGGACAATTTCCACCGAAAAAAGTGAAGATGGATTTTATCTGTGAAATCACAAGCAGCTTTCTAAGCTAAATGTCTTGCATTTCACAGATAAAAATGCAAAAATGTTCCTTTTACTCTTCCCTTTCTTCTTCTTCTTGCCCCTTCCTCCCCTATTATTCCTTTAGATCTTGCCACTTACCAGACTGGTGTGGAATGATGGCTTTTGTAGCTACTTTTTCCAGCTGTCTGTTTCATTTCTTTACAAATCTTTACCCTGTTTAAGCTACTCTATTTCTTTACAGTTCTTTAAAAATAAGTTCAGCTGCAGAGCAGAATCTGTCTACATTTTGAATGAAGGGGTAAACGTATTTGTGCTCATGCTGATAGTGAGCATGCTCCATAGTTTTTTCATGGATTTCCATAGGAAAGATAGTAGGAGTTGGGGACTTAAAGGAAGCACTGGGACCTTTGACTTTAGTTAGCTATGGAATCTGGACCTAATCCTTACAGTGGTCCACGTGTCAGTACATTTCCTCCCCGCTCCTCTTGATTTCATTGAGAGTTAAATGCATGAAGGAGGTGCAAGACCAGGCCTTGGTAAAGACCTACCCTACTCTGACATCACTAGGTGAACACTTGGTGAGTCGGGATATTATGAGTCCTCTGACCAGCTCTCTCTGGAATCAGGCCTGTATATTGCTGTGTTTCTCTAATTTTATTAACTAGACTTTCCTGTGAACATTGTGTCTGCTCTCTTAGGCCTGGTCTACACTGGGCGGGGCGAGCAAAGTCAGTCTAAGTTATGCAGCTTCAGCTACGAAAATAGCATAGCTGAAGTCGATGTACTTAGGGCTACTTACTGCGGTGTCTTCACTGCGGTAGGTCGACTGCTGATGCTCCCCCGTTGACTCCGCCTATGCTTCTCGCTCCGGTGGAGTACTGGAGTTGACGGGAGAGTGCTCGGCTGTCAATTTATTGCGCCTTCATTAGACACGATAAATCGACCCCACTGGATCAATCGCTCTGGAGGTAAGTGTAGACATACCTTTATTTACTAAACTTTTTTCTAAGGGGAAGTCCGCACTACAAAATTAAGTCAACCTAAGTTACGTTGACTTGCAGCCACCACAGTAATTAAACTGCTTTTGCATGTCCACACTGTGCTTCTTGTGTCTGATGTGGGTCCTCACTAGGAATGCTTGTACTGATTTAACTAGCAGTGTGGGGCATTGTGGGAAAGCTTCTCAGAGGCAGAAACAGTCAACGTAAGCAATGTAATATCTACACTAACACTTTGTCGACCTAACTACATTGACTTAAGCACTACGCCACTTCTAGAGATGGAGTTAAGTTGGTGTAGTGGGCGAGTTACATTAATGAGAGCAAAAAGAACAGGAGTACTTGTGGCACCAATAAATAAATAAATTTTTGTTAGTCTCTAAGGTGCCACAAGTACTCCTGTTCTTTTTGCAGATACAGACTAACATGGCTGCTACTCTGAAACCTGTCATTAATGAGAGCTGCATTTTAGCATAGACACTTACTGAGTACAGTCAATGTAAGATGTCTTACGTTGACATAACTCTGTAGTGTAGACCAGGGCTAAGGAAGTGGTTGTCCTTTGGCTTGCATTTTTTCACCAAGAATGTTGAACTCCTGTCAGCAACCTATAAAGTTTCCACAAAATTGTCACATAGAGTGTGACTTGACATCGCTCTTCCTTCTTGCCCCCTTTCCCTTGCTCTCCCTATTCCTTTGGCTTCTGATTTCCTTTCCCTGTCCCAGTCTTCTAGGGACTCTTTTTTGGCAATTTCCTCTCATCTCAGTGTTTTTTTGTTTGTTTATTTATTTATTATATACACACACATTCTCTCACACCTTATAATCTATTGAAAATAAGCACAACCCACATTTATTATTAATAAAAATAGCATATGCATAAAAGTGACAGTGACTAGTTTTAAAGCAATCAAAATTAGCTGTAAGTCTCTGCCAAATTTAATGTAGCCAGAACAGGCATGTTAAAAAAACCTGTTCTATGGGTTACAGTAAAAAAAATGGCCCACATGCCCAGCTATCACAGTGTAACTTGGGACTGACTTAACTGTGTGTGTGGAAAGATAGTAACATACTGTCCCTTTCCTTCTCTTCCATCCCTGCTTGTTTCCCCATACTGCTGTTCCATTTCCCTCTCTCTTCCCCTGCAGTTTATTTTCTCCATCAGCCTCTGCCTCCTTTTTATTATTCTAGTTGTTTAGAAAGAATCACACCCTACAGTTCTGAATTAAGACAGAGGAACCCTTGTAAGCACAACATGAATAACTTTAAACACAAAAACTACTTTCGCCAGCTACTTCATTGCTTTTGTTCACGTGTGAAGGCAAGAAATTCCCCTGATTTGGATATGAAATAAATGCTTGTGCGCTTCCAGAATATCTAGGTGGGTTCTAATTTGGAAAGACCTCACTTTTTCTGTAAACATGGAAGAAGTAGATACCCTAAAATGACCTCTGAGAGCTGTCTATACCAAATGCACGCAGATGCATTCATCTGTTCAAACAAAAAAAAATGTAGTTTGGCAGAGTCAAAGCTTCTGCTTTGATTTTTGGAAATGCACACTCTGGCAGACTAGCTACAAACCAGCAGCTGAGTCTTCTAGCAGCATTGCAATTACATCTGGGACATGTTCCAGGAGCTCCGTTTGCCCTGTCAACATTCACGAAAGTATTTATAGTTGGCAGAAGATAGCTGACTTAGGGAACCAAAATACAATTGCAGTTCTTCCCACATATTCATGAATTACGTGGCAGTTGGAATCTCGGACTAGAATGCTTTTTGCAGTAGGGTGATTTTCAGTAGAACCTTCAGATAAAAGTTTAATTTAAAAGGAGTTTAAAAAAATAAGGTGGTGTTACTGTTTCTTACATTATCTTCTGTAAACATATTTTTAATGAAACAGGATCTAAGCCTTCAACTGAGAAGTGTGCATGGAGCTTTGATAAGCCTCTTCTCTTTTTTGGATGAATATCTTATGGTACGAAAGTACGAAGTCCATCTCATCAAGAAATAATGTGATAACATAGTAATTTGTTACATAGTCACCTCCTTAGATTTATGCTTTTTGGGCTTTGTGGTTCCAGAAAAATGTCACCTGAGAAGCCAAGTTATCAATAAAGCAGAAGGCAAAAAATCCAACAATTTATATATGATGGAAAAATCATTATTTTTTTTGTTTTAATTCTCAGTTAATTGCTATGAGTTAGAGATCTTACAGCAAAGTAAGAGGTTAAAATCAACTCAACTTTTCACTTCTGCAAGGAGAAAATACACCCTTGCATTCAAGTCCTGAAGAACTTTATTTTATTTCCAAATTATTACTTAATAGATATTCCATATATTCTTTTAAGGGCAAAAAACCTATTTGAATGTCTTTACTGATAATTTTCTGAAGATAAAATACTCGTGTGGTTATTTTGTTTCAGGTCCCCCACCTTCCAGTGAAATGCCAGCTGGCAACTATCCATTCCAGGTGAAGTCAGATGATGGGAGGCAGGTGCCAGTGGTACAAGCCTATGCTTTTGGAAAATATCTTGGTTATTTAAATGTAACATTTGATGATCAAGGAAATGTAATTAAAACATCTGGAAACCCTATTCTGCTAAATAGCAGTATTCCTGAAGGTATGTGAAACAGAGATTTGAGTTTCTATAGATCAACCAGCTAAATTTTTAGCTTTATTGCTTTTTTTAACAGTAAAGTACAATGCTACAGGAGAATTTAGCATTCTTCTTAATTCGGTCATCTGTGGCATCAAGTTGTGGGTATATTTTAAGGCTCTAACCTGCTTTCTTCACTGACTCCTCTCAGCAATCAAACAAGTTTCCAGTTTATCACATTTCAGGTGTTTTGGAGTTTTTTGGGTCTATGTAAAATCATTAACAGCTTCCTCATGATATTCAGGTGATCTATTTCCATGACATCTAGCATTTTTAGGCTACTTTATAGACATTTAAACTTAATATTGCTTAAATGGGCATGAAGAGTAAACTAACATCTTATCCCATAAGGATGATTCCTTCAGAACAGAGTTTGGAGCAGGATGGGGAACTCTGGGCTCTTGGTATCTCTGTACTTGGTTTATGGACAAAGAAAGGGCTTTGATCTCTGAGGTTGTCAGCACTTTTCTTAAGCATCTCAGTTCACTCTGATTGTAAAAACAACCAAGCAGTTTTATGTGGGTTGCTTATGATCTTTTAAATAGATTCAGGCAAAGAACATCCATGTGCAAATGTAATATATAAAACACACATGTTTTTCATCAAACATTATAAAACTGTGAAGGAGGAAAATCCTTCCATGGTTTGTTTTGTAAGCCAGCCACCCTGTTTGTTTGTTTCATTTAGTGGATGCCTCCTGTCTGATGTACAGATTGAGATTCTCTGGGTGTGTATTCTGTTGCTTGTCTGTTGCCTCCCACCTTGGGGCCCTGATCAAGGGTTGGAGCTCTTAGGCACTACCAGCATATAAATAGAAGAATGGATCACTTCAAAACTGATACGGTGTTTCAGCTTTGCCAGTCACATGGTTTTCACAAGTTTAATGAGTTTATTTAAACCAGGTCTTGAACATTGGAGAATTACTATAATGTCCATGAACGTTATAATTCAGAGTACTAGATATGTACATGGTGAAGTACAGTATTCTTAATGCTTATATGTTGCTTGAAAATTAACCTTGTAACGTGCCAGATGATATACACAATACAAAATCATCAGAGAAATTATATGATGGCTGTATCCAAGTTATGTTTGGTTTCTGAAAATAAACCATCAATTTCCTATTAATAGGATAGCTATGCATATAAAATTAATTCTTAATTGAGTAATCCTATATGGTTATTTGGATGATTATTGGTAAGACTGTTCCGTTTTAAAATATGCAAAAAGTGTTTTAAACAAATTTGTAAGGTATTGCTACTATAACTAGGAGTAACTGAGATGATAAGTAAGAGAAAATTTAGTTTGAATATTTAAAAAAAAAGCCCCTGCTGGACTGTGCAATGAGTCTATCAGTCTCCCAAAGGGCATGGTAGAAGTCCTATTGATTGGCATTTTAAAACAAGACTGAGCAAAAGTAATTGCAAATGTACTGCAGGGAATAAATCCTTATGTGGCAGGGGATCAATTCACTCACCTAATTGTATTTTCCCCTATTTCTGGGTTTTACGATTATAATGAATATTGTAATCTTGTAACAAGTAGGATCCTCTGTAATTTCACTCACAATTGGATTTCATATAAAGTAAATTTTGATATTGTTCAAGGAGGTCTCATGGAAGAAAAAGTTAATATAGTCTAGAATCACTAAGGAGCAAATTTTCCATAACATTTGTATGAAAGTAGAGTTCTTCGAGATGTCGCTCATATCTATTCCATGCTAGGTGTGTGTACACCAAGTGCACAGTTGCCAGAGATTTTTCCCTGAGTGGTGGGCGTTGGGTCGGCTGTAGTGCTCTCTGCAGTCACATGCACCAGTATAAGGGGTGCCCCCAGCCCCTCACTCTCTCAGTTCCTTCTTACCGTCCAAGATGCTTGCCTGGAATGATCCTTCTTGGTCTCGCAAGGCTTCTTTCCCAGTGGTTTGGACTTCTCTCTTGTATATAGTTTAATTTCTGTAGTAGTGTTAATAGTTGTCCCTGTCATCGAGAGACTTCCACCACAGGGGCTGGACATGCCCCAGTCTCCAGGCTTCAAGCTGTGTGCCTCCTGCAGCAAGCGGATGCCAGTGAGTGGCCCACACTCTAGCTGTCTAAAGTGCCTCGGGAAATCTCATGTTAAAGAGAAGTGCCAGATCTACAGGGGCTTCAAACTGTGCACACAAAAGGACGGGATATTAGTCTAAAGGCCTTATTCACGGAGGCAGCCCTCAGACCAGTCTGGCAGCCGAGCCTCTCCAAATTGGCACTAAGCACTTCAGCTTCCATGCGAAGCGCTCCGCCAGCACCGTGCTCTTCCCACTACTGTTCTCCATCCTCAGTGCCGAGGAAGAAGCATCAGAAACAGTGCACTGAGAGAGGGTGCTCTCTGGTGCTGAAGAGGGACTAGCAGGGAGTGACCAGCATAGTGAGACCCACGCCTGGCCACTCGTCCTCCCCAGAGCCACTGATGGCTTTGGCGACTGCTGCCTAGAGCACCAAGTCTGGTCTGGGAACTGCCTCCAACTCCTGGGAACAGCTGTGGGACAATACGTCTGTGGACCCCTTTGACCACAGAGGCTTTCCAGGCAGCAAAGGACCTAATGTCCCTCCCAATCCCCCTGACCACTCCAGGCTCCCTGCCAGCCAAGATGACTGGGGATGGGAAGGGCACAAGGGGCAATGAGCTCCACCGTGGCACCTATCACTGCGATACAATGGTTGCCAGCTCCCTGGCACCACCTGGAAGCAGAAGCGAGTACTGCGTCACTGTGGTCTCCAAGAGAAGAATCCTCTTCAGAGTTTGAAGAGGAATCTTTTGCTCCACCTAAGACCTATTGGTACCTAGGCTACACGCTGGACTTCGGTACCAGCCCCCTACTTAGTGAATGGCACCAGGTCACTGGGGTGGCAGTACTGGAATCCATGGGGGTTCCCCTGGTACCGGGCCCCTCTTCCCACCACTCATACTTGGTAGTGTCTGAGACACAAGCTACCATTTTGTCCTGTTCGGCACTATACCCTGATTCTGGTACCCACCCTGGTGCCTATGTCCAAGAAATGGCCCCAGTGGATGTGGTGGAGGAAGCCCCTCCTTCAGTACAGGCCTCTTCCTCATCATCCCTGGGTGGGCCAGTTGCAGACTCTAGTTATCCGCTCCTGCCGGATGACTTCAGGGCCCACCAAGAGCTCCTGAAAAGGGTTGTCACAAACTTGAGACTAGAAGTCAAGGAGCTCACGAAGTCTGCACACAGTCTAATTGACATCTTGGCTGCAGCAACTCCCTCCAGAGTGGCCCTGCCCATTATCAAGGTGGTGATGTGACCCATCAGGGCACTATGGCAGACTCCTTCTCTGCTCCCCACCTCAAAAAGGGCAGAGAAGAAATACCATGTCCAAGCCAGTGAGTTTGAGTACTTTTACTCAACTCCCCCTTCCCTGGGGTCCCTGGCAGCATTGGCGGCACATAAGTGAAGTGCTATCCTCAGACATAAAGAGGCCAAGAGACCTGTTGAGACGTAAGGTTTATTTCATGGGCAGCTTCCAGTTGCGTATCTCCAACCAGTAGGCTCTATCGGAGAGGTACAATTTTAACCGGTGGGACTCATTGTCCAAATTTAAGAATTGCCTGCTGCAGGAGTTGAGGCAGGATTTCACAGGCATCCTAGAAAACGGCAAGGCAGTGGCCAGGATCTCCCTCAAGAAGGCTCACGATGTGGCTGACTCAGCAGCCAGGACTATGGCGTCAGCGGTCACTATGAGGTGCTGTTCATAGCTTCATTCATCAGGCTTCCCTCACGAAGTGGAGCAGTCCGTCCAGGACCTCCCCTTTGAGGGGGACCTCACTGTTCTCTGAACAGATGGATTCCAAACTTCGTGGCCTCAAGGACTCAAGGGCCACCCTTTGCCCCTTGGGCCTTCACATGCTTCCTGCCTCCAGGAAGCATTTTATGCCCCAGCAGCCTCCCAGGTTCATGGCACCTCCAGGACCCCTACAAAAGAAAAGGGAAGGGTTATAAGCAACGCCAACCCCTACCTTCTACCTCTGTCGGGCTTGCATAGTTATCCCAGCAGGGCCAGGCAGGCTTTTTGAAGGCATGCCCGAGGATGGTATACCAGTCTTGACACCAGATCCATCCCCCATTTTATTTTTGGATGCCGTTCACTCTTCAGCCTAGCATGGTCATATACAGTATCGGACCATTGGGTGCCCAGCACTATAACAGTCAGTTTCACCCTCCAGTTTTCTTCCACTCCTCTCCCAATCCCTCTTCGGGGACCCTTTTCAGGAGCAGATTCTTGTCCAGGAGGTGCAAGCCTTTCTATGTGTAGGGGCCATAGAGGAGGTTCCTCAGTACTTGAAAAGGGAAGGGGTTTTACTCCTGATATTTCCTAATTCCGAAGGCCAACGGAGTCTATGGCCCATTCTGGACCTGTTTCGCCTCAACAAATATTTCAGAAACGGAGGCTCTGCATGGTCTCCCCAGCCTCCATCATTCCCTCCCTGGATCCAGGAGACTAGTACACTGCCCTTGATTTAAAGGACAATTATTTCCACATCTAATTTTCTATGGTCACAGGAGATTTCTCAGGTTTGTAGTGGGTCAGTGCCACTACCAATACACTGTGCTTCCCTTTGGCCTGTTGGCAGCCCCATGAAGTGTATGGCAGTGGCAGCAGCCTTTCTCAGATGTTGAGACATGCAAGTCTACCGGTACCTTGACAACTGGCTGATCAAGAGTCACTCATAGGCTCAGGTCCAACACAGCATCAGTACAGTATATGCCACCTTCCAGGCCCTGGGTCTGGTGATGAACAAGTGGAAGTCAACTCTGGTCCTGGTTCAGAGAAGAGAATTCGTCATGGCAGTGCTTGATTTGACACAGGCCAAGGCCTACCAGATTCTGAGCTATATCTGACCTGATCTCCGTCATGACCCACCTAGTAACAACAGCACGTGTCTGCCGCAAACGATTGCGAAGCATGGCGGCATGTACCTGTGTGGTACAGTACCCAAGGATATGCCTCAGACCCCTCCAGATGTGGCTGGCATCAGTCTACTTGCCGAGAAGACATCACCTAGTCTCAATACTCACGATTCCACCTCCAGTCATCGCTTTGTTGACCTAGTGGAGAGACTCAGGATCAGTAATGGTAGGGATATCCTTTGCTGCTCCTCAATCTTCCATTACCCTAGTCTGAGATACATCAGACCTGGAGTGAGGAGCCCATCTGTGCAGTTTCAGGACTCAAGGCCTCTGGTCCCAGGAGAACCTTGCCCTGCATATAAAAGTTAGGTACGCTTGGCTTCCCCAGTTCTCAGGCAGAGTGGTGCAGATTCTGATAGAAAACATTGGTGCAGTGTTGTCCATCAACAAGCAGGGAGGAGCGCTGTGCCTTCAGCACTGTTCCAGGAGGCTCTCCAGCTATGGGACTTTTGCATGAAACACGCTATTCATCTTGAGGCATCACATCTCTCGGGAGCCCAAAATGCCCTGGCAGGCCACCTCAGCAGATCACTCATGGTGAGAAGAAAAGGGTCTCTTCACCTGGAGGTTGTCAGTGTCATCTTCCAGAGGTGGGGGCCTCCCCTGAAGGACCTGTTCTCCACAAGGCAGAACAAGAAATGCCATCAGTTCTGCTCACTGCATGGGCTACCTTTCCAATGCTTTCCAGCACTCAGGGGCAGACCATCTACTGTGTGCCTTCCCACTGATTCCATAGGTTCACACGGTCCTCCTGAAAATCCAAACAGGAAAAGGCAAAGGTCATTCTCATAGCACTGGCATGGCCACACCAGCATTGGTTTGCCATGCTTCTGGACCTCTCTGTAGCAGGTCTACTCACACTCACACTTCGCCTGGACTTGATTTCACAAGACCATGGCCAGTTACTTCACCTGAACCTCGCCTCCCTGCACCTGACTGCATGGTTGCTTCGTGGCTGAACCCTGAAGAGCAGGCCTGCTCGCTTAGGGCTTGTCAGGTCTTGATAGGAGTAGGAAACCCTCCCCTAGGACTACCTACCTGGCCAAGTGGAAACCTTTCATTTGTTGGGCCTCTGAGCTGAATCTCTCTCCATTCTGATCTTCTCTGCAGTCAACTGTAGACTATCTGCTACACCTAAAGCATCAGGGTCTGTCTCTCCCATATATTAAGGTTCACCTGGCAGCCATCTCTACTTTCCACCCTCTGTGATGAATGGCAGATCTCCCGCAAGATGATGGCTTGATTTCTCATGGGGCTGGAAACACTCTACCCTCAAGTTCATGAGTCTCTTCCCCCTGTGGACCTAAACCTGGTCCTGTCGAGGCTCACAGGGCCACCTTTTGAATCGTTGGCATCATGCTCTCTACTACATCTCTCCTCGTAATAGGTCATCTTCTTGGTGGCAATTACCTCTGCCAGAAAGGTCTCTGAGAACAAAACTGTGCCATCAGAACCCCCTTAAACAGAGTTCTCCAAGGACAAGGTCCAGCTGTGCCCCCATCTGCCATCATACGTTGGATATTAGGTGGACCCTCACCTTTTACATTGAGAAAACTAAGTCCTTCTTCAAGTCCACCCAACTCTTTGTAGCAATCATGGAAAGAATGAGAGGGGTACCCGTGTCATTCCAAAGAATCTCATCCTGGATAACCAACTGTATCTGAACTTGCTACGAGCAGGCAAAAGTTCCACTTCCAGTCATAGTCATTGCTCATTCCTCAAGAGCCCAGACTTCGTTGGCAGCATTCATTGCACAAATACTGATCCAGGACATTTGCAGAGATGCGACCTGGTTGTATGTTCAGACCACTTCTTACTGCGCCATCACCCAGCAAGCCTGCAATGTGCCGGTTTCAGGAGAACAGTGTTGCAGTCAGCATGTCTATGAACTCCAAGCCCACCTCCGGGGATACTGCTTGTGAGTCAACTACCATGTAATGGACATGAACAAGCACTTGAAGAAAAAATGGTTACTAACCTTTTGTAACTGTTGTTCTTCGAGATGTTTCTCATTTCCATTCCATGACCTGTCCTTCTGTTGGAGTGAGCCGGCAAGAAAGAACTGAAAGGCATGGGGTCGGAGATGCCCCTTTTAGCAATGCATACGTGCATGACTCCAGAGGGCACTAGTGCCAGCCCAACAGATTCCACAGAGGGGAAAAATCTCCAGCAACTGTGCACACACCTAGCATGGAATGGTCATGAGCAACGCATTTCGAAGAACAACAGTTACAAAAGGTTCGTAACCATTTTAACCTCATTCTATGCTTCTATTTTAGATAAAGTCTTGAAAGAAGAAGTTGACAAGTGGAAGATACAGCTAAATAATTTTTCTTCCCAAGTGATAGGAAAAACTATAGTTTACCTAAATGGTACAAGTCAGGCATGCCGTTTCCAAGAATGCAACTTGGGAAATTTGATTTGTGATGCCATGGTAAGAAACCACAGACTATAATTTAATCTGAATTAATATTTGAAGGCTTTGGGGCAATTCAACTTTATTGGACTCTCTAGAGAGTTCTATGATTCTTGGGGTTTTGTGTTGCTTTCATGTTAAAAAATGGTAATAGTGAGATCCCTAGCAGAGTTCATAGAATTCTGTGGCAGCAGTTACTCCTTTTATAAATGTTTGACATAGAAGATCTACCAGTTCCTGGATAGGTCTGGAATATATTTAGCTCTCCCTTTTGGACTTGATCCCGAGAGTCTCAAAACTCCCACAATACCTATTCAAGTCAATTTAATAGCTCTCAGGAACTCACTGCTATGCAAGTTTTGGGATGAAACTCCTTTTGTGGGGCCAGGGCTGTTCTCAATAGAACAAAAAAGAGAACGGATCAGAAATTTGTTCATTTATCCCTGTCACTTGTTGCACAGAGTTGTGTGGATACTACAAGCCCTCTGGGAATAGTCATTTGAATTTTTAATCAAATTTGCTTTATTAGTATAGTGGATGGTGCCCAATATTCACAGAAAGCCAATTTCTTATTCAAAAACAAGTTTTTATGCTGAAAATTTGCTGAAGAACTAAGGCCAGCAAGTAATTTTTAATTCACATGGCTGTTGTTCATGTCCACGGAGATTTGAATTAGAGTAAGATTTTTTTTTTCAACACTATCAAATGCTCCACTAAAATCCCAGGACAGTGATTGCTGCTATCTCTTCCCTTCAGCCACTATTTTTGTAATTTACCTGACAAAGATACTAGATTAGTCTAGTAGTGTCATAAACAGATAGCTAAGGGTTAATGTCTCTTTCACCTATAAAGGGTTAACAAACAGTGACCTGCAAACCCCTCACCAGAGGACCAATCAGGAGACAAGATACTTTCAAATCTGGTGGAGGGAAGCCTTTGTTTGTGGGTTTTGGGTTTGGCTTTGTTCTCTCTGGGTCCTGGATGGGGCTAGAGGTGCAACCAGGTTTCTGCCAATCTCCCTGCTACAGTCTCTTATCTATTCAGAATTGTGAGTGAGAAAAGGCGGTCATAGTCTTTTTTAATTTGTTTTTTTTTTTTCATTTACATATGTGTACTTGCTGGAAGTAGCTTAAATTGTATTTCTGTTGGAGAAAGTTTCTTTCTATTGTTTATAGTTAAAAGACCCTGTAACTTTTTACCATCTAAAGTGCAGAGATAAACCTTTTACTTTTTTCTTTCTTTTTTTATTAAAAGTTTTGCTTTTAAGACCTGTTTGATTTTTTTCTCCTAGTTAAGATTCAAAGGAATTGGTGGGGAGAAGGGAAGGATAAATTTTCTCTTTGTGTTATATTCACGCAGCTTGTATTGCCTCTGGGTGAGGGGGAAGGTAACAGTCCTCTCCGTGTGGTGATTCAAGAAGTTGAATCAGGCAATCTCCTAGTGTTCCCAGGGCGAGAAGGAGCTGGGAGGAAGAAGAGAGGGGGAAGGGAATGGTTTATTCCCTTTTGTTATGAGACTCAGGGAATCTAGGTCTTGGGGTCCCCAGGGAAGGTTTTGGGGGGACCAGAGGGTATCAGGCCCTGGAAAATTCCTGATTGGTGGCAGCATATCAGATCTAAGCTGGTGATTAAGCTTAGGGGAATTCATGCTAGTACCCATATTTTGGACGCTAAGGTCCAGATTTGGGAATTATACTACGACAAGTAGTGTTTATTCTTAAACCTGGCTGATTATTGCCCCATTATTCTATGGCAGTCTTTTGATTCTCTTGCTGTGTGTTTTCCATTTACTTTACTAGAGATAAATGCAGGAGGATCTCATGCAACCAGTCTGACTTAAGTCAGGGTCTAATTTGGTCCTCTGAGCAACAGGTATATAGATTGCTCTTTACTCTTTGGAAAAATCTGCACTCCATTTGCTTTCCTCCAATCTTCTAGTTTTCTGCCTTCCCAGGATTTTTAAGATGGTTTCAGATATTAAATGCTAGTGATACAGTAAGTTGCTCTGTCAGGTCCCTTAATCTTGAAGGCACATCGTTAGACTGGTTTATGTGTTTAAATTTTAATTCTTCCCCTTTAAGGTTTTTATGAACAGCTATGTTTAAGGTCTCTCACATTTCCTAATTTTTGAGATATGTTTAAGTTATTGCTCTATATTTCAATGTTTTCTGAAATAACACATCACCCTTTACTTTTCCTTTATGATGCTGTCTACAAATCATCCCTTCCCTCATTTAGTTTTGGCTTTAGAGGGTGCGGTTTAGCTTTCTATCTCCTATAATGTCACGCTCTGGTTTTAAAAAAATTCCAGAGATTGCAGGAAGAAAAGATAGAGAGAGGCTTATTTTTAAACTTGATTTGTTTCTAAAAATAATAAATAATAAAACTGTGGCTGCAGAATTTTTAAAAGTTCTTTAAAGATAGTTGTAAATGGCACAATTGATTGATTGGTTTTCTCCCTAACTCCTAGGGAGAAATACAGGCCTACCAACCTGGAAAAAGCTCCCAGAAACTCCGATTTTGTAACTTGTAAAATTCCTGCATATAGATTAAGCAAAGATTAAAAAGTGGTTAAAATATTTTATGCTAACGTTACAGATTTACAATAATCTCAAATATCGAGATGAAAATACATGGAATCATGTTTCAATGTGCATCATAAATGGCGGTGGGATACGGTCACCCATTGATGAACACAACAATAATGGTATGTTAGCTTGTTTAATGCTGCTTTTTATACTGTTGCCTGTACTTTTACATATTTTGCTATCATGCACTATGCCAACTACAAAAGAACAGTTTTTCTGGATTCAGGACTATGGCCTAATAGTGCCAATTCTTATAATTTGTAGTTGATGTCAGTAGTTTCTCTGGAACCACTAGCATGCATAAAAGTTAAGCACATTGTATGCATAACTGATTCTGAAACACAATCAGAAACAACTAATATCTATATTTCAGTCCTTGAGGGTGCACAGTATAGACTCAGAAGTAACAAATTAATTGAGCAAGCACCAACAGAATACTGGAATTTTAAGAATAATGAAGAATATTCTCTCAATAGAGCTTACCCATTTTAGTATTCTAGGCATTATCAAAATAGAGTTCCACTAACAGATAAAATTGGATCATATAAAAATCTGAACTGGCATACAGCCGTACTACCTCTTGTAAGCCTGGCCTAAATACCTAGGTTGCATCTGCACTGAGGCTATTCTCAACTTCTCCCACTGTTAGTCCAGTACTAATGCAGCTGCAACCATGCTGGCACTGTTGACAGAACTAGCAGGGTTTGGTCACTGATGTTTTTACCACTATGGCTTGTCATTATGCTCAGAAGAAGCGGAGATGGTATTCTTCACTTCCTGGTCTAAACTTTTATGTAGAGTGGCTATGTCTGTTAGGGTACGTCTACACTACGGGATTTTTCCGATTTTACGTAAATGGGTTTTATAAAACGGGTTTGTATAAAGTCGAGTGCACGCGGCCACACTAAGCACATTAATTCGGCGGTGTGCATTCATGGTCCGAGGCTAGCGTCCATTTCCGGAGCATTGCGCTGTGGGTAGCTATTCCGTAGCTATCCCATAGTTCCCGCAGTCTCCCCTGCCCCTTAGAATTCTGGGTTGAGAGCCCAGTGGCTGATGGGGCAAAAATCATTGTCGCGGCTGGTTCTGGGTAAATGTCATCAGTCATTCCTTCCTCCGGGAAAGCAACAGCAGACAATCATTTTGCGCCCTTTTTCTCTGGATTGCCCTGGCAGACGCCATAGCACGGCAACCATGGAGCCCGTTCAGCTTTTTTTTTTTTTTTTTACAGTCACCGTATGTGTACTGGATGCCGCGGACAGAGGCGATACTCCAGCGCTACACAGCAGCATTCATTTGCTTTTGCATGATAGCAGAGACGGTTACCAGTCGTTCTGTACCGTCTGCTGCTGGTGTAAACTGGCAATGAGATGACTGTTATCTGTCCTTCTGTACTGTCTGCTGCTATCATGGGTGCCCCTGGCTGAGATCGGCCAGGGGTGCAAAGGCAAAACTGGGAATGACTCCCCGAGTCAATCCCTCCGTTACGGTTTCTAAAAATAGAGTCAGTCCTGCCTAGAATATGGGGCGAGTGTACTAGAGAAGCAGTGTATCAGAGAGCACAGCTGCTCCACGTCGGATCCTGCAGAAATGATGAGCTACATGCCATTCACGGGGGGTGCTTCTGCAACAACCTCACCCATTGCTTCGCTCCTCCCCCAACCTTCCTGGGCTACCGTGGCAGTGTCCTCCCCCATTTGTGTCATGAAGTCATAAAGAATGCAGGAATAAGAAACAATGACTTGTGAGATAAAATGAGGGGGAGGCAGCCTTCCGGTGCTATGACAGTCCAGGCAGGACATTAAGTGGTGCGGGGGAGAGGAGCCCAGCATGTCGCTGCTATGATAGTCCAGGCAGGACAGAATCTTTTCTTTACACAGGAAAGGGCCATCAGCCCCCAGTTGCTATGATGAGGACAGTTACCAGCCGTTCTGTACCATCTACTGGGAATGACCGAGAATCCTTCCTATTTTCACCCAGGTGCCCCCGGCCAGCCTCAATTGAAGCCAGCCAGGAGCACTCACAGGTTGATAACAAGGACGGTTACCAGTCCTACTGCACCGTCTCCCACCAGGCAGAGGAGAGGAGTGGATACTGCTCTTCACTGCTGCAGCATCGCGTCTACCAGCAGCGTTCAGTAGACATAGGGTGACGTTGAAAGAAGTCAAGAAACGATTTCTTTCCCCTTTCTTTCACGTGGGGGTGGGGAGTAAATTGATGAGCTATTCCCTGAACCACGCCAGACAATGTGTTTGAACCTACAGGCACTGGGAGCTCAGCCAAGAATGCAAATACTTTTCGGAGACTGCTGGGGACTGTGGGATAGCTGGAGTCCTCAGTACCCCCTCCCTCCCTCCATGAGCGTCCATTTGAATCTGGGTTCCCATTACGCTTGTCACGCAGCACTGTGTAGCCTGGAGATTTTTTTTTCAAACGCTTTGGCATTTCGTCTTCTGTAACGGAGCTTTGATAGAACAGATTTGTTTCCCCATACAGCGATCAGATCCAGTATCTCCCGTACGGTCCATGCTGGAGCTCTTGTTGGATTTGGGACTGCATTGCCACCCGTGCTGATCAGAGCTCCATGCTGGGCAAACAGGAAATGAAAATCAAAATTTCGCAGGGCTTTTCCTGTTTACCTGGCCACTGCATCCGAGTTGGGATTGCTGTCCAGAGTGGTCACAGTGGTGCACTGTGGGATACCGTCCGGAGGCCAATATCATCGATTTGCGGCCACACTAACCCTATTCTGATATGGTAATACCGATTTTAGCCCTACTCCTCTCGTCGGGGAGGAGTACAGAAACTGATTTAAAGAGCCCTTTATATCGATATAAAGGGCCTCGTTGTGTGGACGGGTACAGCGTTAAATTGGTTTAACGCTGCTAAAATCAGTTTAAACGCGTAGTGTAGACCAAACCTTAGAAACCTGTTATGTTCTGCCACATAGGTAAGTGAATTCTGTATCCTCTTATGGTGCCATAACTTCAATCTAATATTACAAAATCTAAGAACAATTTGTTTTAATTTTGGGATAACTCATTTTGTAGGACTGTTATAGCAATTGCAAGCAACTGGATAAGCTGGCTAAATTTTGTAAGAACTTCTGTTTTTCTTGTCCCAGGATTGACTGGTAGCTATTTTCCACTTATCTTTTTTCATATGGCAAGCGAGGTGATTAGCAACATTCAAATAACCAAATTCAGAGCAGCGAGGCAGCAGGTAGCTTGAGAAGTGGCTGCTTGTAAATTCTGAGATGTTGCTGGCAAACAATTGAAGCAAGTACTCATATACAGTGTGGTCCATCATTTGCAACTGACTGGGGTACAGAGTCATTTTGCGCTGTTTCCAGGGTAGGTTGAAGCCTGGAAGTACTTTTGTGTAGTTGGCAGTAAGGTGATTGCTTGGGACATTGGCACTGTCCCAGAATTCTTTCCTGTGTGCCTCAGGATTGTATGACAATGCTTAAGAGCTTTAGCCCGATCCCAGAAAAGCTTGTGATATTTCAGGCATACCTTTGGGAAGTTCTGGAAGTCCTCAACAGTTTCCAGGTCCTTCTCCTTCAGAACTTTTGAAAGATAGTCATACATAGCATGGGACAGAGCTCCTACATTAAGTAGGTACACATGTAAAGCTGGTCTTATGGTTCTCTGATTCTGTCCCAGACAAGGACTCTTGACAGATTTTTGCAAACTGACATCTGGTAGCCTTTGACAATATCCATTGTGTTCATTATTAATGTGTAGCAGAAGCACCACAATAAAAGTTGTCACCTTGCTCCCATTTCCACTAGTGAAGCTGCAGTATTGGTGGGTTATGCATATCACAACATAAGCAGAGGTAGAAAATCCTTAGATATGTCTAGCTGGCCAGTTTGGAAAACTGAGATCAGAAGATGGAACCTCTATTCCTGTACTATTAAATTACATTGCTTCAAATGATACACGCTTTATAGGCTTTGTAACACACTATTAAGTGATCTGAAACAAGATATGTAAGGTGCTTTCATGTAAAACAATGTGCTTCATAATAAGTGTTGTTCTATCCAAGGTACTATTACGATGGAGGACCTGCTAGCTGTGCTGCCGTTCGGAAGTACTTTTGATCTGGTTGAGTTAAAAGGCTCCACTCTCAAAGAAGCATTTGAGCACAGTGTGCACAGACATGGACTAGGAACTGGCGAGCTGCTGCAGGTCGGGGGTTAGTTACGCTTTTTTTTTCTTTGTAATTATTATTATTCTCTTTCCAATATAGCCATACTTCATGCTGCCCTTATTGGCATTTATACCTCTGGGGAACCAGCTGCACTGCCCCAAATGGAAATGAAATAAAATTGAAAATACATTTATCTTCATGGTAGTTCTGTGCACCATTCTGTTGCACAGCTTTTCTCTTCTTTCATCACTAATGAAATCTAGAGGCAGGTCAGTGTTGTTGCTGGAGGCTACAGAACTACTCCCTCTTTTGTTCAGGCTTCCAGATTTTTGCCTCTCGGGGTGGAAAAAGTTAGTGGTTCAGTTTTCCCCACCATTTTGTTTTTAACTTTATCTTTATTCATTGTGGTGCGGCTGCGACATCAGTCTTCCCCCTCCTCCCTGGCTCAGGTAAATAGCAGCGTGGTGGCTTCAACCACCTTCACCTGTCGTTCCAGTGCTTCTCTGCAGGACTTCTCTGCCCCCTCAGTCCCTGGCTAAAACTAAGTAATGTTCCCTGTGTAAGGCAGCACTTAGATGCTCTACTGAGGGCAAATTGTGTCCTGTCTGTTACCAACCAGCTGAGCCTCGCGCTGCCAGATACAGGGCTCAGAGTCAGACCAGCAGCTCAGGTCCCCACCCTGCTCCAAGGAGCCGTGACTCCAATGCAGAAAAGCCTGAGCGGGAGCTTCTGAGCATCTGGGGGGAGAGGAGGACGCTACCCAGCCAGCTCAGAAGGTGGGTTGCTCAACAGACCTGGGCCAGAGAGAGAAACCCCCCTGAAAGGAGCCAGAGTCCCTCCCTGGCTACTGAAGTGGGACCTCTTCTCCCTGAAGGAAAGGAAAAAGGCTCCTATACAGCAACGCTGCCTCCCCCTGTGAATTGAGGAATTCTTATGATGTTCAAAGTAAGTCTGGCAAACTCCTCAGTGGTCCCCAAAAGGTAAAGCAAGCTTCACCTTTGCAGCACAGCAGTTAATATTGTCAGTGAACAATTTATGCAATTGTCAGTGGACAATGGATGCAAACAGGAGATAAACCCTTCCTTTGCCTTCCCCAAGGCAGTGTTTGTTGGGGCTTTTCTGCTACACAGAGGCTCTCGCAGTGCTCTGTATTATGCTCACCACCTCTTCACCCTGCAGCATGTCTGGGCCAGCAGAGGAGCCTGTCGTTTCAGGGCAGTCCTGCCTTAGGCTGCAGTATAAAGGGAATTGTGGTTCCACTCAGAACCATCACTGCCAGGGAAAAGGGCTCAGATTTCACACAGCAGCAGAATGGAATTATGCCTTCTGATCACCAGCCATAATTTAAACCCTTGCACTGCACAAAAATGGCTTAGAAGGGGGAAGATAGGAAAGAGTCTCTTTCTTTCATGCCCCTCCACCCCCCGCAAATGACTGTCTCCACATTAAAGCTTGAGAAGTACTTCAGGCAGTCTGACCAGAAGAGATGAAGATTCCACTCCCAACCACGCTGCACCATCATGGGGTTACAGAGGTGTAAATGTGAGATCCTTCCCCATGTTCAAAATGATCCTGACTGATTGCTTGACTGCATGGTAGGGGGATGAGATTTCCAATATGCACTAATGTGCTACACATTAACTAGTCCACGTACATCCTGTTAGTGCTCACGAAGAGTTCCCTAGTGTGTGTTAACAGCACTACGTTAAAACACGCTAGGACACTTCTCGTATGCACCAGCAGGGTGCACACGGACCAACTAATGTGCAAAACATTAGTGCATGTTAGAAATCCTAACCTCGTCATGTCTATATGGCGGTGTAATGGGCAAGACCTGGGTAAAGACCCGAGTGGTACTAGACTGCTCCTACTTACTTGGGTGCTAGCTAGGCTGAAGGATTAATGCAGGCAGCCTTTCAACCCCCCCTGGACACTTAGCAAGCTATTCCTACAGTCAAGATGTGTACCAGTAGCCCTCCTTGGTGGTATGATCCCCTTGACCAGGACAGATAGCAAGCTACCTCCCCCCTCTAACGTCCAGGGCAAGTACCATACACACATCACCAAAGAACCCTCCCTCTCCCCCTCCCCCCCCCCCAAAATACCCGGCAAGACTTTTTTAGTACAGGATGTTAGTGGCTAGCAAGGAACTTATTAATTTAGTAAAATACCATATTAGACACAGTTTCCCATGGATACCTCCCTAGGACATCATAAGAGCCAAAAGTAGTCTTCTGATTAAAACCAAATGTTAAACTAAGTGTTTCCATAAAAACAAATTATATAAATGTTGGGAGTGTAAGATTGGCTTCAGAAGGTTTGTCACTTCCAAAAAAGGAAGAAAAAAATGAACAAATAAAAAGCCCCATAGCTCATAAGAGCGATGATGCACTGCTTCAGATATGCCCTTTCAGACCGAACACATTGCATACACTTTAGTAAGAAAAGCCTTCCTCAGCTAGGGGTATGATCCTTGCTTGGAGTGAGATGTCTCAGATTTTGTCCTGGCCAAACTCTTGATGTGATTTGTGATGAGCAATGGCTTCTAACTCTCTGGCTACAAGGAATCCATGTTATACCCATGAATAGCTATTACTCATCCTAAACAGATATCTTGTGCATCCCAATTTCCAGATGAGAAGCTGTTTGTGGAGGCAGAGAAATTAGTAGCTGAGAGATCAGAGAGGTTTCAATCCTCACTATCAAAACCAGCATAAAAATCCATCGGTTGTTACCACTACCGAGGGTATCCAAGAAGGGATTATTCTTCTAGCAGAAGAAAAATCTGGAGTAGTGCTGGAATTATGAATAATATTAGAAATTCATATTCATAATATGAGACCACCAGACACTAATTTAACCATAAAATCCTATGTTAAGTACAAAGGCCAAATGGTATTTTATACAATTGCTCTAAACATGCCTAGCAGCCTGAAAATAAAGTCACTACACCCAATACAGTAACAAAGTATTCATGGCCATGATCATTATACTTACAAGTAGGCCAGGCCTAGGGAAAGCTCTCTCATTTGGGCAGATCAGGTAGGGTCTGACAAAGAACCCTCAAATTCAAAATTCTTTTTACACTCTTTAACAAACAAGTAATGTCATTGCCAATTACTGACTTCAGCTAAAAAAACAATTTGAGACAATTCCTTCTTAGGGTACGTCTACACTACAGGATTATTCTGATTTTACAGAAACCGGTTTTTGGAAACAGATTGTATGAAGTCGAGTGCACGTGGCAACACTAAGCACATTAATTCGGCGGTGTGCATCCATGTACTGAGGCTAGCGTATATTTCCGGAGGGTTGCACTGTGGGTAGCTATCCCATAGTTCCCGCAGTCTCCCCCGCCCATTGGAATTCTGAGTTGACATCACAATGCATGATGGGGCAAAAACAGTGTCGTGGGTGATTCTGGGTAAATGTCGTCAGTCAATCCTCCCTCCGTGAAAGCAACAGCAGACAATCATTTTGCGCCTTTTTCCCTGGATTGCCCTGGCAGACGCCATAGCGTGGCAGCCATCAGAGGGGTAGCTGTGTTAGTCTGGATCTGTAAAAGCAGCAAAGAATCCTGTGGCACCTTATAGACTAACAGACGTTTTGGAGCATGAGCTTTCGTGGGTGAATACCCACTTCTTCAGATGCATGTCACATCTGAAGAAGTGGGTATTCACCCACGAAAGCTCATGCTCCAAAACGTCTGTTAGTCTATAAGGTGCCAGAGGATTCTTGGCTGCCGTGGCAACTATGGAGCCCGTTTAGCCTTTTTTCACTGTCCCCGTATGTCTACTGGATGCTGCTGACAGACGCGGTACTGCAGTGCTACGCAGTAGCATCCCCTTGCCTTTGCAAGTTAGCAGAGATGGTTACCAGTCATATTGTACCGTCTGCTGCTTTACAAGTTGGCAATGACGGTTACCAGTCATATTGTACCGTCTGCTGCTGTCATGGGTGCTCCTGGCCGGCCTCGGTGAGGTTGGTCAGGGGAGCATGGACAAAAATGGGAATTTGTCTAATGGAGAGTCAGTCCTGCCTAGAATATATGACAAGCCTACTAAAGAAACAGAGAGGCAAACAACTACTCTGGGTCAGAGCCCCAGACATCCCACAGAAATGATGAGCTGCATGCTATTCTAGCGGGTGCCCCTGCAACAATCCCACCTGTTGCTTCCCTTCTCCCCTACCCCTCCTGGGCTGCCGTGGCAGTTATCCCCCCATTTGTGTGATGAAGTAATAAGGAATGCATAAATAAGAAACAACACTACGTTATTGTCTCTGCAAGCAGAGATAAAAGGTGGAGGGGAGAGGAGCGCACCCGCCAGCTGCTATGATACTCCAGGCAGGAGTGAATCTTCAGGAGACAAAGCTTAAAGAAGGGAATGACTGGGAGTCATTCCCATTTTTGCCTAGGCACCCCTGGCCAACCTCATTGAGGCCATCCAGGAGCATTCATGGGATGATGTTGACGGATACCAGTCCTATTGTACCGTCTGCCATCGGGAAGGGAAGGGAACACTGCAGTGTAGTGCTGCAGCACCGCGTCTGCCAGCAGCATCCAGTAGACATACAGTGACACTGAAAAAAGGCAAGAAACGATTTTTTCCCCTTTTCTTTCACGGGAGAGGGGGGGCTGATGACATATACCCTGAACCACCCGCAACAATGTTTTTGACCCTTCAGGCTTTGGGAGCTCAGCCAAGAATTCAAATGGTTTTCGGAGAGTGCAGGAACTGTGGGATAGCTGGAGTCCTCAGTCGTCCCTCCCACCCACTCCGTGAGCATCCATTTGATTCTATGGCTTTCCGTTACGCTTGTCTCAGCTCCTCCACGCTGCACTGTGTTGAGTCCCTATTGTGGCCTCTGTCTATCATAGCCTTGGAGATTTTTTCAAATGCTTTGGCATTTCGTCTTTTGGAATGGAGCTCTGATAGAACAGATTCATCTCCCCATACAGAGATCAGCTTCAGTATCTCCCATGTGGTCCATGCTGGAGCTCATTTTTGATTCTGGGACTGCATGGTCACCTGTGCTGATCGGCGCTCCACACTGGGCAAACAGAAAATAAAATTCAGAAGTTAGCGGGGCTTTTGCTGTCTACCTTGCCAGTGCATCCAAGTTCAGATTGCTGTCCAGAGCAGTCACAATGGTGCACTGTGGGATAGCACCCGGAGGCCAATACCGTCAAATTGCGGCCACACTAACCCTAATCCAAAATGGCAATACCAATTTCAGTGCTACTCCTGTCGTCGGAGAGGAGTACAGATATCGATATTAAGAACCCATTATATTGATATAAAGGGCTTTGTTGTGTAGATGGGTGCAGGGTTAATGCAATTTAACACTGCTAAGTTCGATATAAACTCGTCGTGTAGACCAGGCCTTAGTTCCAGTCTTAATTCAGATAAGATTTACAACCACCTTTCTTCCCAAGGCCTTTCTGGCCAACAGTTTTCCATTGCACCTGGCTTCAGATAGGCTCTACTTTTAAAATAATACTGGTCTATGGGGTGGGAACATTTATGTTGGCTCCTTTCTAGACTGATTTCCTTTGTCTTATTTAAAACCATCTGCGTGCACCCTTATCAGCCAGAGGCCTTCTTTTTAGAAGCGTCCCCTTATCTCAGTTATTGTTTGAGCCAGATATCCTATCTGCTTCATTCCTTTTGGCCTTATAACTCACTGTTTTCAAGGCCTCCCTTCTGCTTGTGAGTCAGGGCCTTTCTTTGCAACATGCAGCTTACTTCCTTGATCAAGCTTAAGCTGACACATTCTTTAATTTCATATTTATGCTACAAACAGAAATTTCCAAGGAAACCTAGGTAAGTTTTCTTTCAAACCAACCAAACCCTCAGCATGATGGGGCGGCGGGAGGGAATTTGTGTACAAGAGCTTAGAGTTCTGCCACAAGATTCTTCCTTCTGATTCACCCTCTGCATCCTGAGTCTTAAGCGGCAGGTAGCAGTCAGAGTAAAGCACAGGTCGCACATTAATCCTATATCCCTGCATAGATAGCATGCAATCAATACCCTGTGTAGGGAAATAGTCCGTCAGAAACCGGGATGGGGATGGTTATGCCTAGTAGTCAGAGCTGTGGCAGGCTAGTGGCTGGAGCCTGGGGGACAGAGCCAGGATCAGGAGTCCAGAGCAAGGCTGGAACAAGGCCAGAGTAAGAGCAAGGCAGGGGCAGGATGAGGAACAAGACTGGAGCAGGCTAAGGCTTGTGGATTCTGGTTCCGCTATCAGGTAGAGAAGAGTTCCAACTTATGAGTCACCAAACCAGCTCCAGACATGTGGCTTGGCTGGAACCTAGCACAGGAGTGACTCATCTATGCATATGGTTCAATCAGGCTCTGATTCAGGGATGACTCATAGAATATCAGGGTTGGAAGGGACCTCAGGAGATCATCTATTCCAACCACCTGCTCAAAGCAGAACCAATCCCCAGACAGATTTTTGCCCCATATCCCTAAATGGCCCCCTTAAGGGTTGAATTCACAACCCTGGGTTTAGCAGGCCAATGCTCAAACCACTGAGCTATCCCTCCCCTTACACAGACTCAGTCATAACTAGAAAGCTGCTGGAAAGGATTCATAGCCACAAGTCCTTCAAAATCAAGAAGAATTCTTGATCCCAATGCAGAGAATTGCTCACCCAGATTTCAAAACAGACATGGCTCTGTCTGTAATTTTACTGTAACGGTAAAGATTTGCAAAGATCCAAGACTTTGCATCAGTCACTTCCTGAGGGGGTCATCAGTAGCTAGTTGTCTCCAATGAGTAGGATTGTTGGTATTGTGCACCAGCTTTATCCCCTGAGCAGATTTCTGAAAATGTGCCTGAAGAAATTCTTTGAGAGCCTAGAAACATGCAATTGATGCAGTGGAAAATGAGGTGTCATTCTGTGATCACATCTGAAGGCCCCTTTGTGCACAGATTGGTGCAAACAACATGCTGAGAGTCAACCCAATTTTCACTCTAGACCTTGCATACTCACTCTGGAAGCAAGCCTGAGTGGGGAGCATATTTGGAAGACAGACTTCCAAAAGCGCAGAGTACACATCCCTTTAGTTCACTCTGACAGCACTATCGGGATGTGTCTGCACAAAAAACTAAAAACCACAAACATGGTCACATGGAATTGGACCAATAGTCCATTAAGTCCGTTATTGTCTATGACAGTGTGACAGTGGCTAGTACCAGCTGCACCAGCAGACAGTGCAAGAGACCATCTAGCAGGCAATCACAGAGAAGTCTCCTACTACCTTCTATTCAAGGTTTTCTTATGATTGATTGTATCCCTTCCAAAACCAGGGAGTAATCAGAGCTCAAAGTTTCTCTGTGGGAATGGAAATAATGTCCTGGTTAGAAAACAATCTGCTGCCTTTCAAGATAGTTTACATAAAGACAAAGGGAGAGCTGAAGGTCTCCACTGGCCCAGAAGGCACTTTGGACTTGCGAGATAGTCAAGGACCCCACATTGTACCTGCTGAAGAGACCAAATCACTTGAAGCAGAGATTCCTTCACTCAGACCAGGAACACGTACAGTTAACAGCCTGGGCATTGGAAGAAAAGTGTAGTTCAGCATGGATTCTCCATTACAGTTTAGTGTCTTGACAGAACTCAACCAGGAAGTCTCATGTATTAATCTGGTCAAATGTACATTTCTAGTGCAAGGGGAAGCAGCAGAAACTCTCTTTGTGCAGTGCCGAGCACATCAGGATCCTAACCTCTAGATGCTATTGTGATACACATTATAATAGTTACAAAGTCCTGGTGATCTGAGCTGCATTAGGGTTTCATCAGGATGACGGGTTGGAGTCCTACATCCCAAGCACCATAAAAACAGGTACCAGCCCTAGTGGCATTCTAGGTAGGCTCACCGGACAATCCATTTGAGTATCATCAGATGCCAAAATAAGTCAACAACAGATTAGACAAGTCCTGTGGCTGGTTTTTCTAATTGTCATTACCGCTGAAAGGCAAGCTTTGGAATTAGTTCCTCAATCTATACAAGAACCCCACTGATGTTGTCACGATGAAAAGGTTATTCTTATAACTCCAGAATCTTTTCTATTCAAGGTAAGTTCTTTCCACAATTTCTGGGAGATAGTGCCATCATTTTGGCCATCCAAAATGCCAGGGCATTAGGGCTTCAAGTTTCTCACAGGCAGGACATTACATTCTGCATCAGTTGGCATGCTGGGCATCTGGGAAACTATTCACAGAAGTCCCTGTGGGTACTGGGGAATACATGTCTGAGCCTCATCTGAGGAAGACGTTTAAAGTAAGTTACCATTCCTCTACCGCGGCATCCTTTGGTAGGAAGATGCTACTAGGTTGATTCCCATGTAATTTGTTGGCTTACAAATCTCTTGCTTTATATGGTAAGAGCATCCATTCCTGCCTATTATTCTATGTAATAAGGATGAGCAGAGGTTTTTTTAATTAATCCTAAAAATGGGGGTTAGACTAGATGACCCTTGTGGTCTCTTCTAACCCTATGATTCTCTCTCCCAACTTTTAGGATTTACTACTTGCTACTTAGTGATGAATGAGGACAGAAGCTGTGAAACAGAATAAGAAACTTCTTACCAGATAACTTTTTCTGTTAGCAGCTTTTCTCTGAATTCAACCTGCCTTGCTAGTCTGGTAAATAAGCAGAATATAAAATTGAAAATTTTCTCTGAAGGGCAACTTGGAGATATATTGTCTTAAAGTTAATTAATACACTATATCAAGTTGTTCTCTTAATGCTAATAATAGGTTGTTGGAGCATTTCTCTAGCTTTGGAACAACTCTTCACGTGGCCTGAGCTGAAGGGCAGGGCTTAGTTCTAGGGCCTCCAGCAACAACACTGGACCACCTCCAAATACCATACGTGGGGGCCATTAACCCATTAGTAATGAATGAGGATAGAAACTACTAACAGAGAATGACCAGGTAAGAAACATCTCATTCACATCTGTTCATGTAAGAACGTTCTTAACTAGCCTGAGGAGACATGCAGGAGCAGCTGCACTAGATTCTGTAATACATCTTGTGCTGTAGCAGTTCCAGAGCAGTGGTTAGGGTATTCACCTTTATTTCAATAATCTGTTTGATATAGCAATGGCTTGACTGGAACTTTTGACTAATTAGGGTACCTGCCTGTAAGAAGGGTAAAATGGCATTCTGCTTAAAATTGACCTAGAGCGGTGTGTCTGGCTTCCCTGCAGACTCCTATTTCCTGATTTTTGTTTTCAGTCCTTTGGTTAAAAAAACTGCGCTAAATCAGTCCAGTGGATAACCTCAACTGTTCTTTCTCTCTTGTCAGTTTGTCACTGTGCTATGATCTGACTGTGAGGTACCCTAATAACTATATTGATTGGATTACTAATCCTTTTGAAGGGAGTTGTTTCCTGTACTCGACTGCTGATCATCTTGACCTGTTTGTACTTCCTTTAATGGTAGCTCTACTGCAGGTTCATGCTGTTGCCCTCAAATTAAGAGACACCTTAATGTAATTGCATGGTTGATAGGTTTCATTGTCTGGCTCTGCATTTTAATACTATATTAATGAGTTATGACCTGAGTTATACCATCACTACTTAAACTTCCATACGTAGTTTACAAGGAGGCCAAGAAGTCTATAGAGCCTAGATTGATTTGAGTTAGTAGCTACAGTATAGAAAAGAATGAAGAACATAACCACTATCTGTAATAACCATTTGTTTGCACATTCCTTCATACTATTATCTTACTGGTTGAAATGAGCATGTAAACAAATGCATGACAAGGAGGCAGACTAGGAATATGGTGAAGAGGGGAGGTGTCTGACCTCCAATATCATAATCCCACCCACTCCCCAATGAACTCTTTGTGTGGGTCAGCAGCCAGGAGGGAACTGGGAAAAGGAAAAGGGTATAAAGCTTGAGATGGGTTGCTCCCTCTGTTCTCCCAGTTCCAGTAACCATGAATTTTCTGGAGTAAAGAGTAAGAGCTGATTTGTGTGTAAGAGGGGGACAGGGCAGGATGCTATTTACAGTAAGAATGTTCTCTTTCAAAAGACAGGCCTAATTCTCACATGCAGAAGTGTAGAGTGTCAGTTTAACGATTTTATGGATCTGAGGTGCTCAACTGGAGCTATTTAAAGTGATGTCTAAAAATGTGTTTTCTCCTAGGCATTCACGTGGTCTACGATCTTTCTAGACCACCAGGAAGCAGAGTTGTCACCATAGAAGTTCTTTGCACAGCCTGTAGAGTACCAGCCTATGTACCACTCCAAATGGATGAAACATACAAAGTGATTCTTCCTTCTTTTCTGCAGCAGGGAGGAGATGGATATTCTATGCTAAAAAATAAATCACTGAGTCACAATCAGGGTAAGCATAGACACTCCATATTGAATATATAGCAACCTATTAGTCGTGTAGTGGATATCAAAGACTAACATCCCCCTAGTTTTAAGAATGTTAAAGATGTTGCTATAATACGAGACCTCACGGTTTCATCTTAAATAGAATGGATATAATTTGCTTTGAGTCACTGAACACTCAAGGCTAATCATCCAGATTTAACTCCGTATCTTTCAGTTGATAATTGTGAGGCCTGATCCTGAGAGAAACTAAGCACCTGCAACTTCCGTTGAAATCAGCCTCTCTCAGAATCAGGTTCTCTGGCTGCAGCTAACAGCTTAGACTAGCACAGAGCAGGAAACTGGGTCATTAATATATCATTTTAAGGAAATGAGCAGAAGCGTGCCAGAGGGGCCACGGTGGTATCAGCACTAGATACACCATGCACAATAATAAATGAAGAGAGTGGCTGTTTTCATCTACACCTCAAACATGCTACCAACTAGAAATATGTTTAAGTAGCTTTTACCAAAAAGATTAGTCCAAAATCTAAAGGAGAGTCAGTGTCACGTGAGGATCACCGAAGCTGTATTGCCAGATACTGAGGTATCCACTGGACAACATGGAAACAAGTTATAGAAGGGGGAAAAAATCCTTATTCTGTATAAAATAGAGCCAGCATTTCAAAAGCTAGTGCTGCGTCTTTTGCTCCTATTGGAGACCTGTATCAGATTATGACTAGTCACATATGCGTATATAGCATCAACATGCAACTGATGGTACAAGAATAAAAGCCAAGCCAGCATCAGAGGGGAAGAAAACGAATGAATTTTTCTAACGCCATTTTAAGAATACTTAAAACAGCATTTAAGTGTTTAGCAAGTACAATACTCTGCCCTGTATAGCTGCCATCCAAATCTGTTAGGAAGAAAAACTTTTAAAAGATTTAATGTTTAACTCATATCGGTAACAGCCACTTGTTTTATTCAGTTTCATTTCTGAAGATGCACAAAGGACAAAGCCTCCCATAAAACAGAGTACCCTGGAAAGCCATGCTTCTAGATCTAGCAAAAGTTTTTTCATTTGGTCTGTAGCGTTACCCGATTTTGATGGGTCTGCCATTTCCAGACTGGCTACTGTCCTGTTAGCTCAGCCCACAAAAATATAAAGAAAGTTCCCTTTTGGTCTTCAGCAAAAGGTGATGCCATTTTAGATTTGGTGAGGGTGAGTAGTGAGGACCTCATAGAAGAACTGATCCTAGAGGACAACTTTGTTTTGAGTGATCTTGAGCTAATTCAATGTAAACTAAGTGGAAGGATAAACAAAAATAGATCTGCAATAAGGGTCCTTGATTTCAAAAGAAGGGAATTGGTTAGGGAAGTGGACTGGACTGAAGAACTGAAAGATCTGAATGTGGAGGGGGCTTTGAATTACTTTAGTCCAAAGCTGCAGAAACTATCCGAAGCCTGCATTCCAAGCAAGGGAAAAATGTGTAGGGAAGGGTTGCAGAGTGAGTATTTCAAACAGGTGATTAAGAGAAAGCAGAAGGCCTACAAGGAATGGAAGCTATTTCTTGGAGGTCAGAAGGTGTAGGGATAAAGTAAACACTGCCCAGTGCCAAGCAGAGTTGGACTTTGCAAAGGAAATTAAAACCAATAGTAAAAGATTCTATAGCCGTATAAATAAGGGAAGAAGAAGTGGGATTGCTGAGGATAGGGTGGAGATGAAAGATTATCTAGGCATGGTCTAACACTTAAACAAATACTTTGCCTCAATTTTTAATGAAGCTGATGAAGAGCTTGGGGTAGTGGCAGGGTGGCTAATGGCAATGAGGATATGGAGGTAGAAATTACACATCTGAGGTGGAAGTCAAACTCAAATAGCTTTATGGGGCTAAACTGGGGGGCCTGGATAATCTCCATCCAAGAATATTAAAGGAACAGGCACATGAAATTGCAAGTCCAATAGCAAGGATTTTAATGAATGTGTAAACTCAGTAGTCGTACCCTATGTCTGGAGAATTGCTAATGTAGATCCTATTTTTAAGAAAGGGGGGAAAGGTGATCTAGGAAACTACAGGCCTGTTAGTTTGACCTCAATTGTGTTCAAGATCTTGGAACAAATTTTGAAAGAGAAAGTAGTTAAGGACATAGAGGTGAACGATAATTGATTGGGATAAAATACAACATGGTTTTACAAAAAGTAAATCATGCCAGAGCAACCTGATCTCCTTCTTTAAGATACCTGTTCTTTTAGACAATAGAAATGCAACAGATTTTATCTACCTGGATTTCACTAAGGCATTCAATACAGTTTCACATGAGAAATTATTAAATTAGAGAAGATGAGGATTAATATGAGACTTGAAAGGTGGATAAGGAACTGGCTAAAGGGGAGACTACAATGGGTCATACTGAAAGGTGCACTGTCAGGCTGGATGGAGGTTACTAGTGGAGTTCCTCAGGGAGCGGTCTTGGGATCAATCTTATTTAACATTTTTTATTACTGACTTTGGCATAAAAAGTGAGCTAATAAAATTTGTGGATGACAAGGTGGGAGATATTGTCAATATGGGGGAGGACTGTAATATACAAGATCTGGATGAGCTTTTAAACTAGAGTAATAGAAATTAGATGAAATTTAATAGTACAAAGTGCAAGATCATGCATTTACAGACTAACAAAGAATTTTTGCTATAAGATAAGGACTTATGTCAGTTGGAAATGGTGAAGGAGGAGAAAGAGGTGGGTGTATTGGTTGATCACAGGATGACTATGAGCTATCAATTTGATGTGGCTGTGAAAAAGACTAATGCAATCCTATGATGCATCAGGTGAAGTATTTCCAGTAGAGACAGGGAAGTGATACTTCATCTGGAATATTATGTGCAGTTCTGGTTGCCCATGTTTAAGAAAGATGAATTCAAATTGGAACAGGTGCAGAGAAGGGCTACTCAGATTATCCAACAAATGGAAAACCTACTTTGAGGAGAGACTCAAAGAGCTTGGCTTGTTTAGCCTACCAAAAGAAGCCTGAAGGGAGATATGATTGCTCTCTATAAATACCAGGGTGGGAGAGGACTTGTTTAAGTTAAGCACCACCATGAACACAAGAACAAATGGGATATAAACTGGCCATCAACAAGGTTAAGCTTGAAATTAGGTGAAAGTTTCTAACCATCAGAGGGGTGACGTTCTAGAGCCAGGGCCGCCCAGAGGATTCAGGGGGCCTGGGCCAAAGCAGGGGAGCTGTGGCACTTGTACTCACCCGGCGGCGGTCTCTGGCGGCGGGGAGCCCTTCAGTCGCTCCGCGTCTTTGGCATCACTGAAGGGCCCCCTGCCACTGAAATGCTGCCAAAGACCCGGACCACTGCCAGGCCAGGGCTTGTGGGGCCTGGGACAAATTGCTCCACTTGCCCCTCCCTCCCGCCCCCAGGCAGCCCTCTCTGGAGCCACCTCCCAAGGGGAGTAGGGGGGGGGGGAGAACCTTGAAGACTGAGCTTGATAGGTTTATGGAGGGGCTGGTATGACAGTACTTCCTGCAATGGCATGTTGTCTATTGGCAACTGCCAGTAGCAAAAATTCCCAATGGCTTGATCTGGGACAGTAGATGGGGAGCGCTCTGAGTTACTGCAGAGAATTCTTTCCCAGGTTCTGGCTGGTGGGTCTTGATCACATACTCAGGGTTTAACTGATCACTGTATTTGGGTAGGGAATGAATTTTCCCTCAAGTCAGATTGGCAGAAACCCTGGGAGTTCTTCACCTTCCTCTTCAGCATAAGGCCTGGCTCACATGTAGGTTTAAACTAGTGGAGTTTCTGTAACTTGAAGTCTTTAAACCATGATTTGAGGACTTCAGTAACTCAGCCAGAGGCTAGGGGTCTATTAGAGGGGTGGGATGAGGTTCTGTAGCCTGCAATGTGCAAGAATTCAGTGGTGGTCCTTTCTGACCTTAGTCTGAGTGTCTATGGTTATCGCGTCCCTCACAGATGGGATCTTTTGAGCCATAGCTATTTCAAAGTTAGTTAATCTATAGCACCTTTATTTTCATTAGGTGAATATACTTTGCATAATTACCACTTTTGTAATGTTAAAACAACTCCCAGTAAAACCCTCTGCAGAAATAAATTAACATACTGATAGAAAATTCACATGGCGTCTGTGTGCACAAGGAAGCACACAGCTCCTAAACACACTAAAGGTGTAACACTGGAAAGGTACAGTGCATAACCTGTCAGCTATGCATACCTGTTACCTGCATAACAATGCACAGTGTTATAGGAGCCTTTGGAAATAGGACTCAGAATCCCTGTTTGTGTAAGCATGCTAGATATGCACTAGTAACCCTACAAAGGTAAACCAAAGTAACTATGGCAAGGGCAATGCTCTTCCCAATAAACTTTCAGCTGCCCACCATGGGCATTCTGGAAAAAACTTGTTACAATAGTTGAACTGTTCTAGCTGTCCATCCCTGTAGAAGACTCATTTATAATCCATTGTGATTTCCCCAGCCTCTAGATGTCATAAACCAGTGGTCTGCAACCTTAAAAAATTTCAAATGGAGGTGTGGAACCCTTTGGAAATCTTAGACATAGTCTGTGGCCCCCCAAGGGTCTGCAGACCACAGGTTGAAAACCACTGTCATAAATAATTGTGCTCTCCTGAATATGAAAATGTAGCAGAAAGCAATTCCTCTTTCAAGGGGAATTAGTTAAAAATGAGAAAACAAAGTTTGAGGGTGGTATTTAACATTACTATTGATTTCACAATATATATGTATAACTTCTGTTTATCTAGGTGATCTTGATGTTGAAGTAGTTTCCACTTACATCTCTAGAATGGGACGTGTTTTTCCAGCAGTTGAAGGACGAGTGAAGTTTTCTGCAGGAAATCTCATCCAAGGAAGTATTATGCTGATTGCTGGCTTATACACTGTGATGTTCCTGCACTTCATTTTTTAAATTCTCATTTGCGATGCTTTTAGACTGCTGCTAGAATGCCTGCTCCCCTCCCCTTTGCCTGCACCTCTCAGCACATGTTTAAACAGGTCTTAGGTCTTGGCATGCATTCAGTAATTACAGTGGAAGGCCAGCTGTATGACAATCAAGATTGAGACTAGCTCTCTTTAAAACATGGCTCTTCTAAATGCTGTATTATGAGCTTGGTTACCAAGGTTGCCTTGAAATTTGGTGTGCTTTGTAGGGGTTTGTGGTAGGAATATTGATCCAAATTTGGAGTCACTTCACTAAAGGTTTCCTGAGATGCGTCTCTCTGGGGAACAAACAAAACAGCTTTGCTGAAGGTTAGAATGTGTTAACAGTTTTTTTGCCCAGATCTGGATATCAAAACCTGGCTCTGAAAAAAAGCTGAGACACATACTATACACAGGTTTAAGTGCACTTCCTTGATATTTCTACCCTCAAACTCAAGTTCCAAAGAGCAAAGCATTAAAGGAAAATATCTTATTCCATGGAGAAATATTGTGTTCTGTAGAAATATTTACAAGCATCTCAGTGAAAAATTCTCTCTCCAACTCTTCCCATGCACACTGAAACAGTGAAATCAACAAATCTTTTTTTCAGCAGTGTAAGTAAATTCCTACTTATAGATGCATTACTACTTTCCTCTGTTCCCTATGCAGGGTTGAACACAAATATGAAAACTGGATAAAGTTTTCAATCACACTTATTTTGGCTACATCAGTGGCTGAGATAATTTTCCCCCTCTAATAGAGATTGGTTTAAACACTGAAGCATAGTCAGACATAAGCTCCTCTTACACTAGGAGATTAAGACTGCCACATTATTAGAAAGGTGGGTTCCCAGGAAGTTGTAGAGTTTTTGGATTTCACATGCACGTATTCCTTGAACAGGTACTTTCTTTTTTATAGAGGCAGCAATTGACATTTTCTTATCTACAAATGGAAGAGGCAAAGACTTCCAGCAGAATAAAAGTTAGTCTGATTAACAGATTGGTGTCATAGAATAGAATCTCAGGGTTAGAAGGGACCTCAGGAGATCCATCTAGTCAAATCCCCAGTTTTTTTTAACCCCAGTTCCCTAAATGCCCCCCTCAAGGGTTGAGCTCACAACCCTGGATTTAGCAGGCCAATGTGCAAACCACTGAGCTATTCCCTCCCCCCTTTTTAAGCAGACCTGGAAAAACAGCAAAAGGTTACACCTATGGGCCAAGAAGCACTGGAATCTTGTAGATAGCTTCAGCTGTAATTCTGCTGTATCCTTCAAGTTATCCAGTAAGGTGGATTTGGCCAGCAGAATTAACATTTTAGCTATCTTTGTGCAAAAGGGAGGAGGAAGTAAATGGAAAGGGGGATATAAAAATTGTGACTCACAGGCTGATTACAAGTTTCAGATTTGTGTACTTGTTTTAAGCTTCTTGTTAGCTTTGTATTCTATCTTTTTGGTGCTGACATTTTCTGAAAGTGCTGCCCAAGAGTATCTGTGAAAAGGTATAGCATGGACATGTTATATGTAACTACATAAGAAAGGACTTGTCAATGGGTTTTCTAATGGCTAGTTTGAAGGGGGGGAGAAAAGCTTAAAATGCATGGGGGGAGGGAGGGAATCTCAACATGGAAATTTTCTTTAAACATATTCCATTAAGAACAGATTGGGGCTCCAGCTCCAGTTTTTTAGTCCTCTAAGGAAGACTCTGGCAAGACTTTGTATGTGTGATATTTCTAAAATAAAAAGAGCAAAAACAAGTAACTTAATTATTTCTGAGGTGCTTCATGTTTCAGCATCAGTTACTAGATAAATTGAACACTTTAATGATCATTAGGTCCCTGTTCTCTATAATATGTAAGTACTTTTCATGCTAACAAAGCATGAAAGGCCAAAAACTAAATAAGCTCTGAGGTAATGCAACAGATTCATTTTCTTCACTTTCTATAAAAGAGACATGGAGATTTATTTTGGGGAAAATTTTAGCAATATTTTACAACTTACTTTAGCAAAGCTAAATTTATATCAAAGCCACTTTCCCACAAAAATCTTCCCAGAGTTTTTCAAAATATCCTTTCAGGAAGATGACCCCTTTGTTTTTATCAGTACACATTTACGTTTGGTCCTCTACACGTCTGCTTTTCAGTGTACAAGAAACATTACCATATTCTCTCCTATGCTGACAATTTTTTGTAAAATGAGTATTTTGTCTATTAGCAATAGTTACACTTTTGAGGAGAAGGGTAACGAGCTCAAATAGCAGACAAAGTTCTTTAATTTCAATCAGTATTAAATCTGAATTAATCTTTATTACGCAAACAGATCTTCAGAAGTTAAATTTCACTGTTATTTACAAGAAAATATACAATTCAAGACTAAAATGTTTCACATCCATTAAATTAGTGCACTGCAGACATTTCTATTTGTAGTTCATCCAAGCTCCTGCTTTTACATCCACGATGATCCAGAGGTAGCTTCCTTCTGAACCTATAAGTAGTAATTGAGAAAAATTTTGCACTGTAATTTACTGAAGTATGGAAATATATATTTACATAGAAACACAATGAACAAAATATTTTAAACACATTAGAAATCATAATAAATATGAAGGTCCAGAAATTAAAGGATAATGTTCATAATTTTTCCCCCTACTGTACCTTAAATCAGGAAATGTCCTGTCTTTGTAACTCCTGCTGTTCCCAACCCTTAAATCAGCTTTTCTGAACACAAGCCTATGATCTAGAATCCCTCATTCTGAAATGAAATCTTTAGTCTTTACCTCTCACTTCTCTTCATCCCCTGCTGTGATTTCTTCCTCCCTCTATCATCCCAGCTCACCACACCAGAGTTTCCAAGAGATTAGATATACATTGGGTTTGAGACTGAGTTTATATAATGGCATTTTACTGCTCTTTTAAAAAGACAGCTCTTATATAATCTATTTATGAATGTTTCATTTGGGTGTTAGTCCAGTACATCTGAATTGATTAAATGTATACTGGTAATGACAAGTCTAATTAAATAAGAATCCAATATGTCAGAGATGAACATTAATGGCTGAAAAGGAAACAGAAGGGCTGGAAAAGATAGCTATAAACTTGAAGACTGGGATTATTTCATAGCACCAGTTAAGAACTGGGTTATTTACCACAAACTATTTGTAAACAAGCTATGGCTTTACAGCATAATACCTCATTTTGAACTAGGTTCAAAAGGGGCAGGTGACAGAAGTCCTGAAAAGGCATTAAAAAAAGGCAACAAACAGAGAGCTAGATGTTGGGGGAGGAGGGATGGGGCAAAATGGAAAATTACAACCAGGTCAATAGGAGCAATAAGAGGAAAAAGAGCAGGGGAATGTGCTCAACATCTTAGGATGTCTATACACAAATGCAAGAACATGGGGAATAAATAGGAAGAACTGGAAGTAGCAGTACACAAGATAGATTGACTTAATTGGCATCACTGACCAGTCTTGGTGGGCTAAACCTCATAACTGGAATATTGGTAAAGAAGAGTAGACCTTGTTCAGGAAGGACAGGCAGGGAAAAAAGGGAGAAGGTGTTGTATTATACATCAGAACATATACACTTGTTCTCAAGTCCAGAAGGAGGTCAGATGCAGAGCAGCTGAAAGTTTCTAGGTGAAGATAAGCGGAGGTGAAGGGGAAACAAGAGTGATGTCTTGGTAGGGGTCACTATAGACCACCAAATCAGGCAGAGGTGGTGGATGAGGCATTTCTACAACAAGTAACAGCAATATCCAGATCCAAGACCCCTGGTAATAATGGAGAACTTTAACTACCCAGACATCTGTTACAAAAGTACTAGGGCAAAACACAATACCCAATAAATTCTTGGAATGTATTTGGGACAAGCTGTTTCAGAAGGTGGAGGAAGTAACGAAGGGGACAGGGAGGAATTGGTTGCAAATCTGAAGGCAGAAAACAATCTGGGTGAAAGTGACCATGAAACAACAGATGATATGCTAAGGAAAGGAAGGCGAGAGAACAGCAGAATAAGGACAATGGACATCAAAAAAAAAAACCCAGACAAAAACTTGGAAACTGGCAGGTAAGGTCCCAGGAGAAGAAAACTAAGGAGAAAAGGAATTCAGGAGAGCTGGCAATTTCTCAGAGACAATATTTAAGGCACAACAGCATGATGAGAATAGCTCAATGTGAAGAAAAGAGAGGAAGAACAGTAAGAAGCCAATACGGCACTATCGGGAGCTCTTTAATGACCCGAAAATCCAAAGGGAATTTGACAAAAAGTGGATGCAGATAAATAGCTAAGGACAAGTACCAAATACCACAAGAATGTAGAAACAAAATAAAAAATTAAGGCACAAAATGAATTACATCTAGCAAGGGTCATAAAAGGCATTAGTAAACTAAGGGAATGTGGTCTAAATGAAATTACTATAAGGTGGGTGCACAACTGGTTGAAAGTCCATACTCAGTTATCCATGATTCATTGTCAAACTGGGAGGACATATCTCCTGGCATCCCACAGGAGTCTCTGGAGCTTATTGTTAAGTCATCCAAAACCAGAAAAGGACCTTCGAATGCAAGGTCGAGAATGGTCTGGTGGACCTCTGAGGGAGCCTAGAAGACTGAAATCATGAACATCTTAAACTAATAGCTGATGCCATGATTCGAGCTACCGAGTCCACACCATCCAAACTATCTTGAGGATCAGTTCTGGCAACCAACTTACTTTCTTCCATTATTACAGTGAAGTCTTGCCTGCAGCTCTCTGGTAACCTGTCCTTGAATTTAATGTCTTCCCAAAGCGTGAAGTCATAGTGACTCAAGAGTGCCTGCTGGTTTGCAATCCTAAATTGCAAGGATTAAAGTTTGCGACCGAGCAAGTCCAGTCTTTTTGAATCTTTCCCTTTACATGTTGATGCTTGGGTGCTTCTTCTGGTGCACCACAAAGATCAAAGAGCTGCAGAATCTCTGGTGGGCACTCTGCATCGAAGCTGCATTCCTAACACATTACTAATGCAACAAGTCCAATGCAGTGGAGAGTATGTTTATAAAATCTGCAGATGACACAAAGGGATTGAGACAGCTGGGCCGCAGCTGTGTGCTAACTGGGCCACATGCGGCCCACTGCTTCAAAACCACTGGTCTAGGCTCCCCACATTCACATTTGGGGTCATTAATCAACTTCCACTTGGTCATAGTGTCACCAGGCTTTACTACCCTAGCTCTCACGTGATTTAGGGCAACCAGTTCGAGGTGTCTGGAGGAAGTTGTTCTGAAGGTTCTCTGGAATCACTGGCATTTCTTTCCTTCCACAATGGTATTTTGAAGTAAGGGATTTTCAGAGGCAAATATCTTTCTGGACTTCAGCCTCTTGGATAGTGGAATGTATCCACACAATGTGTGTCTTGGATCTTGCATCTGTTTTAGTGTCTCCTTTTTACTGAAGACATCCCACCTCACTGATGATAGTGCAGTCCCCAAAAGTTTCAAAGTCCCTGTGATGATCCTACAGGATTGACTGAGGTCAGTATCAATTTTGTGTGCATAGACTGAGCATGACCATACTGGTGCACAAAGCTGCAACTGAGTAACACAAGAAGTGACTTGTTGCTTGTAGTGTTTGGGGGTGAACTCCCCATTTTGTACTGGTCAATTTCTAGAGTACACAATTCCCAGAGTTCATTTTCTTTTTCAACTGCTTGATAGGTTCTTTGTACATCCACATTCAGTCTAACATGACTACAGATTATACAATTCAACTTGTCCTGTAAGATTTTTATTTAAGTGTTTACAGCAGTTAAAAACTTGAACCATTTTTTCTATACTTCATTTGGAAGTCTTCAGTTGAGTCTTCATTTCAACTAAGTAAGTTAGGTCTCTCTTTCGTGAAAGTAAACAATATAGATGGCCTTAGTTTGTTTCAACCTCCATTACTAGCTTATATTTACCAAGAAAAACTGAAATATTAATTTGGCTCCAACAACAAGGTACTTTTGTGTTAAGTGCTAAAACTGTGCTTGGCACTGTGCAAACTCTAAGATGCAGCTCCTGTGCTGTGGTGCTTACAATCTCAGTTGTTAAGATGCAAGTTCTATATTTTAAATAAAATCAAAGTTGGCTAACAAAAAATTCATCATTCAATTCTCTTTCAAAAAGTTTGATATACATAGTAGATACAAACACGTCACACCCCTCTAGATTAATATGCACTATGTAAATAGTGTTTAGCCCTTATAGAGTACTTTTTATCCATGTGATTCCTCTCTCCTTTATCTGGACACTGGGAATTCCAGAAAGCAATAACCAAAGTTAGGTATAACAAAATACACATTCAATGGGAAAGATGCTGAACCTCAACCAGAATGCAACAAGCAGGATAAATTTCCCAAAGACAGTATCTGCAGAAATTTGAGTCAGTCAGTCAATAAAGACAAGGCATACAGGGATACCTCACTGGCTGCCCTGCACAGTTCCATTGGGGAGGCACCTCTACTTCTAGCACAACTTATAGGCCTCATGAGAAATTTTAATCAGCAAAAATTAAAAAGTTTGGCTCTGAAATATCTGAAGGCATCTTTCAACCTAACAAAATACAGACTCCTCAGTGGAGTTAACCTTTTGATGGGTAATGATAACAGTAACTGTTGGGATTTCATGTCTATCTGCTTGTGATTAATAGAGTGGACAAGTCTAAAGTGACTAAGATTAGAGGAGATCTATTCTGCAGCATTTATATGGGTTTGTCATCACATACCTTATTGAGTTCTGGGAACAGTTCTTGTATCCCAATATCCAGCAGAACATAAGTCAACTAAAAAACAGAAAAAGTAGCTGTTGTAAAAGGGTCATGGTCAGTTTTTATGACAACCCTTTAAAACAACTATATTGCTCTTCATTTTTAATAATTAAAACAGAATTTGCATTTACCTGGGATACACAAACGATCACTGAAAGCCTTTATGAAACACTGCACCAAGCAGTAAGGTTTCTCATATAATTGTTTTCAGAATTAAAAGTACCTGCTTGTTAAGCACTGGCTGCTGCAGTCCATCAAACAGAAGTCTGATGCCTTCATACTTGGCGTCTTCTCCAATGCATTTGCCTATCAGATCTAGACCAGATACCAAAACACATACCAATCACAAAAAGCCATTACAAATTAGTTATGTCCCATAGAAAAGCATGGCTAGACCAAAATTCAGTTGATCATATCCTCAGCACTTCCAATGGCTCTAAACTTGTATGCTATAACTTTACCTTTCAAATGAATTTGTTTTTATAACCACAAAAGTCAAAAATCTTTCTGAACCCCTTTGATTATTCTATTTTAGCTAAGAATTAGCCACAGTGTCTACTAAATGAATTTAAAGACGTATAAGTAGAAGCCTATGTCTTCGAGTTCTCAATATGAGAAAAATTATTCCTTTGTTACCCAACTCACTGCAGCGATATACGCATCTTTTTACTTGTAGTTTTACTTTCAATGGCATAGAACTAAGTCACTGCCAGATTTTAGGTGAAAAACATACAACCTGAGTTTACTGCTCTAATGCTTTGTGTAATAAAACATAGATTCCTTATCTGTACATGGAGATTCTTTGAGATGTGTGGCCCCATCTGTATTGCACACATGGGTATGCATGCATTCCATGTACCTGAGACCAGAGATTTCTAGGAAGTAGCATCCATTAGTCCATGCCTGTGCAGCTACTCCCCTTCATGCTCCGTACTGAGGGTATAAGGAGAGGTGTTGTGATACATGAAGGAGAGGAGCTCCCTTTTTTGGACACCCAGCCAGCCAGTTAGCTATAAAGTCCCAGAGGGTTAAAAAGTCCCTAGGTAAAGAAAAGGGAGTAGGCACCCGACCAGAAGAGCCAATGGGAAGGCTAGAACTTTTTAAAGGGGGGAGAAAAGTTTTCCCTTTGTCTCTCTGTTGGTCTCTCTGGGCTGGAGACGGGGACAGTTGGAATGCTGTGTAAAGGTTGGACCCAGGTATGAAAATTAATCGTCCATACCTAGAAGAATTCATTGGGACAGGGAATGTTTAGATAGATGCAATTAGGGTTATATTTCTTTTATTTTCTGTAAGGCTTGTGGACTCCTCTGTGCTAACCCCAGATGGTTTTGTTTGCTTGAAACCTTTAAGCTGAACCCCCAAGAAAGCTATTTTGGGTGCTTAATTTTTGGAATTGCTCTCTTAATATCTAGCAAAAGTCAAAGTTCCAGATATATTTTCTTTTTTTGTTTTTAATAAAATTTACCTTTTTAAGAACCTGATCAGTTTTGTGTCTTAAAATATCTGTGCAATTAGCTGGTGGCAACAGCTGGGTTTCCCTTTTGTTTGGTTGCTTCTCAGCTTCCCCAAGGGAGGAGTGGAAAAGCTGAGGGGTTTCAGGGAAAACTTCCCAAGTGAGTTTTTCCAGAATTTGCAAGAGGCTGTTTTTTCACATGGGTAGTGGAAGCATTTACCAAGCCAAGGTCAGAGAAAAGCTGTAACCTTGGGGGTTTAATACAAGCCTGGAGTGGCCAGTATTAATTTTTAAAATCCTTGTGTGCCCCCACCTTCTGCACTCAAAGTGCCAGAGTGGGGAATCAGCCTTGACAGGTGTGGACCAATGTCTCTCCAGTTCTTTCTCTTATTGCAAATCAGATAGGATCCAAAGCAGAAAGGAAGGAGGAAGGGGAGTGGAACACAGCTAGAGACCATACTTTTCGAAGAACCTCAGGCTACAGGTAAGTAACTTTCATTTCTTTGAGCGCTAGTCCGTATGTGCATTCGACATGTGGGCGATTGGTAAGCAGTATTCAAACAGGACAGGTGGTGTGAAGATGCAGTTACTATAGATGTCTAGAATACCGCTGTCCCAACAGCTGCATCTGCAAAATAGGCCTGGACTAAGATGTAACGTATCAGGTAGGAATGGAAGTAGCATTTCTCCAAATGCTTTACAGCAGGCGGCACCAAAGCCAGCATGCTCCAAAAAGAAACTTCATAGGCTCCATGACTGTCTCATTAATAGGGAGGGCCATTCTCCCAGGGGCAGATGGCTGCAGGATATCCAACAATTTATGGATATTCTCCTGCAGGGAGAATGCCCAGGGAAGAAGCCACATATTGCAAAATGTCATGGTAGACCCTAAAGTCCTCAGGCACCAAAGGAGAGGAAGAGCCAGGCACCGCTGAATCATCTTGAGGATGAAGAAGAGGCAGTTAACTGCACCAGGGCAGATCCCATTTTTGGACTGGTGGGCCTCAATGGGACAACTCTGGAGGCTTCACAATGGAAAGGCTCACTGGTGCCTGAACCTGTGGGAAGTCAACATCCCCCACCACAGACATGCCTAGTGATCTCGCTTTGGAGTGAGATGAGTGCGACCACCATGACGAAGGAGCCTCCCACAAACTCTATGGAGGCCACTGGGCATAATGAGAGGACATTAGTGGCTAGTAGGTGCTAGGACACAAGTGCCAATCCCAGTACCCACGATGCTCCATGAATGGTTCCCAATGTGGGCTACATGATAGAGAATGGAAGGAGGAAAATCCCAACCTTGATACCAAGTCGTCTCGAGTTTCCAGGGATAAAAATAGAGCCAGCCCTGAGGATGTGATCTACTAATCTGATTCATCTGTCTCTCAAAACCAGGGAGGGACTGGCACTGATGGTAGAAACTGTACCGCCAACACCAAGTACCCCTTTGTTGTTTCTGGTGCTCAGAGTGGCATCAGCCCTGAAGTCAGCAGCAGTACTGATATATCTGACGATGCCAAAGTGGACGGTGATGAGTGCTATCACGGTAACATCGGTGGTGCAAGATGGTGCATGTAACCTGGAGGGTTTTGATTGGTCTTATGCGACCTTTTCCTCAGTGTACTTGATGGGGAGCAGCTCTTCTCCAGGGGGGACTTACTGATGCCAGCATGACCATGTGGAATTCTGATTTGCAAATAAAGATATTCAACTGACATAGGTTGAGAATAGGTCTCCATTCTCCTTTTTTCTTGGGAGCTATGAAATATAGGGAGTAGAACCCTTTGTCTTGATGTTGAAGTGCAACTCATTCTAACAGAGTGTCTACCTCCCAAGAAAGGATTTCCTTAGAGAGTAGTCCCTGAGGAGGGACCAGGAAGAGAAACTTGATAATGTAGCCAGAGTGGATGATCTCTAATACCCACTTGCACTCCAGCTGTGGGCGAAAGGGGCCAGGTGGCAGTTTGGAGCCGGGAGGTAAGTAGGAAATTACATCAACAAGGGTACGCGGTTCTCAAGCATCCTGTCAAAAGTAACTCCTGGTTGGTGGGTGAGATAGAGCAGCTGCAGCTGAGGTAGAGGAAGTGAAGAGCTGGATCTTTGTACTCTCTGCTCTTTCCATGGCAGTTTGTAAGGGAACTGGCGGTAGAATAGCTGAGGGAGAGTTCTTGGCTTATACACCTCCACCCCGCTATAACGCGACCCGATATAACACAGGTTCGCATATGGCGCAGCAGCAGTGGGGCTCCAGCGGTGCTTTAAAGGTTCCAGGGCTCTGGCTGCTGCAGGGAGCCCTGGGCCCTTTAAATCACCGCCAGAGCCCTGCTGCCACTACCCCAGGGCTGCGGCAGCGGGGCTCAGCTGGCAATGTAAAGGGCCTGCGGTTCCGGCTGTTCTGGGGAGCCCCGGGCCCTTTAAATCACTGCTGGAGCCCTGCTGCCGCTACACTGGGCTCTTTAAATCACCGTTGCAGCCCTGCCACCGCTACCCCAGTATAACGGTGTTTCACATATAATGCGGTAGGGATTTTTGGCTCCCCACGACCGCGCTATATCGGGGTAGAGGTGTACTCCTGTTTGTGGTATTTCCTCTTTGGAGCTGGGATATAAATACCCAAAGGGTGGAGGATTGTCCTGGAGTCTTTTAGCAAGTAAAGACTTGTTAGTCTTTTCATTGAAGAGATCAGACTCAAAAGGCAAGTCTTCAATACTATTCTGGACATCCTTGGGGAACCTCCAGAAGTGGAGCCAAGATTCACACACCTCAACTATTGCTGCAGCTATAGCTCTAGATATGGTATCAGTTTCATGAGGGCTTGGAATTGAGCCATGTACTCCTGAGGGAGTTTGTCTTTGAGCTCCAAGAATTTGGAGTAATTTGTGAAATCTATTTTGCTAACAGGGTCTGGTAGTTAGCAATTCAAATACCTTCCTCCCTAGAAGGTCAAGAGGTTTAGCACCTTTCTCTGCAGGGGGTGCCTTGGTGTCTTCTAGCCTGGATTTCACTGTAGCAACAGAGAAAAAAATGTAGCTACTATTAGAGAGTTGGGATCAGGGTGAGTAAACAGAAACTGCACCTTTAGCAGGTATAAAATATCTCCTTTCAGACCCTTTTGGGGAGAGGGGGAGGGGGGCGAATAGGAAACAAGAGTATGCCAAACTGCCTTGGATGATTCCATAATGGCCTCGTTCATTGGGAGAGCCATCCAGCTTGGGCCAGAGGGCTGCAAGATATCCAAGAGCCAATGCTGCAAAACATGGATTGCTTCAAGAGGAATCTGGCACTTAACTACCACCCTCTGCAAGACCTTTTGGTATTGCTTCTAATCATCAAGCAGAGATGGTGAATATGGGACAACTGCCTCATCAGGTGAGGAGGATGAAATACCTATTAGTACCTGTGGATCTGGATTGATTTCCTCCTCTGCATACTCGAAAAGAGCCAACTGGTGTCAGCTAGGAGGAGAGGGTGCAGTAGGATTCATGTTCAGATCTGAAGTACTTGGAAAGAGATCCCGTGGTGCCTAATAGGGCCAATATGAAGAGTCAACAAGCTGGGGGAGACTGCAAAGCATTGGGTCCCATCAGTCCCCTAGGTTGTCATATCCAGGTGGAGAATGGGTCCAAGACTCCTAGAGTCTGTGTCCAAGCTAGCCTCCCTATGTCAGGAACATCAGATTCTGATGACGAGAAGGTAGGTTCTGGTTCCACAAGTGATACCGGTGGATGAATGTGCCAACTTGTGAATGGGAGTATCCACTTCTCTTCAAAGGGGTTTCTTCCTCTGGTGTCAAGATGTCCCTCAGGAGGGCTAGACTCAAAAGGACACGAGATTGAGGGTAAGGTAGGGTGAAAATATCCTCTGGAGAGGTATAGGTTTCAGTTCATCTCAGGGCATGAGGTGTCCGAGTGATCAGGACTGACTGCTCCAGTGCATCCAATGTTACGGTAGTCAACGGATCCTTCTGGGAGCAAGTTACTACTGCAGAGTACCCAGTTGCTGTCAGTAGGTGCTGATCTTTTGTATAGCTGTAGCCACAGTTGGTACCAATAGATCCTTTCTCCTAAATACCTTACCCTCGTGGCTGAAAGGTTTAGGTGGACCTAAGTCTTTAGGACCCACGCATTAGGACTCACTTGACTGGACAGAGTCTGGGAAGGATCCTTTTTTGTAGGAGCATATCTGTCTTTGAGTTTATGAGAGTGCCCGTTACTCGCGTGAGAGGCCCAAGGCATTGAATCCTTGGGCTTACCAGCTCTGGCATCTGCTCCTGAACTCTTGCTTGGAGGAGAACCACTCTTAGACTGAGGCTAATGAACCAAGGGATCAGCTTGGCCTGGATCCTACTGGGTCTCATGGCCTTTTCCAAGGGGTACTTCCTCAGTCAAAATTCTCATGCCACATGAGTCTGGAGAGAGAGAAGGAGGGTCAGAGGCTGTAGTTGGCAGAAACGTGAGCCTCCCCAAGGCAGTAAAGGGAGCAATGGTGTTCATTGTTGACTGAGAACAAGCAGGATCAGAAGACTGTTCCTTAAACCTCAGGATTCTGGGCACAGTACTTCTCCCCAGGAAGATGATCCCTGAGGCAGGGGAAACTAAACTATACTAACTAAACTATAAACACACTAAGAATACTAAAACTATATACAAGTATATGTCCAGGTTTTTGAGTGACGATGCAATCATAGCTTTGGACACAGAGGATTCCAACTCAGGCCATGCACCTGTGTAAGAAGGAACTGGCATCAGTTTGCACCACCCCATATATCCTTGATATGGAGCACAAGGGGAACAAGGATTCAGGCGCAGACCAATGAATTCTACTTGCTAGAAATCTCCACTATCAGGCATATGGAGCTCATGCATACCCATATGCTGAACACAGAGAGACCAGCACTCAGAGAAAAGATGGTTACTCACCTTTGTAACTGTTCTTCGAGATGTGTTGCTCAGATCCATTCCAATTAGGTGTGCGCGCGCTGCGTGCACGTCCGTCGGAAGATTTTCTACCCTAGCAACACCCGGTGGGTCGGCTGGGCGCCCCCTGGTGTGGCGCCGCTATGGCACTGAATATATACCCCTGCCGACCCGTCCGCTCCTCAGTTCCTTCTTGCCGGCTACTCCGAAAGTGGGGAAGGAGGGCGGGTTTTGGAATGGATATGAGCAACACATCTCGAAGAACAGCAGTTACGAAGGTGAGTAACCATCTTTTCTTCTTCGAGTGCTCGCTCATATCCATTCCAATTAGATGAATCCCAAGCCTTACCTAGGCGGTGAGGTCGGAGTGAGAAACTGCAGAATGCAAAACCGCTAAGCTGAAGGCTGCATCGTCTCTGGATTGTTGCACCAGGGCATAATGGGAAGTAAAAGTGTGTACTGAAGACCACGTAGCTGCTCGACATACTTCCTGAATAGGTACTTGAGCTAAGAAGGTGGCCGACGAGGCCTGGGCCCTGGTAGAATGTGCGGTAATATGACCCGGAGAGGTACGAGATAGCTCGTAGCAAGTGCGGATGCACGCAGTTACCCAGGACGAAATCTTCTGAGAAGAGATGGGCTGACCTTTCATCCGGTCCGCCACTGCAACAAAGAGTTGGGGCGTTTTGTGGAAGGGCCTCATACGGTCAATATAGAAGGCGAGCACCCTACAGACGTCGAGCGAATGTAACTGCTGCTCCCTACGAGATGTATGCGGTTTGGGAAAGAAGGCCGGTAGGAATATGTCCTGGTTGAGATGAAAGGCCGAGACTACTTTAGGGAGGAACGCCTGATGTGGGCGTAGCTGTACCTTGTCCTTGTGGAACACCGTGTATGGTGGGTCCACCATGAGAGCCCGAAGCTCAGAGACTCTCCTAGCCGATGTAATGGCTACAAGGAAGGCTGTTTTCCATGATAAATGTAGGAGTGAGCACGTTGCCAATGACTCGAACGGGGGGAGCGTAAGTCTCGTCAGAACTAAACTGAGGTCCCAGGAAGGGGCGGGGCGTCATACTAGGGGGTATAGATGCTCCAGGCCTTTGAGGAACCTCGAGACCATAGGGTGGGAGAAGACAGAGTAAGTACCTTCTCCGGGGTGGAAAGTAGAAATAGCTGCCAAGTGCACTCGCAGAGATGAGATAGCGAGGCCTTCTTGTTTTAGATACCAGAGGTAGTCCAAAATAGTAGGGATAGGAACCTCCGCAGGTGCAACATTCTGCGTGTGACACCAGCAAGAAAACCGTTTCCACTTGGTTAAGTAAGTAGACCGCGTAGAAGGTTTCCTGCTATCCAGGAGTATCTCTTGCACCAGGGCAGAGCAGCGTAATTCCGATTGGGTTAACCATGCAGGAGCCACGCTGTTAGATGGAGGGATTGCAGGTCTCGGTGGAGAAGCCTGCTGTGGTCCTGCATTATCAGATCCTGATGAAGGGGTAGAGGGATTGAGTTGGCTATTGAGTGGTCCAGCAACGTGGTGTACCAGTGTTGTCGGGGCCACGCAGGGGCGATCAGGATCAGTCGAGCCCTGTCCCTGCGAAGCTTTACAAGAACCCTGTGCACCATCGGGAAAGGTGGAAAGGCGTAAAGCAAGTGGTTCGCCCAAGAGATTAGGAAGGCGTCCGATACTGAGCCCGGGGCGAGACCCTGGAAGGAGCAAAACCTCTGACACTTCCTGTTGTTGTGGGAAGCAAATAGGTCTATATGGGGAAAGCCCCACTTCTGGAAGATGGAATGTACCATGTCTGGCGGAGTGACCACTCGTGGGAGAGAGAGGATCTGCTGAGATGGTCTGCCAGAGTGTTCCAGACCCCTGGGAGGAAGGACGCTACAAGGTCTATAGAGTGGGCTATACAGAATTCCCACAGTTGGATCGCCTCCTGACAACGGGGGGAGGATCGAGTCCCTCCCTGTTTGTTTATGTAGTGCATTGCTGTTGTGTTGTCCGTGAGTACTAGAATACAACAGCCCTGCAGATGATGTTGGAACGTCTGGCATGCGAGGCGAACTGCTCTCAGCTCCCGGACGTTTATGTGCAACGCTAGCTCTTGAGATGACCAGAGGCCTTGCGTGAGACGATGGCCTAGGTATGCCCCCCAGCTGAGAGACGACGCGTCCATCGTTAGGGATACTGAGGGCTGTCTCAGTTGGAACGGCATCCCTGCACACACCAGGGAAGATGTTAGCCACCAGTTGAGGGAGCCTAAGACGCTCTGAGGAACGGTGACGATCATGTCTATGGGGTCCCTGCCCAGGCGGTAAACTGAGGCGAGCCAGGTTTGAAGGGGACGCAGGCGTAGTTTGGCGTGCTTGGTTACGAAAGCGCACGCGGCCATGTGACCAAGAAAGCTGAGGAAGGTGCAGGCCGAGGTCATCGGAAAAGTTTGGAGGCTTTCTATGACCGAAACTAGTGCCCGAAACCGGGGTAGTGGAAGGCAGGCTGTTGCAAGTGTGGAGTCTAGAATGGCCCCGATGAACTCTATTCTTTGAATGGGCACTAGAGTAGACTTCTCTAGATTGATCATCAGGCCCAACTGTTCGAATAGGTCTGTGATGATAGCAACATGCCTGGTGACTTGAACCTTGGAGGTCCCGCAAATAAGCCAGTCGTCTAGGTAAGGAAAGACGTGTATATGCCGACGATGGAGGAAGGCGGCCACTACAGCCATGCACTTCGTAAACGCGCGGGGCAGTAGAGAGGCCAAATGGGAGGACTGCAAATTGAAAACGTTGCTTGTGCACCATAAACCGTAGGTACCGTCTGTGCGGAGGGTAAATGGTGATGTGAAAGTATGCGTCCTTCATGTCGAGAGCAGCGTACCAGTCTCCGGGATCCAAGGATGGGATGATGGTCCCCAGGGACACCATGCAGAACTTCAACTTCTTCAGAAAGACATTGAGACTGCGTAGGTCCAGGATGGGTCGGAGACCCCCATTCGCCTTGGGGATTAGGAAATATCGGGAGTAAAATCCCTTGCTCCTGAACTCCTCTGGCACCTCCTCTATAGCTCCGATGGAGAGGAGCGTACAAACCTCTTGCCAGAGGAATTGCTCGTGAGAGGGGTCCCTGAAGAGGGAGGGTGGGAGGGAGGGGGCGAAATAAATTGGAGGTGGTATCCAAATTCCACCGTGCGTAGGACCCAACGATCTGAGGTTAATTGGGCCCACCCAGGGAGGAAGGAGGAAAGGCGGTTGGAAAACTGAAGAGGATCCTGGGGAAGGACCGGTGCTCTGCTCTCGGGCGCACCTTCAAAATTTCGGTTTTGGTCCCTCTGATGGTTTGGTGGGACCGTTATTCTTGCCCCTTTGGGAACCCGATTGCCATCTGTGGTTCCCGCAACCACGCCTCCTGCTAAAGTCCTGTCGTAGCCTGGGCAGGAGGTAAGGGCGTTGAGGCTGGGTACAGAAGGACCTCCGTTGGGTTTGTGGAGTATGCATCCTGAGGGAACGCATGATGATGCGACTGTCTTTGAGACTCTGGAGTCTAGGGTCCGTTTTCTGAGAGAAAAGGCCCTGTCCATCAAACGGAAGGTCCTGAATAGTGTGTTGCAGTTCAGGAGGTAGGCCTGATATCTGCAACCACGATATTCTCCGCATTGTAATCCCCAAGGCCACGGTTCTGGCCGCCGAATCAGCAGCGTCGAGTGAGGCCTGCAGAGAAGTCCGTGCCACTTTCTTCCCTTCCTCCAGAAGGGCTTGGAATTCCGGGCGGGAGTCCTGTGGGGCCAGTTCAACGAACTTACCCACCAATTGCCAGGTATTATAATTATACCTGCTGAGCAGGGCCTGTTGGTTAGCCACCCACAGTTGGAGGCCTCCGGCGGAGTAAACTTTACGCCCCAATAGATCCATCCTTCTAGCCTCCCGCGATTCCCGGGCAGGGGCTTGCTGGCCATGGCGCTCTCTCTCATTCACAGATTGAATGACCAGAGAGCATGGAGGAGGATGGGTATATAAGTATTCATACCCTTTAGAGGGTTCCATGTACTTCCTTTCCACGCCTCTGGCCGTGGGAGGGATAGACGCCAGGGATTGCCAAATGGTGTCCGCTTTGGCCTGGATGGAATGGATAAATGGCAGAGCCACGCGAGTTGGGGCATCCGCCGACAGTATGTCTATGACCGGGTCTTCCACCTCCAGGACCTCCTCTACCTGAAGGTTGATGTTTAAGGCGACTCGCCGGAGAAGGTCCTGGTGGGCTCTGAGGTCGATCAGGGGCAGGCCCGATGTAGAAGTACCGGCTACTGCCTCGTCTGGCGAAGAGGAGGACGACAGACCCGGCACGGTTGGCTCATTTAGTGACTCCTGTTCCGGAGGAGCATCAGGGTCCGGGAACACCTGAGGATCCGGCGCAAGAGCCGAGTCATCCGTACCCACTGGAGGAGGGCGGCTAACAGTGGCCTCTGGTGCCCGATGTTTTGACGGGGCGGAACAAGATGGAACCGTGGGTTCGCCTTGGGCCTGGTGATATGCCCAAGGTGTCCAGAAGGACCACTGAGGCGCTTGTTCCGTGCCCTGAGGCTCCTGGAGGACACGGCTCTGCGTTTCTGAATCTCCATATGCGGCGCTATCAGCGTGCGAAGACTCAGATGGGTGCCGTGATGGCCATGGCGGAGCAGAGTGCACATGAGGAGGAGCCCTGTGCGTAGGGTACCGTACGTCATGCCTCACAGGAGAGCGGTACCGGGAGTCGTACCGGTGCCGAGAAGTTGACCGGGACCTGTGACCGGCGCGGTGCCAGGAGATCGACCGGGATCGTGAAGCTCTACGGTGGGAGTGACTGCGGTGTGAACGGTGCCGGGAGCTGGACCACCGTCTGGAGTATCGGTCCGGAGAGCAGGATCTTGAACGGTACCGCGAGTACGACCGGTGCCGAGAAGGAGATCAGGTTCAGGACCAGTGGCAAGATCGGGAGCGCTGGCGAGACCTCGATCTCAAGTGGTGCCTGCCTGCAGCGTTGATGGAAGGTGGCCTGACTAGGGCAGGCTTCCCTGCTGATGCAATAACCTGCACCAGCGGTGCCGGGGATTGGGGCAGGGTGGGCTCCGTTAGGGCAATGAGTTCCCTCGCCGTCGAAAAGGTCTCTGGTGTGGTGGGAACAATAAGCTTGACCTCGGCGTGTGCCGGGGAGCTGTCATGCACCGGACTCGACGGCTCTTGCCTGGCCGGAATCAACGGGGCCGAGATTGCTGGTGCCATGGCAGTTGTTGGTGCCGGGCGACTCGGTTTCAGTCTGCTGCTCAGACTGTGGTGTAGATATTGGAGCCGCAGGAGCTTTGACCTTTTTGGCACGCGGGGAGAGGGAGCGGTGCCGGGCTGGTTTCTGGGCCGGTGATGGCTGGTGCCGGGGCATCTTGGCAGTGCCGGTGCTCTCCGGTGCCGACGAGGCACTTCCCCCCGGCGCGGACTGTGCGGCACTCAGTGCCGAAGACGGAGGAGTGAGGGCTGCCTCCATTAGGAGCTGCTTAAGACGAAAGTCCCGCTTCTTTTTTGTCCGCGGCTTGAAGGACTTGCAAATCCGGCACTTATCTGTAAGATGGGATTCCCCCAGGCACTTTAGGCACGAATCGTGGGAGTCTCCCGTTGGCATCAGCCGCCGGCAGGCCGAGCACAGTTTGAAGCCCGGTGAACCAGGCATGGGCCTGGGCACCGGGAGAGGGGAAGGGGCTAATCCCCAACCCTATGAACTATATACACTAACTAGGTTTACAGAAGGTTATTAAAAGTGTTAACTACAACTATAAAACTATATACACAATAGTACTAGAACAAGTGAATAGCTAGGGAAGTGGAGATCAGCTAAGCCGCACTCCACTGTTCCAACGACCGAGACAGGCGGTAAGAAGGAACCGAGGAGCAGACGGGTCGGCAGGGGTATATATTCGGTGCCATAGCGGCGCCACACCAGGGGGCGCCCAGCCGACCCACCAGGTGTTGCTAGGGTAGAAAATCTTCCGACGAACGTGCACGCAGCGTGCGTACACCTAATTGGAATGGATATGAGCAAGCACTCGAAGAAGAACTTAAAATTACACTTGCAATGAATTATTATTCGATGACCTCTAATCACAGGATTTTTTTCCTAATTTATATAGGGAAAGTACAGCTGACATGAGATTCTTTTTCAGGTTTTCACTGCAGCCCTGCTTTTTACCCAGTTTTCAGCTGGGCCGAATGATACACAAAGAAGTGGAGATCAGTGTCAGACTTCCAGGTGGTTCAGATCCCACACTCCTCCTGACCTGCACGGTGTCATTATTTAACCATTACACCAAAGGCCTAGGGTTGCAAGTAACCCTCGTTAAAACGATGAACGTTTGAAAATGAAAGTCTCATTAAGCAGCAGCATTTTAGCCAACTCTTTAAAATCTCAGCCAGATAACTACTTTATGGATTGGAAAGTTAGCATGCATATTATATTTGGGCTAGGTGCCTGACTGAAGGATTAAAAAGCTCATATAGGTCATATAAATGTGGAACCTGGAATGTATCTCATCATTTCTTCAAAAGTCTGCTTTGCTCGTTTCTGTTTATCTTGAAGAGAGCGAGGTTCAGTATTCTCACAAAACACAGCATCTGTAACAACCAAAAGAACAAAAATGGCATTTAGGAGTTGGCTTTCAGTAAAGTCATACATTGTGTATGTGACTAAAAACTGATGATATGCTTTTGAATGATATCTTCAGAATTAGATTTCTCTTTTCCACATGATCTTAACTGGAAGTAAGTTCTAACCATGCCAGTTAATAGCCTGATGTCTTTTGGTCTTCTTGTTCTACTCATATCCAGAAATACCCTATCTATCTATTTGGAATACAGTATAGTGTTTTCCCAACTCATTCCTTGTGTTAAGCCATTTTAAAAGAGCATCACAATGCTGCAGCAGCACACAGTTCTGGCTAAATTCCACTGTAGGTTAATTATATGCTGCTTAACTATAATTCCCCTGTACTTATAATTGTATAAGGATATTCTTCATATTATATCAAACAGCCCTGCAGTACTGATGGGGCCTATTGCAATGGTCATAATTACTACAGAGGACTACAAATATTTACAGCATTCACAAGCAGCTACCACTTTTGGTTTCAGTCATTCAAAGCTTCCTCGCTTTAATTTTCATTCATTCACGATACCTCTTTGGGAGCTGTAATTTTCATAACTGGCCTTCACCCAAGTTATTTTCCTAAATATGCCAAGTTTGTTCAGTCTATAGTCAATTGGTACTTGTTAGCTAGCAACTGTGGGCTTCATTTTCTCTGCCTTCCCTCCACTCTTATAATAAACGGGAAACAATTAAGAAAACCTAGCATTTATTCTCCAAAAAAAGATTAAGAAACAACACACACTTTAGGAATTTCCTACACTCAATATATCTACTGCATCTCTAGCTTCACCATGTTGATCATCAGTCTTTTAGTCTTCTTTTCCTTGCTCACTATAAGCGTTAGTGGATTATTGTTCACAATACATACTTAATTCTATAATAAAATATCAAGAATGTGCAACAAAACCAAATTAACACTGTGCAGAAACTGACTTTTGGAATCTCTTGACTCATTTATGTTGTGTAAGTGTTCTTTTTCATATGTTGCATTATATAGTTTGCAAAGCACTTTGGATTGCTCACAAAAAAGGTACTCAAGTCTAAAACTAAAGTCATCAATATCTTATTAATAGTACCACTGCAGTTTAAACATGTACAAGCAGCCCATGATAAAATAAGTATTTGCATGACTTTTCACTAACCTCTCAGGAGTGTTATCAGTGATACCAAGCGGTGCTCCTGAAATAGCTGTTCTAATTTGTACTGTAGATAGTAGTCTGTGTACATCTCCAATGTGTTTTTGAAGAGAATTCTTCCCCCCATCAAGAGGTGATGCAGCCAGTCAGGAACATGGAAAACAACTCTACCTGCAAAGTTGTTATTACACATATTAAAAAGGCTCCCATCATCGTGGTACCTTGCTTTATTTCTTAAAAAGTGTGCAAATTGATATTTCCAAAAAAGGGAGAGCTAACTTCATGCAACCTGACCCCATTCCCTCTACCCTATAGCAGATCCTTTAGCTTTTAAATCTTTTTGTGTTACATTTACTACAAAAATACCAAGTGTTGGTATTATTTATTTAAATTAGAGTGGCCACAGAAAGACATGGCCTGCACCTCAAGCAGCTTACACTCTAAATACAAAAACAAAGCGTGTGGGGGAGGAGGAGAAAGGGATTCAACATGCAAGCAGAGTGATCAGAGTGATACTGCTACATTTGTGACACCCTAATAGTAGGAACTTTAAAAACAGGATAGCGTCTCTAACTGGCATCTTCCTTGTTATAACAAACTGTAAACCAGGGGTCGGCAACCTCTGGCACGCGGCTCGCCAGGGTAAGCACCCTGACAGGCTGGACCAGTTTGTTTACCTGCTGCGTTGGCAGGTTCGGCCAACCGCGGCTCCCACTGGCCGCGGTTCGCTGTCCCAGTGCAATGACGGCAGTGGGAAGCTGCAGCCAGCACCTGCTGATGCAGTAGGTAAACAAACTGGCCGGCCTGCCAGAGTGCTTACCCTGGCGAGCCGCGTGCCAGAGGTTGCTGGCCCCTGCTATGAACTTTAGACAAACTTTTCAAACAGCATATTAATCACCCTGAACTTTTGCACCTCTGTTATTCTTCATACCGAGTACAAAGAGAAATAATTTCTTACCAACATACATTAAGTAGTCATAGACTCCTTCTACTGTTATCATCTCTATAAAGTAGTTCTGATTTTGTCTTCTCTCTGTATTCTCAGAGCGGTTTGCATTGTTCTTGAACAGATCATTGAAAAGCTAAAATAGAAACATTACATCTTGAAAAACAAACAAAACTAGAATAAAAACCAGGGGTAGGCAACCTATGGCACGTGTGTCGAAGGTGGCACATGAGCTGATTTTCAGTGGCAGTCAAGCTGCCCGGGTCCTGGCCACTGGTCCGGGGTCTCTGCATTTTAATTTAATTTTAAATGAAGTTCCTTAAACATTTTAAAAACCTTATTTACTTTACATATAACAATAGGTTAGTTATATATTATAGACTATTAAAAGAGACCTTCTAAAAACGTTAAAATGTATTACTGTCACGCAAAACTTTAAATTAGAGTGAATAAATGAAGACTCAGCACACCACTTGTGAAAGGTTGCCGACCCCTCGTAAAAAACAATCAGTACTACTAAGTTCAGAGTGGTCAAGATTTTCAATGGAAAAGAATTTGAACTGTTTTTCAGTGGAAAAATTAATTTCAACAAGGCAATTTTTAAGAGAAGATGTTTGTTTTCCAAAGAAAATTTCAATATTTTGTTGACTGTTGTAATAGGGTATACTGGCCCTTTAGGAGTACAGGGGGCAAGAAGACTCCATTCCTGGGAGATGGAACAAACAAAGGCCCAGGAAATGGCCTGGTAATGGAGCAGAGGAAGCAGTCCTCGGAAATTAGGAGTTCTCCTGGGGTTTCCCCACCATCCACTGTTCCTTTACGGGCCTGAGGCTGTGCTCCCCTGTCTTCCAGCCAATCGGGAGGAGCTCTTTGGAGGAGGGCAGTATATATTCTCCATCAGAACTGAGAGACACTGGCAAGAGAAGGAAGCCAAAGCCAGAAAGCTAAACTCTAGGGAAAGCTATGAAAAGTGACCCTCTGAAGAGCAGGCTGTAGCAAATGAAGAGCTCTGCATGGACAGCAGAAGAGCCAGAGATAAGTGTGAACCTTTGGATTATAGTGATGGACTTTTTTTGGTGGGTCTGTTTGTGGTCATTAAACCAGCCCAAAGTGGAGGACAGTAGGACTTCTAAAAACGGCTGCGGGGAGTCTGTAAAGGGCCCCAACAAGGGAGAACAGAGGAAGGCTGCTGCAAAGGGCACGGTGGCTACAAGAGATCACTCATTAAGCAGCAGCCCTGTTACAAATGCCTCCAAACCAATACATTCCAGCTAAAAAATAAAATATTTCAATTCAAAACGAGCACTGCAGCCATTTATGGGAATTGTATTTTGATTGCTTTATGCTCTCTCTCCCCCCTCTGGTCTGGGTTCACTGGAAAAACTACACTTCTCTTTTGTGGCCTAAGAGAGTCTCAGACAACTTTAAACAATTGTTTTGGATGTTTTAAACTAACCCCTTTCAAATGAATCACTAGAAATAGCAGGGACCACATGTATAAGAGTGCCTTAAGACAAAATTCAACTTTAGTCTTTGGAGAATTACTTGAAGAGTGATAAATGTATTAGAAATACTTAAGAACCAACTTATGACTATAAATAAATATAGAAAAATCAGTAAGATGTCTTACTATGGTATAACTAGTAGGCCCCAATACAAATAATAATCATAACACTTATCCATGTCAATTGCTTGCAAGCCTGCAAGTGTACTTTGTGTTCATTACATTTGGTAAATATGAGCCTATAATGCAATGCATTGACAAAGAGAGCTAATATTCTGAGGTGTATTAACAGGAGTGCAATACAGAAGACACAGGAGGTAATTGTCCCACTCTACTTGGCACTGATCAGTCCTCAGCTGAAGTACAGATGTGGACAAATTGGAAAGAGTCCAGAGGAGAGCATGAAAAATAAGAGGTTTAGAAAACCTGCCCTACGAGGAAAGACTGAAAAAAAACGGGCATGTTTAGTCCTGAGAAAACATGACTGAGGAGGAACCTCATAACATTCTTCAAATATGTTAAGGGCTGTTACAAAAAGGACAGTGATCAATTGTTCTCCATGTCAACTTTGTGTACTCCCTTCAGTGATCAGCTTAATCTGCAGCAGCAGAGATCTAGGTTAGATTTTAGGGAAAAAAAAAATTAATTATAAGTAAGGCTGTCAAGCGATTAAAAAAATTAATCATGATTAATTGCACTGTTAAACAATAATAGTATACCATTTATTTATATATTTTTGGATGTTTTCTACATTTTCAAATATATTGATTTCAATTACAACACAGAATACAAAATGTACAGTGCTCACTTTATATTTATTTTTTATTACAAAATATTTGCAGTGTAAAAAAATAGTTTTTTCAATTCACCTGATATAATTACTGTACAAAATGTCGAATTATGTACAAAAAAAACTGCATTCAAAAATAAAACAATGTAAACCTTTAGAGCCTGTAAGTCCACGCAGTCCTACTTCCTGTTCAGCCAACCACTCAGACAAGCAAGTTTGGTTACATTTGCAAGAGATAATGCTTCCCACTTTTTGTTTACAATGTCATCTGAAAGTGAAAACAGGCGTTTGCATGGCACTGTTGTAACCGGCGTCGCAAGATATTTACGTGCCAGATGTGCTAAAGATTCATATGTCTCTTCATGCTTCAACCATTTCAGAGGATATGCATCCATGCTGATGACGGCTTCTGCTCGATAACGATCCAAAGCAGAGCAGACCAATTCATACTCATTTTCATCATCTGAGTCAGATGCCACCAGCAGAAGGTTGATTTTCTTTTTTGGTCATTTGGATTCTGTAGTTTCCGCATCTGAGTGTTGCTCTTTTAAGACTTCTGAAAGCATGCTCCACATCTCGTCCCTCTCAGATTTTGGAATGCACTTCAGATTCTTAAACCTTGGGTCAAGTGCTGTAGCTATTTTTAGAAATCTCACATTAGTACCTTCTCTGCATTTTGTCAAATCTACAGTGAGAGGATTCGTAAATCAAACACGTTCTGGGTCATCATCCAAGACTGCTATAACATGAAATATATGGCATAATGCGGGTAAAACAGAGCAGGGGACATACAGTTCTCCCCAAGGAGTTCAGTCACAAATTTAATTAACGCACTATTTTTTTTTAAAAACAATCATCATAGCATGGAAGCATGTCCTCTGGAATGGTGGATGAAGCATGAAGGGGCATATGAATGTCTAGCATATCTGTCATGTAAATAACTTGCAACGCCAGCTACAAAAGTGCCATGCGAACGCCTGTTCTCACTTTCAGTTGACATTGTAAACAACAAGCAGGCAGCAGTATCTCCTATAAATGTAAACCAACTTGTCTGTCTTAGCGATTGGCTGAACAAGTAGGAGGACTGAGTGGACTTGTAGACTCTAAAGTTTTACATTGCACTCAAACAAAACAGTTATGTAACAAAAGAAAAAATCTAAATTTGCAAGTTACACTTTCACGATAGAGATTGCACTACAGTACTTGTATGAGGTGAAATTGAAAAATACTATTTCTTTTGTTTATCATTTTTGCAGTGCAAATATTTGTAATAAAAATAATATAAAGTGAGCGCTGTACAGTTTGTATTCTGTGTTGTAATAGAAATCAATATATTTGAAAATGTAGAAAAACATCCAAAAATATTTACTACATTTCAATTGGTACTCTATAGTTCAACAGTCGGATTAATCATGATTAATATTTTTAATCTCAGTTAATTTTTTTTGAGTTAATTGTGTGCGTTAACTGCGATTAATCAACAGCCCTAATTATAAGGATAGCTAATTGCTGGAACAGGTGACCCAGGGAGGTGTGGAACCTGCATCACTGGAGGTTTTAAAGATTAGGTTAGACAAACACGTCAGGGATGGTCTAGATATACTTGGTCCTGCCTCAGTGCAGGGAGCTGGACTAGATGACCTCCGAGGTCCCTTCCAGCCCTATGTCTATAAAGACTCCAATACATCCAGGGATAAACATGGAGGCCAGCAGTATCAAGATGAGTGGACGCTGGAAAAAAGGAAGAACCTCCATCCACCAGCCATAAGAACAGACAATAAACACAGGCAGTCAAACTGTCATCTTTATAGCTTCTCCCCTTTACTCTTCACATTCTCAGGTAAGGGTCAGTATTTCCCCCTCTGTAAATGTACTGCACCTTCTTGTTGTTTTCAGAAGTGGGACTGAGAATTGTAAGCTCTGGTCTACTTGGTTTAGGCTTGGGAGATTCACAGGAGTTAATGAAATTCATGATGAATGGCTCCAAATGCTGACCTTTCTGAAATTAAATACAGAGTGAACAACAGTGATAGTTAAATAGTTTTAAAAAAGTGACAGTTTCCAAACTAAAATTTGTGCTGGACCAATATGTAGCAACCTGTCCGTGGACAGTTAAAAATACTAACTATAGTCACAGCATAGGCTACTGAGACACAGTATATACTCACCTCTTTCATTAGCTTTCCTGGAACAGATTTTATCATTTTCCCTACAATTAAGAACAAAAAAGTATACATTACCATATTCCCTTCTGAATATCATATCTGATATCTATTAGTATCCCTCTGTTCTCCTCTTCTATTCTACTTCCCCTTATCTGTTTTGTCTATTTATATTTTAAGATCTCCACGGCAAGGCCTGTCTTTTACCATGGATATATTTGCTGGGCCATTTAAGAGCTACTGTAATACAACTGAATAATAAGCCATGATATATAATAAGCTATATTAAATTATAAATTTCACTGAAGTGAAGCAATAAAAAATGAGACTGTGTGTAGGTTATCATGTGAGTCTGAAACAGATTAGCTGACACCACTGACATCTATTGCTTCATTTTAAGTATCATTGCACAATCTTTTGAAAAACATTTGAAAGAAACAAATTACTTTCAAATGATACAGAGTGCATAGAAGAAAATTATGAAATTTTGGATGTATCGGACTGCTTCTATCAACATTAAAAAAACCCAAACAAACAGCTGCCTTCTTGGACTGATTCTTGAAAAATCAAATCTGGGCTAATGCCATTCATCATCTTGAATTACTTGAAGACAGAGGATCTGATGTCCATGAGCACTGGATTTTGGAAGTATTGGGCTTAGATATTCAGAAGGCATCCATATGCAGACTAGATTTTCCAAAGCTTCACAATACTTTCCCTCCCGGGAATGGAAAGGAATGTAAGCATCAAAAAATATCTGACTCTTGGAAAAATAACTGGATTGTAACAGCTGTATAGCAGAAGAGACACCTCACATTTCACATACCCAGCACTTAAAGAAGTTCAGTCTCAGTATGGGCCCTCACTTAATTTGCTGCATTACAGTCTCTACAAGAGTGCTATTCACCAGAATAAAGAGCAACTATGTTACCTACCAAGATTTACATCAGGCAACATTTTATCAAGAAATTGCGTCTCTCCACCATTGGGAGACAGAAAGTCAGCCAAAAGCTGGCTGTTACTCAGCTCTGGATGTTGCAGAAGTTTCTTTGGGGGACATAAAAGAAAGAGTAGATGAAAGAACATTCTTAAAAACTAGGTTCTCTATAGTAACAACAACAGATGTTTAAAACAGTGCTATGGTATCCCAGAAATTATACATTCATCCAAATACTTTTAAAATTTTTATTACATTTGGGAAAAAATTGGTGTGTGTTAATCTTTATAAGCTTCACAATTACACAATCTACTTAAAAAACTGAACGACCGTAGATCATCTTGTACCTGCAGGTACTCCTGAAATTCTTCCCTCTTTGTCTTTAAGAATTCATAGTTCTTTGGACCAATGATCCTTTTTGATGGAAGCTGAGCATCAGTAAATGTACCTACAAATTAGTAAAAAGTCAAGCAGATTCATTTATTCTTAAAACCAAAAAGAAAAATTTTAGTATCTTAAATTTCTGCTCAATTCTAAAAAGCAATCACGAAGTAGGAAGTGAAAACATACCATGAAATTCTGTTAACTTTGACTCAAGCACATAAAATTCAAGGTATCTTCTATAGACAGACCAGCGTTCAGGATCATGTCCAACTGAAAAAAATACACATACTGGAAGTAATATAGGTTCCTACACCCACCTGGGAGAGTAATAAGGTATGCAACAAAGAGTTAAGAACAGCAAATATACCACAGAGTACAGAGAAAAACCCTCAAATGTGTAAGTAACCAGTACTGCCAGTATTATAAAACTACTCAAGCCACCCTTAGCTCTTTAAATAACTTAAGTACAGTAACTCCTCACTTAAAGATGGCCCGGTTAAATGCTGTTTCGTTACTGAAGAATTAGAGAACATACTCGTTTAAAGTTGTGCAATGCTCCCTTATAATCTTGTTTGACAGCCACCTGCTTTGTCCACTGCTTGCAGGAAGAGCAGCCCGTTGGAGCTAGCTGGTGGGGGCTTGGAACCAGGGTGGACTGGCAGCCCCTCATCAGCTCCCTGCTCCCCTAAGTTCCCTGTGCGGCAGCCACCCAGCAGGCTATCAATTGCCAGCAGTTCAGCTGTGCCTCCTCCCACTGCCATGTTCTGCTCCTGCCTTGGAGCTGCTCCCAGGAGCCTCCTGCTTGCTGTGCAGGTGAGAGAGAATAAGAGTGCTAATGTCAGGGTGTCCCTCTCCCCCCTGCTTACTTCATCTCCATAGAATGGGAGCAGTGACACGACAGGGCTCAGGATGGAGGGAGCTTACTAGCAGCAGCTGCTGTCTCAACTTGCTGATCTACTTAAAAAGGCAATGTACTTAGAGTGGAGTCAGCGTACTTAAAGGGGAAATACACATCTCTCTCTCTCTCTCACACACACACACACACACACACAGTCTCTCTCCATCTCTGTCTGTCATGCTGTCTCCCCTCCCTCCATTTGTGCTGCCTTGTAGAGTGTGAGGCTACATTAACAACGTGTTAACCCTTGAGGGCTCAGCCGAGTGCTAGTTCATCATTCAGCACTAAGGCATTCCCTGGGAAATATGCCACCCTCTGACTCCACCACCTCAACCAAGCTTCACAATAATCATTGCTGTGTACAGTATTAAATTGTTTGTTTAAAACTTCTAGTGTGCGTGTGTGTGTGGGGTCTTTTGTCTGGTGAAAAAAGTATTTTCCTGGGACCTAAGCCCCCCATTTACATTAATTCTTACAGGGAAATTGGATTCCCTTAACATTGTTTTGCTTAAAGTCGCATTTTTCAGGAACATAACTAGAATGTTAAGCGAGGAGTTACTGTAGTGTTAAATCACATGAGCAGCCCAAGGCATGGCTGGTAAACAGGTATGCTACTATGAAGGAAACCTGTATCTAATTCAAGCTTGGGTCTTGCTAATAATCTTCTCTCAGTACAGGGCTCTTCCAGTCATCTCCACCAGCTGTTTGTCAAGTGCTACAAACATGAAGAAGCCTCATTAATGCCAATTTTCACTTCTCTAAAATGAGAGATTTTTTTCTCTCCAAATATGGATGTTTTTCTAAACAGATGCTGAAATCCTTGGTTGCAAATAGTTTAAATTTATTTCTGAGTTACCAAAAAATTTAATTTGCATAAGAAATCTACTTTAAAGTTTATAAGAAAAAGCCATGTTCCTGCTCTGGAACGTTTAACTGTAAATACCTATTAGTGCACTTGTAACGTGTCTATCTGAAAGATACCTAGGGACCAACAAATCTAGACTCAGACATTAAAGTCAGAAGGGACCATTATGATCATCTAGTCTGACCTCCTGCACCACACAGGCCACAGAATCTCACGCACCTACTCCTGTAACAAACTACTAACCTACGTCTGAGTTACTGAAGTCCTCAAATTGGTGTTTAAAGACCTCAAGGTGCAGAGAATCTTCTAGCAAGTGACTCCATCCTGCAGAGGAAGGCGAAAAACCTTCAGGGCCTCTGCCAATCTGCCCTGGAGGAAAATTCCTTCCTGACCCCAAATATGGCAATCAGCTAAACCATGAGCATGTGGGCAAGACTCACTGCCACCCAGGAAAGAATTCTCTGTAGTAACTCAGATCCCACCCCATCTAAAATCCCATCACAGGCTATTGGGCATATTTACAGCTAATAATCAACGATCAATTAATTACCAAAATTAGGCTATCCCATCATACCATCCCCTCCATAAACTTATCAAGCTTAGTCTTGAAGCCAGCTATGTCTTTTGACCCCACTAGTCCCCTTGGAAGGCTGTTCCAGAACTTCACTCCTCTAATGGTTAGAAACCTTCGTCTAATTTCAAGTCTAAACTTCCTAATGTCCAGTTTCTATCCATTTGTTCTTGTGTCCACATTGGTACTGAGCTTACATAATTCCTCTCCCTCCCTGATATTTATCCCTCTGATACATTTATAAAGATCAATCATATCACCCCTCAGCCTTCTTTTGGTTAGGCTAAACAAGCCAAACTCTTTGAGTCTCCTTTCATAAGACGGGTTTTCCATTCCTTGGATCATCTTAGCAGCCCTTCTCTGTACCTGTTCCAATTTGAATTAATCCTTCTTAAACATGGGAAACCAGAACTGCACACAATATTCCAGATGAGGTGTCATAAACAGATGGTTAAGGGTTAATGTCTCTTTATCCTGTAAAGGGTTAACTAGCAGTAAACCTGGAACACCTGACCAGAGGACCAATCAGGAGACAAGATACTTTCAAATCTCGGTGGAGGGAAGCCTTTGTTTGTGCTTTCTGGGTTTTTTGTTTGTTCTCTCTGGGTTCTGAGAAGGACCAGACATGTAAGCAGATATCTCCAAGTTTTTAAACAGCATCTCCTGTTCAATTTAGTAAGTACCAGTTAGAAAGGCGGTTTAGTCTTTTAATTGTTTTCTTATTTTGCAAATGTGTATTTTGCTGGAAGGGTTGTATCTCTGTTGCTGCAACTTTTATTTGTGCTAGGGGGAGGATTCTCTCTAGTGTCTATAAGCTGAAAGACCCTGTAACATTTTCCATCTTGATTTTACAGAGACAATTTTTACTTTTTTCTTTATTAAAAGTTTTCCTTTTTAAGAACCTGATTGTTTTTTTATTCTTGTGTGAGACCCAAAGGGAGGGAGTCTGCACTAACCAGGGAATTGGTGGGAGAAAGGAAAAGCCTGATTTCTCTCTGTGTTAGGATTACTGTCTCTCTCAGGGAGAGTCTGGGAGGGGGAGATGAATTTCCTCTCTGTTTTAAGATTCAAGGAGTTGAATCACAGGGATCTCCCAGTGTTACCTAGGGAGGGGAGAATCTGGGAGGAAGAAAGGAGGGGAATGGTTTATTTCCCTTTGTTTTGAGATCCAAGGGGTTTGGGTCTTGGGGTCCCCAGGGAAGGGTTTGGGGGCCAGAAAGTGCCCCAAAACACTATATTTTTGGGTGGGGGCAGCTCTAAGCTAGTAATTAAACTTCTAATCATTTCTAAGCTAGTAATTAAACTTAGGGGGGTTCATGCAGGTACCCCATCTTTTGGACGCTAAGGTTCAGAGTGGGGGTTCATACCTTAACATGAGGTCTCACCAGTGCCTTGTATAACAGTACTAACACCGCCTTATCTTTACTGGAAATATCTTGCCTGATGCATCCCAAGACCGCATTAGCTTTTTAATGGACACATCACATTGGCGGCTCATAGTCCTCCTGTGACCAACCAATACTCTGAGGTCCTTCTCCTCTTGTTACTTCCAACTGATGCATCACCAGCTTATAACAAAAATTCTTATTATTAATCCACAAATGCATAACCTGCACTTTTCACTATTAAATTTCATCCTATTACTATTACTCCAGTTTACAAGGCCATCCAAATCTTCCTGTATGATATCCCGGTCCTTCTCTGTATTAGCAATACCTCCCGCTTTGTGTCATCCATAAACTTTATTAGCACATTCCCACTTTTTGTGCTAAGGTTAGTAATAAAAAGATTAAAAAAAGACTGGTCCCAAAACCGATTCCCGAGGAATTCCACTAGTAACCTCCTTCCAGCCTGACAGTTTCACCGTTCAGTATGACCCGTTGTAGTCTCCCCTTTAACCAGTTCCTTATCCGCTTTTCAGTTTTCATACTTATCCCCAATTTTTCCAATTTAGCTAATAATTCCCCATGCAGAACCATATCAAATGCCTTACTGAAATCAAAGTAAATTAGATCCACTGCGTTTAAACAAAGTACTATTCAAGAAATAGTGAGTGGAGTTTGAAATATATTGCTGGTACATTAAATGGAAAAAACATTCAACATTTACCAACATGAATCACAATGTTCACATTTTTGTGGGGAGGGAGCAATTCCTAAGCCTTGGTTTGAATTCTGAATAGACTGGACTCCTTTTAGAAGTAATTTGTCACAAGTTCCAGATAATAAGTGACCATTTTTCCTTTATGCCAACATTACCAAAGACTTAAAATTCATTAGTAATTACTTTGATGCTAAAATGTGTGTGTGTGTGGGGGGGGCACATCAGAACAGTCAGATAAATAAAACATACTAGAACAGACATTTTGAGCTACATTTCTAAGTAGTTTTATTTAATCACAAGAAGTCCTACCTGCCCTTCTATCGTTTCTCTCCACATCAATACAAAACACAGGAATTCTCTCTTTTCTCTCCTTCCTTTCAAGGGAGGGATCATCAAAGAAGTCTACATATGGAATGCAAATTTTCCATGCAGCAAGGTTGCGTGGTGTATTGGGAGTGCTAGCAGTCTCCACAGGAGAATCATCTTCCATTACCATAATGCCTTCTTCAATCTGCAATGAAAGATTTAAGCATCAAGACCTCCCTGATCTGATTTTTAGTATAGGGCACAATTTTTAATTTTGCAGAACATATAGAAGATCAATCTTTGCATAAGTAGTATGTGTGATCAGGACCAAAGACAACATATAAAAAAAATTCTGGAAGGGGCCATGTTTGTAATAGCTGCTATTTTTAGATCTTCTGTACAAAAATCCCTAGACCTGTAGGTTTGTTTGAAGGTAAAAACAAAATTGTTAACAGTTTCTCAGGTGTCAATCTACTATATCACCAGCTGACTCATAGCATGTTAAAGTTTCTTCCTAGGTCTTGGGGAAGGATGAGGCATTTCAAGTATAATATGGTATAAGGCACCATCAAGTTTGGTAGGTCCATCACCAGCAATAACAAAATAAAATAAATATTTTAAAGATTCTGAAACACTAAAGGCCTTACACCAAAGGTTACATCTTGTTACTGTTCCATTGATTGACTTCAAAAGCTACTTATGATTCTGTCAGCCGTGTTTGGGGCAATCTCTCAGCTGTCTGGCATTTGACACAGAAATTAAAAAGTGTGAGCAAAAAGAACAACATTTAGATACAGTGTGGTATGTACACTGAGGAGAGGGGGAAAAGGCAGAAATAGCTTTCAAAAGTCAATTTGTGCTTCTAAAATCCTAACCCTGAATAACACAGCAAAAATGAGAAAAGCTGAATTTTAGGGGAGACTATTAGGTAGAACTAGGCAACATTTTTCAGTTCAAATTTTTTTTTGCTAAAAAAAATAATACAGATTTAGGTTGACAAACCTTGTGAATTCATGTCCATTTCAGTTAACTGTTTTGGTCAAAACAAATAAGAAAATTTTCAGAAATGTTGATACTTTGGGGATAGATTCACAGGGGGATTTAGGTGCCATTTGCAAAAATGTGGAGGTGCCCCTTACGCCCAATTTCCCAGTAGTTACGGAAATCATCTGGATCGTGGGCGACCCAAGTTTGAATCCCTGTTCTGTAGCAGAGACTGGAACATGGTTGTCCCCCCTCCCAGGTGAGTGCCCTAAGATCTGAGCTATGGAATCACTCTCAGTCTGGCCCAATAATTCTTCAATTATGCTATACAAATTGGAACAGCTTCAACAAGGGAGACAGAGAGACTCAGCTAAGAATAACTAATAGCTTGGAGGTTAAGGCACTCACCTGGGATGTGGAAGACCTGGATTCAAATGCCTGCTCTAGAAGACCACCTCCTCCTCCTCCTGTTTTATGAATCTAGCTCTTCATTTCCTTCACTTTTACTTAAACAGTTAGAAATGCCCCAAACAAAACATTTTGGAGCATACAAAATGACACTTTTCTGACTTTTTCAATATGCAAAAGAAAAAAAAATTAAAAATCGGTTTTGGTTTGATCAATTTTTTATTTTTATTTTTTCAGAAAGGCCAACAATCCCCCCCAAAAAAGTATTTGCACAGCTCTACTATTAAGCATGGCAGTTGATACATTCGGAAGAAACACATCTTTGCCAAGGGCAAATACAGCTTTTAAAGTCAGTCACGTCTTCCTAAATTGTTCAACCTGACTGCTGCTGCCAGGAAGTAAACTGAACTGGATTGTTTTCTTGAATGGGTAGCCAAGTCCCTTCCCTGGTAGTAGGCAGGTCTGGTCCTGCCTCTTCAATTTCTGAACAGAAGATACACTCCTACAGGAATGGTAAACTTGGATATGAGAGAGAGCCTCCAGGCCCTTCATTACGGCTGAGATCATCAGCAAGGTTCATGAGCCTGCTTAAACTCCAGTAGCTAGTAATTCTCACTATAAGTTAGTACAGATAGAACTGATCTACATCTTGAACCGTGGAGTAATAAGTGAACTAAAGGAATATCCCATTTTAAAAGTAAACTATAAATCCCCACTTTATAAAATTAAAGAAACTTCAATCTAAAAAAACACTTGTGTGTGAATACACTTCAAACTAAAGTTATGGGTTTTTTCTCCTCCCCTTTGACTTAAGAAATTAGGGCCAAACCTTCTCACTTGCTCTAAATTCAAGTCCAGTTTTGCTTGAGGGAGTTCTGTAGAAATTGGGATAACTGAATCTATCCACAAATGCTACAGAGTATACCTGGAAGCAGCTCAGGGGCTGCTATCACAGCTCCTAATCCACTTCTATGGAAGGAGGGCAGAGTTGGCTACAAGAGCCACTTTGGCTTTGTTTATAGTAGAGCATTCAAGTGCACAGGGTCCAGCTAACTGTACTGCACTGAATGATGCACAAATAGGACCTGGGAATAGGTGACAGGGAATGGGTCACTTGATGATTAGCTGTTCTGTTCATTCACTCTGGGGCACCTGGCATTGGCCACTGTCGGAAGACAGGATACTGGGCTAGATGGACCTTTGGTCTGACCCAATATGGCCGTTCTTATGTAAATAACTGAGTACATCATTCCAGTCATCATTTGATTAGTTTAAGATTTGCCCTTGCACCTAGCTAGGGCTGCCCTGTCACCCTGATCATGTTCCTTCCCAGCAATATTGGCACATATATGTAACCTCCAGCTCTGCAACTCAGCCAGTGAACCACTCACTGTCTGCCAGTTACAAATCCTGCTCTGATGAACCATGTAGTTCACCAGCTAGAACTGCAGAGGTATTGATTACTGCATTCTTCATGACCCCATAGCTACCAACTTTCCCCTATCCCTAAGAGGAGGCACCAATAAGGGAGCTGATAGCTGAAGGGCTGGGAGGAGCCCATTTACCAGTGATGCTCCTCCTGCTGCAGTTCCATCTGGTGAGTCAGAGGTGTCTTGCCAGCTGAGAGCCTTACTCTGATGTACCACCTACGTGCATCAGAGCAGGACTTATAGCTAGCAGACTTTCAATGGTTCGCTGGCTGAGGTGGTGCAAAACTATAGGGCATTATGATGGGTCACCTAGTGGTGAGGAGCAAAGAAAAGTCGCAGCTGGCAATCCACAGCTAGATGACCTGTTGAGCTGAAGCAGTGGGAGCCCTCTCTCAATTGGTGAGCTATGGAGGTTCATCTGAGGGACCATTTCGGCCAGCATGTTGCTTCTATCAAAGCACTCAATCATCTGAGCCTGAACTGAGTAGACCTCTAACAGTGTTTGCCCCCTACAAACTGTAGGGTAATCTGAACCAGTTGAAGGCCCACCAGCAATCAACCATAGAACTTTTGAGTGAGTGTGATACAAGGTGCATTTCAATCTTTTGAGAGGCAACAATTTTTAACCCCTACAAAAGGTCTCCAGTATGAAGCCTTAATCAAACCCTGCAGCTACCACTGGTGGTAGGCACTTAGTAAATGGAAAGCGATATTTCAGGCCCTGCCATGCACAGTAAGAGCACACTTGTTCCACTGTCTTTTAGTCCCTATGTGCCTGCAAAGCTTGTTTGTTTGTTTTACGTTTTGTTAGGGCTGGAAGGGGGTAGAGAAAGGATTTTGCACATTATACCTAGAATACCAAATTTCACCACTCTGTCGCACTTTTCCGCTGTTTAAAGTCATCATTTCAGATACCAATCTATTTTATTCCAGACCTATTACAAAAGTAATTCTGGTTATAAACAGGTAAGAGCTAAGTAAGAGTAATCTGAAAAAAACCCAAAAAACATGTTACTAATTTTTCTGTAACTGTTATTCTTTGAGATCACAGAACTGGAATGGACTTCAAGAGGTCATCTAGTCCAGTCCCATGAACTCATGGCAGGACTAAGTATAATCTAGACGATCCCTGACAGGTGTTTGTCTAACATGTTTTTAAAAATCTCCAGTGACGGAGATTCCACAACCTCCCTAGGCAATTTATTGCAGTGTTTAACCACCCTCACAGTTAGGAAGCTTTTCCTAATGTCCAGCCTAAACTGTCATTGCTGCAATTTAAGACCATTGTTTCTTATCCTATCCTTGGAGGTTAAGGAGAACAATTTTTCCCACTGGTATCCTTCAGGGCAAGCTCTGGTGCCCACTCAAGCACTAGTATAAGGGACCCGATTGGCCCCGTACCCTCTCAGTTCCCTCTTGCTGGCTCATTCCAACAGAAGCGCAGGAGGGTGGGTCATGGAATGAAAATGAGCAACACATATCGAAGAACAGTAGTTATGGAAAGGTTAGAAACTGTTTTTCCTTCGAGTGCTTGCTCATGTCCATTCCATGTTAGGTGACTCACAAGCGGTACCCAAGGAGGTGGGCTCAGAGTTCATGGACATGCAGATTAGCAGGAAAAAAAAACCAACATCATATTGCTGAAGCAAGAGAAGCTGTTTCAACGACTATCACGGGTGGTAAGAAGGAACTGAGAGGGCACGGGGTTGTCCAGGCCCCTTATATTAGCGCATGGCACCAGAGGGTGCTAAAGCCAGCTCAACGATCCCACTGAGGGAAAAATCTCCAGCAATAGTGCATGCGGCTTACGCACACCTAACATGGAATGGAAATGAGCACACACTCAAAGAGAAATACAAGTTATGCATTTCTGTTATCAGTAAAAATAATATTGCTTTGGCATAAGTGGCATCAGTCAACTATCCATAAAGATTTTACAAGCAAGCTTACCAAGTTTCACTAAAATTAGCTCCAGGTCATTTTGCCCACAAAAGCCCTGTAATTCACTCAAATTATTTTCCAACATGAACAGCCTTTTCTAAAGAGCATTATCCCTTACATCATCTCAATCATCCGTTTCTAGAATTCAATAACATAGCAAAGTAGTATATTAATTTTTTGTAACTTTGTCTTTAAATTAAAAATAGACTGAAGAGTAACATACATATGTGGAGCTATGTATTTCAATAAATATAAAGAACTTTAAACACAGTCTCATTATACATTTCTGTTATGATCTCTCCTTGTATCTAAGATGTTCAGCTCTCTAACAAATGTGTAGTTTTTCCAAAAATCAAACTTAACAGTTGATTTACTGAGGAATGAAAAATGCAAATACAACTCCGTTTTTCGTGGATAGCTGAAAAATTAGAAGAGAAAAAATACACTCTTGCTTTATTTCAGCCTAGTAGCATAAGAATTAATCCTTTAAGAGCAGAATACTGGACAATCTGTTTTCTGCCCCTTCCCCGGGAGTATCAGACTACAGTCCAATGACGAGTGACATCACAAGACCAAAACTCTACAAGACAGCACAGCAACACAGCTCATTTGAAGATATGATAGTCTTAAGAGCTATCCTATACCTTGTGGATCCTTTAAGAAAAAGGGGAAACATAGAATTCTGAAATCAATTATCCTGTTTTTATCATTTTGGATACAAGTTGGGTGGGGAGGAGTTATCGGGAAAAAAACAGATGAAAGATTCAAATTCAGGTAAGCCTTTTATACTTTTATTTTCCAGTAGTGGAAAATGGACTAGCACAGCATTAAAGAACATAGCACAAATTTGCTTAAATGTAATGTACTGTGAAACAGTTGCAAGCGCCATAGCAAGTCTCAAATTCACATGACTTAAAAAACAATGTATTTCCATAAATTCAGGAGAAATCACATCAGACATAAATTTAAAAACACCTCTACCCTGATAGAACGTGACCGAACACAAATTCGAATATAACGCGGTAAAACAGCGGGGAGCCCCGGACTCCAGGCTCTTTAAAGTGTCACCTGAGCCCTGCTGCTTTACCGCGTTATATCCGAATTTGTATGGCGCCCCGGGCCCTTTAAATGACCACCCGAGCCCTGCTGCCAGAGCTCCAGCAGTGATTTAAAGCACCCAGGGCTCCCTGCAGTGGCTGGCACACCAGGCCCTTTAAATCCCCACTGGGGCTCTGGCAGCCAGGCTCATGGGGTGATTTAAAGGGCCAGAGGCTCCAGCCGCTGCAGGGAGCCCCGGGCCCTTTAAATCCCCACCCAAGCCCTGCTGCCGGAGCTCCAGTGGTGATTTAAAGGGCCCGGGGCTCCCCGCAGCGGCTGGAGCACCGAGCCCTTTAAATCACAACTGGGGAAGCCGGACCAGACCAAACCCGATATAACGCAGTCTCACCTATAAGGCGGTGAGATTTTTTGACTCCTGAGGACCACGTTATATCGGGGTAGAGGTGTAATTAAAAATTTACGACCATCAGGCAGTTCGTGACCAACTTAATTTCCCTCACTTCCCATACCATCCTCATATTTCCTTGCCTACATCTGTGCCATGGATACCAGGGCATCAGCCTCCTGACAGCCAGTTTGCTATTCAGTTACTGCTGTTGCTGTTTGGTGTACAAGAAAAAAAAATCTAGTTGCAAGAGAAGCTTGAAGACTGGCAAAATAGCTGTGGCAAGCATGAATTACTGACCCACATGGTTACTCCAGTGTAAACAGCTCATCTAGGATCAGGGAGATCAAGGCAGTGTGAATGCAGAATATACATATGAACAAATTAGTTCAATTTATTTCCGTCTGCAAAACAGCTGCAGAGAGACCAGGGTTGAGAGATCTTTTAATGATGATTTCTCCTACTGTATCTTACGCGGCTTATTTCTCCTACTGTATCTTACGCGGCTTATTGTGTCACCATATCTGTGTTTTTAAGGAACTTGTGACAGATTTACAATTTCAGGCAGTGTCCTATCTGCTCCATATTAGCCATAATCACTAAACCAATTTTCCATCATCTAGCAGTATAAGTTTGAAAAATGTAATCAAATATAAAAACTATGGAAAATCCAATTAGCTCAGTTCCACCTAGAACTGGGATTTCTGCAATAAATCAAAACTTAGGTTTTTCTTTTAAAATACAAGAAAAATGAATTGTCTTCTAGTCAAGAAACAGCAGAGTAAGTGGTCCCACCATCTGAGCTGAAGTCAGACTAATACTGTATTTTGAATTTTTACATGATTTACTATAAGATGTCACCCCACAAAGCAGATGGTCCCACAAAAAGAAAAAAGTTGGAAGTAGTCTTAGTGCTCTTAAGCCTTACAGGCAATGTTCCATTTTGCCCATGTGTACAGAGAAAACAGTGTGGTTCCCTCAAACTTCCATCCTTTAACCTCAAATCCTTGATCTCCTCTCTCCCGCATAGGGTCAGACATACACTTGGCCTTCAGTAACATAGCTTAAAGGCAGCTAACCACTGCCAATTTTTCAGACATCCAGTTTCTATAGCTTTATCATAGGTTGCGTCTACCACTGCCTATCACCAAGAGCTGGAATGGAACACTATATATACACATACTAACTAACTCACCCCTCCAGCAATGGTTTCCTCTGAAATGCTACGAAAACATACTCTACTTCAAAAATCTTTGAGAATTAGACTTATGGAGAAAAACACAGTTTTGTACATTTTCAGGGATACTTGTTTATGTACCAATTATGCAACCGGAAAAATATTTTAGCCATTAGTATAAAAGCAGTATTGTGAGATATTATTCAAATAACTACTAAAGATCTGGCCCTGAATCATGATGGCCCTATGGATGCAGAAAGAACTGCGGTGTGAAACACCTCAGGACTTTACTGCAAATATTTACTAGATTGAAAAGTAACAGCTGCTCATAAGACTACTTGACAAAGATCACTTTTTAATACTTCTCTTTACCCCAGCAACTGACTTTTGGAACTACTTTAACTGAGGAGATACCCAAATCTTGTGCTCACTGAATAAAGAACTGAGTAGTACTAAGAGAACAAGGAAGCTGGAAAAATGCTGTGACCCCTAGGATGGCACAGTGGAATAGCCCACAATATACCAGAAGCAAAGGAAAGGAAAAGAAGGGACAGAAGCTGAAAGTATTTAAAGATTCTGGAAAACAAACAGCCCTGACATTTAGGACAAATGTAAAATTTCTACTCACAAAATCATCCTCTCCTTCAGTTAAACCATAGTTAGGTAGCACAGCTCCTTCCATTGTGTTGCTCTTGAATACTCCTCTAATTTTGCTGCCTAATCTGCTGATTGCAAACGATTCTCCTCTTTTCTGTGTGGCCCTAAGGATTATACAAAAACAAAATTCACAGTATAGGCAAATTGTAGTACTAGCCACTGTATATAATTTAGAGATAAGAGTGAGCAATTGGATCAAGTATGGAACTGATGTGTAGGTTTACACCTTTTAGTATTATAGATTCACTGTCTTTATTGCTTATTACAGAACAATTTACAATTGATCAGTAAAATCCATCTGCTAGGGAGGAAGAAAATGATTTTAAAAAAGCATTTCCAGGACATGGATTAAAATTTCAGCTATAAACTAACACTGATGTTCTTATTACAGCATTACTTTGGAATGAAACACACAGAACAATCTATTTTCATAACACTAATTTCCTAAGACAACTTGTTTATTTAAAAGATTGCAAGGAATGACAACCTTTTCAGCAAATGATTATAGCAACACAGTCTGGCATCAAAGCATTCATCCATATTTGTCAAGTACTGCATGTTTAAACACACTATTTTCTTTACAGACATCAAGGCATTTATACAGACACATGTGATGCAAGATGGACTGTGACTTACTTCAAAGCAGCAGGGAAAGTAGGGAAAGTAGGCAGAAAGCCAGGCAGGAGGGTCAGAACTTACAAAACATGAAGGAAAACAAAAGCAGATGAAGACTCCTAGCTCAAGAAGGCAATTGGCCCTAGAGATGAAGGCTTGATGCAAATTTAAGTCTTGTTCCAAGCTAGAACTACTTATGATAAAGAGTATCCAAAGGCAGCAAGTTCAAGTAAAAAGGGCAGAGGCGTTAGGCATGAAGTCTGCATTCTTCATTATAGACACATGTTACAGCACATCAATGCATGCACGCCATATATACCGCCCTTATACCAGACCTGAAAAGGAAATCTTTTATTTCTTGTACTAGAAATGTACAAATTAATAGTCTAAACAAACCCTATTGGGACAGGAGGGGACATGTTCCTGATGAATATAGCTATCTGAGGTTTTCATAAAGCTTGTTACAAATCTGTAAGATGAACTGCAAAACTGAGAATTGTGAAAAAAGTGGATACCTCATTTGGGATTCAAAGAAGTAATGAACATTTTAACAAACTAAAAGCATTCAATGTTTATTTTCTAATTATAGTTGCTTATAATTTTGCCAAAGTTTAACCATTTGTACTGAGTTTTTTCAGATAGGCGTCTGCCTCAGGCTGAATTTTGTGGAAGAAGTCAGCCAAAACCGTTCTGCCATTTCCAAGAACGAGGCTAGAAGAAAATGTATGGTTTTGCCAATGTTAAAATAATAGAGAAAGTCTAGCGCCCCACGTTTTGGAACAGGAACTTGATGTTTGCCGTGGGGTTTATGTCAAGAACGTGACTTTCGCTGTCCCTGACAAAATTTGGCCCAATTATAAGTCTTCACAATCATGGATTGAACCTACTCAGCAGAGACTTGATAGAGTGTCATAGTTAGAATCTCTGAAGATTCCATCAGCACTGAGCATGATCTAGCCCAGGGCTGCTGCAGGCCCAAGTGGAGCTGGGCACCATGACTGAGAGCATAGAGCCTCTCTCTCCTTTGCTCTCAATGACCCCGTGTTGGATGCAGGTAAAGCGGAGGAAGGAGCTGCCTGATATTCTAATCCCCCCCCCCTTTTTTTTTTTTTTTTAAGTGATAGGATCTGGAAGCATGTGACAAGGAGCAAGGAAAAAACTCTGAGTAAAGTCTACAAAATAACCAGCACACTATCAGCAATAAAGCTTTGAGACATACTACGTTAAGGTTAATATGAGAGAACAAAATAGGTAAAGGCCAAGAAGATTTTGTATATTTTAATATTTGAGCGTATGAGAAATAGTCATTAAACCAAGACCAATACACTCTTTGCTAAAAACTTAGAGAATGAACATGCAATTAGTTTGCTATTTCAAATGAATTTAGCCCAAAAAGAGTTTACATGTATTTAAAAATGAAACAGTCAATGTCTGTGATAAAGGCAGTATGATGCAGTCATGATAGATGCAATTTAACACTAACAGGCAACAATTATGGCACATTATCTTGACTTACCGAAAGTCATCCAAACTCAGGCTACCTCTGCAACAACAGGTACAAGAAATTAACCCACAAGGAGAGAGAGTCCCAAAGACAGAGATAGATTTATTTAAAGCAAAACCAAACAGCCAAGAACTTTCATTGCAATTAGCATGACTGCTGTTGTATTTATAAAGGTGTCTATCAATTTCCAGACAAATATTCTCAAAATATCATGTAAATGTCCAAAAGTTACCAGAGACCAATCAATACACATGTATTTGGTTGGGATAGTTGCATTTGATTTTTAGACCCCAATTCTGAAAACACTTAAGTGTGTTTGTGACATTAAGCATTTAAATAATTCCAGGGCTTAAAAGGGACTATCCTCATTCCTAAAGTTAACTATGTACATAAATGCTTGAAAATTCAGAATCTTAGGCTGTAATTCAGGTTTGATTCATACAGGAATTTACCCTGCTTGATAGAGGCTTTAAAGAAAAAATGTTTTCTGGGAAAAATCTGTAGACATTTTATAAAAGAATTAAATAGTTTGTAAAGAACTTTAAAGATGCAAAGGGCTTTTTATGTTGATTCACAGATTTTAAGGACTGAAAGGACCATTTAATTATCTAGTCTGACTTTTTGCATAATATGGGCTGTAACATTTTCCCAGTAATTCCTGCATCAAGCACAATAACTTGTGGTTGAACTAAAGCAAATTCATGCTAAAACCAGCAATAACCAATAATTTCTCTTTAAGAACATTGTTTCTGATATGCGGGAGCCCTCACATACTGGATAGACAGAGTACAGGAAGAAGAAAAAAAGACTACGCTTATAACAGTGTTTTAAGCATACCAACTCATTCTACAATGTCTCAGACTGTTCTTTAGTCATGTTACTTGCGAAACTTGAATTATGTTCAGCCAAATGGAACATGAGACTGAAGTATAAATAGTACACAACATAACTTGACAATGATATTGGCCACCTTTTTGGGCCTCCACTTGGCAAATTGGTACTGTATTTTGTTGTGTTTCTGATGCATTAAAAACCAGCATGTCTACATTTTTAATATACTTTTCTGTATACCTCTGCCACACAGAGATAAAGCAGGTATACCCAAAGCTTTGGGAATCTGGATATACTGAATGGTTTTTGTTTTTTTAAAGCTTAGCCATATTGGAAGCACTTAAAAAAATTCAGAATTGAAAAGATACTAATTTTTTCTTCCCAAACCCCAAGATCATAGGTATTTTAAAGTAATCAGATTCAGAGCTTAAATCTGTTATATCCATTAAATATTAGTGGGAGAAATTGTTACAGTTTGCACAGGACCCTATTAAGCTGAAATATCTCACATGGCTGGTTTCTACAGTTACTGGAAAAAGTGATTCAACATGGAAGTGCTCAAACACTACAGAGTCAACTTTCTATTTTGCTTTCTCCAAAGCCTTCTGTGTAACTCACTATTGCCATGTTATCTTAATGTTATTGGGCATGTCCTTAGTTTGAGGGTTTTTTTCACTCTGACATATCAAAAATAAAGGATTGTACTTCTGAATCTCATACCATTTTTTAAAATAAAAGAGCAATAAAAACAAACACTTTAAGCGAAATATTCCTTCACGTATTACTTGCTGCTCTGTAAGTAATCTACAAATTTAAAACTAAGTTTAGAAATCTAAATAAGTTAACATTGAACAGTACTGTATTTAGCAGAAGATTCAATCATATAAACCAGGGATCGGCAACCTTTGGCATGCAGCCCACTAGGCACATCCCTCGTCCCGTGCCGCTTCCCGCAGCCCCCATTGGCCTGGAGCGGCGAACCGCAGCCAGTGGAAGCCGCGATCAGCCGAACCTGCGGACACGGCAGGTAAACAAACAGGCCCAGACTGTTAAGGTGCTTACCCTGGTGGGCCATGTGCCAAAGGTTGCCGATCCCTGACATAAACAAACATTTTAAAACTTTCAACTACAAAAATGTATTAAAAGGTTTAACACACCTACCTGCTAAACCTTGAATTGCGTGTTGGGGATTCAGCTCCTCTTAAGAGCTGCCTGAAATACTAAAATAGAACAGTTAATATGCAAGTAAGTGCTGACTACGTTTTCTATTTTTTTCATTCTATCATCTCTTTACTAGTAGTTTACAGCTGTAAATATCAATAGCTAATTATGTTTCTTGCTTCTAACTTCACATCTCTGAGTATTTAATATTAGAAACACTATACAAGTCTCTGCAGTTGAGATGTTGTATTTCATATAAGACTACTTACAAGCATCAGTTCTAATGAACTTACAACATAATTTATGCTTTCCCAAGGGCACTCTGGCAGGGCTTTCTACTAAAACTATGTCTTCACTATAAATATTGCAGCACCACAGTTGCACCATTGCAGCAGTGCCACTACAGGACTTCAGTGTAGACAATCACTGTAGTGATGGGAGGGGTTCTTCCATCACTGTAATTAAACCACTTCCCCAACAGGTGGGGGCTAGATCAATGGAAGACCTACATCGTAGGTTAACTCAACTTAACTACGTGGCTTGAGGGACTCTTCACACCCCTGAGCAACGTAGCTAGGTCAACCTAACTTTTTAGTGTTGAATTGATACAAGTCCTGAAGTGCTATTATAGTCTGAAAAACTAAAAGAAGAAAATTGTGTTCCACATGTATTATATTTCAATTAGTTCTAGATAGAAATTGCAACTATACAAGTAGAAAAAAAGCCTTTTTCTAAAAGAAAAGTTAGTGCTGCAAACTCAAGTTAATATCTGAAAAGGAAGTTTTATTCTTTCAGGCTCTTGCATCATCAAAACTTCTGGAGCTGGAACTAACCAACAATTCTGTTGATGTGAAAGCTACTAAGAACCTAGCTCCCTTTAGGAGGCCATTTCTATTCCACAAACTTATGTCGATGCAAGTTATGTCATCATAAAGTTGTCACTGTTAGCACATCACTTGTGTGACTGCATACTTGGCTCCTTGCATTGGCACTACATGTACTCACAAGGAGTGTTTGCACTGATGCGTGCAGCAGAGCACCACGGGCAGGTATCCCAGTGTGAAACCAACCACAGTGCAGCGCTCTGTCTTTTGGAAGTTTTGGCAGTGCTTGGTGGGGCCAAAACAAGTTGCACAGAGGTGACGAGGAGCGTGAGGTCAATTTTGCAGTGCGCAACTGTCTCCTCCCATAACATCATCTGTAAACCATAATTTTTGCACCTTTTCCAAAATTCCACAAACTCGCACAGCCCTCCTTGCTGCCTACCATCTCTGACAGACGCATGAAGCCTACACAGCTCTGCACTGCCATGAGTGTTCGAAAAACAGAGCACACAATCATGAATTATTTGCAGAGCTGCAAGAACCACCGAATTGGTGGGGAACATGATGATTTCTTGGATGCCAGATTGCTGTGGGACATAGTGAGAACCAATTCAAAGTTGCTGGCATTCATGAAGTAGCTACAGATGGGCCCAAGAAACGATCACTGACTGGTGGGACTGCATCACAATGCAGGCTTGGGGGGACATGCAGTGGTTGCAGAACTTTTGGGTGCACACGGCAATATTCCTGAATCCATGTGTCGAGCTTACCCCAGCCCTCTACTGCATGGACATCAAAACGAGAGCTGCACTGACAGTGGTGAAGCAAGTGGCAATCACACTGTGGAAACTTGGAATGACAGAATGCTACCAGTCAGTCAGAAATCAATTTGCAGTCAGGAAATACATTGCAGAGGCTGTTGTCATACAAGTGTGCAGAGCCATTAATTGCCTCCTACTGCACAGGATTGTGACTCTCAGCAATGTGCAGAATGTAGTGGATAAATTTGTACCAAAGGGGTTCCCAAACTGTGGAGGAGTGATAGATGGCATGCAGATCCCTATTTTGGCACCAGGACCACCTTGCCACAGACTACATCAACCGAGTACGCTAATTTGCTATAGTTATGCAAGCACTGGTGGATCACTGGGGGTGCTTCGCTGACATCAATGTGGCTGGTCAGAGAAGGTGAATGATGCTTGCATCTTTAAGAACACAGAACTACTCAGACAACTACAAGCAGGGACTCTCTTTCCCAACAGGCAGATAACCATTGGGAATGTTGAAATGCCAATAGCAATCCTGAGGGATCCAGCCTACCCGTTGTTCCCCTGGCTTGCGAAGCCGTACATCAGCCATCTCGACAGCACCAAGGAATGATTCAACTACTGGTTCAGCAGGTGCAGAATGACAATTCAATGTGCTTTTGATCAATTAAAGGGACACTGGTGTTGTTTATTCACAAGATTGGACCTCATGAGAAAAATATCCCAATAGTTGCAGCTGCCTACTCTGTCCTGCATAATATTTATGAAGCAAAGGGGGACACTTTTCTGCTGGTATGGAGGGCAGAGATGGAGTGCTCTCTGCTGAGTTTGAACAGCCAGACACAAGGGCTACTAGAAGAGCTCAATATGGAGCTATACTGGTTAGGGCGGCTTTGAAAGACCATTTTAACAGTGAGCCACAGAAATGTATTTAGTTGTACTGTGTTCTACGTCACCCTGCTCTTTTGTGGCCTGTTACGAACTGTGAGGTGATTGCTGTATGTTTAGGAATACAACATTGTCAATACATCTATTAATTTTGTTGGTGTTTTATCCTGTGAGTTCTGTCACACTGTTAGTAAGATGTAATTGATTGCTTAAGAGGTCTGAAAGTACTCGGTAGCAGATGCTGCAAACTAATAATACAACAGACATTTATTTTGTAACAGAATTCACTGTAAAGAAGAAATCATGACATTTTAAAACAAATATATTTAAAACTTACTAATACTTAAGAGAACAGAACTTCTGAAGCAGACAGAACATTCATGTCCATTTCAGCTATTCCTACCCCAACTTTGGTTTTCACAGGTCAGCATACACAAAGCTGTGATTGTCTAATGTCCACAGGGTGGAGTAAAAGAAAAAAGTTTAACTACAAAGAGATTTTAAGTGAGCACAAGTAATGATGCATAAAAGTTAGAAATGGTTATAAGAAAAATAAAGATAAAATGCTCTCTAGTGCCTACCTTAAACTATACTTGATTCAAAGTGAAGTCCTTACTACATCCTTCTAGCAGCAATACTAACCAAAATTTTCAGGTCAGGCCCCTCCTCAAAGTCCAGCAGCTGTTTCTCAGGTCTTAGAATCACAGAATATCAGGGTTGGAAGGGACCTCAGGAGGTCATCTAGTCCAACCCCCTGCTCAAAGCAGGACCAATTCCCAACTAAATCATCCCAGCCAGGGCTTTGTCAAGCCTGAACTTAAAAATCTCTAAGGAAGGAGAGTCCACCACCTCCCTAGGTAACCCATTCCAGTGCTTCACCACTCTGAGTGAAAAAGTTTTTCCTAATATCCAACCTAAACCTCCCCCACTGCAACTTGAGACCATTGCTCCTTGTTCTGTCATCAGGTACCACTGAGAACAGTCTAGATCCATCCTCTTTGGAATCCCCTTTCAGGTAGTTGAAAGCAGCTATCAAATCCCCCCTCATTCTTCTATTCTGCAGACTAAACAATCCCAGTTCCCTCAGCCTCTCCTCATAAGTCACGTGCTCCAGCCCCCTAATCATTTCTGTTCCCCTCTGCTGGACTCTTTCCAATTTTTCCACATCCCTCTTGTAGTGTGGGGCTCAAAACTGGACACAGTACTCCAGATGAGGCCTCACCAATGTTGAATAGAGGGGAATGATCACGTCCCTCGATTTGCTGGCAAGGCCCCTACTTATACAGCCCAAAATGCCGTTAGCCTTCTTGGCAACAAGGGCACACTGTTGACTCATATTAAGCTTCTCGTCCACTGTAACCCCTAGGTCTTTTTCTGCAGAACTGCTTCCTAGCCATTCGGTCCCTAGTCTGTAACAGTGAATGGGATTCTTCCATCTTAAGCGCAGGACTCTGAACTTGTTCTTCTTGAACCTCATCAGGTTTCTTTTGGCCCAGTCCTCTAATTTATCTAGGCCCCTCTGTATCCTATCCCTACCCTCCAATGTATCTATCACTCCTCCACGTTTAGTGTCATCTGCAAACTTGCTGAGAGTGCAGTCCACACCATCCTCCAGATCATTAATGAAGATATTGAACAAAACCAGCCCCAGGAACGACCCTGGGGGCACTCCGCCTGAAACCTGCTGCCAACTAGACATAGAGATGTTGATCACTACCCGTTGAGCCCAACGATCTAGTCAGCTTTCTATCCACCTTATAGTCCAATCATCCAGCCCATACTACTTTAACTTGCTGGCAAGAATAGACTCAGACTCTAGGACTGGAAGGGACCTCGAGAGGTCATTGAGTCCAGTCCCCTGCCCTCATGGCAGGACCAAATACTGTCAAGACCATCCCTAATAAACATTTATCTAACCTACTCTTAAATATCTCCAGAGATGGAGATTCCACAACTTCCCTAGGCAATCTATTCCAGTGTTTAACTACCCTGACAGTTAGGAACTTTTTCCTAATGTCCAACCTAAATCTCCCTTGCTGCAGTTTAAGCCCATTGCTTCTTGTTCTATCATTGGAGGCTAAGGTGAACAAGTTTTCTCCCTCCTCCTGATGACACCCTTTTAGATACCTGAAAACTGCTATCATGTCCCCTCTCAGTCTTCTCTTTTCCAAACTAAACAAACCCAATTCCTTCAGCCTTCCTTCATAGGTCATGTTCTCAAGACCTTTAATCATTCTTGTTGCTCTTCTCTGGACCCTCTCCAATTTCTCCACATCTTTCTTGAAATGCGGTGCCCAGAACTGGACACAATACTCCAGTTGAGGCCTAACCAGCGCAGAGTAAAGCGGAAGAATGACTTCTCGTGTCTTGTTTACAACACACCTGTTAATGCATCCCAGAATCACGTTTGCTTTTTTTGCAACAGTATCACACTGTTGACTCATATTAAGCTTGTGGTCCACTATGACCCCTAGATCTCTTTCCGCCATACTCCTTCCTAGACAGTCTCTTCCCATTCTCTATGTGTGAAACTGATTGTTCCTTCCTAAGTGGAGCACTTTGCATTTATCTTTATTGAACTTCATCCTGTTTACCTCAGACCATTTCTCCAATTTGTCCAGATCATTTTGAATTTTGACCCTGTCCTCCAAAGCAGTTGCAATCCCTCCCAGTTTGGTATCGTCTGCAAACTTAATAAGCGTACTTTCTATGCCAACATCTAAATCGCTGATGAAGATATTGAACAGAGCCGGTCCCAAAACAGACCCCTGCGGAACCCCACTTGTTATACCTTTCCAGCAGGATTGGGAGCCATTAATAACTACTCTTTGAGTACGGTTATCCAGCCAGTTATGCACCCACCTTATAGTAGCCCCATCTAAATTGTACTTTCCTAGTTTATCTATAAGAATATCATGCGAGACCGTATCAAATGCCTTACTAAAGTCTAGGTATATCACATCCACCGCTTCTCCCTTATCCACAAGGCTCGTTATCCTATCAAAGAATGCTATCAGATTAGTTTGACAGGATTTGTTCTTTACAAATCCATGCTGGCTATTCCCTATCACCTTACCACCTTCCAAGTGTTTGCAGATGATTTCTTTAATTACTTGCTCCATTATCTTCCCTGGCACAGAAGTTAAACTAACTGGTTTGTAGTTTCCTGGGTTGTTTTTATTTCCCTTTTTATAGATGGGCACTATATTTGCCCCCTTCCAATCTTCTGGAATCTCCCCCGTCTCCCATGATTTCCCAAAGATAATAGCTAGAGGCTCAGATACCTCCTCTATTAACTCCTTGAGTATTCTAGGATGCATTTCATCAGGCCCTGGTGACTTGCAGGCATCTAATTTTTCTAAGTGATTTTTTACTTGCTCTTTTTTTATTTTATCTTCTAAACCTACCCTCTTCCCGTAAGCATTCACTATATTAGACATTCCTTCAGACTTCTCAGTGAAGACCGAAACAAAGAAGTCATTAAGCATCTCTGCCATTTCCAAGTCTCCCGTTACTGTTTCCCCCTCCTCACTGAGCAGTGGGTCTACCCTGTCCTTGGTCTTCCTCTTGCTTCTAATGTATTGATAAAAAGTCTTCTTGTTTCCCTTTATTCCCATAGCTAGTTTGAGCTCATTTTGTGCCTTTGCCTTTCTAATCTTGACTCTGCATTCCTGTGTTATTTGCCTATATTCGTCCTTTGTGATCTGACCTAGTTTCCATTTTTTATATGACGCCTTTTTATTGTGTAGGTCACGCAAGATCTCGTGGTTAAGCCAAGGTGGTCTTTTGCAGGAGTGAAATCAGGAAGGCCAAAGCACACTTGAAGTTGCAGCTAGCAAGAGATGTTAAGAGTAACAAGAGAGGTTTCTTCAGGTATGTTAGCAACAAGAAGAAAGTCAAGGAAAGAGTGAATCCCTTACTGAACGAGGGAGGCAACCAAGACTCTATGGAAGACTCTATCAAAAGCTTTGCCAAAGTCAAGGAATAACACATTCACTGCTTTCCCCTCATCCACAGACCCAGTTATCTCCTCACAGAAGGCAATTAGGTTAGTCAGGCATGACTTGCCCTTGGTGAATCCGTGCTGACTGTTCCTGATCACTTTCCTCTCCTTTAAGTGCTTCAGAATTGATTCCTTGAGGACCTGCTCCATGCTTTTTCCACAGACTGAGGTGAGGCTGACTGGCCTGTAGTTCCCCGGATCCTCCTCCTTCCCTTTTTTAAAGATGGGCACTACATTTGCCTTTGTCCAGTCATCTGGGACCTTCCCCATTCGCTATGAGTTTTCAAAGATAATGGCCAATGGCTCTGCAATCACATCTGCCAACTCCTTCAGCAACCTTGGATGCAGCGCATCCGGCCCCATGGACTTGTGCTGGTCCAGTTTTTCTAAATAGTCCCGAACCATTTCTTTCTCCACAGAGGGCTGGTCATCTTCTCCCCATACTGTGCTGCCCAGTGCTGCAGTCTGGGAGCTGACCTTGTTTGTGAAGACAGAGGCAAAAAAATCATTGAGTACATTAGCTTTTTCCACATCCTCTGTCACTTGGTTGCCTCCCTCGTTCAGTAAGGGACTCACTCTTTCCTTGACTTTCTTCTTGTTGCTAACATACCTGAAGAAACCTCTCTTGTTACTCTTAACATCTCTTGCTAGCTGCAACTTCAAGTGTGCTTTGGCCTTCCTGATTTCACTCCTGCATGCCTGAGCAACATTTTTATATTCCTCCCTGGTCATTTGTCCAATCTTCCACTTCTTGTAAGCTTCTTTTTTGCATTTAAGATCAGCAAGGATTTCACTGTTAAGCCAAGCTGGTCGCCTGCCATATTTACTATTCTTCCTACACATCGGGAGGGTTTTCTCCTGCAACCTCAATAAGGATTCTTTAAAATACAGTCAGTTCTCCTGGACTCCTTTCCCCGTCATGTTATTTTCCAAGGGGATCCTGCCCATCAGCTCCCTGAGAGAGTCAAAGTCTGCTTTTCTGAACTCCAGGATCTGTATTCTGCTGCTCTCCTTTCTTCCTTGTGTCAGGAGCCTGAACTCGACTATCTCATGGTCACTGCCTTCCAGGTTCCCATCCCATCTTCTCAAGTAGAAAGAGTGAAATGGCCAGGGAGAGAGAGGTCACCTGTGATGTTTGACCCTCTTTTTATAGTTTCAGTCCCCCTTTTGAAAAGCATTTCCAGCTGAGCATAAGGAGACAGCATGTCTGGTGTGGAAGGAGGCTTCCTGCTGGGTTCTTTCACCTGTGTATGTTCAGAAGTAGTTTTCCTCTTGTTTCCTCTCTTCCCCTCTTTCTGCTTGATGACTATATATACTGCTTAAATGCAAAGTAAGGCAAACACTTTCCTTTGCTTAGGACAGCCTTGTTTGATGACTTCTCCCTGGGGCTAACATCATCAGACAGGGGAATTTTATAACTTCACATACAAAGTTCCTACATATATTTTACCAAGATAAGACTGACCTGTGAGTTATTAGCTTTTAAATGATATCTTACAGGGCATGTTTTGCACAAAGATTATTACAGTGGTGTGTAGGTTGTGAATACACCTGTGCATTCCACCATGCCACCCCCCAAGTCCTCTTCTTTCTCCTTCTTATTCTGATCAGACGTTCTGCAAGTATGGAGGTAGAGTACCGCAAGGCTGCAATAGCAGCAGCTGCAGAAAATAAACACACAGAGATACCACTGTCAATATATTTACTACAGAAAGCAAAACTGCAGCACTCCCCCTGCTCCCTTGAAGTTTCAAGCACTACATGCTCATTCTCACTTTTGTTTGCAATTGCTTGTGCATGGCACCAGTCACAGCATCAGCCATTGTGAGTATGGCCAGCTGGGGATGAGGGAAATGAGGAAGGAATTGCTTGGTTGCATGAAACTAGTAGCATAGGGCACTAGCACTGAATGCTGGCAACATTTTCCACAGGAGCTGGTGATTTTAGCTGATATCTCATTCCTGAGGGTAACAAAGGGAGAAAGAGCACAGCTGCTGTTAGAGTCCTGAAGCTGCCCGGGCCCATATGCCACTAGCGTGTGTACTGCAATGGTGTACTGCAAAGTTATTGCTAACTGGCATGGGAAAGTGTCCTATCGCAGAAGAAGATATAAGGCAGTCCTCCCTAGAAACCTTCAGCAGAGGAGTACCTCCATGAAAGTTTCACTGAGACCTCTCAGGAGGATTCAAGGAACATCCTATGTATATAAACAAACTGCTCCACTTGGTCCCCCCTGCCTAACTCTAGAGAGGATTGAAAAGCAGATAGCAACTCTACCTCTCTTGATTGTTCCATTACCTCTTCTAGCACAAGTAAATTAATCAACAGTCAAAAGCTGTGTCCTCCTATTGTATGGGGGCAGGAGGGGAAGAGGATGGGAGTGTATCCTGTAATGAAAAAAATACACACTTACCTGAGGTTCCTTCCCTTGCATCAGACTTGACCATGCTCAATTGGCAGGACTGTGGTAGATCCCCCAGTCGCCTGTCCCACCTCCACCTCCTCCTCCTCCTCACTGTTCATGACCGAGGCCTGGGACTCAGGCTCCTCGAAGGTATTGCGAGTGTTGTGCTAGGTGGTAGTGGGGTCTCCGCCAAATATGGCATGCAGTTCTTTGTAAAAGTAGCAGGCCTGTGGCTTGGCACCAGATCGATTGTTGGCCTCCCGGTATGTCTTCCACAGCTCCTTCGCTTTTAGATAGCATTGCTGCTGGTCCTTGTCATACCCGTCTCCTGCATCCCTCGAGCAATCTGTCCATGCTTTTATGGCTGGTTCAGAGCTGTGCCAGCACAACCTTTTGTCCCTACAGGCCCAAGAAAGCCAATATCTTCTGTCCATTCCAGGTAGGAGTGTGTCTGGAATGTGCAGCTGACACGTCAGCTGGGCAGTTGCACTCAATAATGGAGAGTTGCTAGGTGTGATTACCAAGCTGGGCATTCAGGAAAAGGAATTTCAAAAATTCATGGGATTTTTAACAAGGGGGGGTGGGGCTTTCGGTCCCTGTGACCCATAGGTAGCGGAGTTCATAGTGGTGACCACAGCAGTCAGCATGAGGCACTGTGGAACAGCTGCTGGAGGACTGTTAGGATTGATCTAGGTAATGCAGCATCTACACGCGCACTGCATTGACCTCCGTACATTGACCTTGGCTCAATTACGCTCAGGGAGGCAGTATTATTATGTTGGCCTAATGGGCAATTTACATCAGGGTGAGACAAATTTAAACACAGAAATGCAAAACTAGGCCAACACAAGGCAGCTTACATTGACATAACTTTGTAGCGTAGACCAGGCCTCAGTTATATTGGCTCTACCCTGATAATAGGAGTAAAAAATAATAATAAACCTATTTTTACCAGTTAAATAGATAAAATTTGGAATACATACAAGGAGCAATGTTTAAGCTGTCACATTTACATTGCCATTTGAAAAAAAAACAACTGTGCTTAAAGGCAAGACTTCAAGTCTTTCATGCTTACCTCATCACTGTGACAGAACATAGGGGTAAAGACATTCTCTAAGAGGGAAAGAACATGTTCATACGCTTCAAAAAGACATCGCATAGTTTGAAGTTTCACAACATCTACATATTCACCTTCAGCAACTGCAGAAAAAAAAAATCCGGTTGTGAATATTAATTGGATGTGCCCTTGTTGTTCACAAAGTTTTTCTGACTTTTACAGGTCTCAGTCTCAAATTAGTCTGTATAAATTCAAGCAGGAAGCATCCAAAATTTTTCCAAGTACTTGATAAAGCAGGATTTAAATACATTATCATTCATAGAGAACAATATGCAGGGGACATCCAGTGACAGGAGACAGGAGTATATGCATTTTTGAACACCACTGGTTTGTTAATGAGGTTGCATGGTTATGATAAAATTAAAGTTATTTATTATTTGGACTGACTAGGATTTTTTTTAGTCTGACAGAATGCTTTATAGATTCCAGTATAAATTCTTGATCATTCCTTTCAATCTCAAACTTACTTCTTTGAATCTCTTCCACGATAAAAGGATCAAATCTAATTTTGTCAATACTTTCATCCAAACAATAGGTTTTGTAGATTTTCTGCACCTCTTCATGAAGAGACATTTTTTCAGTATCTGATAATTCTGGTTGCAAAATTCTGTCATTAAATTCCTCTGGAAGGTGGGGGAAAGAAAATGCATTTGTTGATCAAATTTAGCCAATATAAATGGTGGCACCTTAAAGTGGCACACAGGTCAGCCATCAGGGTATGTCTACACTGCATTCAGGATGTGTGATTGCAGCATACCTGAGCTACCTTTGATCTAGCTAGATCAATAACAGCCGCAGTAACAACAGTAGTGAAGTCACGGCAGTACAGGTGGCAGCACAGGATAGCTCTGTCTGTGCAGGAACCTGGGTACATACTCGAGTGGTTGCTAGCTGCCTTGGTTACATCTACACCTGCTGCAATCATGCCTCCCAACACCAGTGTATACCCTCAAATACCTTTCCAGCAGATATGGCTATACATAAAACCTTAAAATGTTTTAAAATTTATGACCAAGCTGATAAACTGCATTAAAGATTTTAGTGTTAAGTTGTATTAATACTTTGGTTTAAATCTAAAAGTTATATAAATTGATCCATAAAAATAAGAGCTGCAATAAAACTAATTACTCCCTTCCACAGTAAAATTCACAATGTTCCTTTGGAAGATTATGGGTTACAAACATTTTTATTATTTCCCTTCCAGAAAATAATCTCTACAAGAGAGACTTCTGGTTGTGCCTCCTTGTTGAAAATCTTGCTTACAAACCACAGCCATTGCCCATTCTCTACCATTTGATTCTCAAATGAGTGCTTAGAAAGCTGAGTAACAAAATTTGAATCAGTAATGGCAAAAGGGACACAGCTGCTGAACAAGTTTCAACCTCCTTTACATCCTGCAAAAAAGGAAAGCACACGCAGATGTCAGAACTTTCAGAAATGGTATAAGCTTGAACAGAGATTCTCACAGAATTTTCATAGTCTGCAGTACATCTTTTTAGACAGATTGTAGCAATGGTAAATACAATAGTTTTCTTCTAAAGGAAAATCAAGACATCGTATAATTGACAAGTGCATTTTATTCCTTGTGATGAACATTTTTTAAATAGTCTTCTCAACTAAATAGAAATCCAATTAAATGAAAAAACCCACAATGAAGCAACACTGTTTCCAAGTTCAGCATTAAAATGTCCAGAAATATTTAAGTAAAAACTGAACACAGAACCTCAGCTCAGTCCTTTACTTCGAGATGCAGTCTTTGACTGCAGAATCCACTAATGGACCAGTACCTAAATCACTGTTCAAGTTCAATGAGTACACCTAAGCATACTAGGATAATCTTACCTACAGTCAGACAAAACTGCAACACATGTACAGCCCCTTCCTGTTTCAGAAAGTTCATGAAGCGAAACAAAAGATCTTGCTGTTCTCTAATCTCCCTCAATTCCAGCTTCAGGACCTAAACATGAAGTGGAAGATGCAGTTAGCTTGGAGGATATTTCTCAAGCTTTCATTAAAATAAACCTTTTCAAATAGAAGCAATGAAAAGAGCACTGGTAATATGTACAGCACATACAATACTTATTCAAAATCTGTATATAGTGAGTATTTTCTTCACTTACAGATGGTTTTTTATTGCGAGGGTCCGCAAATTTCTGCAAGAACGGAATCAAAGAAGCAGCCGGCTCAGTTGCTTTTTCAGGCTGTAGAAAGAGTGTTGACCTACTGAGTAAGATTGACACTGATACGCGTGAATCAATTATAAATGTTCTCATTTTGTCAGTACTCACTGGGCTATCATCAATGAATTTGAGAAGCAAATGGTTGACAGTATCCTAATGGAAAACACAAACAAATTACAACAAACCAATTTGTTTGAAAATCATTCCATTGCCATCCCAGTTTCTAGCAATACTGACAATTTTCATGTCTTAAAATTGCAAGCATAAGCAGAATAATTAAATAATGATTCTAGCAATTTCTATATGGACACTTGAATAATCTCTATATCCAGATTCTTAAATCAATGAACTTCCCAAATGAGACATGCACAGACAAGTTCTCCATCTTGCAAAGATAAGAGCTCTGTTTGTCATTTTAATGCCAATGCAGGTCAGGGGAGTTACAGCAGACTACAGGCAGTTCCACAAGATCAACTATTCTTTGCCTGCAACCAAGTAGTATTCAGACAGTTGTGATATTTTCTTCCAATTGAAAACCAAAGATCAGACAAGTGACTTTCTATCTAATCTTTATAAATGCAGTTTCACTTATCTACATAAGCAAGAAGTAAACAAATTTGCATCTATGGGGAGTGGCTTTTAGAAAGGCCTGGTCCACACACAAACATTGTAACTGTACCAGTATAGTTAAAGTGGTACAGTCCCAGTGTGGATTAATGTATATAGTTATAAAGGTACTTACAAGGGCACAGCTTATTCCATACACAGCTATTGTAAGTATAACTATTCTGGTAATAAATCATACCTCTAACAAATACAAAAAACAATTTGTAGACCTAGCCTAAGTGTTTTTTTTTAATTAACGTAGCCAAATAATCACTAAAACCAAATTAACACTGCATCACCAAAAAGATAAGAGAATTGGGTATGGGGTTATTTTTCTCTCTCTAAACCATTAAGCAGTTACCAATGATAAAACCAATGTGAAGTACTTGTTTCACTATCAAGCACCTCGTCATCGGACAAAAAGGAAAACAATGATAGTCAGAGTAAACAAAAATTATTTCTACTGCTCCAGAATCTCACTGGGTCAGCTAAGAAGTCCATGGAGGGAAGGAAAACAGAACCAGACAGGATCTCTCTGATAAGCAACGCCAGGGATCTGAAAGGGAAAAAAATGGTATTGCATTTTCATCGCAACTCACACTATTACATTCATAATTTGTAATGGGATGAGATAGGCAAAGTTAATATTTTTGTACTAAAATGTATTTCCTAGTTTAATAAAAACATGTTATTTTAAAGACATTTCAGCACTCCACACATTCAGAATCACAAGATGTCTAAACTGATTCAACACATGGAAACTAAGGGGTAAATACTTATCTTTTCACACAATACCTCATTGCTTAATTCTCAGCACTCTCTTTTAAAACGGTCATGCTTGTGTTTGGAAGCGGGTCCTTATCTCAACATGCACGTTGACTTATTTTCAATACTTAAACTCTGCTGACTACCCTATCCTCCTCCTCTAGTATTTAAACACAGGTTTTCTATTGTGCCAATGAAAGTAGTCTAGATAAGGATCATATAGATCAGGGATTGGCAACCTTTGGCACGCAGCCCACCAGGGCCAGTTTGTTCACCTGTCGCATCTGCAGGTTCAGCTGATCGTGGGGTTCCCACTCCATGGGGCCACGGATCGCCACTCCAGACCAATGGGGGCTGTGGGAAGTGGTGTGGGCCGAGGGACATGCTGGCCGCTGCTTCCCACAGCTCCCACTGGCCTGGAGCAGCAAACCATGGCCAGTGGGAGCCACAATCGGCCAAACATGCGGACGCAGCAGATGAACAAACCGGCCCGGCCTGCCATGGTGCTTACCCTGGCGAGTCGCGTGCCAAAGGTTGCCAATCCCTGACGTAGATTCTTAACTCCTCCAGCTGGGATCTGATATACATTCTTCCTATAAATCCTTCCATAGTACACTTTGACAACCTAAAACAAATGTTGCTCTGAAGATGAGGTGCTTGTGAAGCAGGTGGTCCACTGTTCTATAATCGATGATGCATCCAAGCACTGCTTACAGAATAAAAGCCTATGTAGTATGAGTGAGTCTGGAGAAAGGGGGGTCAGATTTCAGGAGGGACCTAGTTTGATGCCACACATGGAGCTCAGAAATGCAAGTTAGTGGCCAGCCTGCTACCAGTTGAACATTTACCAAAACTTGCTATACTGATAAGCAATTTTATACTGTTATAACTGCACCACATTAAGGGGTTCCACTGATTAACTAAACCTTTTTTTTCAACATATTCAGTTAAATTGGTGCAAAAACTGCATGTATAGACAATGTCTCAGACTTCAGTGCTGCCACCTATTTATGCGAGCACAGCTACCGATGACTTGGGGTGGAGGGGACAGCTTGACAGGCACCAGCTTGCATTAACACCTCCCATACCTGGAGTCCAGTTTTCAAAAATCAACATTGTGTAGGAACTGGACATAAATTCACAATGCATGCATATCTCGCTAATGGGAGACTCATACAGAACAGCAAAAATCATATTTTTTAGCTTTAATAAAGACATTGGTGATTTCCAATTGTAAGAGTGAGTAAGTTGTTGAGAAGCAGCTACTTTTCATTGCTGTTTCCTGCATTATGATCACCATTAGTATATTGAAACAGCATTATCCAGTCCAAATACCTTATGATCTCAATAAGCTTCATCTACTTCAGTGTACCCAACAGAACCTTTCCAACATCTAGAACAAGCATACTAACATATCTCTGCAGTGGGTCCCAGGAAGCGACAAATTATTCTTTTTTTTTTGTTTGTTTGTTTTTTTTTATTTGGAGTTTCACTTAAGATCACTAATGTAGAAGCAAGGAAACTGAGCAAGTGCTGCTACTCCATCTCCTTTTCCTTCCCCCTAGTTAACAGATACCACAGAAATATACAATCAACAAAAACATTAAGTACGAATTCACTCTTTAAATTATACTTAATATGCTTGGTACTTACACAGAAAACAAATTCAAAGTTCAAGCTGACACTGTTCTTCACCCAATTTACTACCATTAAGAATTGCAGTGCTACACGGTATACAACTGTTGTAAATAGTACAACTTCTAATACGTTTGATACCTGCAGTCTGTTGCCTTTGGGGGAAGAATATAAGGGAAAAGAAGTTCAGTAAGTTTTCTTAAATAGTGAAGTTCATCTCTTCGACTCCTCAGAGCCACATGGAGTTCTGGTCCATATTCTTCTAAAGCAGCTTGCTGTAAAAATTCTGCATTTTTCACTGCAAGAAAAAAAAAATGTTTAGCATGTTCTACTCTTTTCTTTCTTACTCTTGTCAAATAATGAGTGAGGAGATTTCTTTTCACTTCAATATGTGACAGCAGTTTTCAACCTTTTTTCATCTGCGAACCCCTAACAAATTTCAAATGGAGGTGTGGACTCCTTTGGAAAACTTAGACATAGCCTGCGGACCCGCAGGGGTCTGTGGACCACACATTGAAAACCACTGCTACATGACATTATCAAGGTAATATTTTTAACATATGCCCAGGTGTCAAAGATATACAGTTATTACTTTGTGTAAGAAAAAGACACCTGGACATAGGCTTTGAAGTATGGCTCTACTGTGAAAAGACTACATAAAATTTCCACCTTTTTCTGTACAAAATAGTAACTTCTTCACTGGACCAATTCAATATTGTAGAGTTTTCAGGATATTTTTGCTTACCATTTAGAGGACAACTTACACTTGGTTTGATTTTTAACTATACAAAAGCTTCTCTCCATTTGCTTTTACCTAAGTTTCACTCTCCAAGGCTAGGCTCTTATTTATTGGTCTGCTCTAAATATAATTTGGAAACATTTGAGACCAGAACTTTTAGTTATGTGACGTGCTTCCTACTTAACTTATACTCCAAAGTTGCTTTGGAAGCACGACTGAAGCAATACATCTTTTATGCTGCTTTTCACTATGTTTAAATTAAAGTTGACCAGGGACTATTTTGTCAAAAGTATATCATTAATGTATTCACATATCAGTAGCTGTTCTGAAAAAAAAAAGAATACTTTTTTCCACAGATAAAACCTCTGCACCTTAATTAGCAATAAACATTTTATAATCCCTTTAAAATCACTTTAAGTGCCAAGACTGGGTTGTAATAAGTCAGCACAACAGGTATTAAATAATTCAACATAGTGTCAAGAAATACACTAAAAATGGATTAATTGCAGAACAGAACCTGTGAATTAGAGGGCTACAGATAGGTGCATTTAGTTTACTAGAATCTGTGCACATAACAAATCTTGGTTAACGTGTGACTTCACAATCACAAATTATGAAAGTGAGTCAATTACTATAGATCCTTATACCACCTGATGAGATGTAGCTAACTGGCACTGCTGAAAGCAGCAGGAAGAGACACTCTGGAAACTATAAATAAGGAGACAACATAGGAGATGGTAGGGAGCAGTCTGAAATAGAGGAGAGGAAAGAGGGAGAGAAAGAGACCTTGGAGATGAACAGTGTAGAAAGAGGAAAAAAGAAAACAACGAGAAGAGGCCAAAAGAGAACGGGAACCAAGGCAAGGCTTGAAATCCAGATCTCTGAACCATGGTGTTGTATGCAGTAACACCTCTGGGGAAGGGCTTAGGAAACCTTCACATTACAAGAAAGGAGTTATTTTCAGCTATTTACACATTTCCTAATTTCACATTTTCAGCTGAAATTGGATATATCTGTTCTCAGTCAGATAGCAATTTTTTCCCCAAAAATCTCAAAAAAACCCACTCACAATATGCCATTAGCAAACACAGAAGTGAAAAAAATGCAGCTCTTCTGGTAAGAAAAAATGTTTGCAATTTTTTTTCTGAACAGCTTTAGCACCTTAGCAAGTGGCCCTGGAAGCTTTAAATTTACTATGATGCACCACAAGATGTACTTCTCATTGTTTGGTGAAAGTTACATTTGATTTGTCTGAGTTATACTTCATGCAGGCTCCCAACATTCCACTGACACTCTGCAAAACAGAGTACACAACTCAAATGGAAATTTCCATTGAAGGGATCGTCAGGATTCCAATGGATGTACAGTAACTCCTTGCTTAACATTGTTGTTATGTTCCTGAAAAATGCGACTTTAAGTGAAACGATGTTAAGTGAATCCAATTTCCCCATAAGAATTAATGTAAATGGGGGGTGGAAGGGGTTAAGTTCCAGGGAAATGTTTTTTAAAATACTGGAACACAGCGATGACGACTGTGAGGCTTGGTTGAGGTGGTGAGGTCAGAGGGTGGCATATTTCCCAGGAAATGCCTTATTGCTAAATGACGAACTAGCAATTGGCTGAGCCCTCAAGGGTTAACTTGGTGTTAATGTAGCCTCACACTCTACAAGGCAGTAGCCTCACACTCTACAAGGCAGCATGAATGGAGGGAGAGGAAACAGCATGGCAGACAAAGACAGAGTCACACCATGTGTGAGAGAGAGATGTGCATTACTCCTTTAAGTACGCTGACCCCATTCTAAGTACACTGCCTTTTTCAAGTAGATCAGCAAGCTGAGATGGCAGCTGCTGCCAGGAAGGTCCCTCCGTCCTGAGCCCTGTTGTGTGTCCCCCCTGCTCTACGGAAGATGGGGTAAGCAGGGTGCAAGAGCAGAGCGGAGGGGGACACTCTGACATTAGTCCCCTGTTCCCCCCACCCCACACAGCAAGCAGGAGGCTCCAGGGAGCAGCTCCAAGACAGAGGGCTGGAGCAGCACAAGGCAGTGGGGGGAGGGACAGCTAAACTGCTGGCAATTGATAGCCTGCTAGGCAGCTGCCACACAGGGAACTTAGGGGAGCAGGGAGCTGATGGGGGGCTGCCAGTCCACCCTGGTTCCAAGCCCCCACCTGCTAGCTGCAACAGGCTGCTCTTCCTGCAAGCAGTGGACAAAGCAGGCAGCTGCCAAATGACATTATAAGGGAGCATTGCACAACTTTAAACGAGCATATTCCCTAATTGATCAGTAACATAACGTTAACTTGGACGACTAAGTGAGGAGTTACTGCACTCACTCATCCTTAAATGAAGAGGAGTGAAATTGCAGCATTTAACAGAGAAAGGATTGTGGAATATAACCTGAGAATATGCATACGAAAGAAGGCAAGGCTCCATGGTCCTGCCTTCTTCCATAGGCTATGGACAGGTGCATAAAGAATAGGGAAAAGCTCTCTGTCACACAGATTACACCACTGTGCTGTACTGAGCATTCTGTTGCTTCCAAGCAAATAGCCAGACATGGCAGAGTTTTCATTTTTCTTTTCAAAGAGCACAGGAAGTTCCATACATAAAGACCACATTTAAGAGAACATGAAGATTGCAAAGCGAAGCACTGAAAACTCAGGAATGGATGAAGTTAAGGTTGCCTGTGCCACCTTAACTCTATTGTCTTTTGATTATGTAATACAATAGACTTTACTAAAGTGATTACGTATTACTTTTTTTGCAGAACCTGTGCTTTATTCAGGCCCCAATTCAGCAAGTAGGCCTACCTAACTTCAAGCATGCAAGTAGTCCCACCAGCTTCAACAGCACTACTCACATGCTTCAAGTTAAGCACATTCTTAAGTACCTTGCTGAATCAGAGCCTTAGTGCACACACTAGATGGTGATGTGGTAAATCTGCACAGTGAATGGGTCTGGGTCCAAAGCATTCCTACCTCATTCACTCCAATAGTTATACAATCTGTGTAGAATGAGACAAGAACTTGGTGGAAATGAAGAATGGTGGTGCTGTTAAGACACGGACTAGAACCCGGATTCTAGTTCTAGTCCTGCCTCTGCTATACATTTGGTGTGTGACCACGGGCAAGAAACAGCCTCTCTATCCTCATTTTACAGATGCAGAACAGAGGTACAACACTTGCTGACCTTGCAGGGGTGACAATAAATTCAGCAAAATCCTGAAGAATACGTTCCTTATTCAATGCGGGTGTTGGATGGCGTGTAGTAGCTAAGGTGTGGCGGGGCGGGGGGAATGGGGAAGAAGGGAAGGAACATGCACGCCACATGTTGAATGAGGATATTAAAATAGATTTTAACCCCAAGAACTTCCCTGTTCATTCGCTAGGCACTGTCTAACCTGCACATTGAGGCCTGAAGTCCGGCAGAAAATGTGACTGTAAGTATACACTATTTCAATGCATACATTCACAGGGCAAAGTTAAGGATGCCAGTGCATTATAAGTTACATACTTGAATTAGTTACATTTAATAAATTATGGCTGTGACTTCACACTAGTTATAAAATTAGCACTGTTTGCAGTTATTTAATTATAGTTTAGTTTTAGTTTAGTCAGTAAGTTATATAACATAGTTTAGTTCAGTTAAATAATATATTCACATACACATGTATCCTTTCATTTATTGTTGCTTACCTGGAATTCACCAGGAATGTCTTAAGAAAAATATCTGTTTTGCTCTCAACTGGAAAGAAAACACATTCCTGCTCCACAATCCAGGCAAGAGACCAGATTTCTAAATTAACTAACTGTCTACATGTTGACAGTCATAAATCAAACAAAAACTGTCTGCGTTCAGCCCTTGTCAACATTTGGCTCTCTATCCCCAGATAAGCACCACAGCAGAAGGGGGCGGGGGGGATGGATTTTTTTAAAAAGTGAAGGAAACAACAGATTTGAGAACGAACAGATTAGCCAAAGTACTGGCAAATGTGAAGCATCAAAAGTTTTAGGTTTAGCATTTTAAACTTACAAACCATTTTAAATTTACAAAACATTAAAGGTACATACAAATGTTTCACAATACCTTTCTGCCTGGCTTTAGCTATGACTTCTATATGTTTCATTGCAGCCTTTAGCATTTTCTTTGTTATAACAGATGGAATATCCACCTAAAAGGATAAATGTTAAGTTAAGAAAAAAAACATTTCTCCCTAAGTTATTAAAATAGATTAATATGAAAAGTATGGTAATGCAATTTATTAGTAAAATTAAAATACCCATCAATTCAAACAATAAGATTTGTTTTTAGCAAATGTAACCACAGTAATTGACATGCTCATTTTCATGGTTAATCAAGGTACTTACAATTACCAATTAATACAGTAGAATCCCTATTTTATGCACCATTTGGGGAATAAGTTCATAACGTTAAAAAAAGCAAAATATTGAGCTTTTCAAATTTAGTTATAGTAGATAAGGTGCATAAGTTAATTTATTACTCGTTCAATGATAATGTACATAAATAGTAAAAAATGTATGCAGTGTGCATATTATGCTCATACATAGGCTTGGCAGAATTCAAATTTTTTATAATTTCAATATCAAAGTTCAATTTTGAGCACTTTTTATTTTTATCTATTTAAATTTTCACAGTTGGAGGAACTTACGGGAAGTGTTCAGACAATGGGGAAAGATCAGACTATTATTTAACCACAGCAGATGTTGAGATTCAATTAGTTAAAGCATTTTCTCTGTTAAAAAACCATGAATTGTCAACATCACGTCAAAATATATGAATTAAATATCCTTAAATAAACTTTAATAAGTTTTCAAGGCCCATTTTCCTTATTTTACCCATTGGCAATTTTCTATTATCGATGGAAATACTTTTTTGGCAGTTTGTATATGGTGAAATCAATGTTTACCAACATTTATCGATAAAAATCTAATCCTTCCAGGTCTTCTCATACAGTACTGTATGTACATACTGTGCTGTAGTGTCCTGCAGTAACTAGTGAAATAAATCATTGATTTTTATTTGGGGGATAAAAATGGTTCATATAACTGGTTGTTCATTATGATTGCTGTTTATAAATTTGGGGTTCTACTGCATTTAGGCCTGGTCTAAACTGGGGGAGGGGAGATCGATCTACGTTGCACAACTTCAGCTACTTGAATAACGTAGCTGAAGTCAACATACTTAGATCGACTTACTGTGGTGTGTTCACTACAGTGAGTCAACTGCTGCCACTCCCCCGTAGACTCTGTCTGCGCCTCTTGCCAAGCTGGAGTGCAAGAGTTGACCGGAGAGTGCTCGGGGATCGATTTATCGTATCTGGACTAGATGCAATAAATCGATCCCCACTGTATCGATCGCAGCCCACGGAGCCAGCCACTAGTGAAGACATACCCTTAGAGTATCCAACAAAAGTCCTAAACATCTTTAGCATATTTACTATCAAAATGAAAATCTGTTGAAGTGTACATCTGCAGTAATAATAAATCTTAACTCAATCATTTCAGAATCAATTTAAATGAAACCTCAAGTTCTATTCCACAAGGGCTGTTCTGGCCACTATCAAGGCAATACGCACTCTCCAGCTTTGGCTCCTGAGCATTAACGCCAACAAGGACCAGGAGCAAAGTGAAGGCCAAATTCAGTCCACAGGCAGAGGGTATCCTGTGTCACTCATGCAAGTTCCTCAAGCCAACCAGCTACAGAGTTCCAGAGTGCCGAGTCCAGCCCTTCTCATGCATAAAAAGAGCATTTAGGAGAGCCAATAAAGGGTGTGGGAAATGTGAGCGCTACCTTTCTCCTGATATTTGAAACCAAGATGATTTTACACTACAAAATCTAAGCTAAATAAAAATTTAAAAACTGTAATGGGTGGGATTTGTCCTTATTGTCTTGTCTCCACCCATTTTAACTCATGTTTAAATATATTTAATCTGAGATTTAGAAATATTTATTCCAAGCAATTAAAAACAAGCAAAGTCTTATCAACTAAGGCACAGCGCTTCAAAAAGTGACTGAGGATGTCTGCGCTACAGAGTTAAGTCGACTTAAGTTTTGTCAATGATCATAAATCACTTTAACAACATCGGTGGAGCATGCCCACACAATGCTCCTTGTGTTGGCTGAGCATGTCTACAGTCGTTGCTCTTGCATCGATAGAGAAAGTGTTGAATTGTGGGTAGCTATCTCACTGTGCAACTCATTACCCTCTGTCATCCTCGGCTGCTGGAAGCTCTGCGAACAGATCACAGTGCAGCACTGCACTGTGCTCACTGCCCCATGATGCAGGTCTTTCCATCCCATCATTCCGTGGGCTTCCTTCTTTGTTTTGTGCCGTGTTTCAATAGACCTCCATCTCTGCCCGACAGCATGGATCCTGAGCTGTTGACCATTGTGATGAGCATTATGAACACAATGTGGCTGGTCCTGCAGTATTTCACGAGCTGAGAAACAGATGCCCACCCTGATGTCTGCCATGGAAATGAATCATTCATGATTGTTGCTGACATTCATGGACCAACTTGCCATGGTGAACCATCAGCACTGGACTCGAGAAACAAGCACCAAGTGGTGGCATCGCATCATGATGCACGTATGGGATGAGGAGCAGTGGCTGTAGACTTTCAGATGTGCAAAGTCACCTTCCTGGAACTGTGCGGTGCTTGCCCCAGCACTGCAGTGCAAGGACACCAGAATGAGAGCTGCCCTCACAGTGGAAACGCGAGTGATGATTGCTGTGAGGAAGCTGGCAACTCTAGTCTGCTACCAGTCAGTCGCAAATCAGTTGGGAGTTAGAAAGTCCACCACAGGGGCTGCAGCGATGCAAGTGTACATGGCCATTAATCGCCTCCTGATACAAAGGACTGAGATTCAGTAATGTCCAGGAAATAATTGATTGCTTTGAGGCAATGGGATTCCCTACCTGCAGCAGGGCAATAGATGGAACACATCCCAATTTTGGCTCCCAACCATCCTGTACATCAACCAAAAGGGATACTTCTCCATGGTCTTGTAGGCACTCATGGATCACTGAGGCCGTTTCACTGACATTAATGCCGGGTGATCAGGGAAGGTGCATGATACATGCATCTTTCAGAACACTAGACTGTATAGAAAGCTACATGCTGGAACACTCTTTCCAGACCAAATGATTCCAATGGGAAACATGCAAATGCCCATAGTGATCCCTGGAGACTCCGCATATCCTTGCTCCCCTGGCTCAGGAAGCCTTACCACTGGGAACCTAGGCAGCAGCAAAGAGCACTTCAACAACAGGTTCAGCAGGTGCCAAATGACCACTGAATGTGCCTTTGGCCGATTAAAAGGCTGCTGGCACTGTCTTTTTGGCTGGTTAGACCTCAGTGAGGAAAATATTCCGATGGTCATTGTGGCCTGCTGTACTCTCCATAATATTTGCAAATCAAAGGGTGAAAAGTTTCCCCAGGGGTGTGCTATAAGGCTGATCGGCTGGCCGCTGATTTTAAGTAGCTAATACAAGGGCAATTAGGAGGGCATGGCGGGAGGCTATTCACATCAGGGGGGCTTTGAAGGAACATTTTGACAACAATTCCCAGTAATGTGCCCATATGAATGCATTCGGCCAGGCAATGTTTACTTGCCATCACGAATTACCTGGGTCATGCTTGCTTCTTCAGCATTAATTGCAAGGAGCAAATACTCTTGCCAATATGTTTCAATGTCAGCACTGAATGATTTACATATGTGTATCTGTATTTCACAAATAAAGACATTTAATTTCAAAGACACAAGTTTAATAACAGGATCAAACAAATGTTTGGTCAAACAGGGGACATGACAAAGAACAGTCTCATGGTTAGGGCTCTCACAGCTGGGTGTAACTCCAGCTTTCATTGGGAAACCAGTCCCCAGACATGTAGTGCACAGGTACTGTGAGGGACTGGGAACACACGATGAATGCATTGGGGGAGTTTGTGGAAGGCATGGACACGAGTTCTGTCATGGCTGAAGGGGGAGTCAGGCACAGATCTGTTGTGATTGCAGACTAATGAAGGACTTCAACACCTCTGTCTGGTCATTGAGGTGCTTTATCATCCGCTCCTGCCCCTGTGTACTTTCCTGGCAATCCAGGCTCAGTCTTTCAGTGTCTCTCTCCACGCTCTTGTTTCACTCTGTGCTGCAACTGTTGACTGCAGCGCCTGGAGAAACATATACTCCTTTTGGGTCGGTGCCTTATCTGATGGAGGTGCTCCGCTGGTATAGAGGAGTGTTCTCAAGGGCACATCTGCAGAAAGCAAACAAACAATGAAAAGAGACAGTACTGTGAGTGCACTCTCAGCTATGAATCACAAAAATTACACCTCTTTCTCACTGTCCCTCGGCTAGCACACAGGTCTCTGCAAGTCCCAATTATGGTTAGTTCGCGGGGAAGAGGGAAATTGGCAAGGGGGAAGCGACAAACGGTGGTTTGGGAAGGGGGTTACTTTAAGTGGCTAGGGAGCCTATTCTGAATACTGGTATCCTTTTCCACAGGCTAGGGAAGTGGTTCCCAAACTTGTTCCAGCGCTTGTGCAGGGAAAGCCCCTGGCGGGCCAGGCCAGTTTGTTTACCTGCTGCATCTGCAGGCCTGGCCGATCATGGCTCCCACTGGCTGCGGTTCGCTGCTCCAGGCCAATGGGGGCTGCCGGAAGCAGCGGCTAGTATGTCCCTCAGCCCGCACCGCTTCCAGCAACTCCCATTGGCCTGGAGCAGCGAACCGCAGCCAGTGGGAGCCACGATTGGCCGAACCTGCAGACGCAGCAGGTAAACAAACCGGCCTGGCCCGCCAGGGGCTTTCCGTGCACAAGCAGTGGAACAAGTTAGGGAACCACTGGGCTAGGGTAATCAAACCCGATATCTCAGTCCTAAGGGCCATCTAATATGTAAGGAAGCATCTCCTGCATGTGTGTGGCTTCAGACTGGCTCCGTATACTTCTCGCCTGTGTGCCGCTTTAGTCCCTGCAGAAATAATTGCTGGAGAGTGCGGCAAAGTTCCCTACAGTCAGGGCAGAAACAAGACAGCTCTCCCAAGGAACCTTCAGCAGAGGATTGCCGAATACCTACAGGAAAGTTTCCTAGAGAGCACTATCGAGGATTCCTCAGACATCCCTGTGTACATTAACAAAATTTTCCACCATGGCTTCACTGCATAGATGGACAGGCTGTTATTAATTTCTGTCCCTTATCCCTCTTCTACCATATAACAAAGTACATGACAGCTCAATCTCGTCTCACTGTGCAATATCAAAGCAAAATGCACGCTTACCAAAGCTCCCCTCTCCTGCTTCCTGCACTCAAGAGCCAGAGTGCTGGGACTGGCTAGACCCCTCTGGAGTGGAAAAGAGGTCCTGACTCGCCACGCCACCAGATGACCCTGCCGTGGGCTCCACATCATCCTCCAGCTCCACCTCCTCGTCCAACACTTCATCAGGGTTGAGTCCACTGGCTGCTGCCTCCAGTTCCCATTAAGTATCCACGGGGCTCTTGGTGGTGAAGGTGGGGTCACTGCTGAGGATGGTGTGCAGATTCTTACAGAAGCAGTGTGTCTTCGGCACCTCACCAGAGCAACAGTTGGCCTCCCTTGCCTTCTGGTACGCCTGCCTCAGCGCCTTGATTTTAGCACAACACTGCTGAGCCTCCCTCTCGTGCGCTTTCCCTTGCATGTGTCATGGTATAAATCCCCAATCTGAATCTTAGAGTCCAAAAGATGGGGACCAGCATGAACTCCTCTAAGCTTAATTACCAGCTTAGATCTAATAGGCTGCCACCAACCAGGACTTACAGTGCCTGGTATACTCTGGTCCCCCCAAAACCTTCCCTGGAGACCCCAAGACCCAGATCCCCTGCATCTTGACACAAGGAAAGTAAACCCTTTCCCCCACCGTTGCCTCTCCCAGGCTTCCCCTCCCTGGGTTACCCTGGAAGATCACTGTGATTCAAACTCCTTGAATTTTAAATCACAGAGGAATTCCGCCTCCACCCCTCCTCTCTCCCACCAATTCCCTGGTGAGTACCGACTCAATTTCCTTTGAGCCTTAACAAGGGGAAAATCAATCAGGTCTTTTAAAAAGAAAACTTTTAATAAAAGAAAGAAAGAGTAAAGATCATCTCTGTAAATTCAAGATGGTATATTACACGGTCTTTCAGCTTATAGACACTAGAGAGAAGCCTCCCGCCAGCAAAAATACAATTTAAAATACTTCCAGCAAAATATACATTTGCAAATACAGAAAACAATCAAAAGACTAAACTCGCCTTTTTCCTGGTACTTACTAAAATTAGAACAGAAGAGATTTTTTCAGAAAGATTGGAGGAATCTGCTTACATGTCTGGTCCCTCTCAGAACCCAGAGAGAACACGGACAAAAAAAGAACACACAAACAAAGACTTCCCTCCACTGAGATTTGAAAGTATTTTGTCTCCTGATTGGTCCTCTAGTCAGGTGTTCCAGGTTCACTGTTTGTTAACCCTTTACAGGTGAAAGAGACATTAACCCTTAACTATCTGTTTATGACAGCATGCCACTAGCAATCAGCCCATAGGTATAGAAATTCCTACAGCTGGTGTGAAGCTGTCGACTGCATGGCCTCCTCTCTATATATACTCAGCAGATCGAACAGCTCCGGTGTGCTCCATGCAGGAGCACATCTGCTGAGTAAAGCTGATGTGGTCAGCTGAGAAGATGCTGTGTCAACTGTACCGAGCAAACAGGAAGAGGAATTTCAAAAATTCCCAAGCCTTTAAACACGGAGGGGCACATACCTATGTAACTTCAGGGCAGCAGAGTTCAAACTGCTGACCAGAGCGGTCATGATGGGCATTGTGGGACACCTCCTGGAGGCCAATTAGGGCAACATAACCAAGTGAGGTGTCTACACTGATGCTACATCACAAAAAGCTCTATGCTGCTTCTCAAGGTGGTTTTATTATATTGGCATAGCAGGGGAGTTACATCAGCAGGAGGAGCATTTTAGTATGTACACATCCACTGTTTTGTTGATATAACTGTGTAGTGTAGACAAGGTTTTAGAAAAGCAATGTAAATCTTCTACCCTTCACAATGTATTGAATTCTCTCTCCTTCCCCACAAAATAAGTCTACAAGAAGCATTAGAGTACACCTGAAACCTTCCGAGAAGAAAATGAGTTCTATGTCATTGATCATTTTCACCTGGCTTTTGAGGCATTCAAAATAGATTGCTACAGGAAGGAATATGACAATTTTCTTTATAAGTTGCTTACCAAGTCAGTTTCTAAACCCAGTACATTCAGTGATCGACACATCACAAAACCACCACTCCAGTCTGTCCGCTTCCATATATGTAAATTCTCACACTCTTAATTACATACAGTGAAGTTGCAGCCTTATCACTCCCAGGAGATTAAAGAGACAAGGTGGATGAGGTAATATGTTTTATTGGACCAACTGTTGGAGAGAGAGACAAACTCTCGAGCTCTTCTTCAGGTCTGGGGAAAGGTACTCCCAGCATCACAGCAAAATGCAAAGTGAAAAATTGTTTAGCGTTAAGTAGTTAACATATATTGTAACGGACCATTCTAGGTAGAGTGTCCCATTAACACCTCCACAGTTATAGGACAAAGAGCAGGCTAGTGGGTTGCAGATTGTTGTAATAAACCATAAATCCATGGTTTAGTCCATGATTTTTAGTGTCTAGCATAACAACGAATTTAAGCTCCCAGGCTCATCTTTTGAAACTGTTGTGCAGGTTTCCTTTGAGGATGAAGACAGAGGTCAGATATTGAATGATCGCTTTGTGAAAAGCGTTCACCCACAGGTGAGAGGGTGTTTTTGTCCTTTATCATTTCCCTGAGTAAGTTAATTCAAAAGCATAGTGATTACTGTATCTGGTTTCACTCACATAGTTGTTATTAGGGCATTTAGTGCACTGGATGAGGTACACCACATGTTGTGATAGGCCTGGATCCTGAAAGGTGTGTTGTAGGGGATGTTGATCACTGTAGCAGAGGAGATATGTCTGTAGGTTTCACATCCAATGTTGTGGCAGGGGTCTGGTCCCACATTGAGTTGGTGTGTCCTGGTCTGTGCAGAGCTTGCTTTTGTTGATTAGCTTGGAGAAGTTGGGAGGTGGTTTGAAGGCCAACAGAGGGGGTTCAGGAAAAATTTCTTTAAGGATAGGGTCCCCATTGAGAATGGGTTGTTGTAGTTTGATGACACTCTGTATGAGTTCCAGTGTGGGATGGCACGTGACGGCTAGCGGTGAATTGTCACAGGGGGTTTTATTTCTGTATTGAAGCAGTTCTCTTTCGGTATTTCAGTGGCCTGTTCTATGATGCAATCTACTTCTCTGGTGGAGTGTCCTCATTTGGTGTAGGCAGTTTTAACTGTGTTAAGGTATATAACCTGGACTTTCTCCTTGGAGCATATTCTGTGGTCTCTGAGTACCTGGCTGTAGATGAACAGTTTTCCTGCTGTTTAGGATGGTTATTAGATTTATGAAGGTAGGTATGGTAATCCATGGGGGGTTTCTTGGATATGGCTGTCTGTAGGGTTCTATTGCTGAAACTGATTGTTATGTTCAGAAAGTTGTGGGTGTGTTCCAGAGAGCTTTCAATGAACAGGCGGTGCTTGCTGAAGTTGTGGTGGAGATCTATGAGTGAGTTTAAGCTGTCTGTCCAGAGGATGAAAATATCATCAACATCTCTCAGGTATTTGTCCAGAAATTCTTCTTCAAGTTGGCCCATGATGAGTCTGGCATATTGTGGAACCACCCTAGTACTCATGGCTGATCCTGTGGTTTTGACAAAATGTTTGTTGCTGAACGTAAAACTGTTATGGGCAAGGATGAAATGGATGAATTTGGTGATGTGTTTGGGGTGAATATCTGAGGGTTGTCCATTGTTTGGAAAGTATTTGAGGCAGGTAGCTATGCGTCATTGTGAGGGATGATGGTGTACAGTGGTGAGGATGGTGTTCTGAGGAAGGTTGTTAATATTGCAGAGTTTATGGAGAAAAATCAGTTGTGTCCTGGAGAAAGCTGGCCCTTTATGTGGTTTGAGGATAGTTTCCAAGAGTCTTAATATACTTTCAGTAAGAGTGCCGTGGTCCTATATGATGGGTCTGCCTGGGATCCCTTGTTTGTGTATCTTGGGAAGCATGTAGAAGGGCACTGGGGAGGTTTCATGGGGGAGGAGTTTCTCTGAGTTGTTTGAGGAAGGATTGGATATCATTCTTAAATTCCTGGATAAATTGTGGTTTGGGGTTATCTTTGAGTTCTTTATAGTAGGTGGTGTCAGAGTGCTGTCGGTTGGCCTCGTTAACTTAGTCATCACAGGTGAGGACTACAGTGGTGACTCTTACTATTGGTTTGATCAGTATCTGGTGGTTAGATTTCAGGGACTATATGGCTCTTTTTGTCTAGATTGCAGAGATTTTTTAACAAGCCATTCTACCTTGAATGGTCTCTTACAATATGTGCTAACTAAACAATCTGTTCCATCTTTCATTTTGCTGTGATGCTGTGAGTACTTTTCCCAGACCTGAAGAAGAGCTGTGTGTGGCTCAAAAGCATGTCTCTCTCACCAACAGAAGTTGGTACAATAAAACGTTACCTCACTCACCTTGTCACTCTGAATTACACTTTTGTGAGCTCCAAGACCTAGTATTCTGTCATCTCACTCACGTACACAAACCTTATCTCCCAGGCATAATTCATACAGCTCAATCTATCATGATGTCGTCTAAATTTGTGTTATTTACAGATATTCGCAAAACTCTGCACAATAAAACACAGAAAATAAGTTTAATGATATTACACCAGATACAAGCTTAATACAAAATTTATAAACTAAAAATGTATGAAGAGAATTTGTTTTGATTAAACTCTGGTACCTACTAAGGCTATGTCTACACTACAGACCTTACAGCGGCACAGCTGTAATGCTGCAGCTGCACCACTGTAAGGTCTCCTGTTTAACCACTCTTTGCCAACAGGAGAGAGCGCTCCAATTGGCATAATTAAACCACTCCAACAAGTGGTAGTAGCTATGTCAGCAGGAGACTGTCTCTTGCCGACATAGCGCTGTCCACACCGGCGCTTCTATCAGTGAAACTTATATTGGTTGGGGGCGGGGGGCAGTTCACAACCCAACTGACAAAAGTTTTATGGACAAAAGTGCTAGTGCTGACATACAATTCTCCACACAGCATTTAACACTTACACAGCTTACATGCCACAAAAGATCAAATATATTTTTGCTCTCAGCCAAGCCTGACTGAAAATATTATAAATATTTTGTTCCTGACAAGAAAGGTGGGGGAATTTGGATGATCTTTATTATTCTAATTCACACAGGACATGTTTAAAAGAGGTTATATGCTAGATTATTTCAGTTCACATGCAACCTCCTTCAGCTACCTGTATAAGGTATTATCACTATCATATTTTATCTTTTCATGTATGACAGCAATAGATCAAGTCAATTAATAACTAAAGTATGCTCAAGTTACATGAATTAAAATTCTAAAAAAATTTTTAAGACTTATGCTACATTTCCATTTTGACACATTTGCTTCATTTATAAACCTTTATGCTTACAATACAAAGAGCATTTGCTGATTGTCTTTTAAACCATCTACAGTACCATAACCATGTTAACAAGCAAGACATCCAGATCTGATATTCAGCTAGGATTGAGTCAGGTTGTTCATCAGCTACATAGCATGTGTGTATATCTTGTAGCTCAGGAAATAAAATGTATTAATAGTTGTTACTGAGGTGGAATAACACCCTTGTGTAGCTGTGTCAGCAGAGGGGCCAGCATTGAATGGGCATGGAAACGGAGCTAGCTTCTAACTCCTATTCTGCATACAACAACTAGAGGTACTTAGTGGTAGTTCTGGCAAAAGGCACTTGAGGCACATTACAAGAGAGCATCAGGAAGTTTCCATTGCACATACTGTACCTATTTAAAGGACACAGGGTGGTCAGTTCAAACTTTTCACAGGAACTAAATTCACATACAAGTTGCCACAACATGCCCCTTCCTGGACAAACATCTTGTTCAAAACTGGTGTCTGAGTTATCAGTACAGCTCTTTTACCCCTATAATCTTCCTCTCAGGACACTTGCCTGTGAACATTGGGAAATGCTGAATGTTTTTTATATTTCTATTTCAAGAGCCCTTCAGATCTCTTCAAAACCCCACTAATGTATTCCAACTCCAAAAATCTATTGATTTTTTTTAAATCCACTAAAAATTTACGGTGGTTAAATACAAAAAAAACAATCATACCTGTCGTATCTGGTAATACCTCCACTTCTTGTTCTCACAAGGAAAACCTGATTTTATAAAAGTCGAGCAATACTTCCTGATTGCAGACCAGCTCTCCCACCTGCTCTGTGATCCTGCTCCCTCTCCTCAGAAGCCAACTGATGATCATTCAAATTAATAATGAAAAAAAAAAGTTCTGAATGGACAGTTCAGGTGGAGCTTCCATATAGAAGTCCAAGCCTCTGTGTTTCTGTGCACTCATCAATATAGAGTATGTGCTCATTGGTCTTTGTTCGGTAACATACCCCCATCACTCAATTTTACTTAACACTTATAACATATCATGACTCCAAGTTAGCATAGTCCCTTCTCCACACTAGTCACACCTACTGGGATTCTTAGAGTGAGCTATTTCAAGCAGTTATCCTCTTAACAAGTATAAAAATATCTTTAAAGAACTTAAGCACAGATGGAGAACCAGGTGGTAGCTACAAGGACTACAGCTCCCCAATATCTAGTAATTCTTTCTACTCCCTTAAAATGAATCACCTTAGAAATAGCCAATGCAACACAGAAGAAAGTCATGTGCCAACACAAAGCATTACCAAAACAGCGGGAACAAAGATTTTCATTTGCAAGGATTCTGTAGGATTGGGCTGTGGCCAAGAGTACCATGGGAGAAAAGTTTCAGAGGAAGGAAGCAAGCATAAACAGGAAGAAACTGTCAAATGTAATTCTATATAGAAAATACAGTATGTTTCTTTTGGTAACATAATTAAAGAAAGAAGATTTACTTTGGCATTAGATACCACTTCTTATATATAAAATCATGTTCTCTCTCCAAGCCATTTTTACCTTGTGAATTCTGTGAATTAATACAGATGCAAAAAACCTCAATGTTACTCTCAGCTCATCTACGAAGGACTCATCATCAGTTACATCCCTGCAAAGTTTTAAAACAAATCATGATGAGTAAACTAAGAAAAATATTTAGTTTGAGCTTTAACCCATCCATGTCACATTTGACATTTATAAAAGAAAGAATAAAAACATTAAAAGGTGGCACTTGAAAGCATAAGAATTATCTCCAACCTAAATGAAAGCACAAAAACTAGGCATGGCCAGCTGGTGACTGGTCCTCTATTCAAGCATAAAAACATGTGGACGCCCAAATACAGTAGATATATTTGCACTTCTAATTAGCTGTGACTTGAGAGGCATGGTCAGAGCATAAGACTAACAGCCAGGAATTATGTTCTAATTCCTGTCCTAATATTGACTAACTGCATGACTTTGAGCAAATAACCTCTAATTCACTTTCCCCGGGTGTTTAAAAAGATAGTTACCCCGTTAGGTGGGACGGAGTGAGTCTAAATTAATGTTTGCAAAGCTTTACAAAAGAAAATGCAGTAAGTCTTCAATATTATTAGTAGAGCTCATTAAAATTTTGCATATCTATCCAATTAGAAAGTCGGAAATTTCAAAATGTTTTGTTTTGACAAAATGATCAAAATGTTTCTACTTTTATATATTACAGTATAGTTCTGATAATTTCCAGCAAAAAATTAGATGAAATTGGTACATTTCGAGAAAACATTTTGATTGTGTGGAATCAGCATTTTCTGACAAAAAAGTTTTCCCATCAGAAAGTTTTTGACTAGCTCTAATTAGAATACAATATGTTACCTACAATACAGCATTTTTTTAAAATTTTCATTTGTTAAAAATTGACCAAAAGTAGATCTTATTGCCCTCCCAAGTAGGCTCTAATATACAAAATATGCATGATGGTAAAAGGTGGCATCAGCTGGTGGGGTCAAGGAAAAAAATCCTGTTATGCCCAGTTCCCATTTTTCCTTTCTAAAAGGGCCTACCTGGTGTCAGGGAAGTCTGTGCTCCTTTCCCTGACAGGAAGATGTCATCCCAGCATTCTCTCCCACCCTAAACTCTTGTCCAGCTGCTCTAGTCTGGGAAAGAAAGATCCCAAATCTGTCCCATCATTGAAAGCTGCCCCTTCCTACAAAGCTGTATCTGCTGAGGGCATCATTTTCCTGGTTGGGAGAAACGGATTTCCCCAAAGATGCAAACAGAGAGAAGGGATGGAAGAGTGGAACGGGAAGAGAAAAAAATCCCAGAACATTAGACAACTTCTGCCCTAATGACAGTCAAACATACTAAGATGATTTGACCTTAAGTAAAAATAATTCTCCAATTTTGTATATTGCCCCAAGACTTTAGGCAATAAGCCGTAACTTCAGAAAATGTCCTCCACCTCGAAGTGCTAGTTCACTGCTTTTTATTATCACTATGCTAAGGTGTTCAGAGGACCCAGTTATGACCAGGACCCACTGTACTAAGCACAACACATAAGAACTTTTTTTGAAACTTGTGATTCTTAAATGTAAATATCTTGAATCTAAGTTCTCTCCGTCAGTCTGATGTAACGTAAAAGATAGATTCTCCACCAATTTTAAATTATAAAATATTAAAAATAGCCACCTATATGGCCTCAAGTTTTATTTAAAAAGAGCTCCGCAAAATGTCCTCTGGATTTCATATACTTTAAAGTTTACTCAGCTAATAAGCACCCAAAGGTTATCCATTTTGGTGATGTACAACACAGTGCTCGGGCTCCCTCTGCTGTCCTGCAGATAAGTGTATAGCTTTGTTCAGTATATTCAAATAGATACTGATACATCCAAAGCAAAGGCATAACTAAATAGAGACATGTAGACGTCTGTCATATTTAAAAATAAACTGGATAAAGAGAATGCCTCTAAAAAAAATTCTGAACTTCTAGTGGATAAGACAGACAACGTAAAATAAAAGATGAGAGTACTTGACTGATTCTTTTAATGAATATCACCTTTAAGAAAGGGAGAGTCAAATTCAGAGTTGAATTAGGTGAAAGCCAGTGTCTTATTTGTTTTAGAAATTAAAATAACCTTATATCATGGCATGAATATACACCAAGAATTGAAATACACCTCTACCCCAATATAATACTGTCCTTGGGAGCCAAAAAAAAAATCTTACCGTGTTATAGGTAAAACCATGTTTTATTGAAGTTGCTTTGATCCACCGGAGCACACAGCCCCACCTCATCGGAGCGTTGCTTTACCGCGTTATATCCGAATTAGTGTTATGTCGGGTCACGTTATATTGGGGTAGAGGTGTATTTAAGTTATTTTCCTTCAAAGTGCTTTGAGTAATATGCCTTTAAGTTAAAAAAACAAAACACAAAAAACCCATACAAGCCCCAGTCTTGCAAAGACTTATTCACATTAACTTTAAGCATGTGAATAGTCTCATCTGAGTTCAACAGAACTATTAAGGCTAAAAATTAAGCATGTGTAGAATCTTTGCAGGGTTAAAGCCTTAGCTCATATCTTGAATGTATTTTCCTTATTTTATCCTTTAAAAAAAAAAAACAGTTTATTTTTATATTAAGACACTACATGAAATACAGGGTCAGAGGAATAGTTATAGTTTAGATCGGGGTGGCCAACCTGAGCCTGAGAAGGAGCCAAAATTTACCAATGTACATTGCCAAAGAGCCACAGTAATATGTCAGCAGACCCACATCAGCTCCCAGCACCTCCTGCCCACTTGACAGCCCCACTGATCAGCGCCTCCCCCTCCTTCTCAATCAGCTGTTCCGTGGCATGCAGGAGGCTGGGGGGAAACAAGGGGACGGCAGGCTCAGGGGAGGGGCTGGGAAGGGGTGGAGTGGGGGCAGGGCCTGTGGCAGAGCCAGGGATTGAGCAGTGAGCACACATACCCCGGCACATTGGGAAGTTGGCACTTGTATTCCAGCCCCAGAGTCGGTGCCTATACAAGGAGCAGCATATTAACATCTGGAGAGCCGCATATGGCTCCAGAGCCACTGGTTGGCCACCCCTGGTTTAGAATAAAAATCCTCTTTTATGAGTAATGAAAGTTCTTACAGTTTTTGAACCTCTTATCATGGTTGCAGCAAAAATGTGTCTTTTTCCAGGAAAGCCTCACTAAGATACAAAGGGTTTTTATAGTTTCAATACAAATTTCACAAAAATCTTTGTAATATTTTAAATTTAGAACAAATTGATCCCCTCTACTTAACTAATAAGATATAAAACAAAGTAAGGTGATAACACTGTTAAACTGAGAAAGTAAAAAAAACTTTGTATTTTATTATTTTTAACAAAACCTAAATATGTATTTTGCAAAGGACTGTTTCCACTAAACTGTTTTGAATGAGGGGTCATTATTAGACGAAAAAGTAATATTTGTAGAAAACTCATACCTGTACCATGGATAAACAAAATTTTCCAGCACCAGTTCAAGCACCTGTGTAGAACAAAGACAATCACATTATAAAATAAGGGATCTATTTATTCTGCATACTTGTTCGAAGAGCTGAAATAAAAAAAATACACAAACATCTTTTCTAACCTCACTAAACGTATACATTATAACTCTAAAACAACAAGAGATTAAAGGTGCAGAAACAAAATTCATTGGCTAGAAAAGAATATGTTAAAAAAAAGGGAAGGGGGAAGACATCTGGAGGAAAGAAGAGGAGGAACATATTTCTAAGCAAACACTGTAAAGCTGAAAGCCATACAGTCAAATGCTCTACGTAGGACAAGCTTTCTGTAGGCCTTTAAAGAAGGGACCAAGGCTGCCAGGAAGAGGAACTATGAGAGTATAGGTCTAAGAATGAAGCATTCAATAGCAAGCAAGAGTAGTGAGCCTGGGGATCGACTGAAAGAAAGCGAGACCTTGGAAAGTTAATGTGCAATCAATAGGAGGAGAGAATTAGAAAGCAGTAATCGGATGGCCAAGATGATATTTGCCTCTGAGAAGAGCAACTGATCCCAGGTGATAGAGAACATACCCAGCCATGCCGCTGCTGCATTCTGGATTGCCTCAGGGGCCCAGTCTGACCATGTTACATAATATGATGTCTTACAAAGTGTTTGTCAATCAAACTGATGGAGGGATGAATTGGACTGACAGGTGAAAGAACCATCCCTCCCCTCCTGCCCAAGTAAAACAAAACATTATCCCTTAGGTTTCTTCTTTAACAACATGGAACCAAGAATTTTAAAAAAACACAAAAAACTAATGATAAATTTGTAATGATAGGAGTTCTGAACCAGGAACAGCATTTTCTTTTGCGATGCTGGCTACAGACATCTCTGATCAGCTCTTTCACAATGACACATTGGCATGGTTTATGCCACAAAGTCTCACAAGTTCATTGATCAAGTGCTAAGTAAACCTACACTGTAAATATATTATTGGTAGATAATTCAATTACTCAAGTAAGGAATTTTTCAGTCAGATTCATTTTATGCAACTTGTAACATTTAAAACCATATTACATATCACATCTTGAACTCAGTCCAAGATGAATGGGACAGCAGATTTCATGCAATTTACATGAGTTGCAGCATCATTCTATAACCCAGAGCTTACAGGAGAAACATGGAAAGTCATGCCCCACTCCACCACCAAGTCTTCTCCATTCTGTCTTCTTTCACACTTAACTGGAGTAGCGAGGGCTGTAATACAGTTTCATGATTCTCTAAGGCACGTAGATGAAGTACTGCCGTACAAACAGCAACTCTGAATATCAAACACCACCATCCTTCAGGATATTCTCACTGCATTTATTTCCAAAAAGATGTACTTCTTAAAAAAGGTTCTACATATGTTAATCTCTTGATGGAATTGAATTACAAGTACTAATATGTTTGCTAACCAGAGCTCTTCAACTCATTCTGCTCTCAAGGTACTCATTGTGCATTGTCAGGATGCTGTAAAAAAGTCAGCTATTGCATAAGGAAGTGTAATATGTTGGTTTTTTTTGAATATGCACTCACATTTAGGAAGGAAATAACTCTAGGCAATAGGTAATAAATAACTTCTTTGGGTAATCATGATACATCTTAATTATTGGTACTATTTATTATTTTAAAGAACCCAAAAACATGCTGGTTCCTTCCCATAAACAAACGTTTTAGAGACCTTAATCTAAATTTAGGTCACAATAGAGTGCACAACAGTACACTGGAAAGAACACTGGATAACAAAGGACAATATTTTATTTTTTAGTATTGGTGGAATTATAATGACAGTCCTGGACCTACCTTGGAGCCTCAGTTTCAGTATGCACTCATTTTCATAGATAAGGCCCCAAGACTCTATTGTGATAATCTAGTCTGACTTCCCGTTCCTATACAACACAGGCCATAGGATTTCCCTGAATTAATTTCTGTTTGAAGTAGAGCATATCTCGATTTTATAATTGCCAGTGATGGAGAATCCACCACAATCCTTGGTAAATTGTTTCAGTAGTTAATTAAACTCATTTAAAAATCTGTGCCCTATTTCAAGTCAATTTCTCTAGCTTCAACTTCCAGCCACTGGCTCTTATTATACCTCTGTCTGTTAGATTGAAGACCCTTTTATAATAAAATTTCTGTTCTCCATCTAGGTACTTATAGTCTGTGATCAAGTCACACCTTCACCCTGTGACACTCTGTACCTCGGGGGAACACCCTGCACCCCCATGTTCATCCTTATAATAATATTGTATGGTATCCAATGCAAAGTTTGTCATGTTGGGTGTCTTCAGAAGGCTCATGATACACTGAGCATTGTCGTTATAGTAATGTTATAGGTTGTAATTTCATGAATATAGTTACGAGGCTGAAAATGTGTCCTCGTGGCTTAAAACAAGCCCAGGCAAAACTCTCCAGGAGCAGAGGGGCATCATCAGGGCATGTATGGAACAAACCCAACCCAACCTCACAGGAAAAAAGGACACTGGCCTAGATGACAACAAAGGATCTACTGGACTATCAAGCGAGTCACTCCCCTTCCCTTGGTCAATTTGGCACTACGATGAGATAATCCTCATCTGACTCTAAAAAGGGAAGGGGGCAAAGCTAAGAAGGAAGAAAGAACATGATAAAAGGGAGAGACGTTTGTCATGCTCTCTCTCTTCCACCTCCATCTACAGACACCCCGACCAAGCAACTGAGTGCTGATCAAAAGGGGGAGAACCTGGCTGAAGGGCAATCAGCCAGCCTGTGGTGAGAAACATCTAAGTTTGTAAGGGCAATGAAAGTGTTAAGATCAGCTTAGAATGCATTTTGCTTTTATTTCACTTGACCAAATCTGACTTCCTGTGCTTTGACTTATAATCACTTAAATTTATTAACTACAAAAGAGAGATTTTGTTTGTTTATTCTATCTGAAGCCATGTGCTTGGTTTGAAGTGTGTTCAAGACTCTCCTTGGGATAACAAGCCTGGTACATATTAATTTTTTTGTTAAACTGACGAACTCATATAAGCTTGCAGTGGGCAGTAGGCATAACTGGACAATGCTAGCCGGAGGGTGCTAGGGTTGTGTCTGGGACCAGATATTGGCGAGTGTCACTCGGTTGCACAATCCAAGCAGTGAATGGCCAAAAGTGCTCATTCACATAGCTGCGAGCAGTTTACATGCTAAAGGTTGTGTGTGAACATCCCGGAAGTGGGGTTCTCACAGCAGAGCAGGGTAAGGCTGCCTCCCCGAGTCGAGGATTGGGATGACCTAGCAGATCACTGGTCCAGATAACACCAGGGGAACGTCTCACACTCTCTATCTGACAAGATAAGCTGATTGAGCTCCCTGAGGGTCTCATTATGCTTTCCAGTCCATTCATCATTCTCATGGCTTTTCTCTGAACTCTCCAATTTTTCAACATCCTTTTTGAATTTTGGACACCAAAATGGACCACAATATTCCAGAAGCAGTTGCACCTGTGCAAAATTCAACAGTAGTATAATCTCTCTATTTCTCCTTGATTTCATATTTTTTACACCTACAAGAATTGTGATGGACTCACTTCTGATATCCAAAAGTAATGAGTCTTAAGGAGGGATCTGAATGACAAAACGTTAATTGTTTTGGATTTCAATGCACTGAAATCATGTCAAATAATTAATAGTAATTGATGATTAAACAACAGTTACCTCTGAGAGAGAGGCATCAACCTTGGAAGACACTTGTAGATCCAACCATGGCTGGTAGTTTTCCAGAAGCAATGCAGGTCTGTAAGAAACCAAGAGAGATTATACAACATTTAACAGAAGATTCTCTCACCCCAAAGTACAAAATGTAACAACTGTTATGATAAGACATGCCAAATATTTAGCTTACCTATGCCTTTTGCATTTGACATTACCACATACAGCACAGCTGTGACCTTGGGGAAATAGCTCCTGCAGTTCTAATCGCTAAGAAAGAGAAAGTATTTAACAAGTCTCAGTTTTTCAAAGTCCTCTCTCTCAATGCACTTATGCATTAGCCAATTTGTTTTTACTGTATGTGATTAAAGTAAAATTAAACTGCACAAAATATCACAGATTGCTTGATTTTTACTTTTTCTTTTTGGGTGTGTGTAGGGTGAATACAAAGATAATTAAGTTAGAAAAGTACCAAATAGAAGCAATTGAATTTAAGAAAATAACTTACAGATTAAAATTAACCTATCAACACAAAACATTCTAAATTCATCAGAAAGGAGATTTAGAATTGATGTTTCATTCTTTGAAACTTTCAAATTCATGTAAAGGAGGCTGTGTATGGCCAGTAAGATATATTCTGAATTCATTTTGTCAAAGGAAATGCATCTCTTTTACAAGCATCACGTTATCATGCAGGTTTAGGATTAAAAAAAAAATGCAACTACTACAGACACTCTAAAAACATTATAGAGGCAGCAGTTGAACTGCCAACACTGATGACTGCATATTTCAAGCCCTTAAATAATAAGGCCCTAATCCTGCAAACACACTTACTTAACTTAACACATGTAAATAGTTCCATTGGGTTCAACCCAAATATTTGTAAGATTAGGGCCTTCATTTGTATAAGAAGACTGTACACTAAAGGAAGTTACAAGATAATGTCAAATGCATTCATCACAGTTACATTAACAGAGCACAAAATTTTCTAAAATTACTGTTTGTACATATTGCTACAAAATAAAAGGAGAAAAATTCAACAAACACTACAAAGAAAAAATTAAATTTACCTTGGGTTTATATTTTATTGTAAAAAGAATATTTGGCAAGAGAGAATCTGGTCCTAATGAGCAGTAGAATGTGACAACGCCAGCAACAAATGACCAGAAGATCATTAAAATGTGAAGATACCTTGCAAACAAACAGAAAAAAAAAACCTGTATAACAAGGTAGACAATACCATATGGTATGTTTACAGAAGAATTTTTCAGAATGACATATAAACATAAGAATTTTTTTTAGTGACTACTCTACCAAAAATTACACCTAACTATCTCAGGAGTTCTCAAACTGGGAGTCACAACAGGTCAGGAGGTCAAGAAGTGGTTACATGGGAGTTGTGAGCTGTTAGCCCGTAGGTGGCAGGGCTGCAGCTGTCAGCCCCAGGTGGGGTCACAGACAGCCACTGGGAGAGGGGGGATGTTGCACTTGGAGGCTTGCTGTGTGAAAGAGGTCACCAATACAAAAAGCTTGAGGACCACTGCTTTGTGTGTTCATGAACAGCATCTTATCTCAATGATTGGAGCTGTTAGTTATGTTAATCTAAGGTGAACTCATTCACAGACAGGAATAATAAAACAGCAATACTAATACAGTACATTACCTCAAAGCATATTACAAATACAACTAATCCCCACAACACCTCTGAAGTGGGTACTGGCCTGCAGATCTATGTTCAGACTAGATAACACTTAATCTCTTCTTGTTCTGATATTGACTGACAAGCCAATAAGGTAATATAATATTTTACATTTACTTAATAGTACCTTTTAAGTATTCAAATATGAATTTTTTAACCCTCCTATGACAGATGGCGAGTCTAAATACTAATTTTTTATAGGGACACAGCACTCTCTGCCTTAGATGCTCTATGGGAATTGTTTACATTTTTTTTTCAAACAAGTAGTGAGTATAGTAATGGATGCTGAAATAAGTTTTTAGTCAGTATCATAATGACTTCTTGTAGAGCTGTGCTGGATGTAGCTGACAAATGTTTTTTTTTGTCCAGGAACTTTTTGTTAAATGTTAAAAAACCTAAACTAGCACTCTCCTCTAAGGGCACATCTTCACTAGCAATATTAAAGTGCGGCTACGGCAGCGCTTTAATGTGGCTGTGTAGTCACCGTACCAGCACTGTCTACACTGCCACTTTACAGTATTGAAATTTGCAGCGCTCGGGGGGGGGGGGGTTATTTTTTCAGAGTGAGAAAGTTGCAGTGCAGTAAAATAGCAGTGTAGATAAGGCCTAAGTCTCCCAGTAAGTCTAGTTTTATCAGGAAATCTCACGCTGAAAATGCCTCAGGGCAAAAAAATAAGCATGTGCGCCCTGCAGGGCTTTGGAGCGGAGCCCAGAGCTGGAGAGCAGAGCAGCTCTGGAGGGAAATAAAAACATCCCAGGAAACTACAGACCAGTTAGTTTAACTTCTGTGCCAGGGAAGATAATGGAGCAGGTAATCAAAGAAATCATCTGCAAACACTTGGAAGGTGGTAAGGTGATAGGGAATAGCCAGCATGGATTTGTAAAGAACAAATCGTGTCAAACTAATCTGATAGCATTCTTTGATAGGATAACGAGCCTTGTGGATAAGGGAGAAGCGGTGGATGTGATATACCTAGACTTTAGTAAGGCATTTGATACGGTCTCGCATGATATTCTTATAGATAAACTAGGAAAGTACAATTTAGATGGGGCTACTATAAGGTGGGTGCATAACTGGCTGGATAACCGTACTCAGAGAGTAGTTGTTAATGGCTCCCAATCCTGCTGGAAAGGTATAACAAGTGGGGTTCCGCAGGGGTCTGTTTTGGGACCGGTTCTGTTCAATATCTTCATCAACGATTTAGATGTTGGCATAGAAAGTACGCTTATTAAGTTTGCGAACGATACCAAACTGGGAGGGATTGCAACTGCTTTGGAGGACAGGGTCAAAATTCAAAATGATCTGGACAAGTTGGAGAAATGGTCTGAGGTAAACAGGATGAAGTTCAATAAAGATAAATGCAAAGTGCTCCACTTAGGAAGGAACAATCAGTTTCACACATAGAGAATGGGAAGAGACTGTCTAGGAAGGAGTATGGCGGAAAGAGATCTAGGGGTCATAGTGAACCACAAGCTTAATATGAGTCAACAGTGTGATACTGTTGCAAAAAAAGCAAACGTGATTCTGGGATGCATTAACAGGTGTGTTGTAAACAAGACACGAGAAGTCATTCTTCCGCTTTACTCTGCGCTGGTTAGGCCTCAACTGGAGTATTGTGTCCAGTTCTGGGCACCGCATTTCAAGAAAGATGTGGAGAAATTGGAGAGGGTCCAGAGAAGAGCAACAAGAATGATTAAAGGTCTTGAGAACATGACCTATGAAGGAAGGCTGAAGGAATTGGGTTTGTTTAGTTTGGAAAAGAGAAGACTGAGAGGGGACATGATAGCAGTTTTCAGGTATCTAAAAGGGTGTCATCAGGAGGAGGGAGAAAACTTGTTCATCTTAGCCTCCAACGATAGAACAAGAAGCAATGGGCTTAAACTGCAGCAAGGGAGATTTAGGTTGGACATTAGGAAAAAGTTCCTAACTGTCAGAGTAGTTAAACACTGGAATAGATTGCCTAGGGAAGTTGTGGAATCTCCATCTCTGGAGATATTTAAGAGTAGGTTAGATAAATGTCTATCAGGGATGGTCTAGACAGTATTTGGTCCTGCCATGAGGGCAGGGGACTGGACTCGATGACCTCTCGAGGTCCCTTCCAGTCCTAGAGTCTATGAGTCTATGAGCAGTGGAGCTGCAGGTTTTTGCCTGGAGAGGAGCCGGAGCACAGCTCCAAAGCCCAGCCCTGTACACCACAGAATCAGCACCAGGACTTTATTAAGTCTGTACTTGTTACTTTATAAATAACTCTTCCTCATACCATATACAATTTGTGTGTAATAATTTGGGGATGGGTATGTTGCTATTCTGGACTGTAATGCACACACTCTGGAGACTGAGGTAAGAAAGGAGACCGACCAAAAAGGGGAGTGAGACTATGCAATCACTCGCTGGGAGCACTATAACACCACACTGATACTGACACACACACACCCAAAGTTATTTATTCACAGGATAGGTCAAGAAGAAGGATGTTCCCTCTCCTGGCTGAGGAGAGTATAAATGGGGATGTGAAGCAAGCCTGGGGTCATGGAAGGGTAAAGGCAGAGTGTGTCGCTTTCTGGCTCCCTCTTCCCCACACAGTCTGGCCCCTACCTACAAACGTTGCCTTGAATTGCTAGCCGCTGGCACGTTGTCTATGAGGGAAGAGGACGCTGTTTGCCGCCTCTCCTCTAAAACGGGAAACCATCTGAACTAAGCCCTCATGTTCCCTGCTTCCCAACGTGCCCGGGCTGTGTCAGGGCAGCTGCGCCTGACCGCGGGCACCGGGGTAGGGCTGAGCAGTCACGGCCTCTCCCCGCCCCCGCCACAGCCGGGCTGACAGCGCCACGCAGCTACCTCGGTGGGGCGCCTGTCGCTCTTCCCGGGCAAGCTCCCGCCAGCGCAGCCAGTTCCCATCCCGCTCTCCCCAGCCGGGCATGGAGAGGTGCCCCCAGCGCCGCTCGCGGCCCAGCTGCAGGCAAACAGCCCCCACGGGCCCCGGCCAACAAGCAGGGGAGCGTCGGCCCTGCTCTCTCCCGGGACCCGGCCTCCCTCCGACACCCTTCCGCGTCATCCCCAGCAACGGCCGCTCGGAGGTCGCCGCCGCCGGCTGTTGGGAAGGGGGCGGGCAGCAGCAGGGAACCAGCGGGACGGACGCGGGCCCAGGCGGTGGCTGTTACCGGTTCAGCAGGAGGGTGGCCGCGCTGAGTCCCAGCAGGATACAGCAGAACAGCGGGTACTGGCGGCAGGTCTCCCGCAGCGCCTCCAGCCCCCGCGCGCGCTGCCTCAGCCTCTGGCCCGCAGCGCGCGCCCACCGCCACCCCATCGCCGCCAGCGGGGGAGGGGCGCGGCGCACTCAGCGCGGGGACCCTCGAACCCACGGAGTGGGAAGGGGAGCAGGGAGTCGCAGCGCCGCTTCCGCTCTTTGTCACGTGATTCCACCACCACGTGATTGCACTATCGTGCGTCGCGGCCGTGAAGCTCGGAGCGCCGGCGCCATGGTGATGGGGGCGGGGCGTTAGGACCCGGCCGCGCTGGAGGCGGATGGCAAAGCTCCGATAATGAGCGTCGAGCCGAGTGGCCCCGGCGTACGCCGAGGGGTGGATGGGCCCTGCCGCCTCGGGGCCGCGTTGGCTGCGCGCCGCCGCCGCGAACACCTCGGCCCCACCGCGGCAGTCGGGGCGAGGCCCGGGCTGCCCTCAAGATGGCTGCGTGGGCGGGAGGTGCGGGCGCAGCCCGGCGGCGGGGAGCTGGTTAGCGCGGGAGAAGCGGCCTGCTCCCCTAGCCAGCCGGGCCGGCCCTGTAGCGAGAAGCGTGGCGATCGTAGCGACGCCTGGGCAACGGGCCCGGCCCAGGGGGCAAATTCTGCGCTATGGCGCGAAGTAGCGGGAGTGAGGCCGTCGCGGTGGCGGATACTGTTGTGGCGTGTGCGGGGGTCCGGGAGGTGGCCCGGTGGAAACGGGGCTGGGGGACCCGCTTCCCTTTCTTAATCATCCCCCCGTCAGCAGCCTCGGACCACGCGCGGCCAGCCCTGCGAGCCGGTACCGGATGTCGGCCTGTTGCTGGCTCCATGGACTCAGCCGCAGTTACTGTTTCCTGTGATACTTTCCCCCTTTTTTGCATTTTGTTCCCGTTAGGAGCCATCTAGATTCTTGGCTTGAGAAATCCCCGTGGGGGGAGATTGGGGAGTCCCGTTAGTGCACAGGTGGCTGCTTTGTCCTCTAGCTTCACTGGGGGTTGAATGGTTTTATTTTTCAAATTTGACATTTTCTTGAACCAGCTATTGAGGGAAAAAAGGCAGCAGTTTAGAACAGTTTTAAACTAAGTCTGATTTGGGGCAAGAACTACTCCCGTTGTACCTTAGGCATGAAAAGATCCTTCCCAGGAAGTGGCCAGTGACCAACCTAGGTGACATTTCAAGCCCTACTGTGTAACATGCTGTCCCAAGCCCTGGAAATAGAAGATCCCTGATGGCAGAATGCTTACATAGAGTTATGATTACTCACGTTCTAATGCAGCAGGGATCTCTAGCCTGTGGCATTTGGAAACTGTATCTGCTATAATTTATTAAAGTGGTGCGTGCATATGGTGACTGAACTGAAGAAGCTGATTAATCAGGGGAGTAGTGAAATATTACAAATAGTGTATTCCAGCTTCTCAAACCCTTATTTGCAGAATAAGTACTTGGGGGGGGAACGGGGGCAAGGGTCGCTTGAAAAATATTTTGTAGGATGGAAATTAGCTGGTGAATGCATAGTTTGTGCTGTTGTCTCTAAGGCAAAATAACAGTCTGAAAAATAATTTTTAGGTCATAGTGGCTAAATTTTAAGGTCAAGCTCACATTAATAACTACTGTTAGCTGCAAAGTAAGTCATAGACTTTCTAATATTAATTGAATGCACATCTGTACTTACTAAGTTACCATGAAATTGAGAGAGAGGATGGTACAAATCATTGTTTAGGTGAAGATAAATCAAAGGTAAACTTCAACCAGAAAATTATGGGGAAACAAACCAAAAAAGAGGTGAACTCCTAAACAAGTCTTCATCAAGGATGTGCACAGGAACAGTTGGATTGTCTTGCAAAAGATCTGCTTCAGGAGGACTGGCTTCTTCTGCTCATTCCTTGACTGGCTAAGAAGGAGGTGCTATTTTTAATATTATTTCTTATTGCCTTAGGGGCACACTTGGGTAAGAGACCAATAAGTGCACTGAGAACCCTCACATGCAATATAAGAGCCATGTTTTTAAATCTAGTGATGATGAAGTCAAGTCATTCATGAAAAATCCTGCTTATATCAACATGTAGGTGACTGAAGATGAAGATGGCTTTAAATATTTCTCCAGCATGTCCATCTGCCATAAAATTCAAAGCTTTTATTGATCTCAACAGCAGGTGAAGTGTCACAATTTGGTATGTTGATCTTTTTCAGGTTTGGCAAAAATCCGAGTATGGGATTGAATTGCTGTAGGAGCTGCTGCTAAAAGATTACATGTCCCTATCCATGTTAGTAACGAGTGTGTTTTATTAAGAAAAACTATATGTCTAACTAGATATATGCAAAACAAATGGTATGTGATCTGCTACCCAGGGTCACAGGAGAAGCATTTATTTCCCAGTGTCTTCCTACACCTTCCCTAATTCTACTGCTCTTGCACAGAGGAAAGGGGTTTTTTGTGCTCTTAGTTTTATTATAATGTGTTAAATTACTTAGCCCCTTATATTGGGCTTTTTAGCCATAGCTGTCAAAGTGCTTTATGAAGATAAGAAGTATCATCCTCCTATTACAAAAGGGAATATTGAGGGACAGAAGGAAGTCACATGCCCAAAATCACATAGCAAACCAATATCAGAGGTAGGAACAGAAGTCAGTTCTTAACTTTACTTCAGTGTCTTAGTCATGGGTCTATGCTGCTTCCTTAATTAAAATGCATTAAGAATTGTGTTTGTGTACCTATAAATTTCTGGGATTACAAATAACTTGTCATCTAAGAGGCAAAAGTTTGATTTCTTCAAGCTCACACAGAAGAGTCAGTCCTAGAATATTAACTATGATTTAGAAACTTTCCTTAAAGTTTGCAAGTTCACTAATCCCACTTGTGAATAACTGAAATCTTTGTCAGCCACACAAAATCAAGTAAACAGATTGTGTATGTAACCTAGCTGGCGGTGAGGAGATGCTGAGTATTTATAGCCCATACTGTCTCAGAAGTAGAGTATGTTTTTCTTACACATTTTTGTCCAATTACACATAGCGATCACGTGCACCTCAGCAAGCTGCTTCTCTTCCACTTCTTCCCATCCCTCATTGCTGCAGACAGCCATGCATGCCCCTCTAATCCTGCCCTCCACAATAATTCAACAAAATAAGTAGTTCTGCTAGATTTCAGCCCTTACACTATCACACAAAGGGGTACACAGAATTTGCTTTCTACAAGAATTTAAGAGCAAATAAGATACTGACATCCCAAGACAACTGTATTTTAAAATGTTTCCTTAGAGTAATGTCCTAGGATGCAGGAGCACTACCTGTTTACCAGTAAACAAGGGGACAGCTTTAGTAAATCTTTTTACACAGGTGCTTAAGGAACACCTATATGCTGGCAGCTTGGGAGACATAGGGGGGAAATCAGGTCATAGGACTCCTTAAAGTCAGCCAGATGCGGAATTTTCTTTTTTTTTTTTTTCTTATTAAATTTTTTAAGAACCCTTTGCTGTCCTTTCAGGTTGAAACTAGTAATCAAAATAGTTTGTGGGTTTTTTGGTGGGTTTATTTTTTGGTGGGGAGTTAAAAAAAATTTTCACTTTAATTATTTGAGTTAACGATGAATGGGGAGAGCAATTATATGTATTAGTACATTTTTTGTGTTATAGTTTTGGCCTTCACAACATCCCCTGGCAACGAGTTACACAAGTTGACTGTGAGAATTTGAGTCCAAGAGATGAGAAAAGTACCTTGTAAGGATTGTGGGCTCATTCCCACCCCGGAACAAAACATGGGGCATTTTGTGTTCTCTTGTGGCAAATAGATCCATAAGAGGGGTAACACACTGGTGGAATATTAGTCTGATGGAAGCCTCCAAAGATCATGCATGAATGATGAGAAAATCTGCTAAATTGTTGAGTTCCAGGAAATGAAGGTCTATTGGACTTATCCAGTGGACTTGATACCATTTCCAAAATGTGATTGCCTCTTCGCATACAAACAATGAACAAGAACCTCCTTACTTGTTTGCACAAACACTATTGTCTCAATACCATGCCAATGTGCTGTCTGTGAGGACTAATATGGCAAAATTCTTTAAGGCTGAATGGAAAGTTTTGCATACTAGCCTGATTGTCCTGAGACCACATATAAATGTCTTATCTGTTCCTGAGACCATGTATCTGATATTGGTCCAGGTGAGCGCACATGCTGTACTGGAAGCATCTGTGATCAATGACTTTATACATGGAGAAGGTGGGGTCCCCTTTGAAGGTATTTTGACAGTCTGTCCACAAGTTGAGTGCTAGATTAACTGAAACTACAACATGCATGAATATCTGATGTCTTGAAGGGCAATACCCCACAACCCTCAGCTATCCCTATAATAGTCTGGCTAGCAGCATCATATAAATGCAATCTGTCATGTGGCATAAAAGTTTGAGGCAAGTTCTTAATGTGGTAGATGGAATTAGTTTGATGATGTTATTGTCCAGATAGATTGAAATATCTCCTGAGAAAGGTATGCATTTGCTGGTTTGGAATCATTAGAGCTCTTATGAATTCTCATTTGTGATGGATAATTTGCTATAGTTTCTCTTTGAATAGAAAGAATCAAGGGCCATGGAGAACTCCTGTTGGGTGAATGCCTTTGATTAGCCAGTCGTCTAGGTATGGGTACACATGAACACTCTATGTCCAGATGTGTTGCTAGCAGGGCTGCCAAGAGCGGGTTCAGGCCCTGGTGAAAAAAAATTTTGGGCCTTCCAGCAAAGGCGGACCGGCTAAACAGGGCCAACGAAGCTGGGCCCTGGACCCCCTTCCGGACTGCCGGCCCCAGTAATTTGTACCGGCTTCCTCCCTCTCTAGTCAGCCCTGGTTGCTAGCACTGGTAGGCACTTTGTGAAAACTCTTGGTGTTGTGGAGAGACCAAATGGAAGAGGAGGGACAAGAATTGAAGAGCATACCTCTTGGGAGGTGACTTCTTGTGCCCATTTGTCATTAGTACTTCCAGTCTAAGATGGAGAAAATAAAGAGAGGCAGCATCTGAAGGGTTTGCAGGGGGGGTGAGAGAGAGAGGGTCTGGTTATGTACTGGCTGAGTTGCGACTTCCTGTATGTCAAGCCTGGTGCCTGGATAATAAAGCAGGATGGCTAGTGCTGCAGATGATAGTACTCCCCTTTGGGATAACCTCGGCTTCTTCCTTAGGGTAATCAGCAGGTCGTTGTTAAGAATAGTGGGTGTTCTGACTGGTCTGTCTTGGATATTTGAAGGGGTTTTTCCTGGAGGCCCAGACTATAAATATCAGGGGATTGTCAAACAGCTCTGGAATCCTTCAGTGAATGCAAATCATCTTCAGAACAAGTGTTAAATAAGTCTGTGCCTTCAAAGAGCAAATCTTCAATGTTATTCTGTATCTCCTTTGGGATACCTGACATTTATAGCCACAACACGTTCCTTTTTGTGACTACTGTGGCCATGGATCTAATTGCCATAACCAAAGCATCCATGGCTGTTTGCATGTTTTTACCACTAACTGACCTTCAGATATTATTGCCTTAAGTGGCTCACTAGCATCTTGAAGTTTGACATAAAGGGTTGCTTTGTCACAGTTTTTCATACTGATAAAATAGTGCTTGCTAATTTGCTAGTCACAACTAGAGTGAGTCAGTGGAATAAGCCTTTTCCCACAAAGATGTTGAGCTTTTTAGGGGCTGTCTGTGGGAGTAGACTTCACTGGGCAAGGTGGTTTGGATTTCTCGCGGACTGCTGAGACCATCAGGGATCTATGACTCACATTGAGAGTAAAATTATTCAAATATTTTCTGCAAAGCTTGAAATCTGCTTGCTTTGCTAAGGCAGCTGAGGTATGCCAGAGATTTATGGGGGTCCCAGTATGCTTTTAATAGGTATTGCTAACCTAGTAAGCAGTTCCTGAAAAGGTCTAAAATCACGTCAGCTGTTGTTGGAGCGGAGGAGAGTACTTCATCAGGCAGTGATGATGATGATGATGGATCTTTGAGTAGAGATTGGCCTATTCTGGTCTAGAGCTTTGGAACCTGCCTCTTCCTCATGTGGCTCTCTAACCATCTTAAGGCCTGGGGTGGTCTCAGAAAGGAGTATTGAAATTACAGAATTGTGCAACCTTTGCTTGCACAATGAGTGAGAGGGAGATCTACTTCTAGACAGTTTTGAGGGTGGATGTCAGTAAACCCAGAATCACCATGGTACAAGATTGTAAAAGGTAGGGCTGGTTGGACTGTTTAGACAAGTGCCAGAGGTATGGAGGGTAAGCTGATGCTTAGAAATGAGTGGCCCTCATCTCTGTTTTTATGGTGGAAAATTGGGGAGGAGGAGAGGAATAGATGTGTTCTAAAGGTGGTGGTGTCAGTACTCATTTACTCTTGGCACCCACTCCTAGTATTCTTGGTACAGAGATTGGTATGAGAGAAGTAGCAACTTCTGACAACATAGAGTTTGATGGAGTTTGGGGCTTCTGTTGTAAATGCTAGCTCAGGTGTCAATATTACCAGCTTTGGTACTGAGAAGGTGGTAGCAGGATTTTGTTACTGACAGATACTAGGTTGGAATTCAATCCCTTGTCAGCTGCTTCATATAATGAAAGGGATTTATACTCCGTTTGCAACATGGGGATTCTGAAAGCAAATGGCTCTTAAGCCTTTCTGTATAAGCCTTATTTATCCAGTAACTAGCACCTCCATGGAGTTTTCCTTGCAGCTGGGGGCATGGGGAGAATGGAAAAAGGACCAAGGTGCTCTGTTTCCTCTACCTTGTCTTCCTCTAGCTGACCATTCACCTCTATGCTGAAGTAGTATTGTGATGTGTGAGTGACCCAGAGATTGCACGGTCCAGACCTCACTCTTATATGACTACATTGACTATAGTAAGCCACCACTGCTTGTGTACAAGTGCTGCACTAGTGAGCTGCACGCAGATGGTACATACTCCTTTCTTTCCATGGTCTCTGCAGAGCTGGCACCAGCTCAACAAGCAGGTGCTTGAGGTGGCAGCAAGTTGGGCTCTTCGGCAGCAGGTCCCTCTTGGAGGGAAGGACCTGCCACTGAAGAAAAAAGCAGCACGGGGGAGCTGCTGCTGATCAGTTTTTTGTTTTTTTTCTCCCGCCTCTTGGGGCAGCAAAAACCCTGGAGCCGGCCCAGCTCTCTATATTGCTAGAAATTGGCCACAAATACCTACTTATAGGTTAGAAGAAGGCAAATGCCAAGTAAGTTGAAGGGGAGGAATGGTGGCAAGTTTCCTCTTCAGGGTGGATATCTTCTGCCTGCGTGACAGCCAAAGATCTGTAGGGTTGTATTCTGCTTGCAGGTAAGTGAAGTCAATGGCAAAACAATCTTATGTACATGAATGAAAGTAGGATGGGATATAGCCATCTAAAGTAAAGTTATCAGCTTTACTTAAAACCCATTTCATGTAGTGGATACATTTGAGGAAATGTGGCTTATAGATCAAAGGGGCACTAACTAGCTAGTTGAGCATGAGGAAATAGAATTCTACAGAAAGAGTCGGGTACCTTCCCCAGGAGAAAATACAGGATATGCTGAAGGGCTCCTTAATTTAGCAGCAAAAGCCATAAGAATCAATGGATGGAAGCTAAAGCTACACCACCACAAATTGGAAATAAGGAGCTCATTTTTAAGTGAAGGTGATTAACTATTAGAACAAACTACATAGGGAAGTGGTGGATTCTCCAAATAAATACTGGATGCCTTTCTGGAAAGTCTACTTAAGCCAAATACAAGGCCGATTATGGGCTGAGTAGTAGAGATAAATTGAGTTAATGAGCTGTGAACTATACAGTCAGACTAGATCTAATAGTCCCTTCTCTTTAAATTCTACATAATATTTCAAATCAGGCTTTATTTCAAGTCACATGTAACACAAAACAATGAGTCTTCAAGCTTTACATAAGTACTATTATCTTCACTCTGACAATCAGACCAAACCAATTTTCCAGACTAAAATCAGTAGGTGTGGTTAAAACATGGCTTTATACTGGAAACTGGTTTCAGCCTTTATTAGCCTCTAAAAAAGGTCTACATTAAATAAGTTAAACATTTAATATAAAATAAATAAATAGTCATACTGGATTAACCCTCAACATTGGTATAGCTTGCATCAGTAATGATCAATTTAAGCTAAGCTAGGCAAGAGTTAAGCGGTGTGTCTTCGTTAGAGATTTGAACTTAAGATTTAAAATTTAGTTAAATCTGTGTAACTTTTTTAATATAGACAACACCTAGTGGACCTCTACACTGTATTTAATACTGAATAGCTAGAGGGACCTTTCAAAAAGGTGTCTCTTTGTAGGCAATCTGCAAAGTCACTGATCCTTCATTACCCATAGGAGAGAACTGCCCCACTGGGCTAAGATTATTTTCTTCCACAATACCTTCAGGCATGTTAGTAATTTACATATTGTTTCAAAATATAAATGAGCATGCAGTTGGGAGTGATGCTCCCTACCAGATCTACTTTTAAGACCTTAAATACCTCTCCAGGCAGGGAGTACATAATGTAGAAAGGAAATTTAAATTAACAGTACACTTTTTGGTCTACTTCTAGACACACCACAGGTACAGGCTTTGGAACTCATCCTCTTTGTGTTACAGCCTAAATCTACTGACATCAAGGCCCATTTATTGAGGCTTTTGAAGAGCAAAAGGCACCATGAGGGTGAATTTGTGAATAAGGCAGGTTACAGTGCTGGTTTGATTTTTTTGGTTATTTTCACACTTTGAGAGATGTCTACTGGTGGTTTGACTATTTTGAGAATTTATCCCAGGGTCTTTAGATTATGCGGTATGGTCCACATTCTGAGCAGTAAGCCATAACATGTAGTGCTAGAGTTTTACCAGAAACAAAAAATTCACTGGGTTTAACAGGTAGAAGCAATGTGATCTAAAAGTATGTGTACTTTGAATAGTTTTTGTTCAACAAATGTGGTGCTGAAGTGAAAAGTGACTTAAAATGTTCTGTTTAAAGTTAGATTACTATGGGCAGGTCTACACTACAGCCCGGCTGAGATTGATCCACGGCTGGTCAATTTGGTAGGTCTAGTGAATACCCTCCAAATCAACAGCAAATAGCTCTCTGGTCGACTCCTGTACTCTACCCCTGACAAGAGTAACGTAAGGTGACGGGAGTTTCTCACATCGACCCCCCGTGGTGTAGACCCCACGTAACTTGACTTTAGGTACATCAGTTCCAGCTACATTATTCACCATAGTGTAGACATAACCTATGGCATGAAAAATTTCAAACTATAAAATAATGTCACATACACACGTCCATTCCAGTGTAGGTGCATGTGTGCTTTGAGCACAGTTTCTGGACTTTTTTCCCCTAGCAATATCAGTGACTTCTGGTGTTGCATACTCAAAGCGCTGATATAAAGAGCCCTACCAACCTTTCAGTTCTTTCTTACCAGCTGTGATGATTGCTGGAAGCCTTTTTTGCTCAGACAGGCCTTAGTGTAAATAGTTAATGTAGTTGGTAGTTTAATAATTTTTAGAATTTATATAGTTTGACACCTCCACACTTAGCTAGCAGGGTCTGCTTCCCCAGTGCCGGGGCATGCCTCAGTCACCAGGTTTTAAGTCCTGCGTGCCTCCTGTGGTAAGTCTGAGAATGCGCTCAAGTTCTCTCAAGTGCTTGGGGGAAGCTCATAGGAAAAAGACTGCTGCCAAATCTGTAGGGGCTTCAGATCCCAGAACCAAAAAGGAGCAAACAGCAAGACTGCAAATTATCCTCATGGAGGCAGCCTTAAAACCTGCCTCTGAGCTGTGCCGAGACTCAACACTGAGCACCTCAGCCTTGGTGCAGAGCACTCCTCCCATGACTTGGGACTGTCAGCACTGATAGGCACAGGAAGACCAAGAAGGAGCACCATAAATATCAAGAGAAGAGTTGCTCCCTGGTGCCAAAGGCAAAAGGACACGGATAGAATGAGACCCATGTTGGTACTCTTCTCCTCTGGCACAACATCAGGTGCCTGCAATCCTGGTGCTGTTGCAAGCACCACAGACTTCAGCACAGGAGCCTCCTCATCAGGGCAGACAGCTTACCAACCAGTTTGTGGTACCATCAGCTCGAGGCATTTTCAGCAGCCTGAGACCTTCTTGCCCTATTGGTACCAGCATGCCCAGAAGGTCAATACTTAACTCACTGCTGCTTGATGGCACCAGTAGTGCCATCTCCAAGACTTCACTCAGTGCCACGGCCACCATCGTGGGGGGGAAAGCCCTGTTGACAGCTTCAAGATCTCCACCCCAGGGCCCATCTCTGGCAACAAGGAGTATGACACAGCCCACGTCTCTGCCTTGCAGCTCAGCTTCCTTGTCAGATTTGGAGGTGGGATCTTATTCTCATCACCACAGAGGAGCTTGCTGCTCCCTGGGCTATTCTTTTTCCACCATGGCTCAGAGGACAGCAATTCCATGGGGACCAGCAGCTATGCAGTGGCCATTTTGGAACTCTTGGAGGGGTCCCCAACACAGGGGACCTCCTCAACACAATCACACTCTTGTCTGAGCCTAGGGCACCCTTGTATTGTGCTGAGACACCAATGAGCTGGGCTACAGTAATGAGCCTCAGGAAGAAACCCCACAGGCTCCTGCAGACAGCAAGGAACCAGTGGAGGATCCTCAGCCCATTATAGACTCCCTCTCAAGGCAAGGCGTAGTGGCACCAGGGGTCTCCCTGCTACAAGATCGCCACAGGGCGCACTAGGACTTCTCAAAGCAGGTAGCCTCAAACGTGGGGGTCCAAGCAAATGTGGTCAGAGACAACACACAGTCTCAGAGATTGTGATCTACAGGCCCCTCTAAAGTGGTTTTACCACATAATGAGGCCATTATGGACCCAATAAAAAGGCCCTGTGGCAAACCCATGTGTCTCTCCTTCCTACAGCAAAACACAAGTACTTTGTACCCACCAAAGGGTATTAATTTATTTGTTTTGCACCCTCCTGTGGGATCCCTGGGTGTAGTGGCTACCAACAAAAAGAGATTGCCAAGGATAGACTGATCCTACGCTCAAGGTGAAGGAGCCAAAGAAATTGGACCTGTTCAGATGAAAAGCAAATTCCACAGAGGGCCTTTAGCACAACGTAGTGATTCAGCAATGCTTGCTGATTTGCTATGAATTCAGTATATGGGAGTCTGTGCTAAAATTTAAAGATCTGCTCCCCCAGACTCTAAGCCTTAGTCAAAGAGGGGAAGACAGTGGCATGATCTTCTCTTCAGGTAGCCCTGGATTCCACAGCAAGACAAATGTCTACAGTGGTAACTATGTGCAGAGCTTATGGTTATAGTCCTTGTGGCTCCCGCGTGAGGTGTAACAATACAAGATTGGCCCTTTGAAGGATCATTGTTCTTTTCCAAGTAAACAGATGCTAGGCTGCATGGTCTCAAGGACTCAACAGCAACCTTGAAATCCCTGGGACTGTACAAACAAGCACTACAGGTTACTTCTCATAGTCAGATAGGATCAGTAGAGGAGAAAGAGCAAGGACTTGAGGTGCAGACCTTCTCCCCAAATCCTCAACAGGTCCTGCGTAGTTTAGCCCCAGACACACAGGATCTTCAAAGCACTTGTTTTGATGAGACACAAGTTCAGCATAGTAAACCCCTCTACACTGGATTCAGCTACCCCCTTGTTCTGCAACTGCCTTTCCCACTTCCTGGATGTCTGGACTCAGATTACTTCAGATCAGTGGGTTCTCAGTACAGTAGAACTGGATTATGCTATCTAACTTCTGTCTACCCCACTCCCCCTCCTTGCCTCTCTTCAGGGGCCCTTCTCACAAGCAGCTGTTGGATCAAGAAGTCAAATCCCTCTTTGGGGTGGGAGCCATGGAAGAGTTTCCATTTCACCTAAAAAAAAGGAGGGTTCTAGTCGTCCTACTTCCTAATTCTGAAAGCAAAGGGCGGTTCATTTTAGATCTGTGTCATCTCAATTGCTAGCTCAAGAACTTAAAGTTCCACAGTCTCCTTGGCTTCCATCATTCCCTCACTGGATCCAGAGGACTGGTATGCAACCCTTGACCTAAAGAACATTTACTTCCATATTTGATATTCCAAGGCCACAGACATTTAATATTTGTAGTGAATCAAGGTCAATACCAGTTTGCGGTGCTCCCATTTGGTGTGTCAGCCACCTGAGAGTTTTCACCAAATGCATGACAATAGTAGCAGCCTCTCTCAGAAGAGAGCCCACATTTTTCCCTACCTTGATGACTGGCTAGTCAAGGGCCAATCCAGAGCTCAGGTGGAAGCAGACATCCATCTTATTCAATTGACCTTCAGTGCATTGGGTCTTCTGCTGAAGGTCCAAAAGATACAGTTCATCAGTGCCATCCTCAACTCTGAGCAAGTGAGCCCTGCTTCCAGACAATCATTTTCATAGTTACATCCCTGATAAGGTCACTCCAGGCTCATCTGATCATGACAGTGTGAAAGTGTTTGAGCCTCTTGGGCCATATGGCATCATGCACATATATATTGCAACATGTGAGGCTACATCTCAGACTTCTCCAAGCCTAGCTAGCCACAGTATACTCCCCCTGTCATCATCTGGACTCAGTGCTCATGGTGCCTGCTGAGGTCCTCAGCTCACTGACCTGGTGGCTGAATCACCACATGGTATGTGCAGGGGTACCTTTCTCAAGGCACCACTCGTTCTCTGTAGCATCTAACACATCAGCCCTCGACTGAGGAGCCCATCTAGTGTCCCTCAGGACACAGGGCCCCTGGTCCCAAGAGCTCTCTGCATCAACGTCAGGGAGCTCGGGGCAGTTTGACTAGCCTGCCAGGCACTTTTGCCTCACATTACGAGCAAGACTGTTCTGGTTCTAATGGACAATACGACAGCCAGGGTCTACATAGGCAGGACAGCATGTGTTGTTCCCTTCAGGAAGCAGTCCACCTGTGGGAGCTCTGCATTGCTCATTCCATCAGCTTTAAAGCATCCTACCTGCAGGGAACACAGAACCAGCTGGCAGAACACCTCAGCATGTTTTTCTCCTCTCACAAGTGTTCTCTCTGACTGGACATTATGAGGGACAACTTCCAATGGTGAGGGACTCCCCTTATAGACCTGTTTGCCACCTGCAACAGGAAATATGAGTTCTGCTCTCTACAAGTTCAGAGCCTGAGGTCCCTCACCATGGACAAGACACCTGTATTACACATTTCCTCCTACCCTACTAATTCACAAGGTTCTGATGAAGAAGATCAAGCAAGGTCATTCTCATAGGCCCAGTGTGACTCAGGCATCATTGGCTCCCTCCACCCCTGTGGTCCTAGTGAAGGCACTGCTAAGGCTTCTGCTGCAGCTGGATCTGGTCAGCGTTCTACCCGAACCTCAGCTCTCTTAATCTGATGGCCTGGAAGGTCCATGGCTGAATCCGGAGGACCAAGCTTGCTGGGAGCAGGCCCGTGAGATCCTACTGGGCAGTAGAAAGCCCTCCACCAGGGCCACAGCCTTGCAAAATAGAAGCACTTCTCCACCTGGTGCTCTCAACAGCAAATTTCACCCTTGCAGTCCTCCCTGCAGCTCATTTTAGAGTACCTCCTACTGCTGAAACAAGATCTAGCTGTCTCTTCAGTCAGGGTTCACTTAGCAGCCATCTGTTTTCCATCCCAAGGTTGACAACTAATCAGTTTTTTCATGAGATGGTGATCCATTTTCTTAAAGGCTGAAGAGGGTGTACCCCAGGTTAGAGATCCAGTCCCTCCCTGGGACTGGAACCTCATCCTGTCAAAGCTTACAGGGTCCATTTGAGCCCCTAGCAAAGTGTTTGTTGTTAACCTTATCTGGAAAGTGGCCATCACTTCAGCCAGAAGATTCTCAGAGATCCAGGCCCTCACATCTGAGCCCCCATATAGTCTTCAAGGACAAAAGCTCAGTTATGATGGTGGTCTCAATTTCAGTGCAAACAAGCAATCTTCCTACTGCTGTTCTACCCTAAATCACGTGAGCAGAGAGGAACAGAGCCTTCACTCTTTAGCTGTTAGGAGGGCCCTGGCTTTCTACATACATAGGACGAAACCATTCTGCAAATCTACTCAACTGTTAACAGCAGAAAGAATAAGGGTCTCCCCTTCTCCGCACAGAGACTTATCTTGGATTAGGTTCTTGCATCCAGGTGTTTTATGAACTCATGGGCATGTTGCCCCCGTCCACTAATCTGATGGCTCACTCCACAAGGTCTCAAGCCTCCTCCACTGCTTTCTTAGCACAAATCCCAATTCAGGACAGCTGCAGGGTAGCAACCTGGTTGTCAGTTCATGTTTGCAACGCACTATGCCATTACCCAGCAGACTAGAGCAGATGCTGGCTTTGGCTGTGCAGTGTTGCCGTCAGCCTGCCCTTGAACTCTGAATCCAGCTCCTGTACAACTTCTTGTGAGTTACCTACATTGGATTGGACATGTACAAGCAATCAAAGAAGGGGGGGAAGTTACTAACCTTCCCATAACTGTTATTCTTTGAGCTATGTTGCACGTGTCCATTCCAAAACCCTCCCTCCATTTCCACTTTATTGGAATGGACACCTGCAACATAGCTCAAAGGGGAGCTGGTAACTCACAAGCAGTTGTACAAGCTTGTGAGTTATCTACATTGGAATGAACATGTACAATCAAAGAGTCCTTTATACCAGCGCTATGAGCGCAGGACACCAGAGGTGCTGGAGATAACCCAATGGATACCACTAGGGGAAAAAATTCCAGCAAGTGTGCTTGGGATGTGCACTCCTACATTGGAATGGACAGTGCAGCACATTTAGAAGAACAGTTACAGAAAGGTTAGTAACTTAGTTTTAAGACACCTAAGAGAAATAACTCCTGCAGAGTTCCCAGATTTGCCAAAAACCTATCCTAGGGAAGCACAATCCTCTTTTTCAGACTCAAATGGAGACAAAAAGATGGATCCCATCTGAATTACAGAAACCATTTTAGAGAAGAGCAGCCCCTTATGTGTCACAAGTTGACTAGTATCAGAGGGGTAGCCGTGTTAGTCTGGATCTGTAAAAGCAGCAAAGAATCCTGTGGCACCTTATAGACTAACAGATGTTTTGGAGCATGAGCTTTCGTGGGTGAATACCCACTTCTTCAGATGCAGAAGTTGACTAGGTCATCTTTCTGGTTATTAAGCAGCATTTTAAATGGCTTTTTGTATCAGCCACCTATGTCATGGAATACTCAATACTTTTAAAATATGGTTGATGTAGTTTGTGGAAGTTTATGCACTGCTAGTACCTACCATATTGTAGACTTGTCAGGACTGATTACTGAAAATATCGACAGAGGGCACACCTATTTAATACACACCAACCAGATTTTTGCTTCTGCATGCTTGGCTCTGGTCTTTCATTAACAATTCAACACTTTGATGAAGGTCACTTTCCCTTGCAAGTCATTCTATATTAGTTTGCTCAGACACTCAGCAAGAACATGGATTGTCTCCCACCCTTGCTTTGCCCACCTCAGTAACTTCTCAAACATAAAATAGCCAAATACCACATCATGATTCAAGGCAGAAGTGAAAAACAGATAAATTACTAGCTACTACAAGATGGAAAGGTAATATCTTGTGTGTTACCTTAGCAGTTCTCTTAGCTTCTTTGGCATGGTTTACCCATCATTAAGACTACGAGCACATTACGGAAATTGCTGAAGTCATGGATTCCGTGACATTTTGACACTGAGGCCCCATAGCAGCCCAGCCACCATGGCAGCAGAGGGACTCCTGCAACTCCTAATCACCCCAGGCAGTGGCACTCTCCCCCAGCCCTGCAATACAACGGGGAATCCCACTGAGCTCCCCAGCCCATGGACAGGAGGGGACCCTGCAGTCTCCAATTAGAATAATAGACTATCAGGGTTGGAAGGGACCTCAGGAGATCATCTACTCCAACTCCCTGCTCAAAGCAGGACCAATTCCTCAACAGATTTTTGCCCCAAATCCCTAAATGGCCCCCTCTAGGACTGAACTCACAAACCTGTGTTTAGCAGGCCAATGCTCAAACCACTGAGCTATCCCTCCCCCAATTGCTGCAGGGGAACCCCGCCCATGAGCCCCAGAATCAGGGGTATCTCCCAGCCACCACATGCAGCGGAGCAGGGTGCTGGACCTTCCTTGCCCCATGTAGTCAGAGATGTTTTTAATAAGAGTTAGTGACAGGTCACAGCTTCCATGAATTTTGTTCATTGCCTGTGACCTGTCCCTTTTACTAAAAATATCCATGACAAAATCATAGCCTTAACAGTCATTTGTATGTCTGAGTGAGATATGAGAGAGAGCTCTCACACAGATACACATAGACACACTCCTACTTCACAGTTTTTTGAGGCTTAATATTTGTGAAGCCTTTTGAGATTCTCATATGAGAAGTACATTATACATTAGAGAAACCAAATTAAAAACTACATTCTGGAAATTAGCTAATACTGCATCCACACTTGGGTCACAGGAAGTTTAAAGGTATTCAACACTTGTGATTTATCTTCAGTCATAGGAAATAAAAGCATTGAGACCAGACAGAACACTAGATGTTGAATTTTAGATGATAATTTTCATGAATGATAGAATATTTATCCAGAGTTCCATGTTTTTACTCATCACATTGCCTAGAAAGGTCAAATTACTCTATATATCTGTACACACACATGTACTGTGAATAGGATGAGTAGTGGAAATAATGTACTAAGGACATTTTAGCATGGGGGTTGGGGGGGGGAAGGCTCAAGTCCCATTTTGTTCTATGTATCAGTAACCAAAGAAAGCAACATTCCATTTAAAAAAAAAAACTACAGTGCAGCCCTGAGTGCTATTAAATAGAGATGGTTACAAAAAAATTCAGGACTTTTGATCAAGATAGAACAAATGAGAAGTACTTCAAACATTATGGCACACAAATTTAGAAAGGAATATGATCTTAAAGAGGTCATGCACCAAACAAATTTGAGGGAAAGGATCTGGTGAGTGTGATGCATAAAACAAAAACCCCAATAAAACACAGTGTAACACACAGCAGCAGTTCTTGTATTATAAAAAACCCGCTGATGTCATATTTCGAACAATGTCCCCAATGCTACTTCTCTTACATTAGAGGTGAGGAGATAAATCTGTGGTCCTTCATGTCCAGTCACCCACAGAAGAAAGTTTAAACAAATTAAAGTAACTGCCTCACAAACACTTTGGTAAATAGTCTTTCAGCCTAAAAGGAAACCAGACTTCTTGTGCTCATGGTTTTGGCTAGTATATTACCAGTTACATCACCTTGTGAAGAGTGACATGGAGCCAATAATGTTGGACTCCTTTAACATTCAGAAGCCAAGAAAGCTCATGCAGCCACAGAGCCACATAGCATTTTCTGTTTCTTATAGTTTGTCACTACATTAAACTAATCGAATCCAGACACACTGCACTACAGTCAGTAAGCTGTATATTTATTTACCTACCAGCAGGACTAATATTCCTAGACTTCTGATAATGTAGAACAGCAGACAACTGTTACAACTGCTGCTACTCTCCAATGAATTATCTAGCTCTTGCCACACATTCAGAAAACTTTTGAGGCCCTAGGAAGTTTTCATGAAGATTTTCTCATGAAATATTATGACACTAAATTTGGCCAAGTGTTCCCAGGTGAGCTCAGCTATGCAGTAGGCACTTGAGTGACCACCTTACGGTGGGGGGAAAAAACATCTTTAGCCCATCAACCAGCTAAAAACTTATCTAGGACTTCACCATAACAAATGTCCCTTTCTCCAAATTTAAATAAACTAATAAAATAAACAAATTTAAGGTAATATTGACACCTAACAAAGTCCTTTAATGACTAAGATGTACTGTAAAAGACTGAAAGCTAAAAAAAAAAAATCAGCTTCCTTTGCCCTGTCTCTGAACACAGATCAGGCAACTTTACACTAGAATTTTTAATCAGATTGGTCAAAAACATTATACAAAATTAGTTTTGCATGATGGGACAAGTTTTCAGTGGCACATTTTGGAATCTCATCACAAAGTTGTGGGGAACCAAAATAGCTGTATGCCTTCTCCCCGCTGTTTTCTCCCTGCCTCTCACACACAAAAAAAGGATCTTTAGCAAGACTCTCATGCTTTACCAAAGTGCCATGCAGAAACAGTGACTAGAAAACAACTTGTCATTTTTATTTGGCAGTCAGGCAGAATCAATCAGTGAGAAAAGCACTTCAATGCAGAAGCTTGGCACTAGAAATCCTGGCTCAGCTGCTGGAGCTAGTCCCCTCTCAGACTTGAGATCAGTTAAAGCAGCTGCTCATAGCTAGCAAAGATAGCTGGTTAGCAGTTTGAGCCCAAATTCAAAAACTGTAGCCAGACCCCATGCTCATGCTGAGCTGGTTACAGAATTAAGAACCAACTAATCTATGCTTCATGTTTGTGCAAACAAAAACAAAAAACTTGACAGTTTTCAAATTATAGTGCATTTTGAGAAACGGGGGAGAGAGAGAGAGAGAGTGTGTGTGTTTCCCATACCTGCTTCTGATGGGGTTTACAGCAAGCATCATCCTCTTCATTAAGTCCTCACAAATGTGTTTATGAATGCAATTAATTTTGGTATAGAAGGAGCACTATCAGCTTGAGACTTAGTGAATTCAGAAAACATTCATACCTATTTTTATGTAGGTACCAATCTGGGTCTCTATTTTTTCCCCTCCTATTGCTCTGTAAAAAGCATACACAAATATGGTAACTGACTAGCTAAACAAGGGAAGAGTGAAACAGACTATAAATACTGACAAATGCACAAAGTGACAAACTGGAAAAGAAAAAACAGGTTTTAGTAATAGCAATTGTGAGAAATGTATAGAATAGCAGGTAATATTTTCAGACAGAAGTTTGATTTAAAATTGGTAGTGTCACTTAAGAGATGACTTGTGTAATTTGAAGTGCTAATGTCATCCTATTATCACAGTCTAGCAACAATAGCAATTTCCCGTCTTTTAGATTTGTAGTGTTTACAGGGACATTCAGGTAAAAGTAAAACAAGGAAATGTAAGTATTAAAATAGTTTCTACTTTCACTGTTCTTTACTTTTTGCATTTCTCAGCTTAGACAATGGAAGTATTTTAGTCAATTTCACTTTCAGGTGCTTTGTAATGTGCAGGATGCACACAGGACAGGATAACGTTTATTTTTAAAACAGTCTTCATTCTAAATAAGTTCCTGGTAAGGTACTGATCTGAAGACTTGTAAAAAGTTTTTTTTACATAACCTAAGTTTTGAGTGAAGCTGGACTTAACCATGCTTCTTTTAAAAACCACAACAGTAACAGGCCTGTACAACCTCCTTTTAACAAAAACAAACTTGAATTTTAAAACAAAGTAGTATACTTTAAAATGCCCTGTTATTGGAGTGTTTATAAACCAGAAGTGTTAAGCAGCACAGGTTTCTAATTTCTTCTTAAATTCAACTACTCTGTGAATTTTGGAACAGATCTGCACAAGCAGGTGTGGAACTATAAGAGCTCATACTCTCAATTCTTTCCAACTATTTCAGCAGAGAAAGATCCCATGAACACAACTGCAAGTAGTACAATACTTTAGATAGTAAACAGTTGCCTTTAACATGCCGATAGGAACTGTGTGTATTATGTTCATTTATATCATATTCCATAAAAACTGCATTATTGCTGTAGAACATTTCAAGTTTAACACCCAGTACAACCAAACCAACCTTTTATATATGCACTTGCCCATCTTCAATATCATTAATATGTAATATTGACGTTTGTTTTGTTTCCTTTAACAACCAAATTTAAAGCTGTGAAAATGTTAACATTTTTGTTTTGAAAACTTATTTTGCACAATATCGTTAAGTCATCACATGCATTTTACTTTAGCTTTCAGATCATATTGCTAAAAAACTGCACCAATATCAGAACAGTGCAAATCATATTTAATTTTAAAAAGTTATAATGGCTTGAGTTCATAATTATTAAAAAGAACACTGTCAAGGATCTGGTAGTTTTGCTTACTCACCATTGCTTACATTCCATTCAAACAAAACCTTCTTGTTAATTTTAACATTTTCCAATATTTTCTCTCTGTACTTTAATTAAAGCTGAAATGGATGGATATTTGTCCACAATTTCAACTTACATAGTGCCTTAGTGTCATATCTTCTTTGCCCACCAGCACCAATTGTTAACACAATTCTGAAAATAGGTTCAGTTTTTCCAACAGAGAGGGGAAAAAAAAAAAAAAGGAGTAGCACTTGTGAGACCACAAAAGCATTTTTCAATTTTTCAGCAATGGAGAGATAAAAGTGATTTAGAAATTGGAGGATTTCACCTCTTCCCCAGCCCCCAATTCATTAAACCCAATTTATGATTTACTATAATAGTGATACAAACACCTTGACAGTGTTCCTTATAAAACCATATATGACAGTAAAAGTGCCAGTAGGCATGGCAACCTCTTTTGAAGGGAGCATTAACTCCTTGACACTGGGAATTGCCAGCACCAAGGATTACATTGAAATTCAAAATTATACTTAAGGGTACATGTATTTAGCAAACCCACTTTCCATAAGCCTAATATTTTATCAATATGTTTAAAGTGTTAGACGCTGATTCATCATCATACTTTTACGCTCAAATCTGAGGAAAAAGAAAGAAGGACTTTCTTTAGCCTGGGCAGTTTACGAAACTGACAGCAAATGCCTCATTAAGCATTGACTACTCAATTTACCATCATCCACTTATGTTTAAGGTTCATAACTGGCAAGGCACATTTACATATTCCAATGAATACTTGACAATTTTAAATTACACTTCATGTCCCAGCTATCCCAGTAATTGACATACAACATACTAAAATGGTTTATTAAGGTAACAAAAAATTCAATTAATGTGAAACATACAGGCTATTGGCAACCACTATTCTAAAAATTATGTAAATACAAGTAAACATACTGAAATGTGTGCGATTCTAAGTTTTTAAACCAGAAGATCTCTGTACTAACACACATTTATATTAATGACACATAAAAAAAATAAAAACTTTATTACAAAAATAAGTTACACTCGCCTCCAGCTTACAGTATAAAACAATTTTATTTGCAGGAATGCAAAATGATTGTTTGCCATGAGCATTTTCAACATATGACATATCTAATTTTTTAATAAAATTTGCATTTACTGGGGAAAACTGGTGTGTATAAAACCTTAATTAGGTATAAGCTTCAATTTTCATTGTGGTGCCTATGGGTATGTAGTATAACTGCAGTATCCCTTTGGGAAAGGGGATAAGGGAAGCTCATTTTGTCAAGTCCAAGTTAAATCATAATTTCACTTGTCTTTACCTACACAAGTTTGGACTTAACAAGGTTTTTTTTGTTTATTTTTTTTGGAAAGGTGATTCAATAGAGGATGCTTCACCACTGAACACTCACTGTCATCAAGGTGCTTTAGAAAATTAAAAACATAGCACAAATGATTGTACTCTACTCTACAGGTTATCATGATCTACGTAAGAGAAATGGAAAGCTGATCCACATGTTTTTACAGTGATCAGCAATAAGAAATGCACTAATGAAAACATACCTTTTACCTAAAAAGCTAAACTACAGCCATATACTATTTTCTATGATTTATGAAAAACTTCAAAATATCCAAATGTCAGGCTTCACTGTACACTTGTCAGTTTTAGTCTGACCTTTTATAAAGGGACACTGCAGTATTTAGTACAAGTTGCTGATGCACTTTTTTGAACATCTGATGTCTTACAAAAGTAACATCTTGCTAAACTATTATACATCCAAATAACTACAATATCTGAAGAAGCAAGGCTGCTTTTTCAGCCACAAAATACGACAAAAGCAAGGCCTGTTATGATGGTCATGAGGAAATCTTACAAAG